>NC_047035.1:20411657-21661657 GCF_011762595.2 Tursiops truncatus | reverse complement strand
CGTAAGCTTTTTGTGCATCTATTGAGATGATCATATGGTTTTTCTCCTTCAATTTGTTAATATGGTGTATCACGTTGATTGATTTGTGTATATTGAAGAATCCTTGCATTCCTGGGATAAATACCACTTGATCATGGTGTATGATCCTTTTAATGTGCTGTTGGATTCTGTTTCCTAGTATTTTGTTGAGGATTTTTGCATCTGTGTTCATCAGTGATACTGGCCTGTAGTTTTCTTTCTTTGTGACATCTTTGTCTGGTTTTGGTATCAGGGTGATGGTGGCCTCGTAGAATGAGTTTGGGAGTGTTCTTCCCTCTGCTATATTTGGGAAGAGTTTGAGAAGGATAGGTGTTAGCTCTTCTCTAAGTGTTTGAGAGAATTCGCCTGTGAAGTCTTCTGGTCTTGGGTTTTTGTTTGTTGGAAGATTTTTAATCACAGTCTCAATTTCAGTGCTTGTGATTGGTCTGTTCATATTTTCTGTTTCTTCCTGGTTCAGTCTCAGAAGGTTGTGCATTTCTAAGAATTTTTCCATTTCTTCCAGGTTGTCCATATGATTGGCATAGTGTTGCTTGTAGTAGTCTCTCACGATCCTTTGTATTTCTGCAGTGTCAATTGTTGTTTTTCCTTTTTCATTTCTAATAAAATTGATTTGAGTCTTCTCCCTTTTTTTTTTGATGAGTCTGGCTAACGGTTTATCAATGTTGTTTATCTTCTCAAAGAACCAGCTTTTAGTTTTATTGATCTTTGCTATCCTTTCCTTCATTTCTTTTTCATTTATTTCTGATCTGATCTTTATGCTTTCTTTCCTTCTGCTAACTTTGGGTTTTTTTAATTCTTCTCTAATTGCTTTAGGTGTAAGCTTAGGTTGTTTATTTGAGATGTTTCTTGTTTCTTGAGGTAGGATTGTATTGCTATAAACTTCCCTCTTAGAACTGCTTTTTCTGCATCCCATAGGTTTTGGGTTGTCGTATTTTCATTGTCATTTGTTTCTAGGTATTTTTTGATTTCCCCTTTGATTTCTTCAGTGATGTCTTGGTTGTTAAGTAGTGTATTGTTTAGCCTCCATGTGTTTGTATATTTTATAGATGTTTTCCTGTAATTGATATCTAGTCTCATAGCTTTGTGGTCAGGAAAGATACTTGATACAATTTCAATTTTCCTAAATTTACCAAGGCTTGATTTGTGTCCCAAGATATGATGTATCCTGGAGAATGTTCCATGAGCACTTGGGAAGAATGTGTATTCTGTGGTTTTTGAATGGACTGTCCTATAAATATCCATTAAGTCCATCTTGTTTAATGTATCATTTAAAGCTTGTGTTTCCTTATTTATTTTCATTTTGGATGATCTGTCCATTGGTGAAAGTGGGGTGTGAAGGTCCCCTACTATGATTGTGTTACTGTTGATCTCCCCTTTTATGGCTGTTAGTATTTGCCTTATGTATTCAGGTGCTTCTATGTTGGGTGCCTAAATATTTACAATTGTTATATCTTCTTCTTGGATTGATCCCTTGATCATTATGTAGTGTCCTTCTTTGTCTCTTGTAATAGTCTTTGTTTTAAAGTCTATTTTGTCTGATATGAGAATTGCTACTCCAGCTTTCTTTTGATTTCCATTTGCATGGAATATCTTTCTCCATCCCCTCACTTTCAGTGTGTGTGTATCCCTAGGTCTGAAGTGGGTCTCTAGTAGACAGCATATATACGGGTCTTATTTTGATATCCATTCAGCCAATCTGTGTCTTTTGATGGGAGCATTTAATCCATTTACATTTAAGGTAATTATCGATATGTATGTTCCTATTACCATTGTCTTAACTGTTTTGGGTTTGTTATTGTAGGTCTTTTCCTTGTCTTGTGTTTTCTGCCTAGAGTTGTTCCTTTAGCATTTGTTGTAAAGCTGGTTTGATGGTGCTGAATTCTCTTAGCTTTTGCTTGTCTGTAAAGGTTTTAATTTCTCCATCAAATCTAAATGAGATCCTTGCTGGGTAGAGTAATCTTGGTTGTAGGTTTTTGTCCTTCATCACTTTAAATATGTCCTGCCACTCCCTTTTGGCTTGCAGATTTTGTGCTGAAAGATCAACTGTTAACCTTATGGGGATACCCTTGTGTGTTATTTGTTGTTTTTCCCTTGCTGCTTTTAATATGTTTTCTTTGTATTTAATTTTTGACAGTTTGATTAATATGTGTCTTGGCATGTTTCTCCTTGGATTTATCCTGTATGGGACTCTCTGTGCTTCCTGGACTTGATTAATTATTTCCTTTCCCATATTAGGGATGTTTTCAACTATAATCTCTTCAAATATTTTCTCAGTCCCTTTTTTTTCTCTTCTTCTTCTGGGACCCCTATAATTCGAATGTTGGTGCTTTTAGTGTTGTCCCAGAGGTCTCTGAGATTGTCCTCAATTCTTTTCATTCTTTTTTCTTTATTGTGCTTTGCAGTAGTTATTTCCACTATTTTATCTTCCAGGTCAGTTATCCATTCTTCTGCCTCAGTTATTCTGCTATTGATCCTTTCTAGAGAATTTTAAATTTCATTTATTGTGTTGTTCATCACTGTTTGCTCTTTTGTTTTTCTGCGTCCTTGTTAAATGTTTCTTGTATGTTCTCCATTCTATATCCAGATTTTGGATTATCTTTACTATCATTATTCTGAATTCTTTTTCAGGTAGATTGCCTGTTTCCTCTTCATTTGTTTGGTCTGGTGGGTTTTTACCTTGTGCCTTCATGTGCTGTGTGTTTCTCTGTCTTCTCATTTTGCTTAAGTTACTGTGTTTGGGGGTCTCAATTTCGCAGGCTGCAGGTTCGTAGTGTCCGTTGTTTTTGGTGTGTGCCCCCAGTGACTAAGTTTGGTTCAGTGGGTTGTGTAGGCTTCCTGGTGGAGGGGACTAGTGCCTGTGTTGTGGTGGATGAGGCTGGATCTTGTCTTTCTGGTGGGCAGGTGCACGTCTGGTGGTGTGTTTTGGGGTGTCTGTGTCCTTATTATGATTTTAGGCAGCCTCTGTGCTAATGGGTGGTGTTGTGTTCCTGTCTTGCTAGTTGTTTGGCATAGGGTGTCCAGCACTGTAGCTTGCTGGTCATTGAGTAGAGCTGGGTCTTGGCCTTGAGATGGAGATCTCTGGGAGATTTTCACTGTTTGATATTACGTGGACCTGGGAGGTCTCATGTGGACCAATGTCCTGAACTTGATTCTCCCACCTCAGAGGTACAGCCCTGATGCCTGGCTAGAGCATAAAGAGCCTGTCATCCACACAGCTCAGAATAAAAGGGAGAAAAAAAAAAAAGAAAGAAAGAAGATAAAATAAAATAAAGTTATTAAAATAAAACCTAAAAAATCATTATTAAAATTTTTTTTTAAAAAAGTAATTAAAAAAAAGAGAAAGAAGAGAGCAACCAAACCAAAACACAAATCCACCAATGATAACAAGCACTAAAAACTATACTAAACCCCCCCCCAAAAAAAAACGGACCGACAGAACCCTAGGACAAATGGTAAAATGAAACTATAAAGACAAAATCACACACAGAAGCATACACATACACAATCAGAAAAAGGGAAAAAAAAGAAAAATATATCGTTGTTCCCAAAGTCCACCTTCTCAGTTTGGGATGATTTGTTGTCTATTCAGGTATTCCAGAGATGCAGGGTACATCAAGTCGATTGAGGAGATTTAATCCCATGCTGCTGAGACAGCTGCTTCTTTGTTCGCACAGCTCCCGGGGTTTAGCTTTGGATTTGGCCCCGCCTCTGCGCGTAGGTCGTCTGAGGGCGTCTGTTCTTCGCTCAGACAGGATGGGGTTAAAGGAGCTGCTGATTCAGGGGCGCTGGCTCACTCAGGCCGGGGTGAGGGAGGGGTACAGAGTGCAGGGCAAGCCTGCGGCGGCAGAGGGCGGCGGGACATTGCAGCAGCCTGAGGCGCGCTGTGCGTTCTCCCGGGGAAGCTGTCCCTGGATCACGGGACCCTGGCAGTGGCGGGCTGCACAGGCTCCTGGGAAGGGTGGTGTGGATAGTGACCTGTGCTCGCACACAGGCTTCTTGGTGGCTGCAGCTGCAGCCTTAGCATCTCATGCCCGTCTCTGTGGTCCGCGCTGATGGCCGCGGCTCACGTCCGTCCCCGGAGGTCCTTTAAGCGGCGCTCTGAATCCCCACTCCTTGTGCACCAGGAAACAGAGGCAAGAAAAAGTCTCTTGCCTCTTCGGCACCTCCAGACTCTTTCCCGGAGTCCCTCCTGGCTAGCCGTGGTGCACTAACCCCCTTCAGGCTGTGTTCACGCTGCCAACCCCAGTCCTCTCCCTGCTCTCCGACCGAAGCCCAAGCCTCAGCTCCCAGCCCCTCCCACCCCGCGCGGGTGAGCAGACAAGCCTCTTGGGCTGGTGAGTGCCGGTCGGCACCGATCCTCTGTGTGGGAATCTCTCCGCTTTGCCCTCCGCACGCCTATTGCTGTGCTCTCCTCCATGGCTCCGAAGCTCCCCCCTCCACCTCCTGCAGTCTCCGCCCGGAAAGGGGCTTCTTAGTGTGTGGAAACTTTTCCTCCTTCACAGCTCCCTCCCACTGGTGCAGGTCCCGTCCCTATTCTTTTGTCTCTGTTTTTTCTTTTTCCTTTTGCCCTACCCAGGAACGTGGGGAGTTTCCTGCCTCTTGGGAGGTCTGAGGTCTTCTGCCAGCGTTCAGTACGTGTTCTGTAGGAATTGTTCCACATGTAGATGTATTTCTGATGTATTTGTGGGGAGGAAGGTGATCTCCACGTCTTACTCTTCTGCCATCTTGAAGCTCCTCCTACATTATTTTTCTTTTTCTCTGGAAACCTCATTACTTTCTGGGGCCAATTAGGGGCAACTACAGAGTTGGCTTTGCATAGAAAGGAAATTGCAGAGCAGGTGAATTCTGCCCAGTCTCATCCTCCTGGGGGTGGTGGAGGCTTCTGGTAACTACCACTTTGGCTCGGATGTATGATGCCAATGCAGGGATGAAAGAGTCCACCTCCCCTTCCCCATGGCCATCCCACCTCCTTCAAAGGGATGGGTAGGAAGAAAGGTGTGGTTTAGCATTTTTCTCTTGAAAAGCAGGGGTGTTCAGAGAAGCAGGAAGCTGCTGGGAGGTGATAATATTTTTCACATTATCCCCATTTATATGAAACCCCAGCAAAGCCCCCAGTGGTTCCAGGTATCTGCCTTGATACTGTGCCTTTAAACTCAGCCAACCTGCTATGTCCCTCACTGGTGCTGGCTGATTGAAACCATCAGGTTGGGGTTTCCCTGGTGGCGCAGTGGTTGAAAGTCCGCGTGCCGATGCAGGGGACACGGGTTCATGCCCCGGTCCAGGAAGATCCCACATGCCGCAGAGCGGCTGGGCCTGTGAGCCATGGCCGCTGAGCCTGCGCGTCCGGAGCCTGTGCTCCACAACGGGAGAGGCCACAACAGTGAGAGGCCCGCATACCAAAATAAACAAAAAAAACAAACAAAAAAACCCCATCAGGTCCCAAGCCCTATTCTTGGCAATTTTCTTGGTTTTCCTGAGCTAGTTCTTGCCCTTGATCCACACACACACACACACACACACACACACACACACACACACACACACACATATTCCAGGCTCCATCTTCCTTCTCTGGTCTCATGTGCAGCCTTGGGCTCTTGCAGATTCGGCATCTCTGGTCTGCGAATAGGGCTGATGATAATGTAATTGCTCTATCGGAGCATAGCATGAGACAGTTTTATTTTTTCTATGAACCTTCACTTATGCTATGACAAAAGTCTCTTTCTCCAATCCTGATGACAGATTCTGTACTTTCCTGGCCATTTTTAGATGTTAGAAGTCAAGATCAATTTAAAGGTTAGTCTTTAGTATGAATTCGGTCTTATCCCCAACACCCCTCCCTGCGTCACCCTGACAGAGGTTTGATCCATTGACTAGGTCTGGGGTTCTTCCACCTCCAGCACTTTGATGTGGGTGGCAATGGCCTTCATTTAGATGCCATCTCTTCCTTCTCTCTTTTTTGGGGATTAACTTTGTTTGGGTTGGAGGGCTTTGGGAGTCCGGGAGGAGAAGGTACAGGCAGGTTTATCTCACAGTAAGCAGCTGCACACGGTGGTGAGTGAGTTGATCCTGGGTATCTCCAGGCACCATGTGCTTCCATTTGCCTCTGGTGGTGAGTTTAGTTGTCAGTTCCTACCCATCCTCTCCAACACTGAGGTTCCCCCAGAGAGGGCAGCTGTGTTTCCCTAGGCCCCTGAGATTGACTCAGGCCCCAGTCTCCTTTCTAGGGAGGCAGCTCCTCTGTGCGTGGCCATCAGAATGGCCCCAGGGCTCCGGCTTTTCCTCAGTGATATTTTATATGGAAGAGCTGTTGAGATCTTTGCTGCAGGAACCTAGGGTGAGGAGCTCCCATCCTATTCTCCTTATGCACCCTGTGCCACAGTCCCTTCTCACCCTGATGAAGTGGGCTTCTCTGGCAAACTTCACACTTTTAAGCAGGCACTAGCTTCCATGTTCAAGAATGTCACCCATCTTCAAGAGTAGGGGATGAAGATCTTCCTGATAGCTCTCTATGATGGCTGCAGGAGACAGGTTCTGCAGTAGAACCTCTCTGAGGGATTCTATTGATGATTTCCATTCCTTTTCTTGAATATGGAGAAGTAACATCCCATATGGACCCTACATGCTCTGAGAAGGCCCATGGCCCTGATGACTCTGTACCCTCCCCCTCTGGCCCCTCCAGAGTTCTCCTTTATGGATTGGGAAGAGGTGGACATTTGTAGTGGTGAGTAGTGGTGGAAGGTGGAAGGGCAGTTCAGTCTTAGTAAACTAAGGTACCTGGCCCCAGGTGTTGACAGCTTTGTTTAGAATGTGGGGTTTGTAGAACATCTTTATTCATAACTTGGGGTCTTCGTTGCCAATTTTGAGGACACACAAATATTATCAGTCAATATCCTGTTGCTTCAGCTAAACTTCTGGCTACTTATATGCCAGGCACTGTGCTGGACCCTGCATTGATGAGTTCATTTAAGCTCACAGTGATCCCATGAGGAAGAGACTATTATCACCCATCTTGTATAGATTAGGAAACGGAGGCACACAGAAGTTGTGTTAACTGTCCAGGGTATGCAGCTAGCCAAGACTTGAAACTGACAGTCTGATTTCAAAACCTGTGAGCTTAGCTGCTACTTTGTGCTTCTTTCTAGCTTGCGAGTTTAGCTTAAATTCAACTTGGCTCGTGGACTGCATCATCATGCTCCTTTGGTTCTGTAACTGGGGGCCTGTGAATTAAACTGACAAAAAACAGGTTAACAGGAGAAAAAAGATTTATTCCTGTGTCTATGAGAGTTAAAAAAAGAAGTAGCTAGCTATTTAAATGATTAAAGTGAGAGGCTTATATTTGTAACTTAGTAGGGGAAAGAGAGGAAATGAGACTTCTATAGGTTTCTGTAGGAAAGACAAATGGGTTTTGGAGAACAAATGGGAGATATGAATGTTTGTGATAATGTTTGTTTATACAGGTGCGAGGGGTCTTTCTCTCTTCTTCATGGCCATGGAACTCCTCTGGAGAGGGGATTTGTGGTACGTTTACTCTCCGTCATCTTCCTGGGAGTAGACCCATCCCCTAAGAGGAAACTTGTGGCAGCCTCATTTTTCAGAAGCTTTTTTTTTTTTTTTTCAATTGATGTAGCTTTTATTGTAAGAAACATGCAGTTCTGTTCCTGCCAGGTAGAACCCAATCCTCTGGCTTTGGGATTAAAGAAAGGCCCAAGTCCTCCATCCTGAAGAGTTTTCAGAGGATGAGATGGACAGGTATGAAGCAAGTTTTGGACGTCACTCACACTCCTTTGGCTTAGCTACCAGGGCCCTAAATGAATATCATAGAATTAACAGGGTGGAAGGAACCTCGGAGGTCACCTAGTCATTCCAAGTCTCTTATTTTACTGGTAGGAACTCAGAGGTCCAGAGGTGAGAGTGATGTGCTTGATAAACCACAGTTAGTGACAGAGTCCCATTAGAGACCCAGCCATTTCAGAAGCTTTTAGTTAGATAAGGAAAGCTCTGAGAAGGCTTTTCTGCATCAGTTGAATCTCAAATGTCTTCAGCTTAAAAGAGTCTTTATGCCAACTCTGGGGTTCTGAGTGGGTTCCCATGGTATCATTCTACCTAGCTGACCAGTTCCACAAAAGGGGTGATTTATTTTATTTTTAATTTTTGCGGTACGCGGGCCTCTCACTGCTGTGGCCCCTCCCGTTGCGGAGCACAGGCTCCGGACGCGCAGGCTCAGCGGCCATGGCTCACGGGCCCAGCCGCTCCACGGCATGTGGGTTCCTCCCGGACCGGGGCACGAATCCGTGTCCCCTGCATCGGCAGGCAGACTCTCAACCACTGCGCCACCAGGGATGCCCAAAAAGGGGTGATTTACATATCAGGTGAGGCATCAACCTGGATCAACAGGCCAACGAACCCAGGCAGAGGAAGGGGGGAAAAGCCAGGAACACTGTTTTCTGTTTTAAAGCACGTCAAGCCCTGGAGAAAGTTGGAAAGTCGGAAAGGAGCTTGGGGTGGGGGCAGTGCTGCTTTTATTGGATTCACATGCATGAGGAGCACACCTTGGGGGGCAGTAGGCTTCTGTACAGGTACCAATAGTGGGGAAAAGCCAGTGGAATATAATGCTTGGGCATTTGGGTTCAAGTTCTAGCTCCACCATGTACTAACTGAACAACCCTGAAGATTTAACAGAACTATGGTTTCTCTCTGAAACGGTGAAGGTTCTCCTTTTTTCTCTTGTCAGGTTGTCGTGAGGTGCAAAAACGACAGCACATGGGGTTTGTACATTCATGCACTGATATATGTAAGAAATATTATTATCCAGAATGACCTGTGCTCTTAGTGGGCTAGATAACTGAATAACTAATTAAATTTTTTCTTAAGAGTTTACCACCTGCAAGAGAATGTGTTGGACTCTGCTTTTGATGACACGATGAATAAGGTTGAGCTATGGCCTTCAATGACTGCGAAATTGCATTTGAGTGGAAATATATTCATCAATAATTGTAATAAAGATACAATTTGATAGTGCCTGGAAGAGTTATAGAAAAAAATGCCATAGAAGTTCAGAAGATTGGAATCCTTTTTGACAGGGGTGATCATGGAAGGTTTTGGAAGGAGATGCTTTTTGAGGTAGATCTAGGGAAATGATGACGATTGAACTGGTAAGGAATTTTTAGCAAAAGACACAGCATGACTAAAATGTGTTTGTTAGGAAGTTACATTGACTTTGGTGGGTTGTTTAGCAGAAGGCTTGTGGAAGAATGGAGGGTAATAAACTTGAATCGGTGGGTTGAAACCAGAACCTGGAGGCCACAGGATGTCAAGTCATGGAGTTGACAGTGGGGAGTGCTATAGGGGTTTTAACAGTCAGATGTCATGGTCAGAGCTGTCCCTTTGGAACACTGGTAATGTGGAACAGTGTGCTAGATAGACCAGTGTCAGATGTGGATCTGAAGGGATGAGATCATGTGGCAATGGTTATGATTCAGTTGCGGTCATATGAGACTAAATAACAAGTGATAGTAGTAATGAGAGAGAAGATATTTGAGCTAACATGTCTCTAGTGACAGGAGACATTTGATTTATTCTTTTCAACTTATTAATTCTTTCAACACATATTACTTACTCAGTGGTTACTACATGCCAAGCAAAGTGCTGGGACAGAGAAAAATTACATAATGCCCTTGCCCTAAAGATTATTGTCTAGTAGTGAGTGATGAGTAAGCTATTTGCGGGTAAGAGATGGGGTTTGGGAGGGAAGCCAGTTCAGGCTGGAGGAGTGGGCACATGGGAGTGTGTTTAGAATCTCAAGGAGTTCACAAGCATGGTTTTCCAGGAGGGTCAGATAAATGGTCAGGGGTGAGATCATAGGCTTGTTTGAAAGATTAAGTTTAGTCATTACTCTGTAGGGATTGAAGAGTCACCAAACCCGTTTAAGAGGATCAGTAATAAAATATATTTTGCATTTTAGAAAGGTTGCTCTGGTGACAATGTGGAAGAAATATTGGAGAGTCAGAGATTGAGAATGAGGGTAGTGGTAAGAGGATCATTTAGTGATCCAGGTGGAAGGTGAAATGGCTCTGAGGTAAGGAACTGTCAGTGGGGTTGGAGAAGAAGGCAGATGTGGAAGACACTGAGAAATAGAGTCAAGAGGATTTGGGCATTCATTGGATATAGAGGATGGAAAAAGCATTGAGGTTGACCTTCAGATTTATAATTTGAGGTCTGGTTGTCTGCCAGGGAATGAAACCCAAGTTCTGTGCTCTGGTTTACCTCTAGTCCACGTGGACTGATCTTGCCTGGCAGTTGCTTAAAATGAAAGTAGCAGTCCTAACCTCTTTGCCTTGCAGAAACAAATAAGTGTATTCAATCTGACAGGCCAGGAATATGTGTGGTCAGCTGTGGGCAATGCAGTGTTCCTGGCTAGCTCACTATTTCATCATGATGTGTCTGCTCACAGGTGTGATTTGTCCGTCCTCCCAGAATGCTGTCGGAGGAGGGACCAGGGGGCAGGTGTCCATGTAGTTCTCCAACTGAACCATGCCAAAAACATTTTTAAAGCATTCTTTTAGCATCTGCTGAGTTTGGGGGCTATCATTTAAAATGGCTGCTAATCTAGGAAGAAGTCGTCACTTCTTCACCTGGAGGGAGACAGCAGGGAAAGGTCCATCAAATTGGTTAACAGTCGGACTGCGGAAGAATTGTGGACAGTCTGGGGTTGACTGGCGCAGGGAAACCTTGGCGGTAGAAGCAGCAGGGAAATATAGCAAAGGTTAAAAGGTGTGGGCATAACACAAAAAAGGAAGCCTCAGACTGACTGGCCTGTGTGTCACTGGAGATGCCGTGAGCCACAATTTCATATCATGGACCTCTTTTCTTATTTCTCATAGGAAGCTTTTCTGTATCCCAGGTGCTTCTCTCTAAACCCAGCAAAGGATAGAAAATCATCCGGTGTCATAGGTAAAACTTCACAGTGGCCATCATTTCAGGGTATTAGCCATCTGTTGAATCTTGAATGGACTATTGTAATTGCTCTTTAGGGAAGATGAAGCAATTGTCACGCTTGTAAGAGGCCTTGGAAATAAAATTCCATAGCCCTTCCTCGAATTTTTTCCACTAGTGGGTAAAATTTTGGCATGCTTGCACCTTGACCTTTGTGGAAAATGATCCTCTTGAAAGTGGTCCATGATAGAATGGTAAGAATGGCATAAATATGGGTCTGCATCCTGGGGATCGGGGGAGAGTTCTTTTGTTGTATGGTCTACAGGATGCGAGGCAAGAATGAATTTCTCTACTGAGAAAATGTGGGGCACTTGACATTGTGTATTAATTTGCTCATTTTATTATGCACTAGACTAGAAGATAGCTAGGGCAGGGGACTTGTGTATTTTGTTTTTCACTGTATCCCAGTGCCCAGAACATTGTGGAGTCCATAGAGGCTCTCCAGAAATATTTGTAGGATGACTGAATGATGAACAAGTGAACTCAAGTGGTATCTGAAGTCCAAAGAAGTTAAAAGAGGAGTCTAGGAAGTTGCCATATTCAAAAGATTCAGAAATAGAGCTGGAGCTGGAGTAGGGATGAGGGTCTTGGATCAGGGAAATGAAGTCAAGTCTAGCAGGTCAAATGCACATGAGGAGGGATGGAGAATCATGGAAAAGAGTTGTGTTCCCATGAGGGGGCAAGGAAGGGGGGATGGGAAGGTGCGGTCAGCTGGCCTCGAAAGGGCAGAACAGATGGTGTGAACTCCAGCATTTTGTTTTCGATCTTAAACATGGCCTTATGGAAACAACTTGTCTTATTCACTCTTAAATTTTCCAGAGAATTTAAAGCACCCCTTGAGTTACCATCTTCTACATTTATTTTAGAATAATGAGTCATGCCTTACTTTGCACAGTTTTGGTAAAGCTCCTATAAAACGCAGCTGAAAGGGGAATCAGTATTTATGAAGCCTCTACCCCATGCTTGACCTCACCTAGGTATTTCTAGGGTGCCGCCGCCATAGCTCGGCATTTCCAACGTTGAAATTTACAGTCTGTCTGGTACTGCCCAAAGCGCTTTACCTGTATAATTCATTTAATTCTCACAATAGTCCTGTAGATGAGCAATTACTAGCTGTATTTTACCAACGAGGTCTCTGAGGTTTAAGAAGTTAAATAACTTGCTCACGATCACATAGGCAACAGGTGATGAAGGTGAACTTTGAACTCTGATTTGCTTTATTTCTGAGTCCATGTTAATAAGAACACAAAACAGTCCATTGGAGGGACTGATGAGGGAGCAGAGTCCAGCTGCCTAGATCCTGCTGTAACCACAAGTATTCAGCAATGCCTTGTAGCCATGTTGCTCTTATGGGGAACCAAATCCTGCCTCTCACATGAGTCCTCAGAGCTTTTTTTTCTTTTTTGTTTTTTGCAGTACGCGGGCCTCTCACTGCTGTGGCCCCTCTCGTTGCGGAGCACAGGCTCCGGACGCGCAGGCTCAGCGGCCATGCCTCACGGGCCCAGCCGCTCCACGGCATGTGGGATCTTGCCGGACCAGGGCACGAACCCGTGTCCCCTGCATCGGCAGGCGGACCCTCAACCACTGCGCCACCAGGGAAGCCCCCTCAGAGCTTTTGCACTTTCTTTTTTGATGCTCTTATTGATTTTATTTTTTACTTTCATGCCCACAACTTGTTAGTTTTTTCCCCACCCAAAGAGAAAGTGGTTTAAAGGATTTTTAAAAACAATTATATCCAAGGCTTGGCTTCTTTGGCAGACTTGCTTCTGTAGCACAAAAGCAGCTTAATGTCAGCTTGAAACTTGATAAGTCTACTGCCAGTTTTTACAATGGAAAAGGAAACTCTAGATTCAAGATTAACTATGGTACTTTGAGAAGCAAGACAAAATGACCTCATGGGTATGCACTGAAGTTGTGATTGGGGAGCAAAGGCTCCCTTAATGGTTTCGTTAGCATGCAGTGAGATAGAAAAGCTAACAGGTGGCTACTCACGCAGGGCTGCCCAGCACTGCAGACACCCCTGGTGCCCTGTGTCGCATCCCCTTAGACCACCTTCGCTTTTAGCTGTGTTTTCAGGGGATCACTCTATGTGATCTGCTTCTCTTGTGCTAACAGTGTTCTGCTTGAAGCGTCTGCCATGTGTTTCCACTTTTGGTCCTAGGGACTAGGAGCCCACTTAGCATGCACAAGCACAGCTGGGAAGTAAGAGAGTGTGTGTGTGTGTGTGTGTGTGTGTGTGTGTGTGTGTGTGTGTGTGTGTGTGTGTATTTAACACTCTTGGGGGTCACCTCCAACCAGTGGGGGCTGAGAACCAATGGATAAATGCTCCAGCCTCCAGTCCTTTGGGCAGGTAATTTTAGGCTTTCTGTATGTTTCTCAGAGGGTCCCAGTGTACTTAAAGCAGTGACCTCAATAGTGTGCCCCTACATTGGCTTCTCCATCCTTTTCTCCCTTTTCCCCTCTCTCATTTCTGATTCCTGAGATTACCTTCCCAATAAACTACTTACACCAAGTTCTTGTCTCAGGCTTTTCTTTTGGAAGGACCCAAACTGAGATATCTATGTAGACTTGAAGCAGAATTTTTAGCACAATCAGAGGGAATCAATCTCTTAGCAACTCACTATAACCAAACTCACATGAGACTAATGTATAAACCACAATGACAGATATTAATTTATGAAGACAACTATACTATCAAGTGGACCAGAATACTCATATCTCCTGGACAGAGTTGGTGATAAACTGATATTCCTGCTCTTGGACTCCTCTTTTTCTAACATCCATGCAAGTAACTTCCACTCTGTCAAGGCATTTCTTCCTTGAATGTATTCAGGCTGTGGCTTTCTCTTACTTACAGGAAGGGTTCCATTTGATTTTCAAAATCTGCTTATTAATCTTGTTGGTTGCATCTTGAGTTTACATTTCTCAGGGACTCACTTTACTGAATTTCCCTGTACTGATGGAAATTTTCCTGTGCTTTACCTCCCTCAGCCACCTTCTATGGGTGGAGAAAGAGTATGGAAAATACAGAAAAAGGAGAAGAGTGTAGGGGAAAACATGTGAATGCCTTTCTGTTTAAAGCATAGTACACAAACTGATATTCACAGTGATGACTTGACAGCATCCAAAACCGTTTCAGTATATTCTGTAAAAGCTTACAAAGATTTTTATCCCCAAACAGTTAAAATAAACATGTTTGCAACTCCAAGATTTAAGCTTTAAGTTATCTGAGACTCATTTGTCACTGAAAGCACATTCCCCGATAATTCTGGTTATGTACATGTAACGTGTAATTCTTGAAAATTCGTTTTGCAGAAGAAAATCATTGTTGGCATATACTCTGTAAGTTCCTATGCACCACTTCCTTCCATTCTTACTGCCATAGCCCATTTTGATCTTTTCCTTCCCCTAGACTATATCAAGAGCTTCCAAGCAGTCTCCTTGATTACAAGGATTCCTCCTTTACAACAATGCCAGGGAGATCTTTCTATTACATGTATCTGATTGTGTCACAGTCCTGCTTAAAACCCACCAATGGCTCTGGGTAGATATAACCGATGCTTGCCAATACTTTCAGTTCTTCTCTCCTTGCATGAATATTCGAGAAATGTTTTGCTTCCTCCTTGAATCCAGGCCTGGCCATATGATTTGCTTTGCCGTCACGGGTCACCTGCAGGTGAAAGCTCCTGCTGTGGACTGTCCCCTCAAAATTCAGATGTTGAAGCCCTAATCCTTAATGTGACTCTATCTGGAGATGGGGTCTTTAGGAGGTAATCCAGGTTAAATGAGGTCATAGAGGTGGGGCCCTAATCCAATGGGACTGTGGCTTTATAAGGAGACGAAGAGATTTCTCTCTCAGTCTCTGTCTCTCTTTCTGCCATGTGAGGACTCGGTGAAAAGGTGGGTGTCTGCAAGTCAGGAAGAGAGCTCTCACCAGAATCTGCCCTGTTGTATACCCTGATCTCAGACTCCTAGTCTTCAGGACTGTGAGACAGTAAATTTCTGTTGCTTGAGCCTCCCAGTCTGCGGTGTTCTGTTGTGGCAGCCTGAGCTGACTCTTTTGATTTGATAAACTCTGAAGCTTTGTCCTGACATAACAGCATCATTATGTGATGGAACTGCCATAGTCTGAGTTCCTGAGTGTGGCCAACAGAATATTGAACCACCAAAGAAGGCCATGCCATAGTCCCTGGAACCTGTGCATATATTACCTTATATGGCAAAAGGGACTTTGTTGATGTGATTAAGATTATGGGCTTTGAGATGTGGAGATTATCCAGGACTATCTGGGTAGGCCCAAACTAATCATGAGTCCTTAAAGTGGAGAACTTTCTAGCTATGGTCAGACAGAAATGTGATGCTGTAAGAATGGTCAGATAGATGCTTTGAAGATGCGGGAAGGGAGCCACAAGCCAAGGGATTCAGGCAGCTTCTAGAATGTGGAAGAGGCTAGGAAATAGGCACTTCCCTAGAACCTCCAGAAAGGGATGCAGCATTGTTTACATCTTGATTTTAGGCCAGTGAGATCTGTGTTGATTTTTTTTTTTTTTTTTTTTTTTTTTTGCGGTACGTGGGCCTCTCACTGTTGTGGCCTCTCCCGTTGCGGAGCACAGGCTCCGGATGCGCAGGCTCAGCGGCCATGGCTCACGGGCTTAGTCACTCTGCGGCATGTGGGATCCTCCCAGACCGGGGCACGAACCCGTGTCCCCTGCATCGGCAGGCGGACTCTCAACCACTGCGCCACCAGGGAAGCCCTGTGTTGATTTTTGAACTACAGAATTATGAGATAGTAAATTCATGTTGTCTCAAGCCACTAAGCTTGTAATAATTTGTTATAGCAGCAATATTTTCTGTTTATGTTTCTAATATATTGAGTATGATAGATTGTATAAATGGTCACAAATTCTTCCTTTCTTGCATCCATAGCTTTACTAGATGACATTGTAGAGTCTTCTATCAAGAAGTGGGGTGGAGACTATATCTCCATGCCTTGAATCTGGGTTGATCATTCTTCCCCTTTCTGAATGGGAACAATTACTGAGATTATCTGGTCCTTGTTTCACCATTGTATGTTGAGTGTGTGTCTGTGGTGATGATGGTGATGGGAAGATGGGGTGGTGGTTCAGTCAGCTTAACTTTTTTAGTTCCCAGGTATCTGGCCCAATGGGAGCCATGTGCCAGGATCTGATGTAAAGACTAATGTTATCCCTCCCTCCCTCCCTCCCTTCTGATGAAGAGACTACTGAAAGCTACCAGTGTCCTGAACTTTGAGTTCAATGCTAGGATTGGTTGGGTCCCTAGAGAACTTTACAAAGGGGAAGGGGGTCTGGGGAGACTGTATCCTACTCTTTGGCCAACTCTGAGATCAGGGGAAGGGGAGAATCATAGATGGATAAAGTTGGTAAGGCAGGATAAGGAGCGAGCAGGCTGAGTCCCAGGCCTCTGTGGGAGGAAGAAGTAGGGAATATTGGAGCATGAGTTGGGCACTGGATATTTCTTGGACTTATGTTGAGAAAAGCCAGTGTAATGCCCCTAAAGGGCACACTGGCAGAATGGAAAAGAAAGTGCTCAGAGCCCACTAGACAGGGAGGAGACAGAAAAATCACAAGTGGATGCTATGATTAAAAACAATAGAGGTTTGGGGCTTTCTGGAGTTGGGTTAAATAACCCAGTGCACCAAACTCTCAGAAGACAGTAATGAATTGCAGCATTGTAATATAATTGTTTTCATGATCACCCTGAGTTATGTGGGGAAAAAAAGTTACGCTTTGAATATGCTTTTTAAAAAGGTAGGCTGGTATAGAAATACACTTTATGAAAATCTCAAACTAGGTAAAGCAAAAGCAAAACCTTTATTGATTTAAAGAATAGACTTCCATTTATCTGGAACATTCATTTATATAGTAAAGTGAATTCTCTGACGATTTATTCATTCAGTAGATCAGGGGTGGGCAACATCTGGCCTGCGGACCAAATTGGTCAGCACCCATTTGTTCATGCATTGCCTGTGGCTGCTTTGGGGCTACAGTGAAGAGTAGTAGAATAGTTGAGTAGTTGCAACCAAGACTACGTGGCCTGCTGGCCTGATTCTATCTGGCCCTTGACAGGAAATTTGCTGACCCCTGCATTAGATAATTATTCTGCATCTCCAGTGTGCCTGCTGTTTTGCTCCAAATATGCCAAAGTCCTACTTGATCCCCACCTGTCTGCAGCCCCCATTGTAAAAGACCTCATGGCATCCTCCAAAGTGAGCATTCATGAGAAGTCGCCCTGTGGTTAGGAGAGGAGGGAGTGTGACTGCCTGGATCTCTTGCAGAGGCAGCTGTGGTCAGGGGCGGGGGCAGGGGCAGGGGCAGGGGTCCCGCACTGAGAACGCTCGAGGATGCGTGAGTAGGAAATTGCTGGAGGACTGAGTGCTATGAGGTGGCCTCTTAACGGCTGCTAAGCTTGATAGTATTTGTAAAAAATGGTCCAAATCTCATTTCCGAGTTAAATACCCCACTGAGGTTTTGCCTTTGTTTCTGAGTGACATGCCACTGTTTAAATCGACTTCTTCAGGCCATCTTGATTCTTAAAGGAAGTCGTGAGACCAGTCCCCACTTGTTCTAAGGGGTTCCACTTTCCCTGAGGTGAGAGAGATACATTTTTCAAAGGAAACTGTGACCTAAACAATAAGCAATAATAACAATAACAGTTGCACCTAAGAACTGCATCTGGCAAATAATTAACAGCTGGAGAAGTTGAGGACCTCTAACCTTATCCAATCATTATCTCCCAGAAATGCATCACCCAGGGACAGGGTAAAATGCAAAGAAAATCAGTTATACATACACACACAAAACAAACCCACAATTAAGAAAAAATAATAGCTCTCAACACCAAGCAGCTTTTTGTTGCAGACGCTAATTTTTGCCTGGAGTCTTTCCTTATTATGAAAGACCAGTATAACACTTTATAGGAAAACAAAACTCTTTTCTTAACCTTTGGTAGGCGCATAATTAGGAATATAATATGAAAGATGGCCCCTGTACTCTGTTCACAGGGGTCATGTCTTTTAAGACCAGGGAGGGTTTGGAATTACAACAGGCCAATTCAGAGATGCTAATTAGAAATGCATTTTTACCAATGCGCTGAGAACAGCTAAGCTTTCCAGAAATTATTCGAGCTAGAGGGAGTGATCTCGTTTTATCAGGTTCTGAGAGCTTTCTAATTTGAGGAAGGAAATAATCATGGAGGCAACCAGTGTATTATATCTAAGATGAAATCGGCTCGTGACCTTAGCAAGAGGAATATTCTCTGCGTCTCTGCCTCAGGAAACATTTCTCAAGCTGCTGTTTTTGTTGTTGTTGTTTTGTGGTACGCGGGCCTCTCACTGTTGTGGCCTCTCCCGTTGCGTAGCACAGGCTCTGGACCCGCAGGCTCAGTGGCCATGGCTCACGGGCCCAGCCGCTCCGCAGCATGTGGGATCTTCCAGGACTGGGGCACGAACCCGTGTCCCCTGCATCGGCAGGCGGACTCTCAGCCACTGCGCCACCAGGGAAGCCCTCAAGCTGCTGTTTGAGGCATCTGGAGATTTCTTTCAAAGATGCCTGCCAGGCATTTGCCCTTTGGTAACTTTTCTATTATTTTTTGGTACAACTCTTTGGATTAACAACCTGGTTAAGTTTCAAAATTACTCATGAATGTAAAAAGCTACAGTTATATACATGTAAGAAAATTATATGATTATAGGTTCTTTGTAAGTAACCAGTGTTGATTTTTTCCCCTATATTTCCCTAGTACCTAGCATGGACTCTGGTACATAGTAAGACTCTGGTACATACATATTTGGTGAGTAAATGAATGAGTTTCTCAATTCAACTTGATATTGTTTACCACATAGTCAGTTTAAAAAAATCATCTGAGATTTTGTATCCTAGTTTCTCACCCCCACTGTCACACTGTTGGTTTCTATTTGGAGATTTTCTATTTAGTGCTTTTTGTCCCTAGGGAAGAAAAGTTCTGTTTAGAATCTTCACCTTGGGTGTGGGTTGAATTGTAGTCCAGTGCATAAAGTATCATCTTAAGTATAATGGTCTAAAAGATTCCTGTCCTCCCAGTCACAGAAAGTGAATACGATCTCAAGTAATAGTCTCCTTCTTACCCCAGATTGAAGTAGCCTCTTCCTTCTGGCACTTTCTATAGCATTTTTTATACTTTAGGATTTTCACTCATTCCTTTACTCATTCAAAGACATTTGTTATTAATTGAAGCTATTTGGCATCTTGACAATTTTTGATCCATCTCTTGAAGGAGATGTTAAGTGCGGCCATTTACCGTTTTTGTGACTTTGGGCAGGTAGGTTATTAAACCTAGCCTCAGTTTCCCTATCTGCCAATGGGGGTAGTGATAGACTCTCGTAGGATTGCTGTGAGGACTGAATGTTTTAACCTGTCCAATGGCAAGTGCTCAACACAAGTTGAAAACAGTTAAATAATAATACTAACAATGCTGTAATTCAGATTTTTGAGGACAGAAGCAATCTCACATTTCACAGCAGCGCACAACGTTCAATCAGTATTTGTTGCATTGGTTTTATCTCACACGGCAGCAAGAGGTTTCAATCCAGTGCACAGAATAACCCTGGGATTGGTATTTCTCGGCAGCAGCATCACAACAAGCTGCCCCTGCTGATAGGAGCCCGAAGTCTTTGATTCTAGTGGCTTAACCTTTGCATTCTTTTCTCATAACCTCCAGTTCAAGCGCTTAGCTTTCTACCTCCCATTGTCTCGCAGAGGATGAGTTGGTTTAGGCTGACCGCTGGCTCCTGATCTTTGGAGAAAGGTTCTTTATAGATCGCTGCACTTTTGAACCAGCTGTCTAGAACCCTTGCTGAGAAGAAGTGTTGTACAAACAGCAACGAAAAGAAGCGGGCATCCCTGGGCTTATTGCTAAGACTTGGAAATGGATGATAAATGAGGGAGATCTAGGGCAGTCATGAAGGACCTCGTTATTGGGATCACAAAGTTCTTTCTTTCTTTTTTTTTTTTTTTTGCGGTACACGGGCCTCTCACTGTCGCGGCCTCTCCCGTTGCGGAGCACAGGCTCCGGACGCGCATGCTCAGTGGCCATGGCTCACGGGCTCAGCCGCTCCGCGGCATGTGGGATCTTCCCGGACCAGGGCACGAACCCGTGTCCCCTGCATCGTCAGGCGGACTCTCAACCACTGCGCCACCAGGGAAGCCCCCCTGCTAACCGTTTTTAATAAGAGGTAGGTGTGTGCTTTTGGGCATTGGTGCTGCCCACTTAGACTTGAGCCTTCCCAGTAAGCCAGGAAACGTGTCAGCTTGGCATTATTTCAGCTGCCAAAACAGAAAACACAGCTGGTGGTGGCTTAGGCCATTAGGTTTCCCTCCGTCCCCATAAAATAACAAGTCTGGAATTAAGTAGCTCCTGACGTGGTTGTTGGAGTCAAGACTCTCTGTTGGCCTCTTGGCCTTTCCCTTGGGCTGCTGTCTCTGTTCAAGACAGGAGGAAGGGGAGACAGGTTGGCACCAGGTATACCTTTCCATTTTACCAGGGGAGCCAAAGCTTCCCCAGAACCCCCAGCAGACTTAAGCTTACATCTTATTGGCCAGAGCTGAGTAATATGTTCAACTAACTACATGGGAATGTGGAAAAGGAGGGAAACGAGTACTCAGTGAATATTTGGAGTGTCCAACCTCTATCACAGGAAGTGGGAAATGGAGAAATAAGTTGAGAAAATGCACAGACAGTCTACACTGTCTGCCACAGTGAGCTGTGAAATGTCCTTTAAAAACTCTTTTTATTGTTGATGTTGTTTCAGTCAACCAGAGTCAGTGTCTGTTGTTTTCCACAGAGAACCCTGTCTGATAATCCGAAGATTGGCACCTAATACAATCAAACATGGAGTGAAGCAGGAGTTAAAGATGATTCTAAAAGCTTGATTGACTTAGAGAATGATGCCTCCATTGACTGAAATAAGGAAGACACCGAGGTGAGGGGTGAATGGTTTATAGCATTACTCTATTTTTACTCTGTCTTCTGCTCTTAAGAAGGGAAGTGTGTTGACACAGTTGACTCTAATTGGTAAAATGTATGGCAAAAATGTTTTTGAATTGGGGGAAGCTCCCTTTGCCTATTTCAGTTGCCGTGGTCACCTCTTCCACTTTTTGGTTAGCTTCTCCTGGGACATTCGTAGTCCATTCTGAATTTTCAGTATTATTATGGTTGTTTTGAGACGAGAACTCCAGCTTGTCTGTGCGTAGGCCTTGTTCCATAAGTGATAGAATTAATTGTTCATTAAGGCAGTAAATGAGGTTGATTAAATGGTGATTTAGTGAATCAGCTACAGTGTAAGTTCATAAAAATGTAACCCTTAGTTATTGATTTTCCTTTTATCACTTTTTTCTTTGGGACAAAATTTATTGAAAATTGGCAGTAAGAATACCCTCTTTTGGGGTCATCTAGCAAATGTCAGTGTCTTCACACTGCCCGTTACTGTTTTCTACCTCAGTGTCTTTGCACATGCACCTTCTGTGCCTGGCAAACTTCTGATCCTCCTTTAAGACACTGGTTGGTATCACCTCCTCCAGAAAGTCTTCCCTGATTCCCTAAGTTTAGATATTCCTCCTTTAAAGGGGAGGCCCCTTGTTTTATTTCTCTTTATTCCATATACCCAGAACAGAACCAGACACATTTTACTTTCTCAGTGTATGCTGCTTGCTTGTTGAATGAAAGGATGAGTCAGTTAATTGGTATTAGTCTTGATCAATAGGAGGAAGAAAGTGCATACTGAAGAAAGAGAGAAATAGAGGGAGCTCCAAGCCATTCCTAGAGTCTGAGAGGACAAGGAAGGAGGAGTGAGGAGAGGTAGAAGTACAGACAATGTCTCCATCCAGCTCATATTGCCTTTGGATATAGGAGTACAGGGGGGTTTCCCTGGCAGTCACAGTGGAGATTTTTTCACTTGTCTACAACTCTAGAACTTTTCTTGCCTCCTTGCTGCCCCCTCTAATTATTCAGATCCACAGAGGCCTTGCTCCCCTAGCATGACAGTTTCCCAAACCATGGTTTCCAATTTCCCATATCCTGGTGGGAAAGCTGTTCCTTTCCATCTCTCTCTCTTCTATTTTAACAGCTCTGGAAAGAAGCTATGATGATGGTATCTGTATTCTTTAATCTTCTAGGTTGTCGGGCCAAGGAAATAGCTGGATCTATTCTATATACCTTATGTTTCTATGTCTCTTTAGAAGCAAAAAAGCTGTTTAGCAATTTAGAGGCACAGTCCTGGTTTATGATTAAGCTGGCTCATCTGGTACACTCACATACTTTGGACCTTGGAGGGCAATAGTCATTCACTACTACAGTGGTGCAGTATTGAAACACATTGCAAGAAATCTCATTCTTTCAGGCTCCTGAAGGATTCTGAGCTTCTTTCTCTTCTCCAAGATTCTTTCCCTTCCCACTGCCCTGCCCCCAGCTTTATCCATAGTCGGTTGCCTTTTTCACATTGGCTGGTGTAAGGACTCTTAAATTGTTTCAGCCTTCTTAATACATCTTTTCCTAGCTTCAACCAGCTCCCCTTCTTTGCAGCTCCATTTTGATGCTTGAGATGACTGTCTCTATTGTGATTTGAAAAATGCTCTCTGTTCTTAGGAGTAAGGTGGTGTTTAGAAATCTGATGAAAGAATAGACTCAAGTTTCCTAGTACTATCAGAGGGAGGAAGAAATTTCTTCCCTCCCATATTTCTGTAAATTTTTTTGTGCAGCAGGGGAGTCAAGACTTTACCTCCTCTGTCTGCTATACCCTTTTCCCTGTTTGGTGAGGGTGATGGGCTAGTGATTCCTGGCTGAACCACAACCGACCCACTGATGAGAAAATGACAGTCAAACTCAACTTTCTAATTTTACACTCAAAATCAAGTGGCTTTTAAGAACCTAACCTTACACCTAAAGGAACTAGAGAAAGAAGAACAAACAAAACCCAAAGTTAGCAGAAGGAAAGAAATCATAAAGATGAGAGCAGAAATAAATGAAATAGAAACAAAACAATAGCAAAGATCAATAAAACTAAAACCTGGCTCTTTGAGAATATAAACAAAATTGATAAACCATTAGCCAGACTCATCAAGAAAAAGAGGGAGAGGACTCAAATCAAGAAAATTAGAAATGAAAAAGGAGAAGTTACAACAGACACTACAGAAATACAAAGCATCCTGAGACTACTACAAGCAACTCTATGCCAATAAAATGGACAGCCTGGAAGAAATGGACAAATTCTTAGAGAGGTATAACCTTCCAAGACTGAACCAGGAAGAAGTAGAAAATTTGAACAGACCAATCACAAGTAATGAAATTGAAACTGTGATTAAAAATCTTCCAACAAACAAAAGCCCAGGACCAGATGGCTTCACAGGTGAATTCTATCAAACATTTAGAGAAGAACTAACACCCATCCTTCTCAAACTCTTCCAAAAAATTGCAGAGGAAGGAACACTCCCTAACTCATTCTACGAGGCCACCATCACCCTGATACCAAAACCAGACAAAGGTACTACAAAAAAAGAAAATTCTAGACCAATATCACTGATGAATATAGATGCAAAAATCCTCAACAAAATACTAGCAAGCAGAATCCAACAACACATTAAAAGGATCATACACCATGATCAAGTGGGATGTATCCCAGGGATGCAAGGATTCTTCAGTATATGCAAATCAATCAATGTGATACACCATATTAACGAATTGAAGAATAAAACCATATGATCATCTCAATAGATGCAAAAAAAGCGTTTGACAAAATTCAACACCCATTTATGATAAAAGCTCTCCAGAAAGAGGGCATAGAGGGAACCTACCTCAACATAATAAAGACCATATATGACAAACCCACAGCAAACATCATTCTCAATGGTGAAAAACTGAAAGCATTTTCTCTTAGATCAGGAACAAGACAAGGATGTCCACTCTCGCCACTATTATTCACCATAGTTTTGGAAGGCCTAGCCATGGCAATCAGAGAAGAAAAATAAATAAAAGGAATACAAATGGGAAAAGAAGAAGTAAAACTGTCACTGTTTGCAGATGACATGATACTATACATAGAGAATCCTAAAGATGCCACCAGAAAACTACTAGAGCTAATCAGTGAATTTCGTAAAGTTGCAGGATATAAAATTAATGCACAGAAAGCTCTTGCATTCCTATACACTAATGGTGAAAAATCTGAAAGAGAAATTAAGGAAACACTCCCATTTACCACTGCAACAAAAAGAATAAAATATCTAGGAATAAACCTACCTAGGGAGACAAAAGACCTGTATGCAGAAAACTATAAGACACTGATGAAAGAAATTAAAGATGATCCAAACATATGGAGAGGTATGTCATGTTCTTGGATTGGAAGAATCAACATTGTGAAAATGACTCTACTACCCAAAGCAATCTACAGATTCAATGCAATCCCTATCAAACTACCAACAGCATTTTTCACAGAACTAGAAGGAAACATTTCACAATTTGTATGGAGACATAAAACACCCTGAATAGCCAAAGCAATCTTGAGAAAGAAAAATGGAGCTGGAGGAATCAGGCTCCATGACTTCAGACTATACTACAAAGCTACAGTAATCAAGACAGTATGGTACTGGCACAAAAACAGAAATATAGATCAATGGAACAGGATAGAAAGCCCAGAGATAAACCCACGCACCTATGGTCAACAAATCTATGACAAAGGAGGCAAGGATATACAGTGAAGAAAAGACAGTCTCTTCAATAAGTGGTGCTGGGAAAATTGGACAGCTACATGTAAAAGAATGAAATTAGAGCACTCCCTAACACCATATACAAAAATAAACTCAAAATGGATTACAGACCTAAGTGTAAGACCAGACACTATAAAACTGTTAGAGGAAAACATAGGCAGAACAGTCTTTGACATAAATCACAGCAAGATCTTTTTTAATCTACCTCCTAGAGTAATGGAAATAAAAACAAAAGTAAACAAATGGGACCTAAGCTTTTGCACAGCAAAGGAAACTACAAACAAGATGAAAAGACAACCCTCAGAATGGGAGATAATATTTGCAAATTAATCAGTGGGCAAAGGATTAATCTCCAAAATACATAAACAGCTCATGTAGCTCAATATTAAAAAAAAAACAACCCAATCCAAAAATGGGCAGAAGACCTAAATAGACATTTCTCCAAAGAAGACATACAGATGGCCAAGAAGCACATGGAAAGCTGCTCAACATCACTAATTATTAGAGTAATTCAAATCAAAACTACAATGAGGTATCACCTCACACCATTTAGAATTGGCATCATCAGAAAATCTACAAACAACAAATGCTGGAGAGGGTGTGGAGAAAAGGGGACCCTCTTGCACTGTTGGTGGGAATGTAAATTGATACAGCCACTATGGAGAACAGTATGGAGGTTCCTTAGAAAACTAAAAATAGGACTACCATATTACCCAGCAGTCCCACTACTGGGCATATACCCAGAGAAAACCATAATTCAAAAAGGCACATGCACCCCAATGTTCACTGCAGCACTATTTACAATAGCCAGGTCATAGAAGCAACCTAAGTGCCCATCGACAGACAAATGGATAAAGAAGATGTGGTACATATATACAATGGAATATTACTCAGCCATAAAAGGGAACGAAATTGGGTCATTTGTAGATACGTGGATGGACCTAGAGACTGTCATACGGAGTGAAGTAAGTCAGAAAGAGGAAAACAAATATCGTATATTAATTCATATATGTGGAACCTAGAAAAATGGTACAGAAGAACCGGTTTGCAGGTTAGAAATAGAGACACAGATGTAGAGAACAAACCTATGGACACTAAGGGGGGAAAATGGCAAGAGGGGTGGTGGTGGTGGTATGAATTGGGAGGTTGGATTGACATAAAAAAAAGGATCAAGTGGCTTTTAAATTTCAAAAGATACTATGTCATTTATTTCAAGAGTGATGTGTTATTTAGTACTTTGCCTAAACTTGGCCAGCCTCTTGGCGTATTTTGGGTTAATCGTGCTACCTGGGCCGCCAGAATTGCTGCTGGGTCTTTGTAAATGTGTTCTCCTTGGGGATTG
The DNA here is from genome assembly GCF_011762595.2 of Tursiops truncatus. Classification (NCBI taxonomy): domain Eukaryota; kingdom Metazoa; phylum Chordata; class Mammalia; order Artiodactyla; family Delphinidae; genus Tursiops; species Tursiops truncatus. The sequence continues at coordinate 21,635,509 of NC_047035.1, read as the reverse complement.
TGAAAATGTAAAAAGAAAATCGTTGTAGCTAGAAAATCTGCTTTATTATTCAGAAAGCCCTGCCGTTCGCTTCTGTGGGAGTGTTTTCCAGGGATAGTCTTAATTATTGATGGCTAACTTCTCATTACTTAATGGAAGTTCAACTTCAAGGGGGAACGAGAGGGCACTTTCCTATGCTAATTGGTAATACACATTGTCTTCCCCATATCCGTAGAAGAAGATATTAGCTTGGCAGAAAAGAGAGGTCAGAGAGTATGGAAAGAGGAAAGGGAAAGGAGAGACAGGAGAGAAGAATATAAGTGGACTTCCTGTCTGGAATCCTTTGAGATCCTTCCTAGTTTTAGTAAGAACTTACTACTTATCTCTTTCACGTATAAATATATAACAGGGAGAAAAATCCTTGTGGGGAAAAAAAAACCACTGCTGCCTTCATAAGGATGTTTCTCTTTGTAGGAGAAGCCTCTTTGTTCTGCTGGATCCTTGGTGGGTTTGAATATTAAAAGGTAGCCCAGCACTATGAGGGCAGGGGTTGAAGAACACTGACTTGCTCTCTAAAATGCATGGAGGAGATTTTAGAGCTGGGAGTGGAGAACAGGATCTTGGAGAGACAACGTGTGGAAGGGAGTGGAAGTGGAAGGAGAGCATTCAAGTCCTCAGGTTGACCCAGGAGGGGAATTTCATAGGTTGTTGTGGCTCTTGACAGACTCCTAGTGGTGGGTTATCCAGGGGTCTTTTAGAACAAGGATGTCGAATTCTTAATTTGAAGTTGTTTGTATTATTGTGATATAACCCCCCTTTCCCAGAGAGTTCTTTGTATAAGTCGACTTTTGCCAAAATCATGTTGCACAGCAAACGTCTCCAAACCTCAGACACTTACAACAAAAAATTTTTGTTTTTTGTTCATGGATCTGTGGGGTTGGCTCCAGTAACTATGCTCCAGGCTGCAGGTCTGTTCCTGTGGCTTTTATTTGGGGGGCCAGGAACCTTCAGTCTTCAAGAAAGCCTTCTATGTACATGGTCACCACAGATGTACAATGCCCTGAGGTAGGGTTTCTATTTGCTTATTTCTTTGTTTACTTATTTATTAATAAAATAAGGGAAAGGGTGAATTGCAAATCATGTTGCCTCAATATAAATCAGGATGACATGACACAGAAGATCCTTTGAGTAGGAACGCAAAGCCAGGTGACCAGGACTATGGAAGTTACCCCATACCCACCCTATCATTTGCAGAAATCTTGTATATGTAGAATGGTTGGCCTTTCTCCATCCATGCATTGAGCATTCACATCAATCCTTTTTCTTTTTTAAGGGAAAAGAAACTCCAGCTTATATCTATGTTACATGTGAGCTTTGAGACCAGTAAAATTATTCACTCTGATCCTGCCTATAGATAGCGAGCCCACATTCTTGAGCCCATCTCATTTTATACAATCATTTTGGTTTTCTAAATAAAAAATCACTTGATTGGTTCTCACACAATCACTCCTACTTGAGCCCTTAGATGAGTCAATTTCCTATCCAGCCTTTTAGTGTCACCTCTGCCTCCATAAGTATATCTGGCAAAGAAAGGGAGAGACTTTTTTTTCTTCTAAATGATGTGAACTATTGAATCTGAAAGTTCAGCTTCTTTTTTTTTTTTCTGCTTCTTTTACAGGCTCTACTAGGGGACTCAAAAAACAAAAACAAAGCGAAAACCCAAAGCTCAGTGTATGTCTCAGTTTTTCACCACCTTTTTGCTGCTTGCTAAGCTCAAAGTAGTTCTTTTTTAGATTTGAACATTTGCAAGTTGGCAGTTTTTAATAAGTGTGTCATCCATACCGTCATTTTTAGACAACTCACCCACCCTAATCATTTCTTTTCCCCAAATGGAAGCTTATTTTCTGTTTGATTTCCTTTTTGTTTTTGCAGAAGAATCCGTTGCCTGATCTGAGAAAGAAAAAATGGGAAGTGCTAATGCTCTTTTTCTTCACAATGAGGCAGGGACAAAGAGAGGGTAAAGTATATTTTTTAAAAAAGGAAAGGAAATAGATTGATCCCTTGAGTTGATCACTTCCACCCTGAAGGATATCCCTGAGTAGCTCAGCTCTGCATGACTTTGTTATTTTTCCCATATTCCTTTCTTACTTTTCTTATGGAGAGAAGGGGATAGGGAAAACAATTTTGGTCCTTTTTCCTCATTATTGTCCCCTTTTCTCCTATAGCTGGCTCTTCCGGGGCTGCCTGCTTACAAGAGTGGACTTCTCTTTCTTGCTGTTGCTCTTTCAAAGGATAGTTGTGTGTTGAAGAAAATATTGTATTAGGTTCTGGTTGGTTAGAATTGAATTAACCAGCTGAGAAACCTGCTGCTCGCAATCAGTTAGCTTTTAGATCTGAGGATTCCTTATTCATACTGTTACCGACCCAGGTTTTGGGACTCTAATCAATAGAAATTGTTAAGAGGCCAGACGAGAAATTCAGGCAAGGCTTTATTGGGACTTGTGCTGCAGCACGAGGGTGCGAAAACAAGTAACAGGTTCCCTTGCTCGGTTCCTGACAGGGGAGGTGGTGGGGAGCCAGCTGGCTGCTTAAATGGGGTGAGGGTAGGGGTGGAAGGGGGGTTGCGCCAGAGGGGCAGCATAGGCGGTCTGCCCACCCCTTTGGTGGCGCCGTGTGCAGGGATCATGCACAGTGCTCTGCGTTTGCTCCTGGCACCTCAGAAGTGGCAGTTCGGGTTTTGGTCTTTTTGTATCTTATTGTTCATAATTTGCCCCAGCAGTGCATGCATGCAGTTATTATTAGTCCCTGATAGTTTCTTTCTATTCTGTTGCTGGAGGAGAGGTTTGTCCAGGTGCAAGCACTGCAATAAAGGGTCCCAGGTCCCAGCCTATCTCAATATGAGCGTAGAATTTTAAAGCCACAAGATATTTAGAGATTGTCTTTTCCAACCACCTTGTTTTATAGATGAAGTTCCAGAGAAGTTGAAGTCTTTCCTCAGGTCAGACAGCTAGTTATCGGTAGTACTGGGACTTAGAGCCCAGTTGTCTTAATTCTATTCTTTCCCTTACATTTGATTTAATTCTAGAGTCTAGATTACAATTAAAGACACAGACTTATTAAAGTTAATCATTAACCTCTAAAGTGGCAGATTGAGTTTTAATAGAGAGAACGCTAAAATTCTCGGTAGGGATAATAAGGAGGCAATCGGGAGAGGATAAAACTGCTCAAGAATAAAACAACTTCCCAGCTTCTCGCTTTTGGTGGAAATATATCTAACAAGAAAGTTTATTCCAAGGCATGCAAATTTAAAGGAAAGGGGTTTGACACAAGAGCAGAAAATGACCATCAAAGCTAAGTTGGAAAAATTTTCCCGTATCATTCTGGGAGTCTCCAGAACAAAGAAATGCAAGGTCATTAACAAAGGAAGGAGGATTGGAAAGGCTCAGTGTTTTTACACTTAAAACGTATCCTTTCTTCTTTCCACGTTTATACATATGATTTTGGAGGTGGAAATTTCTTACAGAACAACACAGTCTCTTTCCTTTTGTCCTATAACAGTAACGCTGAATTTAAATAACGCTAATCTTCAAAAAGTCCACAGTACCTTTCAGATATTTTTGAGTTGCTTGACTCCTTCTTCCTTGCAAGGTCCCCCTTGTATAGCTCAGCTCTGCATGGACTTTTAATTTTTTCTCCCATATTTGTTTCTGACGGCAAACTTCTCCTATGGTGAGAAAGGGCTGGGAAAAGTGATTTCTGTCCTTTTCCTCACAACTTCCTTGGCAAGTAGGGGCAGTAGTTGAGAACCAATAGTTGTGAGTAAAGGTTGTGAAGCAGGAGTGGGGTGTTGTGAAAATATTGATTGTTTAGGGCTTAAATATTCTCCCAAAGGAAGAAAACGTGGGCCCCCTAAATTGAGGAAATTATATGGAGTGGTCAGATTGGTGGAAGGGAAAGAGTTGGCATGAGTAGCCATAGATAAATCTGGAGATAGAGGCAGGAGTTAACGTTTCTAGACATTATTGGAGGAAATGTGCCTTTTTTGACGTTTTTTCCCCAAGACCTGGAGTAATGGTGCCCAAGTAGAGAACTTCCAGAGAGGCTCCCTTCTTGCATCACCAAACCTGTTGTCTCCTCCCTCCCACCTCCCCTCCCTTCCCCCCCTGCTTTCTTCTTTCCTTCCATCCTTCATTGAATCTTTTTTCCTTTATCTCTAAGATTGTTAAATATGTGTTTTAATGTTTATAGACCCTTTTGATTTTATTTTAAATAGTATTTAATTTAAAAATTTAATAATAATAACAGTGTTAATACTGGCGACCTTTTTATTTTTTACTGAAGTATAGTTGATTTACAGTGTTGTGTTATTTTCAGGTGTACAGCACAGTGATTTGGTTTTATATCTATCTGTCTATCTATCTATCTATCTACTCTTTCAGATTCTTTTCCCTTATAGTTTATTACAAAATATTGAGTATAGTTCCCTGTGCTACACAGTGAGTCCTTGTTGGTTATCTATTTTATATATAGTAGTGTGTATATGTTAATGCCAAACTCCTAACTTATCCCTCCCCCCTACCTTTCCCCTTTGGTGACCAGAAGTTTGTTTTCTTTATCTGTAGGTCTATTTCTGTTTTGTAAATAAGTTCTTTTTTTTTTTAATTTAGATTCCACATATAAGTGATATCACATATTTGTCTTTCTCTGCCTGGCTTACTTCACTTAGTATGATAATCTCTGAGTCTATCCATCCATGTTGCTGCAAATGGCGTTATTTCATTCCTTCTTATGGTTGAGTAATATTCCATATTCCATTTTGTGTATGTGTGTGTACACACACACACACACACACACACACACACACACACACATATATATACCTCCTTTTATTGAGCATGTCTGTAGTGTCTTTTTATATATTAATCATCACCACAAAACTATCCATAACTGTTCTTCCCTCCATTTTACAGATGAGGATATAGAGGTTAGAGAGGTTAAATCACTTAGATTATTTCTGTCAAAGAGGCATTAATTGGAAGAGCTGAGACTTCAACACATGCTTTCCTGATTTGAAAGGCTGTTTTCTAGACTTTATTATGTTATCAACAGCTGACCTCTCCCTCTCTATTCTCTACCCCATACCCTCTCCAAAATCCCTGGAACTCAAATGTCTGCCCCCTATATGATTTCCACATTTAGCCTCAAAGTTTCTAGCAAAGAATCACACTGTGGGAAGTGTGATCCCACCTCTTTAATAATAGAGGTGGAGCTGTGCTCATGACCATGTCTATATGTTAAGGGTTTGCCGTGCAAAGGAAGAGATGCTTTCATCAGTTGGAGTGTAAGATTCTAGGTTTGTTAGAGAAGAATAAGGAAGACATCAATTCATTCAATTTATTCCACAGGCAGTTATTGCTGGTGAGTCTGTCACCTTCAGAAAAGAAAGGACTCTACTTGAAAATAAAACTACCCAAACAGTCCTCCCCTTTCTTACTTCCGAGTGTTTGTTAACTGAATTTTGTTTCAAAATACTTTGTTTTTTTAAATGGAAAAGAATCTCAGTATCAAGGGGTCCTGGATCAACAACTCTGATGGAAACTCAGTCTTCTATTTATTCTCAGCAGGGAATAAAACACTAGGCTAAAGAATTTAATTCCCACCCCTGTCCGCCTTGCACTCCTCTCTCCCCACCCAGCCCCACCATCTAAATGTTTTTGCCCTAGTTGTGCAGGGCATGAGAGAGACTTGCAGGTAGCCACAGTGAAGTGTGCTGTTTAGCAAAAGCTCTGCTTGGTAGGCAAAGTGGTCCTTTTCTCTTTGTCAGTCTCTAGTGAAAAGAGAAGTACATGAAGCGAAACACACCTCTTTGCTCCCTCAGTGATTGATTCCTGTACTTTTGACAGTTGTGATTATATGCCTGGGGGGGTCTCTCCGGTATACCACAAATCCTGTGTTTGAACTCCAGGTACCTGGAACCCTCACCCTCATGGCAGCAGGAGTTTGCTTGGTCAGTCCTGAAATGTTTTGTACATTATAACTTTGGGCAGTGGTTGATATAAAGGAAACAGAATAGAGACAAAACTCATCAAGTTTAATTTTATTCCAGACTTTAGATGGAATTTCACTACTGAATTCCAGAGGTTAGAAGGCAAGAGCTAGTTCCCATGCCTGCTAGTCTTTGTGGAAAGTATAGTAATTAAGATAGCATTGTGAAAATGACTGCTGTGCTATTTGCCTGGCTTTAGCTAGAATACAATTAACGATAATAAATGCTATTTATTGAGTAACTGCTCTGTGTTAGGTTTACAAATATTATTTCTCTGAATCTTTACAATAATTCTGTGAGGTTGGTAACTTTTACCCTCTTTATGTATAAGAAAACTGAGGCTCAGAGTAGATGGAAAATTTCCCCAAAGTCATGTAGAAAGGACTAGGAGGCAAAAGCCCATGGATCTTCTTTCAGTATACCCACTACACCCATATAAGAATATTGTAAAGACAACGCCAGACTTGCTATCGTGTTATCTGTAAAATCTTTAGTATGTATCTCTAAGAGTTATGGAATCTCCCTTCTAATACCACCTCTTTTCTTAGATAAAATAGAGCGTACCATTCACACTACTCTACAACTTGCACCTTTCTCTTAACATATCCTAGAGACCACTACATGGCAGTATATAGAGATTTCTTCATTCCTTATTACAGTTGCATAGTATTCCATTTGTGGATATACCTTATGTTATTAAACCAGTCTCGTATTAGTGACATTTGAGTTGTTTACAGTCTTTTTCTGTTACAAATAATAGTCTTGCACACAAATTATTTAATAATTTTGCCACATTATTTTGGGGATAGTTATTTAGAATTGGAATTGCTAGTTTAAAGGGTATATCACTAAGAACATTTTTGTTAAGAGGAATTTGAATTTAATATACATTTAATTTGAGTTTAGTATGATATGTTTATGTAGGTTTCCCTCATTTTGTGTGTAGTTAAATTACTGCTAGCTGTCCCAGTGTCAGATTGCCTTCCAGGAGGATCCGCCTACCTAATGTGCCAACTCGCCTGTACCATGGCACCAAGTTTCAGGAACCAGTACAATACCCTCATTAGGCAGTAACAACAGGGATATCATTGACAAATTAGTTAATATTAAAAATCCAAAGTATTTATGACTAGTCACTGTAAAACATTACTAATGAAGGGTCGTGAGGTTGAAAGAAAATTTTCTAAACTATCTGTTGTTAAAACACAAATTTTGATCAACCATGTTAAAGGAAAGCTGAAGTTATTTTTTCTCACTTTAGGAAGAAACTTTTTTTTAAACAAAATTATTTTTTAAACAAAAATTATTTAAATTATTATTTAAACAAAATTATTACTTTTTTTTAAACAAAATAGATAAAGATTGTGCAGGCAAAAAATGTAGGAAAAATTGTTATAGATGTGTGTCAGGCCAATAAATTAATAAAAATACTAAGCATCTTAAAAATTTTGTTCTGTTTGATGAATTTGTAAGCATTTTAATATTCGTGACTTATCACTTCCCTTTTAATTTTAAGTAAATATATATTTATTTATTTCTCTTTTTAAAACTTTTTTTAAAAACATCTTTATTGGAGTATAATTGCTTTACAACGGTGTGTTAGTTTCTGCTTTATAACAAAGTGAATCAGCTATACATATACATATATCCCCATATCTCCTCCCTCTTGCATCTCCCTCCCACCCTCCCTATCCCACCCCTCTAGATGGACACAAAGCACCGAGCTGATCTCCCTGTGCTATGTGGCTGCTTCCCATTAGATGCCTATTTTACATTTGGTAGTGTACAGACGTCCATGCAACTCTCTCACTTTGTCCCAGCTTACCCTTGCCCCTCCCTGTGTCCTCAAGTCCATTCTCTGTGTCTGCATCTTTATTCCTGTCCTGCCCCTAGGTTCTTCAGAACCATTTTTGGGGGGGGGTGGATTCCATATATATGTGTTAGCATACGATATTTGTTTTTCTCTTTCTAACTTACTTCACTCTGTATGACAGTCTCTAGGTCCATCCACCTCACTACAAATAACTCAATTTCGTTTCTTTCTATGGCTGAGTAATATTCCATTGTATATATGTGCCACATCTTCTTTATCCATTCATCCATTGATGGACACTTAGGTTGCTTCCACCTCCTGGCTATTGTAAATAGAGCTGCAATGAACATTCTGGTACATGATTCTTTTTGAATTATGGATTTCTCAGGGTATATGCTCAGTAGTGGGATTGCTAGCTCCCCCAAATGGTAGTTCTATTTGTAGTATTTAAGGAACCTCCATACTGTTCTCCACAGTGGCTGTATCAATTTACATTCCCACCAATGGTGCAAGAGATTTCCCTTTTCTCCACACCCTCTCCAGCATTTATTGTTTGTAGATTTTTTGATGATGGCCATTCTGACTGGTGTGAGGTGATACCTCATTGTAGTTTTGATTTCCATTTCTCTAATGATTAGTGGTGTTGAGCATCCTTTCATGTGTTTGTTGGCAATCTGTATAGCTTCTTTGGAGAAATGTCTGTTTAGGTCTTCTGCTCATTTTTAGATTGAGTTGTTTGTTGTTTTTGATATTGAGCTGCATGAACTGTTTTTATTTTTTGGAGATTAATCCTTAGTTTGTTGCTTCTTTTGCAAATATTTTCTCCCATTCTGAGGGTTGCCTTTTCGTCTTGTTTATAGTTTCCTTTACCATGCAAAAGCTTTGAAGTTTCATTAGGTCCCATTTGTTCATTTTTGTTTTTATTTCCATTTCTCTAGGAGGTGGGTCAAAAAGGATCTTGCTGTGATTTATGTCATAGAGTGTTCTGCCTAAGATTTCCTCTAAGAGTTTGATAGGGTCTGGCTTTACATTTAGGTCTTTAATCCATTTTGAGTTTATTTTTGTGTATGGTTTTAGGGAGTGTTCTAATTTCACTCTTTTACATGTAGCTGTCCAGTTTTCCCCGCACCACCTATTGAAGAGGCTGTCTTTTCTCCCTTGTATATTCTTGTCTCCTTTATCAAAGATAAGGTGACCACATGTGTATGGGTTTATCTCTGGGCTTTCTATCCTGTTCCATTGATCTATCTTTCTGTTTTTGTGCCAGTACCATACTGTCTTGATTACTGTAGCTTTGTAGTATAGTCTGAAGTCATGGAGCCTGATTCCTCCAGCTCCATTTTTCTTTCTCAAGATTGCTTTGGCTATTCAGGGTGTTTTATGTCTCCATACAAATTGTGAAATGTTTCCTTCTAGTTCTGTGAAAAATGCTGTTGGTAGTTTGATAGGGATTGCATTGAATCTGTAGATTGCTTTGGGTAGTAGAGTCATTTTCACAGTGTTGATTCTTCCAATCGAAGAACATGGTGTATCTCTCCATCTATTTGTATCATCTTTAATTTCTTTCATCAGTGTTTTATAGTTTTCTGCATACAGGTCTTTTGTCTCCCTAGGTAGGTTTATTCCTAGGTATTTTATTCTTTTTGTTGCAGTGGTAAATGGGATTGTTTCCTTAATTTCTCTTTCAGATTTTTCATCATTAGTGTAGAGGAATGCAAGAGGTTTCTGTGCGTTAATTTTGTATCCTGCTACTTTACGAAATTCACTGATTAGCTCTAGTAGTTTTCTGGTGGCATCTTTAGGATTCTCTATGTATAGTATCATGTCATCTGCAAACAGTGACAGTTTTACTTTTTCTTTTCTGATTTGTGTTCATTTTATTTCTTTTTCTTCTCTGATTACTGTGGCTAAAAATTCCAAAACTATGGTGAATAGTAGTGGTGAGAGTGGGCAACCTTGTCTTGTTCCTGATCTTAGTGGAAATGGTTTCAGTTTTTCACCATTGAGGATGATGTTGGCTGTGGGTTTGTCATATATGGCATTTATTATGTTGAGGTAAGTTCCCTCTGTGCCTACTTTCTGGAGGGTTTTTATGATAAATGGGTGTTGAATTTTATTGAAAGCTTTTTCTGCATCTATTGAGATGACCATATGGTTTTTCTCCTTCAATTTGTTAATATGGTTTATCACATTGATTGATTTACGTATATTGAAGAATCCTTGCATTCCTGGGATAAAGCCCAGTTGATCATTGTGTATGATCCTTTTTTTAAAATTTTTTTTTCTCTTTTTCAGTGTATGATCCTTTTAATGTGCTGTTGGATTCTGTTTGCTAGTATTTTGTTGAGGATTTTTGCATCTATGTTCATCAGTGATATTGCCCTGTAGTTTTCTTTCTTTGTGACATCTTTGTCTGGTTTTGGTACATCAGGGTGATGGTGGCCTCATAGAATGAGTTTGGGAGTGTTCCTCCCTCTGTTCTATTTTGGAAGTTTGAGAAGGATAGGTGTTAGCTTTTCTCTAAATGTTTGATAGAATTTGCCTGTGAAGCCATCTGGTCCTGGGCTTTTGTTTGTTGGAAGATTTTTAATCACAGTCACAATTTCATTGCTTGTACTTGGCCTGTTCATATTTTCTATTTCTTCCTGGTACAGTCTCGGAAGGTTATGCTTTTCTAAGAATTTGTCCATTTCTTCCAGGTTGTCCATTTTATTGGCATAGAGTTGCTTGTAGTAATCTTTCATGATCCTTTGTATTTCTGCAGTGTCAGTTGTTACTTCTCCTTTTTCATTTCTAATTCTGTTGATTTGCGTCTTCTCCCTTTTTTTCTTGATGAGTCTGGCTGATGGTTTATCAGTTTTATCAACGAACCAGCTTTTAGTTTTATTTACCTTTGGTATCATTTCCTTCATTTTTTTTCATTTATTTCTGATATGATCTTGATGATTTCTTTCCTTCTGCTAATTTTGTTTTTTTTTGTTCTTCTTTTTCTAATTGTTTTAGGTGTATGTTTAGGTTGTTTACTTGAGATGTCTCTTGTTTCTTGGGGTAGGATTCTATTGCTATAAACTTCCCTCTTAGAACTGCTTTTGCTGCATCCCATAGGTTTTGGGTTGTCATATATTCATTGTCATTTGTTTCTAGGTATTTTTTGAGTTCCTCTTTGATTTCTTCAGTGATCTCTTCCCTGTTTAGTAGTATATTGTTTAGCCTGCATGTGTTTGTATTTTTTACAGATTTTCTCCTGTAATTGATATCTAGTCTCATAACATTGTGGTCGGAAAAGATACTTGATATGATTTCAATTTTCTTAAATTTACCAAGGCTTGATTTGTGACTCATTATATGATATATCCTGGAGAATGTTCGATGAGCCCTTGAGAAGAAAGTGTATTGTGTTGTTTTTGGATGGAATGTCCTATAAATATCAATTAATTCCATCTTGTTTAATGTATCATTTAAAGCTTGTGTTTCCTTATTTATTTTCATTTTGGATGATCTGTCTATTGGTGAAAGTGGGGTGTTAAAGTCTCCTAGTATGACTTTGTTACTGTTGATTTCCCCTTTTATGGCTGTTAGTGTTTGCCTTATGTATTGAGGTGCTCCTATGTTGGGTGAATAAATATTTACAGTTGTTATATCTTCTTCTTGGATTGATCCCTTGATCATTATGTAGTGTCCTTCTTTGTCTCTTGTAATGGTCTTTATTTTAAAGTCTATTTTGTCTGATATGAGAATTGCTTCTCCAGCTTTCTTTTGTTTTCCATTTGCATGGAATATCTTTTTCCATCCCCTCACTTTCAGTCTGTATGTGTCCCTACATCTGAAGTGGGTCTCTTGTAGACAGCATATGTATGGGTCTTGTTTTTGTATCCATTCAGCCAGTCTGTGTCTTTTGGTTGGAATATTTAATCCATTTACATTTAAGGTAGTTATCGATATAATATTCCTATTACCATTGTCTTGATTGTTTTGGGTTTGTTATTGTAGGTCTTTTCCTTCTGTTGTGTTTCTTGCCTAGAGAAGTTCCTTTAGCATTTGTTGTAGAGCTGGTTTGGTGGTGCTGAATTCTCTTAGCTTTTGCTTACCTGTAAAGTTTTTAATTTCTCCATCGAATCTGAATGAGATCCTTGCTGGGTAGAGGAATCTTGGTTGTAGGTTTTTCTATTTCATCAGTTTAAATATGTCCTGCCACTCCGTTTTGGCTTGCAGAGTTTCTGCTGAAAGATCAGCTGTTAACCTTATGGGGATTCCATTGTATGTTATTTGTTGCTTTTCCCTTGCTGCTTTTAATACTTTGTATTTAATGTTTGGTAGTTTGATTAATATGTGTCTTGGCATGTTTCTCCTTGGATTTATCCTGTATGGGACTCTCTGTGCTTCCTGGACTTGACTATTTCTTACCCACATTAGGTAAGTTTTCAACTATAATCTCTTCAATTATTTTCTCAGTCCCTTTTTTTTCCCCTTCTTCTTCTGGGTCCCCTATAATTCGAATGTAGGTGCGTGTAATGTTGTCGCAGAGGTCTCTGAGATTGTCCTCAATTCTTTTCATTTTTTTTTCTGTATTCTGCTCTGCGGTAGTTAGTACCACTATTTTATCTTCCAGGTCACTTATCTGTTCTTCTGCCTCAGTTATTCTGGTCTTGATTCCTTCTAGAGAATTTTTAATTTCATTTATTGTGTTGTTCATCATTGTTTGATTGCCCTTTAGTTCTTCTAGGTCCTTGTTAGATGTTTCTTGTATTTTCTCCATTCTGTTTCTAAGATATTGGATCATCTTTACTCTTATTACTCTGAAGTGTTTTCCAGGTAGACTGCCTATTTCCTCTTCATTTGTTTGGACTGGTGGGTTTTTACCTCACTCCTTCATCTGCTGTGTATTTCTCTGTCTCCTCATTTTACTTAATGTGTTTGAGGTCTCTGTTTCGCAGGCTGCAGGTTTATAGTTCCCGTTGTTTTTGGTTTCTGCTCCCAGTGGGTATGGTTGGTTCAGTGGGTTGTGTAGGCTTCCTGGTGGAGGGGACTGGTTCCTGTGTTCTGGTGAATGAGGCTGGATCTTGTCTTTCTGGTGGGCAGGGCCATGTCCGATGGTGTGTTTTGTGGTGTCTGTGAACTTATTATGATTTTAGGCAGCCTCTGTGCTAATTGGTGGGTTTGTGTTCCTGACTTTCTAGTTGTTTGGCATAGGGTGTCCATCAGTGTAGCTTGCTGGTCATTGAGTGGAGATGGGTCTTAGCATTGAGATGGAGACCTCTGGGAGAGCTTTCTCCTTTTGATATTATGTGTAGCCGGGAGGTCTCTGGTGGACCAATGTCCTGAACTGGGCTCTCCTACCTCAGAGGCTCAGTCAGGCCTGACACTTGGTCAGAGCATCAAGACCCTGTCAGTCACATGGCTTAGAATAAAAGGGAGGAAAAAAGAAAGGAAGAAAGGAAGGACGGAAGGAAGGAAGAAAATAAAATAAAGTTATTAGAATAGAAAAATATTATTAAGAATACAAAAATAAAAAAGTAATGAAAAAAAGGAAAGAGAGAATGAAAGAAGAGAGCAACCAAGCCAAAAAAACAAATCCATCAATGATAACAAGCACTAAAAACTATACTAAAAAAAAATTTAAAAAACAACATAAACCCCCCCCAAATGCATAATCAGAACCTTAGGATAAATGGCAAAAGCAAAGCTATACAGACAAAATCACACAAATCATACACACTCACAAAAAGAGAAAAAAGAAAGGAAAAAATAAAATAAAATAAAAAAAGGAAGAGAGCAGCCAAATCAATAAACAAGTCTACTAGTGATAATAAGCTCTAAATACTAAGCTAAGTGAAACATAAAACCAGAAACAAATTAGATGCTAAAAGCAAACCCAAAGTGTACAGTTGCTCCCAAAGTCCACCGCCTCCATTTTGGGATGATTCGTTGTCTATTCAGGCATTCCACAGCTGCAGGGTACATCAAGTTGATTGTGGAGATTTAATCTGCTGCTCCTGAGGCTGCTGGGAGAAATTTCCCTTTCTCTTCTTTGTTCACACAGCTCCTGGGGTTCAGCTTTGGATTTGGTCCTGCCTCTGCATGTAGGTCACCTGAGGGCATCTGTTCCCCACCCAGACAGGACAGGGTTAAAGGAGCGGCTGCTTAGGGGGCTCTGGTTCACTCAGGCTGGGGGGAGGAAGCGGTATGGAATTGGGGCAAACCTGTGGTGGCAGAGGCCGGCATGACGTTGCAATGTCCTGAGGCATGCCGTGCGTTCTCCCGGGGAAGTTGTCCCTGGATCACGGGACCCTAGCTCTGGCGGGCTACACAGGCTTCTTGGTGGCTTCAGCAGGAGCCTTAGTGTTTCATGCCCGTCTCTGGTGTCCATGCTGTTAGCCACGGCTCGCGCCCGTCTCTGGAACTCATTTAGGCAGTGCTCTGAATCCCTTCTCCTCATGCACCCAAAAACAATGGTCTCTTGCCTCTTAGGCAGGTCCAGAGTTTTTCCCGGACTCCCTCCAGGCTAGGTGTGGCTCACTATCCCCCTTCAGGCTGTGTTAATACAGCCAACCCCAGTCCTCTCCCTGGGGTCTGACCTACGAAGCCCGAGCCTCAGATCCCAGCCCTCACCCGCCCCAAAGGGTGAGCAGACAAGCCTCGGGCTGGTGAGTGCTGGTCGGCACCGATCCTCTGTGCGGGAATCTCTCCGCTTTGCCCTCTGCACCCCTGTTGCTGCACTGTCCTCTGTGGCTCTGAAGCTTCCCCCACCCCCCCATCTCTGCCAGTGAAGGGGCTCCCTAGTGTGTGGAAACTTTTCCTCCTTCACAGCTCCCTCCCTGAGGTACAAGTCCTGTCCCTATTCTTTTGTCTCTGTTTTTCCTTTGCCCTATCCAGGCATGTGGGGAGTTTCTTACTTTTGGGGAAGTCTGATGTCTTCTGCCAGCTTTCAGTAGGTGTTCTGTAGGAGTTTTTCCACATGTAGATGTAGTTTTGATGTATTTGTGGGGAGGAAGGTGATCTCCACGTCTTACTCCTCTGCCATCTTGAATGCGCCCCCCTGAATATTTATTTCTAACTTTATAATTTTATGTTCTTGTCTTAAATATGGCTCCCCAAATTTCATAGGCTTCAGACCATATATAACTCCTATTTCCTTAGCTGTTGGGGTGATATATCCATTGACTTTCAATAATGAACCAGGCAATTATAGACTGGGTTCTGGAAGGAAATATACTCCTGTCTTAGGAGGCTTTGCAAATCATGGCAGTAGGTTATTATATATAATCCTCTGTGGAAACATTTTCCTGAAGAGGGTTATACACTGAGACACCTAGCAGTAAATCCTTGAGGAAAATAATACAACTGAAAGAGTTGCACTCTGTTTTCTTACTACATGGAAATGCATTTACCCTTTTCCAAAATAAACACCACAAAAGTCCCATCCAATCACAGCATTGACTCAGAGTCCAGGATTTTCTGAACATATTACATCAGCTCCAGATGTGATTCTTGACTGAGAAAATTATAAACAAAAGCAAGAACCAAACAAAACAATCCCAAACCACCATCAAAAAAGATGAGTTATCAGTAACTCCATCCTTCAGCATATTTTCATGGAGTAGGGACAGGATAATTTCAATAAATATTCCCATTTGGCAAGAGAAAAAGTGAGAGGCACACAGCTGTCACTGGCCCCTAGCAATTGTAAAATATTGCTGGATATACATTTTGAGGATGCCTATCCTGGGGGTAGGGAATGTTTCTTGTGTCTTCTCTCTCTCTCTCTCTCTACCTCCCCCCTTTTTTTCCTTGTTCTGTCATTCTAAAAATTTACCAATCTTTGAACATTTCAAAGAAGGAGCTTTTGGATTAATTGATTTTCTCTATTTTTTTTAATCCATTTCTATCTCATTGATTTCCACTCATTATTTCCATACTTTGTTTAATTTGGATTTAAGTTGCTCTTATTCTAGTTTCCTGTGTTTGAAGTTTGGATTATTGGTTTTAGACCATTATCTTTTCTAATATAAACCTCTCATGCCATATGTTTTCCTATAACAACTGTTTTAGTTGCATCCCTGAAATTTCAATACAGTGTTTTAATTTTCATTCAGTTCTAAGTAATTTTTAATTTCCATATGATTTCTTTTTTCCTTCTTTTATTATTATTATTAATATTTTTAGTGAAGTATAGCTGATTTACAATATTAGTTTCAGGTGTACAACAAAGTGATTCAGTATTTTTATAGATTATATGTCATTTAATGTTATTACAAAATAATGGCTCTATTTCCCTGTGCTGTACAGTATATCCTTGTTGCTTATTTATTTTATATATAGTAGTTTGTATCTCTTAATCCCCTGCCCCTATCTTGCCTCTCTCCCTTCTTTCTCCCCACTGGGTACCACTAGTTTGTTCTCTATGTATGTGAGTCTGTTTCTGGTTTGTTATATACATTTGTTTGTTTTAGTTTTTAGAGTCCACATATTTGGATTACAAATACTTGGAGGTTTTCCAGATACCTTTTTGTTGTTAAATTCTAGTTCAGTTCTATTGGGCCCAGATAACCTACTCTGAATGATTTCAGCTTTCCAGTTTATTTGAGACTTGGCCCAAAATAGAGTCTTTCACGGTGACTATCCCTTGTGTATTTGAGATGAATACATATTTTACTCTTCTTGGGTTGAGTTTCTATAAATGGCAATTAGGTTAACTTGGTTCATAGTGTTGTTAAAATCATCTGTATACCTACTGATTCTTTTATTTTTTTTTGGTCTTCTTCTTTTATGAGTTATAGAAAGAGGAGTATTGATCCAGTATAATTATTTGTCTATATCTCTTTTCAGTTCTTTAAGGTTTTTTTTTCCCATATGTTTTAAAACTCTGTTATTCAGTAGATTAAAAATGTGAGAATTTAGGATTCTTGTGGGTTTCTTTTTTCATCATTACAAAATGTTCCTCTTTATCCCTGGTATATTACTTGTTCTAAAGTCTACTTTGTCTGATATTATTATAGCCATACCAGCTTCTTTTTACCACTGCTTGAATGGCATGTTTTTCATCCTTTTGCCTTTAAGCTATCTGTGTCTTTATATTTAAAGTGGATATTTTATATACAGCAATTTAGCTGGTTCTTGGTTTTCTTGGGCTGTTTATTGATGTGGCTGGGCCTAAATCTAACATCTTGCTATATGTTTGCTATTTGTCTCACTGCTTGTTGTTCCATTTGACTTCTTTTCCTGTCTTTGATGGATTCACTGAATATTTTCTGTGCTTCCATTTTATCTCCACTCTTGGCATTTGGGGTATTCCTCTTTGCTTTAGTTTTTAGTGATTGCTCTGGGATTTACAATATACATCTTCGACTTATTACAATGTAATCTACCTTCAAATAATATTCTGGCAGTTTATGTCCGAAATATTACAGCAGTTTACTTCTATTTTTTCCTTTTTGTCTTTGTACTACCGCTATCACATATTTTACTTCTACCCAAGTTATAAACCCTACAATTTATTATCACTACTTTTGCTTTAAACACCCAGTTATATTTTAAAGAGTTTTGAAATAAGAAAAAGTCTTTTTTATAACTATGGAGCTTTTTTTTTTTTTGGTTTGTTTGACATTTTAATTGCATTGTCCATTTTTTGTCTGTTTTGAAAAGATTCAGAACTATAGCTGCACTACCATCTTGCCCTCTATCCCCAAGTCATTTTCTAATCTATTCATATGTGCAGCCCATGTAACCTCTTAGGGGTGATGAGTTAATATGATGTACTTGTTGTTTGAAGTAATATTTCCTTTAATTTTCTCTCAAATGCTAATGTTTAAAAACGTGTGTGTGATCTGGGACAAATGACTGTTCTAAACTTAGATACCAATTTGTAAAATGGGAATCTGAAGGACAGTCTTTGTTGCCAAAGCTATTACAGAAATACCACAAACATTGCATAAATATTCAGCCTTTATTATACAATCGTATTTGGAAGTGTTGGCTAGCTGCATAGGTTTTTATTTACTATAATACATGAATTCCTCACTTACCCAGAGGTCATTACTCTGGCAGCCTCTTCTACTTGGAACATTAGAGAAAATAATAAAGTAAAACAAGTGGTTTCTAAACAGCTGAATTAGATGTATCAAGGTCATTAAAAATAAATTTCATGTATTTTACTAAAAGGAGAACCCCTGACTCAACATGTGCTTGCTTTCATTAAAAATATCATTTTAACCAGCTGGGCTAATTGGTTTCCTTGCCTTCAGCAGAAGGAAGAGAGAGAGAGGTAGGGGTGGTAGGGAGAGACATGAGGAAGAATCACACACCTTGTGTAGAGGAAGGTATAATAACCAACGTTCGTATATTCCTTTAGACTGCAATCTCCTTCGGTACAGTTAACGGTGTCCTGTTCATCTGTGTTCTCCACACAGTCCCTGACACATGATATTCAGTAAACACGGTCTAAACAAACAAACATGTGACTAAGAGGCTGAAGGGACATAGAAGAACCACATGATGTTGAAAGAAGAATTTTAAAAAGGTAACACTTATAGGGTACTCTGCGATTAGGCAGAGTTCTTTCTACTACGCTGTACTGTGCACTGAGAACATTTCTATTTAGGGAAAATAGGAGCCAGCATGAAGCAATAGCTCACGTTGCTATCAGTGGTGTATGATTCAGAAAAGGTTACATTGTAGAACCTCTGTGAATATTTATTGCCTTCAACAATGATTTCTATTAAAACTTTCCAGCTTCCTTCCCTCCCCCTCCTCCCAAATAAATCTCCATTTCTATCTTTGGCTCTCTACCTAACAGTTTCACCTCTTCCCATTGAAAACATTCACTTATGCAACAAATGGCTCGATACCTGATAATGTCGCTAAAATGGTATGTTTTTGTACACAGAGTAGACGTTAGAAGTAATTCTTTGCTCAACAAATTTATGGAGAAAAAAAATGCTCATAGTGATATATACATACCCATACCTTAAATTCTAAAAAATGCTATTCACCTTTAGTAAATGTGCACACTTTGTAAAGATGGGCAGATATTTCTGCTCTTTTTATGATGATCTAGTCCTTGATATGTACGTGTGTGTGTGTACATGGCCCCAGGAACTCTGCAAAAAGTTATTGCCCTTCATATGTATGTGTATGTGCGTGCATGTACGTGCCCCAGGAACTCTGCAAAAAGCTTTCATGGATTGTTATTTAATTCTCACCACACTTGAGAAAGTAGGATATCTAATCTTATACATGGGGAATTGAGACTTGCAGAGGTAAGTGTACAAAGTCCAAGTTTACAAATCCAGTAAATGACAGAGCTGGGATCTGAGTCTTTGTGGTCTGAACCCAAAACCTGCACTTTAGCATTCATGCTATACGCTTCCTCTTTCTCCCATCATCTCCAGAAATAAAGCAGTAAACAATAGCACAGTATCTGTTTTCATCACACTGAATAAAATATAGCTTTACTTTGCTGTCATTCAGTCATGACAGTGTCAGAGCTCTATTAAACTAACCCTTAGTTTGAGAAGAGAGTAGGAAAATACATATATCTCTAGGCACAGTTTATTGGTTTGATAATGGTCAGTTACTTCTCTCTCTTTCTCTCTCCCCTCCCTCTCCCTTTTCTTCTCTTGAATTTGATGGATGTGTGTAGCTAAATCAGATAATTCATGAAGCATTATCTTCTAACTTGCCCCTATACAAGGTATCCCTATCTTTCTGGCTGTTCTGAATAATTTGGATAATTTCATTGTTTTCTGATTTTCTTTTGGAAAAATTTGGTGCTCAGAATATCTTTCTATCCATCTAGATAACATGCATGAAACACACTTTTGGAACTATTTTCCTTCAAAGGGCCCAAAGAATAAAAACAAGCCATGCTGATTGTCATGGTTCTTGTAGCAACTGACAGGAAGATCCCAGTTTAATTTTCTTGGCGTCAAGATAGGAAACAAAATATGCCACCAATTTCTTTTCCTAAACAAAGCAAACCAGTATGTACACATGCCTGAGGGTCCTGGGACACAGGGATGCTTTGTATATGACTTTAATAAAAAACATGTTTTTCTTTTAAAATCTTCCATGAGCGAGGTGGGAATCAGGGAGTTGAGGAAGAGCAAAATATGGCTGCATTGGGAATAAAGAAAAATGAGGAGAGTGAGAGCGAGAGTAGCTGATGAGATAAAATGCATTTAGGCTGTCTATCAGATGTTAGAAGCCATGCCCTGCTGTTCTGAAATTGCCTTTTTATGTTGCGTTTCTCGAAGGTGAGCTCAGAGTGCAGCCTTTAGTGTTCTCCTGGGAGAGAGCAAAGCAAGAATAAATATAGTAGTCACAGCATATGCCCATGATTTCTTCCTGTTCTCAGTTTATCAAGATTATTGACATAGAGTTTTTAGACAAAAATGAGAGTAACGGTTTATTTTCTGATTATATTGCTTCTCTCTGCTTCTTCCCTCTGTTGCTTCTTGCTAGCCTGGTCTTTCTTCTCGAGGCTACGCATCTTGAGTATCATTAAGAATGTCAATATCTGCTCTCCAATCCCTGCCTTGACCTTAATAATCTGAGAAACTGTTTTCTTGCCTTCTTTGTTTGGCTGGAGCAATCCCCGTCATTCTTGGAGCTTATTAATTTTCGCCCCTCTTGATAAGGACATTTTACAGGGCAATCATGACTCAGAGTGAGGAATGGCATATAAAGTTAGAACTCTATTTTTTTAAAGCAGTTAATCAGAGGGTGAGCAATCTGAAGTTGTTCCCTGACTGAAATGTTCGCATCTGATAGCTTTTCTACTCAGCTCCATTGTCAGCTGCCTCCGGGTGCTTCAAACAGTTCAGTAATGGCAGCACCTGGGTTGTGGTAATGGTCGTGGTCCTGTTTTGATGGTTTGCTTTATAGTTTTTCCCAGTCTCAAATAGCCTGAATACAGGTGCAGTCTGAGGAAGCTAAATGCTCCTTTATTATATCTAGAAACACTTGAGATCTAAATGCCTGTGAATTCCAGGTCTTAACCCTCTCACCTCCTTATGCTTTCCTTGTGGTCTTAACTAGACCCAAAAGAGCCCTTAAAATCTGTGATCTGCTTTGCTCATTGATCTGAAGAGAGGGTGACCTTGATAGAAAACTTCTGGTCTTTTGCAAGCAGTGTAGGTACTTAGAAGAAATTGCAGGCTCTCAGCTCTACTTTTATTCTGGGATCAGGTTGGCAGGCAGATCTGTTCATTCCCCTGCCCGTGACTTGACATCAAATCCTCCACCAGGAGGACCTCAACTCCCAATGGACAGGGGGGATGAGTGATGAATGAACCTTTTACTGGTTGTAAGAATGTATCCAGGACTTCCCTGGTGGCGCAGTGGTTAAGAATCCGCCTGCCAATGCAGGGGACACGGGTTCGAGCCCTGGTGCAGGAAGATCCCACATGCAGCAGAGCAACTAAGCCCGTGCACCACAACTACTGAGGCTGCACTCTATAGCCTGCAAGCCACAACTACTGAGCCCACGTGCCACAACTACTGAAGCCTGCACGCCTAGAGCCTGTGCTGTGCAACAAGAGAAGCCACCGCAATGAGAAACCCGCACAGCGCAACTAGAGAAAAGACACTGTGCACAGCAACGAAGACCCAACACAGCCAAAAATAAATAAGTGAATGTATATTTTTAAAAAAAAAAAATTCTTAAAAAAAATTCTTAAAAAAAAATTCTTAAAAAAAAAAAAATCCTGTACCCAATACAGGATTTCTCCTTTGTTTTTCTAAAGTCCTTCTGCATTTTTCAGTCTACTTCTCTGAGCTAACCCAGGCAAAGAGAAAGATGATTAAGTCTCAGAAGAGGCATGAAATAGCCTGAAGCTATAGAGGAAAAAGTTTAGGGTGGACATTTTGAAAGATGAAGAGTAAGAGCAATTAGGTAGTGGAATAGAAGCCCCATCACTGCAGAGAGCCAAGGAAAGGTTAGATAAGATATTAACATTAATGAGATAGAGCAAAGCCCTGGAGAATAAAGGAGGCTTCACTGAAAGGAGGAGGATAGGAGGAAATGATAACAGCCAGACACAAGGAATGCTTTCCTTCTTGCTTCCCACATTGCAGTTTTCACAGGACAATTTTTTTGAGACAGTAAAACCTCTAGATGGCAATCCTAGGCTACCTGTTTAAGCTATGAAGATGATTCTTCATTTATTCAACACATACATTTTTCTTGCTCCTACTACATGCCAGGCACTGAGTCAGGCTCCAAGAATACAACTAGGAAAAGACAGAAATGATACAATCTTGTAGGCAGGAAAGACAGAGCCATCAGAGTTATGGGCTAGTGACGCCCCGCGGAAGAGAGAGAAGAAAAATTGACGAATGATCCCAGAAGCTCAGAGTGCTTGGGAGAAGGCTTTGCCCTCCCTAGTGGGAGGCTCTGTACTCAAACACAACTTCTTATGGGACTAGGGTCTCCACCCTCCAGCAGCCTGCTTCTACCTTCTTGCAAGGTAGCCAGGTGCTGGCGGCTGGTACCCTGACAATTCTTTGCAGGGCTGATACTCTCTCCCTGTTTTCCCACTGATAAGGTTGCTTTCCTGCTTGTACCATAAGAAGGTGGAAGAGCAGGAGGGCAGCGTCCCGTATCCCTCCCAGGACAGAAACCTTCTGTGTCCACAAGCTTCTCCCTTGCCCCACAGGCTCTCTGAGGGATGAGAGAATGTGGGACAGTAGACTTCCCTTGGATGAGCCCCGGTTTGCAAGTTTCCCCGATAGATAGAGTCTACCCCTTAACTCCTGCTACGTGATTTGTAATTTGCCCCTCCTCCCTTTGCTGCAGCTCCACAGCCACTAAGTTATGTTTGATCAGCAGATACGTGTTGTGGCCAGCGCATGTTATAGAAGAAAGTGAGTTGAATGTCTTTATGTTGGGCATATGCTGCTGTGCTCTCAGACCCCCACTGGCTCACTCATCTGTGTTACTGCCTGGCCTCTGTTTGCCCTTGAAATTGCCTTACTTGTTAGTGCAAGTGTGACGTGTTACATTAGGGGTTGCGCGAGGGACCGTGGGAGCCTGTAAGAGGGGGGGCTAATCTGTGGGGCTTCAGAGGAAATGGCATTGAGGCTAAGACCTGAAGGATGCGAAGGAGTTAACTAGGTGAAGAGATGGATGGAGAGGGGATGGGCACAGAGGTGAAAGTGTGTCAGGTAGAGGGGCCCTTGGAAAAGGCCCCAGAACAGGAGGACTTGGTGTCTTATAGGAATGCAAAATTCAGCATGTCTGGAGTGACATGCCCAGAGCATCTGCAGTTTGAAGAATTTTTCTTGGTTTGGTGATGAATTGCTCCAAAGTCTGTTTTTTGTTTTTTTGGTTTTTTTTTTTTTGTGGTATGCGGGCCTCTCACTGTTGTGGCCTCTCCTATTGCGGAGCACAGGCTCCGGACGCGCAGGCTCAGCGGCCATGGCTCACGGGCCCAGCCGCTCCGCGGCACGTGGGATCTTTCCGGACCGAGGCACGAACCCTTGTCCCCTGCATCGGCAGGTGGACTCTCAACCACTGCGCCACCAGGGAAGCCCGCTCCAAAGTCTTTTACACTTTCTTTCCTGCTTCCCCTTGTGGCCAACATTTAGGGGATCTCAGACTGGAGTTAAGGGTAGAATCTGTATACAGCCTCAGAATAGAATGGAGCTGATGGAGAGAAAATCTGTGTTTCTTCTCCATTTTTCCTTTTTTAAGGCCATTCTCCTCTCTACATTAGAGATCCATTTAAAAACTGCTAAATAACTTGAAAAAAAAAATCCATGAGCTGCTGTGTAATTTCCCTTTTATCTTCTTTATATATTTTCCTCTTTAATCCCTCCTTGCCTTTCTTTTTTCTTTTTCTTTCTTAAGAAGGACTTAGGTATAAAAATGAGCAAAATAACTCATTGCACTTAATTTTATCTTCAGTGGTTTGGGAGTCTGAGGTACAGCTTGGTCCCTAAGCTGAAACTCTAATACCTATCATTGGAAAATAAGACCTGTAAGGACAAATACGATTGAAAAATAAGAGACTCAATTCTCCCTGTTGAAATAAGGGAAGACCTTTCCCTCCTGTCCCTTCTTGTCAGAACATTTACCCTTAAAAAACTTGTAAATATAAGTACTTTCTCTGTCTCTTTGAAATGCATCTTTTTAGAAACAGAATAAGCCTTTTTGTCAGCTTTATGACACAGGAACATCTTTTCCCAAGGACCTGGGAGCTTCTCTTTGAAACAGAAACATCAAAGGAGATGGTACCCTACCTCCCAGTTTCTCTGGGGGGATCGCGGACTAACTTCAGTGGGTACCTTGTTCCAAATTGTAAAACTACTTCTTGTCATAAACATCCCTCTCTCCTCCCTTTTGGATAATGTCACCTAGTTAACAGAGATGGTCACCCCAATTACTGGGTAAAGTTAGGATGAATTATGTGTGACAAATGGTGCTGTCCAGTCTTCTTACTTGAGGAGTAGTTATGGTTTATCTTGCAAATATGCTTTCTTTCTGTCTTTGCAGACTCTTAGTAGATTGCCTGTGATGTGCATCACACTCTGGTTTAATGCTTTTTCAATAAAAAAAGTGATTTTATTCTCTGCTACCTTTGTAGAGAGGATTTCTAGGTTGGGAGAAGAGGTGTTGGGTTATTTTTTTGTTTGTTTTTTAACTTACATTTCCCCATCAGATCTTAAAGAGGGTAACCGTGCATTTCAGGAGAACCCAGTACTTCAAGAAGTGGAAACTGTCATTCTCTAGTTCTCAGCTGCTGTGCCTGATACAGGTCCTCTTTGGCAGATGGGATGCCAGCCCTTTCAAATGTTCCCAGGTGGACCAAGCAGTGTTTGCTTTCAGAAGTTCTCAGCGAGGCTTTCATATTAAATTCATAAAAGTTATCAGCCAACTTCCAACAATTGTTTAATAAAAAGCAATTAGCCAGCCAAAAATATAATGGCTTTTATGTCAAAATGTACTGGAGACAGCTGCTAAGCGGGTCACTGGCAGCCCCTGGGCCATATGCCATGGGTTCCAGGCATATGCACAGCCAGTCACAACAGCACAGAGCATATTGGGAGTAATAAACCCATCCCCGCCCCTCCCTCCCTCTCCCGCCAGCCCAGTCTCCCTACTCCAGAGAAACTGACAGAAGGAAACTCTCTGGAGTCAATTGCTGCAGTCAAGATTCACAAAACTCATTTGTTAGGCAAGGATCTAATCTGGCAGTAGACACAGAAAGCCCTAGTTCCCTAGCCTGGTTTGGATAAAATCCATGCGTTGCAGAAAAACGATTAAAAAAAAAAAAACCGCCTCCACAAAACAACTAATTCAACAGTGCTCATCAAGAAAATTGAACTCAGCTTATAGACTTTTCTTTTGTCTGTTTATTTCTTCCAATCTAATATTGATAGTGAAAAAGTTTCTAGAGTTCCCTGTTCCTTGCAAAGGTCATTTTATTCTCCCCAGTGTTCTTTGACGCAGCCATGTTTATTGTCCTGCATTGCTCCTCAGGAGAGGTTCCAGTGACTGAGATAATGGTGATGGCCCCATATGTTTTTCGTTGTCATTAGAAATACAAATCCAGATAGGTGCTTATTTTAATCATGGGGGGGGTGGAAAAAGGAGAAAAAGGAAACTCTCCTGAAATTTTTCACCAGCAAGTAAGGCCATTTTTTCATCAAAAGCATGTTTATTTTGAGAACAAAGCTCAGGCAAATCACCTTTTGTTTATAGAGAGCTTTCCCATCCCAAAGGATGCCATGGTTTGTAAACACTCTGCAGCTGTTTTTAGAGCATTCACATTGCCTATCTCCTTAAGGACAGATCCTCGAGGCTACTCTATATCCATACTTTCTGGCCATTTCTGGCCTTATTCTATAGCTAAGAAAATGTGTAATGTCTTTAAGGATAATGGGAATTTTTTCCCCCTAAACAATAAATAGCATAGTGTGGACAATAGAGTTCCAGCATAATCCTTGGAATTACTCTAGGGATCTCCAGAGAGTCTCCAAACTTCAATTCATTCTTCTTCTTTTTTTAAAAAAAATTTATTTATTTATTTTTGCCTGCATTGGGTCTTCGTTGCTATGTTAGGGCTTTCTCTAGTTGCAGCGAGCAGGGGCTACTCTGTTGCAGTGCGCGGGCTTCTCATGGCGGTGGCTTCTCTTGTTGGGGAGCACGGGCTCTAGATGCGTGGGCTTCACTAGTTGTGGCACGCGGGCTCAGTAGTTGTGGTGCATGGGCTCTAGAGCGCAGGCTCAGTAGTTGTGGCACACGGGCTCAGTTGCTTTGCAGCATGTGGGATCTTCCTGAACCAGGGCTCAAACCTGTGTCCCCTGCATTGGTAGGCGGACTCTTAACCACTGCACCACCAGGGAAGCCCCCAATTCATTCTTCAATCCTCTCTCTTCCCCCAAGAAAATTTTTAGCAGAGCTGCAATGAGTAGTGTGTTGGGAGGGTCTCCCAAGAACACCCCCCCCGTTTCAATAATTTGCTGGGAGGACTCACAGGACTCAGCACAGAGTGGACATAGCTAAGATTTATTACAGTGAAAAGCTACAAAACAAAATGAGCAAAGGGAAAAAACATGTGGAGTGAAGTCTGGAGGAAACCAGGCTCAAGCCTCTCCCAGTAGAGAGATATAGGACGCTCTTCTTCCGGCCAGCCACGATTTGTGGCAACATATGTGAAATGTTACCTACCCGAGAAGCTTATTGGAGACTTACTATCCAAGTTTTTAAATTGAGGACTGATCACGTTAAAATTCCAGACTCCCAGAATAAAAGCAGGTGTTCAGAATAAACGATATTGTTTGTGCAAACACAGTGAGCCATTCTTATCAGTTCTGGAAATAGTGGGAAAACTCCCCAAATCCCAGTTCCTAAATGTCAGCCAAGGGCCAAACTTGCAGCAGGCCTTTCCAAAGAGAGCAGTCTCACATCCATCCAATCAGTTATGTTAACTCTTCTCTGCACAAGTAGCATTATGGACTGATCATTCCAACCTCTCTTCTTTCCTGCCTCATCTTCTGCAGGGAGTTGGAGGGGAGGTATGAGGCGCTTTGTTGGTGCCCCTGGGAAGGGGGTAGAAGTGGGACAGAAAGGTTGGTGAGAAGTAAAAGGCAAGACTTGGACTCTCAAGGTAGGTCCAGGGTAGTGAGGATTCTGAGAGGTCGTTTGGTGAAACTTAAAAAGCAGGAATTTTATTATAGAACTGGGCTGAGTTAGGTTCAAATCCTGCTTGATATTTCTATAGAACTCAAAGAAGAAATGTCCAACCTTTCTTGTCTCTGCTCGTACAGATTATCCACAAGACTATCTGTAGTTTGGTAGGAAGTAAGATAATGCATTTCGGGGGAAATATCATAGAGGAGACCTATAGGGCTGCCAATTAGGAAGCGAGTCAAAAACAAAATTAATAGTTTTGAATGTAGATCCAATGTTCTAACTTTGGGTTGAGATTCTCATTCCATTTAAAAATTTTTTTATGATTATGTCTGAGCACTTAATGTAAATATGCCTGAGCATGCTAAGGGTAATACGAGGACGTTAATGATGTGGTCTGTGCTCTCAGGATGCTTACAGTCTAATGTGGATCTAATGGGACACAAGAGAGATTCTAAACAAGGCAACAGATGAATTCATGAAATTACAGATATTTTAACTCTAGAATTACAAGGGATAGAGCAAAGTGAGCTATAGAGAGGCTATTTGCCACGCGCAACAGCTTCTTCTAGTAACTTACTGTTAATGTATCACCTATGAATTTAACTCCTCTTGTTAGACTTGTTTTTCATATCTTTGTTATAGTTTCAGATTATGTCATCTCCTGAGTCAACAAATTAAACAAACTCGTACTCTTGGGTAAGGAGCATCTTAATTTACTTGTCTGATGTGTTCATCCAAATAGCACTGAGTTTGATTTTCTACCCTCTATTTCTCTAGCCTGAGGGATTCTTATCTTCCTTACCTATCTATGGATAAAGTCACCTTTCTCCTTAACTGTTTCTAGGCTTTATTCAAGTCCATAATTGTTCATTAAGCATGAAAACCGGAACAGCAAACATGTTCTCAATTCAGGCTTGCTGTGGCTTTGCATAATGCTTTGTTAGTTTCATGAAGGAGTCTCACACTTGACCTTTGTTTTCAAGACCGCCAAACTTGTCTCTCAAGCACCTGGCCAGTTGTCCTGGTTTTCAGGTCTCTACTACAATCCCTGGCCTCACATTCAAATACACAGATCTATACAACTAGAGATTTGTGTACTCATCACAAAAGACTTGTGATTGATCTGCTCTGTATTTTACAATCATTTTAAAATAGAGACCAGATCACACTATGATTAAGGGTATCTATTCTTTAGTCACAAGTGCCTTGTTCTAATCTCAGCCCAGATACTTAGCAGCTGTGAGACTTTGGGCAATTTACTTAATCCCTGTTTTCAATTTCCTCACCTATGAGGTGAGGAGTAAAATGTTAGTACCACTCTTAGAATTAAATAAGAATATTTTTGACATGCTTCAAGCAATGTCTGACACTATGTTATGTTTGAAAAATACAGAAGTTAGAAAAACTGCCTTATTCCATATTACAATGTCTCTTAGATTCCTTCCTTTTATTACAAATAATTGCTCTGAGTTGTGTCTTCCTTGATAAACCTTTTACTAGTTAAGGAGACTAACTGTTATAGATATCCAGTCTTCTTACACATTCACATTTTTAGTCTATAACCTAGTTTCCTATGTCAGAAATCTGATTTACGCTAAAGCAGAACGAGAAATGAGAACTTCTATTGGAAGAAGACTGTTACGATTAACAGGAGAGAGAATACCAAGAGTTTCCTTTTTCTTCTGGTTAAAAATGTGCTTACAAATCCCTTATCCTGACAAATTCTACAATGTCTCTTTCCCTTTTCTATTTACACTAACATTTTGAATTCGTTCTTTCCACCAAATGAGGCAATCGAGGCAGAAACATTAGTTTGAGTGGATGCATAGATCAGTGTTGCTCTAAGAAAAAAAAATACTGATGTGTGATCAGGTAGAGACCATAACATACAAAAAAAATAGAGAGAGAGAAACTCTCTTGAAATGAGAAAACAAAAACAGAGTGCCCAACACACAGTAGGCACTAAGCAAATGCTAACTTCTTTCTCTCACTTTGCTTGGCTTCCAGGAGCAATTTCTTCCCTCAATATTTATATTGACCTTTCTTTCCCTTTAGTTAGGAAAGCACAAGGTTTTTAGTCTTCTTTTAAAGGCTCATACTATAAACTGTGTGATATTTAGCTTCTGCAGAGGTGTGAAGAAGTAGTCCTGCTGTAAAAAGTGGAGTAAGGTTTTTTTTTCTTGGGTGGAAGCCGAGAAAATGTTAGACAAGCCAAGGTGAAGACTTTTCCCGACTCATGATAGCATGGATACATGTGTGTATGTTTAGGGGTGTGAATGTGTGTGTCCAGGTTCTGGAACCATTTTGGCAAGGAGAAGAAAGGAATTAATCCAAAGTGTGAGATAACAAAATGGTTTGACCCACCTCTCACGACCCAGTGTATGGTTTTCCTCCTTTGCATTCTGTGTAGGCTGGAGTTAGCCATCCTTTAAAATTCCCATCTTGGAAATACACAATCCAATTAAAATAACATTTTGTGAGCTGAGCAGACAGATCATGACCACTCACCTGGTCAAACCAGAGACCAAGACTTAATTACTTGAGTCTCACAGAATTTTAAGAACTTGGGATCAGAATAGCAGCTCCTATCCATTGAAGTTTAATGCAGTGGGGGGTCCCCATAAGGTTAAAGGTTTGTGGTTGGACAGACTTCCTGTTTAAAAATGCTCCTCCTGGGCTTCCCTGGTGCCGCAGTGGTTGAGAGTCCGCCTGCCGATGCAGGGGACATGGGTTCGTGCCCCGGTCCGGGAAGATCCCACATGCCGCGGAGCGGCTGGGCCCGTGAGCCATGGCCACTGAGCCTGCGTGTCTAGAGCCTGTGCTCTGCAACGGGAGAGGCCACAACAGTGAGAGGCCCGCGTACCGCAAAAAAAAAAAAAAATTAAAAATGCTCCTTTCTTTCAGTTACATGCATGGCTTTAAACAGGAATATGCTTTAAAAAGCTTCAATGGCAAATGTTCAAAATATAAACCCCTTGTTCATGATAGATTGTTAAAGGTAGTGAGATGTGTAAAGGTAGAGCCCTGAAGATAACTATAGATCAAAAGTAGATATTTTGCTTCCTTTTCAACCCATTCTAAAAAAAGCTTTTTTCAAACCAAAATGCTGCGAACTGGACTCTCCTGATAGGGACACAAGTGAGTGGACTTCTTCCTAATGAGGAAAAGTGGGGGCTTTTGAAAAGTTGGTGTCAGCCCTGCTGCAAGCCCACATGTTTCACAGGAAAGACCACGGGCAGAAAGGATGGCAGCGGCTGCAGCCACTGCGAGGCCTCCAGTTGGCTTGTTATATGATCCTCACCAGCTTCCCTGGGAAGAGGAAAAACAAATTTTTCTCAGATGGCTCAGATTGTCTTCGATACTCACCAGCAGGGGTTTCTGACAACTTTGTTCTCTCAGGTTTTAGGGATTTAAAGAGAAACAAAATATCACACTTCTAACTGATGCAGGAAGAAACCAAAGTCTACCTCATTAGTGAATGGAAAACAGTGGCCCCTTTGGGCCAGGTCAGGAGGTCAATGTGTATATGGCTGAAAGACCCTATTTGTTAACCAAATACCCATTACATGGGTCAGGTCGAAGGGTAGCCTGATGAGTAGGCAACTCCTCATATGGTTTCATTTCAGGGACTGAAATACCACTCCCTTGATCCTCCAAATGGGAAATATGGCTCCTACCTGCCCACTGATGCCTGAAACATCTTTTATAGGAAAAATGCCTTTCATTTAGAAGTTAGTAATAAGGTTCATAATGAAAGGACCTTAGGTGTGACTTAAGAACATACTGAGGTGTGAATGACTGGAGTCTGGATTCTCTCGAGATTAAGTTTAATGGTTCAGGGAAGAAAGAGCCTCTGGCTTGAATGGGAAGGAAGAGATATAAACAAGGAGAAGGGAGCAGAAAGGGAAGACGGGAGAGCAGCCAGCCAACTTTGTCCATTTGTTGTTGTTCACTTTCAAAATCAGATGGAAAGCACTTACAGTGTCTGGCACATAACATGCTCTTAATATTAATTATTCTTATTTATGGTTATGGCAGGTTCAGGACTGAACCTCCCTGCTCTGAAGCTATAGTGCCTTGCACATAAAATCAATTGAAAATTATTCCTGTTCCATTTTCTCTATCCTCTCCCTATCCTAACATTTTCTCTTTGTGTTACTCCTTAGTCTTTTGTTTAAGGGAAGCATCTAAAGGAGTCTTAATAGGCTTTATATCAAGAATGGGGAGGGATACAATTAGAAGCATATCTAAGCTAACTGTTGGCATTCAACCGCCTGCCACATGTCTGTGTCACATTTGTGTATCTTATCTTTCCTAATGTCATTAAAGAATCCTTGATTAATACCTGTCTGGTTATGGAACCCTGTGACTGTAATCATCCATTCAGATGGCTCACCTCCAGGCACACCGCCTCCACACAGCCTTCCCTGATTACTCCAGCTCACAGCGAATTCTTCATGAACTACTCGAATGGCACTAGTTACCCTTACCTCTCATTTGGCGTTCTATATACTTTGCCTCCCAAATAAAAAACTTTTATTTTCATCTAGTTTTATTATTAACATATACATGGCTATTCAGCATTTAATATGTATGTCTGTTTTTATCTCTCCAGTTAGACCATAAACTTCTTGTTAAGGTCCAGGTGGTGGGTAGCCTCTGAGATGACCTGCAATGATCCTCCTATCCAGGTATTCATGCCCTTGGGTAATCCCTTCCCCCCAGCTGTCTGACGGACCTGGTCACTTGATTTTAATGAATAGAATAAGGCAAAAGTGTCAGGATGTCACTTCCGAGATTGGGCTACAGCAAGTCCATGACTCCTGTCCTGGTAGCACTCTGGCTCCCTCTTGCTTGCTTGATGTGGTGGAAGCCAGTTGCCATGTTGTGAGCTACCCTGTGGCAGGGAGCTGAGGAAAGCCTCTGACTAACAGCCGGAAAGAAACTGAGGCCCTCAGCCTCCCAGTTTATGGGGAATTGAATCTTGACGACAACCATGTGAGTGAGCTAGTAAGTGGCTTTTCCATCAGTCGAGCCTTTGCATGAGAATGCAGCCCTGGTAGACACCTTAACTGCAATCTTGTGAGAGTCCTCGAGGCAGAAGCACCCAGGGAAGCCATGCTTGGATTTCTGATGAACAGAAACTGTGAGATAATAAATGTTTGCAGTTTTATGCTGCTGATTTTGGGATTAATTTGTTACGCAGCAGTAGATGATTAATACAATCCATGTTTTGTAGTCCACTTATGCAGTAATCCCATAAGTCTGGAACAAACAAATACCTGGAATATTGGAGAAACCTGCTTTTAGTTACCTGGAGAACATCTATTTTCTTCCCCTATCAGGTAGAGAGTGTGAGAGATGGAACCTATGACTTGGTCCCAAACGACTGGATAATTGCGCTCTTGGTGTATGAGGCCAGGTCAATTAACAGGAGAAATTTATGAATAGTGATCAGATCAGGCTGACCTTTCAAGGGCTGAGTGACACTGTGCCTCGATGTGAGACAGTCCTGAAGGCCCATCTCCACTCCAGAGCTCCTCATAGGATTGCCTGAGACCTCAAAGACAAATGCATTTCAGGCTGGCTTTTTCCTCTGCCAAATTCTACCTTCTTCACTTTCTCACGGTGTATCTCCCAATAGTACTTCCAATAAACCCTTTGCACACAACTCCTCCTCTCATTCTAAGACAATCAAGACAAGGGGGTAGCAACTAGTGAGCTCTACCATTCACTGCCATGCACAGAAATGTAGACCCATTGTCGGGTGTTGTTCAAGGGAAGATGGAAATGCAAGTGTGTAAGTGCAGTATTCCAATCTTTCTATATTGACAAATAATTCAAATCCAAGAAAAAAACACCTCTGAAACAAAACATGTCTGTGGGCCAGATTCAGTTAATGGACCACGGGTTTGACTCATCTAAGCCCTGCATCTGAAGTTGGATATTTTAAATTTTGTTTCTTTGTTAATATTGGTTCACCATTTGCTTAAAAGAAGAATTGGACATTTTGTGCATGAGTGGGAGAGGGGAGAGTGGGGGAAGCTTAGTTTTCTTTGACCTCAGTACCATGTAATTAAGTACTTAACATGATTTCCCCTTTCCTTTTCCCTCCCTCCCTTCAAGATGTGCTGAAGAAGTAGATTCCTAGTGGATTTCATGGGTATTAGGGGTAGAGATTCCCCTCTCCCATCATGTTTTTGATACTCTTCCTAAAGGTGTCAGATACTAAGGGTGAGCAAACACCCTATTTACATGTGTTATCCCAGTGTAATTATTAATATTCTCCCCTTTTCTCTCCCCGACATGTCCCAGTGTAGATAATGAATTTTGTCTCTTCAGTGGGGGAATGATACCTCTCTGGGTATGTTTTTTTTTTCTTCTATGAATAACACCTTTTGGACTTTCAGGATAATTAAGATATAGTGCCTTCTAAAGAATGAAATTCATTAAAAGTAACACTTTTCTCTTTCAAGTTGAAATCATCCCCAATGTCCCAGTGCAGCAATTTGACCCAATACTACTTTTCAGTGGAATAGTTTTCACACTCACTTCACAGTTTAAACCAATTTGATTTCACTACCAATTTGCCTTATTTTAACTTGGATATGCTGAAGTAGTCCAGACTGCTTCCAAACACGTACTGCCTCATTAGCTGATGGCTGTAGTCTAATGACTTTCAGAGCAAATGAGAGCTTCCAGGGTGGCGGACACCAGCGGAAACAGCTCTTTGCAAACTAAAGGAGAGGAAGTCAGAATTGGATTTAATTCTACCCTTTGTTAGCTTCGGAGTAATTAGCATTTATTTAAATGAAATTGTAATTATTTTCAGTGGTGCTGACTGATGGGAAATCCCTGGGTAAATAGACTGAAGTCATCACACTATCCGTCACATAGTTGAGTAGGTACATAACAAGGGGAGCATTTTCTGTTAGAGTTCAGTGTAATGTTATAAGTTCAGCCATAAAGATAGATGTGGATGTAAATCTTATTTATATGTGTGTATAGGTACACATATATCCCCCATATGTGTATGCATGTGTCCCCATATATACACATATGTATATGCACATACGTTAAAAAATATATATGCTTTAAAATATGACTTCTTTCCCTTTCCCTTATGTATAGATTAGGTTCTTTGATTACAGTGAGAGTCTGAGGCTCACTCTGTCTATCTCAGGGACAAATGTGAGAATAAGAGAGATGGGAATCTTTCAGGGAAAAAAGGAGCCAAGGTATAAATCCGTGCTATGCTATACTCTAAAAGTAATTCAGGATCTAGGTGGTTACTCTTAGTTGTCTATCTAGTCTTCATTCCCATTCCACCATTCTTCTTTATTTTAAGCTTCATTCTTTTTTTTCTAGGAAAGGTGGACTACTTCCCAGCCTCAGAATGAATCATATTTTGTCTAAAGCAGGCAGCATAATCCAATTCCCTTTGCTAGTGGTTGCTCTAAGGGCAAGCATGAGAACAGGATCTAGGCAGTGAGGCATGGAAGAAAATCTGTTGTGGTAATTTGAGAAAGATTTTGCTCTCTGGTAAGACAAGAGATGGTGATGAGGCTGGTTCAGTTTTTCTGCCGTGAAGTGGTGTGCATAGATTTTGTGATTGGTGCTACGGCAGCCCTCTTGAAGGCTGAAAGCGTAGAGATGAAAAACCAATATGCTGAGGAGGATCTTGCAGAAGGATAGAAAGGAATCTAGGTTTTTTTTTTTTTTTTGCGGTACGCGGGCCTCTCCCTGTTGTGGCCTCTCCCGTCGCGGAGCACAGGCTCCGGACGCGCAGGCTCAGTGGCCATGGCTCACGGGCCCAGCCGCTCCGCGGCATGTGGGATCTTCCCGGACCGGGGCACGAACCCGTGTCCCTTGCATCGGCAGGCGGACTCTCAACCACTGCGCCACCAGGGAAGCCTGGAATTTAGGTTTTTGATAATGTTCCTAAACAGTTTCTCCACATCTAGACCACCTATCTCCAGACTTCTTGTCATGTGAGACAGTGAAAAGTCTTTATTGCCTCACACACTGTTGGTTTGGAATCTATCAAAACATCTCTGAAAATGTCCAAGGAAGCTCTAGGGACTTTTTTTTTTGGTTATTTTTGCCTGCTCAGTACCAGAATTTTCTGGATATTTATTTTCATATGTTTAGGATGACTTGAATCAGAATCAGGGGAGCTTTCTGAGCATCAGTGTTTCAAAGTCTTAACTATTCAGATCAAATTCCATCCCTGTTATGCTTCAAGACTGAGCAACGGTACAGCTCTTCCTTTGACATACTGTAGGTTTATCAGTTAGATATGTCAAGTGACAACATGAAAATATTTAGCTTTGGTACATTTTGCCTTCACACTTTCCTTTGCTGATTGATTATTCATGCAATTAATAAATATTTATTGAGCACTTGACATGTGTTAGGTTTGGGAATTTAGTGGGGAGATACAGAAACGCTCTCTGCCTTCTTAGAATTTACATTCTAGTAAGGTTATACAATTTCCATATTCATCTGGCCTTTTGATGCAGAATTCTAGGGATCCCCAGATGTTGTGCTGCAAGAACAGGATATGGAAACCTCCCAGAATAAATGCCTGTCTCTTTAAAGATGAAGATGGTAACAGGTAACTCTTTTTGTATTCTTTTTCTTTTTCCTTTTTTTTTGCTGTGATATTGAAAGATGTTGAGATAATGGTGAAATATTGCATTGAAATTTTCTTGTTATTACTAGAGCCATATTCGAAATATCTAGTCTGGAACCAGGATATTGTACCCTTTGTAGATTACTAATCTGGATTTTTCAGGGACTATATATATATATATATATATTCAACTCACATCATAATATTTTCAAATAATCCAGGTCATGCATACCAAAGTGGGTGATGGTAAATCATAACAAGGGTCTCCCAGCTTTTAACTTAGTATTGAATCAACTGCAAATCCTAGGATTCCAGGACGTTCATTTGGAATAAAGGGGAAGTAGCTGTGGCTTGAGTGGCTTCTCCATGTTCATGTGTGTAAGGACAATAATTTGAGAGTTTTTGCCAACACCTCTAGACCAGTAATCACCTTAGGTCTGTGTGGATTTTCTGGATGGGGGAATCATTACTTCTTGTCCTAAAGCAGCCTCTCTTTATCATGAAGTGAATGCATTGAGCTAGTGAGCAAGTGAGTTGTTGCTTTTTGCTTATTTGTCTCCTTCATATCTTAGGCCCCCGGGGGCTGTTCAACTACCCAGAATTAATATTTACGGAGAGCTCTGGGTCAGATAAGGATGGATCTCTATTTGGTGACTTTCTGTGGTGGTTTTGGTGTTCTATGGTACAAAAAAATATACTCCCTTATAGGTATATTTATGGAAAGTAAGTTGATAGTGTTTTCTTTGATTCCTCCTTTGCTTTTCCACATAGTCTCCTTTTATTGTTCTTTGGTTGAAATTCTAATGAAGGTTATCTTCAGAATCTCCTTTAGCAAAATTTCCTTATTAAATAAAGCTTTATTTTCTAGGCCAGTTCTCTGCCTTTCTGATGCCAACCCAGAATAGTGATTGTCCTTACCTGTCCCCCAACCCCCTTTAAGTGTCTAAATTAAGCCTCTTAGTCTCCTTCTTCCATCACTGCCAGGTTTTCTAATCTGCTTTTCAAAGGTGGTGCCTGGAATTGGTAACCATAACCTTGACCCAGTACTTACTTTAAGAATCAAGTTATATTCAGGATCTTGGCCTAGCACAATGGTTGGAGGCATGTAAGTCAGCCTGTATTATTATTATTTTTTCAACTTTCCCAGGGAAACATTTTTATTTACTTGCGGTCCTGTGTTTCAAAGAAATTTGCTTCATTAAAAAAATGTATCACTTAGAGGTAGTGGGGCAGAAAATAGATTAGTCCTGTGATGAATTGTTTACCACAGTGTAGTTATAAAAACCCTTAAGGTACCCTGAGAAAACCATAATTCAGAAAGCGTCATGTACCACAATGTTCATTGCAGCACTATTTACAATAGCCAGGACATGGAAGCAACCTAAGTGTCCACTGACAGGTGAATGGATAAAGAAGATGTGGCAAATATATACAGTGGAATATTACTCAGCCATAGAAAGAAACGAAATTGAGTTATTTGTAGTGAGGTGGATGGACCTAGAGTCTGTCATACAGAGTGAAGTAAGTCAGAAAGTGAAAAACAAATACCGTATGCTAACACATATATATGGAATCTAAAAAAATGGGTCTGATGAACTTAGGGGTAGGACAGGAATAAAGTCGCAGACGTAGAGAATGGACTTGAGGACACGGGGAGCGGGAAGGGTAAGCTGGGACGAAGTGAGAGAGTGGCATGGACATATA
The DNA here is from genome assembly GCF_011762595.2 of Tursiops truncatus. NCBI lineage: Eukaryota > Metazoa > Chordata > Mammalia > Artiodactyla > Delphinidae > Tursiops > Tursiops truncatus. The sequence continues at coordinate 21,598,197 of NC_047035.1, read as the reverse complement.
TACACTACCAAATGTAAAATAGATAGCTGGTGGGAAGCATCCACCTAGCACAGGGAGATCAGCTTGGTGCTTTGTCACCACCTGGAGGGGTGGGATAGGGAGGTTGGGAGGGAGATGCAAGATGGAGGGGATATGGGGATATATGTATACATATAGCTGATTCACTTTGCTATACAGCAGAAACTAACAAAACATTGTAAAACAATTATTCTCCAATAAAGATGTTAAAAAAAACCCTTAAGGTGAATTTGAAACAGAAAACCAAGCGGCAATCTGCATCGCTGTCAGCTGTGTCTAGGAGCTAGATCCACAGATGGTGAATGGTGAAAAATATTTTACATCATTAAAGTCTGCGTTTTCATTTCTAAAATATATACCTTTAGTACAAAGCACAATTATATCTATACATGAAGTATGAACATTTTGCTGGACTTTTTGTAGATTTGATCAACTGGATATTTACATTCCATTCTGTATTAATTATATTAATTAAGTAATTATTCAACTTTTGGCTTGGTATTAATTTGACACTTGGACTTAAAATAACAAGGACTGGTGGCCTACTTGTGGCTTTAAGGAGTAGAAGCCAATTGGAGCAACAGTACAGACTTATTAATTTTAAAATATGCATGTTTCTGTCCCTTAGGCAGACCTGAGTTCTCAGACTAAGCACTCCCCCCTCCTCTCCTTCCCCTGTCTCCCTCCCTCTGTCTCTCTCCAGTTCTACACAAACAATTCTTGGTGGATGGGGTGTGGAGCAGTGGAGAAGCAGTATTAAATGTTTTGATTTCATGGACCTTTAAGCTCTTGTTGGCAACAGAGTTAGATTAAACAGAAATAATATTGTCTAAAACAAACTTACGTAAGCAGAATGCATTGACAAGAAGCTGAAAGAAAAACCCGAGTAACATAAGAACAGGTCTGTAAGGAATATTACTTCTTTATTCTTCTATACTATGACTTAATGTTTTTTCAAACCCTCCTTCAGCTGGGTTCTCCATCAGGTGCAAGTTCAGGAGGATTATGTGTTGCTGTGGCTCTGTTTGTTTGTCTTGAGGAGAGGGTAGCTTATAGATTCCTGTACACAGGAATCTGCTTAGACATACACTGTCAGGTTTGACCCTTGATTGTTGGTCAACATAAGAAGCTGTGGGGATGCTCTTGATCTGGTAGGCAGGGCCTCTCACTGTTACCAGCTTTCTGCTCTGTGCCATGCTTGGTGTCTGTCATTATTCTGCTACCTCTGAGACCAGCTGGTGCATGAGGTGATCTAAGACAGTATCCCCATACTCATTTGACCACCCCCCTCCACCCCAGGGGACTCTTGTTGAATGTAAACAGCTGTGCCAGGGAAGGGGGGCCTGGGATCCTCTTTATGGAATCCACTGCTTTTCTTTTTCTGTCTCTTCCCCCGTGGCTCTCATTTCCTTTAGCCAGGGATAGAGAAGTTCCTCTTTGGACTAAAAGCCATAATGACATGGCAGGGGAGAGGGCTTGTTAACCTGGCTCTCTAGCCAGTCTTTTCTTCTCCCACATCCGTCTCTGGGCTTTGGCTATCTGACACAAGATGAAGGAGGTGGGTGCTGACATAAAACTCTACGAAAAAAAGTATTCTCTTTTATAAATCATTTCTTAGTTCTAATTTGTATTTATCCTTTGTTTCATTTTTCATTGCTTAGACAAGCCTAGAGCTTGCCTATCTTGTCTACCTTCCCCCTCTTCTGATTCCCCCCACGTCAAAAACCCCATAGCTGAGTCATGACTTTCATTGGGCACCAGACCTCAGTAAACAGTTTTTCTTCCCTACAGATACTTGCCATTGGCTATCAAGGTATCTTGAGGGCTACTTGCTGTTGGACGTGAGTGATTTGTCCTTTCTCCTTACCGAGCAAGCTCCTGGAGGGCTCACAGAATCCCTCTTCCTAAAATATGAAATGGATTCATTATGGCCTGGATGTTGCATGTAGTGGTAGCCAGGCTGGTAGTCTGGTCTTATAACTTCTTCCTCATCTACACCATGCTCCATGGACTCATGAAACACGAACCCGTGTCCCCTGCATCAGCAGGCGGACTCTCAACCATTGCGCCACCAGGGAAGCCCTATATTTCTCTATTATTATATGAAATAAAGAAATTAACCATGTATCTCAATCAAGGTTATTTACTGCTTCCAATCATTAAGTTGAGACCTAAAAATACAGGATGATTATATGTCCTGATTTGCTCATGCAAGTCCTGGTTTATTTCTATTTTCCTGGCATAATTAGTAATTGTGCCCCTTTAATCTAAAACTGCCCCAGTTTGTTCAGTAAATTACACATGTATAATCAAATGTGTGCAGTCAATTAAACATGTTAGATTATTTTGTCCTCCACATGACCCTTTTATGTACGCATCCACTAGAATGTCTTTAATTCTCTTCTTTTGGTCGCCTAGTGCAGTAGTTAAGAACAGACTCTGGAGTGACTTACTAGCTTTGTAATCTTGGGCAAGCTGTTCTCTTTGCCTCAGTTTCCTCATCTGTAAAAAGACGATAATAACATGACTTTATTCATAGGGTTGTTGTGACGATTTAATTAAATGAAATGCCTGGAGCAGTGCCTATGCCATTCTTATTAATGTACTCTAAAAATGTTGCTTCTGATTCCCTGCTCTCTCTCAAGTCACAGGTTCTGCTGAGATAGTTTACAACTTTTAGTTCCACACTATTGTTAGTTTCAGCTTTGCTATGTGACTCCTCTGGTTCAAGAATTCTTAATGTTACAAATTCCTAATGACTCTGTTATTATCCATTCAAAGTTTCTTGCCTACCACTGTTTTCTCTCCTTGTCATTGTCCTTATCTTGCCATCTGTTCTGTTCACTTATTTGATTAGAGTCCTTTCCTAAGTATTTTCCTCAGTTGGGTTCTGTGGGTGATATGCTCTCAGAATCCTTTATAGATCTGTAAATAGACTTCTTTCCTCTAAGATTATTTTGTTGTAATCCTTTCCTCTCATTAGCCAGTAAATATTATTCTCCTGTTTCCTAGCATCTAAAATTACAGATGAAAAAAATTTTTTAAATTGAAGTACAGTCGATTTACAATGTCATGTTAGTTTCAGGTGTACAACACAGTGATTCAGTTATACATACATAACATATATATATATATTCTTTTTCAGCTTCTTTTCCCTTATAGGTTCTGACAAAATATTGAATATAGTTTCCTGTGCTATACAGTAGGTCCTTGTTGGTTATCCATTTTATATATAGTAGTGTTGTGTATGTTAATCCCAACCTCCTCATTTATCCCTCCTCCAGCTTCCCCTTTGGTAACCATAAGTTTGTTTTCTATGTCTGTGAGTCTCTTTCTGTTTTGTAAATAGGTTCATTTGTATCTTTTTAAAAATTTTCGGATTCCTCATAGAAGCGATATCAGATGATACTTGTCTTTCTCTGTCTGGCTTAACTTCACTCAGTATGATAATCTCTAGGTCCATCCATGTTGCTGCAAATGGCATTATTTCATACTTTTTTATCGCTGAGTTATATATATTGTATATATATTCCACATCTACTTTATCCATTAATCTGTTGATGGACATTTAAGTTGTTTCCATGTCTTGGCTATTGTAAATAGTGCTGCAGTGAACATTGGAGTGCATGTAACAGATGAAAAATTTGATGTTAATTTTTATATTAATTTGCTAGGGCTGCTTCAACAACGTACCACAGACTGGGTGGCTTACATAATAGAAATGTATTTTCTTATGGTCTCAGGGGCTAGAACTCCAAGATGTTGGCAGGGTTGACTCTGAGACCTCTTTCCTTGGCTTATAGATCGCTGTCTTCTCCCTATGATTTCACATGATTTTCTCTCTGTATATGTCTGTGTCCTAATCTTTTCTTCGTATAAGGCAACCAGTCATATTGGATTAGGGCCTACCTAATAATGCCACTTAACTTAATTACCTTTTTACATATAGTCACATTGTAGGTACTGGGGGTTATAATTCCACCATATGAATTACGGGGTAACAAAATTCAGACTATAACAATTTTATTCTTTTCCTTTTGTAAAGTTCTCTCTCTCCCCGCTCCCCCCACCCCACCATTGCCTTTGCCTCCATCTCTTCCTCTTTCTTTCCGTCTTTCCTTTCCTCATCACTCTGGAACGTAGCCCTTTTAATCTGCACTATCAAGTGTTCCCATCAGGAATACTTCCTTTGCTGTTTTTGCCTGTCTTCTAGCTATTCCTTTTTCTCTTTCTGAAACTCCCATTACTTGGTCATCTTTTAAAAATCTTACCTTTCCTTTATTATTTCTATCTCTAAGTATATTTCCTCTAGGTTGTGAGATATTTCTTCCAACTGACCTTCCAGGTCACTAATCTAGTTTTCAATAATGACAATCCTTTTCTTAGATCAACATATTCACTTTATAAATATGAAAGTCATGTCATCCAGGAATCATATCTCCCTTGAAGGCACATAATTAAGAACTTGTTTTCTTCTGCTTTTGGATTGCTGGGTTTCCTTTGGTGCATTGTTAACTTCCTTTGCCTATGCTCTGCTTTGCTTTCTAATGAGGACTTTGAGTGGTGGCAAGCCCATGGGTGATGGTTGGCACGGCAGCACCTGTCCCTTCCCTGTGGGTCAAGGGTGTAGCAAGTGATAAGCTGTTAGTCCTCTGGCAAAAACCTGGAGAAAGCTCCTTTGCTCTCTGATTTCATGGGTTACAACCATTGAAAGTCTCAAAGTCAAGGAGGAACACAGTCCACCTATGTAGTGCCTCTATAGCTCTTCATGGAACAGGGAAATCTACAGATTTCCCCAAGACCACATATAGGGGTTGGAACCCCCTTTTTCCTTTGGATTCTATGGATTTCTTCAGTTCATGCTCTGGCAAGGAACATGAGGTCCAGAAACTTGCTCCAGGTCTCTTGGCTTCAGGTTTGCAGGATTCCCTTGGAATCATGCGGGAAATTGTCCTGTACCTCTGCTCTCTTTGGAGACCTCATCCGAAGCCCAGGCTTCAAATCCTCTTTCTTTTGCTTTTTTTAACATCTTTATTGGAGTATAATTGCTTTACAAGGGTGTGTTAGTTTCTGCTTTATAACAAAGTGAATCAGTTATACATATACATATGCCCCCATATCTCTTACCTCTTGCGTCTCCCTCCCTCCAACCCTCCCTATCCCACCCCTCTAGGTGGTCACAAAGCACCGAGCTGATCTCCCTGTGCTATGCGGCTGCTTCCTACTAGCTATCTGTTTTACGTTTGGTAGTGTATATATGTCCATGCCACTCTCTCACTTTTTCACAATTTACCCTTCCTCCTCCCTGTATCCTCAAGTACATTCTCTAGTAGGTCTGCGTCTTTATTCCCGTCTTGCCCCTAGGTTCTTCTGAACTTTTTTTTCTTTCTTTTTTTTTTAGATTCCATATATATCTGTTAGCATACGATATTTGTTTTTCTCTTTCTGACTTATTCACTCTGTATGACAGTCTCTAGGTCCATCCACCTCACTACAAATAACTCAGTTTCGTTCCTTTTTATGGCTGAGTAATATTCCATTGTATATATATGCCACATCTTCTTTATCCATTCATCTGTTGATGGACACTTAGGTTGCTTCCATGTCCTGGCTATTGTAAATAGAGCTACAATGAACATTTTGGTACATGAGTCTTTTTGAATTATGCTTTTCTCAGGGTACATGCCCACTAGTGGGATTGCAGGGTTGTATGGTATTTCTATTTTTAGTTTTTTAAGGAACGTCCATACTATTCTCCATAGTGGCTGTATCAATTTACGTTCCCACCAACAGTGCAAGAGGGTTCCCTTTTCTCCACACCCTCTCCAGCATTTATTGTTTGTAGATTTTTTTGATGATGGCCATTCTGACCAGTGTGAGATGATATCTCATTGTACTTTTGATTTGCATTTCTCTAATGATTAATGATGTGGAGCATTCTTTCATGTGTCTTTTGGCAATCTGTATATTTTCTTTGGAGAAATGTCTATTGAGGGCTTCTGCCCATTTCTGGTTTGGGTGTTTGTTTTTTTAACATTGAGCTGCATGAGCTGGTTGGAAATTTTGGAGATTAATCCTTTGTCCGTTGCTTCATTTGCAAATATTTTCTCCCGTTCTCAGGGTTGTCTTTTCGTCTTGTTTATGGCTTCCTTTGCTGCGCAAAAGCTTTTAAATTCCATTAGGTCCCATTTGTTTATTTTTGTTTTTATTTCCATTTCTCTAGGAGGTGGGTCAAAAAGGATCTTGTTGTGATTTATGTCATAGAGTGTTCTGCCTATGTTTTCCTCTAAGAGTTTGATGGTGTCTGGCCTTACATTTAGGTCTTTAATCCATTTTGAGTTTATTTTTGTGTATGGTGTTAGGGAGTGTTCTAATTTCCTTCTTTTACATGTAGCTGTCCAGTTTTCCGAGCACCAATTATTGAAGAGGCTGTCTTTTCTCTACTGTATATTCTTGCCTGCTTTATCAAAGATAAGGTGACCATATGTGCGTGGGTTTATCTCTGGGCTTTCTATCCCGTTCCATTGATCTATATTTCTGTTTCTGTGCCAGTACCATACTGTCTTGATTACTGTAGCTTTGTAGTATCGTCTGAAGTCATGGAGCCTGATTCCTCCAGCTCCATTTTTCGTTCTCAAGATTGCTTTGGCTATTCGGGATCTTTTGTGTTTCCATACAAATTGTGAAATGTTTTGTTCTAGTTCTGTGAAAAATGCCAGTGGTAGTTTGATAGGGATTGCATTGAATCTGTAGATTGCTTTGGGTAGTAGAGCCATTTTCACAATGTTGATTCTTCCAATCCAAGAACTTGGTATATCTCTCCATCTATTTGTATCATCTTTAATTTCTTTCATCAGTGTCTTATAATTTTCTGCATACAGGTCTTTTGCCTCCTTAGGTAGGTTTATTCCTAGATATTTTATTCTTTTTGTTGCAATGGTAAATGGGAGTGTTTTCTTGATGTCACTTTCAGATTTTTCATCATTAGTGTATAGGAATGCCAGAGATTTCTGTGCATTAATTTTGTATCCTGCTACTTTACCATATTCATTGATTAGTTCTAGTAGTTTTCTGGTAGTATCTTTAGGATTCTCTATGTATAGTATCATGTCATCTGCAAACAGTGACAGCTTTACTTCTTTTCCGATTTGGATTCCTTTTATTTCATTTTCTTCTCTGATTTCTGTGGCTAAAACTTCCAAAACTATGTTGAATAATAGTGGTGAGGGTGGGCAACCTTGTCTTGTTCCTGATCTTAGTGGAAATGCTTTCAGTTTTTCACCATTGAGGATGATGTTGGCTGTGGGTTTGTCATATATGGCCTTTATGATATTGAGGAAAGTTCCCTCTATGCCTACTCTCTGGAGGGTTTTTATCATAAATCGGTGTTGAATTTTGTTGAAAGCTTTCTCTGCGTTTATTGAAATGAACATATGGTTTTTCTCCTTCGATTTGTTAATATGGTGCATCACATTGATAGATTTGCATATATTGAAGAATCCTTGTATTCCTGGGGTAAACCCCAGTTGATCATGGTGTATGATCCTTTTAATGTGCTGTTGGATTCTGTTTGCTAGTATTTTGTTGAGGATTTTTGCATCTATGTTCATCAGTGATATTGGCCTGTAGTTTTCTTTCTTTGCGACATTTTTGTCTGGTTTTGGTAACAGAGTGATGGTGTCCTCGTAGAATGAGTTTGGGAGTGTTCCTTCCTCTGCTATATTTTGGAAGAGTTTGAGAAGGATAGGTGTTAGCTCTTCTCTAAATGTTTGGTAGAATTCGCCTGTGAAGCCATCTTGTCCTGGGCTTTTGTTTGTTGGAAGATTTTTAATCACAGTCTTAATTTCAGTGCTTGTGATTGGTCTGTTCATATTTTCTGTTTCTTCCTGGTTCCATCTTGGAAGGTTGTGCATTTCTAGAATTTGTCCATTTCTTCCAGGTTGTCTCTTTGATTGGCATAGAGTTGCTTGTAGTAATCTCTCATGATCCTTTGTATTTCTGCAGTGTCAGTTGTTGCTTCTCCTTTTTCATTTCTAATTCTATTGATTTGAGTGTTCTCCCTTTTTTTCTTGGTAAGTCTGGCTAATGGTTTATCAATTTTGTTTATCTTCTCAAAGAACAAACTTTTAGTTTTATTGATGTTTGCTATCGTTTCCTTCATTTCTTTTTCATTTATTTCTGACCTGATCTTAATGAGTTCTTTCCTTCTGCCAACTTTGGGGTATTTTTGTTCTTCTTTCTCTAATTGCTTTAGATGTAAGCATAGGTTGTTTATTTGAGATGTTTCTTATTTCTTGAGGTAAGATTATATTGCTATAAACTTCCCTCTTAGAACTGCTCTTGCTGCATCCCATAGGTTTTGGGTCGTCATGTTTTCATTGTCATTTGTTTCTAGGTATTTTTTGATTTCCTTTTTGATTTCTTCAGTGATCTCTTGGTTATTAAGTAGTGTATTGTTTAGCCTCCACGTGTTTGTATTTCTTACAGATTTTTTCCTGTAACTGATATCTAGTCTCATAGCGTTGTGATCGGAAAAGATACTTGATACAATTTCAATTTTCTTAAATTTACCAAGGCTTGATTTGTGACCCAAGATATGATCTATCCTGGAGAATGTTCCATGAGCACTTGAGAAGAATGTGTATTTTGTTGTTTTGGGATGGAATGTCCTATAAATATCTATTAAATCCATCTTGTTTAATGTATCATTTAAAGCTTGTGTTTCCTTATTGATTTTCATTTTGAATGATCTGTCCATTGGTGAAAGTGGTGTGTTAAAGTCCCCCACTATTATTGTGTTACTGTTGATTTCCCCTTTTATGGCTGTTAGTATTTGCCTTATGTATTGAGGTGCTCCTATGTTGGATACATAAATATTTACAATTTTTATATCTTCTTCTTGGTTCGATCCCTTGATCATTATGTAGTGTCCTTCTTTGTCTCTTCTAATAGTCTTTGTTTTAAAGTCCATTTTGTGTGCTATGAGAATTGCTACTCCAGCCTTCTTTTGATTTCCATTTGCATGGAATATCTTTTTCCATCCCCTCACTTTCAGACTGTATGTGTCCCTGGGTCTGAAGTGGGTCTCTTGTAGACAGCATATATATGGGTCTTATTTTTGTATCCATTCAGCCAATCTATGTCTTTTGATTGGAGCATTTAATCCATTTACATTTAATGTAGTTATCGATATGTATGTTCCTATTACCATTTTCTTAATTGTTTTGGGTTTATTACTGCAGGTCTTTTCCTTGTCTTGTGTTTCCTGCCTAGAGAAGTTCCTTTAGCATTTGTTGTAAAGCTGGTTTGGTGGTTCTGAATTCGCTTAGGTTTAGCTTGTGTGTAAAGGTTTTAATTTCTCCGTCGAATCTGAATGGGATCCTTGCTGGGTAGAGTAATCTTGGTTGTAGGGTTTTGTCCTTCATTACTTCAAATATGTCCTGCCACTCCCTTTTGCCTTGCAGAGTTTCTGCTGAAAGGTCAGCTGTTAACCTTAAGGGGGTTTCCTTATGTGTTATTTGTTGTTTTTCCCTTGCTGCTTTTAATGTTTTTTCTTTGTATTTAATTTTTGATAGTTTGATTAATATGTGTCTTGGCGTGTTTCTCCTCAGATTTATCCTGTATGGGACTTTTTCTGTTTCCTGGACTTGATTGACTCTTTCCCTTCCCATATTAGGGAAGTTTTCAACTATAATCTCTTCAAATATTTTCTCAGTCCCTTTCTTTTTCTTTTCTTCTTCTGGGACCCCTATAATTCAAATGGTGGTTCATTTAATGTTGCCCCAGAGGTCTCCAAGACTGTTCTCAAATCTTTTCATTCTTTTTTCTTTTTTCTGCTCTGAAGTAGTTATTTCCACACTTTTGTTCTTCCAGGTCACTTATCCGTTCTTCTGCCTCAGTTATTCTGCTATTGATTCTTTCTAGAGAATATTTAATTTCATTTAATATGTTGTTCATCATTGTTTGTTTGCTCTTTTGTTCTTCTAGGTCCATGTTGAACGTTTCTTGTATTTTCTCCATTCTATTTCCAAGATTTTGGATATCTTTACTGTCATTACTCTTAATTATTTTTCAGGTAGACTGCCTATTTCCTCTTCATTTGTTTTTACCTTGCTCTTTCATCTGCTGTGCATTTCTCTTTCTTCTCATTTTGCTTAACTTACTGTGTTTGGGGTCTCTGTTTTACAGGCTGCAGGTTCATAGTTCCTGTTGTTTTTGTTGTCTGCCCTCAGTGGATAAGGTTGATTCAGTGGGTTGTGTAGCCTTCCTGGTGGAGGGTACTGATGCCTGTGTTGTGGTGGATGATGCTGGGTCTTGTCTTTCTGGTAGGCAGGTCCACGTCTGATGGTGTGTTTTTGGGTGTCTGTGAACTTATTATGATTTTAGGCAACCTCTCTACTAATGTATTGGTTTGTGTTCATGTCTTGCTAGTTGTTTGGCATAGGGTGTCCAGCACTGTAGCTTGCCGGTCATTGAGTGGAGCTGGGTCTTAGTGTTGAGATGGCGATCTCTGTGAGTGCTTTCGCCATTTGATGTTTCTTGGGGATGGGAGGTCTCTGGTGATCCAATGTCCTGAACTCGGCTCTCCTACCTCAGAGGCTCAGGCCTGACACCCAGCTGGAGTACCAAGACTCCAGCTACGTGGGGAGTTTCTTTCCTTTTGGGAAGTCTGAGGTCTTCTGCCAGTGTTCAGTAGGTGTTCTGTAGGAGTTGTTCCACCTGTAGATGTATTTTTGATGTATTTGTGGGGAGGAAGGTGATCTCCACGTCTTACTCCTCTGTCATCTTGAAGGTCCCCCCACTAATCCTCTTTCTATGATCAATCATCTTCTTTCTATGATCAAACACCTTAGCTGTTGTTTTTCTAAAGAGGGATAGGCTATATTTAAGTTGAAGCTGGGAAGAAAAATGGCTGGAATTCATTTTTAAAACCACCTGCTGAATCTGAAAGCTTTCATCTCAACCTGTGTCAAATCTTTCTACTTTCTTATAATTATATTAGAATACTGATTATATGTTCTTTTAAGCATTTATGACATTTGTCTTATATTTTATCCCACATTTATAGCAATTATGTAGATTTAATTTCGTACATTAATGGTTTCAGTGCCAGTCATCAGCAACCTTACCTCCTGCTTTTTAAAATGACAGTTAAAAAATTTTTGAAATCTTTATTTTGGTAAATCTCTTAAATTGGTAAATCTTTTGAAATACAAGTGTGATCATAGGTCTTAATCTTTGTTAGGCACTGCAAGTTTTAAAACATCTTCACTCCTTTCCTACCTTCCTTTATCCCTTACTTTTCATACAAGAATTATAACTTTTTGTGGTTTTAATTCTTGTGTCACAATCTATTTTCAACAAAACGTTATAGATGTTGTCCTCTTGTACTTTGACCAGGGACAGATCTAGGTTTTGTGAAGTCTGAAGCATACACAATTTGAGGGAAACTCAGAAAAAGAATACAAAACCAGCAACATAAATCTAGTTATGAAAGTTAAGATTTATTTAGAAAGGTACCATGCAAATGTGGGGTCTTGAAGCTTAAACTTTATTAACTTCATGGCCCACCTGCCTCTGTTTATGGCATTTTATCTTGTGAAGGAGAGGTCTGAGGCCAATTTGATTTTGGTTTCTTGATGGTCAACATTTCACTCCTGTGCTGAATGCTATTGGATTTTTTTTCTTTATGCTTGAAATTTAGGAGTTTCATGGGATATATTTAGATTTTGGTCTCCTTTCATCTGTGTTATCTGATATCTGGTGAATTTGAAGATTCAGATCTTTCATCTCAGGAAAGTTTTGTCCCATGATATTTTTGATTTTTTATTTTCTTTCAGTAAAGTTCTTTTCTCCAGTGAATTCTTAGTTGCATCTTTGTTCTCTGCCCAAAGCTATCATCATCTTTCTTGTCCTTTTTACTTCTTTGTGCTTTTCTCTTTTCATTTGGGCAAGCAAATTTGTCTTCTATTTTGCTGATTTTCTGTAGTGTCAGCTTACTATTTCTAATAGATTTCAAATTATACTATAATTTTCATTTTGTCAATATTCTATTTTATCTCATCTGGCTCTCATTTTTATTACTTCCTGCCTCTCATTCAGCTCCATTTTCTTCTCTGTTGATGATATTAATCTTTTATCTTTTGTTTCATAGAGTATACATATTTTATACATATTTTACTACAAGCATAAAATAAGGCTACGTTTTATTTATGCTTCCTGTGATGAATATTTTTCAAACACATACTTTGCCTCTGCCTTTTGAGTGCATATTCCCTTTTCTTCATGTTATAGAATGTTTCTATTTTATATATGTATTTTAATTTTGTTCATATTCATTGAATGAATATGTTATATTCAGATCTGGCATTTTCTTCCTTTTCTTCCCTTTTCTTCATGTTATAGAATGTTTCTATTTTATATATGTATTTTAATTTTGTTCATATTCATTGAATGAATATGTTATATTCAGATCTGGCATTTTCTTTTAAAAAGTACTGTTTATTATCCATTGGAATGTTGTGAGGGATTTCCCTGCTGGTCCAGTGGTTAACACTCTGCACTCCCAATGCAGGGGGCCTGGGTTTGATCCCTGGTCAGGGAACTAGATCACACAAGTGTCATCAGTACTTCTGTTGGCAGTAAACTGGGTAAAGCCCACCTCACAGCAACCCTAAATGGTGGTGAGCTATAGTGATGTAGATTTGGAATTAGGTATAAGTTCAGATTTACAGATGGTTACCGTAAGTCAGTAAAGAAAGCTTAGGAACCCCCTGGTACCTTCAGACTGTAGTAATAGAATTAGAATGACTATTTAGCACTGGTTATGTTACCTGACCCAGAATATAGTGCTCTCTTCTGACTTCGCATGGTTAGTTTCAGATAACTTTTATACACTGTAATGACCAATTTTTCTCCTTCTATTGAGCAGCCTCTAAAATACTATGGCTCTCTCTCTGGGACTGTGACCTCTGCTTGTACACATCTGTTTGGGTGGTTGAGAACCTGAATCTTGACAAGTGTTTCAGTTTCTGCAGTGTGCTTCTTTTGTGGGATTGTGCTTAAGAAAAACATCTGCAAATCTGTGATAGCATATGTGAAGAAAGAGGTATGATGAAAAAGCCTAAAGGAATTTATCAGGTATGTTTAGAGATATCCCAAGAAAAATGAAGAAAACAGGCAGGACATTTTTCTCCACTTATTCACTGATGAATATAGGAAGTTAATTGAGATTTTGACCCATTCTGTTCTTTTTTTTTTTTTTTTTTTGCCATTGCTGTGGATTTTGAGAACATGGGGTTCCAAAGGAAATCTTGGGTCCTAATTTCATCTCTATTACCCTACAGAAAATTGTACACCTCTTTAATATTAATTTCTATGCTGATAAAATGGGAATAATAATATGTACTGGATATTAAAATAATTAAGAGGATCCTGTGTCTGGCATATAAAGTTCACTTAAGAGTACCAGCTATTATTTTTATTTCTCTTTTATTGCTATGTTTACTGTTACATTAATAAATTATGGTTAGAATTCTTGTCTGCAAACAGTGAAAACCAAAATTCACATGGTTTAAGCAAAAAAAGGAAAATTTATTAGACTATAAATACACACACACACACACACACACACACACACACACACACACACACATATATAAAAAACTAAAAAGTTGAGGAGTAGATCAGACTTCAGGAATAGCTGATTCAGGATTTATAAAATGTGACAAGATGTCTCCCCTCCCCTGTCTTTTTCTGAGATATAATTACTTCATTCTCATTCTCCACGTGGTGGGAGGATTGTGTAGATCAGAATATACCACTGCAAAATATGCCACTAGCATAAGGATTATTTTGAGCTAAAGGCAATTGAGAAAAAGAAGACACAGGATGAACTCTCTGCTTTCCCCCCATCTGCCTGAAAATTTATCATAAATTCTCTTTATGAAGGTGTCCCCACCATCCCCTGCCCAATTCTCATATCAGGAAGAGGATGATGACCTTATCACTGGAGATGAGGTTGTTGCTGAATCAGGTCTGGCTGCTAGGCACTGCTCAAAAATCAATATTCAACAGAGACAAATGTTGGTAGAAAGGAAAGGTGTTTTAATCAGAATGCCAGCAATCTGGGCAAATGGTGGACTCAGCGTCCCCCAAAACCGCCTGTGGAGATTCTGCTTGGCCATGAAGGTTTTAAAGGGAAGAAGTGAAGTAATCTCAGTTAAAATAGGGGGTCAGAGTCGTCACCATCCCTCACTGTGTACAGGCTCGTGGACTTCTTGTGATCTTCCTCTAGATGTTATCTTGTTCACACAGTTTGGTCACACAGTTTGTTCTCGAGATTACTGAAGGGGAAGCTAGGAAAGAGATCTGGTCATCTGTTAATTACTTATTCTTCATTTCTACTTTTTTTGTCCTCAATAAACTTTTAATCTAGAAATTTTTGGATTTACAGAATTATTACAAGGATAGCACATAGAATTCCATGAACCTGTGCCTATTATGAACATCTTATGTTAGTGTGATATATCTTTCACAAATGGCGAACCCATATTGATACATTATTATTAGCTAAAGTCCATACTTCAGAATCCCTTATTTTTATTTATTTATTTTTTAAAATGAATTTTTATTGGATTATGGTTGATTTACAATGTTGTGTTAGTTTCTGCTGTACAGCAAAGTGAATCATTTCTCCTTCTTTCATCTATGGAAAGAACCAACAAGTTAGGCAGGGTATTGTGTGATTAAAAGATCTGAAACACGTGCTTGGGCTGGAGAGAAGTAGAGCATGCGGGTGCCTGGTTTAAAAGTTAGTTACAATTTAGCTTTGCTAAAGTGACAAGAAAGGGGGCTTCTTGCTGAGGGCAATTTCCTGCAAAGTGCTGCTTACAGATCCCCACCTGTCAGAACATCTTTCTATTTCTATGGGATTATGGGTGAAGGTTGGTCTTCTGTAACTTCTTCATGCTGACATAGGGCGCCATATTCTCAGAGTGGAAGATGTTGACATGGGTCTGTAGCATCTCTTTGCTGACCGTTGTAGTTGCCCATTTACATATACGGGCAGAACAAGCTACAATTATTTTGATGCTCACAAAGATATAGATTATTATGAGCAATAGTGTTAATCCCATCCTCTTAAGGCCAGTTCTTGGAATTGTGCTAGCAATAGATTCAGTACTGCTTAAGATGGAGCAGTTTATATCATGGCTTCAGTCTGGTCATCATGCAGTTAGCTTTTTCCGTCTGGTGGAAATTACGGTACCTGTAAAGCAGCTCAGAAGTGTGCATCAGGTACTGAGTTTGTGACTCTATTGTCCTAATCATTAGCTGTTTGAGCCTGCTCTTTTGTGACTCAGGAAGGTCTGGGAGACTTCAGCTTTTCTTTTTTGAAGTATTTATTTATTTATTTATTTATTTATTTATTTATTTTTGGCCATGTTGGGTCTTTGTTGCTGCACGCGGGCTTTCTCTAGTTGGCGGCGAGCGGGCACTACTCTTCGCTGCAGTGTGCAGGTTTCTCATTGTGGTGGCTTCTCTTATTGCGGAGCACGGGCACTAGGCGTGTGGGCTTCAGTAGTTGTGGCACTCAGGCTCAGTAGTTGTGGCCCACGGGCTCTAGAGTGTAGGCTCAGTAGTTGTGGCGCACAGGCTTAGCTGCTCCTCAGCATGTGGAATCTTCCTGGATCAGGGCTTGAACCCGTGTCCTCTGCATTGCCAGGCAGATTCTTAGGCACTGTGCCAGCAGGGAAGTCACAACTTCAGTTTTTCTATAAACAAAAGGCAGGAGACATGGAGAGGCCTTTAGGGCTTTTGTACTTGGGTGGGGGTGAAGGGTTCTGCTGAATTCCAAGGCGGTACTGAGAAACAGCCTACACAAGCAAACCTTACTGCTAGCCCTTATTACCTATTATTAGTTTCCCCATATATTTGCCTTCCTACAATTTGCTGCCCCTAGAAGCTCAAAGACCCTTTCCTTTGTCCTGTCACCTCACTTTAAATGTATCCTCTTTTGTCCAAATGGCATAAAAGCCTCCAAGCTTAGCTATTTCTTTGGGGATTTTCTCTTCTTTCCATGAAGTCCCCTTGTGCCACATAAAACTTTTAACATCTAATATATTTGTGAGCCTTTTCTCCTATTAATCTGTCTGTTGTCAGTTTATTTCCCAGACACCCCTGGAGAACCTAAGAGGGTACAGGAGAATTTTCCTCCCCTGCAAGTTGTTTAAGCAGCTCTAAGAGTCAGAGCAGGGAAAGATGAGCATCATTGTCCCAACAGGCCTAGGAAGTTGTTGAGATTCTGATTGGCCAGCTTGTGCCACTCCCCGCGCACCGCCCCCCCCCCCCCCCCCCCCACCACCGCCGCAAGCAAACAATACTCTCATGCACTGGATTAGGCCTGGGATGGAGCCTTGCCTTGACCATGTTGGCTAAGAGTGGGACAGAGCTACTGAGGAAAGGGAGAATGGATGCTGGGGAGGTAAGCAACAGATGTCCAGTTAGTTAAGAAACAGTGTCCGTAGGAGAATTCTTCCCCGGTTGAACCTGCTCGTTCTTGTTTTACTGTGCGTTTGCAAACAGAGGATCGAGGAATAACTTAATAATGACCTCTGAACGTAAGCAATATTAAAAATTAAAGATGAGGGCCTGCCGTCTTCTATGTTCACTTAGGACAGAACTGACCACAGTGGTGACAGGAGAGCAATGGGAAGTAATGAAGAGCTTAGGGAGAGAGTGGGGGACTTTTACTTGACTGGACTATTCGAGGCAGAGAAGTGGTAAAACACAGCCATCCCCAGAACACTGGCTGAAAAGAGCAGATGAATTCCGACGAGATTTAATTGTGACCAGATTGTGGGAGTGAAAGTTTCAGTTTGAGTCGAGTTATCTGTTTTATTTCGTGTCCCATTTTTAATGCTTCCATGTAGCCCTCTCGCTTTTTCTAAATTACATGCCTCATTGCATTTGAGGTCCTCCTGCTTTTGACAGCTCCATGGCTTCCAATTTTGCTTCTGCTGCTTTGATTATTATTCCTGATTTGGTTGTGGATGAGACGTGGTTTTCTTCAATTAGCTCTGTCACTCTTACAAATGTGTGTGTCTTGCACGTGTCCTAATTAAAGTCAGGGGAGCAGGGGGAGGGGGTGGGAATTACAGGCAATTACAACAGTGCCATCCTCCTCTCTCACTGCTCTTTTCTCCTCATCATTGGAGTGCATTCTTTTTTTTTTTTTTTTTTCGGTACGCGGGCCTCTCACTGCTGTGGCCTCTCCCGTTGCGGAGCACAGGCTCCAGACGCGCAGGCTCAGCGGCCATGGCCCACGGACCCAGCCGCTCCGGCATGCGGCATCCTCCCGGACCGGGGCGCGAACCCGCGTCCCCTGCCTCGGCAGGCGGACTCCCAACCACTGCACCGCCAGGGAAGCCCTGGAGCGCATTCTTATGTATCTCCATTTTGCAAGCACACTGAGCAGCCTCTCTCTTTAAAATCCCATTAATTTTTTCAGAACACGATATGCAGCTGTGTCAGTGTGTCATACGTTAGCTCCCTGGAAACCCCATAGCTTTCATTTAGTTTTATTAAGTAGAGTCTCCTCTCTGCCTGTTTCTACCATGTTTTGAATTCATCCTGAGGCGGGCGGCTACATTCACCACCTCATGTGGTCTTGTTTCTCTCCCCAAGTGTCTGGCCTCATGAGTTCAGTCTCCTCTTGTGTGGGCTTACATTCGGTTCACTCCAATTCAATGCTGTACATGTTTATAGAGTATCTGAGTCTACCTCATGTGCCAGGCAGCGTGCTAGGAGCTGGGACTACAAAATGATTAAGTGCAATGAGGTCAGAACAATGTGGGAGAGTAAGAAGTGGCCAGATTTCAGAGCCGGACAAGACATAGATTTAAATCCCTGCTTTGCTCCATGCTATGTTTGGCCTTGGGTAAATCACTTAGCTGGTTTTTTTCATCTGTTAAAATTCTGCTAATAATACTTACCTTGCAGGGTTGCTGTGAAGATTGGAGATAATGTATGCAAAGCAGCTAGCTTAGTGCCTGGTGTACCTCGATAAATGGGAGGTATAATTATTATCATGAATAAGATATAGTGTACTTAAGGAACTTACCATCTACTCAAAGAGAGAGAAGAGTACTTTTATGGTATATTGTTCTATATATAATAATGGAAAGATATAGGTGGTAATGGAGTAGTCCCTGGGGCTTTACATGTTCTCTCTTCTGCCCACCTTTCTGTCTCCCACTACTTACTCACCACCCGCCCCCCCAGCCTCCAGTATGCTTCAGCCACCCAACCTCTCCCTTTCTCAGTCTCTTTGCATTTGTCCCTTGTTTCCTCTTCCTGCAAAGCTCTTCTTCCAGGTCCTTACATGCTGGCTCTTTCTTATCATTTAGGTTTCAGCTAAAATGTCACCCATTAGAGAGGGTTTCCATAACCATCCAATCTAAAGTAACCCAGTCCCCTATATATATGTATATGTATACATATGACTGGTTCATTTTACTGTACAGCAAGAAACTAACACAACATTGTAAAGCAACTGTACTCCAATAAAAATTAATTAAAAAAATAAAGTAACCTTATCCCTTTACCTCCAATTTTTTCACTCAGTTTTGTTTATTTTATAGAAATTCTCTGTGATTATCTAATTTGTTGGCTTAGATGTTTATTTTCTGGTGCTCCCCATCAGGATGTAAATGCCACGAGGATAGAGATCATATCTGGTTTTGGTCGTCGCTGTATTCTCAACGTGGTTGAGAATGAGCTGTATTCTCAACAATGACAGCAGCGGAGAGCATGTTCAGTAAATATTCGGGGGAATGAGCAGTGGTAGGGAGATACAAGGCAGAGATTTCAAACAGAAGTGTTTAGTAGTGGTGGGTCTGCATTTTGCTGCTGCTGCTGCTGCTGTAATTAATAGCCCACTGCCCTACACGGATGCCATCATGGGCTCTGAGTCTAATGCAAGAGGCTAAGGTCATGGGAGATTCACCAGGTGGTTTCTGACTTTGTACCCCTCAACCTGGTTTCAGAAAACTGTATTTAAATATCCTTTTAAGATCATCTCCATGTGAGTTTTAAATGTCTGAGTCCTTGTTCCTGTACCCGAAGCAAATTCCTGGTAGGGAAGTGATTTAGGCACCAAATGGTGGCCCTTGATAAAGTTTCATGGAAATCCATCTTTTATTGCCCCTTTTCCTATGGCTTCCCAGTGGGAGGTGGGGAAATTTATAGGAATAAGGTAGGTAGGCATTTGGGTTTTTGTGAGGCTGAATGTTTAGCTTTAAGCATATGGACTTGTAGAATTAAGTGCTAATGTTTGCAAGTAATACAGTTTGCCCTCCGTGTCCATGCGTTCTGTATCTGTGGATTCAACCAATCATGGAGTAAAAACATTAAAAAAAAAAAAACTTCCAGAATGTTTTAAAAAGCAAAACTTGAATTTGCCCCGTTCTAGTGACCGCTTATATAGCATTTACATTGTGTTTACAACTCTTTACATTGCATTTACATTTTATTAGGTATTACAGGTAATCTAGAGATGATTTAAAGCAGTTGACACGAACAACACAGTTTTAAAGTGTGCGGGTCCAATTATACATGGATTTCTTTCATTAACACTACAGTACTACACCATCTGAGGTTGGTTGAATCTGTGAATGCGGGATCACATCTGCTGAAGGACGACTGTATATGGGAGTATGCGTGAGGGTTATTTGCAAATACTATGCCATTTTTTATAAGGGATTTGAGCATCTACGGATATCGGTATCGGAAGGGGTCCTGGAGCCAGTCCCCTGCAGACACTGAGCGACCACTGTATTTCTCCCCCAGAATCCGAGTCAGGCTTAGAATGAAGGCATTTAGAAGTCCTAGCCATGTTTTTAAAAACATGTGATCTTGATCAAAAGCAGAGATTGAGAAAAATATAGAAGGCTCAGTGGGAATTTATTCCTTCTGTTGGAAAAACAATTCAGAGGGCAAGAAGCACACATCAAAGCTCCCAGTACACTGAGGGGGACCAGTCACACCATTTTCCTATGAAAAGGACAAGTTTTTGTTTTAGTTCCACTAAGGCTTGCCAGCTCTGTTATACAAAAATATCTGCAAGGCATCCACTTAGCTTCCAATCAAGTGCTTAACTAAGACTTTGTAGTTGCTTCACTGGTGCTTCTCAACACTCACTCAGAATTTTAATTTGCATCCAGATATATTTATGTTTTCTCTTAATTTTCTCTCTCAGTCTCAATCAAAAAGGAGCCTGAAGACTTAATGCTCCTTAAGTTTTATCTTTATATGATTACACTTAACTGTAATTTCAGGTTTTATTATGGCACGGGAGAAACAGATATGGCTAAAGGACTTAATTTGATTCACTGCAATTCATCTTTAGGCCTTGGCAGTGTCAGAAGCTCCAAAAATTTGTTCCAAGCTCTTAGTCCTTCAGCCTACCTTGGCTACATAAATTGGAGCTCAGAAATAGAACTTTGTTTATTCACACATAAGAAAAGTCTTTTAGATGAGTCATATAAGTACATTTAAGAGGACTGTTTTGCTTATTAAGATGAACTCAAATAGATAGCATAGTATTTGAATTTTATATTTTTTAATACAGCAGGTTCTTATTAGTTATCTATTTTATACATATTAGTGTATATTTGTCAATCCCAATCATAGTATTTGGATTATTATTAGCTTCCCATCAGAATATTCGTACGCAGGCTGGAGGTGCTGAGCATTTAAGTGATTGAGACGTGATTTCCATTAGCAGCTGCTGTCAGTGATGGGATCTTTAATAATGTCACGGTGCTGCCTTGTGTCTGCACACTCTGTATTTGGTACACTCTTCTGTTTCTTTAGGAAGCAGACCTCAACCATTAGATGATAGGCGTCAATACATGAGCCAAAGGGAGCCAGTAATAGTGCTCAACCTTCTTTAGGCTGGACGTGATCATTGTCTAGCTGATATTAGCCCTTCCATGGGATCTTTCAGACTCAAGCTGAAAGAGAAAAACACTTTTGTCTTTGAGTCAAGCACCTGTTAGAATGTGAGTCCATTGATCCAGGCAGCCGCATTTATCACAGTCAGGAGGAAGTCTATTTACAGGAAGAGAAAATAAAGCCTTATTCAGGAAGAAGCAGAGACAAGAGATCCAGAAGCACTTGAGTGCCTGGTTTGCTCATCCCAGCCACACCCTTGCCTGTGCAGGGCACATGAGCAAATACTGTTTCTTTGTTTAAGGCAGTTTGAGTGAGGACTTCTGACAAATACCCAAGAAGACCTTCATTAACATAGACCCTAATTCACACCAAAGGGACAAGGGTTGTCATATCCTTCCCATGAAGTCAGCATGGAGGAAAACATGTTGATTAGGATAGAGGAGGTGAAACACTGACCCAGTTAGAAACATAGATACAAAACTGTAGCCACCTTACAAAATAATAAGGGCCTAGAGATGAGAATGTAACATCTCCCTAGAGATGATAAGGACTCTCAGAAGAGGGTTGGTAAAAACTGGGGACCACTTACTGAGATACATGAGCTAAGCAAGGTTCCTATCAGTCCCACTGAGAAGAGGAGCTGAACATTTACACAACCCACTGTATATTAGGGCGTTTGTATAACTGTCTGTAAAAAGATTCTTAATACCCAAATGACTCATATAGAGAAAAGCCTTTTTGTTATCTCTTTGGTGTTTATTTAATGTCTAAGTTATTGCTATTATGAATTAACAGTGATTTTTAAAGCAATAAATAATAGACATTCTAAATATTCACATATTATTAGATCATGATAAATAAAAACTTATGGGTTTAACAAAATAAATTTCCCCAAACACTTAGACATTGACTGCAAACTTAAACTTGTTTCTTGAAGCTCTCCTATGATATAATTAAAAGCACAGATCTCCAGGAGATTTTAAAAGTGCTTAAATATACTAGGATGCAGAGATAACACACACAGAATATCTCAGTGGTTACCAAGTTATTATACTTACAATAAAACTTAGTACCATAACGCAAATAGCATAAATTGAAATGTAGTTTTTCATGTCTCTATTCTCATTCTCATATTTATTATTTTTCCTGTTCCTAATCTTATTTTTAATTTCTAATTATTTTTTTCTACTCTTATTTTTACCCTTATTTTGATTCTTTCCCAGGGTTACCTTTCTAAACTTACAGTAGACGTGCAGTATACTCTGTTTTCATCCTATGCTTGTGATAATCTTACCAGACTCAACTGAAAAATAATACCTTCCTGACTAGCCAAGACGACTTGTCTGAGCTGTTGACCAGTTGGTTGTACAGACCAGAATTATGCCTGAATGTTGGAAAAAGGTGAAGCTGCTGCTTTTGAATCATTGACAGAGCTGGAAAATACATTTCTTGCTTATTGATTCCTCCAATTTAACAATTTATATTTCTGTCTCTTCTTTTAGTGTGGTTTTCATTTTTCACTAAGTCTTTCTATTGTATTGAAAATTTATTCTTAGTCTAATGTATAATAAAAAACACCTACTTCTTATTTCAAAGGGTAATAAATCTAGTCATTCTCCAAAATCTTCTGCCATCTTCATAAATCCCAAGTTACATTGTGATAGGGGGATTCTCCTACTGTGCTGGGTTGGGCTTCCCTCACTTGTGGAGCAAGGTCTGAGTTAAGCAGTCTCCCTTGTCTGTCTTGACAAGACTTATTTCTGTCCAAATGTGAGGCACATTTTCCTTGCACTTGGAGCTCCATTGACTTTCTGCAGACAGATACAGTTTTCTGCTTTTGGGCCTGAAATAAAGCCATCGCCTCATTTCCTGGATGTAGCTCAATCAGCACTCCCTGTTTTTCTAAGAACTTTGGAATACCTCCATAGGAAAGTTACCATGGAAATGAAAAGTGCAATTGTCTGGTTATAGCTTTTATTGCCCTATGGAACATCTAACTAGAATGTTTTGAGAAGGGACCAAAGAGGAGTCAGAACATTTGTCTCTTCATAAAGTCTGGGAGGAGAAGTTCTTGCCCCTTTGGGAGTGACAGTAGAGTCTGGAACTGCTCAGAAAGATGTTCTGCCAGGCCATCCACTCAATTGCTGCAACCATTTGCTGCTAACAACTTCTTACACCGACAGACCCAGTTTTCTGTCTCAAGAGTTTTAAAGCACCATGTTCCTGCCTATTCTGACAGTCAGTCCACAGCTTGCCCTAAATGTTTTCATTTTATGTCTGGCAGTTAATAGGAGCATGGTTTGTTACATGCAAAACACATTTGGACTAATAAAAAATGAATAAGACCACCTGGTGGTCCTTCCCTTTAATCTAGACCTTGGGCTCATTTCTGCCCCATTTATTCAAGGTTGGGGCTGAATTCCATTTGCCAAGTATAACAAGTGCAATCATTTCTGTTTAATTTTTTTTTCTTTTTTTTTTTGAGCCTGCACATTTTCTGACTTTAGTCTGGGCGAATACAAATTGAAGCAATGCAAAACCGGACTGTGCAACTTTAAGAAAACTTCAAGTTCATTCAGCTCTGCCATTAGGGGGCAGCAGTACTCCATTTATTTTTAAGACAATAAATGGAGTAAAGATAATGACAATGACGATGACGATGATGATCATGATCATGATGAGTGAGGCATATAACCTTGGATTTACATACTGCCTTTATTCCAGTGTAATTTTATTTCTGTTTTCCCTTTGATCCTCACAATATACATGGGAGGTGGGGAAGGGAAAGTCTTATTTCCATGTTGTAAGGTGAGATTAATTAAACTCAAACTTGTTGAGAGATTTGCCCAGTTAGCCTAGCAAGTTATTGTCAGACCAGTCCTGGAATTTAAATGTTGGGATCCAAATCCAGGCTTCTGTTCACCTGCACTCCTTTCCACAAAGCATTCATTCTCTTTAAGTATGAATTTATGAATCCTCATTAAATATGAACTTAAATTTACCAAAGAATTATATTTCATCCACAGATAAAGGAAAGAAGTAGAAGGCAAGAATGTGTAGAGTTAAAGTAGAGATCTGCTTTGCCTAAAAAAATGGGAGAAAAACGTTGTCTGAGGGTGACAACATCTGTGAGTTTTTGAGGCCAGATCCCTGGTTTAGTGAATAACAGGCATTTGTAGTTTCAGCATCTGTTTCTTCTGTGTCATTGACGACATGTAGGAGCTCCTGCATGACTCTCAGACCACCTGAAATAATATTTGGTGGCCTACTGCAGGGGCTGGGGGTTGCAGGCGTGAATAATGCTTATACTGGTCAGTGGCTTCACACAATAGAAGGAGAAAGGCAGTGCATATAAAGGGGCAGTGAGACCACCCCAAGGACAAGAACCACACTTCCCCCAGATTTATTTTGCAGTCAGTAATCATCAAAAGCACAGCAAAGCTTTGAGCATGGGAGGTCTGTGGGTGGGATGAACTCTGAACCATACTTGGGTATCAGGTGCCTGGGCTTAAGGGAATTGGGAATAGAAAAAGTTCTCTTTAGTTTCTGTTTTCATTCTTTACTTTGCTTTTGAAGCAAAAGGAGAGTCTTGAGTCAAACCAAGAATTTTCTTCCTCTCTTGAGGAAAAATCCAGTTCATGGTCTGTGTCACAATCAGGTAAGAGTAATAGCAGTGTAGCCATGGGAAGAATCTTTCCCAGGTTTATTGAGAGGTTGCTACAGCATACAGACAAGTGCGAATGAAACAGTTAAACTACTGTTGGGTTGGGTTAGGGCCTGTGCTTGGGCAACACGCAAAGGGCACAGAAGACATGATTTCTCACCAGTGAGGGAGATATTAACTCCATAGATTTTTCACATACTTTTACCCTTTTTTGGTTGCATAGTGGCTCTATGCAAAGTCTAGCTTGTGAGCAATCACATACAGTAATTGTATTCTCTGCAAAGCGTCTGTGAACTCTGAAGGCTCCTATGTAGATGGCAACACAGATCAGAGAACAATGGAAAACCTGGAGGTTAGAAAAGGATTTGTATCAGAACCAGGGCAGAGACATTGCTTGTATTTTCTTAGATTTGGAAGCAAAGAACTGTCTTTTCCCAGGACATATGGGGAGCAAGACTTGGAGTCTAAAGGCAGATGGTCATGGTGTTGCTTCATTGCTGTCTTTGAAGGGAATTCTCTCGGTAAGAATATTCCAGCACCAGATATAAATATTTGTGGGATTTTTATTGTTTTATGTCACCCGTGCTTCTGCTTTTTTCCTGTAGTGTGGATCACTGAGCCCAGAGGGAGAAGAGAACTGTTTGATAGTGGCACACATGTGCCACATGTTTTGCATATATTGTTTCATTTGCTTATGTTATTCCTTGACTATTGATTGAGAACTACTATGTATCTGGCACTGTGCTACACCAACAAGTCTCTTTTTTTAAAAATATATTATTTTTGTTTTTTGGCTGCGTTGGGTCTTCGTTGCTGCGCATGGGGGCGAGTTGCGGCGAGCGGGGGCTACTCTTCGTTGTGGTGCACGGGCTTCTCATTGCAGGGGATTCTCTTGTTGCGGAGCACGGGCTCTAGGTGTGCGGGCTTCAGTAGGTGCAGCATGCAGCCTCAATAGTTGTGGCATGCGGGCTCTAGAGCACAGCCTCAGTAGTTGTGGTGCATGGGCTTAGTTGCTTCGTGGCATGTGGGATCTTCCCAGACCAGGGGATGAACCCGTGTCCCCTGCATTGGCAGGTGGATTCTTAACCACTGCACCACCAGAGAAGTCCCACAAGTCTCTTGATATAAAGCCCATAGTCCATGCATTTGTGAGTGGAATAGGGGAAATGGATATAAATTAAACCAAGATGTACATGCTAAGATTCTGGTTCCAGTTCCTGTGTGTGTGTGTGTGTGTGTGTGTGTGTGTGTGTGTGTGTGTGTCTTTTGTGGTTTCCCACACCACCAAGCAATTCTCTGACGCCAACTGGGTGTCCTATAATTCAACTCAATTCTCACACTCTCTACCCAGAGATAACATCAGATTCCACAGGTTAAGGGCTCAGTCCAACAAGACTGCCCACTTCAGGTGCCAATCACAAGTCCAGGTTGTTACCTGTGCTTCTGATGGAATGGCTATAAATCAGATGTTCCCACAGCTCCCTCCCTGGGTTCAGTTAATTTGCTAGAGCAGCTCACAAGACTCAGAGAAAGATTTTACCCACTAGATTTTTCCAGTTTATTATAAAAGGATATAACTTAGGAACAGCCAGATGGAAGAGATGCTTAGGGCAAGGTAAGGGGAAGGGCACAGAGCTTCCATGCCCTCTCCCAGAGCATCATTCTCCCTGAATTTCCATGTGTTCACCAACCTGGAAGCGCTCCGAAATAACCCTGACCTTTTGGGTTTTTATGGAGGGTTCATTACAAAGGCATGGTTGATTAAATCACTGGCAGTTGGTGATTGATTCAATATCTCCAGCCTCCCACCCGTTCCTGGAGGTTGGGGGAGGGGTAGGGGACTAAAAGTTTCAACCTTCTAATTACCTGGTTGTCTCCACAAGCAACTAGCCCTCTTCCTTAGGTGCTTTCCAAAAGTCACCTCATTAACGTAACAAAAGACACCTTTATCACTCTCAACACTTAGGCAGTTCCAAGGGTTTTAGGAGCTCTGTGCCAGAAATGGGAAGGAAGACCAAATATATGTTCTCATTATAAATCGCAATATCACACACATATATAGGTGTACATATCTACATAGTGACAAGGGAAGTTTTGTGGCTTCATGCAGCTGGATGGAAGGCAGAAGGAG
This sequence comes from Tursiops truncatus, assembly GCF_011762595.2. Classification (NCBI taxonomy): domain Eukaryota; kingdom Metazoa; phylum Chordata; class Mammalia; order Artiodactyla; family Delphinidae; genus Tursiops; species Tursiops truncatus. The sequence continues at coordinate 21,571,429 of NC_047035.1, read as the reverse complement.
GATGAAATGAGTGGTAGGAAGCAACATATGAAGATCATGAGTTTAGTGTAGGATATACTGAACAGGAGCAGCCCTTCCTTGAGACACCAGGTGAAGGGATAGATAAGTCTGGGCTTAGGGGAGAAGTCTGGACTGGGCTGTAACTTCCGGTTTTCATTGGCGTATGGTGTTTAAAGTCATGAAAAAGGACAAAATCATTTTGGCATAGTGAAGAAGAAAAAGTACCATTTTAGATTGCAGCCTTTTTGAAGCTGCTGGGAAGACAAGTAAAATGAGGACTGATAACACCCACTGGATTTAATGATAGAAAAGACGGGCCTCTTTGGAGGGTGTTCTGTCAGGGAGAGCAAATGACACACCCCTAGTCCCCCCACCCATGTGTGTATAAATAGGCCATGCCCATTTACAAGTCTTGCTTTCCTGATCATTTAAAATTTTATCTTTCTTTTTATTTGTTCATCTCCTCATTAGACTCAGAGGACAGAAATCACTGCCTGTTATCCTTCAAATTCCTCTTTGAAGACATATATCTGGGAAAATCCATCAAGTAACTGATCAATAAAAGGATGAAAGGTAAGAAGCAGCAGTTATTACATGTCTCTCAGACCCACTGCCTGGTTCTCATTGTGTTCTTTTCTACCAGGCAGGCCCTGAAATGGGGCTGCTTTTTGCGTGCCTGGTTAATCAATATCCAACTCAGATTCCACATATTCTGGCCCATTGTCCTGTGAAATGCATTTGTACCTGTAAGATGGTGTGTCCTGATTTTTTTTTTTTTTTTGTATAACATGGTTTCCATAAGAAGAGAGGAAGGGGTTTTCTTCCAGAGAGGCAGGGTTGATGGTCCCGATGCTCTGTCACCCTTGGTGCCAGTGATTTGAGACACATCTTGTCTAATCCTTGTTCTTTCCCTCTAGCATTCACTGAAGCATTGAACTCATCTATAATGGAAGCACTGCATTGGCAAGGGTTTGCATCCTCTGCAATGGAAAACAGATGACTGTACTTTTGATTGCTGTGATCTCCATTGACTTTGGGACTTCTAAACTTCTAGAAACATGTCCCTGTATTAAGATTTAGAATAGAGAGAGAATGCAGTATTAGTGTGCATAATATTCTTCCTAGAAGCTGCATCACAAAATTCTTCAGCTGTAAGCAGAGACCCGATGGAGAATGCATTACAGAAGGCAGCTTGATTGGGGCATCTATAAAGGTGGAAGCTGAAGAGAACAATTGAAGGGCCTCAGCCAGGGAGAAAGATGTGTTTGCTGAGACTTTTTTTTAATCTTTTGGGAAAAAGAGCTAGTGACAGCCAGCAGCCCCTATGTGAGGGGAGAGTGATAGAGGGAAGTTCTGATGGCTGTGTAGACCTCAGGGTAGCTTGTAGATATAGTGAAGGGGACGGGACTCTGATCCTGAGCTCAAGAGCATCCTGGCTCGGGGCTTAGGTCTTCCCAATGACTTCACTACAGAGACCCAGAAATGCATTTCAGGAATATCCAGAGGATATTTGGAGGAACATCTTGTGTACAAGCCTAGCAAGGCCTATGGCAGCCTTGAACAAGAACCTTGATGGGAATAGTTCCATACAGAGTGATGATTGGGTTAAATTTTGGGAGAATGGGGAATAATTATCACTTTTTGAGACCAACTTTGTGCCAGGCAATGAACTAAGGTGTTTTACCTACATTATCTCATTTAATCCTCAGAACAAATGTACAAGGTAGCTGTTTATTCTTCTTCTATAGGGTAAGAAAACTGAAGGTCAGATAGATTCACCCATTCAACAAACAGTACTTATAATAATAGCAAACATTTATTGGGTATATGCTATGTGCCAGACGCTGTTCTAAGTGCTTAGCTGAATTATTTCATCTCCATCTTCATAACAGCCCTATGAAATAATTACCATTTATGTAACCACTTCAAGATGGAGAAGCCAGCAGAAAAAGTTTAAGTAACCTTGCCTCAGACCACATAGTTAGTCAATGTCAGAGCCAGGGTTCAAATCCAGACAGTCTGACCCGAGCTCTGAGACCTTCACTGTGACATAACTTAAGTGTCAGTCGTGCTCCCAGAACCATGCTGAGCACTGGGGCAGAGTACAAACAAGGCAGACATGATCCTGAGCTTCATGGAATGTACTCCTTAGTGCTAGAGAGGTTAAGTGAATTGTCTAAGGTCACACAGCTATTCTGGGTTGGAGGTTTGGACTGAAGTCTTTCAAAAAAGTCACATGTTACAGGGCATCTAAGCACCTGCCAAACACCCCCTGCACATCTGATCAGGACTCTAAGCCCTTGGAGTGCCCTGTAGCCTTCCTTACTCTCCTAGTCTGTGTTCTGCCATTTTATCCTGTTTCTTCATCTTCCCTCTTCTTGTCTCTGATTTTATGCCATCTTCCTGAACCTAATGCAGCAAATCTAAAACCTCAAGAGAGCTGCACAGAGCTTCTCAGAATGAAGAGATGGAAACTGTCATTGCACTTTCTTTTTAAAGTAATCTGAGGCAATCTGGAGCATACAAACTTCTCTCACTGTCCAGCCCTGAAATTATGACTTTAGGTATGTAAGGGGGGTAACCTCAGTCTGAATGAAGTAGCCCACTATGTTAAGGATTAGTTCCTCTCAACATTAACTTCCTTCCTTCCTTCCCTCCTCCCTCCCTTCCTTCCTTCCTGCCTCCCTCCTCTCTCCCTCCCTTTCTTCCTTCCTTCCTGCCTTCCTGCCTCCCTCCTCCCTCCCTCCCTTCCTTCCTTCCTTCCTTCCTGCCTTCCTGCCTTCCCGCCTTCCTGCCTTCCTGCCTCCCTCCTCCCTCCCTCCCTTCCTTCCTTCCTTCCTGCCTTCCTGCCTCCCTCCTCCCTCCCTCCCTTCCTTCCTTCCTTCCTGCCTTCCTGCCTCCCTCCTCCCTCCCTCCCTTCCTTCCTTCCTTCCTGCCTTCCTGCCTCCCTACTCCCTCCCTCCCTTCCTTCCCTCCTTCCTTCCCTCTTCCGTGGGTGTTAGATATGGCCTGCACCGTAGTCTGAAGGCTCACCCTGCTTACTTCTGCTCCCTCTCCTCTTTATCTATCACAAGGTGTTCCTCCAATAAGTGTCTTGCACTTCTAACTGTCTTGGCATCTGCTTTTTGGAGGACCGGAAGTGACTCAGCGAGTGTTAGTCAGGATAGGCTTGATTACGCTGCAGTAACAGATTAACCTCTGAATCTCAATAACTTAACACAAAAAGCTTGATTTCTCCCATGCTCTGTATCCAGTGCAGGTTGGAGCTCTGTTCCTCAGGTATCTAAGCTGACAGGGGCTCAGGCCTATACCTGACTTCAAGGATTGCCATGAAGAGATCTGGAGAAAGAGAGAACTTTTATGGCTATGTCTGGATGTGACTTAAATTACCTCTGCCCACATCACATTGTCCAGAACTTAATCACATGGTCCCACTTAAGAGTAACTTGTGAAGTGTCATCTTCTTGTGTACAAGCCCGGAATGAGGCAGTATTGCAGGGAATAAGCACTGTCTGTGCTTCAAGTGGTCACAATGTGTCAAGCCTTATCTATTTGCTAAGGTTTAAATTATCCCTGTTTTATCGATAAGGCACCTGAGGCTGAGAGCAGCCAAGTATTTTTCCCAAGGTCACAAAATTATCAAGAGGTAGAGCCAGAATTGGGCATCATATTATGTCTGACTACAAATCGTGCTTTTAACCACTTTTCTATGGGCACAAAAGAAATGACTATATGCCAGGGGGTTGTTGGTGGCTGACAGGTCTCTAAATCTTGACTCTGCACACCCCAATCTCTCCAGAGACGATTGAGACTTCTGTGATATATCTGAGACATAGGAAACAGGACTGAGATTTGTGCCAATCCCATTATACCAAGTGTCTTCCGTTGCTGCTGCATTTTCATTTCTGAATAGGATAGATAGTGTTTGAATGGGGCTTCTTCCCACATCTCCAGCCAGGAGGCAGGAGGAGAATGTTTACTTGGCTTTCATGTCTTTGGGTAGAATAGAGCAAGTGGCAAAAAATGAGTTGAACAATTTTGTATTTTTTTGTGTTTTTTTGATCGTAGTTAATAGTTTTAAAGAGTGCTACAATATGACATGGCTTTTGAAAGAAATGCTTTTTGCCCAGTTTCTTTCTGGCCAAGGTTTTGAGAAAAGAAAACTATAAATAGCCGAGATAAAAGAAAATTGCTGCTGTGATCTGTGAAGAAAGAAAGAGGAATACAAAAGGACCTCTCTGAGAGGTTTTCAAATAAAAATTATGGTTCCCCCTCCAAGGGTCTAAGATTGCTGCTTCTTGGAAGATGGAAAGGGCAGGGATGTGATGGATGTTTCCCCTTTCTTGTTTATTTTCAGAGATGTTTTAACTTAGTTGCTTTTATTCTATAGAACTCAGAGCTCTTCCCATCTATTAACATTTTAAATGAAATGAATTTTCCCCAAAAGTAAATAATTTACAAATAGAGGTTTTTTTATTTGTAAGGCAGTCATCCAGTTCTTTAGTTCTCTGTCCATCTCTCTTTTTTTTTTTTCTCTCTTGTCCTCATGTGTCCTTTGGAACAGATGTGTTGGGGTGGAGGAGAGGTAAAAACAAAGGTACAAAGGAAAATTGGCACCAGTTTGGCTGTCGAATGGATAATGCCCTTTTGTTTGTTTCTCTCCAATAAACCATTTTCAGTTTCCTGCCAAAATGTTTGTTTGCTATTGGTTAAACTTCACGTCTTTTTTTTTTTTTTTTTTTTTGCGGTACGCGGGCCTCTTGCTGTTGCGGCCTCTCCCATTGCAGAGCACAGGCTCCAGACGCGCAGGCTCCGGATGCGCAGGCTCAGTGGCCGTGGCTCACGGGCCCAGCCGCTCCGCGGCATGTGGGATCTTCCCGGACCACGGCATGAACTCGTGTCCCCTGCATTGGCAGGCGGACTCTCAACCACTGTGCCACCAGGGAAGCCCCCAAACTTCACGTTTTTATTACCCAGAATTATCTATAATGTTTATGAAAATGCAAGGTGAAAAGAGAAATTTCCCTGTGAGTTGTTTTATTTTCCTGTAACCAAAGGGCTTCCCTAAGCCGAGATTATCTTTTTGTTTGAAATGCAGTTCTTATCAACTGGAAGTAATTGGGCCACAGCTCAAGTGTGCAGCTACTGTTTTGAATAACTCATAGATCTCTATTTGCTGTATGTTTTTAGTTTGATACAAAAGTTTGTTTCCAGAGGTTTTCTCAAAATAAAGTCTGGGAAACTGTGATCTTTGGGTTGAATGAAGATAAACTGCTTTAGGTTTTAGGGACCCACTGATAATGTGTGCACACTTACACTTTTCTTTTGAGTTACATCTACCTTTTGAGCTGGGGACCCTCCTTGCTCCTGAGGACAGAGCACAGGGACTGATCTTAGACTTGAAAGAATTAATGGGTTTCTGTGGAATTGTCTCCCAGTGGCAGGTGGGAGCTCTGTCAGAGTCAGGGAAGGAGAAGCATGTCTTCGAGATCAAAGTCATCCTGACAACTTGACATGGAGAAAGGGGAAAAAAGGGAAGTTGAAAATGAAAGAGAATAAAGTCAGAGAGGAAACTCACCCAGGGGCATTTTAGACAGTGATCTTGTGATATTAACATTTACTTTTAAGAAAAAAAAAGGAAATAAATTGCTGTCCAGTGACCCTGAAGGTCATTAGCACCAGCTGCGGCTTCGTAAGGCCAAGAGAGAATGACAGTGAGGAAGGATGAGATGGGTGTGGACTTGGGAGTATAATCAGATGTGTGTACAGCTTGGTGAGCCTGGACATTTGTAGCGAGTTCAGGCTGAGCTGAACTGAGCTGGCCCTAGAATTTAGTTTAGCTGTCACCTCAGGGTCCGGTTAGAAGGTACACGGGATTAGGAGCCAGAAAACAGGGATGTAACGTTCATTCTGTCCCTGGTTGTATAATTTGCTGTGTAACTTCACTGATCTGTGCCTCAGTGTCATTATCTGTACAACCAAAGATTTGGGCTGGATGACCTGTAATCCCCGAGGTTCTAGCTAACTGTGTGAGGTGTGGTATGTCTATGACTAGACCTCCTATTATCGATTTTGGTCAAGAAGTCAGTCAATGAACACATGCACTTTCTCTGGGCTAGGCACTGTGGAAGGGATGGAGAGGGTATAAGGAGTTAAAAAACCTGGTTCTTGTTTTCTGACAGTCCCACGTGAGGCTGCACTGTGACTTTTTCAAATCACTATGTCCCCAGAGTCTGTCACAGTACCTGACATGCAGAAGTGCCTCCAGAGATGTCAGTTGGCTGATGAAGGAATATTACTTTGTATCTAGTTAGAGAGATAAGGCATTAATAAAAGGTGCCCAACAATGCAAGTCATTGGTACCAAATCAGTGATCATAGTACAAATTACAGAACTTTTGAGAAGGTGGCTCTCTTTGGGCAGAAATGACATGAGATTTTCCATGGAGAGGGAGATTTAACTCCAGTGGCTAAAATCCAGGCATCAAGTTTATTTTGGAGCCTGTAGAAATCAGTCTCCAAGCTTAGACAAAAGGAAAGCACAAATCTTGCTTTACTGTTCTTTCGTACAATAAATATCATAATTCAGGGCTTAGTTTCTTGTACAGAAAGGGTCACAGTGAGACTTAGAAGATGTAAATCTGAGGATTGTGGGGGGAGAGCAGCAAACACTTCCCACATTGGGGTATAGACAGGTGTATTTCTCAGGGCAGATTATATGAGAGCGAAGCACACACTTGGCCCCAGTTTATCCATTCAATGTTTATTGGCTTTGGGCCATCTTCCTGTGCTCGTTTTCTCCCTCCACATCCTGTTTTCTCTGTGCTTAGATACCACCATGGTGGTAGGTGATGTGCTGGGTGCTGGAGAGACAGAAGTGAGGAATAGCTATGATATCTCCTCTTGAGGAGACTGGGTTAGTGGAAGAGGGGGGCCGTAAAATAAGAAAAATTACAATGCCTTGACACTACGTAGATGTGAATAAATAATTGCTGTGAAAGCTTGGCGCTCCAAGGGATTAAAGGCCTCAGCAAATTGGGAAAGGCTTCTGGGTGCCAAACCCATGCTAAGTGTGGTAGAGGATGCAAAGATGCAATTGCCACGTGAGCCAGGCGTAGTGCACCTCACCTAGAATCTGAGGTACACTGCTTTGCGAGGTTTCCTCCAGGGACTGGAAGAGAAACAAACATGCATGTTATTTGCATGGAAAAAAGAGACCCTGCATTTCTGTATTAGTTTCCTGTTGCTTTTGTAACCAATTACCGCAAACTTCATGGTTTAAAACAACACATGTATTATCATAGTTCTGGATGTCAGAAGTCCCCAAATTAAGGTATCAGCAGAGCTGAGCTCCTTCTGGAGGCTCTAGAGGAGAGTCTGTTGCCTTGCCTTTTCTAGTTTCTAGAGGCTGTTTGCTTTCCTTGACTCATGGCTCCTTTCCTCTGTCTTCAAAGCCAGCAGTGTAGCATCTTCCAATCTCTGTCTCTGTCTCCGACCCTCCTACCTTCCTCTTACAAGGACCCTTGTGATTACACTGAGCCCAACTTGATGATATGAGATAGTTTCCCCATCTCAAGATTCTTAATTTAATCACATCTGCAGAGTCCATTCTCTTTAGAAGGGCATTATTCAACCTACAGTAGTACCCAAATGTTCTGAGAGTTGACCCTCTCCTACCTAGATCTCTCCGCCACACTATCTGGTCCAGATCCCTCCACAGGGAATGTAGAATGGGAGTAGTATAGCTCAATGATTCTAGATTAAGCCTCCAGTGTAACAATGGTCTAGTTATTTAACCTTTCAAAACCTCAGTTTCCTCATCTGTAAGGTAGAGATAATAAAGATGCCTATGCATAGAGCTGTGGTGAGGGTTAAATAAGGGACCATGTACAGAGTTCTTACTTCAGGAGAGTCTTGCACATAGAATATGCTCAATTAATGTTGTTTATTATTTTTGTTATTCTAATTATTATCAGGATGCCAGGAAGGGATACAGACAGAGAGGAGGAAGGTCTCCAAAAACCTGAACTGTACTGAGAACTCAGCTTTGTCTTGGTTTTGGTTTGGGAGGTTCTTGGTTTGCATGAAAACTGATTTCCACTGGCTGACTTTTTCTCCCATCACCCCAGCTCAAGAGAACCAGTGTGTTCAGACTGACACCACTCCATCAATATGCCCCAAGTCCAGCATTTTGGGGTAGGGAAGAAAGGGGCATTTTTAGGCTTTCAATCTTGTGGGAGTTTTAATTCTAGGAGCTCTTTGGAAGCAGAATGCTCTCTAATTCCCTAAATCCATCTTCTGATTTTATCCTGGCATTGCGAGGAAAATTGTCTCATTTAATTTATTTGCCCTGGTGTGTGCCTATCTGATGGCTCCACAAACCTCCATTTTTATCTATAAATGCTACTCATTAAACTAATAAAATCTTTGAATGGTGAAATTTCAAGAGGAGTGATAAAGGGAGATGAACATAATTTGGAAATATAGGGGAAAATCTATTTGGGCAATATGTTTGCCAGGTTATTGGGTGTATTTTTGCCTAAGGCTGTAGCTGCGGCAATGGGTTGCTCTAAACTATTCTTTCCTTTCAGCGTTTTCCATTCCTCCAACTTTTGAGCACACATTTTGTCTAATTCAGTATTCTCAAAGGGGCTCCAATACTCTGGGGAAGTTGGGATGGATGGGATATTTAGCATCTGGAACTGGAGTGGTGGTAGGCATCTGATGGTTAGGGATATTGTAGGTCCTGAGTTTTTAAGTAAAGGGCATGCCTGGATTGCAATTTTTTAATTTTTTTAATTTTTTTTTGCGGTACACGGGCCTCTCCCTGTTGTGGCTTCTCCCGTTGTGGAGCAACGGGCTCCGGACGCTCAGGCTCAACGGCCATGGCTCACGGGCGCAGCCACTCTGCGGCATGTGGGATCCTCCCGGACCGGGGCACGAACCCGTGTCCCCTGCATCGGCAGGCGGACTCTCAACCACTGCACCACCAGGGAAGCCCTGCAATTTGTTTATTTTTATCTGCTTTAACAGAGGATATTTTAAATTCAGCTCAGTTATTAACTATCCAATATCTCAGGATCGCATGAGCAGATAAAACCTCAACATTTTTATTAATGTTTTTCTTTTCCAGAGCTATATTTCTGCAAATGAAATGTAATAGTAATCTTCAGGCACCAGGTTTGATAAGCCCAATAAGGAAATGGAATTTTGCCCCAGTAGCTGTAGCAAATGATTAGGCAGCACATGAGTCTTTAACTTCCAAAGAATCTCTTGGGAGAGAAGAGGTGGTGTATTTATTGGTGGTGCAAGATGCTAGATGGAAAGGCTTAGAGGATTCAAATTCTATTCCTCACAAAAGAAACCTTGCCACCTCCCAATAGATGTGACTTGTTCTGGGCAGTAGGGATTGTTCCTAAGGGATAGAATAATAGTTTGGGTAGGAACTTTTGTTTCTGCACCGTTTTATCTGTAACATAGAATTTTGATGCCCCTTTTTACATCGATATCTGAGAATGCCTTAAAAATATTAATTGTTGGTTTTCTCAGGGCTCTGGGATGATAATAGAAGTTACTATTGATCAAATACCTATGGCAAGGTGCTTTTAGTGCATTTTCTCTAATCCTCATCACAATCCTACAAGAGGGATATTAGGACGTTTGTTTTACAGTTAAGGAAAGCAACACTCAGGATGGACTAATAACTTGTCTAAAGTCACATAGCTACTAAGCTGTAGAACTGGGATTTCTGGAAAATTCAACTGCAGAATTGGTAGTGGTGGGGGATTAACTAGTGCTCTCTACGTTTGGAAGATAAAGGGGAGATTAAGTTTGAGAAGAGAGAATTTGAAAAATGATGATTTAGTTAAAAACAAATAGAGAAAAACAAAAAACTATACCCACTTAATTGCATTAAAATCATCCAATACATTATATAGTATAGTACTCTTTAAGCTGTAGTGTGCAATCCAGTAATCTGTCATGAAATTTATTATATCTCAAACACTTTACTTTTAGTGAGATAGAGTAAACTTAAATAGAAGAGAAAATACCAGAAGACAACACATGAAGTAAGGGTGAGTGGCTTCTGAAAACATGTGTGTGTAGATATGTGTGTATTGGGACAAGAAGGAAAATGTATTATGGGTTATGGTGAAAAGAGTATGAAAAATACTTACAGGATTTCCTTAATAACACTGACTCTCACATATCCATTTTTAGAAATACATACCCCAGTCCTTCCTTCCAGAAATTACTACTGCTAATGAAATGACTATCCCCAGGTGTGCTGTGGTATAGTAGCCAGAAGCATAGCCCACTGAACCTGAGGGTTCAGAGAATTTCTTGGGAACTAAACAGTCATGAGCAGTGACCATTGGGTGCTACAAACATTAATAGAGTTAGAAGGATGACTCCTAGTTTGATCAAACCCTCTGAACTTGATTGTCTTTGTCTTGGTTACTTGGTTTAATTTTGGTCACATTGTGTTTATGTGGGTGTGCTTATGTAAGACCTGAAATGGTTTATTTGAAGAAGGTATAATATAAACACATAAACCAAATACACAGATATCAATGTATCCATTATTCATTTAATAAATGTATAATTGAGCACCTATTTGTGCTAGTCACTATGCTAAGTGCCAGAAATGGGAAAAAGTGTCCCCTATGTTCACTGTTCTTGATGAGTTTATATGGTTGTGAGACACATAAAGGAATAATAACACAAAAAATGGGATGCATGCTCTGGTTGATGTAAATCCAGAATGGCACTGCTATGGACTGAATGGTTGTGTCCTTGTTAAATTCATATGTTGATGCCTAATCCCCAAATGGTGGTATTTGGAGATGATAACTTTGGGAGGTGATTAGGTTATGAGGTGAATGGAATTAGTGCCCTTATAAAAGAGACCCCCAGAGATCTCTCTTTCTGCCATGTGAGGATACAAGAAGAAAATGGTATCTATGGACCAGGAAGGAGACTCACCAGACACAGTATCTGTCAGTGCCTTGATCTTGGACTCCTCCGTCAGCAGAATTGTGAGATATAAATGCTTGTTGTTTAAGGCACCCAGTCTATGGTATTTTTGTTATAGCAGCTCACATAGACTAAAACAGACACCCAACCCAGCATCTGTGTGAGCATGTAGGGTAAGTGTGTGAGGTGTGAGGATGCGGTAAGGGGTAAAGGATTTGGTTACAGAAGGCTTCTTGTAGGAAGTGGTGCTTGGGAGTCATATAATGCAGTGGTTGTCAAACCTTATTGACTGGAGGGGTTGTTAAAACACAGAATCCGGGCTTCCCTGGTGGCGCAGTGGTTGAGAGTCCGCCTGCCGATGCAGGGGACACGGGTTCGTGGCCCGGTCCGGGAAGATCCCACATGCCGCAGAGCGGCTGGGCCTGTGAGCCATGGCCACTGAGCCTGCGCGTCCGGAGCCTGTGCTCCGCAACGGGAGAGGCCACAACAGTGAGAGGCCCGCGTACCGCAAAACAAAACAAAACAAAACACAGAATCCTGGGCCCTGCCTCCACAGTTTCTTATTCTGTAGATCTGAGATAGGACCTGAAAATTTGCATTTCTGACAAGTTCCAGGGCGATGCCGTGCTCTTGGTCTGGGGACCATATTCTGAGGACCACTTTCAAAATGTTTTTAGTTGCAGACCCCCCGCTTCCTTTTTTTTTCCATGTGAAATCTTACCTGGAGTGTTCATATATAAAATAGACAAAAGTGGAGATGGCTGCAAGGAGCCCTGACTTTCTCCCCAGCCTGTGCTCTCCACAGTGGTAGCTTCTGAAACGTGGAAATTATAAATCTAGGGGAAAATCTGGTTCCACAGTTTTATAGTTTTCTCTGTGGCATCTCCCTCTCTCCCCTTCTTCCTCTTTCTTGCTCTCTCTCTATTCTTCTAGAATCCAGTCAAGTGATTCCAGAAGAGCTCTGTAAATCAGTGGGCAGAAGTTTTGGCAAAGAATTTGTGGGCTTATGTTTTGATTTCTCCTTTTTTTTTAAAAAAAAAATGTGGTGATTAGGTTTGTTCTTGGACATCTTTCTCCAAAACCTTGCTTTTCGATGCTTTATTCAATTAAGTTTGGCATTTTTTATATGAGATCTACAGGTGTTAGCCCTCTCTCATAAATTATTCTGAAGACTGCTCTGTGTTTCAGTATATAGTAGAGTGAGAAAAATGCTTTGGGTCAAAAGCATAGCAGAGTCAGGAAACTTTCTTTGATGGCTCTCTGAGATTAGTTCACAGTAAGGCATCTATTCCTTAAAGCATCTTTAAGATGCTTAAAGTCTTAAAGAAAATGGAAAAATTGATCAATTCATCCAGATATCCAGAATGTTAGGAAAGGCTTAAAACTGATTGAACTGTTCATTGTCCTTCCAGATGTTCTGCATCACAGAGTAAATGTAGTTCATTTGTTAAGTGGCAAACTAGTTGTAGTATAATTACTTGAATCCATATTGATGATCTGTAACTGTAATTGCTTATAACATTTTAGTGTCTTCATTTTCATCATTGATTGAAACGAAGACTCTACAGAAGAGAAAAAAAAAGACAAATGCCTTCCTATTTTGGAAAAGAAAAACTCTTGAAAGCCTGCTTTGGGATTATTCCAAGTTTTGCTGAATAATTAGATTATATTTATTTATTTATTGTCTTGGTGGGACATTAGCAAAAGCCCAGAGTTTTGCAAAAGCCCAGAGTTCCAAGCAAGTTTTAATAAATACTCAGAAGCTTGGATGCTTTACTGAAACTTGTCCAAACGTTTTGTCTGGTTTGGGACCTTGCAAGCCTCATCTATTAAGGTACTTGGCACTTTTACCCAAAATCAAAAAATTCAAAGGCAAATAGAAGTAAAAAGTGATTATTAAACAAAATACAATCAACATTTCATGATGTTAATTACTTCCCCAGTTTTGGGAAACATTTTATTTGATTTGCTGTGCCTATTTCTGATGATGGTATTACTTCATTTGGATTTAAGTCTGAGATCTGATAATTTTTTAGTTTATAACATCACCAAGTCTTCATTTATATGAGATACCAAAATGGTGGGGCCAGATATTACCCATTGCTAATTTTAATCTGTTTTTCACTTTTCTAAAACCAACTGGTGACATTGGGGGGTGGATTGTGGTTAATGTATTTTAATGTTTATAGAAGCCACTGCTCAACTTGATTTCTCCAGAAAATGAGGCACTTTTGCCAAGAAGACATCGGGGAAAGATCCATCAGTGGTCAAAGATTCAGAAAAGCATTCGCATACTCTTTTGGAGTTGACAGAGATGTGTGAAAACCTAACCCATCTGGAAGACAGTCAGCCCTTACAGTTAGTCAACATCTGGGAATGTAACCACCCGGGGTTGACAAAATTGGCAATTAAACGTGATGGAAGCTCACCATCTATAGACAAGTACAGAGTAACTGCCTGTGAATTATGAGAACATACATGCCTCTTGCATGCTATAATGAGCCATTAGCACCCAGATTGTTTGAATTGGAAAGGCATCAGAACACAGGTTTGCATGGATATGTTTTCCAATTTGTTTTTCTTTCAGAGCAATGTATAAAACTACACATAAATAAAGACAAAGCAAAAGAAAAAGTTTAGTTTCTCTAAGCTTCCTCATTCCTTATCCTTCATGTTTTAACTTGCTATTTTCATTTTCTGGCTTCATCCTCATTCTCAAGCCATTTATTTTTGTGTATCTGAGTGTCAAATACCAACATTATTGCTACTTCTCCTGGGTCCTTCTTCAGATGCATTTTAATCACCCTTTGGGCAATTTCAGATGTTCCATAACAGTACTCAGTATCTACATTTCCTTCTGGTTTATTTTATTTTTATTTTTTTTAACATCTTTATTGGGGTATAATTGCTTTACAATGGTGTGTTAGTTTCTGCTTTATAACAAAGTGAATCAGTTATACATATACATATGTTCCCATATCTCTTCCCTCTTGCGTCTCCCTCCCTCCCACCCTCCCTATCCCACCCCTCCAGGCTGTCACAAAGCACCGAGCCAATATCCCTGTGCCCTGCGGCTGCTTCCCACTAGCTATCTACCTCACTGTGTTTGTTAGTGTGTATATGTCCGTGACTCTCTCTCGTCCTGTCACAGCTCACCCTTCCCCCTCCCCATAACCTCAAGTCCATTCTCTAGGAGGTCTGAGTCTTTATTCCTGCCTTACCCCTAGGTTCTTCATGACATTTTTTTTTTCTTAAATTCCATATATATGTGTTAGCATACGGTATTTGTCTTTTTCTTTCTGGCTTACTTCACTCTGTATGACAGACTCTAGGTCTATCCACCTCATTACAAATAACTCAATTTCGTTTCTTTTTATGGCTGAGTAATATTCCATTGTATATATGTGCCACATCTTCTTTATCCATTCATCCGATGATGGGCACTTAGGTTGTTTCCATCTCTGGGCTATTGTAAATAGAGCTGCAATGAACATTTTGGTACATGACTCTTTTTGAATTTTGGTTTTCTCAGGGTATATGCCCAGTAGTGGGATTGCTGGGTCATATGGTAGTTCTATTTGTAGTTTTTTAAGGAACCTCCATACTGTTCTGCATAGTGGCTGAACCAATTCACATTCCCACCAGCAGTGCAAGAGTATTCCCTTTTCTCCACACCCTCTCCAGCATTTATTGTTTCTAGATTTTTTTGATGATGGCCATTCTGACCGGTGTGAGATGATATCTCATTGTAGTTTTGATTTGCATTTCTCTAATGATTAATGATGTTGAGCATTCTTTCATGTGTTTGTTGGCAGTCTGTATATCTTCTTTGGAGAAATGTCTATTTAGGTCTTCTGCCCATTTTTGGATTGGGTTGTTTGTTTTTTTGTTATTGAGCTGCATGAGCTGCTTGTAAATTTTGGAGATTAATCCTTTGTCAGTTGCTTCATTTGCAAATATTTTCTCCCATTCTGAGGGTTGTCTTTTGGTTTTGTTTATGGTTTCCTTTGCTGTTCAAAAGCTTTGAAGTTTCATTAGGTCCCATTTGTTTATTTTTGTTTTTATTTCCATTACTCTAGGAGGTGGGTCAGAAAGGATCTTGCTGTGATTCATGTCATAGAGTGTTCTGCCTATGTTTTCCTCTAAGAGTTTGATAGTTTCTGGCCTTATATTTAGGTCTTTAATCCATTTTGAGCTTCTTTTTGTGTATGGTGTTAGGGAGTGATCTAATCTCATACTTTCACATGTACCTGTCCAGTTTTCCCAGCACCACTTGTTGAAGAGGCTGTCCTTTCTCCACTGTACATTCCTGCCACCTTTATCAAAGATAAGGTGTCCATATGTGCATGGGTTTTTCTCTGGGCTTTCTATCCTGTTCCATTGATCTATCTTTCTGTTTTTGTGCCAGTACCATACCGTCTTAATAACTGTAGCTTTGTAGTATAGTCTGAAGTCAGGTAGCCTGATTCCCCCAGTTCCTTTTTTCGTTCTCAAGATTGCTTTGGCTATTCGGGGTCTTCTGTGTTTCCATACAAATTGCAAAATTTTTTGTTCTAGTTCTGTGAAAAATGCCAGTGGTAGTTTGATATGGATTGCATTGAATCTATAGATTGCTTTGGGTAGTAGAGTCATTTTCACAATGTTGATTCTTCCAATCCAAGAACATGGTATATCTCTCCATCTATTTGAATCATCTTTCTTTCCTCAGTGTCTTATAATTTTCTGCATACAGGTCTTTTGTCTCCTTAGGTAGGTTTATTCCTAGATATTTTATTCTTTTTGTTGCAATGGTAAATGGGAGTGTTTTCTTGATTTCACTTTCAGATTTTTCATCATTAGTATATAGGAATGCCACAGATTTCTGTGCATTAATTTTGTATCCTGCCACTTTACCAAATTCATTGATTAGCTCTAGTAGTTTTCTGGTAGTATCTTTAGGATTCTCTATGTATAGGATCATGTCATCTGCAAACAGTGACAGCTTTACTTCTTCTTTTCCGATTTGGATTCCTTTTATTTCCTTTTCTTCTCTGATTGCTGTGGCTAAAACTTCCAAAACTATGTTGAATAAGAGTGGTGAGAGTGGGCAACCTTGTCTTGTTCCTGATCTTAGTGGAAATGCTTTCAGTTTTTCACCATTGAGGATGATGTTTGCTGTGGGCTTGTCATATATGGCCTTCATTATGTTGAGGAAAGTTCCCTCTATGCCTACTTTCTGCAGGGTTTTTATCATAAATGGGTGTTGAATTTTGTCAAAAGCTTTCTCTGCATCTATTGAGATGACCATATGGTTTTTCTCCTTCAGTTCGTTAATATGGTGTATCATGTTGATTGATTTGTGCATATTGAAGAATCCTTGCATTCCTGGGGTAAATACCACTTGATCATGGTGTATGATCCTTTTAATGTGCTGTTGCATTCTGTTTGCTAGTATTTTGTTGAGGATTTTTGCATGTATGTTCATCAGTGATATTGGCCTGTAGTTTTCTTTCTTTGTGACATCCTTGTCTGGTTTTGGTATCAAGGTGATGGTGGGCTCGTAGAAGGAGTTTGGGAGTGTTCCTCCCTCTGCTATATTTTGGAAGAGTTTGAGAAGGATAGGTGTTAGCTCTTCTCTAAATGTTTGATAGAATTCGCCTGTGAAGCCATCTGGTCCTGGGCTTTTCTTTGTTGGAAGATTTTTAATCACAGTTTCAATTTCAGTGCTTGTGATTGGTCTGTTCATATTTTCTATTTCTTCCTGATTCAGTCTTGGCAGGTTGTGCATTTCTAAGAATTTGTCCATTTCTTCCAGATTGTCCTTTTATTGGCATAGAATTGCTTGTAGTAATCTCTCATGATCTCTTTTATTTCTGCAGTGTCAGTTGTTACCTCTCCTTTTTCATTTCTAATTCTATTGATTTGAGTCTTCTCCCTTTTTTTCTTGATGAGTCTGGCTAATGGTTTATCTATTTTGTTTATCTTCTCAAAGAACCAGCTTTTAGTTTTATTGCTCTTTGCTATTGTTTCCTTCATTTCTTTTTCATTTATTTCTGATCTGATTTTTATGATTTCTTTCCTTCTGCTAGCTTTGGGGTTTTTTTTGTTCTTCTTTCTCTAATTGCTTGAGGTGCAAGGTTAGGTTGTTTATTCTAGATGTTTCCTGCTTCTTAAGGTGGGCTTGTATTGCTATAAACTTCCCCCTTAGAACTGCTTTTGCTGCATCCCACAAGTTTTGGGTCGTTGTGTCTCCATTGTCATTTGTTTCTAGGTATTTTTTGATTTCCTCTTTGATTTCTTCAGTGATCACTTCATTATTAAGTAGTGTATTGTTTAGCCTCCATGTGTTTGTATTTTTTACAGAGCTTTTCCTGTAATTGATATCTAGTCTCATGGCGTTGTGGTCAGAAAAGATACTTGATACAATTTCAATTTTCTTAAATTTACCAAGGCTTGATTTGTGACCCAAGATATGATCTATCCTGGAGAATGTTCCATGAGCACTTGAGAAAAATGTGTATTCTGTTGTTTTTGGATGGAGTGTCCTATAAATATCAATTAAGTCCATCTTGTTTAATGTATCATTTAAAGCTTGTGTTTCCTTATTTATTTTCATTTTGGATGATCTGTCCATGGGTGAAAGTGGAGTGTTTAAGTCCCCTACTATGAATGTGTTACTGTCGATTTCCCCTTTTATGGCTGTTAGTATTTGCCTTATGTAGTGAGGTGCTCCTATGTTGGGTGCATAAATATTTACAATTGTTATATCTTCTTCTTGGATCGATCCCTTGATCATTATGTAGTGTCCTTCTTTGTCTCTTTTAATAGTCCTTATTTTAAAGTCTATTTTGTCTGATATGAGAATTGCTACTCCAGCTTTCTTTTGGTTTCCATTTGCATGGAATATCTTTTTCCATCCCCTTACTTTCAGTCTGTATGTGTCCCTAGGTCTGAAGTGGGTCTCTTGTAGACAGCATATGTATGGGTCTTGTTTTTATATCCATTGAGCCAGTCTGTGTCTTTTGGTGGGAGCGTTTAGTCTATTTACATTTAAGGTAATTATCGATATGTATGTTCCTATTCCCATTTTCTAAATTGTTTTGGGTTCGTTATTATAGGTCTTTTCCTTCTCTTGTGTTTCTTGCCTAGAGAAGTTCCTTTAGCCATTGTTGTAAAGCTGGTTTGGTGGTGCTGAACTCTCTCAGCTTTTGCTTGTCTGTAAAGGTTTTAATTTCTCCATCAAATCTGAATGAGATCCTTGCTGGGTAGAGTAGTCTTGGCTGCAAGTTTTTCTCCTTCATCACTTTCAGTATGTCCTGCCACTCCTTTCTGGCTTGTAGGGTTTCTGCTGAGAGATCAGCTGTTAACCTTATGGTGATTCCCTTATGTGTTATTTGTTGTTTTTCCCTTGCTGCTTTTAATATGCTTTCTTTGTATTTAATTTTTGACAGTTTGATTAATATGTGTCTTGGCGTATTTCTCCTTGGATTTATCTTGTATGGGACTCTCTGTGCTTCCTGGACTTGATTAACTATTTCCTTTCCCATATTAGGGAAGTTTTCAACTATAATCTCTTTAATTATTTTCTCAGTCCCTTTCTTTTTCTCTTCTTCTTCTGGAACCCCTATAATTCGAATGTTCGTGCGTTTAATGTTGTCCCAGAGGTCTTTGAGACTGTCCTCAGTTCTTTTCAATCTTTTTTCTTTATTCTGCTCTGCAGTAGTTATTTCCACTATTTTATCTTCCAGGTCACTTATCCGTTCTTCTGCCTCAGTTATTCTGCTATTGATCCCATCTAGAGTACTTTTAATTTCATTTATTGTGTTGTTCATCGTTGCTTGTTTCATCTTTAGTTCTTCTAGGTCCTTCTTAACTGATTCTTGCATTTTGTCCATTCTATCTCCAAGATTTCGGATCATCCTTACTATCATTATTCTGAATTCTTTTTCAGGTAGACTGCCTATTTCCTCTTCATTTGTTAGGTCTGGTGCACTTTTATCTTGCTCCTTTATCTGCTGTGTGTTTTTCTGTCTTCTCATTTTGCTTATCTTACTGTGTTTGGGGTCTCCTTTTTGCAAGCTGCAGGTTCATAGTTCCTGCTGTTTTTGATGTCTGTCTCCAGTGGCTAAGGTTGGTTCAGTGGGTTGTGTAGGCTTCCTGGTGGAGGGGACTAGTGCCTGTGTTGTGGTGGATGAGGCTGGATCTTGTCTCTCTAGTGGGCAGGTTCACTTCTGGTGGTGTGTTTTGGGGTGTCTGTGGCCTTATTATGATTTTAGGCAGCCTTTCTGCTAATGGGTGGGGTTGTGTTCCTGTTTTGCTAGTTGTTTGGCATAGGTTGTCCAGCACTGTGGCTTGCTGGTCGTTGAGTGAAGCTGGGTGCTGGTGTTAAGATGGAAGTCTCTGGGAGATTTTCGCCGTTTGATATTATGTGGAGCTGGGAGGTCTCTTTGACCAATGTCCTGAAGTTGGCTCTCCTACCTCAGAGGCAGAGCCCTGACTCCTGGCTGGAGCACCAAGAGCTTTTCATCCACACGGCTCAGAATAAAAGGGAGAAAAAGTAGAGGGAATTAGTAGAAGTATGAGGAAAGAAAGAAGGAAAGGAGGGAAGGAAGGAAGGAAGGAAGAAAGAAAGCAAAGAAGGAAAGAAGGCAAGAAGGAAAGAAAGGAGGGAGGGAGGAAGGAAAGAAGGAGGGAAAGAAGGAAAAAAGACAGAAAGAAAGAAGATACAGTAAAAATAAAATAAAGTATAATAAAGTTATTGAATTAAAAAATTCTTATTTAGAAAAAAAAAAAAGGGACGGATAGAACCTTAGGACAAATGGTGGAAGCAAAGCTATACAGACAAAATCTTACACAGACGCATACACATACACCCTCACTAAAAGAGGTAAATGGGGAAAAATCATAAATCTTGCTGTCAGAGACCACCTCCTCAATTTGGGATGATTCGTTGTCTAAAGGAGGGAAGGAAGGAAGGAAAGAAAGAAAGAAAGAAAGAAAGAACGAAGGTAAAGTATAATAACGTTATTAAAATTAAAATTGATTATTAAGAAAAAAATTTAAAAAAAAACCATGGACGGATAGAACCCTAGGACAAATGGTGGAAGCAAGACTATACAGACAATATCTCACACAGAAGCATACACATATACATTCACAAAAAGAGGAAAAGGGAAAAAAAATCATAGATCTTGCTCCTAAAGTCCACTTCCTTAATTTGGGATGATTGGCTGTCTATTCATGTATTCCACAGATGCAGGGTACATCAAGTTGATTGTGGAGCTTTAATCCGCTGCTTCTGAGGCTGCTGGGAGAGATTTCCCTTTCTCTTCTTTGTTCTCACAGCTCCCAGGGGCTCAGCTTTGGATTTGGCCCTGCCACTGCGTGTAGGTCGCTGGAGGGCGTCTGTTTTTTGCTCAGACAGGACGGGGTTAAAAGAGCCGCTGATTCGGGGGCTCTGGCTCACTCAGGCCGGCGGGGTGGGAGGGGCACGGAGTGCGGGGCGGGCCTGCGGCAGCAAAGGCCGGCGTGACTTTGCACCAGCGTGAGGCGCGCTGTGCGTTCTCCCGGGGAAGTTGTCCCTGGATCCCGGGACCCTGGCAGTGGCGGGCTGCACAGGCTCCGCGGAGGAGGGGTGTGGAGAGTGACCTGTGCTCGCACACAGGCCCCTCGGTGGCGGCAGCAGCAGCCTTAGCGTCTCCCGCCCGTCTCTGGGGTCCGTGCTTTTAGCCGCGGCTCGCATCCGTCTCCGGAGTTCCCTCAAGCAGCGTTCTTAAACCCCTCTCCTCACGCACCAGGAAACAAAGAGGGAAGAAAAAGTCTCTTGCCTCTTCGGCAGGTGCAGACTTTTCCCCGGACTCCCTCCGGCTAGCCATGGTGCACTAACCCCTTCAGGCTATGTTCAAGCAGCCAACTCCAGTCCTCTCCCTGCGCTCCGTCCGAAACCGAAACCCGAGCCTCAGAGCCTCAGCTCGCAGCCCCGCCCGCCCCGGCGGGTGAGCAGACAAGCCTCTCGGGCTGCTGAGTGCCGGTCAGCACCGATCCTCTGTGCGGGAATCTCCCCGCTTTGCCCTCCGCACGCGTTGCTGTGCGCTCCTCCGCGGCTCCGAAGCTCCCCCCTCCGCCCCCCGCAGTCTCCGCCCGCGAAGGGGCTTCCTAGTGTGTGTAAACTTTTCCTCCTTCACAGCTCCCTCCCACTGGTGCGGGTCCCGTCCCTGTTCTTTTGTCTCTGTTTTTTACTTTTTTCTTTTGCCCTACCCAGGTACATGGGGAGTTTCTTGTCTTTTGGGAGGTCTGAGGTCTTCTGCCAGCGTTCAGTAGGTGTTCTGTAGGAGTTGTTCCACGTGTAGATGTATTTCTGGTGTATCTGTGGGGAGGAAGGTGATCTCCGCGTCTTACTCTTCCGCCATCTTCAAGGTCCCCCATGGTTTATTTTTTTTATTATTATTATTTTTTATTTTTTTTGGCTGTGTTGTGTCTTTGTTGCTGTGTGTGGGCTTTCTCTAGTTGCAGTGAGCGGGCTTCTCATTGCGGTGGCTTCTCTTGTTGTGGAGCACGGGCTCTAGGAGCGCAGGCTTCAGTAGTTGTGGCACATGGGCTCAGTAGTTGTGGCTCGCGGGCTCTAGAGTGAAGGCTCAGTAGCTGTGGCACATGGGCTTAGTTGCTTCGTGGCATGTGGGATCTTCCCGGACCAGGGCTCGAACCCATGTCCTCTGTATTGGCAGGTGGATTCTTAACCACTGTGCCACCAGGGAAGCGCTCCTTCTGTTTTAAACATTGAAAATAATTCACTTTGCTTAAATAATCATTAAATATGACTCTTAAGAAGAACCCAAGTAAGAACAATAAAAATGATTAACACCTTCACTCTCTTCTGTGATTTTTATACTCCATTCTCTTGCTCTTTTTCCCCCTATTTTTTCTTCTAAGTTTCTCCCTAAGATTTTTGTAGCTCAAAAGATCTAGCACCAAACTACGTATAAGACAGGGTGTTTTGACTTAATCTTTCTCATTTTTCCTTCCCTAGAACAAGAAAATCAGTGGCTTGTAGCTAAATGAGAAAGAAATCCGACTTTCTTATGGAAGCAGAATTTGCTCAAATAGAAAGAAGTAGTTTTGTTGTCTGCAGTCCATGACTAAAGATAGGTTCACGGAAGGTATTCCCACTACTTCTTGTTCAACAAAAACTTTACAAAATGCTGCAGATGTTTCAAGATGAAGGAAGTAAAGTTATGAAAAACCTTAACTGTGTTCTCTGTAAGCCAATTCTAAAGTGAGTCTTTGTGGAGGGTTTCCATGGAGGAAATTCTCAATTTCATTGAAATAATAGTTAGTGATCCTATTGACCGTGCCTTTAAAATCAGATTCTTCCACCAGCAAGTAGAAAAAGAGAACCACACTGAGAATGAAAAATTCCCTAAAGCTCTCAGAAGTTAGAATGAGCAACACCAACTTGGTAGTATTTAAACTAGGAGTCTAAAAACTTTTTCTTTTTCTGTTTTTAATTTTTATTTTTATTGGAGTATAGTTGATCTGCAATGTTATGTTAGTTTCAGGTGTACAGCAAAGTGATTCAGTTATACATATACATATATTCATTCTTTTTTAGATTCTTTTCTCATATAGGTTATCACAGATTTTTTTTTCTTACATCTTTATTGGAGTATAATTGCTTTACAATGTTGTGTTAGTTTCTGCTGTATAACAAAGTGAATCAGCTATATGTATACATATATCCCCATCTCCCCTCCCTCTTGCGTCTCCCTCCCACCCTCCATATCCCACCCCTCTAGGTGGTCACAAAGCACCCAGCTGATCTCCCTGTGCTATGCGGCTGCTTCCCAGTAGCTATCTATTCTACATTTGGTAGTGTATATATGTCCATGCCACTCTCTCACTTCACCCCAGCTTCCCTCTCCCCCCACCCCACCCTTCAAGTCCATTCTCTACGTCTGTGTCTTTATTCCTGTCCTGTCCCTAGGTTCATCAGAGCGATTTTTTCTTTTTTTTTAGATTCCATGTATATGCGTTAGCATACGATATTTGTTTTTCTCTTTCTGACTTACTTCACTCTGTATGACAGACTCTAGGTCCATCCACCTCACTACAGATAACTCAATTTCATTTCTTTTTATGCCAGCAAAGTAAATATTTTCAGCTTAGGGGCCATAAGGCTTCTGTTGCAGTTCTGTCATTGTGGTGCCAAAGAAGCTATAGACAATACTGAACAAAGGAACACGCATTCCAACAGAATTTTATTTGCAAAACTGGTATATCTTGAGGGACTCAGTTTGGTAATCCCTGATTCAAACACTAATATTAAGCATTTAGGGAAAATAGAAAAAAATCTTTGAATTACGGTGAGGTATTGAGTTAAAACTCCAGGAAAAAATGGTTAACACTTTGATCAACGGAACCTATATTATTCTTTTTATTTTTTTTAACATACTTATTGGAGTATAACTGCTTTACAATAGTCTGATAGTTTCTGCTTTATAACAAAGTGAATCAGTTATACATATACATATGTTCCCATATCTCTTCCCTCTTGCGTCTCCCTCCCTCCCACCCTCCCTATCCCGCCCCTCTAGGTGGTCACAAAGCACTGAGCTGATCTCCCTGTGCTATGTGGCTGCTTCCCACTAGTTATCTATTTTACATTTGGTAGTGTTTATATGTCCATGCCACTCTCTCACTTTGTCACAGCTTACCCTTCCCCCTCCCCATATCCTCAAGTCCATTCTCTAGTAGGTCTGTGTCTTTATTCCCATCTTACCTCTAGGTTCTTCATGACCTTTTTTTTTTTCTTAGATTCCATATATATGTGTTAGCATACGGTATTTGTTTTTCTCTTTCTGACTTACTTCACTCTGTATGACAGACTCTAGGTCTATCCACCTCACTACAAATAACTCAATTTCGTTTCTTTTTTATGGCTGAGTAATATTCCATTGTATATATGTGCCACATCTTCTTTATCCATTCACCCAATGATGGACACTTAGCTTGCTTCCATCTCCTGGCTATTGTAAATAGAGCTGCAATGAACATTTTGGTACATGACTCTTTTTGAATTATGGATTTCTCAGGGTATATGCCCAGTAGTGGGATTGCTAGCTCTCCCAAATGGTAGTTCTATTTGTAGTTTTTTAAGGAACCTCCATACTGTTCTCCATAGTGGCTGTATCAATTTACATTCCCACCAGCAGTGCAAGAGCATTCCCTTCTCTCCTCACCCTCTCCAGCATTTATTGTTTCCAGAATTTTTGATGATGGCCATTCTGACCAGTGTGAGATGATATCTCATTATAGTTTTGATTTGCATTTCTCTAATGATTAATGATGTTGAGCATTCTTTCATATTTGTTGGCAGTCTGTATATCTTCCTTGGAGAAATGTCTACTTAGGTCTTCTGTACATTTTTGGATTGGGTTGTTTGTTTCTTTGTTATTGAGCTGCATGAGCTGCTTGTAAATTTTGGAGATTAATCCTTTGTCAGTTGCTTCATTTGCAAATATTTTCTCCCATTCTGAGGGCTGTCTTTTGGTCTTCTTTATAGTTTCCTGTGCTGTGCAAAAGCTTTTAAGTTTCATTAGGTCCCATTTGTTTATTTTTGTTTTTATTTCCATTTCTCTAGGAGGTGGGTCAAAAAGGATCTTGCTGTGATTTATGTCATAGAGTGTTCTGCCTATATTTTTCTCTAAGAGTTTGATAGTTTCTGGTGTTACATTTAGGTCTTTAATCCATTTTGAGCTTCTTTTTGTGTTTGGTGTTAGGGAGTGTTCTAATCTCATACTTTTACATGTACCTGTCCAGTTTTCTCAGCACCACTTATTGAAGAGGCTGTCTTTTCTCCACTGTATATTCTGGCCTGCTTTATCAAAGATAAGGTGTCCATATGTGTGTCGGTTTATCTCTGGGCTTTCTATCCACTTCCATTGATCTATCTTTCTGTTTTTGTGCCATTACCATACTGTCTTGATTACTGTAGCTTTGTAGTATCGTCTGAAGTCATGGAGCCTATTCCTCCAGCTCCATTTTTCGTTCTCAAGATTGCTTTGGCTATTCGGGGTCTTTTGTGTTTCCATACAAATTGTGAAAATTTTTGTTCTAGTTCTGTGAAAAATGCCAGTGGTAGTTTGATAGGGATTGCATTGAATCTGTAGATTGCTTTGGGTAGTAGAGTCATTTTCACAATGTTGATTCTTCCAATCCAAGAACTTGGTATATCTCTCCATCTATTTGTATCATCTTTAATTTCTTTCCTCAGTGTCTTATAATTATTCTGCATACAGGTCTTTTGTCTCCTTAGGTAGGTTTATTCCTAGATATTTTATTCTTTTTGCTTGCAATAGGTAAATGGGAGTGTTTCTTAATTTCATCTTTAGATTTTTCATCATTAGTGTATAGGAATGCCAGAGATTTCTGTGCATTAATTTTGTAACCTGCTACTTTACAAAATTCATTGATTAGCTCTAGTAGTTTTCTGGTAGCATCTTTGGGATTCTCTATGTATAGTATCATGTCATCTGCTAACAGTGACAGGTTTACTTCTTCTTTTCTGATTTGGATTCCTTTTATTTCTTTTTCTTCTCTGATTGCTGTGGCTAAAACTTCCAAAACTATGTTGAATAAGAGTGGTGAGAGTGGGCAACCTTGTCTTGTTCCTGATCTTAGTGGAAATAATTTCAATTTTTCACCATTGAGGATGATGTTGGCTGTGGGTTTGTCATATATGGCCTTCATTATGTTGAGGAAAGTTCCCTCTATGCCTACTTTCTGCAGGGTTTTTATCATAAATGGGTATTGAATTTTGTCAAAAGCTGTCTCAGCATCTATTGTGATGATCATATGGTTTTTCTCCTTCAGTTCGTTAATATGGTGTATCATGTTGATTGATTTGTGCATATTGAAGAATCCTTGCATTCCTGGGGTAAATACCACTTGATCATGGTGTATGATCCTTTTAATGTGCTGTTGGGTTCTTTTTGCTAGTATTTTGTTGAGGATTTTTGCATCTGTGTTCATCAGTGATATTGGCCTGTAGTTTTCTTTCTTTGTGACATCTTTGTCTGGTTTTGGTATCAAGGTGATGGTTGCCTTGTAGAATGAGTTTGGGAGTGTTCCTCCCTCTGCTATATTTTGGAAGAGTTTGAGAAGGATAGGTGTTAGCTCTTCTCTAAATGTTTGATAGAATTCGCCTGTGAAGCCATCTGGTCCTGGGCTTTTGTTTGTTGGAAGATTTTTAATCATATCCTCAATTTCAGTGCTTGTGATTGGTCTGTTCATATTTTCTATTTTTTCCTGGTTCAATCTTGGCAGTTTGTGCATTTCTAAGAATTCATCCATTTCTTCCAGGTTTTCCATTTTTTTGGCATAGAATTGCTTGTAGTAATCTCTCATGATCTTTTGTATTTCTGCAGTGTCAGTTGTTACTTCTCCTTTTTCATTTCTAATTCTACTGATCTGAGTCTTCTCCCTTTTTTTCTTGATGAGTCTGGCTAATGGTTTATCTATTTTGTTTATCTTCTCAAAGAACCAGCCTTTAGTTTTATTGATCTTTACTATCCTTTCCTTCATTTCTTTTTCATTTATTTCTGATCTGATCTTTATTATTTCTTTCCTTCTGCTAACTTTGGGCTTTTTTGGTTCTTCATTCTCTAATTGCTTTAGGTGCAAGGTTAGGTTGTTTATTTGAGATGTTTTCTATTTCTTAAGGTAGGATTGTATTGCTATAAACTTCCCTCTTAGAACTGCTTTTGCTGCATCCCATAGGTTTTGGGTCGTCGTGTTTTCATTTTCATTTGTTTCTAGGTATTTTGTGATTTCCTATTTGATTTCTTCAGTGATCTCTTGGTTATTAAGTAGTGTGTTGTTTAGCCTCCATGTGTTTGTACTTTTTACAGATCTTTTCCTGTAATTGATACCTAGTCTCATAGTGTTGTGGTCTAAAAAGATACTTGATACAATTTCAATTTTCTTAAATTTACCAAGGCTTGATTTGTGACCCAAGATATGATCTATCCTGGAGAATGTTCCATGAGCACTTGAGAAGAATGTGTATTTTGTGGATTTTGAATGGAATGTCCTATAAATATCTATTAAATCCATCTTGTTTAATGTATCATTTAAAGCTTGTGTTTCCTTATTTATTTTCATTTTGGATGATCTGTCCTTTGGGGAAAGTGGGGTGTTAATGTCCCCTACTATGAATGTGTTACTGCCGATTTCCCCTTTTATGGCTGTTAGTGTTTGCCTTATGTATTGAGGTGCTCCTATGTTGGGTGCCTAAATATTTACAATTGTTATATCTTCTTCTTGGATCGATCCCTTGATCATTATGTAGTGTCCTTCTTTGTCTCTTGTAATAGTCTTTATTTTAATAAAGTCTATTTTGTCTGATATGAGAATTGCTACTCCAGATTTCTTCTGATTTCCATTTGCATGGAATATCTTTTTCCATCCCCTAACTTTCAGTCTGTTTGTGTCCCTAGGTCTGAAGTGGGTCTCTTGTAGACAGCATATGTATGGGTCTTGTTTTTATATCCATTCAGCCAATCTGTGTCTTTTGGTGGGAGCATTTAATCAATTTACATTTAAGGTAATTATCGATATGTATGTTCCTATTACCATTGTCTTAATTGTTTTGGGTTTGTTATTGTAGGTCTTTTCCTTTTCTTGTGTTTCTTGCCTAGAGAAGTTCCTTTAGCCGTTGTTGTAAAGCTGGTTTGGTGGTGCTGAACTCTCTCAGCTTTTGCTTGTCTTTAAAGGCTTTCATTTCTCCATGAAATCTGAATGAGATCCTTGCTGTGTAGAGTAATCTTGGTTGTAGGTTTTTGTCCTTCATCACTTTAAATATGTCCTGCCATGCCCTTCTAGCTTGCAGAGTTTCTGCTGAAAGGTCAGCTGTTAACCTTATGGGGATTCCCTTGTGTGTTATTTGTTGTTTTTCCCTTGCTGCTTTTAATATGTTTTCTTTGTATTTAATTTTTGATAGTTTGATTAATATGTGTCTTGGCATGTTTCTCCTTGGATTTATCCTGTTTGGGACTCTCTGTGCTTCCTGGACTTGATTAACTATTTCCTTTCCCATATTAGGGAAGTTTTCAACTATAATCTCTTTAATTATTTTCTCAGTCCCTTTCTCAGTCCCTTTCTCAGTCCTCTTCTTCTTCTGGGACCCCTGTAATTCAAATGTTGTTACGTTTAATGTTGTCTCAGAGGTCTCTGAGACTGTCCTCAGTTCTTTTCAATCTTTTTTCTTTATTCTGCTATGCAGTAGTTATTTCCACTATTTTATATTCCAGGTCACTTATCTGTTCTTCTGCCTCAGTTTTTCTGCTGTTGATCCCTTCTAGAGTATTTTTAATTTCATTTATTGTGTTGTTCTTCGTTGCTTGTTTCCTCTTTAGTTCTTCTAGATCCTTGTTAAATGTTTCTTGCATTGTCTCTATTCTGTTTCCCAGATTTTGGATCATCTTTACTATCATTATTCTGAATTCTTTTTCAGGTAGACTGCCTATTTCCTCTTCATTTGTTAGGTCTGGTACGTTTTTACCTTGTTCCTTCATCTGCTGTGTGTTCTTCTGTCTTCTCATTTTGCTTATCTTACTGTGTTTGGGGTCTCATTTTTGCAGGCTGCAGATTCGTAGTTCCTGTTGTTTTTGGTGTCTGTCCCCAGTGGCTAAAGTTGATTCAGTGGGTTGTGTAGGCTTCCTGGTGGAGGGGACTAGTGCCTGTGTTCTTGTGGATGAGGCTGGATCTTGTCTTTCTGGTGGGCAAGTCCACATCTGGTGGTGTGTTTTGGTGTGTCTGTGGGCTTATTATGATTTTAGGCAGCCTCTCTGCTAATGGGTGGGGTTGTGTTTCTGTCTTGCTAGTTGTTTGGCATAGGATGTCCACACTGTAGCTTGCTGGTCATTGAGTGAATCTGGCTGCTGGTGTTAAGATGGAGATCTCTGGGAGATTTTTGCCGTTTGATATTATGTGGAGCTGGGAGGTCTCTTGTGGACCAATGTCCTGAAGTTGGCTCTCCCAGCTCAGTGGCACAGCCCTGACTTCTGGCTGTAGTACCAAGAGCTTTTCATCCACACGGCTCAGAATAAAAGCGAGAAAAAGTAGAAAGAAGGAAAGAAAGAAAGAAAGAAAGAAAGAGGATAAAATAAAGTAAGATAACATAAAATAAAGTTATTAAAATAAAAAATAATTATTAGGAAAAAAAATTTTTTTAAGTAAGAAAAGATAACAAAACAAAAAAACGGACAGAACCCTAGGACAAATGGTGAAAGCAAAGTTATATAGACAAAATGTCACACAGAAGCATACACATACACTCTCACAAAAAGAGGAAAAGGGGAAAAAGTAATATATCTTGCTCTCAAAGTCCACCTCCTCAATTTGGGATGATTCGTTGTCTATTCACGTATTCCACAGATGCCGGGTACATCAGGTTGATTGTGGAGCTTTAATCCGCTGCTCCTGAGGCTGCTGGGAGAGATTTCCCTTTCTCTTCTTTGTTCGCACAGCTCCCAGGGGCTCAGCTTTGGATTTGGCCCCTCCTGTGCGTGTAGGTCGCCTGAGGGCGTCTGTTCTTCGCTCAGACAGGACGGGGTTAAAGGAGCAGCTGATTTGGGGGCTCTGGCTCACTCAGGCTGGGGGAGGGAGGGGTATGGATGCGGGCGAGCCTGCAGAGTCTTAGGCCATCGTGATGTTGCACCAGCCTGAGGTGCCGTGTGTTCTCCTGGGGAAGTTGCCCCTGGATCCCGGGACTCTGGCAGTGGCGGGCTGCACAGGCGCCCCGAAGGGAGGTGTGGATAGTGACCTGTGCTCGCACACAGGCTTCTTGGTGGCGGCAGCAGCAGCCTTAGCGTCTCATGCCCGTCTCTGGGGTCTGCGCTGATAGCCGCAGCTCGTGCCCATGTCTGGAGCTCCTTTAAGCAGCGCTCTTAATCCCCTCTCCTCGCACACTAGGAAACAAAGAGGTCAGAAAAAGTCTCTTGCCTCTTTGGCAGCTCCAGACTTTTTCCTGGACTCCTTCCTGGCTAGCCATGGTGCACTAACCCCTTCAGGCTATGTTCAAGCAGCCAACCCCAGTCCTCTCCCTGCGATCCGATCCGACCTCTGAAGCCTGAGCCTCAGCTCCCAGCCCCGCCCGCCCCGGCGGGTGAGCAGACAAGCCTCTCGGGCTGCTGAGTGCTGGTCGGCACCGATCCTCTGTGCGGGAATTTCTCCGCTTTGCCCTCCGCACCCCTGTTGCTGTGCTCCCCTCCGTGGCCCCGAAGCTCCCCCTTCCGCCACCCACAGTCTCCGCCGGCGAAGGGGCTTCTAGTGTGTGGAAACCTTTCCTCCTTCACAGCTCCCTCCCACTGGTGCGGGTCCCGTCCCTATTCTTTTGTCTGTTTTTCCTTTTGCCCTACCCAGGTACGTGGGGAGTTTCTTGCCTTTTGGGAGGTCTGAGGTCTTCTGCCAGCGTTCAGTGGGTGTTCTATAGGAGCAGTTCCACGTGTAGATGTATTTCTGATGTATCTGTGGGGAGGAAGGTAATCTCCACGTCTTAGTCTTCCGCCATCTTCCCCTATATTATTCTTTATTGAGGTGTGCCTTTTGGAATAAGAGAAAGGCACAGAACAACAATAATGAGTGTAGTTAGCTTAATCCTCTAATCCTTTCTTCTGCTCTCTTTTTCGCCTTTCTTCCTTTTCCTTCTCATTCCAATTTTCTCCTTTATTGTTTTCAGTAAACGTTTAGACTTGTGTACATATCACATTCACGTATCCATTCCATAAGAATGCTTGAGCTATTTTGATGGATAGCATTTAGTCCCAGCTTGATTTTCATGTAGAATGGGAATGGAAGAACACCTTAGTCTCAAGAAACAAAGTTTGCTAGCCAGTTTACGCAGTTTGCATGTCTAGTGGCAATGAAGAAAGACAGATCTTCCTGTCAACATGCTGACTCATATACTCTACCGCCACTTCAATGACTGAAGAGTCTGCAATCAATTATGTGACACAGCGTTGTCTAATTGATGGGCTATATGTGTGTGTGAGGCTATTATAATAGATTAGCTCCTATTAAGATAAAATCATCATGTGGAAAACTCTCTGCCTGCCAAATGCCGGCTTCTGCCAAACCATCTGATCAGTGTTATAGAATATCTAAGCATTTATTCTCAGAAAAGTGACTATAGAAAAACAGCAGCCTCGCATTCAGCACATTGGCCCTCTCTCCTCCTTACTTCAAGTCACATCTGCTGATTTCATGGTTTGATACTTTTTTAAAAATTCTTGTTAGCTCTCTTGAGCCTGTTGGATCCCATCCAGCCTCCCAGCCTTACACACTAAATCAACCAAACTCAGATCAGGCTCTCTGCTAAGCGGGAAGGAAGGAAGAAGCACAGAGGGGCATAGAAACATTATACTGAACTCTGGTAGGCTTGGAGAATATTTGCCCGAAATTGATCCCTTGAACCTTGAACCTAACAAACTTGCTTGGCACTCGTTGTCATATTGTGGAAACCACAGTATTGAATTGGACTTGGTTTCGGCCACACCCCTAACAGTTGGCATAGATAGGATCTCAAGCAAGACATGAAATATCTCGGGTCCTCAAATTTTTACAAAGTAAGGAAGATGGATTGGGAAGATTTTGAGGATATTTTTCAGTTTTATATTCCAAGAATCTCAGATGATGTATTTTGAAAATTCTTTTTTGACTCTAAACTTAATAGCAGTGCATTTAATAATGAGGTTCCCTTTTCTAGTTATCTCTTTTGTAACAACCCACCCCCAAATTTTGTGGCTTAAGAAAACAGCATATATTTTTCTCACAAATCTGCAATTTGGGTCGGAATTTGTCAGGCAGTCATCTCTACCCCACTCAGCATTGGCTAAGGCAGCTCAAAGGCTGGAGATTGGAATCATCTGAAGCCTTATTGACTCAGGTACTTGGCAGTTGATGTTTGCTGTTAGCTGGAACTTAAGCTGGAACTGCCAGCTGGAACCTCTGTAGGTGGCATTTTCATGTGTCCTGAGCCTCCTTACAACATGGTGGCTGGGTTTCCAGGGCAAGCATCTAGATTGAGGGGGCCAGGAGGAAGCTGTGTTGCTTTTACAAGCTAATCTTGGAAGTTGTGCAGAGTCTCTCTCACCACATTCTATTTGTCAAGAAGGTCATAAAGGTCTGCCCAGTTCAAGGGGAAAGGAAAAATTGATAAGGGTGTGGCAAGGTGTTGGAAGAGCTGGTGGGACTGGAAATATTTCTGTGGCCAGTTTTGGAAAATATAATCTGCCACATTCAGGTTATAACAAGGGCTTATATTTGAATAGAACTACTATGGAATAGATGTGCTAATATCACTGCTTGGGAACTCAGCTTCCTCATTAATAATTTAAAAAGGAAAAAAAAAAGAGTGATTCTATATCCCAGAGCCTCTGCTTAATATCCCTATATGCCTTATTTCATTTAATCTTCATTTTTACAGGTGAGGAATTGGAAGTAGGAGGAGTTCAAGTACCTTGCCTAGGTTCTCATAGCAGGCAAGTGTGCAATGGAAAGTGGACTTCAGAATCAAGCCTGTCTAGTTACAAAGCCCCTGTCTCTTCTGCTACCCCATAGTGCTTCACACATAAAACTCCTGTTCTCATGTTTTAACTTTATTTTTGTTGTTGTTGAAAGAGGGTAAATTCGGATGATATTTTAGGTGGGACTGAAAAGGGAGAAGAGTTGCCAGATAGTTTAACACCTGAAGTGACTCCATATCTAAAATTAGTCTTTGAAAATTAGTCAGCAGGAGTTGATTGTGAATGGCCATTTTTTCTCTTGCACTGGAGAAGGGCAAAGCAGGACGATAGCCTGGCTGTTATTGGTACCTAAGGACTGGGGAAAATGCTGAAGCGTGTCTCTGATTCATAGCTGATGGTATGTATGACCATAACGTGAGTAAAAATTTATGAGGCAGTTCTCCAAGGGTTAATGATGAATAAGTGTATAAAGTGTCATTAGAATCAGATGTGAGAACACGGAAGAGTAGACCAAAGCCGCCCAGGAGTCTGGACTAAAAAGGAGTCAAGCAGTTGTTGCCTGAGGTTGGGCTTCTGTGTTTGTGGGCCAGGCCCATGTAAGAGAACGGAGTGGGCAAGAGTGTCTTTGCTTGTCCCTGGATTAGGTTCTTCTACCAAATTTATGTGTCAGGTATGCATGCCAGATTGCCATTAAACAGAAGGCTTTGTGAAGGCTCTCTGCCTACACAGGGTCACCCTTTAATGATTGCCTACCCCATTCATTCAGTAAAATCAAACAAACAACAACAACAAAAAATGTAGTTGACCTGATCCAATTATCTTTTAACATCTTTGGCATTGACTTGACCCAACCAATTGAGTATGGCATCATGTGAACATAGGCTTATAGGGATTCACCTCCTATCCCCTGCTTCCCCCCCCCCCCACATTAGCTGTAGAGAAATCTATGGTTTTTAAGGAAGTTATTATAAGAATTTTTGTTTTTTGTTAACAATGGGGTAGCTGTTAAAAGACCATTCTGGGTCTGGTTGACAAAAGATTTTGCCTCATTGTCTACATCAACACACTCACTGCCTTAGTACAAATGGTCTCCCAAGGACAATTTTTAGGTCTTAGCTGTGAGATTTCTTTTTCTCATGTGCTTGCAGCAATTTCAATTGCTTCATAGCTCAACATCTGGACCACATTTGGCTTCATTGTTGGAAAATAAATTAGCATCCCAGATCACGAACAAGGGGCTGACCTTGCACTGGAAAGCAGCGACCATGTCTTCAGTTGATAGACCAGTCTTCCTTGACTATGGAGAAAAAGCTGAAACGCATCTCTTTTCTGGAATTAGTGCCGTCTCTCAGAACAGCCTGAGTCTGCTCACAATAAACTGGACATTTGCCCTAGGATGTGGAGCAAAAGATGACACTAATTGGAAGTTGGCATCCTGGAAAACATGTCACAGTCACCTCCTGCAGGAAGGTAACCCTTATCATGTGCCAGCACCGAACTGTGGGCTCCATGGACCTGCCTGTGTCTGCTCACACCTGTTCCAACACGGGTGCCAAGAAATGGGGGGTCAGGAGGAATTAGACGCACAGAGCCTTTGGGAAGCCACAGAAGTCACAGGGCCCTTTGGAATTATAATAGATTCGACAAGGAGGAGATGGCCTATGTAGATGTATTTGGCTGTGGTCATGAGCATTGAGAATCCCATGTCAAGCACCAATCTGAACAAACTGAACACTGAAGGAAACAGAAGATTAAAGGAGCCAGAAATAGACACCATGAAAAAGAGGATTTACATTACTGGTAAGTTTTATTTTTATTGCAACTTTTTCTTTTTAAATTAGGGGTGATGTACAAATATGGAGATAGAAATGCATTGCATTGGTATAAATAAATAGACTTATACCCACTAGTATCTTCTGCTATTTAATGGATCAGGGCAGATTTTAAGTCAAATCATGGCCCAAGAAGTGTCAGCTGTAAGCACATATAAAACCTGACATCACAATTAGCATAAACATGGGTGTTAATCCTAACTGTGAAATATAAAGTGATTACACTTTGTGATCACACCTCTCTTATTTTATCTCCTTACCTTCCTCTCATAAAGGGCTCCCAAAACTTTTTTTTTATATGGGTCTGCGTAAGATGCAGAAGTGAGGAATAGATATAGATGACTCTATGTAGCCAGGAGAGATACTGCTTCTTTCCCACTATGGCATGTTAACTCCTTTTCCTACTATTCAGTTAGTTCCACAAAAGTTTATTACGATCCCATTTGGTGTCAGACACTGTGTGCTAAGCACTTGGGGTACACAATATTTAGGCCACTTTTAGCTATTTCCCAGATTACTGCACTAGTCTCTTAGTCAGGGATCTTGTTTCTGGTCTCACCACTTCACCATTACACTTTTCCCAACTTGCTCTTCAAAATACAGATTGAGTCATCTTTCTAAAATGTAAATTCTATCACATTACTTCCATGAATTAAATTCTTTAGTTGTTATCAGTTGCCCTCAGGATACAGTCCTAGCTCTTTGGCAGGACACCTGAGATTCTGATGAGCCTGCTACTGCTTGCCCACCTCATCTTTGGCCATCCTTCATCACGCCTCTGAGGCATGTTTAACTGAGCACAGTTACACAGAACTACTTGCAATTACCTGAAAGCACCATGTGCTTTCTTATCTCTAGGTCTTTGCAAAAAGTGTTCCCTCAACCTGGATTACCTTCTGCCCCTCTGCATGTGGTCAATGCCTACTCATCTTTCCTACCTTCATTGAAATGCCACTTCCTTTGGGGAGCTTACCATAACTTTCCTTCTACACTGCTGCAGCACCATTAGCTTAATCAAGTAACCATCTCTTGTTGGTTAAATGATTTATTTTATCACTCACTAGTACATTTATCACTCCTTTACATCCCTCTAGAGTAGTTAAGTCTTTGATTAAAATATAACAAATCTATGCACTCCTACCCTTTGTTTTGTGTCTTGTGCACACACCATCAATATTATAGCTATGTGCATAGTCTCATACTTATTTAGCATTTACGATGGCAAAGAATAGTTTTTCACTTATCATTATTTAATCTTTAAAACAACTCTAAGTAGTAGTTATTACTGCCATCATCTCATTTTCAGCTACATTTAATTAATTTCCCCAGGTGTTTAGAATAGCAGAACTAAGATTTAAACCCTGATCTGTAAGACACCAGAGTCTATTTTGCTCTCTCTTAAGACACAGTATAATAAGTTCCTTCTGTCTGTCGCTCACTTATTTAATTTTAAACTTTCCAAGGTTAGGAATAACGTTTTAATCATAGTTACAGCTCCAGTACATAGTACAATGTCTTTCATGCAATGCATTTTGAGAACACAGAGAATGGATGGGGAGGCCTTTGCACCTATCCTTAAGTTGCTCATAGAACTAGAGGGCAGACACCTAAAAGGAAAATTTTGATATAATGAGATAAATGCACTATTATAGATAGGCACCGGTTACTATGAAGTGAGGAGGAGGGACGTATAGCCCAGACTTCAAGTGCTTGGTTTCCTAAAAGAAGTAATGCCTGAATTGAATATGAGCACACTAACTTCTTAGATACATTTGCACTAAATGTGTATCTAGGGGAAATTCAAGTAATGTAATCTTCTTCGTGACAAAAAATTAAACTGCAGTCATATTTTTGAAACATTTAGCATGTAGCAGATGAGGTGTGGAGAAATGATATCATGTTAGGGTCAAGGGCTAGATTTAAAATTTTTGATTTGGCATTTTTCATGTGACAAATGATTATTGGAGTCTGGTTGAATAAAAACTCTAAGTCTTCAAGTAATATGAACTGGAAACCCCCCCTCAATTTTGTTTAATTTTTTAAATATGTAGAAACATTACTATTTCTATAATATCCAGACTAAAGTCTGTTTAGAAACCATCTGCATGACCTCTTGTCCTCATTCTTTTGACCTCTACAAAGGAGAAGTTGGGTTGAAGATTCCTGAAGGATATTTCCAGCTCTAGTAGACTCTGATCCTCAGTTTTGTCCGTGATTTACTCTGAGAACGTAGTAAAATGTCCACTGTTTTAATAAATACAGATAATCATATTCTGAAAGGAAAAGTAGTATTATAAGTCAGGTGCTTGCAATTTTGAGCTAAACTCCGAGCACTTCTAATCTGAATTCAGATGAGCTCCTGAGATCAGTATACCTGTTTTTTTTTTTTAAGATTTTTTTTTTCTTTGATGTGGACCATTTTTAAAGTCTTCTTGAATTTGTTACAATATTGCTTTTGATTTATGTTTTGGTTTTTTGGCCCTGAGGCATGTGGGATCTTAGCTCCCCGACCACGGATTGAACCCGCACCCCCTGCATTGGAAGGAGAATTCTTAACCGCTGGACTGCCAGGGAAGTCCCTAGCATACCTGGTTTTTAAGTGTGGTTACTGACACCGATTTCAAAGTGAGGGCTGCTGTCCTTGGTGCTGACAGTGATGTTTACATTGATCTTCTTGAGGAAGTATGTGTGTGTGAAAGAGAGAGTGGGGGTTGTGGGGAGAGAGCGAGAGGTGGGCGGGGACAGAGGGAGAGTTATCCAGGACACAGAAAAAATGTCTCTCACTCGTTTAACCAGGAAGCATCGCTTTTACTCTTCTAAACTCATCTAGGGAGCTTCAAAGATTTTCTGGGATTCTTCATTATTTAATCTATATCTTTTTTTTTTTTTTTTTTGCGGTACTCGGGCCTCTCACTGTTGTGGCCTCTCCCGCTGCGGAGCACAGGCTCCAAACGCGCAGGCTCAGCGGCCATGGCTCACGGGCCCAGCCTTTCCGCGGCATGTGGGATCTTCCCGGACCAGGGCACGAACCCGTGTCCCCTGCATTGGCAGGCGGACTCTCAACCACTGCGCCACCAGGGAAGCCCTGATCTATATCTTTTTAAACTGTGACTGAATTTTTACATAAGGGGTTAAGAGTGGTTCCCCCTTAGCTTTTCATTTTCCATGTTGATCTCTCAGTTTGCCGTACAATAGCCTTTGTATGCGTATTGTGTCAGGGAGTTTCTTCCTTTTATTTTCAGCAAACTTAAATACCCATTTGACATTATTCTTTGTGTTCTCCTCTTCACAGACATGGAAGACATCGGTTCAGTTTCTATGAACTTAAAAATCAAGTTGTGATTAACCTGTTTATGTAACTGGAAAATACTGTGCCTCCTTTCCTCCCCTGCAGGGTATCTGCTCCTCCTGTTTGTTCTTAATAACAACCAAATTCCTTGGGCTAATGATATTATTTGTTGAAAAGCATGGAAGACTACTGGGAGCCATTATCATTCTTGCCGTCTTTTTCTTTTAAAAAAAAAAAGAATTACGAAGCTTTTGCCTCATCTCTCCATTTTCTGATCATTTCACTGATCACATGTCAGCATATTTCACACCAGGTACTACCTTTCAGACCAGTTTATTTATTCCCCTTTTAACCTTCCTTATGCAACTCACAGTTCTTTTTTTTCCCCCAATTCTTTTCCAGTTATCTTAGAAAGATTTGTCTCCCTCTCTTTGTTCCACTTGTGAGAAAAAAAGGGGCTAATCCAGACTTTTCAGTATAGGAGTATTGCTGGCAATATCTCTATAGTAAAGGGAATGAAAGCTAGAAACTTTGATGTGGAATTAGGGAGAATAAAGAACCAGTGCCTTGAACTTTGAAACCCACTGAAAATGCATTCAGTACCTTTAAGAGTCAACATTTTCTTCCTTATCTTTCTCTAGTTAAATTTACTTTCATCAAAGAACAAAATCTTTTTTTTTTCTGTTTTGTTTTCCCTTTTTTTTGGCATTTCATATTGTTTGCTACAGTTTTTTTCTAATGCAATTGTACCATATTTCAGTTTCAGCTGAGGTTAAAAAAGCTTTTGTGAACTGGACCTTTACAGATGATGTATAACATTTCATTATGTGTTTGAGGTCCAAGCAATAGGTATATAACTTTTGGAAAATATTTATTTCCATCATGGGGCCTCTCTGTATTAATTTCTTATGCTTGATGGATTTTGTTAAATATTTCATTGCCATCCATTTATTTTCAAAACTGAATGCCTACATTTTCTTTGCATCAAACAAATAACCACCTTAGTAGGTTTTTATCTATTCACACTCCAGTTTTTAATATTCCTTCATTTATTCACATGGCAATTATTTATGACAATTATCAATAGATAGAGTGCCTAGTACATACCAGGCATTGTACTAAGTCCTGTGACAGAGATATTTAAAGAATAGTCTTTATCTCAAGTTGCTCATGCTGTAATGGGGGTACCAGATGAGCAAACATAATTGTGGGAGTGAATTAACTGAATTAACTCAGTTAATTGAATTATGACAGAGGTACAAAGTGTCATGGAACATAGGAAAGGGTACCAACTTATCCACTGGGGTCCAGAGCTGGAAACTCTATGGTATGACCTTGAAGAATTGCCCTAATGGACTTATAACTGAGCAGTGTTTACTGGCCCTGATTGTGATACATCTGTGCAGTTGTATGGGCTTTGGAATCAGAGAGACCTGGAAACAAATTCTGGCCCAGCTGTTTCCTAAGTGGTGTTCTACTTGAGATTCAATTTTTTCATCTACGAAATGAGAATGATGACACCTGCCTCACAAAATATGATTTGAATAAGATAATGAGGTTCATATCTTTTCTTTAAGCCCCTCCCCATAGACATTAATGATAACAAGACTGAACTCTGATTATCACACTTGGTAATGCTCAAGCCTTGGTTAAAGCTATTTACATGTCTAATCCTTTTGATTGTCACCACTACTCTGTTAGGTATATATTATTATTTCTATTATCCCTGCTTCACAAGGAGGAAAGTGAGGTCTACAGAAGTTAAATGATTTGTCCCAAGGATATGGTTTATAAGAGAGAGAGCAAGGGGTTGAACTTAAATCTGCTTAGCACTGAAGCCCAGGTCTTTATCTCCCCCTATACTCTTGCTTCCTGCCCTGTTTTATTTCGATTATTGAGTATGGTAGACATTTGTCTCACGGGTTTTGATTCCCTGGTAGGAGACTAGGGTAGACATTAAAGTATACATTTTATGTGGACGTGCACCATGTGTATTTTGCTAAGCTGAATCCTCAGCTTATCACATAGGACTTGATACCCAGAAGGCACTTATATTTGTAAAAATGTAGACTAAGCTGATGTAACAAAGAAACTCCAAAACACAGATGTTTATTTCCTTCTCACATAAGAGTCCATGGCAGGTAGGTAGGCTTGACTTTTCCATTTTCAACAAGCAGACAAGTAACAGCAAAAGTCCAGGTCAAGGATTTTTTTTAAGCAAGTGATGCCAAAGTTGCCCTTGTCACTTCCATTCACTCTCCATTAGTGCAAACTTAGGTCACCATCCGTCCCTATGAGATGGGTCAGAAAATTTACATTCTAGTTGGATGGCTGCTTTCTCAGGAAGGGGAGGAGAATAGATTTGTGAGCACCACCAGAAATTTCCATTACAGTGCTCAGTGAACATTTATTGAATGAGTAAATGAAGAAAATCAAAGCCTGTAAGTAAACATGAGCCCCAATGAGACCAAGACAAAGGTGTTAGCTTGATCCACTAGCTCAGAGACCTATGTCAACGTGCCAATACGTCTTTCCAGCTAATTCTTGCAAAAACACATCTTTAGTCATAGCCACCTATTGTAAGTGTCATTTCACTCTAATGTTTTCCTTTAATCTGTGACTGTCAACTTTTCTCTTGAATGTCAGAATGGGATCGAAGCTAGAGAAGAGTTTATGTGAGCTCCATGGATTATGCCACTCTCTTAAGGGAGATAAAGTGACAGGTTATACAGCACTTATCTATGTCAGCTATCAGGGACTCTTCATCCTGCAGGGGAGAGTATCACGAGTTTTAGCTGGTTATTTGTGATCCTCTTTCAGAACTACCTTGGAATTAGAAGAGAGTAGCTCTGACACTGGCAAATGTAGTTTTAATTCTCCTAAAAGAAATTTTCTACCTTTGGGCTTCTAGACTCTGTCAGATCAATATCCTAGCTGGGAACTCTATCCTGGCAACTTCCTCTTTTCTGCAATGTAACACTTGCCTTGTTTCATTAGAGTTTTTTCACAGCCCCTGTACGGGCATGTATTGTATGATGATCCACTGGTAGCAGATAATTTGCCCCAGAGAGTGTGACCACTTTTCTTTGTTGCCTGAGGGTATGAGAGATCCTTATTAATTTCACCGAGTCAACAGCCAGAATTGCAATAGACTTTGTGAATGGAGAAGAGAAAAAGGTACAGATCAGGGGCAGTAGTCAGTGAGGACATTTTCTTCCAAATTTACCAAGGTGGAACCTTCCTCTCTCACTTGTAAGGCTGAAAAAAAAATTAAAGAATAACTACGGAAATCTCATATCTCTTTAAGCTCTTTCATTCCTAAGAACTTAAAGTGACTCTGTAGACCTACATCTCATTTATTTTCACGACATCCCTGTGGGTTCAGAGGCTAGTTTTTCTTTTACTGTCCAGAGGAAAGGCAATGCACTAAGAACTCAAGTGACTTGTATTCAAGGTCAAAAAATGAGACAAGTTG
This sequence comes from Tursiops truncatus, assembly GCF_011762595.2. NCBI lineage: Eukaryota > Metazoa > Chordata > Mammalia > Artiodactyla > Delphinidae > Tursiops > Tursiops truncatus. Next base: position 21,530,357 of record NC_047035.1, on the reverse strand, counting down.
TAAAGCCAATGCTTGAATTCAGGCTTCTGGCTTCTCACCTAGTGGCTGCTTTAAGATGATAGTATTTGGGGAAGAAACATAGATGGGAAAACTTAAAATATATGATAAAGACACGATATATTGAGGTTCAGATCTGGAAATGTTCCTTAGTTCACAGATGTAAAAAAATGCTTTCGAGGGACTTCACTGGTGGCGCAGTGGTTAAGAATCTGCCTGCCCATGCAGGATACACAGGTTTGAGCCCTGGTCCAGGAAGATCCCACATGCCACGGAGCAACTAAGCCCGCATGCCACAACTACTGAGCCTGTGCTCTAGAGCCTGTGTGCCACAACTACTGAAGCCTGTGTGCCTAGAGCCCGTGCTCCACAACAAGGGAAGCCACCACAATGAGAAGCCTGCACACAGCAACAAAGAGTAGCCCCCGCTCGCTGCAACAAGAGAAAGCCTGCGTGCAGCAATGAAGACCCAATGCAGCCAAAAATAAAATAAAATTTAAAAAAAAATTAAAAAGAAAAAGAAGAGTGGAAGATATTGGCCATGGCACATAACTGATGCTCATTAAATTGTTGTGGAATAGAAGGGTTGTATAACAAAAAGTGCATGAACAAAATCACCTCAGATTTGTAGGGTTGGAGCAAGATCTCCTTAGCCCCTATGGTACCTTTGTACAAATTAGGCAAAATGCTTTTCTTCCAGGTGCACACAGCCCTAAGTCAGGGTGCAGAGCTCGGTGAGTGAAGCCCTGGCTGGATTTCAGTGTCATTTATCCAACTCTTCAGCTGGATGCTCTTTATGGCAATCTTGGGGTAGAATAGCACCCTTAAAAGTCACCTAGTCCTTCTCCCCACATTCAGGGAATATAACGTCATGTCTACCCCACAATAGAAGTTAATCCACTTTTAAAGACCTCTTGGAAAAATATTTTCACTTCATCAGTTTCTCATAATATTCTGAAGTCCTTGAGGTTAGGATAAGGTTCATCTCTATATGAAGGGAAAAAAGAACAGCAACAATGAGGACCTCATAGATTATGAGCTTGCAGTGGATTTAACAAGGTTCACAAGAGGCCAGTTTATAATAAGCTTTCCACTGGAAGTGGAAAACATCAGAGGGAAGTGCTGGTATACAAATATGCAGCCTGGCCAACTTCAGACAGTCATTCAGAGAAGAGAACCTAAGTTTCCATGAATCAGGACTGTAGGTATCTGCAGCCTGTGTAGATCACAGGAAGCACTAAAGCCCCCAAGACATAACTAGTTTCTACAGAAACCCTCTTTCTTAGACTCTATTAATTTTGGTAAGAATATAATTGTAAACACATGGTCACACTAATGTTGGATGGTGGGTACATTTTAATTCACAGCTTAAGAAAAAGAGAAATGGACAGAAATGAAGTGACTAGCTCACATGGCATTAGCAAACTTTAAATTTCTAATTCCATCTTTCCACTAAATCTGATAATTTCTAGAGTTGACCAAATAAGTCCCTGAAATACCAATAATGTGAATACTTATCATGTGTCAGTTACTGTGCTAAGTTCTTTCTATAGTGTATGGACTGAATTGTGTCCCCCCTAAAATTCGTATGTTGAAACTCCAACCCACAATGTGACTGTATCTGGAGATTAGGCCTTTAGGGAGATAATTAAAGTTAAATGAGGTCATAAGGTAGGGCCCTAATACTTTAGAGCTGGTGTCCTTATAAGAAGAGAAGGGATGCTAGAGGTGTCTTTCACACACGTGCATATGGAGGAAAGACCATATTAGGACGCACTTAGATCCTAGACTTCTGGCCTCCAAAACTGTGAGAAAATAAATTTCTGTTGTTCAAGTCCCACAGTCTGTGAAATTTTGTTATGGTATCCCTCTCTAACACATATAATTAGCTCAAATAAGCTTGTTACTGAGGCCGGTGGTATTATTTTAGGAATTAAGACTAGCGATTAACAGTACAGGTGGTTTTAGAGCCAACTATCTGACCTCAAATCCTAACTCTACCACTTTCTACTTATGTGACCCTGGGCAAGTTCTCGATCTTTCTTTATATAAGTTTTTCCATGTGAAAATTGGCAATAATAATAGTATCTTTATCATTTTCTATTCATTACTTTATTAAAAATAAAATAATCAAAAAACAAAGAGATTGCCAAATACTAAAAAACAGAAATTGTAGGAAAAGAATAGTATCTTCCTTGTTGGGTGTGAAGAGGGTTCAGTGAGTTAATGTTTAAAAGTATTGTATTGCTTGGCACAGAGAATACCCTCAGTATGAATAAGCTATTGTTATAACCCCAATTTTAGATGAAGAAACTGAGGCTTAGGAAGATTAACTAACTCAAGGTCACCCAGCTATTATGCTGGGATGTACCATTATTGTAACTAGATTCTTCATTTGCAGAAACCAAGGACTTAATCTTTACACTGTATTGACTCTGGCAAAGGACAATCAAGTGAGAAATGCAGTTAAAACCTTTTTCTAAGTGGCCTAACAATCTAAACATTTTGAAATTTGCCCACTTACACTGTAGGGCCAGGACTTTGGTGGGACTTACTTTCAACCACTTAACTTTGCTAAAACCACCAGGGTTTTGAATGTCAGAGAAGGGATCTTTTGTTATTTCTCTTCCTTCTCAACACTATCCTGACTTGCTTTCTCCTGTCCCAGCAGTTCTAGAAAGTGTCCAAAATATAGGAAAAGCACTCTTACCATAAGGTATATGAGGAAATTTAGCTAATAGAAAATGCTCCATATGAAACATTAAGTGGGCACATGGGCACTGAGAATGGCAAGGTGACCTCAGTCTACTAAGTTCATCCTAATTCTTTCCATTGGGCAGTGAGACAGGTGGGAAATGCTGAGGGATGCTAGTTTCTATGCAGCTTCTTGGCCTGTATGGAAAGCACTGAATATTGGGAAGACCAGGAAATCCCTCTCATCTTTGTCTTAGGTGAACCATTGGCTCTTCCCTCTCTGTTTGCACTTCTGCTGGCTCTGGCCTTGATTCTGTGGTTGCTTAAGCTGTGATTGCAACATACCCTACCTTCTGGGGAGCTGCTGGCCACACAGCTGTTGGCTATTTAATATACTCTTGACCTGAGACCCTCACGCATGCTAAATCTTTTTAGTGGCCAGAGGGAGGGGAATTTAATTGCTTTGGCTCATGATGGACCATCTTCTCCTCTTTGCTTCTGAAGTCTTGACAGAGACATTTTCTAACTCACTTGACCTTCCAAGATCTTTCTTTGTACACAGTTGATCCTCTGATTTCTACTTCTCTTCATAGTACATCCTTGTGTCCATTTTTTAACACTTATAATAATTATCCACTATACTTCAAGGTCATTGAAGGTAAGAAATATGTATGGGTATAGCCTCATAGATGCCATGGGTTATGCTGGGCACTGGAGATATCTACAAGACTCTCTCTCTCTCTCTCTGTGTGTCTCTATATGTGTGTATGTATATATATATATATTAATTAATTAATTAATTAATTAATTAATTAATGGGTCCTACTTAGCTGCTCTTGAGAGGACCTAGCCATATATACTTCCATATTATAGGTTATTGGAAGATAAAGCATTGAATAGATATTTCTTTATATACATACACTACTTTGAATCATGGCCCAAAGTCAACATCTTCTCAGGCAAACACAATACTTCAGAACTTGATAACTTTCAAATTTGTAGGTGCTGGAAGGTTCTAAGACGATGGGCTTCATTGAAATTCTCCAGCTTTTTCAATTGTCAGAACTCAGTGCTGTTCTGAGAGGAAGCTCTGATATCTCCATGGTAACAGGGCTCCATTAAAGACATGACATCATAAAGCTGTGCTTTTTTGAGGACACCTGGGAATTTCAGGTATAGACGGAAATGCTATTAAAGGCCAATTATACATACACAGTCCGTGTAGTTATGTGCACATGTATAGATATGCCTAATTTAGTCACAGTTTTCATTTCATCCCATTTATCATTAGGCTTTTAAAGACTCAGATCTCAAACATGGATATGGTTCAAGGTGTTTTATCTTCTTGAAGAAGAGCTCATCTGAATTTTGAGATAAATATCTACTATTAATGTGCTGCTGCTCTTGAGAAGAATAGAAAAAAATCAAATCCTTTGCTTAGCTACTTACATTCCTTTTAACAAAGTTAAGGGAATGTTGATTCTTAACATACCCTCTGAAATGGATAAAATATAGCATCTCTATGCAAAATTATGCAACACCATGCACCTGTCTGGCCCTTCATAGCTTAGGTCAGTTCCAGTAGCCTGCCTGAAGGGATCATTTTAGTTATGAGAAGGGATTGTACAGACAACCTGGGTCAGGTCACCTCAAGTGTCTTTTATGTTGCTTTTTCTGATTTAAAAAATTAGTCCAAATATTCAAACCATTTGTTATTTTGTAGTTGCCTCTAAATACTTTGCACAGAGTCTGATAAAGGAAAAGGTTTTTGAAAGAGAACACAGAAGGGTCCGTGATTTAAGAACGGTCTTGATTCCCTCATCATTAGGATAATCCCTTTGCTTAGTTCTGGATTCCCTTCCTATCAGAAATATTGCTTCTAATGGCTCCATTTTCATATTATACAATGTAGCCTGGAAACGTCTAAGTCAGACTGGATTCACTCTGAGAATGCAGGAAAATATGACAAGTTTAAAGGCTAGCTATGAAGTTGGTTGGCTCAGAAATAATATAAACTGGATAGGACTTATAAGAAGAAAATGTGAATAATTTGCATAGCTTGTGTTGCAGGAACATGTGTGTCTCAGTGTTTCCACTAGCTGAAGAGGTGCTCCAGCTGGAGTATTTGCCAAGGTGACTTTTCTCTCCAGGGTGTTTTTAAAGGTCCTTGCTGTACTTCCCACCCCCTTCCCTATAAATTCCTTGGAATTGGTAAAGATATGAGGCTGAATGCTTGGCTTTGTTTATGACATTGAATTGAACTGAGTTTTTTAAAATCAAAGTCTAATGCTGTTTTTCTAAATAATAGCTATGTATGGTCTCTTCATTGACATTCATATTTTTGTTACGAGAAACAATTAGTTACATTTTCTGCATTTCAAATGAGTCCGGAGCAGTGGTCTCCATCAGCATTTTTCTGAGGGCTAGGTGAACAAAATATCTGAGAATCAAAAATTACTTTCTCTATGTCTGTTAAATCCCATACATTTATAAGTAATTTTTTTTTCTCAGTGGAAAAAATGTTCAAATAGGAGGTTAAAGTTGGAAGGAAACTTAGAAAACATGTAGTTCAATCCCTTCATTTTTGAAAATGAAGAGACTAAGCCAGAAGAAGAAACTAAGCCAACAACTAATTTGTAGCAGAACCAGAGCAGGAAACCGGGAATCTCAGCTACTTAAGTTTCTTGCTAACATGTGGGAATATATGTATAAACGTACACATAATATATGTATGCCTACATATATGTAACTGCACATGTTTACATATATATATGTAAATATAGCTTGAATTCTAGTTTTATCTCACCCCTTATGACTCCAAATGTGGTCGGTGAACCTGCAGCCTTTCCATCACCAGGAGCTTGTTAGAGATGCATAATCTCAGGCTCTACCCCAGACCTACTGAATCTCAACCTGCATCCTAATAGGATTCCCAGGTCATTCATATGCATTACCTTTGAGAAGCACTTTTAACAATTCCTGGTTTTCTGTGATAATGAAGTATAGTTATTCAGAACCCAGAAATAATCTAAAATGTTCATTATATATGTTGATTTCTCATTTCTCTTTCACTAAATTTTAGTCACTTCCCGCTGCTATAAAATGATATTGAAATTTGTCACTTCTCTTCTAATCCTGCCTTTTAGTAGAAAAGATTGCCTTCAGTTCAGATTTTGACTCCCTCTATGAAATAATAATTGTTAATATGTTTTGCATGTTTGTTCTGTGCCCGAAAGTGTGCTAAGTGTTATCTCCTTTAATCCATGCAATGATGGTGTGAGGTTATAATGATCTTGATGTCTCCATTTTATGGAAGAGGAGACTGAGGCTGAAAAAGATTAACTAACAGGATGTGTCAGGGCTTGAGCTCGAATGGAGATTTGGCTCATTCCAGAATGTAAGCATTAACCACAGCTTATATTGCTTCTGCAATTCAAAGTTCTAATTTGCTTTTTCTCCCAAGCATTTATGCCCTCTGAAAAATTAAATTATCTTACCAAGTAAAAACCAGAAGTCAAACTTGTCACAGTGCCTGGTACCTAGTGGGCCCTTGAAGAATATTTGCATCAATGTGTAAATGAATGAAAAGGCCTAGGTCTCCCTGATAAGAAAGCACAACCTCTCCATAACACCAAAAGAAAGAGGAGATGTCCAGCAGAAGAGACATTTCCCATTTTAAGGCAGTTGACATTTCCTTGAGGTCCCTAATCCCTCCACCCCCCTTCTGCTTTCCTTTACCTTTGACCTATGTATTACTGTACGTGACTTACTGTTCTTCTACATTTTCAATTTTAATTATCTTCTGTTATCTTGAACAGTAGTCTGACTGGAGGACCGAGGCCAAATCTAGTGACATCCTTGGAGGCTCGGAGCTACTATTTCAGGGATTCTGAGAAAGTCCCATTAACCTTTAATCCTCTTGCATTTCCTGGGAATTTCAGAGTTAGAGCCTCAAGCTTTGGGTTAAGATTTTATGCTATTAGTGTTAGTGTCAGTGAAAGATCAGGAACCAGTCCCTGAGGAGGGAAGAAAAATACAGGGACCCTGAATGCCTGGGACTAAGAGAGATGGGGGATGAGGAACAACAGAGGCTGATCCATCTGAGACGTCATTCTGGGAGAACTGAAGAGGAGTGGCCTGATACCCACTTTTGAGCAGAGCTGGCTCTAACGAGGTAGAAGGTGGCAGGGACCAGCGAAGGGCAGGGGCAGCCTGCTGAATATTGATCTCGACTGTGCAGCTGCCACTGTGTGTGTGTGTGGACTCGGTACCAGGAGACAAGTGTCATACCACCCTGGGTCTCATTTCCTAAGCTATAATGTAATGGGGTTTTGGGTGTTTAGATATTTATTTCCTTTGTTTGAGAGGTTAAAAAAAAGGGGTTCTAAATTGGAACAGTGGCAAGCTGGGCTCTGTGGAGACAGGTTTGAGAGGGCCAAGTAAGGAGGGTACAGCTCACATCTGCTTGGATGGTTTATTTGGCCTGTAGTCTCCTCCCTGGCCCTTTACTCTGGTCGGTGATGCTCTTGAATTTGGGGAACAGCCCCACAGCCCCATGTTTCCTCATTTCACCAGCTGATTCTCAGACCTTCAAAGGCTTTGCACCATGTAGATTCCCACCACATAGCCCCTCTGGGGGTTGAGGAGGGAAGAGGCACACATAGTCTAAAGGGATGTTTTGGGATTTGCTAGAGAACATTTTTTTAAACTGCTGAGCTGACAATGCTGATCTGAATGTCATCCACTATTTTACTATTTTTATTTTGTAAATGATTAATATATTAAAAAGAATCCATGCCCTATATGCATTAATTGATTTTACGTGTTTGTGTTTGATTTAGTTCCTGGGTGGAAAAACATCTTTGCTAACCAATTTATGGTCCTTCAGCCAGGATTATATGAGAAATTGATTTAGGTCTCCTCGTTAATCCATCCATATGTGGGGCATCAGCCACATGCAGACTTCATGCAGGAGTTGGAGATAAGGATAAACAAAATACAGCCTCCGCTTTTAAGAAACTCAGTATAGTGGAAAGGAGATAGGTATGCAAATAGGTAATTGTAATACGAAGACACACATGATACAGTGGAAGTGGCAATAGAGTGTCATGGAAACGTGTAGGAGGGAGGGGCAGGCTCTGGGAAATTAGATGAAGTTTCAGAGGACGTGTGATCTGGTGATAGTGAAGTCGCAATACGTAATTTGCACGTTATATTTCTAATGTCTTGAGAAGACATTCGATTGTTTGAGGGCTCGGCAACAAACCTTTCCCCTTCTCTGTGCTCCCTCTATAACCCAGCAAACAATTACAGTCAGCTGAAATGCATCAAGGCAAATAGTACGGGGTTAAAAGTAAAAGCGGCTCTTTGCTGACTTGGGTGAGCTCCCGGTAGCTGCAGAGAACACTTAATTTTAACTTTTTCTGATTAAGGCTTTCTCCATCGGCTCCTTCCGTGGAACAGGTAAGCAAAGCAAGCCTGCTAGCAAACGACGTCACCGATTTTATATTTCAGTCTCCATGCTTCTGGCGTACTTAGCAGGATGTCATCTGCCTGGTGTACAAGGAAAATAAAATTGCTTGCGTGAGGCCCTGGTTACAGGGAATCAGGAACGAATTCAATCCTTGGCTTAGAAAAATCTAATTCTCTCGATATATTGAAGTCTGCAAAGCAGTTATCTTTCTGAGCAGCTAGATGTAACCTGGAAATGCAGCTCCTAATAGCCTTGGTGAGATTAAGTGAAGTTTCTGTGATTGTGGTTGGCACACACAGGTCATGTAGGGTTTGATTTCCTTGCTCCCAGTCAGCCTGTATCTGCAGTCCCTTCCACACTCTCCATCTACCCCACACTCTTTCCCCACTGCCCCCAATCCACTGGCATCTCTATAGGAGGAAGGAGAAATGAGTGGCTTGATAGTTTAGAAGGATACATTAACAGAAATTGATGGAAGTGGCCCAGGAAGGCCACTATTCTATTATTCTTGTGGTAAGAAAGGTTATCAGGGCTTGATGGAACCACACTCTCTTGCTGAAATATTTTGTGACGAGGAGTCTTGCTGTTTACTGGACTTGCAAGGGAAGTGGGAGAGAAGTTGAAAGGGAAATTAATATGAACTGTAACTGGTATAAGGTCAGTCACAGGATGGTGGGAGGGAGCAAAGTTGAGGGATGGTTTTGTGGAGGGGTGGGAAATATTGCTCCGAAGTCGTACTAGGACCCTTTGCGGTAAGAGGCGAACTTTGTGAACAAGGGGTCAGTTGGTCGGTCTGGTTGGATTATCATCAGCATTTCAAATGGAAATATGTGTTGGTAAACACGCAAACAGATTCGGTGGCACCATTTTATCTCTAATATTCTTTGCATGTAACAGTTAATCCCTGAAGAAATTCAGACTCCTTAGACAAAAGGCACCTCAGCAGCCACTGCCTGTACTTACACTTTAGACTTGGATTTCAGTTCAGCATTTGTTCTTTCTTTTCTTTTCCCTCCTTCTTTCCTTCCTCCTTCCCTCCCTTCCTCTCTCCTCCTTCCTTCTCTCTTTCATTCTTATTTCCTTATGACTTCAGTGTCTTCTTCATATCCCTTGCCTATCCCACAATTTTCATAAATTAAAAGAGTAGAATATTTTTTAAAAATCTCTTTTTCTTTATTTCCAAAATTGAACCAAGCGGCAGATTTATTTATTTATTTATGTTTAAGATGCAGTGCCCTGAATAGCATTTGAATAGTGTCTTTTTTTTTTCCTCATTCTCTTCTTGCTCTTCCAGCAAATTGTCTTAAGGACCATTGTGTTTATTTTGTATTGTCCTCATCTATATTGTTTTATAGACTTCTAATTAAAATTTTTCATATTTTATTTTTAAAATATTTTTATATCTCTTTTAAAAAATGTACATACCCTAGATAATAGCAAAAACATTCAAAAGCCTAAATTAACATGTGGTCAGAGGAGGATGCAATAGAGATAATGACCATGGAAGTCTAAGAAGAAAATCAGGCCCTGGAATTAATGATGACTTTGTTCATTTCTGAGTGTGAATATTCGTTGTGGTAAAAGCAGCAAAAGAGATGGGAAGATTAGGTAAGATATTGCAAAATTAGGATCTGCAGCAACTTCTTGGAAAGTGCTTTTTTGAAATTTCTAAGCATTGTGAAAATGGGACTGTCTTTATTTTCTGTCTTTTATTCTTGGATCTTCAAGGACCACAAAAGTGTAGGGGCAGAGAAAAATCTTTGTAGTTTTAGCTTATTAGTAAATTACTTCTGTTTCTAAATTATTTCCATTTCTAATACTGCTTTTCTCTTATTCCCCATGTCGCAATTTTCAGTCCTTCAAGACCCACCTCACAGTTAACTCTCTCAATGAAGCTATCTCTTAGTGCCCTGGCTGAAAGTCCTGTTTCTATTGGCCGTCCTCTAAAACAGTGGTTCTCAAAGTGTAGTCACTAGACTAGCAGCATCAGCAACACCTGGGCACTTATTGGAAATGCAAATTCTTCCCCGTTTTTCCCCCAGCCTACTGAGTCAGAAACTCTGGAGGTGAGGCTCAGCAATCTGTGATTTAACAAGCCCTCCATGTGATTCTGATCGAAAAGCTCTAAAATTTCGCATTCTGTCTCGTATTTACGTGGGGAATGTGTAACATCTGCTCCACTAGATAGTGTGCTCCTGGGAGGATGTCTATGTCATATTTAATTTTTAGGTCCCTATGAAAGGTAAAAGACATTGAAACATAAAAGTTTGTAGATGAATGGGCATCATAGGGTATTGATCTGATGTAAGAAAGAGAGAGGGGAACACAGCCTAATCCAGTTTCTCAATTTTCCAATTTGCCTTCTGCTTTGACTGAATGGACCGGATAATTACTAAATCCCTGTTTCACTTTATGGCCAAAACCCTGTTTTGTTTTATGCAGTGTCTGTCTGAACACAGAATAGATGTGCTCCCATGTTATGGTCACTAGATATGTGTTCACTGATGATGATCTGCCCGGCAATTGCAATACTGTTGCTTAGAGCTTTTGTGGAGTCTGTTGGTTAAATTTAAGTAAAGGGCAAATCTACTTTAAATATATAGAACAGTCTATTAAGCATTTTTGTTCTTCAGAAGACACTGTTCCATCCCGTCAAAACAGACTCTCACTTACTTCAGGTGTTGCCTGCGAGGCTGCTGAGCCCTCTGGGTGTCTAACCTTGGCCTCTTGTCATCAGCTATTAAAACTGCTAAAACAGAAGAATGCTTAACCACTCCAGCTGTTAAAACATTAGTACATGCTTTGGTGAGCTCAAATTTAAATGCTTTGAACAGCCCTTTAGGGGATCTTCCTTCTCTTTTTTAACTTATAGTCAAAATTCAGCAATGGTTTTAACGTTTTCATTTGCTGAATGTGCTCATATTTCTCCCTTTTTCCCCCCCAAAATGGACCAGTTAGCCATTAGTATAAGGATTAATTTTTAAGCTGTTAGTTTTGTGCTTAATATTCACCAGTAAAGACTCTGATTACTTTTCTTGCTTTGCCTGCTTTCTGTTACTCCAAGCCTTTACAGCTTTGTTTCTTTTTTTTTCTCTAAAATTCTAAATGATTCTTATAAGGTGGAACAGGATAATATTAGCCAAAAAGGAATCAGAGGGATCCTTTTCTTCTTACCAGTCTAATAGATCTATGGTGCAATAACCAGCCCACATCCCATCACTGTTTCCTGACCTCTACATTAATCCCTTTGTCTTTCTTAACTTCTTTTGCACTCACGTTCTGTGTTACACAAATGTCAGCTTCTTATACATTCTTTACTAAATTTATAGTATTTTCCTTCAAATTTTCTGGTTTGCTAATTCTTCTATATATTCTCAATTTGGGCTCTCCTTAAGAAATACATTTAATGTTCCCAAATTTTATAGCTGAATTGCTTTTCTTTCTATAGAGCTCCAGATCTCTGTTCTACCTGTATTCACCTTGGTTATCTAAGATCTTGCTACTCAAAGCATGGTCTGTGTTTCAGTATCATTGGCATTATTCAGAAATGTTGGATCCTGGGCCCACCTCAGACCCACTGAATCAGAAACTGCATTTTAACAAGATTCCCCAGGTGATTCCCGTGCACATTAAAGTTTGAGAAGGACTGTTCTAATAAGCACCTCACACTTAATTAGGACAAAACAGAATTTTGGATTCCTTTTTTCTGTGCACTTCCTACCCAGGTGCTCTTTCCTATACCTGCTCCCCTCCCACCCCAATTTATTTCTTCCCTCAATCCTTTCATACACTCCATTAGAAAGTCCTATAAGATCTATCTCTGATATATATTACAAAGCCATCCATTGGTATCATTCTTCATGACAACTACCATTGTGTTACGTTCATTATATCACTCATCACTACTTGAGGTTATCTTCTCTTTCTATACTTATTTTTTGTCCTTACTCCATCTAGAAGGTAAAATCCTTGTGAGCAGAATCTTGTCTGTATTGTTCATCTCTGTATCTCTAGCACTTAAGATGATGAATGGCATGTAGAAGATGCTCAAAATATTACTTGAATCAATTAATGAGGTTTTTGACATTACCCAAACAACATCTATCATGGATTAGATGCCCCATGACAATGTGAACAGTTGATGAGTTGGGATTCAACACTGGCTTCTCTCTGGGTCCCAAATTCTGATACAGAGAAATGTTGTATACTGAAGAAGGAAATTTCATTCTGAGCAAACTTACAGGTAAATTAATAATCAATACTGAGAATCAAATCGTTTAAGTTTATATTCATATTTAGTCACATATCAAATGTGCGATTCTGGTTATTTAATTTTGAGTTTTCTCATCTGTAAAAGGAGAATATTATATTACATGTAGGCCATCTGCCATATATCTTCCTGATTGAATGTATTCTATGAAAAATATTTAACCTACCCATTTTCCTTACCATAGTTTTCAATAATTATCTGGTACACATCAGCTAATTGTCTGGTACAAATCAGCTAATAGGCTATTTCTGCTCTTGTATTATTGCTACCAGGTATTATGTTAACTTTGAATCAGTTATGATTTGTTTGTTTGTTTGTTTGCGGTATGTGGGCCTCTCACTGTTGTGGCCTCTCCCGTTGCAGAGCACAGGCTCCAGATGCGCAGGCTCAGTGGCCATGGCTCACGGGCCCAGCCGCTCCGCGGCACGTGGGATCTTCCCGGACTGGGGCACGAACCCGCGTCCCCTGCATCGGCAGGCGGACTCTCAAGCACTGCGCCACCAGGGAAGTCCTCAGTTATGATTTTAAATGGAAGCTGAATATATTTAATTACATAATTTTGAGCTGTCCAGGTTTAATTTCACCAAAATTGCATCAAACTGGGACACTCTGAAAAATGACTTACAAAAAGGAAAAGTAGTATGAATAAAGCTTTGATATGTACTAACTCACCTATTAAGTCCTGTTCTTGTATGCTTGGTAAGAATTTTCTCTATTTATTGTTCTTATCAACAAAATAAACTTTATGTAGCCCACATGTACATGGATTTCTGACCATGTAACCTACAGTTAAAAAAACAACGCTCACAAATTTTGAAGGCTTTGGACTGGAGGTTCTCTAAGATCTCCATTTTAAAACACATAAATATATACACATAGTTTGCTTTGAATGGCTTATTATTTATTTATTTATTTTTAGCCATGTTGGGTCTTCATTTCTGTGCGAGGGCTTTCTCTAGTTGTGGCAAGCGGGGGCCATTCTTCATCGCGGTGCACGGGCCTCTCACTATCGCGGCCTCTCGTTGCAGAGCACAGGCTCCAGACAGGCAGGCTCAGTAGTTGTGGCTCACAAGCCCAGTTGTTCCGTGGCATGTGGGATCTTCCCAGACCAGGACTCGAACCCGTGTCCCCTGCATTGGCAGGCAGATTCTCAACCACTGCACCACCAGGGAAGCTCTGAATGGCTTATTAAATACATATAATAAATTACAGAAAAAAAAATTTTTTCATTTTCACCAAGAACTTTTTTGAACAGCGTATTCACCCTTTTGTTCCACTACCTTCTGCCACTTTTCAGGCAACTTCATAATTCCATCTTCCCAAAACTTTTAAACTTTTTGAGCAAAGAACTGTTCCAGGTGCCTTTTACAGTCTTGCAAGGAATTGAAATTTTTTCCATTAAGAGAATTTTGTAAAGACCGAAATAAATAGAAATCCGAAGGTGCAATGTCTGGTGAATACAGTGGATGAATCAGAACTTCCCAGCCAAGCTGTAACAGTTTTTGCCTGGTCATCAAAGAAACATGCAATATTGCGTTATCCTGATGGAATATTATGCGTTTTCTGTTGACTAAATCTGGACGCTTTTCGTCGAGTGCTGCTTTCAGTTGGTCTACTTGGGAACAGTACTTGTTGGAATTAATCGTTTGGTTTTCCGGAAGGAGCTCATAATGGAGGACTCCCTCCCAATCCCACCATATACACAGCATCACCTTCTTTGGATAAAGACCAGCCTTTGGTGTGGTTGGTGGTGGTTCATTTCACTTGCCCCACGATCTCTTCTGTTCCACATTGTTGTACAGTATCCACTTTTCATTGCCCATCACAATTTGTCTTAAAAACGGAACGTTTTCATTACGTTTCATTAGAGAATCACATGTGGAAATATGGTCAAGAAGGTTTTTTTTGCTTAACTTATGTGGAACCCAAACATCAAAGCGATTAACATAACCAAGCTGGTGCAAATGATTTTCAGTGCTTGATTCGGATATTTTGAGTATGTCAGCTATCTCCCACGTGGTATAATGTTGATTTTCTCAATTATTGTTTCGATTTGATTGCTATCAACTTCAACTGGTGTACCTGACTGTGGAGCATAGCCCAGTGAGAAATCTCCAGCACAAAACTTTGCAAACCACTTTTGACACATTCAGTCAGTCACAGCACCTTCTCCATACACTGCACAAATCTTTTTGTGTGTGTTTCAGTCGTGTTTTTACCTTTCTTGAAATAATAAAGCATAATATGCTGAAAATGTTGCTTTTTTTCTTCCATCTTCAATATTAAAATGGCTACACAAAAATTCACCAATTTTGATTTTTTTTTTTAAATGCATGCTGATAGGACAGCTGTTACATACAGTCTAACAAAATTGTTTCAAATGAAGTTAAAGACAACTAAGTACTACTAGAGACATCTTATGGAAAAAACAAATGAACCTTTTGGCCCACCTAATACATAGGCTTTCCAGGCAACATGAAGAAATAGGGACCAAATTTAGTTCCTACCTGAAATAATTAAAAACCAGGTTAAATTTATAAAAGACTATTCTTGAGATACCGATCAACAAATAACAAGATGAGCCCTAAAAGTTCCTGATTACTGTCTAGGCTGCAGTTCAGGGAAGGAAAATGCAAATGAGCACAGTGCCCTCCCTGAGTCAAAGAGATGGAGCTGGTTGTCTGGGGAGGCCAAGGGAGCTAGAGCCATAGAAAGGAGAGAGCTACAGAGACAGGAGCTTCAGAGACCTGAAGGTCTCCATCAGATCTTCCCTTGAGTATTGATTAGTGCATGTGTGAGGCCAGGGAAATAACCTTCCGAAATGATTCGAGGGAAGAGTGCTCAGAACTGACACAGGGCCAGAAATAGTAACTGCTCCATTAGCTACAGTAGAAAACGTCATAATTCATGAATACATTGGATTGAATAAGCAGAAGGGTTTTGCTTCAGTGGTGTGGTAAAATTAGGCCTAGCCTAAATACTGATGTATTACTACATAACAAAGCTTAAAAATAAGACCTGAAAATAGAAAATTGTTTCAAAGTAAGTTTGTTCCAGAATAAAGCTCAAAAATATATACAGGAAAACCAAAACATCCAGGACTCAACAAAATAAAATTTACAATGTCGACAATTCAATAAATTATTAAGAATGCAAAGAAGCAAGAAAATACAACACATAATAAACAGAAAAATTAATCAAGATCAAACACAAAATGTCACAGTAGACTGAATTAGTAGATAAGAACATGAAAACATTTATTTTTTCTGTATTCCATATTTTAAAGAACCTAGAGGAAAGGTTAAGCATGTTAAGTAGGGGTGTAGAACATGTAAAAAAAAACTCAAAGTAAACTTCTGGACATGAAAACTATAATGTCAGAAATGAAAATCTATTCTTGATGTGCTTAACAGCTGATTAGACATTGCAGAAAAAAGGTAAAGGAATCTGAAGACATAGCAGTAGATGCTCTCCAAAATGAGATGCACAGAGAAAAAGCCAAAAAAAAAAAAAAAAGGAACAGAAAATGAGTTGTGAGACAACTTTAAATGACTTAATGTATGTGTAATTGAAGTCCTCCAAAGAGAGGAGAGAAGGAATTGGGACAGAATGTTTTAAAATAAATTTTGTCTGATGATTTTGTTTGATAATTTGCTAATTATGTCTGATAATTTTCACACTTTGAGGAAAACTGTAAACCCACTAGTACAAGAAGTTCAAAGCCCAGCAGACGCTAAGCATATCATAATTAAAATGTTTAAAATGAGTAACAAAGAGAAAACAAAAATAAAGCAGTTAGAAAAAAAGATGTTATATACAGTGAAGCCAAAACAGCAGACATCTTGTTGGAAAACAATGTAAGCCATAAGACAGTAAAGCAATGTCTTTAAAGAGCTGAAAGAAAGAAAGAAGGAAAGGAAAGAAGGAAATGAAGGGAAAGAAAGGAAGGAAAGATAAGGATGGAAAGAAAGAAAAGGAAGAAACAGACCTAATACTATACCCAAAAAAATCTTTCAAAAGTGAACGAAAGGACTTCCCTGGTGGTCCAGGGGTTAAGAATTCGCCTTCCAATGCAGGGGGTGTGGGTTCAATCCCTTGTCGGGGAGCTAAGATCCCACATGCCTTGAAGCCAAAACCAAAACATAAAACAGAAGCAATATTGTAACAAATTCAATAAAGACTTTAAAAATGGTCCACATCAAAAAAGAAAAAAATCCTTAAAAAAATTGAATGAAAAATAAAAACACTTTAAGATGTAAGAAAAGAAGTAATTCATGACCAACAGACCCAGACTATAAGAAATGTTAAATGAAGTCTTAGAAAAAAAAAAAAAATCCAGATCAGTAGAACAGACACAAAATTGATAAATAGACCTACACCTATATGCTCCATTGTTTCTTGTCAAAGGTATAAAGGTTATTCAAGAAAGATAGGACAACCTTTTCAAGAGATGAGGCTGCCAAAGTAAAACCTTCAGCCATACCTTGCATAATAGTAAAAAATTAGAGTATAGATTTAAGTCAGAGACAAAAGTAAAATTTCTATAAACAAATATGGGAGAAAATCTGTATAGTTTTTGATTAGGTAAAGCTCTCTTAGAAAGGATACAGAAGCATGGTGTTTACAGAAAAGAATTTAAGAAGTTGGTCTTGTTCAAAGTTAAGAGAATCTGCAAAGTTAAGATATCCCATAGACTGGGAAAAATATTGGTGTAAGTCACATATAGGAAAAAGGACTTTTATACATAATATGTAAAAATTCTCAAAATTCAAGTAAGAACCATTTTTTCAAAAAAATGGGCAAAATCTTTGAATAGACAAAGCATAGATATATGAAAGCAAATGAACATGAAAAAGATGCTCAACACTGAGTTACTAGGAAAATGCCATTTAAAAGTACAGTGAGATATCACTACAAACTTATTAGAATGTCCAAAATGAAGAAGAATGAAGATATCAAGTGTTGGTAAGATGTAGATCAAATGGAACTCTTTATACTCTGCTGATGGGAATGTAAAATGGTACAGACAGTTTGTAAAACAGTTTGACAGTTTCTTACATCATTCAGTATATACCTAGCAAATGGCCCTGCCATTCCACTCCTAGGTACTTAGCCAAGAGTAGTGAAAACATAGGTCTAGACAAAGGCTAGGTCATGGATTTTCACAGCAGCTATATTTGTAATAGGCCCAAACTGGAAACACTCTACCTGCTTATCAAGAGGTGAATGGATATTCATTCTATATATAAAAGCTTACATCTGCTAATGGAATGCTACTCAGCAATGAAAATGAATGGACTACTTACACATGCAGCAACATGAGTAAATGTTTAGAAAAGATTTAACACTAGGAGGCTTGAGACTGCTGTCCTTAAAAAGACATGCTTAAATATTTGGCCCTTGGTAACTGGGAGCTTGAATTTTGAGAGGGTTTCCACCATTCTCAGAACTGTTAAAAAATGACTCAGTGTACCTAAACTGTTTGTGCAAACAATACAGTTTATGTTGAACACCTGACTTCCTTCTGAGAGTCTGGAATTTTGGTTCATATCAGACAGATACTGCCTACATGACCAGCCCCCAGTAAAAACTTCAGGAACTGAGTATCAGATAAGCTTCCCTGGTAGATAACATTACACATGTGTTGTCATAACTTGTTGCTGGGAGAATTAAGTGTATCCTGTGTGACTTCAGGGAGAGAGGACTCTTGGAACCTTGTGTCTGTTTTCCTCTGGACTTCATCTCATGTTCCTTTCCCTTTGCTGATTATACTTTGTATCCATTACCCTGCAGCAAACCATAGCCACCAGAATGACTAGATGAATCCTGTGATTAGCAAATCATCAAACCTAAGGGTGACGCTTGGACTCTTGACACAATAAATCTCAAAAATGTTAGGCTGAGTGAAAGAAGCTAGACTTTCCCCCCTCAAACAGAAGAGTACGTACTACACAATTTTATTTATATATATTTATATATATATAGATAGATATCATATTTATCTAAAATATTTAAAATGATTCATTTATATATATAAATATGTATAAAATTCTAAAGAATAAAAACTAATCTATAGTGACAGAAAAAGAAATCAGTTGTTTCTTGGACTGTTAGTGGGTGATGGTGGGAAGAGCAGAAGGAAGGAAGTAGAGGAAGGGGCGTGAGAGAACCTTGGTGGATGATGGGTGTGTTCATTTTCCGAATTATGGAGACAGTTCAATAAATGTATACATACGTTAAAACTTATCAAATTGTGCAAATTAAATATATGTAGTTTACATAGGTCAGTTATACCTGAAGGAAGCTGGTCTTTTTTTTTTAAGTACATATCACTTTCTATATAACAGGTAATATGTTCAGCACTTTCTGTGGATTGTTTTTTTTTTTTTAAACCTCATGAGATAAGCACTAGTATTATTCTCAGGGGGCTGAGTTTTAGATAAGCAAAGTTACTAACCACAGCACTCAAAGTCAGAGAAAAAGCCAGAACCTCAAACCAAGTCTGCAAGAATTCCAAAGCATATTCTTTATTCACTATTTTAAATTTCATAGATGAGTAACTGAGAAATTAACTTTGGTAACTATTTTGATATTTCTCTCCTATGAGGGATCTTCCACTGGCACTTCAATTTGGGCATTACAGGATATCATTAGTTCAAATTTGTGTCCTCTGGCTCTTTGGTTTCTAAACATCCAGGCCCTGCCATGATGGCCTTAGGCCTTTGAGAGACAGCAGAGGCCAATGGCTCCTGTTTCAGAATTCACTTACCTGACTCCTGGTTTGCCTTTACTAAAGGTTCCTTACTTCATCTCCCTGTCCCTTCAACCCTTGATTCTGTTCTCCAAGTCCCAGCTTCTGCTTCAGATTTCCTATTGAGTTATGGATTCATTTGGTCCCTTTCATAACGTCATTAACTTTGGCTCTGTCCACCTTATATTTTTACTATTGAAGCCATGGGATTCTTGGCAATGACAGCACCCACTGCTCTAGGCAAGAGACCCTCTTTCCAGCCCTGCATGACTCCCATAGCTCAAGCTAAACTCCTGTTCTAGAGAAGAAAAATCAGACACTAAGGTCAGTAAATCAGATGAACTTTCAAAGATTAAGCTAAAATTAAAAAAGAAAGAAAAAGACTGTCTGCTCCTCTGTTTTGATGTATGTTTAACTTACTGCTGTTTGGAGCTCTGCTGTACATCATCTGCTGTTGTCACATTTGTCGTATCAGTCAGAGGCACCTATGAAACTGCCAACTCCATCCTTTTTATTCAGCAAGGATGTCTAATCCTACAGCTATTAATAACCTTATCTGTCTTAGTTTATCTGCTTCTTTTCCAACATTTTGATTCCTGGTACTGATACGGCTTGTCAGTTGCAGATAGAGGATGTTAGGAAATTAAACAATATTGGTTGTAGCAGACGGAAGTAATAGGGAATGATTTTCATGGTGGTGCCTGGTATGTGCATTGTACTGTAAATTAAGTGAGGTATTTTCAAATGGAGGAAAAAGATCATTTTCTTAGAGTGTAGACATGAATGTTATCACTGGATTGTGTAAGAAATAGTTTCACAGATATAGGAGATAGTGTAATCGCCAAAAATTTCATGTCATGCCATAGACTTACAGTCTGGCCAGGACTCAGAGAGTTCACATTTAATTTATCTTTCCCACATCTAATAATACTAAGGATCAGAAGTGAAAATAAATTCTTGCTTCAATAACATTTGGAATTTTAGGTTGGCATCTAAAATTGTGCTTCCAAAAGTCTCATTTCTGTGGAGCCAGGGAGTCTATATGTGAATGTCAACTGCTAAGTATGTTCTTACACTTGGGCTGCAAGTCTCTTTCTGCCCCATGATCTTTTTTTTTTTTTTTTTTTTAGCGGTACGCGGGCCTCCCACTGTTGTAGCCTCTCCAGTTGAGGAGCACAGGCTCCGGACGCGCAGGCTCAGTGGCCATGGCTCACAGGCCCAGCCTGTCCGTGGCATGTGGGATCTTCCCGGACCGGGGCACGAACCCGTGTCCCCTGCATCGGCAGGCGGAATCTCAACCACTGCACCACCAGGGAAGCCCCCCATGATCCTTCTTAATTAATGGATACGATACAGGAAGAGAGGGATGCAATTTCATGGCAGTTTATGGGAAGGAAAAAAAATCCTTGAATTTTATGGTAACTTAGTTTAATGATTAGGCCAAACTCTCTGTCAGGATTTTTTTTTTTCTCTTTTTTTCTTTTCTCTTAAAAAGAAAGATTGAAGACTTGACCATTCAGTATAGTAAGAGAAAATTTTTCTTAATTTTACTTGTATCTGGATAATCCACCTTAGACTTTAAAATAATGAAATAAAACAAAAATACATAAATAAATATATAAAATCAGGAATTTTACTTAATTTCTCAAGCCCCCATCTTCTTCCTCCTCTGTATAGTAGAAATAAGTGGGGGGCGGGGCGGGGTGGAGGAACCAAATGATATATTGTATGTAACCAAATTTAGCACTGCTCATGATTTTGGCCCAATTTGTTTTAGCAGGAAGGGTGGGTAGGAGTAGTTGCTCAAAATGAATAATTGCTTAACTTTTAAAAAGAGAACAGTAGAGGTATTAATAAGAATACTTTTGCTTGCAAGTTATGGAAACCCAAGTCAAACTGACTTAAGCAAAGAGTAGACTTGGCTCATTTACCTTTAAAGTTCATGGGTAGATTTTGTTGGTCAGGGCTGGATTGAGGGGCTCGAATGATGCCTTTAGATTTGTTTCTCTCCTTCTTTATCATTTATTTATGCTTTGTCTCACATGGGATCCACTCTTAAGCATTCTCTTCCTAGAAGGTGACTCCTGGAAACTCTGTACTTAAATTCTGATGGCTCTCAGTCCAACTGAAAGAACCTCTTTTTTTCCCCCAAACACTTCTCCAAAAATTTTATTGGACCAGCTTGCATCCTAAGTCCATTCTTGAGCCAGTGACGATGGAGATTCATCACTCTGATTAGCAGGCTTGGAGCAAATATGTATGTCAGAGGTCAGGATGTAGCTATACCATTCAAACCATATACACTAAGAGTAGTAGGGAAGTGTTCTTGAAGGGAAAATGTGGATTATTTTTTCTAAAACAGAATAGATACTGGGCAAGAATTAATAGCTGATAATTATATAGTGCTTATTTGGTGCCGGGCACTGATGATCTGAATGCCTTAGATATATTAAATTACTTAATCATCAAAATAACTAACTTTACAGATGAGGGAATTGAAAGGCAGAGAAATTAAGTAACTTGCCCCAAGGTCATACAGCTAGTAATGAACAGAGCCAGGGTTCAGATGCAGGCAGTCTGGCATTAGAGTTTATACTGTCTAAATCACTGGGGAACACTGCCTCTTGAAATTAAAAAAAAATCTACTATCACTCAGGCTCTGGAATTGCAACTATTAATTTTTGCCTCTTTTGCTTATAAGCCGTTAGACATGGGTAAGACCTTGATTTTATTCCTCATCTATAAAATAGTGGTGGTAATACTACCTGGAAGTTATTCTTTTTTTATTTATTTATTAATTTTTATTTTTGGCTGCATTGGGTCTTCGCTGCTGTGCACGGGCTTTCTCTAGTTGCAGTGAGCGGGGGCTACTCTTCGTTGCGGTGCGTGGGCTTCTCATTGTGGTGGCTTCTCTTGTTGCAGAGCATGGTCTCTAGGCGTGCAGGCTTCAGTACTTGTGGCTCGCAGGCTCTACAGCACAGGTTCAGTAGTTGTGGTGCACGGGCTTAGTTGCTCCGCGGCATGTGGGTTCTTCCTGGACCAGGGCTCAAACCTGTGTACCTTGCATTGGCAGGCCGATTCTTAACCACTGCACCACTGGGAAGCCCTACCTGGAAGATAAAATAAATAAATATATTGCTAGCATATAGTAGGCACTTGACAATTGGTTACTAAAATGACAATCACATTGACATGCCCTGGGACATTCCAAAAAAATCCCCAACCCTCTGAATTCCTGAAACACATCCATCATGGAATGTGAAATAGTACTGTCTCCTCTACTTACCAGGAAAACAGTTAAAAAGTAGATCTTAGTACTTATTCTCTTCTGCCTGATTACATTTTAGTGATTGTCTCATCACTGATTTTACATTAAATACAGAGGTGTCACTAAATAATTCTGTCTTGCAGCATAAATTAAGAAAACGAATGTGCTTAGAATTACACTTCTCCTTCTCCTTTTCCTCCTGGTCAACATAAGATACCGTTTACTGAACTCCTACACACAGTGTGTGACACATCATTCTGTTCTAATTTTCTTGGCTTTTTCTAAAATGCCTTTCTTACAGAAAGGAAATAGATCACTGAAAAGTATGACATTTCCTTCCAGTAAATAAATAAGGGTTTATATAACTCTTGAAAAGAGATAGTATAAATATGTATTTTAGTAACATTTTATCACAAATATTGGTGACAGGAGTTTTCCAAACAGGAACCATATATTCAAAATAGTGAGATGAAGCTGTTAAATTTTGGAAGAAAGAGGCAACTATTGTTTGTTTTTCTGTTTCTTTGGCTACCTGTCAAAATATGTTTTCTTTTCTCCTTCATGTGTAATCTTGCTTTTCTTCTAAAAGAGAACTTTACCATCTCCTTTAAGGAGTCAAAAATGACAATAAAAAATATTATGACATATTTCAGAGTCTGGCTGTGTGAACAGGTAAATAACATAGTTCCTGATAAAATACTGGGGAACCAGAAAACGGAACTCCCTTCTTCTTTGATTAAAAGGGGGTTTGGGAGATAATATTTAGCTGAGAATGTGGAGGACACTAAAAGGAGGCTTATCTTTTCTCATGAAATGCCTGGGAATAGCCCATAACATATTGCTTAATTTTTCTGATTACATAGTCAAAACCAAAATTTCACTTTGCCTGGCATCTCGTAATCTATGATCAACTGAAACCTGCTAAAGTAGACTTTCCATTTGAGTTTCTTTGTCCCCATATTCTCTGAAATGTTGTACAGAGAGAAGTATTATCAGTGACCTAGGCAGATTTTGGCTCCAGTACTGGCTGTCGGTATGTGTGTGCCATTGGGAAAGTTATCTAGGAGGCAGGTCAGTTCTCCAGATGACCTGTTAACCAAATAACCAGCTTTTGCTAAATTTACGTAAATTTTTTAAGTTTAAGAAGAATATGAGTTACACTAAAGTTGATATGCTGAGAAAATGGTCAAAGAATTTTAAAAATGATAAAAGTTTCTGTAAGAAATGCTGTTTTCCAACCAACATTTTCCCTTTTCATACATTTTAGATTGTTTCCACTCCTGAATTTGGATGCTTTTGACTGTCATTTTGTACTTTTTTAAACTTTAAGCATTTTTAATATTCTGTTGCCAGCATCTCAAATGTTATCAGCTTTCAGTTTGTATCTGTAGCCATTTAAAATTTAAATTTAAATTCAAAGGCATGTGAAACTTCAACTTTGAATGGAATTAAATCTTTATCTTAGATTAAGTCCAATTTTCAGTTATTTAAAATAGATTTAATTACATTAAGTATTTAAATTAAATTGAGAACTTAAACATAAATCCAAAATCATCTTGAAGAAATAAAAATAACCTAAAAAAAATCTCATCACATAGGAAAAGCAGAAACTCTGTTTGCTGATAAGAAACAATTGGGATAGGCCAATGTGTTACAAGTTTATTGAAATACTGGACACAAAGAATTTAAGGGTTCAAAGTGTACAGAGAAAGTGGGACTGTTCAGAATATTTTGCTATGGTAGATCATAATATGATTAGTGCCTCTAATACCTAGACCATAAATCAGAAAACGTGAGGGAAGAATTTTAGAAATAGACTAAAAAAATCCTAAAATTGCTAAAATCTGACAAAACAGAAATAATGTTAACGTGAGTTTAGAAATCAGTAGAAACTGAGAACTTTCCATAATACATGCTGACATTTCTATTTTGCTAAAAAAAGTTTTATAAGCAGAAGTCAAAATTCGACCTCTTTTTCAGCTTTTAAAGTATCCCTCCTTGATTTTCAGCTTCCTCATCTATTCAGACGATAAAAATCATTTTCATTGAGCTTCCCTGGTGGCGCAGTGGTTGAGAGTCCACCTGCCGATGCAGGGCACACGGGTTCGTGCCCCGGTCCGGGAAGATCCCATATGCTGCGGAGCAGCTGGACCCGTGAGCCATGGCCGCTGAGGCTGCGCGTCCGGAGCCTGTGCTCCACAACGGGAGAAGCCACAACAGTGAGAGGCCCGCGTACCAAAAAAAAAAAAAATCATTTTCATTAAACCAGTGAATTTGATAGAACAAATTAGACATTTAGGAATGTCTAATTAATTGCTAAATTAATTTTAAGGACATGAACCTACTGCCAGTTGCTAACTTCTCTAAGCCTCAGTTTCCACATCTGTAAATTGAGAATGACAATAACATAGCCCCCTTCCTTCTTTGTTCTCTCACCTACATTTCTCTTCTACTGTTTATGTATTTCGATGAAAGAATCTTGTTTCATCTCTATAAATATTCCCAAGGCCTGACACATATAGAATAATAATATTAATAATAGCTCATTTCATGCCAGACATTGTGAAAATGTTTTACCTAATTATCTCATTTAATTCTGGAAAAAAAACAGTGAGAAAAGCAATACTATCTTTTCACCATTGATGAGGAAACAGATGCTCAAAGAAGTGACTTATGTTATGAAAAAGAGGCACAGGTAGCAGATACGGAGCTGAACTTCAAATGCAAGTGGTATTATCCTATGTTTGTTGTACTGAATTCCTAAGTGTACTAATAGGCTTTCTCTCTTTCTCTCTCTCTCTCTCCCTGATATATGGTACAGTGCTATGCTATTATATTTTCTGGTTTATAAGGCCCTCTCAGGAGGCTAATATAGCATGTAATGCAGATATTTCCTTCAGTGTATATGTGGATTGACCACATGAAGATGAGAGAGAAGGAAGGTGGGATGGGCAATGTGACCAAATGGTGAATTAAAAAACACCTACAAGGGAAGGCAACTACCCAAATGTGCTTATGTTTTGACCTACAGTAAGATTAGTGTGGATTATTCTGAATCTAAGAGAATTTCTGGGTCATTAGTCCTCATTACTTCTCACTAGCTTCTGTGGAATTACATGAAGTAGATTTGTTGAAGATGTATAATGAGCTAGAGCCACAGACACCACTCTCTCTCTTGTTTGTAAGGAGGTCTTGATGCCTTTGCCATCTGCAGTTTACTGCTATGAATGTGGTGAATTTACACATTCTGAAAATTAACAGAGAACACCTGCAAATCCTTTTCTAGGCTGAAAGCTCACCTGATGTAAAGCGTTAGCTTGTCCATTGAAAAGGACTTGTATATTCATCTGTCCCTTAAACATTTAATGTACCTTACTGTGTTTCAGACTGTTGGCCTTAGAGCTACAAAGATGAAAATGATACTGCTCCTGCCTTTTGGAGTTAATAATCTAAAGGGGAGACAGACAAACAGGAAATTACTATGTAGTCAGATAAGTACAATATAAGAGATACAAGGTAAAGATAATTTCCAAATTACTGAGAGCTTAATTTGTCATTTGACATTGTCCCAGCATTTTATGTCTATTATGTAATTTTTAAAAATAAATTATTTATTTATTTATTTATTTATTTATTTATGGCTGCATTGGGTCTTCGCCACAGTGCGCAGGCCCCCCACTGTGGTGGCCTCTCCCGTTGCGGAGCACGGGCTCCAGGCACGCGGGCTTCAGTGGTTGTGGCATGTGGGCTCAGTAGCTGTGACGCGCAGGCTCAGTAGTTATGGTTCACGGGCTCTAGAGCACAGACTCAGTAGTTGCAGTGCATGGGCTTAGTTACTCCGCGGCATGTGGCATCTTCCCGGGCCAGGGCTCTAACCCGTGTCCCCTGCATTGACAGGCAGATTCTTAACCACTGTGCCACCAGGGGAGCCCTGTAATTTTATTCTTATAAAATTCTATGAGGTAGTTACTCTTATTATGCTGAATTAAGATGAGGAAACCAAGACACAGAGACTTTAAATAACTTGTCAAGTCACGAAGGTAACAAAGAGATAAATATTTATTTGAATCCAGATAATTTATTACCAAAGTTGGGGTACGTAAAACACTGTACAATATTACCTCTTGTATGGGAGTACAAATGGGGCTCCAATAGAAATGTAAATCACATTCTCAAGTTATAATAAAGGCTGAAGACTTAAAACAAACTTCTGCCTTTGGGAAAAGAAATACAAAATTAAATATGCATGTTTCAATTGAGACAATAGCACACAGTACTTAAGAGCTAGACTACTGGGTTGTATCTGGTCTTATCTATTTATTGCTAGCTGTGCAATTTAGGATAAATTACTTAATCCCACTGAGTCTTAGTTTCCTCATCTGTAGAATGGAATAATGTTAATGTATAGCTCATAGGCTTGTGATGAAGGTTCTGTTGATGAAAAATTAATCAATAGTTAATCTAAGAAAGAAATGGAAAATTTTTATTCATACCAACTTGGAAGACAGTCTTTCAGAAAGCTCTGAGGACAGTTCCACCCACTAGAGATCAAAGAACAGTTATATAAGTTTTTGAGACAGAGGGTTATCTGCACGTACAAAGTGAGTAGTGGGTCATTGTGACCCTTTACAAGATTAAGAAGGAATGTTATTTCCTAAGGAGTTATGGTTAATGTAGATGTACAATCACACTAAAGGGGAGGGAGGAGGACCAAACAGGCATTGAAAAATTTTCTTTAAATATTTCTTGTCTTGCCATAAGATATGAATTTTATTTCATCAGTAACATGAGATTATATTGCAAAGTACTTAGCAAGGTGATTAGAGATTAGTAGGGAGTAATGAATAAATACTAACTTTTATTAAAGGCGATCGAGGAATTTACAAATTATTTCTTTACACCATAGAAACTAGTACCATATTCATTCTGTCTGAGTTTTGAGAGGAAGTAAAATATGGTAGTGGTGAAGTAACTGGTAAGGTGGCTAGTGGGGCAAAATATCAAAGAAAAATATAATAACCAAAGGGGGGAAATGGTTTTAAGATAAATTCTAAGCTAAAAAAGCCATAATTCAAAATCGAAGAAACTTTATAAATTTGGATTGACTTAAACATTACTTAAAAGACAACAATTTCCAAAATGGCAGAATGAGGAGCTCAAAGTACTGCAAGCAGGATAAACAAAAAGATCTACACCTAGATGCATCAGAAACTAAAGACAAAAAGAAAAACTTGAAAGCAGCAAGAGAAAAACGACTGAACACGTCCCAGGGGCATTAACAATGTGAGAAATGGGTTATACCTCATCAGAAACAATGGAGCCAGAAAGCAGTGGAATAACAACATTCTGCAATAAAGACTGAGCGAATATCTTGTGAGACCCTTTACATTATACTATCTGATGTAATCCTGACCAAAAACTTGTTAAAGTTTTCTTTTTCTCTTGTACCTGTTTTACAGATGGGAGCACTATGAAACCAAAGAGAAGTTAAATAAATTACTTGAGGCCATATAGCTAGTGAATGGGACTTGAGCCCAGATCAGCTGGATATCAAAGGGCATCCTCAACTCACTCTGCCTTCCCATGAAGTTTCTTTCCTTTAGTCTCCGTGCCTCCAAGCTACTCTCTTTTGAGCTAGTGCTGCTGCCTGGACCCTCCTAAATATCACTTTCTTCATGTTACTTTATTATTCAGAATCCTTGAATGGCTTTTTGTTACCTATAGCATGAAGGCCAAATTCTTGAGCCTGATTTCTAAGGACTTTTAAAATTTGGCACTTAAGTACCACTGAAACATGATCTCTTAATATTTCCCAAGTTGACAGGTTTATCTCATATCTGTCAACACTTTTCTTTCCATCAATTGAAACCTTCGTTTTTGGGGGGCAGGGGCATAATTCAGAGCTCATGTCTTTTAATTCTTCTTTGCTATTTCCCCACTCTTTCTTTATGGCCTTCCTTTTTACATACCTCCATTACCCTATTTGAGTTTATGTGTTGCTATATATATATATATATATATATATATATATATATATATATATAAAATTTATATTATATATATGGCATATATATGTATATAAATATAACTGGATTGGAAGCAAGCTCTCTTATTTTCCATTATATCTTTAGCAGGACTTAGCACAGGACTTTCTCTGTTATAGCAACTTATTAAATATTTATTGAATGATGCCTTATGGTTTTTGGATAAAAAAATTAAATATTAAAATCAAATAGTAAGAAAAAAAATCACCGTATCCTGGTACTTAAAGTGGTCCCATTTGATTGGAAAATTCTCTCAGTCTGGAATCTTATTAAAATCAAATCTGAAGGAAACAAACTTTTTTCTCTTTTCTTGCTCTAGTCTCATGAGGCCGCTATAGTATTTCAGAACCAGCACTTATGAATTTCTTCTCAACCACCATTGCTTTGGATCCAGGGAAAATCAAGATAGCTGCTAGTGGTCATGGAAGCTCACAGCTCATAAATTTGATAGTTAACATGGTAGCCAGTTGCAATTTGATGGGACAGGTATGGGAAGGTTTTTTCAAATTTGGAATGTAAAACATTCTGTGAATCTCATGCTTATTATGGAGAGCAGGTTGATCCAATTAACTGACCCCCAAATAGATTCTATCTTAGATATGTCATAAAAGTAGTGTGAAGGGTTATTATTCATGGAAAAGCATTTGATTTCCTAGTGGAAGCTGAACACTTAAAAATTGCTTTTTGGGTTTTTTGTTTTTTGTTTGTTTTGTCTATGGATCTGTTTACTTCTCAAAATGTGGTCTATCTTTAAAGACACAGTTGGGTCAGTCACTAGTATGGATGTCTTTCTGTTCTTTTTCCTTAAAACTCCTTTCATCTCTTTCTCACCTCTCTCACTTTGAAAAAAAAAATCAAGAAACATCCTTTGCTGGTGTTCATACATACTAGTTTCATATATTCCATTAAAAATTCTATAACTATCCCATTCATTTTTCTAAGTCACCCTTCTGACTATATATTCATTCAATTTACCAAAAGTAAAACAGAGTTAAACGCTGTGATTAGTGACTGGTAATTGATGTTGGTCTCTGCCCAGACCCTGATTAAAGGTCTTATTGTCTATGGTAGATGAGGAGAGAGGGCTGTGCAGGAAGAAGAGGGTGAGTTCAGGTGAAGAAATAGGAGGGACATTTTTTCTTAGAAAGTGTGGAGGCTGGGTCTTCATATTTTCAACGTTCTCCCATTTTTACCTGGATTGGGGCCAAAAAGGTATAAGGGTGTGCCTATAATTATTGCTATCCTGGAAATCTCAGCCAGCCAGAGGAGCCAGAATCAATACTTAAGGCAGAGCAGATACCTGTGAGGTGTATCCAAGCCACAGTCATGGGACTACATGGATTTGGATTACACACCCCACAGCTCTCAGCTGACAAACTGTAGGGACTTTTTTGTTAATCTTGCAATAATGTGATCAGGCATTTTTTGTAAGTGAATAGTTGGACTCATACCACTCTTTAGAAGGATTTTATGCTACTTAATTCCTGCTATATGCCAGGCACTGTCCTACCTGCTTGAGATACCCACGGGTGAATTAGATAGGCATAGACCATTCCTCTTACTGCTTAGTTTAGTGGAAAGAACAAGTGCTTCTCTTCCCTTGATTTTTTTCTATTTCCAATCAATAAGAACAAAAACATTTACTCACTATCAGAGTTGTTTGTCTAAATTATGGCAATCAACCAAACATAAAACCCTAATATTTGGGTGGAGTGATCTAACAGTAATGACAACTACAACAAAATGTATATAGAACTTTGGTATTTATAACATACTTTCACCTGTATGATCTCTTTCAACCACATTGAGTCCCTGATTCCTCATCTGGAAAATAAGACATAACAGTATCTATCTTGCATGAATGGATATAGATAGACAGGGTCTATCTAGGGTCATACCTGCCAACTGTAAAGGTCAGCATTTTATAGATGCTGAACCTAAACCTTAGAGAGGATATGTCAATTGTCCATGGTTGGAAATAAAGTCAAAGGAAAAAAAAAAGACTTAAAATACAGTTTTTGGACTCTAAAGTCTATGGTTTTTCCATTATATGTCAGTTGTTGCTCAATTGACCCATCAATTAATTAGGAGTGGGGAGTATCCCCTCGGAACTTCTCCAGATGTAGTATTCCAGGAAAGCTGATCACATTTCACTCCTTTTGGCAGCCTATATAATAATAGTGCAGTCAAACAGAAAAGAAAGAGGAGAGACAGAGACCGTTACTTTAATGTAAGAATACAATTCATTCACAAGCTGACCCCTAGAAATCATCAGTTTGGTGCATATTCTTCTAGTCAATATTTTAGAATGCATTAACTTTCCAGGCTGTTCTTTCTTGAGCCCTAGTCACAGGGAGCTGTTTTTGCCTTTGCTCCATAGAATATTAGAGCAGGAACTGACCTTTGAGGCTACCTAGTCAAATCCCTTAGTATTCAGATGAAGAAGTCACAGCTAGAAAAATCTATCTATAGACTAAGGCAAAATCCTCAAAAAGGAACACAATTAGTAACTTAATGAATTATTTTCTACAAGTAACTGTTTGCTTACAAAATAAACATTCTATGGCTTGCCATAGGATGATAATTGAAAATTCGTCTGAGTTTAAATTGAGATAAGAGTTTGATATGTTACATCATTGTTTTAGGCCCAACAGTATCTTTGCTGGACCTGATACATGGTAGGCTCTCAAAAATATTTGCTGTGTGAATGAATGAATGAATGTAGCATGTATGATCCATGTATATGCTTTAAACACAATTTATTAATCGAAGACCATTTTCTTCATATTTAGTCTCATCATCATCAGTGAAACTTTATTGAATGCATTCCATATACAATTGTAATAGGAATGGAAAAGAAAGGATATGGTGTAGGAATATCAATCACTTGGAATTGATTAGTGTAATGATTAAGGTTTGAGTATGTGTGTGTGTTTGTGTGTGTTCACTGGGGAAGGAGATGGTGGTGGGGCTTATGAACGGGAGAGAGCAGTATAAGATGTTAACACTTGTGAATATGGTAGTGACATAAACTGATAAAGGAAATAGAAATATAGTGATTAATATTGCTCACATTGCAGGAGTCCAGTTATAGGAGAAGGTGTGGTAGTCAAAAATGTCAATTATTTTACATAGTAAAGTGAAAATAAAAGAGTCACTGAAAAAGGTACTGGACTAGTCACCAGTTTTTGAATGTCAACAACATAGAATCTTAGTATAGTAATAGCAACATGCATTGAAAACTCACTATCTTCCATCCATGATTACAAGCACTTGACGTGTATTCAGTGTCTTCATCCTCATCACAGCCCTATGAGGTGGGTGATAATATCATCCCCATTTTACAGATGAGAAAAATGGAGCTTAGAGAGTTTAAATAAATTGTTCAAAGTCACTCAGCTGTTACGTGGAGGATCCAGATTTTGAACTCAGACAGTCTGGTTCCAGAGTCTATGTTCTTAGTACTTTGTTGTACTACCTACTAGAAGCTTTATTGTAGAAGGAAATTTAGCGATCATGTAGTATAATAAGCCTCACTTTACAGATGAGAAACCCAAGGCCCAGAGAAATTGAATGATTTGCCCAGGGTTACAATGATTTTGTGACAGTCTGAACCATGACAGTTTGTGTTCATGTGTGCAAGGCTGAAATAATTGGAGACAGTTACGGTAACATTAGTCTGCAGGTACCATGCACTTTTGTTATTGTTGATGTTCACAAACCCATCCTGAGAAGCTGGGAAAATGGAGTAGCCCACAAAGTTTTCAAACTTTCTTTCCTGTGCGAGGCACTTAATTTATTCTGTGAATGAAAAACTCTGGGTAAGTGACAGTTTCCTTTGAGGAATACACAGCATCAGTTCTTTGGATACTCAGGTTTCTATGTATGAGAAAAGACAACACCAAAGAAAAAGTGAGTGGTGGCTCCCTGCCAGGGCAATTAATGAAAGACGCCGGGGATTGAACAGGTGGTCTTAATTCTCTTTTCTCCCAGGCAGCACCCTCCACCTCTTGACACTCCAGAAGGAAGTCTGTCCACAGTATTCCCAGGAAAGAGATTCTACAACTTTCCTCTTCATTGCTGACAGAATAATAAGAAAGACGAGAAGGGCAGATCTGGTACCATTTCATCCTTCTAACTAGAAAAGCCCCTCTGGTAAATGTCTTGAGTCTGACTGGGACATGCATATCAAAGAGAATTTGGCTAACCTGAAATGTCATATTTCATGGGGAGTTCAACAGGGCAATTTATCACAATTGACCCTATCAGAGAGGGACCAACCATCCTTAGTAGACACGGGGTTGCAAAATGCCACCACATTTGGCCATAAAATTTATCATGTCAGCAGATCTATAGTCAACACTATACACTGTGAAATATGGCAGTGCTGCTGGGATATTTGTCTTTGTTGGGCCAGACAGGTTCGCCTTGCATTTCCACTTAGTCCACATTCATACCCCAGCACCATCTATAATGACCCATCAGGACAATCTTCTTGGAAACACGACTTACAGCTCCAATAAGCTGGGAGAGGAGGAATGAAAGCCTGTACAATACACATATTTTGGGGGCATGCTGTTAAAATGCTGAAAATTTTTCCAGTGACTCTTTTTTTTCAGATAATTATTTTAAGAAAAGTAACACATTAGAAGGGAATTTAGACTCTTGACAAATTAACACCATTGGAGACACATATGTTTACCTTTTCTTTCATTTTCTCATTTCACAGAAAAGAAGCAGGACAGGCATAGTGAAACATCTTCTTCATTTCTGAGTCCCTCCTTGGGCAGAATTATGAGAGTGGCAAGGCTGGTTATCAAAGTTGATGCCTCCCAACTCTGTTCTCACTGGTGTGCTGCTTCTGTTCCTAGTATTCTTGGAATCTCTGCATTATCACCTTTTCCTAAACTCTGCTCAAGGCAGTTCTTTACCCCACTATGTTGTAAGGGATGGATATAGCTTCATATCCTCTGACTTCTTTTATTATAATAAATTTAAAATTTTTGAATTAGAAGACTTTGGCATTTCAATTCTTAGCTTCACCCTTGTTGTGGTAGTGGTCGGACAGGAGAACTATCAGTTTACCCTGGAGTATAGCAGATTGCACATTAGGCATAGCTTAGGGGAAAGCTCAGAATTGGGTGATACGAATTTTGGGTTTGAATCTGATCTCTGTGATTTGTGCTGATCGATGTTGGGCAAGTCCAGAAACCTCTGAGAGTCTCAGATCTGTGGAACTTTTGGGTAAATAAAAGCAACTCTTTCTCAGAATCAGTGTGAAGATAAAATAGAATTTTATACATATCTGTATATATATATGTATATATATTTTTCATAAATTGAAGGGCATAATAAAGTGATTTTTCTTTGTTGTAGAGGCAACAGAAAGAGAACTGGATTGGGGGTCAGAATTTGTGTGTGAAAATTCTAGCTTTCCAATTACTAATTGTGTGATCTCAGGCAAATCAGTTAGTTGCTCTGAGGCTCAATCCTTCCATCTGTTGAAATAATGAGAATAACTGTGACAAAGAGATTATAAGATATATGTGACATCCTTTGGAAATTCTAAGGGTAGTATGCAAATGTTTATTAATTTATACCTCATCATGTTACAGAAAGTGTATTCGTACCATAAGAAACTTTTATTTTGATCCCAGGTAATTTAACTCTAAGAGATCTAGCAGGCAATCTGCACAAGGGAATCTGGTTAGTTGGATAATTTGCATTTTATATAATATTAAGGCAGGTGGCATCCCTAGAAAAAGCATTTCTAATCCCTAATACTAAGACTAGAAAGAAATTTGTCCACAGGGTCCTTAAAGAGAGGACATGATGACCAGTGTCCTCAACAATGTCATTATAATAAACACAAGGACAAGATTCATTGGGCTGTAAATAAATGTTCTTTTACAGTTTTTCTAGAGTTGGAATGCCATAAAACAGGCAAAGGATGGATACAGCTCCAACAGAATAGTTCTTTATTACTGCAAAGCTGTTGTAGTAAAATTCTCCCACTCCCCTAAGAATCATTGCAGACACATAGTCACAGGTACTCAAAGATGACTCAGATCAGTTGCAATGATTCCTAATTACTTTCTTGCAAAGCTCTTCTGGTTTCTATTCAACTCCCTATACTATAGTTTCTAAATGGGCAATAGAAATTACATTTCCTTGCTGAACCATTTGACCTACTTATTGCTGCTGTCATAACTAAAAGAGAAGTCCATGTACATGGTGGAAATATCTGAGTTACCTCTTTCCTGGGGAACCTATATCAAATAATCCGAGTGCTTGTTAAAAATGCAAATTCCTGCCAAATCAAAATCTTATAGATAAGAGACCTGTGTTTATAACAAGCATCAGGGGTAATTTTTTTTTTTTTTTGCGGTACGCGGGCCTCTCACTGTTGTGGCCTCTCCCGTTGCGGAGCACAGGCTCTGGACGCGCAGGCTCAGCGGCCATGGCTCACGGGCCTAGCCGCTCTGCGGCATGTGGGATCTTCCCGGAACAGGGCACGAACCCGTGTCCCCTGCATCGGCAGGCAGACTCTCAACCACTGCGCCACCAGGGAAGCCCCAGGGGTAATTTTTATGAAAATTAAAGCTTGAGACCCTGACTGGAGATTGGATAAAATACTGTGACTCAGCACCATCATGTCCCAGACAAACTCCACATGTGTTCTCTGTTCTCTGTTCATGTCTGTGTACGAAAGGCTGTGTCTACAAAACATTGGAAATGGGATTGGACTTACCTAGAATTTAATCAGACTCCCAACACACAACTCTCTTGAGCACAAGAAGCAAGTTAACTACCTGGGAATAGTATATTCCACAATTTCTGGATGACTTGATGTTGGGCCAGGAGGTTCAGCTAATTGCCTTGTGACCCACAGAAAATCTTCATTCTAGACACAGCCCAGATATCCCCTCTGAATTCTTGGGTTTTTTCCTCTTTTTTTTTGTATTTTATATATTTTTTTTATACAGCAGATTCTTATTAGTTATCTATTTCATACATATTAGTGTATATATGTTAATCCCAATCTCCCAATTCATCCCACCACCATCCCCACCCCCACCGTTTCCCCGCTTGGTGTCCATACGTTTGTTCTGTACATCTGTGCCTCTATTTCTGCCTTGCAAACTGGTTCATCTGTACCATTTTTCTAGGTTCCACATATATGCGTTAATATACGATATCTGTTTTTCTGACTTACTTCACTCTGTGTGACACTTCATCCACATCTCTACAAATGACCCAATTTCGTTCCTTTTTATGGCTGTTTATATATTTTGGAGATTAAAGCTTTGCCCATTGATTCATTTGCAAATATTTTCTCCCATTCTGAGAGTTGTCTTTTCATGTTGTTTATAGTTTCCTTTGCTGTGCAAAAGCTTTTAAGTTTCATTAGGTCCCATTTGTTTATTTCTGTTTTTATTTTCATTACTCTTGGAGGTGGGTCAAAAAAGATCTTGTTGTGATTTATGTCAAAGAGTGTTCTTCCTATGTTTTCCTCTAAGAGCTTTATAGTGTCCAGTCTTACACTTAGGTCTTTAATCCATTTTGAGTTTATTTTTGTGTATGGTGTTAGGCAGTGTTCTAATTTCATTCTTTTACATGTAGCTGTCCAGTTTTCCCAGCGCCACTTATTGAAGAGACTGTCTTTTCTCCATTGTATATCCTTGCCTCTTTGTCATAGATTAGGTGCCCATATGTGCGTGGGTTTATCTCTGGGCTTTCTATCCTGTTCAGTTGATCTGTATTCTGTTTTTGTGCCAGTACCATATTGTCTTGAGTACTGTAGCTTTGTAGTATAGTCTGAAGTCAGGGAGTCTGATTCCTCCAGCTCCATTTTTTTCCCTGAAGACTGATTTGGCTATTTGGGGTCTTTTGTGTCTCCATACAAATTTTAAGATTTTTTTATTCGAGTTCTGTAAAAAATGCCATTGGTAATTTGATAGGGATTGCATTGAATCTGTAGATTGCTGTGGGTAGTATAGTCATTTTTCACAGTGTTGATTCTTCCAGCCCAAGAACATGGTATATCTCTCCATCTGTGTCATGATTGATTTCTTTCATCAGTGTCTTATAGTTTTCTGAGTACAGGTCTTTTACCTCCTCAGGTAGGTTTATTCCTAGGTATTTTATTCTTTTTGTTGCAATGGCAAATGGGAGTGTTTCCTTAAATTCTCTTTCAGATTTTTCATCATTAGTGTATAGGAATGCCAGAGATTTCTGTGCATTAATTTTGTATCCTGCAACTTTACCAAATTCATTGATTAGCTCTAGTAGTTTTCTGGTGGCATCTTTAGGATTCTCTATTTATAGTATCATGTCATCTGCAAACAGTGACAGTTTTACTTCTTCTTTTCCAATTTGTATTCCTTTTATTTCTTTTTCTTCTCTGATTTCCATGGCTAGGACTTCCAAATTTATGTGGAATAATAGTGGTGAGAGTGGACATCCTTGTCTGGTTCCTGCTCTTAGAGGAAATGCCTTCAGTTTTTCACCATTGAGAATGACGTTTGCTGTGGGTTTGTCATATATGGCCTTTATTATGTTGAGGTAGTTTCCCTCTCTGCCCACTTTCTGGAGAGTTTTTAATCATAAATGGGTGTTGAATTTTATCAAAAGCTTTTTCTGCATCTATTGAGACGATCATATTGTTTTTATTCTTCAATTTGTTAATGTGGTTTATCACATTGATTGATTTGCATATACTGAAGAATCCTTGCATCCCTGGGATACATCCCACTTGATCATGGTATGTGATCCTTTTAATGTGTTGTTGGATCCTGTTTGCTAGTATTTTGTTGAGGATTTTTGCATCTATATTCATCAGTGATATTGGTCTGTAATTTTCTTTTTCTGTAGTATCTTTGTCTGGTTTGGGTATCAGAGTGATGGTGGCCTCATAGAATGAGTTAGGGAGTGTTCCTTCCTCTGCAATTTTTTAGAAGAGTTTGAGAAGGACGGGTGTTAGCTCTTCTCTAAATGTTTGATAGAATTCACCTGTGAAGTCATCTGGTCCTGGACTTTTGTTTGTTGGAAGATTTTTAATAACAGTTTGAATTTCATTACTTGTGATTGGTCTGTTCATATTGTCTTATTTCTTCCTGGTTCAGTCTTGGAAGGTTACACCTTTCTAAGAATTTGTCCATTTCTTCCAGGTTGTCCATTTTATTGGCATAGAGTTGCTTGTAGTAGTCTCTTAGGATGCATTATATTTCTACGGTGTCTGTTGTAACTTTGCCTTTTTCATTTCATTTCATTTCTAATTTTATTGATTTGAGTCCTCTGCCTCTTTTTCTTGATGAGTCTGTCTAAAGTTTTGTCAATTTTGTTTATCCTCTCAAAGAACCAGCTTTTAGTTTTAAGTTTTAGTTTTTGCTACTGTTTTCTTTGTTTCTATTTCATTTATTTCTACTCTTATATTTATGATTGCTTTCCTTCTACTAACTTTGGGCTTTGTTTGTTATTCATTCTCTAGTTCCTTTAGGTGTAAGGTTAGATTGTTTATTTGAGATTTTTCTTGTTTCTTGAGGTAGGATTGTATTGCTGTAAACTTCCCACTTAGAACTGCTTTTGCTGCATCCCATAGGTTTTGGATCTTTGTGTTTTCATTGTCATTTGTCTCTTGGTATTTTTTTTATTTCCTCTTTGATTTCTTCAATGATCTCGTGGTTATTTAGTAACGTATTGTTTAGCCTCCATGTGTTTGTGTTTTTTACATTTTTTTCCCTGTAATTGATTTCTAATCTCACAGTGTTGTGGTCAGAACAGATGCTTGGTATGATTTCAATTTTCTTAAATTTACTGAGGCTTGATTTGTGACCCAAGATGTGATCTATGCTGGAGAATGTTGCATGTGCACTTGAGAAGAAAGTGTAATCTGCTGTTTTTGGATGGAATGTCCAATAAATATCAATTAAATCTGTCTTGTCTATTGTGTCATTTAAAGCTTGTGTTTCCTTATTAATTTTCTGTCTGGATGATCTGTCCATTGGTGTAATTGAGGTGTTAAATTCCCCCACTATTATTGTGTTATTCTCAATTACCTCTTTTATAGCTGTTAGCATTTGCATTATGTATTGAGGTGCTCCTATTTTGGGTGCATAAATATTTACAATTGTTATATCTTCTTTTTGGATTGATCCCTTGATTATTATGTAGTGTCCTTCCTTGTCTCTTGTAACATTCTTTATTTTAAAGTCTATTTTTTCTCATATGAGAATTTCCCATCCAGCTTTGTTTTGATTTCCATTTGCCTGGAATATCTTTTTCCATCCTTCCCACTTTCAGTCTGTATGTGTCCCTAGGTCTGAACTGGGTCTCTTTTAGACTCTTGTCTTTTAGACAGAGTATATATATGGATCTTGTTTTTGTATCCATTCAGTGAGCCTGTGTCTGTTTTTGGAGCATTTAATCCATTCACATTTTAGGTAATTATCAATATGTATGTTTCTGTTACTATATCCTTAATTTTTCTGGGTTTGTTTTTGTAGGTCCTTTTCTTCTCTTGTGTTTCCCACTTAGAGTAGTTCCTTTAGCATTTGTTGTAGAGCTGGTTTGGTGGTGCTGAATCTCTTCGCTTTTGCTTGTCTGTAAAGCTTTTGATTTCTCCATCAAATCTGAATGAGATCCTTGCCAGGTAGAGTAATCTTTGTTGTAGGTTCTTCTCTTTCATCACTTTAAATATACTGTGCCACTCCCTTCTGGCTTGTAGAGTTTCTGCTGAGAAATCAGCTGTTAACCTTATGGGAGTTCCCTTGTACGTTATTTGTTGTTTTTCCTTTGTTGCTTTCAATAATTTTTCTTTGTCTTTAATTTTTGTCCATTTGATTACCCTGTGTTTTGGCATGTTTCTCCTTGGATGTATCCTGCGTGGGACTCTATGTGCTTCCTGGACTTGGGTGGCGATTTCCTTGCCCATGTTAGGGACGTTTTCAACTATAATGTCTTCAAATATTTTCTTGGGTTCTTTCTCTCTCTCTTCTCTTTCTGGGACCCCTATAATGTGAGTGTTGGTGCATTTAATGTTGTTCCAGAGGTCTCTTAGGCTTTCTTCGTTTCTTTTCATTCTATTTTCTTTATTCTGTTCTGTAGCAGTGAATTCCACCATTCTGTCTTCCAGGTCACTTATCTGTTCTTCTGCCTCAGTTACTCTGCTATTGATTCCTTCTAGTGTATTTTTCATTTCAGTTATTGTATTGTTTATCTCTACTTGTTTGCTCTTTAATTCTTCTAGGTGTTTGTTCTTTAATTCTTCTAGGTCTTTATTAATCATTTCTTGCATCTTCTTGATCTTTGCCTCCTTTCTTTTTCCAAGGTCCTGGATCATCTTCACTGTCATTATTCTGAATTCTTTTTCTGGAAGGTTGCCTATCTCCACTCATTTAGTTGTTTTCTGGGGTTCTATCTTGTTCCTCATTTGGTACATAGTCCTCTCTCTCTTCATTTTGTCTGTCTTTCTCTCAATGTAGTTTTTGTTCCACAGGCTGCAGGACTGTAGTTCTTCTTGCTTCTGCTGTCTGCCCTCTCTCCCCTCTGAATTCTTGATCTAAATTTATATATGTGATAAACTTCATGTCCTGCTCATACCTCTGACTCAAATTAACATGTACTTTCACCTCCTTTTTTTTCAGTGTTCTGCTGTCTTAAATAGAAAGTCCAACTTGCCTGCATGCATGCAAGAAACCTCAGAGCCAACTCAACTTTTCTTTCTCTCCCATTTTCACACCCTAATCAGTGAACAAATTCTGTGGATTCTTTATAAACTAACAGTGTGTTGATTACAACTTTCTAGTCCTTCCAACTAGATTAATATCCTAATCTTAGCCCATCATCCTCTTGTAACTGGTCATTTGCATCAACTCCCTAATATATGTTAGAGCCTCAGACTCAGATTCAGTGAACATCCCTGAATCATCTACTGTAACTCTTCATTAGGCTGGGTATTTCCGCATATTTATCTCACTTCATTCTCATAAAATTCTGTTATTATTATTCCCGTTGGCAGCTGGAGAATTACTTCAGTAAGATTGCACAATCCCTGAATGGCAAAGCCAGGATTTCCATCCCAATCTTGTAACTCAGAATTGAGCTGTCTCAGGTTTCTCACCTTGAGTCTGTTCTTCACTGTGCTGCTATGGTTATCTTCCTTGGACACAGGTTAGGTCATAGTACTCCCTGCTCAAAAACTAAAATCATTCTCTAATCTCTATAGCAGTGTTTCTAAAAATTATGTACTCTATCAATAAAAAAATTTGACTGTGCATCCAATGTACATAGACATGCATTTATTTATGAAACATTTGCATTCACTAAGTATACTAGTATATATATTATATATATACAGAAATATGAATTTAAAGGGAGAGAGAATAAAATATAAATAGAAGTTATAGTATATTTTTTTCATGCCCCTGTGGATTTTTAACCTTCTCAGGGAATTTCATTGCACTTCAGACACCACTGAATTCAAGTTTAAGGGCCTCTGTGATCTGGCCTCAACCCAGATTTTTGAGCTTACCTTTTAGAAATTTCCTTTCAGTCCTCTCTACCTAAGCCTCAGTGCTTTACTCACAGTTTCTTGTAAATACAGTGCACTTTCATGTCTCTTTTTCTTTGCTCCAATTTTTTCATCAGCCAGAAGTGAGCATTATCCTTTTTTTGCCAGCAGAAAACTATTCTGTTAGACTCAGCAAAAAAATTCTATCTCCTTCATCAAAAGACCCTAGTCCAAACCAATCAGTCCTTGAGCACATGGCTTGTATCTCCATCATGACATTTATTTTATTCTGCTGTTTACTCTGTGTTTTAGAGTTGTGTACTTCTCTTTCTTATTCATTATAGTGACATCTTTGAATACAGTAATTATGTCACATTCATTTCTGCATTTCTCATAAAGTGTACTATATTTAATTAAATAGTACATTTTTAATAAACATTTGTGAACTGAATAAGAGAATATTGGCTTTTGTGAATTCAAAGAATATCCTACACGGAAAAAAGTCAAAATAGAATCATTACAGAGGAGCAGACAGAGAGAAGGAACCAAGAAAAGAGCTGAGGAGATTGGTTCAAGGTGGCGGAGTAGAAGGACTTGCTCTCACTCCCTCTGGCAAGAGCACCAGGATCACAACTAACTGCTAAACCGTCATTGATAGGAAGACACTGGAACTCACCAGAAAAGATACCCCACATCTAAAGACAAAGGAGAAGCCACAATGAGATGGTAGGTGGGGTGCAATCACAGTAAAATCAAAGCCCATAACTGCTGGATAGGTGGCTCACAAACAGGATAACACGTATACCACAGAAGGCCAACAACTGGAGTGAAGGTTCTGAGTACCACGTCAGGCTTCCCAACCTTGGGGTGCAGCAATGGGAGGAGGATTTCCTAGAGAATCAGACTTTGAAGGCTAGTGGGATTTGATTGCAGGACTTC
The DNA here is from genome assembly GCF_011762595.2 of Tursiops truncatus. NCBI lineage: Eukaryota > Metazoa > Chordata > Mammalia > Artiodactyla > Delphinidae > Tursiops > Tursiops truncatus. The sequence goes on along the minus strand of NC_047035.1, from coordinate 21,488,410 downwards.
GACAGGACTAGGAGAAACAGAGACTCCACTCTTGGAGGGCACACGCAAAGTAGTGTGCTCATCGGGACCCAGGGGAAGGAGCAGTGACCCCTTAGGAGACTGAACCAGAGCTACTTGCTAGTGTTGGAGGGTCTCCTGCAGAGGTGGGGGGTGGATGTGGCTCACCGTGGGGACAAGAACACTGGTGGCAGAAGTTCTGGGAACTACTCCTTGGCGTGACCCTTCCCAGAGTCCACCGTTAACCCCACCAAAGAGCCTGGGTAGGCTCCAGTGTTGGGTCGTCTAAGACCAAAATACCAACAGGGAGGGAACCCAGCCCCACCCATCAGCAGACAAGTAGATTAAAGTTTTACTGAACTCTGACCACCAGAGCAACACCCAGCGCTCCCACCACCAGGTCCTCCCATCAGGAAGCTTGCACAAGCCTTTTAGATAGCCTCATCCACCAGAGGGCAGACAGCAGAAGCAAGAAGAACTACAATCCTGCAGCCTGTGGAACAAAAACCACATTCACAGGAAGATAGATAAGATAAAAAGGCAGAGTTGAAACTGTGATTTAGAAATCTTCCAACAAACAAAAGTTAAGGACCAGGTAGCTTCACAGGTGAATTCTATGAAACAGTTAGAGAAGAGCTAACATCCATCCTTATCAAACTCTTCCAAAAAGTTGCAGAGGAAGGAATACTCATTCTATGAGGCCACCATCACCCTGATACCAAAACCAGACAAAGATACTCCAAAAAAAGGAAATTACAGACCAATATCACTGATGAATATAGATGCAAAAATCCTCAACAAAATACTAGCACATTAAAAGGATCATACACCTTGATCAAGTGAGATTTATCCCAGGGATGCACGGATTCTTCAGTATATGCAAATCAATTAATCTGATACAGCATATTAATAAATTGAAGAAGAAAAACCATATGATCACCTCAATAGATGCAGAGAAATCTTTTGACAAAATTCAACATGCATTTATGATAAAAACTTTCCACAAAGTGGGCAGAGAGGGAACCTATATCAGTGTAATAAAGGGCATATATGACAAACCCACAGAAAACATCATTCTCAATGGTGAAAAACTGAAAGCATTTCCTCTAAGGTCAGGAACCAGACAAGGATGTCCACTCTCACCACTATTATTCAACATAGTTTTGGAAGTCCTAGCCACGGAAATCAGAGAAGAAATAGAAATAAAAGGAATACAAATTGGAAAAGAAGCAGTAAAACTATCAGTGTTTGCAGATGACATGACACTATACATAGAGAATCCTAAAGGTGCTACCAGAAAACTACTAGAGCTAATCAATGAATTTGGTAGTGTTGCAGGATACAAAATTAATGCAGAGAAATCTCTTTTATTCCTGTACACTAATGATGAAAAATCTGAAAGAGAATTTAAGGAAACACTCCCATTTGCCATTGCAACAAAAAGAATAAAATACCTAGGAATAAACCTACTTAAAGAGGTAAAAGACCTGTACTCAGAAAACTATAAGACACTGATGAAAGAAATCAATCACGACAGAGATGGAGAGTTATACCATGTTCTTGGATTGGAAGGATCAACATTGTGAAAGTGAGTATACTACCCTGAGAAATCTACAGATTCAATGCAATCCCCATCAAATTACCAATAGCATTTTTTACAGAACTCGAAAAAGAAAATCTTAAAATTTGTATGGAGACACAAAAGACCCCAAATAGCCAAAGCAGTCTTGAAGGTAAAAAATGGAGCTGGAGGAATCAGACTCCCAGACTTCAGACTATACCACAAAGCTATAGTAATCAAGACAATATGGTACTGTCACAAAAACAGAATATAGATCAACGGAGCATGATAGAAAGCCCAGAGATAAGCCCACGCACCTATGTTCAACTAATCTATGACAAAGAGGCAAGGATACACAATGGAGAAAAGACAGTGTCCTCAGTAAATGGTGCTGAGAAAAGTGGACAGCTACATGTAAAAGAATGAAATTAGAACACTCCCTAAGACCACACTCAAAAATAAACTCAAAATGGATTAAAGACCTAAATGTAAGACTGGACCCTATAAAACTGTTAGAGGAAAACATAGGAAGAACACTCTTTGACATAAATCACAGCAAGGTCTTTTTTGACCCATCTCCTAGAGCAATGGAAATAAAAACAAAAATAAACCAGTGGGACATAATACAACTTAAAAGCTTTTGCAAAGCAAAGGAAACTACAAACAGGACAAAAAGACAACCCTCAGAATGGGAGAAAATATTTGCAAACGAATCATCGGACAAAGGATTAATCTCCAAAATATACAAACAGCTCATGCAGCTCAGTATTTTTAAAAAAACAACAACCCAATCCAAAAATGGGCAGAAAACCTAAATAGACATTTCTCCAAAGAAGACATACAGATGGCCAAGAAGCACATGAAAATCTGCTCAACATCACTAATTATTAGAGAAATGCAAATCAAAACTACAATGAGGTATCACCTCACACCAGTTAGAATGGGCATCATCATAAAATCTACAAACAACAAATGCTGGAGAGGGTGTGGAGGAAAAGGAGCCCTCTTGCACTGTTGTTGGGAATGTAAATTGATACAGACACTATGGAGAACAGTATGGAGGTTACTTAAAAAACTAAAAATAGAATTAACATATGACACAGCAATCCCACTACTAGGCCTATACCCAGAGAAAACCATAATTTAAAAAGACACATGCACCCCAGTGTTCATTGCAGCACTATTTACAATAGCCACGTCATGGAAGCAACCTAAATGCCCATCGACAGACAATTGGATAAAGAAGATGTGGTACATATATACAATGGAATATTACTCAGCCATAAGAAGGAACGAAATTGCGTCATTTTTAGAGACGTGGATGGATCTAGAGACTGTCATACAGAGTGAAGTAAGTCAGAAAGGGAAAAACAAATATCGTGTATTAATGCATATATGTGGAATCTAGAAAAATGGTACAGATGAACTGGTTTGCAGGGCAGACATAGAGACACAGATGTAGAGAACAAACGTATGGACACCAAGGGGGGAAAGTGGCGGGGGGGGGCGAAGGAGAGGTGGTGTGATGAATTGGGAGTTTGGGATTGACATGTATACACTAATATGTATAAAATGGATAGCTAATAAGAACCTGCTGTATAAAAAATAAAATTAAATTAAAAAAAAAAGTTGAAATAGAAACTATCCCATTTTCTTTGTTGTGATGCATATTTTCTGCCAGGCAATGACATGTGGACAGTGGACCATTTTCGTGAAAACTTAAAGCTGAATAAGGCACCCTTAAGGTCCATCATAATAGGAAAGTTGCTACTCTTTGAACATAGTTCCAAACTGTTGAACATTAGTTGCATTGAGCAACAACTGAAAGCATGTGAACTCTTTTCTTTCCTTTCTGCCTATTTAATATTCTCATCGGCAAACGGAGAAGAACATTTGAACCGGAAAGAAACTTAACGAGCATGTGAATCAACTCCTTCACTTCACAGAAGCAGAAACTGAGGCTCAGAGGTTTTAAATGACTGCCCAAACGTCTGCTTCCAGTTCATGCTGAGCTAGGGCTGGAACCTGGTTTCTAGTCTTAGTCCAGTGTCCATTCTCTGGGTCAACACTGCCTCTATTGGTAGCTTTCTGTTCTGTGCATCGTTAAACTGTGACACAACTTGTGGGAACAAACTGAAAGAAGTGTGGATTGTCCTACACCTGTTTCTCAAACTAGGATTTATATGTACCTTCCAGAAGTCCCTGGAGCCACAGCCTAAACATCTTACATTTTCCTGGGAGTGTAAGTTTTCCTCAAAAAAATTTTCTGGGAGAAGAAAATTATTATTTTCCTATTATAACAAACACTAATTTAGAATAATTACTACGATAAATCTAGAGCAATTTTGTAGTTGCAGAATCCTATACCCCTGGATGTGCTGACATTCATACCCTCTTTGCAGTAAAGAAATTTTGGTGGAAAGTCTGAGAAGTACTGAGCTAGGTTATACCTTTGTTATAAAGGACATCTGTGGTTTACCTTTCTTGGAAGAAAGCATAAATTAAAGCTAAAAATAATTTACCTTTGCTTTTTTTAACCTCTTCTACAATCTGACTTTCATTCCAACCATTGTACAGATATGGCTCTGTATGTGGCTTATTGCTAAATCCAATGGAAACTTTTCTTCTTTTTTCTTTTTCCTCCCTCCTTCCCTCCCTCCCTCCCTGCCTCCCTCCCTCTCTTCCTCCCTCCCTCCCTTCCTTCCTTTCTTCCTTCCTTCTTATGAATAGAGGGCTTTTATTGCATTTTAAAAAATTAAAAAATTTTTGGGACTTCCCTGGTGGTCCAGTGGTTAAGAATCCATCTTGCAGTGCAGGGGATGCTGGTTCAATCCCTGGTTGGGGAACGAAGATCCAACATGCCATGTGGCAACTAAGCCAGCGTGCCACACCTACTGAGCCCACGTGCTCTGGAGCCCACGTGCTACAACTAGAGAGCCTGCACACCACAACTAATGAGCCCATGTGCTCTGGAGCCTGCACGCCACAACTGGAGAGTAACCCACACACCGCAACGAAAGATCCCACATGCCGCAAGTAAGACCCATTTGAGATATAATTCACATTGAGAATATAATTCACATTGAGAATATAATTCATATTGAGATATAATTCACATACCACACAATTCACCCATTTAAAGTGTACAATTCCATGACTGTCTATATCTTTATAAAATTGATTCTTTATTGAGATATAACTGACATATAACATTGTGTAAGTTTAAATTATACAACATGTTGATTTGATACATTTATATATTGAAATGTGATTACCACTATAGCTTAAGCTAACACCTCTATCATGTTCCATAATCAGCATTTCTTTTTTGTGGTGAGAACATTTAAGATCTAGTCTCTTAGCAACTTTGAAGTATATAAGACATTATTGTTGACAATAATCACTATGCTGTGCACTAAAATATAACAAATGGGGTTTTAGGAATCATCTCACATCTTCTTCTTTCTATAGCTGGATAACTCTTAAATCTTCTTCATCAACCCGCTAAATTGTTCCTTTTTCAGAGGCAAAGATACCATTACAAAAGTCGAGAGTCTGATTTAATGGTCTTCATTCTCACAGTACATGTGGCAAACAGAGAACATCTCAGTCCTTACTTTCTTGACCTCCCCACGGCATTTGACACTGCCGACTGCCTTTCCTTCCTGAAAATGTCTTTTCTTCCTTTGGCTCCATAGGCTTCACTTTCTTGCTTAGTCTCCAGCTGCTCTGGACAAAGACTCTTCCTGCCTTATTTTTTCAAGGTGATTTTTCTTTTCTCTTCTCTTGAGCTCCAGATTCACATACACCACTGACCTCTGCACAATTCCTGTTAGAACTCAGAAAGACACTTCAACCTCAACAAATTGACCCCATTCTTTTGTTCCCCACCCTCACTACCATGCCTCCTGGTTCTCTGGACTATTTTTATCACCCTGGCCCTAATTTACTATTTCTCCTGTGGTTCCTGTTTTGTGGTGTAAATAACAACTGACCAGCCAGCTACCTGAGCATCTTTCTTCATTTTTCCTTTTCCCTCACCTTCCTTATTCATTCCATCACCAGGAACTACCTCGTAAATATTATCCAAAGCCATTCACCAAAACCACAATGACTACCACCCAAGTCTAGATCACTATTATGTCTCACCTTGTTCTCTACAACAACCTCTTCATTTATTTCACAGTCCCAAGTCTTGCTCTTCTCATAAATACAGGTTGGGAAGAAGAAAACTTTCCAGGAACTGTTAGAAATGTAATAAAACTGTCAAAATTGGTAAGACACATTCTACCCTTTTGTGACAGTTTCTAAAAGCATAGCTTAAGAAAAAATCCTGGTAGATCATACGAAGAAAAAATAAGCATTTGATATGCCAACTGATAATGACACTTCAATTATACCACCCTGTGGAGACTGACCAAATCCAAGTATCTATGCCTCAAATAAAATTTTAAGCACACTGTATCTATTTACAGTTTTACTATGCCTTCTGAAGCCAGATAGACTCTTCCTAACATGCAAACTATGTCCCATCCCCTGCTCCATACTCTTCAGTGGCTCCCTGTTGCCGTCTGGGTAAATTCAGAACACCTTAATTTGGTTTCTAACCCTGATCTCATCTTCATTTACCTCTCTATTTTCATGACCCCTTCGCACTGTAGCCAGGTCTAACACCTTTCAGTTTCCCCATGCTCCTTGCCTCCCTCTGCATTTCCTTTTCCAAATTTGATTGGCTAAAGCAGTGCTGTGCTGGTGAATGTTTACCAGTCGCCTATCTGGGGTGAGAAAGAGGGAGAGCCCTGATTTGCAACATTTGACAATTTCCATGATGAAAATGCTCTCACTGTGGCTGATTTCAAGCTACCTATGTCATGTCACTGAACATGAAATTGGAGAGAGACATACACAATTAACTCCAGCAAGCAGGTATGAGCCTGCTTCAGCACACCCCTGGGTTAAATCTTACAGATCCTTCAGATTCTAGCTTAGCTGTCCCTTTTGCTGAGAATGCTTTTTTGATCATGTCATATGCTTCCACTGCAGCCTGTTAATAGCCTGTTTCTACATTTATCATGTAACACTGCAATTTCCTGTGCACCTCTCTGACTCTACTGCTAGACTATGAGATCCTTAGGGGCAGAGGTTGTGTCTTATTCACCATCGTCTCTCCAGAGTCTTCCAGAGTGCTCAAAACATAGTAGTTCTTAAATAAATGTTTGTTAAATAAATGAGTAAATGTCTAAAAACTAATAATAATAACTTAATATCAAGGGCTCGCTTTATGCCAGCCACTATCCTAACTGATTTGTATGCATTACCTCATTTAATTTTCCTCAAAATCCTGTGGCATTTTACAGCTGAGAAAGATTGATGCTTAGAGCAGCTAAAGCTCAAATTCACACAGTCAGAAACTAGTGGAGCCATGTATAAATTCACACAGTGTGACTCTACCTTGAACACTTATCTACTACGTTATTCTGACTTATTCTTATTCCAAGTTGAATAAAACTAGCATTTTTACATAGTTGATTTTTGTGAAGATCGTTCAAGATCTAAGTCACTTTTATTTGGGGCTTCCACAGAGGTCCGGACTCTCTCAAACACTGACATTGTAAATCAGTGGAAACTTAATGGTCAACAGTTGGCATTATGGCCTCTTAAAATACTGATTTGCTTTTAATCAGTTCGAGTTTTCAGAAAATAATCAGAAACATGGACAACATTTTGTGGCCAAAGTATTTATTCCTAGTGGTTTTAAAACTAACCTCTTTGCTTTAGAATAGTTTTAGATTTACAGAAAAATTGCAAGAAATAATATATAGAATTTCTATATATTGCACACACAGTTTCCCCTATCATTAACATCTCAACATCTTATGGAATATTTGTCACAATGAATGAACCAATATTGATACATTTTCTTTCTTTTTTTAAATTTTAAAAATATTTATTTATTTATTTTTGGGTGCATCAGATCTTAGTTGCAGCATTCAGGGTCTTTTGTTGCAGCACACGGGCTTCTCTCTAGTGGTGGCTCAGTAGGCTCAGTAGTTGCGCGCGGGGGCTTAGTTGTCCTGCGGCATGTGGGATCTTAGTTCCCCGACCAGGGGTCAAACCCACGTCCCCAGCATTAGAAGGTGGATTCTTAACTACTGGGCCACCAAAGAAGTCCAAAACTTTGGCTTTTTTTTTTTTTTAAATGTCTTTATTGGAGTATAATTGCTTTACAATGGTGGGTTAGTTTCTGCTTTATAACAAAGTGAATCAGCTATACATATGCATATATCCTCATATCTCTTCCCTCTTGCATCTCCCTCCCACCCTCCCTATCCCACCCCTCTAGGTGGTCACAGAGCACTGAGCTGATCTCCCTGTGCTATGCGACTGCTTCCCACTAGCTATCTATTTTACATTTGGTAGTGTATATAAGTCCATGCCACTCTCTCACTTTGTCACAACTTACCTTTCCCACTCCCCGTGTCCTGAAGTCCATTCTCTACGTCTGCATATTTATTCCTGTCCTGACCGTAGGTTCTTCAGAACCATTTTTTTTTAGATTCCATATATATGTGTTAGCATATGGTATTTGTTTTTCTCTTTCTGACTTACTTCACTCCGTATGACAGACTCTAGGTCCATCCACCTCACTACAGATAATAATTTCATTTCTTTTTATGGCTGAGTAATATTTCATTTTATATATGTGCCACATCTTCTTTATCCATTCATCTGTCTGATGAACACTTACATTGCTTCCATGTCCTGGCTATTGTAAATAGAGCTGCAATGAACATTGTGGTACATGACACTTTTAAAATTACGGTTTTCTCAGGGTATATTGCCCAGTAGTGAGATTGCTGGGTCGTATGGTAGTTCTATTTTTCGTTTTTTAAGGAACCTGCATACTGTCCTCCATAGTGGCTGTATCAATTTACATTCCCACCAACAGTGCAAGAGAGTTCTCTTTTCTCCACCCCCTCTCCAGGATTTATTGTTTGTAGATTTTTTTTTTTTTTTTTTTTTAGGAGTACACAGATCTCTCACTGTTGTGGCCTCTCCCGCTGCAGAGCAGAGGCTCCGGGGGCGCAGGCTCAGCGGCCATGGCTCACGGGCCCAGTTGCTCCGCGGCACGTGGGATCCTCCCGGACTGGGGCACGAACCCATGTCCTCAGTATCGGCAGGCAGACTCTCAACCACTGCGCCACCAGGGAAGCCCTGTTTGTAGACTTTTTGATGACGGTCATTCTGACCGGTGTGAGGTGATACTTCATTGTAGTTTTGAATTGCATTTCTATAGTGATTAGTGATATTGAGCATTCGTTCATGTCTTTGTTGGCAATTTGTATGTATTCTTTGGAGAAATGTCTGTTTAGGTCTTCTGCCCATTTCTGGACTGGGTTTTTTTTTTTTTGATATTGAGCTGCAAGAGGTGCTTGTAAATTTTGGGGATTAATCCTTTGTCAGTTGCTTCATTTGCAAATATTTTCTCCCATTCTGAGTGTTGTCTTTTCATCTTGTTTATGGTTTCCTGTGCTGTGCAAAAGCTTTTAAGTTTCATTAGGTCCCATTTGTTTATTTTTGTTTTTATTTCCATTTCTCTAGGAGGTGGGTCAAAAAGGATCTTGCTGTGATTTATGTCATAGAGTGATCTGCCTATATTTTTCTCTAAGAGTTTTATAGTGTCTGGTCTTACATTTAGGCCTTTAATCCATTTTGACTTTATTTTTGTGTATGGCATTAGGGAGTGTTCCAATTTCATTCTTGTGCATGTAGCTGTCCAGTTTTCTCAGCACCACTTATTGAAGAGGCTGTCTTTTTTCCATTGTATATTCTTGCCTCCTTTATCAAAATAAGGTGACCCTATGTGCGTGGGTTTATCTCTGGGCTTTATATCCTGTTACATTGATCTATATTTCTGTTTTTGTGCCAGTACCATACTGTTTTGATTACTGTAGTTTTGTAGTATAGTCTGAAGTCAGGGAGCCTGATTTCTCCAGCTCCATTTTTCTTTCTCAAGATTGCTTTGGCTCTTCTGGGTCTTTTGTGCTTCCATACAAATTGTGATTTTTTTTTTTTGTTCTAGTTCTGTGAAAGATGCCATTGGTAGTTTGATAGGGATTGCATTGAATCTGTAGATTGCTTTGGGTAGTAGAGTCATTTTCACAATGTTGATTCTTTCAATTCAAGAACATGGTATATCTCTCCATCTGTTTGTATTATCTTTAATTTCTTTCAGTGTCTTATAGTGTTCTGCATACAGATCTTTTGTCTCCTTAGGTAGGTTTATTCCTAGGTATTTTATTCTTTTTGTTGCAGTGGTAAATGGGAGTGTTTCCTTGATTTCTCTTTCATATTTTTCATCTTTAGTGTATAGGAATGCAAGAGATTTCTGTGCGTTAATTTTGTATCCTGCAACTTTACCAAATTCATTGATTAGCTCTAGTAGTTTTCTGGTAGCATCTTTATGATTATCTGTAAGTATCATGTCATCTACAAACTGTGACAGCTTTACTTCTTTTCCAATTTGGACTCCTTTTATTTCTTTTTCTTCTCTGATTTCTTTGGCTAAAACTTCCAAAACTATGTTGAATAATTGTTGTGAGAGTGGACAACCTTGTCTTGTTCCTGATCTTAGTGGAAATGATTTCAGTTTTTCACCATTGAGAACGATGTTGGTTGTGGATTTATCATATATGGCCTTTATTATGTTCAGATAAGTTCTCTCTCTGCCTACTTTCTGGAGGGTTTTTATCATGAATGGGTGTTGAATTTTGTCAAAATATTTTTCTGCATCTATTGAGATGATCATAGGTTTTTTATTCTTCAATTTGTTAATATGGTTTATCACATTGATTGATTTGCATATATTGAAGAATTCTTGTATTCCTGGTGTAAACCCCACTTGATCATGCTGTATGATCCTTTTAATGAGTTGTTGGATTCTGTTTGCTGGTATTTTGTTGAGGATTTTTGCATCTATGTTCATCAGTGATATTGTCCTGTAGTTTTCTTTCTTTGTGACATATTTGTCTGGTTTTAGTATCAGGGTGATGGTGGCCTCGTGGAGTGAGTTTGGGAGTGTTCCTCCCTCTGCTATATTTTGGAGGAGTTAGAGAATGAAAGGTGTTAGCTCTTCTCTAAATGTTTGCAAGAATTTGCCTGTGAAGGCATCTGATCCTGCGCTTATGCTTGTAGAAGATTTTTAATCACAGTCTCAATTTCAGTGCTTTTGATTGTCCGTTTATATTTTTTTTCTTCCTCATTCAGTCTCAGAAGGTTGTGCTTTTCTAAGAATTTGTCCGTTTCTTCCAGGTTGTCCTTTTTATTGGCATAGAGTTGCTTGTAGTAATCTCTCATGATCCTTTGTATTTCTTCAGTGTCACTTTTTACTTTCCCTTTTTCATTCTAATTCTATTGATTTGAGTCTTCTCCCTTTTTCTCTTGACGAGTCTGGCTAATGGTTTATCAATTTTGTTTACCTTCTCAAAGAACCAGCTTTTAGTTTTATTGATCTTTGCTATCATTTCCTTCATTTCTTTTTCATTTATTTCAGATATGATCTTTATGATTTCTTTCCTTCTGCTAACTTTGGGGTTTTTTTGTTCTCTTTCTCTAATTGCTTTAGATGTAAGTTTAGGTTGTTGATTTGAGATGTTTCTCATTTTTTGAGGTAGGATTGTATTGTTATAAACTTCCCTCTTAGAACTGCTTTTGCTGCCTCCCATAGATTTTGGGTCATCGTGTTTTCATTTTCAGTTGTTTCTAGGTATTTTTTGATTTCCTCTTTGATTTCTTCAGTGACCTCTTGGTTATTAAGTAGTGTATTTTTTAGCCTCTATGTGTTTGTATTTTTTACAGATTTTTTCCCTGTGATTGATACCTAGTCTCATAGCATTGTGGTTGGAAAAGATACTTGATACGATTTCAATTTTCTTAAATTTATCAAGGCTTGATTTGTGACCCAAGTCAAGATATGATCTATCCTGGAGAATGTTCCATGAGCACTTGAGAAGAAAGTGTATTCTGTTGTTTCTGAATGGAATGTCCTATAAACATCAATTAAGTCCATCTTGTCTAATGTATCATTTAAAGCTTGTGTTTATTTGTATTCATTTTGGATGATCTGTCCATTGGTGAAAGTGGGGTTTTAAAGTCCCCTAGTATGATTGTGTTACTGTTGATTTCCCCTTTTATGGCTGTTTGCATTTGCCTTATGTATTGAGGTGCTCCTATGTTGGATGCATAAATATTTACAATTGTTGTATCTTCTTCTTGGATTGATCCCCTGATCGTTATGTAGTGTCCTTCTTTGTCTCTTTTAATAGTCCTTATTTTAAAGTCTATTTTGTCTGATATGAGAATTGCTACTCCAGCTTTCTTTTGATTTCCATTTGCATGGAATATCTTTCTCCATCCCCTCACTTTCAGTCTGTATGTGTCCCTAGGTCTGAAGTGGGTCTTTTGTAGACAGCATATGTATGGGTCTTGTTTTTGTATCTATTCATCCAGTCTATGTCTTTTGGTTGGACCATTTAATCCATTTACATTTAAGGTAATTATCAATAGGTATGTTCCTATTACCATTTTCTTAATTGTTTTGGGTTTGTTATTGTAGATCTTTTCCTTCTCTTGTGTTTCCTGCCTAGAGAAGTTCCTTTAGCATTTGTTGTAGAGCTGGTTTGGTGGTGCTGAATTCTCTTAGCTTTTGCTTGTCTGTAAAAGTTTTAATTTCTCTGTCCAATCTGAATGAGATCCTTGCTGGGTAGAGTAATCTTTGTTGTAGGTTTTCCCTTTCATCACTTTAAATATGTCCTGCCTCTCCCTTTCTGCGTTGCCGAATTTCTGCCGAAGGATCAGTTGTTAATCTTATGGGGATTCCCTTATATGTTATTTGTGGGTTTTCCCTTGCTACTTTTTCTTTCTATTTAATTTTTGATAGTTTGATTAATATGTGTCTTGGCGTATTTCTCCTTGGATTTATCCTGTATGGGACTCTCTGTGCTTCCTGGACTTGATTAACTATTTCCTTTCTCATATTAAGGAAGTTTTCAACTGTAATCTCTTTAAATATTTTCTCAGTCCCTTTCTTTTTCTCTTCTTCTTCTGGGACCCCTATAATTTGAATATTGGTGCATTTAATGTTGTCCCAGAAGTCTCTTAGACTTTCCTCATTTCTTTTCATTCTTTTTTCTTTATTCTGCTCTGCAGTAGTTATTTCCAATATTCTATCTTCCAGGTCACTTATGCATTCTTATGCCTCACTTATTCTGCTATTGATTCCTTCTAGAGAATTTTAAATTTCATTTATTGTGTTTATCATCATTGTTTGTTTACTCTTTAGTTCTTCTAAGTCCTTTTGAATCATTTCTTGTATTTTCTTCATTCTATTTCCAAGATTTTGGATCACCTTTACTATCATTACTCTGAATTCTTTTTCCGGTAGACTACCTAGTTCCTCTTCATTTGTTTGGTCTGGTGGGTTTTTACTTTTCTCCTTCATGTGCTATGTGTTTCTCTGTCTTCTCATTTTGCTTAACTACTGTGTTTGGGGTCTCTTTTTCACAGGCTGCAGGTTCATAGTTCCCATTGTTATTGTTGTGTGCCCCCAGTGGCTAAGGTTGTTTCAGTGGGTTGTGTAGGCTTCCTGGTGGAGGGGACTAGTGCCTGTGTTCTGGTGGATGAGGCTGCATCTTGTCTTTCTGGTGGCAGGTCCACGTCCGGTGGTGTGTTTTGGGGTGTCTGTGACCTTATTATGATTTTAGGCAGCCTCTCTGCTAATGGGTGGGGTTGTGTTCCTGTCTTGCTAGTTGTTTGGCATAGGGTGTCCAGCACTGTAGCTTGCTGGGCATTGAGTGGAGCTGGGTCTTAGCGTTGAGATGGAGATCTCTGGGAGAGCTTTTGTCATTTGTTTTATGTGGAGCTGGAGGTCTCTGGTGGACCGATGTCCTGAACTCAGCTTTTCCACCTGAGAGGCACAGGCCTGACACCAGGCCAGAGCAGCAAGAACCTGTCAGCCACATGGCTCTGAATAAAAGAGAGCAAAAAAGAAAGAAGGAAAAGAAATAAAATAAAATAATTAAAATAAAAAAAATATTAGTAAAAATAAAATAACTAAAAAGTAATTTAAAAAAAGAAAGAAGGGAGCAACCAGACCAAATAACAAATCCACCAATGATAACAAGCACTAAAAACTATACTGAAAAAAAACCCCAAAAAGACAGACAGAACCCTAGGACAAATGGTAAAAGCAAAGCTGTACAAACAAAATCACACACAGAAGCATACACATACACACTCACAACACTCACAAAAAGAGAAACAGGAAAAAAATATATATATGTTGTTGCTCCTGAAGTCCACTGAGTCAATTTTGTGATGATTCCTTGTCTATTCAGGTATTCCACAGATGCAGGGTACATCAAGTTGATTGTGGAGATTTAATCCTCTGCTTCTGAGGCTGCTGGGAGGTATTTCCCTTTCCCTTCTTTGTTCGCACAGCTGCTGGGGTTCAGCTTTGGATTTGGCCCCGCTTCTGTGTGTAGGTCACCTGTTCTTCGCTCAGACAGGACGGGGTTAAAAGAGCAGCTGATTCGGGGTCTCTGGCTCACTCAGACCGGGGAGGCAGGGGTACGGTGTACAGGGCGAGTCTGTGGAGGCAGAGGCCGGTGTGACATTGTTACAGCCTGAGGCACGCCGTGCATTCTCCCAGGGAGGTTGTCCCTGGATCATGGGACCCTGGCAGTGGCGGGCTGCACAGGCTCCCCGGAACGGGGGGAGGATAGTGACCTGTGCTTGCACACAGGCTTCTTGGTGGCGGCAGCAGCAGCCTTAGCGTCTCATGTCTGTCTCTGGTGTCCGCGCTGATAGCCGCAGCTTGCTCCTGTCTCTGGAGCTCATTTAGGCGGCGCTCAGAATCCCCTCTCCTCCTTCACCCCGAAACAATGGTCTCTTGCCTCTTAGGCAGGTCCAGACTTTTTCCCGGACTCCCTTGCAGCTGGCTGTGGTGCACTAGGCCCTCAGGCTGTGTTCACGCAAGAAACGCCAGTCCTCTCCCTGGGATCTGACCTCTGAAGCCCGAGCCTCAGCTCCCAGCCCCACCCGCCCTGGAGGTGAGCAGACAAGCCTCTCGGGCTGGTGAGTGCTGGTCGGCATCGATCCTCTGTGCGGGAATCTCTCTGCTTTGCCCTGTGCACCCCTGTTGCTATGCTATCCTCTGTGGCTCCGAAGCTTCCCCACCCCGTCCCCGGCATGCCCTGTCTCAACCAGTGAAGGGGCTTCCTAGTTTGTGGAAACCTTTCCTCCTTCACTGCTCCCTCCCACTGGTGCAGGTCCCATCCCTATTCTTTTGTCTGTTTTTTCTTTTGCCCTATCCAGGTACATGGGGAATTTCCTTTTGGGAGGTCTGAGGTCTTCTGCCAGCATTCAGTAGGTGTTCTGTACGATTTGTTCCACATGTAGGTGTATTTTTGACATTTGTGGGGAGGTAGATCTCCATGTCTTACTCTTCCGTCATCTTAAAGGTCTCCCGATACATTATTATTAATTAAAGTGAAAACTTTATTCTTTTAATTATTTTTTTCTTTTGCGGTACGCGGGCCTCTCACTGCCATGGCCTCTCCTGCTGCAGAGCACAAGCTCTGGACGCACAGGCTCAGCGGCCATGGCTCACGGGCCCAGCCGCTCCGTGGCATGTGGGATCTTCCCGGACCAGGGCACGAACCCGTGTCCACTGCATTGGCAGGTGGACTCTCAACCACTGCGCCACCAGGGAAGCCCTATTTCTTTATTTTTAATCTAATAATCTTTTTTCTGTCCTAGGATCCCATCCAGGATATCATATTACATTTAGTTGTCATGTCTTTTTATTTACTTTTAAATTTAATTTAATATTTTTAAATAAATTTTTAAAATTAATTTATTTTATTTTTGGTTGTGTTGGGTCTTTGTTGCTGCACGCGGGCTTTTCTCTAGTTGCAGCAAGCTGGGGCTACTCTTCATTGCGGTGTGCAGGCTTCTTATTGCAGTGGCTTCTCTTGCAGAACACAGGCTCTAGGCATGCAGGCTCAGTAGTTGTGGCTCACAGGCTTAGTTGCTCTGTGGCATGTGGGATATTCTGGGACCAGGACCCGAACCTGTGTCCTCAGCATTGGCAGGGGGCTTCTTAACTACTGCACCACTAGGGAAGCCTGTTATGTCTTTTTAGAGTCTTCTAATATGTCAATTTCTCAGACTTACTTTGTTTTTGGTGACCTTGACAGTTTTCATGAGTAATGGTCACCTTTTATGTAGGATTCTCCTCTATTAGAATTTCTCAGATGTTTTTATCATGATTAGACAGGGATAGTAGATTTTGGGGAGGAAAACCACAGAGGTAAAGTCCATTCTTATCACATCATATCTAGGGTACATACTTTCAACATGACTTATCACTGTTGATGTTGAACTTGATTACCTGGCTGAGGTAGTGTTTGTCATGTTTCTCCACTGTAAAGTTGCTCTTTTTTCCCCTTTCCATACTGTACTCTTTGGAGGAAAGTCACTATGAGGAGTACAGAATTATACGTATCTAACTTGAGGCCAGAGTATTTATATAAATTATTTGGATTTTTTTATCCATGGAAGATGTGCCTAGTTTCCTCCACTAATATGTTAACTTAATCATTTATTTATAGCAGTATGAATTCATAAATATTTATTTAGTTTTTTAATTAATTTTTATTGGAGTATAGTTGCTTTATAATGTTGTGTTAGTTTCTACTGTACAGCTAAATGAATCAGCCATACATATACATATATCCTCTCCCTTTTGGACTTTCCTCCCATTCAGGACACCACAGTGCATTAAGTAGAGTTTCCTGTGCTATACAGTATGTTCTCATTAGTTACCTATTTTATACGTAGTATCAATAGTGTATATGTGTCAATCCCAGTCTCCCAATTCCTCCCACCACCCCTTTTCCCCCTTGGTATCCGTACGTTTGTTCTCTACGTCTGTGTCTCTATTTCTGCTTTGCAAATAGGATAATCTATACCATTTTTTTTTAGATTCAACATATATGTGTTATTATACAGTATTTGTTTTTCTCTTTCTGACTCACTTCAGTCTGTATGACACTCTCTAGGTCCATCCATGTCTCTACAGGTGCCCCAATTTCATTACTTTTTATGGCTGAGTAATATTCCATTGTATATATATACCAGATCTTCTTTATCCATTCATCTGTTGATGGGCATTTAGGTTGCTTCCATGTCCTGGCTATTGTAAATAGTGCTGCTATGAACATTGGGGTGCATGTATCTTTTTGAATTATGTTTTTCTCTGGGTGTATGCCCAGTAGTGAGATTGCTGGGTCATATGGTAGTTCTATTTGTAGTTTTTTAAGGAACTTCCATACTGTTCTCCATAGTGGCTGTATCAATTTACATTCCCACCAACAGTACATGAGGGTTCCCTTTTCTCCACACCCTCTCCATCATTTATTGTTTGTAGATTTTTTATGATGGCCATTCTGACTGGTATGAGGTGATACCTCATTGTAGTTTTGATTTGCATTACTCTAATAATTAGTGATATTGAGCATCTTTTCATGTGCCTCTTGGCCATCTGTCTTCTTTGGAGAAATGTCTATTTAGGTCTTCCACCCATTTTTTGATTGGGTTGTTTGTTTTTTTGATATTGAGCTGCATGAGCTGCTCATATGTTTTGGAGATTAATCCTTTGTCTGTTGCTTTGTTTGCAAATATTTTCTCCAATTTTAAGGGTTGTCTTTTCATCTTGTTTATAGTTTCCTTTGCTGTGCAAAAGCTTTTAAGTTTAACTGGGTCCCATTTGTTTATTTTTGTTTTTATTTTCATTACTCTAGGAGGTGGGTCACAAAAGAGCTTGCTGCACTTTATGTCAAACAGTGTTCTGCCTATGTTTTCTTCTAAGAGTTTTATAGTGTCTGGCCTTACATTCAGATCTTTAATCGATTTTGAGTTTACTTTTGTGTATGGTGTTAGGGAGTGTTCTAATTTCATTCTTTTACGTGTAGCTGTCCAGTTTTCCCAGTATTACTATAAGACACTGATGAAAGAAATCAAAGATGACACAAACAGATGGAGAGATATACCATGTTCTTGGATTCGAAGAATCAATATTGTGAAAATGACTACAGTACCCAAAGCAATCTACAGATTCAATGCAATTCCTATCAAATTACCAGTGCCATTTTTCACAGAAGTAGAAGAAAATATTTTACAATTTGTATGGAGACACAAAAGACACTGAAAAGCCAAAGCAATCTTGAGAAAGAAAAACAGAGCTGGAGGAATCAGACTCCCTGAGTTCAGACTATACTACAAAGCTACAGTAATCAAGAAAGAATGGTAGGGCACAAAACAGAAATATAGGTCAATGGAACAGGATAGAAAGCCCAGAGATAAACCCACGCAGTTATGGTCACCTAACCTATGACAAAGGAGGCAAGAATGTACAATGGAGAAAAGACAGTCTTTTCATAGATATTTATTTTATACTTTTTTGTTATAATCCAATAGTACTTTATTTTGTTGCTCAAATTTTTCCAGCTTTGGGAGATTTTTAGGTTGGTTCCTTTGACATACTCCATCATTGTGGGAGTTTGGGGCATGTCTTTATTTTCTGACACTATTGGTTGCTCCAGACTCATGTTGTATATTTTCTGCCCCAGTGAAAGAGACTTTGTTCCTTTTATTGAAGGATGGTGTTATAAAACAAGATATGGGCTTGTTTCTACTGAGGTGTTGGTATTTTTAGGCCCTCTTATTTGTGTATACTAATCCATGCATATACACATATCTATAAATATTTCTAAATGTAACTGTCTATGTTTATATTAAGGTAAACATAAGTTTATACTGATGTCTCCCAACTGTAATCCATTAAAACATGGATTAGGGACTTCCCTGGTGCTCCAGTGGTTAAGACTCCGTACTCCCAATTCAGGGGGTGCAGGTTCATTCCCTGCTCAGGGAACTAAGATCCCACGTGCCGTGTGGTGCGGCCAAAAAAAAAACAAAAAACATGGATTATTTTAGCCTCCAGTCCTTGCTCATCTGTAACTTCCCATTAGAACAGTAAGAAATCCGGTTCTTACCACCCATCATTCATTACTTAATTTTTCAATTCCAATTATTCACGTAGAGTGGTTTCAGAAACGTCAATTTGTATTCCCATGAAAACAGTTTTATCAATAAGAGTACAATGCTTATGTATGGTTCCTTTTGCCTTCAGTCTTAAAGACTCCACTCATTTCCAAAGTTATTTAGGACAGAACATTTACCCCATCCCCTTCAATGAAGTTGTTTCATGCATTTATAATAGAGTTAGATTGTTTTGCCAGAGTCTGCATTCCATTATGGGATCCCTGACCTCCTAGATTATTATTTTTAAAAATTATTTTTTTATTCCATACCTTAAGATTTACTCTCTGTGCTGTAAAGTTTGATGGGTTTTGACAAATGCATAGTGTCATGTATTCACAGAGTATCATACAGAATAGTTTCACTCCTCTAAAAAGTTCCCCTGTACTTCACCTATTGAATCCTTTACTCATTCCCCAAACAACTGACAACAACTGCTCTGTTTACCATCTCTATAGTTTTCCCTTTTACAGAATATCATATAATTGACATATAGTATGACACCTTTTTAAACTGGCTTCTTTCACTTAGCAGTAAAAGATTCATCTATGTCTTTGCGTGGCTTAATAGCTCATTCCTTTTATTGCTGAATAGTATTACTTTGTATAGATGTACCATAGTTTATTCATTCACTATTTTTTTAAAATAGATCTTTATTGGAGTATAATTGCTTCACAATACCACGTTAGTTTCTGTTGCACAACAAAGCGAATCAGCCATATGCATACACATGTCCCCATATCCCTCCCTCTTAAGCCTCCCTTTCATCTTCCCTATCCCACCCCTCTAGCTCATCTCAAAGCATCTCCCTGTGCTATGCTGCTTCTTCCCACCAGTCAACTATTTTACATTTGGTAGTGTATATATGTCGATGCTACTCTCACTAAAGGTCATCTTCTTGCTTCCAGTTTTTGGTGATTATGAGTTCCCATGATTTTTTTAAAACAATTGAACCGCTGGAAATAGCAAAAATATTCAACATTGAGCAAATCTTTGAGTATACAATAGTACATCAATATAGTGATATATTAAGGAAGATTTTAATGGCAGTGGAAAAGTAATAAAAGTAAGACACAAAGATTATATATTCAGTATATTCTCAATGATATGAAACATGCATATGTATCTGGAAGGAAATACAGCACAATGTTCATAGAAGTTAGCTCTGGGAATTGATATAATAAGTGATAGCTACTCTTTAAATAGTTTTCATATTTTTCACATGAGTTAATTATTAATTTTATAATTAGGAAAAAATAAACGAAAAGCATTTCCAAATTACGAGTCACAATTTAGATTCTGTAGGGAATCACATATATTCAGAAAGATTTTAGGAATTTTCTTCTTCCCTCCATTTCTTGGAGATTGCCTTTCTCCAAGACAGTTCTTGGAGAATAGTTCTTCTGTGCTCTAGATTCATTTTCATTATTTTGGCTCTTCAAAACCGCTAAGGGTTTTTATGCAACTTAGTTTCCCCTACTCCTTCCTGTTCACCTCTCATTAAAATCATGACAAATATCACCTATCAGACCCTCTCATTTTCCCATTAGCACTAGTACATTTGGTCATGTGGCAGTCAGGACCTTTGTTGTATAGAATACCTTGCATCCTATATTTGTAAGCAAGATTATTTACATTCCCTTGGCTTATGGATGTCATAAAGCTTCAACCTATTCCATTTAAAAATATTTATTATTATTATCTTTATAGTGAGGGCTGGAGAACACAATGGCTCTTAATACCTGTGAAAGAAAAAGGGAAAGAAAATCCCCAGTTGAAGTCAATCCATATAAACTTAGCATACTACTTCTGCTTCTGTCACCTCAGCCAGCTATATTTTTCCAAAAAGGTAAAACTAATGAGGAAAGCTCACTGTGGTTTTGTAGGTGGATGATTAGTATAATAACAGAAGGTACAGGCCCTCAATTCTTGCACATTTAAAGGAGCTCTTAAATTTCTGTTTCTGTTTAAAATAGGTTGGTATAGCATGTATTAACCAAGGCCATTGGCAAAACCATTTAGGCAAACCTTGTTTCTCTTAGAAAATTTTAAATTCATTATGTTTTCACCGAATGTTGAAACTTTAATTTTAAGATTTCTCTCTCAGTACTAGGGACACCGGGAACAAATGTTTGTATTAATTTCAACTCACACCTCTTACCTCAGTGGAAGTTCTGCAATTGATGAAAATGGATACATCCAGCTGACTGTCAACACCTGAGCTCTGCTCTTGGCAGATTTATTTTGAAAGAAACACCTTTGAAATGGAGAAAGAACCGTATGTCAATAGGGTAAAAAATGGTTCTTGCCAATGTCTGACTCAGCAGTGGTTTCTAACAAAAGCTAATTCTTCTGGAAAAAGAGATGGTTCCAAGCCAAAGGAAGTTGGTTAAGGTTTTCTGAGCTTTTATTGATACTTTGCTACAGGCAGTGTGTTAATTGCTGGATTTGAAAAGATGAGTAATCCTTACTTAGTCTATCCATTCAAGGAGTTCATAGTCTAGCAAGAGAGATAGAAATACAACTCTCTATAAAACTGTGTGATAAATTAAAATCTAAGACAGGAAACATAGCACTGTGAAATACTATTTCTGAGGACGTAAAGGTACCAAGAAGGATATGACATTTGAGGACTATTAAGCAGTTAGGTAATTTTACAGCTAAATGCTGAGAACTCCATGATACTGCTTTTGGAGAAGGACGTCTAATCTTCATCCTCTGAAGCCCAGATCTACATTTGTTAGAGGGAAGAGGAGGGAGCTACCTTAAGTGAGGGGGCTGGGTTTTGCTCCATAGGACAAGCTCCCCTGCCCCAGGCATGATTCTTACCTTGTGTCTTTGGCTTATGCTTAGAAGTTAGAAGCAAATTTTAATGGAAAAACACTGGCTGTACATTATCATACATGTTTGGAAATCTGAGATTGTAACTGGAATGAAAGGCTGGTGCATTGTAGTCTTTAGATATCGTTGGGAAGGAAGAAATCTTCCTCTACCCTTCTAGGTTCTTCTGGCTGGTCTAAGAATTAAATTGACATAAAGCTGATTAACAGGAGACAATCAAACAAATGTTTAATCATATGTATATATGGGAGAGACCCAGAGAAAGAGTAACTCACCAAAATGGCTAAAACCTTCACCTTAAATACCATCTTCAGCTAAAGACAAAAGAGGATGTTGGGTGTAGAGGTTTGGGACTTCAAGTGGAGAGAGGCAATTGACCCGGAATACAAAAGCAAATGTTTGCTGGGCCATGCAGAGGCAATGGGACACAGAGAGGAATTTGAACAAATTTGCTAGGTCCCTCCTTTTCTCTCATACCTACTTCATACTATAGTTATCTATGTTGATAGCTCTTTTCTGGGAACAGGTCCTTTATCTTCATTCTTTAGGCAATAAAGGGAGAGGTAAAAAGAAAGACTTCCTGAGTCTTCTGGGCCTTGATTGTTTCCTGCTGAAAATAATCCACATTCTGAAGAGACATTTGGGGGTGGCAAATTTTGCTCCCCTACAGTATCTTCTCTTGGCTACGGGAGGCCAGGATTCTAGTCAGTAGGTGGACATGATCATCAGTATCAGTAAGCAAGGCTTCCCTGGTGGCGCAGTGGTTGAGAGTCTGCCTGCCGATGCAGGAGATGTGGGTTCGTGCCCCGGTCCAGGAAGATCCCACATGCCGCGGAGCGGCTGGGCCCGTGAGCCATGGCCGCTGAGCCTGCACGTCCACAGCCTGTGCTCCGCAACGGGAGAGGCCACAGCAGTGAGAGGCCCACGTACCGCAAAAAAAAAAAAACCCCCAAAACCAAAAAGAGCTTTCAGGTTTAGCCCTTGCTTACCCCTGAAACTTCATCATTTGCCACTTCTGCTCCTTATCAACCCCAAGTATACTATATTCCAACCATACTGAATTTCTTTCAGTTTCTGGAAGAAGCCATAATTTTTCTTACTCTTCACTTTGGCAATGGTTCTTTCTGCCTGGAAAATCTTCCCCTCTGCCCCCTCTCCTGAATGTTTCCCACTTAGATTTTAGCCTTCATGTCCTCTGGAAAGTTTCATCGAACATCCAAGTCAGGTAGCTTCCTAAGCGTTCTTCTTTTAATGGAGTATTTTTCTCTTTTTAATGTCAAACACTGATTAAGACAGTAAAGATAATAAACATGGTAGATAACAGTAACGAAACAAAATATGTATCTTGGGATTTATAAATATTTTTGAAAATTTGCTTCAAATAAGTATATTGTTGAAGACTATGGATCTGAGGCAGGACATAGATGGGTCCCTGGGGCCATTGGTTGGGGTCTGTTCCCTATGGACCGATACTCCGAGACTAGAATAACAGGACAATTGAGAGAGGAAGCTGGGTCCAGCCCAGATAGAAGATAAGAGACCACATATTCTTCACTCTTGAAGTCGGGAGACCTCCCTGACTTCACATGTGCAGAAAGGCTCCTTGGAGGTCAAAAGGGAAGTGATGCTAAGTGGCTAAATCTACCCATAGGTCTCTTCGGTAGAATCCATCTTGGCTAAGAGATGCACACGCACACATGGGAAGATCTTGAGATATACCAAATATGGACTTTGAACCAGTCAACTCAAAATGATTGGCCAAAGGATACCTGGAAGAAATGCCCCATGTAAGTGATTTAAACTGCCACAAGGGCGCTACTCTCTGAGTCTGCTCGTGTGTCTATCCACACATACTGTACTCTTTTTTTCTTAATAAATACTTTACTTGTTTCACTACTTTCTGTCTTTGTGGGAATTCTTTTTCTGCAAAGCCGTGAGGCCAGGGCCTTGTCACCGGCCACTGGTCTAGTGTCTAGGATTTGGTGCTGTCACTGCCGTGACCTGACCTCAATCACTGGCCGGGAACTGGAACCCTGCTTCAAGCCGTTGCAGGCCGAAGCCACCCGAGATCAGATCCACTAAAAGTTATATATGTATATTATCTAATTATTTTATAATGTTCATGTAGCCCTTATTGTATACCACCTTGCATTAGCCTTTCACATACCTATCATGTAATATATCTATGGGTATATTATGGGGGTATCCAATTACATATATGTATATAAACACATTGAAGACTTAGAAACATGTTGGCTGTGTCTCACCTCTCTCCTGTTGGAACCATGGTGCCAGGTTTCCTACCTGTCAAATTTCAGTTATTGCTTAATTTTATAGAGAGTTGTTTGAGTATGTATTATATATCCAAATAGAGTGAACATTTACTGATATACCACACAATACCTAGCACGACATCAGCACATACTACTTATTAGATTTATTATTTGCTAACAGTTACATTTTGAAAATGAGAGGAGGGATTACTTTTTTTAAAAAAAGCACTTGAAAATAATGGTTATAAATTTTGAAAAGCTTAAAAAAGAGACTTTCCGTTATCAACCTCAGGAACAAGGTTCTCCTTACGCTTCTGAACCTGTTCATTTTCCCTCCAAATATTTATTGAGGTTTCTGTGGTTTTGGTCTTGAATTTACAGTGGTGAACAAAACAAATATGGAACTTTTAATCTTGCACAGACTCAGAGATTAAGAAAATAAATCAATTATTTAGGCAAAGAACAAGAACAAATAAATAATAAATAAAAGGGGGTACATCTTTAAATTGGATGGGGTTAGGAAAGGCTTATCTTAGGAAAATATATTTGACTCAGGAATTGAAATTTGAATGGAAGAGAGGTGCATTCAGAAAAGGGGGAAAAGGAGCCCAAATTGAAATTAAACAATATGCAGACCATGCAGATCTTTTTAGACAAAGAGTGTGAGAAAAAACAACTAATTCTGAGATTCTATGGTATAATACTATGTTTCCTCGTGTGTGTATGTGTGTGTGTGTGTGTGTGTATGTATGTGTGTTCCCTATTACTCGAGGTATGAATTTTGGCTTGAAAAACACCTTCAGATGTATGTTTATGTTTTAAAAAAGTGATGTATGTGAATACTATCCTTGTTTTCAAGATGTACTGTAACCAGATATGAGGTGTTTAAATGTTGAAGGAAAATCTAATTTACGCCCATTTGGCAGGTCACATCGCAGCTCCAAAGATGCTCCTAATATTTTACTTTGTTATGATATATGTGGATTTTGCCACATTCCTCAAATTGATGAAGACTTTGAGCACTCTTGGTGGTTCATGAACATTTTAATAATGACATTTGATAGAATGTTTTGACTTCCGCTAGAACTTGTTAAATTAATTAAACAAGGAGGCCCTTAGACTGAGGTGGTTCTAATGCCTTGCATCTATGAGTAAGCAAACCAAAACCTAAGCCTGTAAATGCCTCAAGGTTATACATTGAAACCTAAGGGCAGTCAATCACAGACAGCCAACTAGGCTTTAACCTGTAGCCAATCAATAATTTCCTTGCTACGCTTCCACCTTTTGTCTGTAAGTCTTTCCCCAGCTCACATTGGAGGAGCACTTCTACCATTTCCAGTTTGGTGCTGCTCGACTGGAATCAATTTTTGCTCAAATAAACTCTTTGCCTCAATTTATCTTTTAACATACTTAATTAATGCAATCAAATTAGAATATATATATTGAACACTGGCAAGAACAAGGTCTTATATACCAAGCACCAGACCCTGTTCAAGAATCCCCATTAGGTCTGTAAGTTTTTTCTTTTATGCCTCTAGTATTAGAAACGTCATACCTCCCAAGTCTGTTTTATCAACTCTAGTTTGAAAGGCTTTTCTTACGTTAGTGTAAAATCTGGTTTCTTATAAATGCCACTCGTTTTTCCCTTGGAGCAAAACAGAACAAGTCCACCTTTTAACAGAATTTCAAACATATGTATGCAATTCAATTTCTTCCCGATTCCTTTCCTAGTTAAACATAGTTTTATCCCTTTTGTCTCTTACTCATGAAATGGTCTATCCATCACTGAGTAGATCATCTTTTTTATTTTATTTTTTAAAAATATACAGCCCTCCTTTTATTTTTTTTAATAATTTTATTTTTTTTATACAGTGATTTGGAATACTGTGCATTTTAAATTTATTTATTTGTTTACTTATTTTTGGCTGTGTTGGGTCTCCGTTTCTGTGCGAGGGCTTTCTCTAGTTGTGGCAAGCAGGGGCCACTCTTCACCACGGTGTGCGGGCCTCTCACTATCGCGGCCTCTCTTGTTGTGGAGCACAAGCTCCAGACACACAGGCTCAGTAGTTGTGGCTCGCGGGCCCAGTTGCTCTGCGGCATGTGGGATCCTCCTAGACCAGGGCTTGAACCCGTGTTCCCTGCATTGGCAGGCAGATTCTCAACCACTGCACCACCAGGGAAGCCCTAGATCATCTTCTTATATCCTAGACACTCTACACTTGACCCCATAGAACTACCTTTTGCAGTCACTTTATATCCTCCAATTATCACCCACAGCCCTTGAGTACTTGTTAATTTCCTGCTCAAAGAAAATTTAAATATTTTTTGACCCCTAGAGAGCTTTGCCTGCTTTAGAAATTTTGTGAGCTTCATCAGAAAAAAGTTCTTCCTCGTTTTTTTTTCTTTCTTTCATGTTATGATCTAATATGTTCACAGATTCTATCAAGTTGAGATTTCTGGCAGAGATGTTTTGTCAACAGGTATATCTAAAGAAGTAAAGGCAGTATTTCCCAGAAAAATGTATTTCACTTGTCTTCCAGTGATTGAAATCTTATTAGACAGAGATGGTTTTCTGTAGAATGGTTTGAGAAGGAGATGGTTTTTATAGGCCTATTGTCAATGGGCATAAATTCTTTATCCAGAAGACAATAACATATTGTGATTGGATTAAGGCATTGGCTTGTAAACTGAGCTTAGCAGGCACCCTGAGAGTTCCTGAGTTACCCACACAGGTACCACGGGGGGCTGTGTATACAAGGTATGATACCTGGCTCAACTAGGGGATGCTGTGCTTTTATGTGTGTGTGTGTGTGTGTGTGTGTGTGTGTGTGTGTGTTTTATATTGGACTTTGTCATAAGAGTTCATTGAAGAGTAGCTAAAAATTATTTTAAAAACCACTTGAACCTTCTAAATATTTTGGTTGCTATCTTAGGATTTTTTCTTATGAATAGTAGAATATTCTCATTAAGCCTCTTGCTGGGGCTGGAATCTTTGGTGGCATTGGAATTTTACTTATGACAATTAATGAAGATGCCACCTACAAGGGCTAATAATACTAAATGAAAAAAACGATCAGGAATAGGTAAATTCAGGAGCTGCTAGGACCCTGTCGTCATGCAAATGTCCTTGACAACGAAGAAAGGGGAATGAAATTACAGTTCCTATGACTGTATAGAAATGGAATTGTTCCTATAGAGAATGCTTTCTAAAGCTTTGCTAAGGGTGTGCAGCTCTTTAAATCAGCAAGCCCCTTTTCTTTTCAATCACAAAGTGGAAAAAAATCACCTCTTTTCTCTTTCAAGAAATCCAAACTATAAGTATTGTTGAGTCACCTCATCTCTCTTTGAAGAGGGAAATGCCATCCCTATGTAGGTTGAATGTAGAATATTTATGAAGAAAAGAAGAGAAATGGATCGTAACAGCATTGTATTTAATATTTTCTTCATTTTGCAATGTTCTGCCTTGCTTGACATGTTTACTTAAACACATATTCCTGGCTCAGAGTTGCTCTCTGAACACCATGGTGCATAATTAATGTCAAGGTGGAAAATGATTGTGCTACAACTGCTGTTCCCTCTCCTCTGAAAAGCATTTTTAAAGCCAATTTAGGTCACACATGGTTCAGTCTTTTAGAATTTTTTCTTAACTGTTCAGCTAAAGAGAATGCCTCAGGGCGTTTATTATCAGACATTCCAGTGGGCTCTCTGTCCTGGGGTGTGTGAGTGTGCTGGAGGGTGGGTGCAGTTTCTCACGGTGTGGTGGTGGGAGTGATTGTTGTAGGAGAGAGGAACCCCAAAAAGTTTATTTTGTTTTAGGCCTCAGACATGTAAGCAAAACGACAAAGAACACAATTTAGCTAAAAAGCATGTGACGCATAGTGCACTGTTTCAAAGAGGAAAACCGTTCTTATTTTCCTCACTCCAATAAGATTCTCAGATTCACATGACAAGAAACATGTCAGGATAGGAACCAGATACAAAATACATTTTAACAATAAATAAATAAATAAATAATTGATTTTGGGCTGCGTTGGGTCTTCGTTGCTGCGCCCGGGCTTTCTCTAGTTGCGGTGAGCGTGGGCTACTCTTCGTTGCGGTGCGCAGCCTTCTCATTGCGGTGGCTTCTCTTGTTGCGGAGCACGGGATCTAGGTGCGTGGGCTTCAGTAATTGTGGCTCTTGGGCTCAGTAGTTGTGGCTCACAGGCTTCAGTAGTTGTGGCACATGGGCTCAGTCGTTGTAGCTCATGGGCTCTAGAGCACAGGCTCAGTAGTTGTGGCGCACGGGCTTAATTGCTCCACGGCATGTGGGATCTTCCTGGACCAGGGCTGGAACCCATGTCCCCTGCTTTGGCAGGTGGATTCTTAACCACTGAACCACCAGGGAAGCCCCAAAAATACATTTTTAAATGGACCATTTCTTTTGTGTTCAGGTGTCCTTTGCTGTTCTTTCTGATTCCTCTGCTGATGGAAGAGTAGGCTGACAAAGCTTGCAACAGCAGTCAATGGGGTCGACACGATAGAAGATTCTCAAGCTTTTGGGGGCATCTATAGTCACTAAGACTGGAGACAGAGGTGCTGTTCTAGGGGTGAGAGTCAGTGTTACTGGTGGGAAAAGGAAGAAAATGGAATTTCCGTTAGATTTATCATCTGCACAGAAGATACACCAACTTAGAGTAGAAGAACACAAGATGGCGCCCCTCCTTTCTCCTAATTCTTCTTCCCAATGTGGGGATTCGCTCGGAACTCCAGAGTTGATATGGAAGGGGATCAGAATACGCCACTTTGGCATATGGATTATTTTGAGGTGAAGGAAATCGAGAATCAACAGGCACAGAAAGAAGCCTTCTTGAAGTTTTCCTTAAGCAGCAACTTCTGGGAAATAAAGCTACCATAAATTCCTTCTTCAGGGCAGATATTCCCCAGAAGGAGGAATGAGAGTAAAACCTACCCCACATCCCTTCTCTGGGGGAGTTTTATGGCCCTAAATGAGACAGAAAGTCCATTCATGTTTGTATAACAGACATTACAAATTTTCTTATCTCTCGATTGTTCTTCTAAAAACCCATTTATCGGGCTTCCCTGGTGGCGCAGTGGTTGAGAGTCCGCCTGCCGATGCAGGGGACACGGGTTTGTGCCCTGGTCCGGGAGGATCCCACATGCCGCGGAGCGGCTGGGCCCATGAGCCATGGCCGCTGGGCCTGCGCGTCCGGAGCCTGTGCTCCGCAACGGGAGAGGCCACAACAGTGAGAGGCCCGCGAACCGCAAAAAATAATAATAATAATAATAAATAAATAAAATAAAAACCCATTTATCTTTCGTTAAAAAAACCCTATTTGTCCTTGAAAGCATCTTCTCTCCCCACTACCCTCCTTTCCTTTACTAAATTAGGTATATAAGTCTCTAATTTCAACCATTTAAGAAGCCAGCTACTTCTTTTGTTGGTTCCTAAGTGCTGCAGATAAGCCCTTTTCTCTTTGTGTTTTGTTAGTTTAATTTTCATACCCCCATTACTAAATCTAAGAGGGTAGAGAAAAAAACTTTCCTGTCTTATAGCAGCTTCCCAACTTCATCACATAATACACACCATATTTCCACACATTTCTCTTAAATTGTGTATGAACACAATAAATATTCCTTGTGTACATGTACCATCTGTCTTAAGTAGGTAATTAAGAAGCAAAGTTTAAGAAAAGGATGCTTCTGTAAGGGATTTGAGGAGATAGTGCTTCAGGTAAAACCTGAAAAGGAATGAGGAAAGCAGGATGGAGTAGGAGAAAAAGCTCTTCAAAGAAGCTGATTCCACTGAAGCCTAGCCTGAGCCTGGTCCCACAGGGAGCTATGGACCATGGCACCACATGCTTGTCCCACCTTGAAGCAAGGTAGCTAGTTGTTTTATATTCCATATCAGTTAGTCACTGGCTGTGGGCTTCCCCGGAAGGAGACCATATCCTCACAAGCATTTCCAGGAGGGTGGCTCCAGTCAGCCTCCTTAGGGCAAATCTCTTGAGAAGGATGCATCTGTGAGCTGCTGAGAGCCAAACTCACAACAGTTGGGAGTTGAAGGAAATCTTGCCAGGGCACCAACAGCATCTGCTACAGCATACAAAATATCCATCTTGTATAGTAATTTGTTTATGACAGGATACTGCAGGACTGATGGCAGTTAAGCGAAAGATCTTTGTGTGAAAGGAATTATTGGAAATATAGGGCAGGGGTCAACAAATATTTGCTGTAAAGGGCCAGATAATAAATATTTTAGACTTTGGGGTCCAGATGGTCTTTGTTGCAACTAGTCAACTTTGCTGTTATAGCACAGAAACAGCCATAGGTAATGTATAAATAAATGGGCAAGGCTGTGTTCCAATAAAACTTTATTTACAAAATCAGATGGGGGCCTAGATTTGGCCCATAGACTGTAGTTTGCTGACTCCTGATATAAGGGATAAGACAGAAAAGAATCATTTGTGTTTCCAATTTGTCTACCCTCTTAAAATAGAATTAATTTTTCATTTCAAGTAAAAAGCTTATGACTAACTTATTTTCCAATTTTGGTTAAGAGTACAGGCTTTACAGTTAAAAGATCAGGATTCCACTTTTTCCACTTTCCAGACAATCAATTTCACAGGGTCATGTTGAGGAATAAAGAAAATGTATAGAATGCACTTTTAATATGGTGGTTAGCACTTAGTAAGTGCTTAGTAAATAATACTTCGTTATCACTATTGTTGTCCCATGGAATATTGTTTTATAGTTACTTTCCTGGCATTTATCACTATTTTTATTCAGTGTGTGATTTATTTCTGAGATATGATGAGATTGCAAATAAAGTTTTTCAGAATCAATATGACTACACAAGGAAGGTCTGTTTTCTTTCATCAAGTTGACGCAAGACCAACATGCATGCTTTCTGATTTCCTAGTTTCCCCCTCTCTTGCTCAGCAGAGAGAGATGCAATAAAGATTATAAAATAGATCCTCATCTAGAGATGGAATTGAGGTTGTGGAGGAATTAAAATGGATGGGAGTCTGGTAGAAAATCTGACATATACATGGATGCTATTTGGTGTAACAAAGAATTACCAGAGGAGGGAAATAGGATGACCTGAGATATCACCTCGACTTGGCCATTCCCATGATCACCACTTGCCTCTGTTGTTCACTGAATGCCTGAACAAGTTTTTAGCTCCTTTGGGTGTAAGTCAAAACAGCTTTCACTTGTTTCATTTAGTTTTCATTATAGGATGGAGGCAAGCCTTGCACTGGGGGCTTGATTTAAAACAGAGCTGTCTCTCTCTATTTCTCAGGCAGGAAAAAAATGTGAGCAAAAATTACTCTTGTCTGTAAGGAGCCTGTGGAGTTGGCCCCTGTTCTGGAGAAGAAGCTTGGAAGGCTCGGCACTGCTGATGTGGATTCATTGAGGAAGTGTACTCCTCAGAGGTAAGCCATCCATCATTACTCACTCGCCGGGCTTGTGCTTCCCAGACGACTACATAATGTCCAGGTTGGACATACAACTCTGCATCAGCCCAGGGGAAACAAATGGCACCCCTTTAGTAGATTAAATGGATTGGGCCATTCAAGGGAATCTGTTTTATGGAATCACTTGGTTTACTGAATAGTCTCATGTTACAGATAAATGAAATCCTACAGCAAAGGAGCCAAGCCTGCCTTTTAGTTATTTTTCCAGAAGTAGAGCTATTTGTTGCCAGAAAAAGTTCAGCTTCATGATAATGGGGAACACTGGACCATGAGACCATTGGACTAGCAGTATCCTTTGCATTTCAAATAAAATCCTATTTTCTCATCATGGCTGTAAACGTCTGTCTCATGCTACTTATTTCTATATCCATATGCTCCAGCCACATTGGCTTTCTCTTTGTCCTTTAAATTTGTTAAGTGTGTGCCATTCCAGGGACCTTGCACGTGCTGTGTCACTGTCTAGAATACCCTTTCAGGTCTTCACAAGACTGAGTCATTGTGATCATTGATGAAGCACAAATATCGCTTTCTTGGGGGAGTTCTTTGCTGACAACTCCCTCTGAGGAGGCATCCACATCACTCTCTGATATATTATCCTGAATTATTATCTTTATTAAACTTTTCATTATGTAGGGCTCTCTTATTTACTTGTTTATTGTTTGAGCCTCCCTTTTATTTATTTATTTTTTTGCGGTACGCGGGCCTCTCACTGTTGTGGCTTCTCCCGTTGCGGAGCACAGGCTCCGGACGCGCAGGCTCAGCGGCCATGGCTCACGGGCCCAGCCGCTCCGCGGCATGTGGGATCTCCCCGTACCGGAGCACAAACCCGTGTCCTGCATCAGCAGGCGGACTCTCAACTACTGCGCCACCAGGGAAGCCCTGATCCTCCCTTTTCAAGTGTAAGTTACATGAGAGGCTGTCCTTTCTCACTGTGTCTTCACCTTCTAGACAATGCCTGTCACAAGGTGATTCTTAACTAGTATTTCCTGAAAGAATGAATTAAATGCATCACATAATCTGAATCATGTTCCAAATGAGTCCTGTAAAAATTGGAGATTTTCATATTCTTGCTGGGTCTCAGTTTTCTTTAAATGAAGGGAATGGAAAATATTAAAGAACTTATATACTTGTATTTTATGACTCTATGGGGATTTTTCTTTTCACTGACTTCAAATTTTGCTGGCCATACAAAAAAATATTGTAATATTGGAATCGGGAATTAGTACTCTGTATATTTCTGTGGCTATGTCCGTACAAGGTCAAAATCACTAAATGATTCCAACAAATCTGTTTTTGTGACATCACAAAAAGTTTATTTTCAGGTTATGTAGACACAGTTCAAATGAATGGTTAAAGAAGAGAGTAAACTAGAAGAGTTGGCCCTGGAAAACCTCAGATAAGAGATACGAATATTACTTTCCCCCATCATCAGCAGATGATTTTCCATTGAGAAAATCTTTAGTGATGATAGTGAAATATGACATGCTCATTTGGGTTTAGGTCAATAACATTTAAGAAATCACCAGCATTGCCTTCGATTTAAGTTTTTTTGAAGATGGTAGAAAATCTCTCCTAACACACATCCCCCCCCACAGCACCAGCCCTATCATTTATCTTGAAGATTGCACTTTTATCAGCAGGATGTTAAATTCCTCTTCCTAGAAGACTGTGGTTGTCTCGCCCAATTGCTCATTTTTGTGCTGAGATCACATGCTGTGTGCTGGTGCTTGATGTTATTTGGTCAGTCTATTCATTCACACTTCATTCCATGCACATAACAGTGTGTATAAGTTTAGAAACCAAAAGAAGAGTTTTTACCTGTATATTTCATTTTTGCTCACAAATGTTTATCAAGTGTCTACTATGCCCTGCACTTTGGGGAATGTAGCCAAGAGAGTAGACAACATGGACCCTTCCCTGATTTATATTCCATATTAGATGTTACAAGCATTCATTAAACCCTTACTGTTTACTAGGCATCAGCTGGACACTTTTCTTTTAATTATGTCCTTTATTTCTAAAAACAATCATGCTTTATAAGTGTTATTGTCCAAACCTGGCAGATGGGAAAACTGAAGTTTAAAGGTTCTTGCAATTTTCCCAAGATTAAATTTATGTCAAAGCTAGTACTTAAAATTAGTTTTCTGATTCCAAGTCCAGTGCCCACTGTAGAAAGACAAATGACACACAGCATTAATGAAATGACTATAGTACAAGGCAAGTTACTTTAAGTACTGCAGGGGAGGAAAAAACATTTACTTCTATATCTCCACTTTAAGGAGATGAGTGTATTAGGTTTCTCCAGAGAAACAGAACCAATTAATTGGTTCTGAGTATTAATTAATTAATTATAAGGAATTGGCTCACACAATTATGGAAGCCGACAAGTTCTGAGAGATTTGCAATGCGCAAGCTGGTGACTTAGAATAACTGAAGGCATGAGTTCCAGTTGGAATGCCGACAAGCTTGACAGCCAGATAGAGCTGATGTTTCAGTTCAAGGCTGAGGGCAGGAAAAATCCTTTGTCTCAGTTCAAGGCAAAGAGGAGTTCTTTCTTACTTGTGGGAGGGTCAGCCTTTTTGTCCTATTCAAGGCCTCACTGATTGAGTGAGGCCCACCCACATTAGGGAGGGCAGTCTGCTTTACTCAGTCTAACCATTCAGAGGTTCATTTCATCCAGAAACACCCTCACAGACACATCCAGAATAATACTTGACCAAATGTCTAGGCACTCTGTGGTACAGTCAAACTGAGATACAAAATTAACTATCACAGTGGGTTTGCCCTACTATCTCTAGATACGAATTAGTTGCTTCTGCATTAAAATTCTTATGTCAAGATTCTTTTTTAATTGAGGCAGATGTTTGCTTTTGTTTCTTTTACACTGCCCAGCATGCATTCTCCTTTCACACCAGTTCTTGATATTCCTTTAGGTAATTACCTCTCTTCGTTTGCCTGTTCTCAGGGGACTCTAGACATCCAGGTGCCCCACTTTTCTCTACTTGAAGGGCAGACATGTGACCCAAGGTAGTCTCAACAGCCTCTCTCTGGCACTGTGAATCTTTTTTTTTTTAATTTTTTTTATTGTGGTAAAAGTCATATATAAAACATACTATTTTAACCATATTTAACTGTGCAGTTCGGTGGCACTAAGTACATTCACACTGTTGTGCAACTCTCATGATCATCCGTCTCCTGAATTTTTTACCTTCTTAAACTAAAACTCTGTACCCATTAAACATTAACTCCTCATTCCCTCCCCACCACCCCGTCCCCGGGCCGGTGGCATCTACCAATGTGCTTTCTAACTCTATGAAATTGACTATTCTAGGTACCTTGTATAAGTGGCACTCTGAATCTTGAGCAGAACAACACAAAGAGGGGGAAATGATTGGGTGCAAGTCTTTCAGTGGCAGAGTCTCTTTAAGTACTTCCCGCAACTTACATGTCTGGAAACTGCCACATTTTAAGTCTGGTTCGTTGCTCTACCATCAGCATCCTTTAACTACATTTCCTTTTTGCTTAAGTTAGCTACATTTATTTTCGTTGCTTACCATAAAAGCACTGTATCGTATAGAAAAGCATTACATGATTCCCTACGCTTTTGTGTCTGGTCTCAGTGGTGATGAACATCGACTGTTTTAGATTTGCCACTGGGATGGATTTCCCAAAAGATTACATATTCATCTGAAGCCTGGACTACCACGGAGAATTCTGTATCAAGTCTATTTTTTGAAGTGCTTTCATTTTTACATTGTCAATTTTGGCTTCCTTTGACTCCTATGGTCCCCACATCCTGAGGCTGGGACTAAAGCCATTATTTTTGCTTAATCTTAAAATCTTCTTATACTACTCACTTTTCAGAGGAATTCCTGGAGTCATTCAATCTTCTGTGTTGCCTGCTTTAACAAGGAGTAAAACGACTGATTATGCAGCACTTTTCCTGCCACCTTGGTAGGGTTTCTGTATGGTAAGAACTCATTACCAAGCCCCTCCATCTCTGATGAAGAAACAAAGACCACAAGAGTCTAAGTGACTAGATGGAAAAGTAACAGCATGGAAGAAGATCCAGGAGCTAAACTCAAGGTTTTCTCCCTCGTTGGCTTTAACTACCTGGCCGTGTAGTGTTGCTCTCTCTCTCTCTGTCTTTTCTTTCTTTTTTTTTTCTTTTTTGCGGTACGCGGGCTTCTCACCGTTGTAGCCTCTCCCGTTGCGGAGCACAGGCTCCGGACGCGCAGGCTCAGCGGCCATGGCTCACGGGCCCAGCCGCTCCGTGGCATGTGGGATCTTCCCGGACCGGGGCACGAACCATGTGTTCCCTGCATCGGCAGGCGGACTCTCAACCACTGCGCCACCAGGGAAGCCCGTCTCTCTCCCTGTCTTTTGAACACTGACCTGCACTGCTCATAGAATGCTCTGGTGTGTCTCCAACTCAGACTCCAGTATTGATATCCATGAACGCATTCTAGAACTGGATCGGGAACGCAGGCCAGGAGTCAGCAACAACATCTGCTTTGGAAAACGACATCATTGTTGCCATTTCTCCTCTTGTTCCACTTTGCCTTGGCAGATGGAAAAGGTCCCCTTCGACCGTTTCATTTGGTCCCTTTAGAGCCTTACAAATCCCCAAATTGCCATCTGGATTCTCTGCTATTGCTATCAAGTGGATCTCACCATTACTGCTCTTTTGTATTCAGCATCTCATGCCTCTGTGCCCTTGTTCTCTTTGGCTCATGTTTTAGCAATGTCATACTCAGCACAGTCTCATCCTTACTTTTCTTTTAAGTGTGTAGAGTGTGTCATGTGTAAACCTTCTGCTCTTACAGTCACATCAGCTAACACTTACTGCTGCCTTTTATAACCCAAACCCGCTTTGTTATTCCTTTTACATTTCATGCCACAGTGATTTCTAAGTTTCCCGCTGTATTACAAAAGCCTGTTCAGGCACTTAATCCTTGTATCCACTGGGACATCACATATTGCTAAGGTCAGAATTTTCCTTTCTGTGAGACTGTGCAGTTTTACTCCTTGAGATATATCGTGTGCTTAGGGTTCAAGCTTTAAAAAAATTCAAGTAACTTGCCTCCCTTATTATGGCAATTGAACATTTTCACAGATTTTTCTGACCCATTTAGAAAATGAATGAATCAGATGCTTAAAAGTCAGTGCTTCTTCATTGTACCTTTTTCACCCTTGGCTCAGATCCTTCAGCATCTATAATACATTTATCCTTTTAGAGTATACATTTGTGTTGTGTTTTCATTTTCAGAGACTACTTTCGGTATTTTAAGTCAAGCATATGAAGCGCTTTCATATAAACATTTCAGCAATCAGACTTAACTCATAATTTTTATCTTTATACTCCCAAGATAGGAATGAGTTCTTCTTCTCAACTCCACATTTCTATTCTCATAATGATGGTGAGAAAATATTGTTTTCTTGGAAGTGACTGTGGGAGGTCAGAAGGTGCCCAAGTTTTCCAGATTTGTCTAATCCCTTGTAGACCTTCACACTAATTATAATAATCCCATCTTCTCTTTTCCAAGGTTAATTCTTCCTTCCTCTGACCCCTTGAATTGCAGTCAATCCCTCTTTGATTGCTTCTTTGATCTCCCTTTCTCACCTAACAGATGGAACAAAGCTTCCCTCTGACTACAACTGTGCTCAGGGTTCTTCTTGTGAGAAAACCCACTTCTTTCAACTGTATTAATGTCCTGCTCTCATTTTTTACTCACTACCCAAACTTTGAACCTACAGTTTCAACTTGTAAGTTTTGTTTCATCACCTCCTATTCATCCCTGAATAGTTTATAGTAAAAACTAAAAATAGAACTACCATATGATCCAGCAATCCCACTCCTGGGCATATACCCGGAGAAAACCATAGTATGAAAATATACATGAACCCCAATGTTCATTGCAGCACTATTTACAGTGGCCAAGACATGGAAGCAAACTAAATGTCCATCGACAGATGAATGGATAAAGATGTGGTACATATATACCATGGAATATTACTCAGCCATAAAAAGAATGAAATAATGCCATTTGCAGCAACATGGATGGACCTAGAGATATGTGAAGTAAGTCAGACAGATAAGTGAAGTAAGTCAGACAGACAAAGACAAATATTATATCACTCTTATATGGAATTTAATTAAAAAATGTGATACAAATGAACTTATTTACAAAATAGACTTACAGATATCTAAAACAAACTTAGGGTTACCAAAGGGGAAATGTGGTGGGGGGAGGGATAAATCAGGAGCTTGGAATTAACACATAAACACTACTGTGTATAAGATAGATAACCAACAATGACCTACTGTATAGCACAGGGAAATCTACTCAGTATTCTGTGATAACCTATGTGAGAAAAGAATCTGAAAAATAATGAATATATGTATGTGTAAAACCAAATCACTTTGCTGTACACCTGAAACTAACACAACATTGTAAATCAGCTCTAATCCAGGGCTTCCCTGGTGGCACAGTTGTTAAGAATCCGACTGCCAATGCAGGGGACACAGGTTCGAGCCCTGGTCCGGGAAGATCCCACATGCAGTGGAGCAACTAAACCCGTGCACCACAACTACTGAGCCTGCTTTCTAGAGCCTGCAAGTCACAATTACTGAGCCTGTGCTCTAGAGCCCACAAGCCACAACAACTGAAGCCCGCGTGCCACAACTACTGAAGCCCATGCACCTAGAGCCCGTGCTACGCAGCAAGAGAGGCCACTGCAATGAGAAGCCTGTGCACCGCAATGAAGAGTAGCCCCTGCTGTCGCAACTAGAGAAAGCCCACGCGCAGCAATGAAGACCCAACGCAGCCAAAAAATAAATAAATAAATTTTTAAAAAAGAAAAAAACTATAATAAAATTAAATAAATAAGTTCTGCTACAAAGAATTAGTTTCACAATTTTAACTTTAATGCTCATATTTTATACATTATTCTTTTGAGTACAGGGTGTACAAATTAAGCTGCTTTGTAAATAGAAATCTTAACTACTTTTCAAATGTAATGTGAAATTAGCTAATAACACAATACAATAAAAGCACGTGCTAAACAAACAAACGAAAAAGTTTATCGTGGACTTTGGCTGTTATTGCTCTACTAAAACTGTAAGAATGAGTGGTTGAATCTGCCAAGAGGTGGGAGTGATATTTCAGCTGGAGCTCATTGTGGGGAAGGGCATATCAGAGAGAGGGAAGGGCAAGGACAGAAGCCTGGAGGCAGGACTGAAAAGATCCATTTTATCAGAGTCAAGTGCAACGGTTGAACTTTCAGATATGAAAACAAGTTTAGTTGGTAAAAATTTTTCATCTTGTAAATTAGAGAAAATTGAAAGCAAAGCAAAACCTTTACTTGCTACATCGAAAAAAAATGAGCAGTTGGGTCAGCCCTATTTCTTCTCTGTCATCACTCTGCCCAAGATTTCCCAATGTCCAAGCGATGATTAGTAGCCCCATCTCCAGACTCGATGAACCAGTGCACAGGTTTCAACAGCTCTTTGCAGGCTACCTTTTAGGAAGACTCTTGGTTTATCCAGAAGTCCCAGTCATGGTCTGTAAACTTCTCTGGTTTATTGATCTTATTGTATACTCCCTATTAACAGCTTTTCTCTGCCTAGCAGAGATGATTGCCTCTCTCTCAGCAATACACAGTCTGGGAGAGTGTTTCCTGTCTGTTGGATACTTGTACATGAAGTCGGGCTCCATTGGGACCACAAAAATGAGATGTGCATGAAAAATAAAATTTGAAGGTAAAACTTAGAATGGACATGTTGACAAGTAGCTCTGTTCAAATCAGACAATGGGTTGTCATTTCTCTTTCTTTGGTATCTTAGACTATCTCCTGTTGAAATTCTGAGTTCCCCACTTAAGCATAAAGTTGTCAGGTCGTAGCCTCTCCAGGTATTTATTCATGTTGTCAGATAATGCTTTTTCTCTTTTCTCCTACTCAATGAGCAGAATTCATGTCAGGAGGGAACATCACATCAGGTGACTAATAAGCCTGGGTCCTGGGAAAGAATAGTATAATGGTTAAGAACATGTACTCTCATGCCAGACTGCCAAAATCAAAACCCAACCCTTCACTTATTAATTATGGTACCTTTATCAAATTACTTAACTCTTTGTGCCTTTCTCCATTTGCAAAACAAGGATAAAAATAGCATTTTTTTCATAATATTGTTGCATGAAGGTTAAGTGAATTAACACATGCACAATGTTTAGAACGACACTGTGACACTGTAATTTCAAGCTATTGTGTTATTATTATTGTTATGATGATGATGATGATGATGGTTGAGTTTCACAAGACATCAAGAGCTCCTAAGGGGCTTGAAAGTAACTTTCTAGGACAAAGGTCAAAATTCACTGTGTCACACTATCCCAGTTGATCCAATTCTTTTTATAATATTCTCCACTAGTGCCACAACATGTAATAAGATGTGGACAATCACATTACTTTCTTGGGAGGGGCTGGAATTGGGAGATAATTAAATGATGCTGTCCTGAGAGAAGAGGTCTGTGGTATATATCTTATGGGAAAAATGTTGTAGACCTAAGAGATAGACATGAAGTGCCCTAATGCCTGTTTCCTATATGCCTTGTCCCTCACTCACTCCACTCAAGGATAATAAGTGTGAGCAGGGAAGCCAGATCCATGCTGGTCTTCTTTTAAATTATCCCAGGACTTAAAGGGATATAAGAACTATTAAGGGAGCCCTGATACTGATAGTTATGTTTTCACAGGCTAAGTCAGGGCTCAAACCTTAATTTTTGATGATGACAATAATGGTTAAACTTTGAAGATACTTCTTGTGTCTCTTGGAAACAACTAAGAGGATAGTTGACTACATAATTCTGGAGAAAACCTGGTTATGTCAAGTTCCATAGAGTTTTGAGCTCTTCTTGTTTCTTCTCTTTCCCCTGATGATGGATTTTCATCCTCAGAACAATCTCCTGATGTAGATTTTTCTATATCTGAGCTTTTGGATTGTTTATATTACCCGTTCCATAAAAATTATTTGGTATCTCTCTTTCCTCTCCTGTCCTCTGGGAAAATCTGGGAGGCTGTCAACAGTTGATATTGCTCTGTATCCCAATGGGTAATGATGACACTGATGGGAGGTTTGGGGTCTGCTCACCTGAGCCTTTGAGACACAGATGTTTCTCTAAGAGCTTGCTGAAGCTGACCAAACTCTCCAATGTACAAAAATTGGGGCTAAGACAACTTTGTAGGGAGAAAGAGTCTCCCAGCATTTCTGACCCTCCACCTCTAGACAGAGTTGGAAATAACAGCAGAAGCAGCCTCTCTGGTGGAATGGCCACACTTTGCTCTCTGGCTGGTGCCTTGGATTTGCAGCTTGATACCTTAAAGCACCCAAAAAGGTCAGTCAGTTCTCCATCCTGCACTGGGGTTGGGGAGTTCATTTCTTCAATCTATCCAGCTCTAACTTTAATTTTACTCCTTCCTCTTGGTTATCACAGTCCTGCCAAAGATTGCCACTGTAGTCTAGACTAAGAAAGAGAGAGAATTAAATGCTGTAGATGTTCTTTGTTCTGCTGCTCATGTCAGAAGTGCATGGTTTGAAGCACTTGAGAACCAAGTGCTTGAGCATGGTTCTTGAGAACGCTGGTTTTCAAAGCTTAAAATTGTGATCTGACATCTGACATCTTGACCTGGGAAACAGGTTTAGCGAGAGGAGAGAGACAGTTGTGTGACCTTCTCTCAAAACCCCGAACTGAATCAAATTTAGTTTTGTTGGAAGAAAGATAATGACTGGAACAGACGTCATTTGAAAATGACTGTCTGCGCAACACTCTGCCCTATTCCATAGAGAGATTATACATTCTCCCCTGGGATGATAATCCTGTTTTCCCTAATCAGGCTTTGGTTTGTATTCAGAGGAAGAAAGGTGATATTGTAAGATTAGAGTTTGGGGGACTTTGAGAGTAAAAAGTGAACTAAGTGCATTAAAAGTTTATATAATCTCCCTTGAAGAAGAACTCTAAATAATTTCTGTAGATACTTTACTCTCAAGGAAGTGGAACATTAACTCCCTATTCCTAAAGTGTGAGCTGCACATGATTACTTTTTTCCAAAGAGTACAGTATGGAGAGGGAAAAAAGAGTAACCTTATAGTAGAGAAACCTGACAAAACACTACTTCAGCTATGGGATCAAGGCCAATATGAACAATCATAAATCATGTTGATAGCACATACCCTTGACATGATATGATGAAAATGACACTTTACCTCTGTGATCTACCTCACCAAACCCCATTACTCCAGTGTCATCATGAGGAAAATATCTGACAAATTCCAGTAGAGAGTCATCTTACAAAACACCTGACTACTACTCCTCAAAACTGTCAAGATCTTCAAAAGCAAGGGAAGTCTGAGAAACTGTCAAGGACAGAGGAGCTTAAAAAGACATGACAACTATACTGAGCAAAGTATGTCAGACAGAGAAAGAGAAATTGCTTATATTCGGGACCAAAAAAAATGATACAAATGAACTGATTTACAAAACAGACTCATAGGCTTAGAGAACAAACTTATGGTTACTAAGAGGGAAGGATGGGGGGAGGGATAGTTAGGGAGTTTGGGATTGACATGAACACACTACTATATGTGCCCCAACTACTGAGCCTGTGCTCTAGAGCCCACGAGCCACAACTACTGAGCCCTTGTGCCACAACTACTGAAGCCTATGCACCTAGAGCCCATGCCCTGCAACAGGAGAAGCCACAACAATGAGAAGACTGCGCACCGCAACAAAAAGTAGCCCCTGTTCACTGCAACTAGAGAAAGCCTGCACCCAGAAACGAAAACCCAATACAGCCAAAAATAAAGAAATTTATATATAAAAACAAACAAAAGAAACAAGCATTTAAAGTGCATAGCCAACAAGGATCTACTGAATAGCACAGGGAACTCTGCTCAATATTCTGTAACAACCTAACTGGGAAAAGAATTTGAAAAAGAATAGATACATGTATATGTATAACTGAATCACTCCAATATAAAATAAAAAATTTGTTTTTAAGAAGGAAAAAAATATAAGGTGTAATACCTGGAACCAAAAAAAAAAAAAAAAGGTAATTAGATGAAAACTAAAGAAATCTGAATAAACTATGGACTTCGGTTAATTTAAAAAACGTTTATGATGCACCAGTCATTTTCATATATCTCAACTAATTTAATTCTCACAGTGAAATCACACCCCCTTTAAGAGATAGAATATATAGCTGGAGGCTTTGTATCCTAAACCTATGCTTTGAGAGGTAAATTGACTTGCCCAAAGTCCCACATCTTGTGAGTGACTGAGCTGGAATTTAAGCCTTAGACTATATGACGACATAGAACAGATTTGACATAATTCTGCAATGACGTCGACATCAATTTTCAATTGCTGCTGTAACGAATTATCATAACTTTAGCAGCTTAAAACAACACGTACTTATTATATCACTGTTCTGTACATAAGTAGTCTGGGTATCATGTGGCCCAGCTGGGTCCTTTGCTTAGAGTCTCGCAAGGCTGAAATCAAGATACAGGCAGAAGTGCTTTCCTTTCCAGAACCTTTGGGGATGAATATGCTTCTAAGATCATTCAGGTTGTCTGAAAATTCAGTTCCTTGTGGTCATAGGACTGAGGTCCTGATTTGCTTGCTGGTCATAGGCTGGAAGGCTGTCTGGACTCAAGGCCTCCTGCATTCCTCATCACATTGCCCCCTCCATCATAAAACCAGCAACAGCACATCCAGTCTTTCTCATGCTCTGAATCTCTTTGACTTCCCCTTTTGCCTTTATCCAAGAGAAAGCTCTGATTTTAAGGGATCTTGTGATTATACTGAGCTCTTTGGATAATCTGCTGGATATGAGAGTGGTAGAGTCAGGTCTCCATCTCAGTTTTTTCTACTGCAACAGAACATTTTTGAAGTATAGATGACTGTAGGGCAACCACTCAGATCAAATAATTTGTAGGCAGTAAGTTACATTCAGATCCTATTTCTAGATTTTATGAAAGTGCTAGATCCATTATTTCTCTCTTCTAAGATGAATAGTTTTTCTTTTTTGCAGGGGGAGGCCGTGCCATGTGGCTTGTGGAATCTTAGTTCCCTGATCAGGGGTTGAACTCAGGCCCTCAGTAGTGAGAGTATGAAGTCCTAACTACTGGCCCGCTAGGGAATTCCCAGTTTTTCTTTTTTAAAAAATTAATTAATTAAGTTATTTTTAGCAGCGCTGGGTCTTTGTTGTTGTGCGGGGACTTTCTCTAGTTGCAGAGAGTGGGGGCTACTCTTCGTTGCGGTGCACGGGCTTCTCATTGCGGTGGCTTCTCTTGTTGCAGAGCATGGGCTCTAGGTGCGCGGGCTTCATTACTTGTGGCACGTGGGCTCAGTAGTTGTGATTTGCAGGCTCTAGAGCACAGGCTCAGTAGTTGTGGTGCACAGGCTTAGTTGCTCCATGGCATGTGGGATCTTCCCAGACCAGGGTTCGAACACATGTCTCCCGCATTGGCAGGCAGATTCTTAACCACTGCACCACTAGGGCAACCCAGTCTTTTAATTTTAACGTTTCCAAACTTAGACTGTATTTTCCAACTATTGCGTATATTTAGGTAGTAATAGTCTCCACTCCCCACCAAAATCTTGGGTTTTCTCTCCTGATTCCCTGTTCCACCATCATATATGACTTCCTGACCCTCCCCTTCCCACTGGACTGGAAGTACTATGGGTGTAGAGGCCACATCTGCTGCGTGTACCTAGAGCCTGGTGCAGTGAACACAGGAGACAGTGGGTCATTGTAGAGGAAATGAATGAATGAATAGGAATGGGCAACACCTTAGACCAGGGAAACGGGATGTTTTGAGAGACTAAGGAGAAGTCCTTGTTTTTTTTTAACATCTTTATTGGAGTATAATTGCTTTACAATGGTGTGTTAGTTTCTGCTTTATAACAAAGTGAATCAGTTATACATATACATATGTTCGCATATTTCTTCCCTCTTGTGTCTCCCTCCCTCCCACCCTCCCTATCCCACACCTCCAGGCGGTCACAAAGCACCGAGCCGATCTCCCTGTGCTATGTGGCTGCTTCCCACTAGCTATCTACCTTACGTTTGGTAGTGTATATATGTCCATGCCTCTCTCTCGCTTTGTCACACCTTACCCTTCCCCCTCCCCATATCCTCAAGTCCATTCTCTAGTAAGTCTAGTAGGACACAGTCTTTATTCCTGTCTTACCCCTAGGTTCTTCATGACAGTTTTTTTGTTTTTTCTTCTTAAATTCCATAGAAGTCCTGGTTTAAGATCACTCCTCTCTGCCTTCTCCCAAGGAGGCAGATCTGATCATTGGGTTCCAGGACCCTGACTGGGCCACATTTGCAGGGGCGATGTCTCTGTGCACCAAGGGTTACAGCCTGGCCGTGGGCCTCTCTTTCTGGTGCCCAGAACTTTCTTTTCCTCCCCTGTGGTAGAGGTTGTCTACTGACACAGCAGTAACATTTCTGTAACCAACTCTCCAGCACTCTCTTCTCTGGGGCTTCTTCCTTCCATGTAACAGGGT
Organism: Tursiops truncatus; assembly: GCF_011762595.2. Taxonomy (NCBI): domain Eukaryota; kingdom Metazoa; phylum Chordata; class Mammalia; order Artiodactyla; family Delphinidae; genus Tursiops; species Tursiops truncatus. The sequence goes on along the minus strand of NC_047035.1, from coordinate 21,443,520 downwards.
TGAGGGTGGTAAAATTCAAGTTTGAGCTTAAGGGGAGAGCAGGAGCAATTATTTGTTTGTTTGTTTATTTATTATGGAAGTATAGTTGATTTACAATGTTATATTAGTTTCAGGTGTACAACATAGTTATTCAGTATTTTTATACATTATACTCCGTTTAAAGTTATTGTAAAATGCTGGCTGTATTCCCTGGGCTGTACAATATGTCCTTGTTGCTTATGTATTCTATATCTAATAGTTTGTACCTCTTACTCCCCTACCCCTATTTTGCCCCTTCTCCTTTCTCTCTCCCTGCTGGTAATCACTATTTTATTCTCTGTATCTGTGAATCTCTTTCTGTTTTGTTATATTCATTCATTTGTTTTATGTTTTAGATTCACATGTAAGTGATAACATACAGTATTTGTCTTTCTCTGTCTGACTTATTACACTAAGCATAATACTCTCCAGGTCCATCCATGTTGTTGCAAATGGCAAAATTTCATTCTTTTTATGGCTGAGTAATATTCCATTATATATATTCACCACATATTTTTTATCCATCTATCTTTGATAGACACTTAGGTTGCTTCCATATCTTGGCTATTGTATTGATAAATAACACTGCTATAAACATGGGGGTGCATGTATCTTTTCTAATTAGTGTTTTCATTTTCTTCAGGTATATACCCAGCAATGGAATTTCTAGATCATATGGTAGTTCTATTTTTAGTTTTTTAGGAACCTCCATACTGTTTTCCATAGTGGCTATACCAATGTACATTCCTACTAACTTCATACTCAGTGGTGAAAAGCTGAGATAGAGCTTTTAAAGGAGCATGGTCTTTAACACTCAGACTCCCTGGGTCTTCATGCAGACTCTGCCGTTACCAGCTATGTAAGCTTAGCAATACTAGTTACCCTCTCTGCTTCATTTTCTCATGTCAGGTGTTGATAATGGTAGTAAATGTTTCATATGGGTGAAAATGAGATCATGCCTATAAAGCATTTTACACAGTGCCTGGCTTCTAGAAAATGCATCTCCTTTATAGCTACTTGGCTCACACCTTCACCTACTTTAACCATTTATTCAGATCTCACTTTCTCAGTACAGCCTCCCTGAGCATCCTACTTTATATCTCAGCCTGCTTCCCACTACCATCCAACTGGCACTCCCGATCCACTTACCTTGCCCTTGTTTTTCTTTATTCCGTAGTCTTTGTCTAAATATTCTGGTGCATTATATTTATTTTTTAATGTAAGTTATATTTTGGAGATAGAATAGGGGCTGAGATGGGAAGAGGGCTACTCTTCATGAGAATTTTGTTTTTCCCTTTCAGAGATTAAAAACAAAAAAACCCTCTAAGCTAAATACATCCCTATGGTGTCATAGCTGAAGCCTCTACTGAGCTTTAATTTAAACTTCAAATCGCCCGCACATGGTGAATAAATACCAGATAAATATCTGGTGACTGTAATGTCTTTTATGTTTTCTACAAGTTCAACTCCTCTCATCCTAACTGTAGTCATCACTAAGCACAGATTATACCTACATTATATATTTATACCCATAAATGAGTAGTCTCACTGTTCTATTTGGATTAAAGGTGCTACCAAGTACTCCTCTTGGTCTGGGCCTGTCATTTGGGGAGGACTGTTTGGGACCACAGAGGTTCCAAGTGGCAGATTTTTTATGGAAGAGTCCTCCAGATTCCTCTAGGGTTGAAGCTCTCCTTACTTGGCAGTCTCCCTGCAGCACTGTGAACCCCTTTCTTCTATAATCCCTCTTACTGATAGTTAAAGCACAGCTACCAACCCTTTCCTTCACCATCTCTTTCCACAGGCTTATCTCTTTCCAACCTCTCATCCTACTAATGCCACCCTATTTTACCGTACTACTGTGTCATTTAAAAACATGCCTTTAACACCCCTTCCCTCTGGTCATAACTGAAACTGATTTTCCTCTCACATTACCCTGTTACTGGTAACCTTTCTTGGATTAAATTTTATATAATCTACACACACATTATTGAAGCTTCTACGCAGGTTTAATTTAAACTACAGGTTACCCCCAAATGTGGCAATAAATACCAGACAAATATCTGGTAACTTCTTTTTCTTATAATCCTTTGGCGTTCCCCAGAGCTTTGGGAACCAAGTCAGGGTTTGGTATATTTCTTGCAATATCCAGTTCAATCTTTGTACTTCTCAAGTGATAGCTCTATTTTTTTAAAGCCTTTCTCAGTCTTCCTGACAGGCTATGTTCTCTGCCTTTAGCCTAACGTCTTTATTTGAAATTATGCCCCCTTTTGACATTCTTACCTCTCTCTTTTCTCATTTTAGTCATCTCCAGTGTTTTAAATTGTGGGTCTTATTATTATTCAGGTGTGGCAAGGCCATCAGATGAAGACAACTGCCATCGGAAAGGAAGTTAGTTACACACAGTTCCCAAGAGAAGGGGGCATGACACACCATACACAGCCATACAGGGGAGCATTGGGGTGGGTTACAAGGCAGAGGGAGCAGGGGAAAATGTAGGCAAGAACTTTCATTGTGGTTTCCATGGGGAGGAATGATGGAGGCAGAGTAAGCAGGTTCGGATTGGCTAGTTTGAATACTTCCAGTGGGCTCTGGAGTGTAGAGGCTTTCCTCAGTTGCCTGGTTCCTGGCCCTGGCATGATTAGGGCAGGTAGATAGTGGCCTGGAGTGTAAGAGACAGATGTGGGAGGTAGTTAGGGGGTAGGAACTTTGGATCCATTGGTTTGCATATGAAAGGAGCACTTGAATATCTCTGGGAATTGGCCTGCCCTCGGAGGCACAGTCTCTCTAGAGTCAGCAAGACTCCAGATGTCAAAGCATCAGGACATACAGAAAATAAACAAGTGTGATTAATATATCTGGTCTCCTAGATTCTCTTCAGATCTCTTAATGATTGGATTTCTATTTTCTTTCCCACTTACCTATCTCCCATTTCCCACCCAGTTAACTTGATATTCTGTTTTCATACTTGAGAATTTAACTTCCCATCCATATTCTAACCCATTAGAGGACTTCTCTGGTGGTGCAGTGGCTAAGAATCCGCCTGCCAATGCAGGAGACACGGGTTTGAGCCCTGGTCCAGGAAGATCCTGCATGCCGTGGAGCAACTAAGCCCGTGCGCCACACCTACTGAGCCCACTCTCTAGAGCCCGCGAGCCACAACTACTGAGCCTGTGTGCCACAACTACTGAAGCCCATGTGCCTAGAGCCCATGCTCCTCAATTAGAGAAGCCACCACAATGAGAAGCCCATGCACCACAACGAAGACCAGCCCCCGCTCACCGCAACTAGAGAAAGACTGCACGCAGCAGCGAAGACCCAATGCAGCCATAAATAAATAAATAGATAGATAAATAAATTCTGACCCATCAGTGCCATCAGTGCCAATGATTACCATCTTTACTTAAGCTACTGAAGCACTATATTAGATTAACTATGCTTCACACTCACTTTGGATCTTGTTCTCTGGAATTTCCCTTACCACTGGCATACCCCTTGTTCTCCTTTATCTCCATTTGTTTACCCCACTCACCAAGTTCTTCATGCTTGTTTAGGCCTACGACACCTGGAAATTCTCTCAATCCATCTTCTCTATTTTGAATTCACAGAGTTCTCCACCGCTTTCTATCAATTTTAAAATGCTTTGATTGACCTTCTCAATATCTTCAGTTTAGCCACTCCCTTCCATTCTTACTTCCATCATGTGGTTTGTAGGTCTGGTTGCTTCCTTCCCACCAGGACCTACAAGTTTACCCCTTTTACCCTCTGAGTAGTATGTACATTGCTACTAGATTAATCTTTCCTAAATATAATTGCTACTGTGAGACTCTCTTACACGTAAACATTCACTGACTTCTCTACATCCACTAGGCGAAGAACAAACAGATGATTCCAGGACTAATGGCCCTTCATTGTATGGCTTTTTGCCCTTCTCTTGGATGAAATCTGCTTTGATTTTTCCTGGCCAGGTATGAACTTTCTCTTCAAGGAACTATGTATGTAACTCTGTGGAGACACTCATATTCCGTCTTGCTTCCATTATTTGTATACCATTAAACTGTATGCTTCTTTACGGCAGAGTCTTTATCTTATTCATCTTTGAGTTTCCTATAATGATTAGCAATAAGCCTTATAAATCGTAGGTATTAGAGATTACTTTAATGGAATAGAATCTCAAAGCACCACGCTAAGAATCCTAGTCCCTCCGCTAAATCCTTAATTAGGTGCCATTTCTAATAAGATATAGAAATTTTTATATAGAAAATAAAGGTATTTTATAAGTAATTGAACATACATACACAAACAGTTACTCTGCAAATGTTTGTTTGAATCAAACAGTTAAACCAAGTCCCAAATTGCCACATGTACTGTAAGCTTTCCTTGTGCTTTCATCTATACATTTAATGTTTAAAAACGGGTCAAACAGATGCTCTGTGTGGTATCCAAGGGAGGGAAAATGAGAAGAATTAAGTTGTTTATATAAAAGCCAAATGAATCTGAGACACAGAAATCATCTAATACATCATCCACTCCCACACACTGCAGGTTGTGAGAGGGCAGCTACATTATCTTGTCTGGAGACAGGAGGCAGAGAACAGTGGAAAGTCTGATTTACGATCGATCCTGTGTTGCGTAGATTGGCCATTCCCTAGTTATTCACCTGGTAGGATCAGTGCAGGTAAAAGGAAGTAGGAAAGGGAGTCATAGACTTTCAGAAGTAGAAATGTTCTTAGAGGTCGTTTGGTTTAATCTCCTGCTGGTAGCAGGAATCTTTCCCATGTGCCACCAACATATGGCTTCTGTTGAACATCCCACCAAGAATGATGATTGCTCTTTTGAGGGATCTCATCTCACTTTAGGACAGAGCTAATTATTAGGAAATCCTTCCTTCTATTGAGTTGAAATATACTTCCCATAACTTTCACCCAGTGGCCCTTATTCTATCCTATGGAGTAACACAGAATAGGTTTAATTCATCTTTCTTACAATTGTCCTCCAAACAGCTGAAGCTCACTATCATGTCCTCTATCAGTCTTTTCTAGAGGCTACATAAAAATCTCCATTTCTTTCATAACTGACAATTCTAAAGCACTTTACTTCTTGTATTTGGAATTTATATCATGCCAATTAGCATATTAATTTGTGCATATTTCTGCTGTCTTTCCTCCTCTTTGCCCTATTGCTGAATTGAATTGAGGAAATTTTTTTCTGAAACTTTTATTCTTCTGGTCACCTTTCTGAAGATCCATGCTAGGTCTTCAATATTTCCTTTAAATGTAACTGCCAGAAGAGAAAGGAGACAAAAAGAGCACTGCACTCTCTTAAAGGAATGTCTTTCCATTGATTTTAAAGGGAAAATATGTTGACATCATGCTGATTAAGACTACGATGAAATTATTTTAGAGGAAGTAATGTGGAGGATGAGACTTAGCATAGAATTCAAAATGCCTTTGAGGAGGGCTTGCCCAGGCACCTTTCCACCTGTGGTGCTGCCTCTCTTTCTCTCCTGGCTGGGATGTAAAACTATGGATTTCCCTCTGCCTGAGCTCTAGAGAATTTGGAGTGACTGTGACTTCACTTGATCATGTCAGTGTAGTTCTATCAAAGCAGTCTCAAATTATAATTTCATGAATAAAACGAAGCTGATATTACTGGCTTACAGAGAGTACAAGGTCAACCAGAGCCTTCAGGACTTGACCTCCTAACTTCACTTTAAGTAATGATATAAACTGATGAAATATCCCCAAATATTAAATGGGGTACTTAATTTTTATTCATGCTAAATTTTATCATGTTACTTTTTGTCTCTTCATCTCTCTCTCATTGCCTTAAGAATCTCTTATGGCTTGATTCTGTCCTCCGGTGAAAATTTTTGTCATTTTTCATTTGATAAATATGACATTAATGTCTTACTCTAAGCTTTAGATAAAGTTATTGAATAGGATAGAGCCAAGAACTGGATCCTTAAGTCTGCCATTTGGGACCTCCCTCCAGATAGATATGGATATTTTAATCAATATCATTTAGGTTCCAATGTCCTACCCTTTGTGAAAACTCATAAGAGTGTTATTAGTCAGCAAATATTTTTTCATTCTGCCCACAAGTGTGTCCTAAAAACTGTCACAGCTTTGCTGAAATCTTTGGTAAGATTGCATTGTCTTACCAAATTACATTATCAAAAAGAGAAGGGAATGTATTTTGTCTTAATTCATGCCAATTCCTGAGAATCATCACACTCTTCTATTGTACAAACAACATCCTCTTTAGCCATTAGGATGTGTGTGCCAGTGAAATACATGAATTTTATTAGTCCGTAATTTCTAGACGCTTTTTTCTTTTTGAATTATGAGTTATTTTCATTTGATACTTTTTGCCTTCTTGCTTATCAATGTCTCAAAGAAACTGACTTCATGATCACAACTCAAGGTTCTTTTAGTACCATGATTTAACTTATTGTGGGTTGGAAATTTGATTTATTTAACGCGTTATGATTCATCCAGGTTTTGAACTAGTTCTAGAAAAATCCCCATGCTCTCAAATATTGCCATCCAATTGAACTTGCTGTGATTATGGTAATGTCCTATATCTTCTCTGTCCAAAACAGTAGCCACTAGTCACATATGGTTGTTGAGCACTTGAACTTTGCCTAGTGCAACTAAGTGTCTGCATTTTAAATTTTCATTAATTTTAACTTAACTCTGAATAGCCACATGTGGCTAATAGCTACCATATTGAACAGCCCAATTCTAGAATTCTGGACTTTTTATTAACAAAACGTATGTTTTCAGAACCTTCTTTCTTTGTTTTCATATTGGAATAATTTGTGATTGTATAGTCAGGTTAAAAAAAATTTATTGTGCCTCTCTCATCATGGCATTACCTCTGTCTTTTCCTGGAGATGTTTAAAATCTGCTTTTCTTGGTGTGTGTAGATATTTCTACCTCCTTCTCTTCTTCTTCGACTTCCTAGAACAAAAATTGTAATATTCAGCATGGTATTCAGGAAGAGCCATTCCAGGCATGGATTGCTAAAATTCTTTCTCATTTACCGCATGTCCATTCCTCACATCACATTCCCCATCACCTTCCCGACCATCACTCTTTCAATTTGCAGGGGATGAGTTCTTGACATTTCACGGACTGGTTACAGTCTGAATAGGCAGAGAAATGTTTGCAATTAGAAAAGTACAAGAGGTTAACAAGAAATTAATGCTTGTGACAGGAACACATCTCTTAAATAAATTATTTAAAGGTTGGAGCCACAGAGTATTATAAAGAGAAATTAATGCTGTACTGAGGCCCTGATGCAATTAGAATTGGAAAGATTTTTTTTTTTTTTTTTTTTTTTAAACAAGGGCATATTGGAGAGATATGGCTTGCGTCTATATCTTTGACTTTGTAGCCTGGGTTGCTAGATGAGCATGTCATGACATAGAAGGTGTGTGAGGGTGTGCGGGTGTGCGAGTGTGCACATATTTGTATATATACAGACACATAGAATCATACGGTATGTATAGCAAAGCTGTACCTACAATGGCATATGTTCACTCCTACATCTGAGTTTGTTTTCCACATTTTCTTATGAATAGTTAATTCTTCTGCCAAGAAAACTAGGAGGAGCCCCAGAATTTGTTAACTAATTTTGAAGCTGTGGGGTAAGGGAAAGACTGAATGCTTAAGCTTCAAAAATTCACGGATTACTCACAAAGGACAGTAATGACACCCTCCGCGCCTTTGCAGGCCTAACCATGGAGAATGTCTCACCACCTTGGGCTCCCTCTGGTGTGGCTTCTCTATTGACGTGGGGGTTAGGTTGGTCTGACAGGCGCAGCTCACTCATCCACGGACACACAGTGACAAATATGCCACACCATACACCCTTTTTGTTTCCTTCCTAACAGACTTGAAGGATTAGCAAAATGACCAGACCAATCTTGGAAGGGTATCCAGTGTGAATAACGCATTAGCAAATGGTCAAGTGCTTTGAAAAAACTCCTAAGTAAAGTACTAAGTGTTATTTTATGCCTCCTGCTACACAAAGTCCATTTACAGTCTCAAATCCCTTGTTGTTTTTTTGACACAGTCGGAAGAGGAACAATTAACTCTGGCCATTGTAGTCTAAGTAATTACTGATTACCCCATACCTTCTCAGAAAATTATACAGAATGGGAAATAAATCCGAACTGTGACCTGTAGGTGGTTTCTAGTGTTTGTAGCTCATAAACGCTGCACCCCCAATCCATTTACGCCTGTGTTGCTTAACTCTCCCCAGCCAGATGATGGACGATAGCACTCAGAGTCCAGAGAAAGGAGCCCTGAGGCCCTTACCGCATCACTGCACTAATGGACCCTGAACTTGTATAAGAGAGAGCAATTAATTCTGAAGCCAGCTTGGCAGCAGAAGCTTTCGGAGCTAACTTTTCTTTGTGTCCTAGAGACAACCGTTACATATCTACCCTTGGCCGCGCCTTGAAAGGGCAAACATATGTAGAGCAGAAGGGAAGTAGGGAATGTAGGTGAGCTCCCTTCCCATCCTATGTCTTTACTTTCTACTGTTTGCCATATACTTATCCTCTTTGGTAAATTCCCCCCAGGAAAGTGGGAGCTCTCTACGCTCTTAATGAGGAGTAATATCTCCTCCCTCCCTCCCTCCCTTTCTCCATCCTTTCCTTCCTCCCTCCCCATTTACTTCATAAATATTGACTGGGAATATATGGTGTGTCAGGTACTGCATTAGGTGGTAAAGAGTGGAAGAATATGCACCCTAAAATATGCTATTTTGGCATAAGAATTATTTTGAGCTGAAGATACTTGCAAAACAGCAGGTGTAAGAAGGGCATTCTAATCTTCCCTTTTCTTTCTGAAAACAGGAGATAAAAGCTCCAGTGTGAGACATGCTTTCCCTGTACCAAGAGAAAAAGAAATTCTTCGAAAAGGAGTCAAAGCCAAGAGAATTCCATACAAACAGACAGTGTCAGAATCATTCTGATCTTGTTTTAGCCACCCAGAATATTTTAGTTACTTTTCCATCATTGCCTCTCTTCATTCAATCTAGTATAAAAGCATTTAGCCTTGCCACTTCTTTGGGTCTTCATTTCTTTATGAGGGCTCCTGTGTCATATAAAATGCATATAATCTGTATACTTTTCTTCTGTTAATCTCTCTTCTGTCAGTTTAATTGTCAAGCCCAGCCAAAAAACACTAAGAGGGTAGAGGGAAAATTTTGCGTTTCCTACAGTGGTGATGGTGTAGGGGGTATAGAGATTCATAAGGTGCCTTTCTGAAGCTGTTAGTCTCTGCACTATTGCTGTTCCATCCCCAAATCTCAGGTTCACTGGAAAGAGGGGTGCTGATTTTAGTAGAGGGAGAGAGGTTTACTGGAATTATGGGAGAATTTAGGGATAGGAAAAGCGGACAAAAGGAAGCAAGGCATCCACGGTCTTTAGGAAACACAAAGGTTAGCTGCTTTTGTGCTAAAACTGTTAGACATGATTAACACTCTGGCAACTCCATAAATAAGAGCTTTAGTTCCTTTTAAATAATTCTGGGTGGTGGGTGGAGAGAGCAGGAGAAACATAATTAGGGGGTAAATGGAGAGGCAGGAGGGCCCTTCTAAAACATTTACTTGAGGTGGTGGGGGGGGCTTGCTTTTTTAACTTGTAACTCAGCCAGTTCACCCTTTCATTGTTACATGCTAAATGATGCTTTATTCTTGTTCCGTAATTGAGGGAGATTACAGTTTAGAAGTGATGTTTAAAAATGGATTATCTAAATGTATACTGCTTATTATGTTGGCTCAGTACATTGTGTTTATAGGTTGTAAAGCATTTTAGGGATTAAGTTGTAATTAATTTTTTATCACTTTAATTTCTTATGTTGTTCCCTGCGCCCCTTGGACTGCAATATTCTCTAACAGGAATTTTCTAAATACCTGAATATTTTTATCCAGCAGCTAAGAAATAGCTCTTGGTACAACTCCTGTAGAGCCAACCCAGATCAAGATATGGCAACAGGGGGAAAAGGGGACAGTTTTCCTTAACAAAGTTCCTTTTGTATGTAAATAATTCATTTGTCCTAGGATTACTTGAACTAGCTGTTTAGGTTAGCTTTTATTGAAATCTGGTTGGGTTTGGGGAATTTAGTGGTGGTGGAATTTGCACAAAAATGTAGGTAACAAGCAGGGTGCACATTAAAGGCCCTTAATAGATATTTACCAAATTGGTCATAAATGAGAGGTTTCCTCACCATGACAGTTACTTTTTATACTATAATATGTTTAAATTGAGGGCTTTGTTGGGTTAGTACAGTATTCTAATGGCACCCTGCAAGGGCTCTTGTGTTGTAGATTTCTATAAAAAAGGAAATGCCCATTAATTAAGAGACAAAATACCACATCCTAACACTAAAAGAGACTCCATTCAAACGATATTTCTAGGACAATCTGATTTTAAACAAACAGCGCTGTTACCTCTGTAATTATCCTCACTGACAATGTCAAGTTTTACCTGAGCCCTGTGTTCTTGGAAAAGAACAAAGATTGAGAAATTCCCCCCTATGCTTTGTGTTCCTGGAAATGATTTAGTGCAAAGAAACTCTCTTCCTCGTATAGCTTAGATAAGACTCATGGACACCCCGCTTTATTTACTCATGATAAGGCCAGGTGCAGCCCCTCCAAATTCCCATTCCTCACCTTGTAAACGATTAGCTGAACTGTTTTGTCTCCACTCATCAATAGAAACAAAATGTTTGTTAACCAAATTTTGGTTAAGTTTCCCTCCTTCCCCCATCACTGAACTTTGGCTCACTTCTTAGCCTGAACCTGCACACAAGCCCTCCTTAACAGTCTGTTATGGATTGAATGTTTGTGTCCCCCCAAAATTCATATGTTGAAACCCTGTGCCCCCAGTGTGGTGGTATTAGGAGGCAGATGCCTTCCAGAAGTAATAAGGATTAGCTGAAGTTTTGGGGGGGAAGCCTTCACGGGTGGGATTAGTACATGAGAGAGCTTGCTTCCTGTCTCTGCTCAATGCCATGGGAGGAGACAAGAAGTAGTCAACAGTCTCCACACTGCAAGAGGTTCTCACAAGAACCCAACCATGCTGGCACCCTGTTCTGGGACTTCCAGCCTCCAGCACTGTGAGAAATAAATTTCTGTTATTTGTAAGTCACCCAGTCTGTGGTATTTGTTATAGCAGCAACTGACTAAGACACGGCCCCTCCTGAGAATAGACTGGCCTTATGATGATACATTCTCTCATCTACTATCCTGTTACACCACCTTTTCATCCCACTCCCCTATACCTGGTTCTTGTAGCCTTGTTTCCTCCTCTCTTTTCTAACTCTTGAGGTGCTTATGTACCTTATGGTCAGAGTGCTCTTCCTATTGCAGTAGCCCCCCTTTCCCTATTGCAATTTTTGTCCCCACTTTTACTGCTCACAATAATCCTTTCATAAGTCTCTCCTTACCACGTCCAAATGCATTTTTTATTTGACATCACTTATACTTGTTAGATACTGTATCCCGAGGAGCTCAGAGAAGTTGAAAAACTTCCTGAGAGATTTCGGGAAAACAAATCAGGCATGAAATTTTTCTTGCTGTTTTCAATGTTTTAGAATGAGTTATAATGATAATTCCTCCTGTAGTCTCTACTCAGAAACTCCCAACCCTCCCTCTATCTAGTCCATATTTTGTTCACTACTCTAGGCTAAAATTCTCTGTGCCCACCTTCTTCTTGAAAACAAGGCTATAGAATAGATATTAGGCACTGAGCATTTGTTTCTAGAACCTTTTATTTGATAGCAGCCCCAGGAGTGTATGGCATAAAGTGACCTCTAATTTTCCTCAGGCCCCCATTGGAAGCTCATGTTCTATGAGACTGGGGTGGGTGGAAGTGAAAACTTCAGCCACTGTGGCTTTAGTATTTGGAAACAATGTTAAGAGAGAAATAATGCTTTAGTTGCGTCCACGTATTTTGGGACTGCTTTGGAATGCATGCTTTCTGCTATTTTCATTAGCTTCCCCAGCCCCCAGGACAGCTCTTGATATACTATATACACGCAGCAGATATTTCCTTCAATATATTATCGAAAACAACTCTATCTCGGGGCCTCCTGCTGCAGATCTAGAGGTAAAACAGTTCCGTGGCTCTTGCTGGGTTGATCAGAGTGGAGCATAGGTAAATAAGCGAGGCAGCATTTTCCTCCTGACTCCCTTACCAAGGTCAGAGTGGGAAGAGAGTGCCTATACTTTGTAGAACATTCTTCATGCGGCTGTGGCCTATCCGGTTGGGCTTAATTCTGTTCTTAATGAGCTGCACACCTGTGTCCCTGGCTGGCTGCCCTCAGCACAGTGGGAGGAGGCAAGGGAGGGTGAATTTCTACTTCATCCTGAGTCTCAGGATTCAGAGCTGTGCCTGTCTGTATTTTACTGAGCATCCCAGGTGTGGGTAGTATTCTGAACATCTTCCCATTATGCTAAGCAGCCAACATCAGCTTTGTTATGCATACTGAGGTTAAAGACAGTGAAATTTCTCAGTCATATCCAGGCACACCACAGCCCCAGCAAATTTCACAGTAACACAGGAAGTTGTACCGGATTTTTGAAAAAACTTTCTGGTTGGCGGATACTGATCTCAACTTGGAGAAGATGGTGGTGGAGACGACCCAAGCCTTGGGCTTTTAGGGGATGACCTCACAGCAAGGAATGCAGAATGAACCCTGAAAGCTGAAAGACTTTCATCAGTCAGCATTCTTTGTGGGCTTCCTTAGAAGGGTCTAGGATCGGGGGAAGATGGACAGTAGCAATTCAGATTGCATTTGACCCATTGTCACAATTCAAGAAAATGTCTGGATGAATTTTTATTATATTTACAGGGTATATTTTGGATAGTAGAACTTAAAATGTAACCTATGGGAGGTGTGGAGAATTTATTTCATGGGGCCATAGGAGCACCTTGAGATAAACAGTCCTTTCCTGGAGAACCTGAAACCGAGATATAATTTGGAGTCCCATTGTGGGCCATGTCTGAAGACACATGCCAGACATGTTGAAATGTGTAAGGCAGAGAAAGCAAATGATGTCTACAGTGTGACTCCAAGATCCAAAGTCCTGGGAGGACACTCTGACTGTGGCTGCTTGTTTATGATTTAGGATTTTGTTTTTCCCACCTGGGCAACTCTATATGGCATCTTCCAGGGTGACGGGTGGCATGGGTATAAAAGGGAATTAGAATATGCCACTCCAAAATATGCCCCTTTGGCATAAGAATTATTTTAAGATGAAAACAATTAAGCAACAAATGAAGAAAAAGCTCTTTGTTCTCCCCATCTGCTTAAAAGCAGGGCATAAATATTCCTCCTTCTCTCTCCCATATTACTGGAGAGAAAAAGTAAGTACTGAGATCGGTCTGTATAAACAAGTCTTACTAGAATAACCCTTAACCTCCATTAGTTTCCTCCATATATTTACCTTCCCACAATTATTGCTCCTAGAATTCAAACCCCCTTTCCTTTGGCTTGTCACTTCTCCACAAATTTATTGCCCTTTGTTAAAATGATATATAACTCCTTGGGTTTAACTGATTCTTGGACTAAATTTCTTTTCTTTGAAGGCCTTCCTAAATGTAAAAATTTAAATATTAACATCAAATAAAATTCGTATGCCTTTTCTCCTGTTAATCTGACTTTTGAAGGTCTAATTTGCAGGTCCAGATGTAGAATCTAAGCGGGTAGAAGAAAGGTATTTTCCTCCCTTTTAGGTACTAGTTCAAAATCCATCTATCTTTTTTTTTTTTTTTTTTTTTTTTTTTTGCGGTACGCGGGCCTCTCGCTGTCGTGGCCTCTTCAGTTGCGGAGCACAGGCTCCGGACGCACAGGCTCAGCGGCCATGGCTCATGGGCCCAGCTGCCCTGCGGCATGTGGGATCTTCCCGGACCGCGGCACGAACCCGCGTCCCCTGCATCGGCAGGTGGACTTTCAACCACTGCGCCACCAGGGAAGCCCCATCTATCTTTTTCTCTATGGACTTCTAACTTGCCTAAGCCATTAGTTATCAATTTTTTTTTTTATCCTGTAGTCTTATCAACTTACAGTAAGCATATACCTCCAATATATATTTATTTACGTATACTTGTAATGCTGCATCAGTATTTCTGTTCATTATAAAATATACATAGAAACAGAAATTTTCAATACAACATGTCAGTATGCTGATATTTCTTTCTTAACTCTCTGAAGGATCTTTGAACCCTCATCCCACGCTGAAGAGCTGGCTCCAAGATAGTCTTCTTTCAAGAGCCGCAGTAAATGTTATAAAATGTAAGTCTAACCTCATTACTCATCTGCTTCTGACTCAGGTGGCTTCCCTTTGCCCTAAGAATGAAATCCTGTGATTGGAGGCCAACCAGCCCTCCTGCCCTGTTCCAGTCTGGCCTGTCTCCTTCTGCAGCTGCTTTCTGCCACTCAGGCCCTGACTCATCAGGTTCCTGCCATATTGGTTTTCACTGAGTTTCTCAAATGCTGCAATCTCTTGCCTGTCACTGAGGTTTCATATAAGTTAGTTTGAAGGCTTTCTTCTAGTCCTCACCTGACTAATTTTCACATCATTTCCTCAAAGAAACCTTCCGTGATACCAGCCCTCTCTTCTCCCACTAATCCAAATCAGTCTTCCCTATACTGAGGTTTCATTTCATTTTAAAGTTTTTCTTCATAGAACTTATTACAATGGGTAATTATATATATATATACTTGTGGCATTGTTTGCTTGATATCTGTTTCCACCAATTGATAGACTTCTGTGTGTCCTGCTTGGAACTGTATCTTTTTAAAAAAAATCATTTTATCCTGGTGCCTAGCACAATATTTAACAAAGAGTGAGTACCTGATACAATTTTGATAATTGAACAAATGAACAGTGACCTTATTTTCCAAACCAGACACCATGGTATGTGGTTTTGGAAGACAAGGATCTAGTCTATTTGGGTAAAGACTTCATAAAATCCAGGATATAGGACTGGTGCATTTCCTTTTCATTCTTGTTAACTATGAATCAAGTTGGTATATGTAGCTATTGTGATATGAATATCAGAAAGAGATTATATCAAAAAATGAGCATATATTGCAGAATGCTGTGGAATAATGCTTCTCCTTCTAAATGTGCCTATCACTTCCTTTATTTTAATGCTGTCATTTTCCGCAAGGAGTTGCTGATGCTACAAGTCTAGATCTCACTTTTATTTGCTTGTCTTGATAAGGGAATAACCCAGCATTCCTAAATTATTCACAAGCTTCAGGCATAGCTGAGGACCAGCAACTGTCAAATATGGTAATTATCAGCTAGGCAGGAAGAAGGACCTGATTTAAATTTATGCATTTAAATTAACAGGAAAAGCAGAACTGGAAAAGTGACCCTATTCCTTCCTAAGTGCCCAGACAATTAAAACCAGATGGATTTCTTCAGGGGCCTGTGCTAGCTGCCCCTCATTCCTCACAAACAGAAAGGGAAATGTCATTCACGTTGTCTGTAATCCTAGGGCAGAGGGTCTGACATTGACTGAGCGTCTACAGTGTTTGGCCAGTGCTAACCTGCATACACACATGTGATGGGAACATATTTTGAAACATCACTTGGGGGGGCTTTTTCTTTTTTTAAACTATCTTCTGTGGTAATCAAATTCCTGGTGTCTTCTGTATCCCAGCCCAGACAGCTGTACACTGCTTGAGAGGAAGAGGGAGGTCACCGTATAGTCAGAACACAAAGGTCAAAGAAACATAGCTATCTATTCATTAATTTATTTAACAAATATTTAGTACAAATCCTAAGTTGTACTAGGAGTTCTGGTTCTAGAGATACAGTGTGATGAAAACATGGTCCCTACCTCATGGACTTTATATTCTACCTGGGTAGGTAAATAATACACAGAAACTAATAAATAATCAATAAAAGTGCTGTAACAATAATGATAGTATTAATAGTAAAATCGTGTTGAAAAGATAGAAAGGGAAGTAGGTGAGGGTATTTCGATACTTCAACCTTAATGGTTTAAGGTGTCATTTAAATAGTATTGCCAGATTTGGCAAATAAAAATACAAGACGCTCAGTATATGAATTCATGGGACCTACATAAACTCAAATATTTGTTGTTAACTGGAATTCAAATGTAACTTGATGAACTCAAATGTAAGGCTTCTCTTTTATCTTGCAACCCTATCTTTAAACTGCACCTTGAATAATGTGAAGAAACTGAGTATAGGAAGCTGTGAAGAAAGAGCTGCATGGGTAGGAGATTAGCATGTGTAAAATGCCCTAAATCAAGAAGAAGGAGGGGACAATGTTTGGGGATGGGGATGAGAGGTTGTCTGGATCAGACTGTGTAGGGCCTTGTGAGCCATGGTATGGGTTGTGTAGGGTGTTGCGAGCCATGGTATGGATTGTGTAGGGCCTTGTGAGTCATTGTATACGTTGTGTAGAGCCTTGTGAGCCATGGTATAGATTGTGGATTTTAAGTATGATAGAAAACCACTGATGAAGTCATTTCGGAAGAAGAGTGGCATTATCTGCTTTTTACTTTAAAAATATCACTTTGGCTTCAGGGTTGAGAAGATCCCAGAGGAAAGAGAGAAAGCAGATGTAGGGGAGGAAAAATTCTTTCTTTTCTTTCTTCTGGCCATCTTAGGTTCATTAGCTGGGGCCCTGTACATTAGACTGACGAAAGACCAATTAATGAGAAAAACAAATAGAAGTTTATTGCACGAATCACAAATATACACAGGAGTACTCAGTGATGAGTAACTCAGAAGGGTGGCTAGAACTTGGGCATATATAGCATCTTAACAAAGGAATAATAAATTTGCAGTGAAGTCACAAGATAAAAGAAAGGGACTTTGAGCTTCTAGGGGTGGCAAATTGTGGGAAGGTAAATATACGGGGGGAAACTGGTAAAAGATATTGTTTTAGCAAGTTTGTTATGTAGATTGTTCAACCTTATGTAGATCTTGCTGCCTTTGGTTGATAAAAGTCTAGGGTTGTCTCCAGTGATTAAGAGTTATCCTGCCTTTCCTAGTAGAGAGGGGGTGGACCGAGAGTTTTCTTGTGTTTGATTCTTCTTAAATGCCTTCAGCTCAAATTAATCCTTATGTCAAAGTAGCATATTTTGGGGGTGGCATACTCTGAACCCCTCCACAGAAAAGCAAGTGGAGGAGTCTGTTACAATAGAACTGGCATAAGATGGTGGGGCTTGAAGGGGAGTGTGCATGGTGGAGGTGATGATAAGAACTTAGATTTGGTATATATTTAAAAAGTAGAGGATTTCATGTGGGGTGCTGTGAAAAGAAGAATGGAAAATGATTCCAAGACTTTTGGCCTGAGCAACCATTTCAAAAGATGCTAATGTCAGTAGGAATGACACATTTTTATTCAAATTTACACAGAGATTTTCCAGTTGAAGACAGATACAAGATAGGCTGGAGAAGAAATGGGGAGACAGGGAGGAATAGCCGTTTGAAATGGAAAGATCTTAAGACTGATGGATTTTTCATCATTCAGAACCTCCAGGGAGCTGTGTGGAATCTGAGTCACACTTGCCCTTGCAGCTTTCTGATGAGAACTGTCAGTTGGTAACAGGTAGCAAAGTATTGGCTTTGTTCTGGAACTTGAGTTCTGAGACTTAGCTCTGCATCCATCCCAACCCATATGAACAACTATCTGCCTTCAATGGCTTGGGACTCTGAAGTATTCCCTCTTCCTCAGCCTGAATATTTAGAGTGTGTTAGTAACAATGGATGGCAAAGGCCCCATAGATGTGATAAGCAGGTAAGTAGTCCCCTAGAGATGTC
Organism: Tursiops truncatus; assembly: GCF_011762595.2. Classification (NCBI taxonomy): domain Eukaryota; kingdom Metazoa; phylum Chordata; class Mammalia; order Artiodactyla; family Delphinidae; genus Tursiops; species Tursiops truncatus. Next base: position 21,425,671 of record NC_047035.1, on the reverse strand, counting down.
TACATCCTAATCCCTAGGACCTATGAATATGTTATGATGGATGGCAGAGGGAAATTAAGGCTGCAGATGGAGTTAATGTTGCTAATAGGCTGATCTCAGCATAAGATTTTCCTGGATTATCAAGGAGGGTCCAATGTACTCATAGGGTTTTTTAAGTGTGGAAGACGGAGGCAGATGAGTTAGCACCAGAGTGATGTGATGGGAGAAAGCCTCAGTCTGCTTTGGAGATGGAAGGGAGTAACAAGCCAAGGAAAGCAGATGGCCACTAGAAGCTGGAAAAGACAAGAAAACAGCTTCTTTCTTCAAGGCTCCAGAAGGGAAAACAGCTCTACTGATACCTTAACTTTAGCTCATTTCAGACTCCTGACCTCTGTAACTATAAGATACTAAATTTGTGTTGTGTGGTTATAAGATACTAAATTTGTAGTAATTTGTTATAGCAGCAATGGAAAATCAAGACACTGACCAACATAGAAGTAGATAAAACCAGCAGGACATCTTGCATGGAGTAGAGCGATGATAGAACAGGTTCGTCCTCTTATACGTAGAGGAGACACCAAATTTGACTTGGCAGAGGGAACCTAAAGTGAGACAATTACCTAGATGCTTGAGGGGAACATATATCAATAAAATTCCATGTTTCTTCCAATTTTCCAAATGCTTGCCTCAGTTAACAGTTGCTATAGACTGAATGTTTGTGAACCCCCCAAATTCATATGTTGAAATTCTAACCTGTAATGTGATGGTATGAGGAGATGGGCCTTTGGGAGGTGATTAGATCATGAGGGCAGAGTCCACATGAATGGGATTAGTGCCCTTATAAAAGAGATCTCAGAATGCTCCCTTGTCTTTCTGCCATGTGAGGACACAGAGAGACGCTGGCTGTCTGAGAACCAGGAAGAAAGCTCTCACCAGATACCGAATCTGCTGCCACTTTGGTCTTGGACTTCCCAGAATAGTGAGAAATAAATTTCTGTTGTTTGTAAGTCACCCATAACAATTTCTGCTGTTTGTAAGTCACCCAGGTTATGGAATTGTGTTATAGCAGTCCAAGCTAAGACATTAGCTCAGCTTTCCAGAATGAATAAGAAGTCTTTGGGTTCAGTCTGTTCTACATAGAATACTGACTCTTCTGTAGCCTCTACCCCATGCTATAAGCTCCTTCGAAGTGCAAACTGTTTTATTCAGTAGTCCTAACCTAGCACTTAGCAAATGATTGTTGAACAGAGAGAGAAATAAATGAATGAATAAACGAGTGAGTGAATGCCTCTCTTTCCTTTCAATTTTGACAAATGAGTATGGTGGGCTGGTGTGTGTATAACAACTGTGTGTTGGAATACCACAAGTTAAGCTTGAATTCATGCAAGTCATTTTGCAAGGCCTAGTTTGACAGATCCATTTGTTATGCAAGGTCATATAGTTGTAATTGTTGTCCCTCAGCATAAATATGGGCCAGGAACCAAGCATTAAAATGCAGTAAGTCCATGGCATCTATTCTCTCCCTTTGTAGCTTAACCTGACTTCTGACAAGCCGGAGGAGAACCAGCCTGAACACTAACCTGCAGCCCCGTCAGACTGCTGTAAGAATGACAGCTTTGGCTCATGAATGCGAGCAGGGCATCGTGAGGGGGGATGTGGTCAGTCCACTGGGGAGATTGGAACTTAGTTGGCTTCGAGGACTGGGACAGAGGGCGAGGCAGGGCAGAGTGAGAGAACATTAGGAGAACTGTGAAGCCTCAGGTTGTTTCAGGTTAAATCTAAGATGCATTTGTTCAGTGATTGTTTGCTCTACTGGATGCTTTGTGCAAAGGCACCGTGCAAAATACCACGAGAGAGGCAATGAATAATCACAGCTGACATTTCCTTCCTCTTTATTATGTGGCAGACACTGTGCTGAGCAGTGTTAAAGCAGTATCTCATTTAATCCTCAAAACAATTCCATGAGTGCAGAACAAGTAGGACACTCATTAAACTGATGAGGAAACTTAAGTTTCATGATAGTAGATGCCCAGGGGCACCCAGTAAGTGACACAGCTGGATGTTCAAACTGAGGTCTGATTCAAAAGCCTATTCTCCTAACTTCTGTACATATTGGCCTGGTCTTTAGCCACTGAACCTCATACTTGAATTGTTCCACTTTTATCCTAGTAGAGGAAATAAGATACACAAATACAGAAGTGATAATATGAGAAAAATGGGATAAACGCTGTAAGAAAGGAGTGAGCTCAGCATTATGGAACAGGGAGCTTCTGGGAATGCAATTCAAACAGGATTTAAGCAGCAGTAGTAAGCAAATAATAGTGGCAGCTATTGAGTGTTTACTGAGTCAGGTGTTTTACCTCCATTTAGTCATTCATTTAAAAAATATTTACTGCGCACCTACCATGCATCTGGCACCTTTCTAAGAATGTGGGATCCATTAAAAAAAATGAAACAGATAAATATACCTGCCTTCTTGAATCTTGCACTGTAGTAGCGAGAAACAAAGAATAAACTATACATGTATAGTTTATACACACACACACTCACACATATATTCATATATACACACATTTTTAAATGTTAGAGGGCATTAAATACAATGGAAAAAGAGCAGAGGAGGGCAAGAGGTATTTCAAATGGGGTAATCATGAAATAAGGTGTCCTAAACTACCTCTTTGAATCCTCACGATGCTTTTGAGGCAGGTACTATTTCTGTGTCCCCTTTGCAAATGAGGAAAAAAGGCTTAAAGAGGTTAACAGGAATGCTCAAGAAAGTAGTAGAACTGGGATACCAACTTGGGTGTATGGACTCCAGAACCTGTATTCCCAATCCCTATGCCGTTCTCACTCCCCAGTAGGCTTTTAAAATTTTTCTTCTCCTTATTCTTCTAGAAACTAGTTTAGCTGTGTTAGTTTAGTTTGGCTGTCAGGGCCCTGCTTGACCTTCCCTACAACTTGCTGAGTCCCTTCTCTATTGGTCCAGCTCAGCCTCATCTACGGAGTCCCCAGCGAAGGCCACAAGAGCTTCAGCAGCTTCGGCCCCCACCATCTGCCCACCAGAAGCTACCTCTAGCCCAACAGAACCGTGTGTGTGCAGCCTCCGGGATTCAGCGTTCGTTTCTCCTGCTTTCTCTACCCTTTGTCAGGTCTCCTGGTTACTGAACCACATTTGCACCTATTATGCCCTATGGAAACTGGGTCTTGGGCCAGCAGAGGCCATTGTAGGGACCAGCTTTTGAAGCTGGGCTATTACTCTCCAGCCTGAGGATTACAAAGCAATTCCTGCCCTCTCCTGCACAAAGGCCCCAAGTTCAATAGCAGTTTGGAGCCACTCCGAGTCAGCTCCTATTATGAGATGGCTATAGCTGAAAGAGAGCTAGATTGGAGATCTCCAATTAGCATCACAATGTGCTTTCCTGGAAAGCCTGGTCTTTGAAGAACCTGCCTGGTCTGGTCTCTGAGATCCCTTCTAATCATCTTTGGTATATAAGTGGATACTTCTGTTGGGTCTTATAAATCCACCAGGGCTAGCCTAGGGCAAGATTATCAGGTAGTTGGTATTTTAATTCATCCACAAAACAATATTTTGTCATTCAATTCTTAGTACCCAAAGAGGTAGGTACCATACTATTATCCCCATCTTATAGATGACAAAACTGAAGTACATGGAGGTTAAGTTGCCCAAGGCTAAATTGTGAGAAGCAGGGCTGGATTAGAAACTGAGTGCTGTCATAAAGCCCTTATAGTATTTTCTCTAGATGCTGGGGACATGTCCAGACAAGAGATCCCTGACCTCAGGAAACTTACAGCCTAGTAGGGAGATAGGCAAGTAAAACAAAGATATCAATAAGGGATAAAGTGCAGGTGGCATATTGGGACACAGCGTCCAGAGGAACAAGTAGGGCTTCCCTTCTCCTTCCTCACTCACATCATTTTTGTCTCTCCAGTAGCATCATACGCTTTGTGTGACTCACTCTCTCCATAAAATCTGTCTGTTTCCCATCTCCTCATGATTCTTTTAGGGGACCATCTTGAAACATGTTCAAATGAGGCAGCCAGTTTTAACAGCTAATTTGTTGCCCTAGGCTCTAATTATCTATTATTGTATAACAAACTACACCAAAATGTAATGGCTTACAAACAGCCTTTTTGGTGTCTGTCATGATTTTCTGGGACAGGAATTTAGCAGGACTGTTTGTTTAACTTTAGCTGGGCTGTTCTGCTCCACCTGGCAGCGACTTGGCTCACTGGGTGATACACAGTTGATGGCTGGGCTGCTCTGGAGGGTCTACCATGGCTTCACTTACATGCCTGGCATCTTGCAGGGACATGTGGAAGGCTGAACTTCTCCTTGTAGTTTCAGGACTTCCCCATGTGGCTTTCTAGCAGGTAGTCAGAATTCTTAACAAGGTGACTCACCTACCAGGAGGGACCATTGTTGAAGCAGCCAGCTCTAAAGAACTGGCATGGAATGACTTCCACCATTCCCCTTTGGTTAAATCAGCTACAGGCTAGCCCAGAGCCAAGGACAAGTACACTCCACCTCTGGTTGCGAGGAACGTCAAAGATTTTGTGGCCATCTTTCATCTGCCACACTTGCTAGTTCACTTTGCGTTGAATTTGCACGAAGGATTCAACGTATTTCTAGTAAAATATTGCCTCTGAAGACTGATTGAACCCGAGTGGCTACAACCTTTAATGTATATTTAGTGTTCATATAAGATAACTAGACTTTCTCAGAGCAATGAATGTAGAGTGATTGCCTTTTCACATACACATACAAATTGTGGATTTCCAAATGATATTGTCAAAAGGAATGGGGATATTTCGATCTTCCGTGCATTTTTGGCAGAGGGAGTAAATAGTTTCACAACCCACTGGCTAAGGGTTGAGATGGGGCGGAGGCAGCTTTGGGAAGGAAACTCTAGGTCGCTAAAGGAAAACTGTGGAGAGATACTCAGAGAGAAAGTGCGTTACATTCATTCCAACAGGAGGAGCTGTTGAATTCCCGAGAAAGGCATAGAAATCAAAGGTAGAGAAAATAGCATTCCTAGAGGTTAGCACCAGGGAAATGACAACTTCTAAAACAGTTCTAGGCACATTGTAGGTGCTCAGCGTTTATTCAATGACAAAGAAATTAGTGAAGAGATGACTGTGGAGATGGCCTAGATCAGGCATCTTAGAAAGCAGACCTGGGAATAAAGGAACTCTTAGATTATTGGGGAAAATTAAATGGAATCATTTGGGTGAACCAAGAATCCATGCTTAGTACATGGCAGATTCTCAAAAAATATTAGTTGCATTCTATGTTTTACTTTTTTCTTCAGAAGTAGAAACAAGACAAAAGCTTCGCTTTGGACTGTAACAGTAAGTGGAGAATAAGAGTAGGATTAAAGAATGATTTTACCTTTGTGGGTTAAAATATAGAGCAGAGCTGTCCAATAGAGCTTTCTGCGTTGATGGAAATATTCTACATCTGTTACTGACCCTTTTGAGTCCAGCCCCAACAAGGGTCCTCCTGCCCGGTATCATTTGAGCCAATATAATGAGACCGAGTTTGGTTCAGAAGCAAAGGAACGTTTTACTCTTTTTTTTTTTTTTTTTCCACACACACACTAAAGTTTTACTCTTTGATCAAAGAATGGAAAGGTATAAGCTTCGGCTCTAGAGCACACCCCGTCCCCGGCTCTAGAACACACCCCGTCTCCAACAGGCCACGGGCGGGGCTGCTTTACAGGGATCTCGGGCAGTGAAGCGGAAGAGCGGAGTCTCGCGATGCTGGCACAGCTGCGCTGCTCAGGCTTCGGATCACAGGGCTGGGCTGCAGCGTCTCTGCACACAGCCTGCCTGCCGCCGCCATCTTGAATTGCAGTACCCAGCGCAACGCTTCTGCTCACGGTTCCCGAGTTGAAGCGTCAGGCAAGGCTGTTTTGCACGGGGAACTGTGGTCTGAAGTGCTGGGTTCAAGGCCTCTGCACGCTGCACCCTATGAGCAAGTGAAACTAGACTTCGCACGAAGGAAAATAAAAGGTTAGACTTCATTTTATTACCCAGATTCTATTTTTGTTTCCCATGAATTGTTAATGGGCTTCGCTGGTGACACATCTGCACTGTTCAATATACTAGCCGCTGACCACATGGAGCCTTTGAGCGCTTGAAATCTGCTGGTGTGCCTGAAGCAGTAAGTTTTAAATTTTGTTTAATTTTACCCGATTCAGATTTAAGTTTAAATAGCCTCTTGTGGCTGCTGGTTACTTTACTGGATAAAAGGATTTACTTAATACTGATTTGAAGCAAAGTCTGTAATACAAGATGGTACTCATTAACCTCAGGTGTGTAACATTGGTACCTTGAAATTCTTTCACATTCTAGCAAAATTCAGTTGGTTATTGAGTTACATTAAGGAGATAGGAGAAAAAGTTAGGCTTTTGGCTAATAGGGAGCAAATGTAGAGGCCTAAATATAAGCATATAAGACTTAAGACTGAAAGAGGGTAGTAATTTAGGAACTAGACGGTTGCTCTGGACAGAAAAGATCCTGGAGCGTGTCAGTAACTATTTATTGGAATACTATAGTTTGGTGTAACAAAGAAATTCAGAGTGCTTTCCAAACAGCAAATTGAGTGAAATAAGTATTTATTTATATTCACCTGGCGTAAGTTGTTATTCGACTTTTACAAACGGCAGTAATGGAACTGGAACAGTTATACCATGTGCTCCAGGGTACCGGTACTACTGCCAAGAGCGGAAAACTTTCATCTTCCAAAGCCTCAATCAGCCAGTTTCTCATCTGCATCCCATAAATCATCAAGAAGGAACAAGCTCATTATCTGAGCACTAGGGACAAAAGTCTTTTACGTGACACTGAACTTTTGACTACTGCAAAACATGGCAGCTTGCCATCGTATCGTTAACAGGTGTGTTGGCCCCTTTAACAGACTGGGCCAGAAGTCTGAGGTGAAGGCCTGAAATTTCAATTTTGTTATATGCTGTGACTTGTAGTGGGCCGATGTCCAAAAGTAATTGGGCCCAGTGGTCTGTGGAGTTACTTGGATGTTTTGTAGTTTTAATAGATTTGGAGAAAGAGAAGTGGGAGTTTCTCTCCCTGGAAACCTCCTCTTTGAGAGGCTAGGAATTAGGGGACCTTCTTGTTCTACTCTGGAAGGTGTTTCAATCCTGCTACTCCAGAGAGCTGGGTAGGAGCTCCCAGGTACAGCCTGTTAAACTTTCCTATACAGTTGCCCTCTGAATCCACAGGTTCTGAATTCACATATTCAACTGAGGGTCAAAAATATTTGAAAATAAAATTCCAGAAAGTTCCAAAAAGCAAAACTTGAATTTGCCCTGCGCTGGCAGCTATTTACATAGCATTAGGTGTTATATGTAATCGGGAGATGATTTAAAGTATATGGGAGGATGTGTGAAGGTTATATATGCAAACAGGACGCCATTTTAGATAAGAGACTTGAGCATCCACAGATTTTGGGTCCTGGAACCAACCCCCTGTGGATACAGAGGAATGACTGAGCCTACATCTTGTAGTTCCCTCTCTACATAACGGGGCTGGTTAGGTTCTGGAGCCTTCAAAATTACACAATAGGTGATTCCTATGTCATATAAAATTTACTGTGAATTTTAGTAAGATAATCATATTTCCAGAAAAGGTCTCTCAATTTTCACCTCCCTTTCTAAGGACAGAAATGCTATGAGTGTTGCACGGAGGGTGTTTCAGATATGCACATTGTCTTGTTCCCTGGTCAAGAAAAGATAAGTTGGTAGAAATAAAAAAGAGTATAATCTATAATAGGCATGGCAAACCTTTTCTGTAACTGTCAGATAATAAATATTTTCGGCTTTTGAACCACATGATCTCTGTTGTAACTACTCAAATTGGTAACAAAGGCAAAATAATGTACAGATGAATGAGTGTGCCTGTATTCCAGTAGAGTTTATTTGTGGACACTGAAATTTGAATTTCACATAATATACAGTTGTGATGAATGTTCTTTTTTTTGATGTTTTTCAAATATTTAAAAATATCAAAAGAATCATTCTTACCTTGCAGGCTGTTAAAAACAACAACAGTAAAACACAAGGTGGCAGACCAGATTTGACCTACAGGCTGTAGTTTGCTGACTTTTACTTTTTAAGATACAGACATAAATAGATAAAGTGTAAATATTTCATAAACATTATTGTAGATATTGCTGGATTCTAGAATTTCAGAGTTATGAAATAACTTATGTTTCTATCCTTATATATGGAATTCAAAACCACAGTTTATTTACAATGAGCATCTTTGAAAGTGGGTAATTTTAAAACAATGAAAGAAAAACAAAACATATTGTTACAGCACATAGAAAGATGACTGATCAAGGTTGTGAGAGTCAAGGATTTTCTGCTCGGCTCTGACACTAAGCAAGGGCTTATTACTTAGATTTTCTCACCTCTAAAATGGGAATAATTCTGGCTCTCCCATCCTTATAAGGCTGTTATAAAAAAACAAATGAAGTTATACTCTGGAAAATTCCTGGAAAAGATCAAGTGCTACATGTGTGTAGAATAATTTTCCAGGAGTATCCCAAAAGTTCTTGGGCTGGCTTATTGTATAATTTCTTTCAGCAGTTGTGTGGGAAAATGCTGCTACATAAATGGATAAATATAGATGGATATTTTTATATTCATGCAGGGATGATCTGAAGAGAAAAATGATCTATCCTGAATATTTTATATTTAGCAACAATAGCAATCTTGCCATGTGTAAATCTTTTAAAACTGTGTTACAAACTGATGTTTCATTTTGAATATTGTTTTCTCTGATTTATTGCAAACTGATAGATGGGCAAGGGGGGTGAAATATACCTGCATGCATCTCATGCATAGAAAGATACATAAAATAACGGATTGAGAGTTGGATTAAAGAAAGACAAAGGCCTCCATACAACTGGTTCTTCCTAATATTGAAAGAGTACTAATTGACAAGATAGGAAAGATGTCTTTTTGACTTTCTGCTGTTCAGGAAGGTATTGGCAACAAATGATTATATGTGTGCTTGTGTATGTGGCTGTGTGTAAATGGAAGTGAAAGGACATATACAATATTCTACAATGGGGGGATAATTTCAAGAGTGAAATGTTCATCTTAAAATCATTCAGTTTGTTTCATTTTAGTTTAATTGATTTCATAAAATACTTATTTTTTGACCTGCATGAAATAATTCAGTGAAAGACTAGAAAACATTGTGAAAAGGGTAAATTTTTGTTTATGTTTCTTAGGGTATGAAATCACTTGTCCCCTAAATGGAGAGTTTTAATTAAAATAGATGAGAGGGCTTCCCTGGTGGCGCAGTGGTTGAGAGTCCGCCTGCCGATGCAGGGGACGCGGGTTCGTGCCCCGGTCCGGGAGGATCCCACATGCTGCGGAGTGGCTGGGCCTGTGAGCCATGGCCGCTGAGCCTGCGCGTCCGGAGCCTGTGTTCCGCAGTGGGAGAGGCCACAACAGTGAGAGGCCCGCAAACCGCAAAAAAAAAAAAAAGATGAGAAACCAGGGAAGCAGAGGAGAAAGGCATTTAAACGTATTTTTCTTGTGTAAGCTTTTTCATGTTTTCTTCATAACAGTTGAATTTTACTTCTGGGCTTTGCAGTCTAGTTTGTATAGTTATTTTGGAGAAATGAGAAATGTGAGAAGGAAAGTGTAGTATTTTAGTACTAACCCCAAATATATGCTACATCTGGCTGATTTCAGTTAACTCTCCAAGCACTACTATGACAGTATAGATGTCACGGATTATGATGATGTTAAGTTTTATATTTCCCACTTCTGACACTCATTTTCACAGTGCTGGTGTCTCTGGTCACTTGTTCTTACTTTTTCTACTCTCATAATGTATATGCACATAATCCTTATCCTTTTTCATTCTTCTATATTTTTAATATTATTATACTCTGGTTAATAACATGCCTAATCTTTTCTGATTTAGATGCTTGTCTGTGATATTGGCAGCCATGCTCAAGAAATTTACCTTCGGGTGAGACCAGCCTAATGTTTCTCTATAATCCATAGGGTGATAAAAGAGCTTTTAGTGATGGGTCAATACTAACAAAAGGTTTTCCCATTAGGTATACACCACAGAGTCCTGACATAGTTGTTGCTAGGTTCAGCTTTAGTTAGAGGAGACCATAAGACACACTGATATTAGGTTCACAGCGTCATAGTGTAGAAGTTGTAGGGACTATAAAGCCCAATGACGCCAAGTATGAGTCCAGAAACCTCCATCATGTTATATGAGAAACGCACTGAAGGGACAAACTGTTCAAAAGGAGCACAATATGTTAAATTCCAAATCCTTAGGCATAGTTTGAAAATTGGAACCAAATTTAAACTCAGAGAGTTTTGTGTATAATCTTGGGTTTTTGTAGACCCTGGATTCATAGTCTATTAAGGTCAGTGTAAATTGCCTGTGCTATGAAGGGGCAGTACCACCCAGGGGATGAGAAATCAGCTCTGGAATTAGATGTATGTGGTTTTAATCCCAGCTGTGTTCTCTACTAGCTGAGCAAACTTGAGCAAGCTATTATAGTCTCTGAACCTCAGCTTCCCTCTCTTTAAAATGGGTATAAAAATTGTACATTCTAGGGGAAATCCAATGAAGTAAATCATATGTAATGCTTAGCACATATACAATGTTTAGTATAATGCCTGGCCCATCATAAACACTCAAAAAATATCATTAAATAGTCAAAGAATAGCGTACAGTCCTTCTAAGGGAGTACAAAAAATATTCAGCCTGCTTTCAAGGAGGTGGTGGTGTTTCTGGAGACAGAAGCCCTAACCGCAGGAATGATGTCAGGAGAGCCTCCAAACGTGCATCATTGAAGTGCCCCAGGAATAGATGTGATCAACTGAAAGTATATTAAGGATTCCAAGGAGGAACATGTCACTAGCAGAATGGAGTTATCTGGGAGGGTTTCTTCAGGTCAGTGTTTGATCTGAGTCTTTCAGAATTTAATAGGCGGGTAGGAGAGGAAGAGGGCACTGAGGTAAGGACATTTTTGGCTGGGAAAATGGAAACCAGGCCCTAACGAGATCTAGTGATATAGGTCTGAACTCGTGAGAAAAGACTTGCTGCTTTTAGACCTTGTTCCAGTCACAGTCATTACAGTTATCAAAAATATAGTCAATCCAAAGATGGAAGAATTGGCTCCCTTTCAAGTGTTACGCATCTGGGACCCAGATTCATGATCCCGGGGTTTGAACCTAAGTTTGGCTAGTGTGTGATACTGAGCAAGATTCTCACCCCCTTGGTGCTTCAGTTTTCCCTTTCAGAGGAAGGTTTTAAGAGTTAAATTTGGTGTTATAAATGGAGATGCCTACTATGACATTTTGTATGTAACTCTGCACTTGCTTTGTGATAATCCTTCAGATCTTTAATTCTATGCCCTCTCTCTTACCTCCTTGTTTAGACACTGATTGCTTGGGGAAACATATTTGGAAAGAATTGGGATTTACTACATTTATCCTTCAAAGACAGTAGCCTTATGTTTTTGGAGGGTTTTGTCATTTAGAGCACCCTCCAATGTGTATCATCTCATTTGATTCTCACAACACTGGGAAGTGGACAGAGAATTCCAGTAAAGGAGAACCAGCAGAGTGGACAGGGGCTGGCTCCTGGAAGGACAGTGGGGCTGTCAAGAAAGACACAGGCCTTGCTCACTTCATCCCGGAGGGGATTTGGCTAATAGCCTGTCTGCTGCACGCTGGGAAAGCTGTAAGTCTGAGAACTACATTATCACCAAAGCAACACTGGGGCAGGAGTTTTAGCTTTTAATGTGCTGAAAGGGTTCCAAAGACAGAATGCAAAGGAAAACTGCTTTGTCAGGTATAAATTCTAGTCCATAAACAGTCTTTTAAAATTTTAGTCCCTTCTGTGGCTCTGTGAAGTTTTACTTGGAAGACTTTGCAAAACTTTGAGAAATATACCGTAAAACCCAGACAGTCTGGATTGGAAAAATGGCACGCAGGGATCCACCACAACATAACAGGGCTCATCTCATCCCCTTTGCGCTGAGGGTTCAGTGAATGGGCGTAAAGGGGGAAATCACACCCAAGTTAAGTATTTTCACCTGTGTGAAGACCCGAAGGCAGTTTGACATCCAAAGAGAGCTGCGTGCATATGCTGGGAGGTGACTTTAGGCCTGGCATTGTCCTTGGAGATCGCCTTGTGCCTCCAAGCTGTTTAGTTCATCTTCTTCCCAGGGTGGGACTTGACAAGTCATTTGTTCATGGAAGACTCTTCAGAGATAACCTCAACATTTACAATGGAGGATCCATTCCCTGCAGGAAATACATGCAGAATATAGCTATGCTTATTAAAGAGCAAATGTTCTGTTCTGAGAGGGCAAGAAACAGTTTCCCTCTCCTTTCGCTGTCGCTCGCACACACACTCTGGGGCGCCCCATCTCATGCTGCCTGTTGCTTCTGCGGGGTTGGGGGGCATGCAGAATTATTTACTTTATTACATTATTTACATTTTTAGATTGTTCCTGGGATTAATTGCTGTTGAAGCCCACATTTAATTAGCATAAACTTCAGTAACAGCTTAATATAAATTAAATTCAAGCCATATCTCTTTGAGAAATATTAGGATTTATTAGTGATCCCCCCCAAAATAATTAGCTTGAACGGATACATTTCAGCACTAAGTGATGGAGGAAGCTTTGTGTGCAGTTATATTGAGTACGTTCCCTCATCCCCTCTCCCCTTTTTGTGTCTTCTGGTGATTAGCCTGGTGGGAGATGCCTTGTCTGTTTGCCCAAGGCCTTAGGAAAGCAATAATGGTCACCGACACAGAAATTGGCTCTGTTGAGAGATAAAGGCGGAGAGGGAGGAAGAGCCTGAGAATAAGGCTCAGGTCACAGCTCATGACTTAAAAAATGGTGACGCAAAAAGAAATGAAAGTTTTAAATCCAAGAAGTATGAAACGACTTTCTCATAAATCTCTAAATGCCTAAAAGAAACTGTAGTTAAGTAATTCCTGCTTGTGCCGTGGGCCAGGAAAAAGACAGTGCATGCTCCGTGCTGTTGCCAAATTAATCTCCTAGAAGAATAGCTTGATCATATCATTGCCCTGCTCAAGAACAGACAGTTAAGGGAATTGGGACAGTTCTGAGTCCCAATTTTGCCATTTGTCCATTTGACCTTCGGCAACGCACTAACCTCTTGCTCCTTCGGTGCTTTCATGTGTGAAAAAGGTATAGTGATAGATCCTACCTCACAGGGTAATTATAAGGATTACGTGAAATAATGTAGGTAAAACTCTTAGCACAGTGACATAACAAAATCACTCAATGTTTGTTGTTATTAATAGAGGAGCTACATTTTTCTTGGCACAGCACCTAAGGTCTTTAACCATCTTGCATCCACCTGTCTTTAAGCAGGATGCCTGGCCATTCTACTCCAGGATGTCTTTCCTCCAACTAAACCAGTGCCATATATTATAATCTGTTGTGTGTCCCACTTCCTCTATTAACTGGTAAGCGCTTTTTGGGTAAGAGATGAGATCTTACTCAGTTTCAGAACTCCCAGTGACCAGAAGAGTCTTTATAAAATGCAGATGCATCCCTACTTATGAAAAGAGTAGGTTTGCAAAGTCTGTTAATTTAAGCCCATGTGTTTGTAAATCTCTAGTGTTTTAAAAAGGGTTTAAGCTTCTGGGTAGGACACCAGTTTGGCCTTGAGTTTTCCTGTAGGTGAAATGAAAGAGTTGGATGAGATGATTCATCAATAGGGCTCTCTCCAACTTAAAAATATTGTGATTTTATTTAATCTTGTCTTAATTTCATTGTTGTCATGTTTCCGTGATGCCAAGCATCACCAACATTAAGCCTGAAAGATTAGCCAAAATAGTGATAATTTCAAATACCCAGATGTTTCATATTATATAGAAGGCGTATATTTAAAAAAATTTATTTTATTTATTTTTGGCTGCATCAGGTCTTTGTTGCTGCGCGCGTGCTTTCTCTAATTGCGGTGAGCGGGGGCTACTCTTTGTTGCAGCGCGTGGGCTTCTCATTGAGGTGGCTTCTCAAGCGCTGGCTCAGTAGTTGTGGCATGAGGGCTCAGTAGTTGTGGCTCGCAGGCTCAGTAGTTGTGGTGCACGGGCCTAGTTGCTCTGCAGCATGTGGGATCTTCCCGGACCAGGGCTTGAACCAGTGTCTCCTGCATTGGCAGGCAGATTCTTTTTTTTTAAATTTATTTATTTATTTTTGGCTGTGTTGGGTCTTCGTTTCTGTGTGAGGGCTTTCTCTAGTTGTGGCAAGCGGGGATCACTCTTCATCGCGGTGCGTGGGCCTCTCACTGTCGCGGCCCCTACTGTTGCGGAGCACAGGCTCCAGACGCGCAGGCTCAGTAGTTGTGGCTCACGGGCCCAGTTGTTCCGCGGCATGTGGGATCTTCCCAGACCAGAGCTTGAACCCGTATCCCCTGCACTGGCAGGCAGACTCTCAACCACTGTGCCACCAGAGAAGCCCGAAAGCATATCTTTTTTTAAAAACATACTTTTCTGTTTTCAACAAGATGCTTGACATTAGACTATTCTTCACTGTGAATTTGGCAAGGGAAAGCTCGCCAAAGTGAAGCAGATGTTTGGAGGATTTAGAAGATGTAGCTAACCTTTATATAATTTTGTCTTTTTTAATTAATTAATTTATTATTATTATTTTTTTGGCTGCGTTGGGTCTTTGTTGCTGTGCGCAGGCTTTCTCTATGTGGTGAACGAGGGCTACTCTTCGTTGCAGTGTGCACGCCGGCTTCTCATTGTCGTGGCTTCTCTTGTTGCGGAGCACGGGCTCTAGGCGCGCTGGCTTCAGTAGTTGTGGCGCATGGGCTCAGTAGTTGTGGTGCACGGGCTTAGTTGCTCTGCAGCATGTGGGATCTTCCCGGACCAGGGCTTGAACCCATGTCCGCTGCACTGGTAGGCGGATTCTTAACCACTGCGCCACCAGGGAAACCCCTGTAATTTCGTCTGTTACATGCATTCTTGAATATTCTTCATAAGAAAGTAGTAAAGGCAGAGATTTCCAGCTGTTATCAATTGTTCTTGATTTTCATTTTCATTAATGGAGCTACCCTTCCCTTGTGGAAAACCTTCAGGGAGAGTGTTGACACCAGGATAACACTCCCTCTAAAATAAGAGATGGGTCATTAGTCATATGGGTGGTAGCTTCACAAAGTTGTGGAAGGTATTAGTTTCCAAAACTCTGGCTGACCTCATCTCTAGAAGTATGCTGATGAATCAAATGAGGCGAGTGTTTTCTGGAAACGAGAGTAAATAACTAATGCTTACTAAATTACCTAAATTACTAAATGGGACATTGGATTCCTTGAAGAATTAAATTTGTCTCATGTGACTGAGTGAGCAATTTCTTTCAACAGGTAATTTATTTAACAGTAAGCACAGCCAGTATTCAGTAATACAGGTCAAATCCTATTGAAGAAAAAGAATATGCATTTTAAAACACTTTCCAATTTTTCAGCCAGTAGCATGATTCTTTCACACAATATCTGAATGCGTAAAACCAGTAAACAAGTGCTCTAGTCAGCAGCCTGTAGGTGGATGAAACAGTGTTTATTGGGGTATCAAAATTAGTTCCCACATAATTGTTCCATTCTTTTGGTAAAAGTACTGAATGATTTAGAAAACCTTTTTTGTATGGTTCAAGGCAGTCTTTAATTAAAATAGAAAGTGAGAGAGTCAAATAATACAAAATGTATGTTATAGAATGAATTTAAAAGAATTGAAGGAAAACAGTTTTATTTCCTTTCCATTTTGTGGGCTGGTATATTTGAAATTGCTTCTTTCCCTGACATTTTCTGTTGCCTCAGCCCTTCCTGCAATTTGAGTTTCAGTTAAAAGATATAAAAATAAAAGCAGCACCTATTTTAATAGTACCTACTATATGCCAGGCCCTGTTCAAAGTACTTTATATTTATATTAGCCCGTGTAAAATTACAAAAGCCTCAACATGAGGCAGATACAAGCATCATCCCCATTTTACAGAGATGTTAAGACACTTTCCCAGGATCACACAGCTCCCAAGACTTGAGCAGTCTGACTCTATAGGTTCGCCTTGTGCTATGTTTGTCAAACGTCAGCATGCCTCGGAATCACCTGGAGGGCTCCTTGAGTCACAGATTGATAGGTGCCACCCCCAGAATTTTTGAGTCAGTAGGTCTGGGGTGAGATCTGAAAATCTGCATTCTATCAGTTTCTCAGGTGATTCTGATGCTACTGGTCTGAAGGCCACACTTTAAGACCACTGTACTATGCCTCTCTGTAATATACTCATAAACCAGAAAAAGGTTGTTACGGCAGAAAAAGAGTCAAGGCTTTTCCATTTTGGAAGTTCAGACTGTGAGGCCACTTAGGGTATAGGAAGATGTGTGATCACTCTTTTCTGGCTTTTTTGGATCCTGAGACTAGAAAAACTTCCCAGGATAGAGGGAATGGAGGAAAGCACAGACATTGGTGGGTTCCTTTGAATCTGTCTCTGCTGGACTCTTCCCCAGGGGAGGCTGAGAGGAAATGGGGAAAAAAATAGAACTCCCCAGAACCCCCAGGTAGGGTTGGTAGACCTGAGAACAGAGAAAGCCTGTGTGCTTTGCCAGGTGGAGCCCGTGGAAGCTGCAAAGCCTTGGCGTTCCCATTGTTCAGCATGCTGGGAAGAGACTACGTTTAGTGTCTTGGTGGACACGCTTGGAATATCATTACGGGGTTTCTTGGAGCCTCAGCAAGGGGCAGAAGCAAGCAAAGTATCCTCATGGGCATTTAGCAGGACTCAGATGTGGCTGGCAGAGAGCAGCTGACTTGCTGAGACTGTGGTGTTGAGATGAGGCTGATGAGCAGTGATCTGCACTGCTGGATGACCAAAACCATAGCAGGATGAGGATGTCCCCTGCATGCTGTGTGCGCAGGTGATGACACAGAGGACTAGAAACCTACCTTCTGCCGCCTCTCCCACCCCCCCAAACCTCAGAGGCTTCCTGGGGAAAAGGAGGTGGGGTGGGTTGTTTCCAGCATCTTGAGGAAAAGAAGCGTAATAAAATCCGTTAAGTTTGGTTATATAAATATGAAGAGAGCTACGTTTCTTACGGATGAGTTCATGGGATGAAATCTATACTCGCTACACGTTGGTTGCTGTGTAGAAATTTAAAGAATGCTAATGCAAGGGATATCTGTGCCTAACGGAGAAACCCAGGGACAGATAAAACCAAACCATCGTGAATCAATAGAGGTGACCCTGGGAGAGGACTGGTATCCAGAGACGTCTCAGCAGACTTCAGAAATCCCATTATTGTATTGTAAAGAAACTTAGTCTGAAAGAGAACAACCGAACGCTTGAAATTCACAAAGCAGAAATAAAACTGGTGGCTGAAAGGAGACAGGGAGTGTAAGAGTTTACTGGTAGTTCATCTAGGGCTCAGCCTTTCTTTCCTTGGGAAGCAAAGGGGGCTTGGAGTGGCATCAGCCCAGACCAGCAAGGTAGTGGGAGGCCATTACTCACTTGAAATGGAATCTATCTTGACTTTGGTAAAGCAGTGACTTAGGACCTCTGTGGAAAGCCTGTACTTTGTAAGAACATAGGACCCCCCCACCCCCATCTATCAAGCCCCAGAGGACTAGTCATTAGCATGTGTGAGCTATATTTTCCTTACCTATAAAATGGAAATACTACATCCCTGATAGAGTAGTTCGACTTTTATGTGACGCCAAACACATCACCCTCCTCGTGTAGCCGACACCATGTTTGTTCTGTTTTGTGATAATTTCAAGAATAATATATTTGACTTAAAGTAGAAGGCAGAGTGATCATGCTTGGAAGCAAGAATATAAATTATATGGCAAAAAAGTAAAATTTGACATGAAAACTACTTTCAGTGAAATACAAAATTCTTGATTTTCTTTACAACATTAACATTCTCAATTTTGCTCATCATATAGTATGTAGGAATGAAGAACTTTTTCAACTGCAGATATTTTACTGTCTGTTTTTACAGAATGTATGACTCATAATGTGTGGGTCCATTATCTTTCTCTTTCTAAGTCATAGAACCTCTGATTTATTGAGTTGAAGTATACCCAACAGAAAATCTGTATTTCTCAGTCTCCTTTGCAGATAGGTGTGTCCATATGTCTAGGTTATAGCCAATGAAATGTGAGTGGAAGAGTTCTATGGTACTTCTGGAATGCCCCTCAAAATGGAGGGTGTGAGCTTTAGCCAGCTATACAGTTTAGAGGGTACACAGTTCACACAAAACGTACTCACAGCAGGCACCAGTTGCAAGTTCAGGGGGCTCTCAAACCACCTTCAGGTTTGATTGTTCACTGAAGGACTCATAAAACCCACAGAGTAAAAAAGCTGTTATTCTTACAGTTAAATACAGGGAAAGAGATGCATAAGTCAGAATCCAGTAGGGATCCAAATACAGAGCTTCCTGTTGTTATCTTCTCTTGGAGTTATGAATGTTGTAAAATGCCTCCCGGCCATAACGTGTGACAATACACAGAGTCTTGGGAGAAGCTCACCCAAACCTTGGTGTCTAGAGTTTTATTGGGGCTCCATCACATACTGCTCATTGGCTGACCTGAAGTCTCTAGCCCCTCCAGGAAGTTGGGCTAATATAGTCTCCAGTTGCTCTGGTGGTTGGACCTGATACTGTGTGGACCCCATCATATATTATGTTGTTAGACTGTCCAGTGGCCAAATTCTCCAGGCAAATGAAGACATTTTATCATGTGGAGGATTTCAGGGACCAAGAGATCACCTCCCAGTAGCTGAGGGCAAAAGCCAGAACTGTCTTGGGGTAAGATCAATTCACCACTACCCAGAGGGTCAGGACTTTTCCTTCATGCTTCTATCTGAAACACCAGTTTAGTGACTGAGCTCTCACAACCATCATTTTGAGGAAGAAACCACATCCTAGAGTTGATGGAATGGTGTCTGAGAAGGAACCCAAGCCTCTGATGACTTCATGTCGCTGAAGTCATCCACCAGCACGGACTGACTAACTCTAAACTTTTTTTATACAGTGAGGAATAAAAATCCATCTGACTTAAGTCATTTTATTTTTTACGTTTTTCCCTCTTCACATCATTAAATATAATCCTAACCAAAACTGCATATTCTTGACTTTCTGATTTAGAAAGACAATGCCTACTCTCTTACTTTCAAACTGTCCTCATTTAAAAAAAAGTCTCACTAATTGTCAGGGATATATGACTCCAATTTTCAATCTTCAAAGTACACATTTTTGAGAAGTATCTTAATTGCATTTGGAAAGACATTTCCTTCTAAAGGAAAAGTTCTCTCCATGCTCAGTGTTTGAGCGGATCCAAACTTACTTCCATCAGAGTTTTGTGTCCATTTTTACTGAGGATACATTTGAATGCTTCAGGCAGGCTTAGTTTTGGGCATTTTTACTTTATACGAAGACTAACATTTCCCATAGTATTATTCACTATGTACTTATATCATGGTGACTCCTCTCCCCTTCTCATTTATTGTAAGGGGAACCTTTTATTGACAGGTAGCAATCATTTTCTGTATAGTCACCTTTTGGTGTGCTTGTACATGTTGTCCCCATCCAACTGTGTCTTTCCCCCCATCACTCATAAAAGAGATATAATAGCTGTAGTTCTCTTGCAGTCAGTCTATTGCTGCAGTTAACAAGCGGTTTATTAGAGTGTTGACCTCCATTAGCTGTGAGGCTAGGTCATTAACTGCCTCTGATAACCATTTCTCAAAGTTTATGACTTAAATAATTACTTTACTAATGACTTTTATACTTTTATCTGGATTAAAACAAAGTTTCATAGGAACTCAGAATTTAGGGATAAAATGAGTAATATTGGTTAAGAAATATCTGTAGACTTGAACCCCCTGCATTTTGTTTTAGGGCTCTGGTGTTTGTATTAGAACCTCCAGGGAAAGATGAGTTACAGACTCTGTAACTGCCATGTACCAGGGAAACACTCTAAATGATAATGTGTATTTGTCTTCTGGGGACTAGAGTTTGTAGGTAAATTAAATGTTTTCCTTTACCTGGAAATACCAGCAGTTTTAACATAAACTACGTAGCCTCAGTGTTTTGTGACTTATTCACTGCTAAGCAATTGTGTGCTACCTATATTTAGTTTTCTGTAGTAAGTGGCGAAGGGACTTCTCTTCAGCGCGAAGGGAGCTATTACTGCTAATCTCTATTTGGTATCACTAATGAGTCATGATAAAAAGGACAAAGACATTCACAGGTTTGATCATGCCACACCAGTGCTCACAAACCTCACCAATTGTCAATTGCCTATGAATAAACATTTTACTGATACAGAAGTGGCAGGTTTGGGGTGCTAACTCATAGAGTGCCAGTTTCCCTATTTCTAAGGTGGGGATGATAGGATCAATATTTTTATTCCCAGATATTTTGTGGATGAAATGAAATAATGCCTCTGAAGCATTTATGAATAGGATGAGAGATTAAAATGCCACTTCTGTTTTCATATTGTTAATATGCCTAGAAAAAATTAATGTTTTGGACTAGAGAAATGAATATTTTTTCATTGAATTCTCTCATTCAGTAATTTAGATACTTTCAACTATATAAAACTAATAAGGCATTTTTCACTTCTAACATAGACTGCAACCAATCTTGTTTTGGTTGACCTGGCTCTTGTGCAAAGGAGATTATCCAAGGAAGAGCATGAACCATTTCTTATTCATCTCTGTAGCTACTCTGGCTGGTACTGTGCCTATCTTACAGTAAGTTTTGAATAAATATTTGTGAAATTCCTTAAATATACCTGGTAAAAATTAATCTCTTCTTGATATCTTTATGAAGTAGATTTTTTCTTTCATATTCTGTCTTATGTCAGCTCTTTACATTTCTGCCTACTCTGCTAACTTGTAGGCTTACTTAGAGCAGAGACAGAGTCTCTTTCACTTGTGTCTGTCATGATGCCTACCACCATGGCTTGCCTATAGCATAGCATTTCCCAGAGGTTGTTTCACCAAAAACTAACGTAATAGGGTATCATATTAGTATTATATTTGCTGCTAGAACAAATTGCCACAGATATGTGGCTTAAAACCACCTGAATTTATTATCTTACAGTTCTGAAAGTCAGAAGTCAAAAATCTGTCTCACTGTGCTAAATAAAATCAAAGTGTTAGGAGAGTTATTTCCTTCTGAGGCTCCAGAAGTCAATCTGTTTCTTACCTTTTTTCATCTTCTAGAGGCTGCCCTCATTCCTTGGCTTGTGGTCTCTTCTTCCATCTTTAAAGCCCTCAGCATAGCATATTTAAATCTCTCTCTGCTTCCGTGGCAGCATTGCCTTTCTCTCTGTTTCTGACTCTTCCTGCCTCCCTCAAGAACCCTTGGGATTATATTGGGTCTATCTAGATAATCCTGAATTATTCACCCATCTCAGTATCCTTAATTTAATCACATCTATAAAGTAACATAGTCAAAATATCTGGGGATTAGAATGTGGACTTTGGGGCGCCACTATTCTGTCTATCATAGATATTAATAGGCAATATGAAGGGAATAAAAGGATTCCATAGTCAGATGAATTTGGTAAACTTTGGCATAAATAACAGAAAACATGAGACTTTTAATGCAGGCTCAGACTTTTCCTGAGCCTTTATTCCTAACCTTTTTGGTAACAGATACCATTTTTTTCCCCAAAGAGTATTTAATAGACTAGTGTTTGTGGTAAAGTCATGGGTAAAAGTGGAAAAGAAATCTGGAAACTTTGATTGCTTTCCATTACTTATAGACAGAACTTAGATACCGAAAATGAATAATAAAATGTCTCAAAGGACCTTAGTTCTTTAGATTTTGGCTACGTCTGATGAATCAAACTTTAATTTATTCTTTATTAGTTTCCTCACCAAACTGTCCTTATCCAAAAAGGACAGTTCCTTCCAGTTTAAGCTCTAATATGTAAAGAGCTTGAAAGTTGTCACTCCCATCCTTACAACAAGAAAAACCTGGACAAACTGAAAAATCATCTACTTTGCTGGGACCCGTCAGAGAACTGAGGTTATAGGGCAAACTACTACCCTGACATCTGTAGAGTCAGGAGCATCCAGAGAGATACAGCAACTGAGATCTGCTTACCTGGAGCAGAAGCCTCTGGAATTGTAAACTGGTAGGAACACTTAGATGGTGATTTTGACAGATTGCTGCAGGCCAAGTGGACTAGCTTGAGAGTGAGGAACTCCTGGAGCCCAGCCTTGTGTAAGATCTTCTGGTGACCCTGGCAGGGGGAGGGGGAAAGTAACCATTGTGAAATATGCCTTGAGACTTCTTGTTACATGGGTGTTTTCTCCAGGGGAAAGGACTTTGCCACAGCACAGGGATAAGGTAAATTCTCCCTATTTCCTTCAGCCCTCATTCTTCCTGTCTCATCTAAATGGGGAACAAAACATACAGTCAACAGGAGGAGGGGGTTCAAGGAAATAGATTGGGAATGTTGCAGCTGGAGAAGGGAGTAGAGATCAGGGGGGAAGAGTTATACCATTGGATGAGGGACAGAATCACTTGTGAAGGCCACAGCCCTGACACACAGGCCTGCTGAAAGATGGAGACATAATATAAACAGTATAAAACGATCCCTCTCCCTCATATCTGACCTAATACCACACCACATACTCCAGTATCACAACAGTGGATTATAGCTATAAGGACACAGAGAAGCCCCAAAGCCAAGAGGGGAGACAAAAACAAGGACTCTAGAGGGAGTTGAAGCCTCTGTTGCTTATAGCTACAGCAGACATTTAACACAGCCCACCTCCTGGCCAGCTTAACATAAATCCTGACACTAACAGCCGACTTGAATCTTCAGGTCCTATTGCTTTATGCTATATGTCCAACTTTCAACAGAAAACTACAAGGTATGCCAACAGGCAAGAAAAATACAGAGTCTGAAGAGAAAACAATCATTGTACTAGACTCAGGTATGCCACAGATGCTGGAATTATTAGATGGGGAATTTAAAATAATAATGATTAATATGTTAAGGGCTCTAATGGTAAAAGTAGATAGTATGCAAAAACAGATGGGCAATATAAGCAGAGGGATAGAAACTATAAGAAAGAGTCAAAAGGAAATGCTAGAAATAAAAAGCACAGTAGTATTGATCAAGAATGATTTGGTGGCCTCATCAGTAGGCTTGACAGTGGAGGATAAAAATCAGTGAAATTGAAGCTAGGTCAATAGAAAGTTCACAAGGTGAAATGCAAAGAGGAAAAAAAAAAAAAGGAATGTAAAAGACCTGTGAGACAATGTCAAAAGGTGTAACATAAACTTAATCGGAATACTAGAAGGAGACGGAAGAGAGAACAGAGAAGAAATGGTTTAAATAATAATGGCTGAGAATTTCCCCAAAATAATGACAGACACCATCCACTAATCCAAGAAGCTCAGAGAACACCAAGCAAAATAAAGATGAGAAAACCTACATCTAGGTGTATCACATTCAAACTGCAAATAAATCAAAGACAAAAAGAAAAGCTTCATGGAAGCCAGAGGGGGAAAATCACCTTGCCTTTAGAGGAAAAAGGATACAAATTGTAGCAGACTTCTCATCAGAAATCATGCAAGAAAGAAAAGTGCAGTGAAATCTTACAGTGTTGAAAGAAAAACAAACCCACCACCCTAGAGTTCCATATTTAAAAATATTATTCTTCAAAAGTGAAAAAGAAATAAGGACTTTCTCCAACAAAAATCACAACCCTCACACCTGCTCTGCAGGAAATGTTTAAAAAAGTTCTTCAGACAGAAGAAAAATAATACAGGTTAGAAACTTGGATCTGCTTTAGAGAAAGGAAGAATGTCAGAGCAAGAATTAATTAAGGTAAAATAAATATTTGTACTTTTCTTATTCTTAATTCAAAAGGTAATGATTTGTTTAAAACAATAATAGTAACAATGTGTTGGTTGATTATAGCAGATGGATACGTGAAACAAATGACATCAGTGTCACAAAGGATGGGAGGGAGGAATTGGGGATACTGTCTTACAAGGTACATGGGAATGCATGTGAAACAGTGTTGTGTTATTTGAAGGTTGGCTTCGGTTATTTAAAAATGTGTATTTTAAACTCTAGGGTAACCATCACAAAGAAGTATAGATTATATGATGAGACAGGAGATATGATGGAATTATGCAAAATGCTAAATTAAAATTAGATAAGGCAGAAAAAAGGGGGGAAAAGGAATCAAAGAAAAAATGCAACAAATAGAAAACAGTTGCAAAGATGGTCAGTATTAATCCAAGTAAATCAATAATTACTTTAAATATGGATGGTTTAATGCACCAATTAAAAGTTTGAGATTCCCAGAGTGGATAAAAAGACAATCAAACTAAGGTGGGTCTCCAGGAAACCTACTTTAATTACAAAAATTCAGATAAGTTGAGAGCAAAGAGGTGGAGAAATATATATCATGCTAATATGAATTAAATAATGATTGCTTTGACCTTTGAATTGAGAAATTTGACATGGATTACAGTTCTATTAATGAATGTGGGCAAGTTACTTAACCCCTCTTTGCCTCAATTGTACAATGCAGACAAAAATAGCTGTTAGGATTGTTCCTATGTGCGTGATTAATGCATACAGCACGCTCAGCATCATATCTGATTTGTAATAGTTGCATACAGTAACACCTATTTTTCCTCTGGCTTTTCATATTCTCCTTTCCTTGGCCTTCATCTTTCTGTTTTGTAAAATTTATGAGTTCCTCTCCTACGATTTTTCTTTACAAGTTTTAATTTTCACATGTTATATTACATCCTTCAGTCCTGGGATTGACACTATTATACAGAGTGGTGAGTAGATGACATCTAATGATTTAGATGTAGGTTTAGCAATAATCACTAATGATTGCGGCAGTCAATACTGGAGAATTTAAAAATCATCCAGATGGTTTCAAGCAATTCTGTAGAGTTAATTTTTTTGCTGCTCCAGATCGAAAAAAAAAAAAAAGTATTTGGAGAATGTGAGGAGCTAGAAGTGGCTCTGCATCGAGTTCAGTGACTGGCACAGGGCAGGAAGAGTATTTGTCAGTGTGGCCTGCGAAGAATAGACAGGAAAACTATCCCTAAAAAATGAATGACCAGGATAAAGTAGAATGATGTAGTCCTTAAATAAAGTCTGAAGAAATGGCTGAAAATTAATTCCTCGTGATCAAAAGTAAAATAAATAAATTGCTTTTTTTTTACCACTTATGGCTTGGAAAATAAAATTTAAATCCTCAAACTCCCCATTGCCAAAATGAATAACAATAATTACAGGAAGCCTGCTACATAATGGTCATTTTAATTACCATGTTTTCGCTTCTGTGGTATAATTTTTTTATTTTTTGAAGAATTTGAAGGAGAGGCTTTTCCAGCTGGCTTTAGATCTTGTATATTCTAATGAGTATAATTATATCTTCCAAGCAACAATGTCCAGAATCCAAGGAAGTAAGGAGGATTAGACACTGAACATCTTGTATCTCAAAAGAGAATCCAATGACAAGTGTGCTAAAACCAATTGCAAAGGCCTTTTTCAGCTACTGAGCCAGTGGAGGAAAAAATAAACTCTGTGCTTCCTTTGTCATTGGCAGGGATGACTGGCCATGCTGTAAGTTGTGCTTTGCCTTGTGAGTGTTACACTTTCTCCACTCTGGTCCAGCTTAAACCCTAATATTGAACACAATGACACTCTAAGTAGTTATTAAACAGAAGGCTGTAGAGTCCTCCACCAAGATTACCTTTCCTTCATTGGCAGCTAGAGTTTTCAGTTGGTTTCAATGTTGTTCTAAACTATGTACATGAAGAGCCACCCTGTCTCAGTCAGATCATTGACAAGACCATGGAGGGGCAGTGAAGGGCTTGCTGTGGCATAACTTAGCCATAAAGGAACAGCTATAGACCACTTGATTAAGTAAGAGGCCAGTTGCACAGTATGCCACTAAAGGATGTCTTTTCTTTTCTTTTCTTTTCTTTTTTACATCTTTATTGGAGTATAATTGCTTTACAGTGGTGTGTTAGTTTCTGCTGATTAGTCTGTGAGCAATTAGAGTAGGTTGTAAACTCTGGGAGAGGCTATACTTGCCTTTTGTACTACGCACAGTGACTGCAGTAGCTCTTCTGGAGATGTGTCTAGGGCTCTGAGGTAGCAGTGCCCCATGGTAGCAGTTTCTAGAGGCTAATTATTACATAGAAAATGATATCCCTATATATGCTTTAAATTTGCTGCCTGTTAATTTGGAGCAGCCTTGGTTCTGATGTGATTGGATAGTGCAATTAGGCGTAATTTATGGCTCACTTCTGTACCATTTCTTGCTTTATGGCTATGGCAGTTAGTGTGGACCACTTGTTAATGTGGACCCCTCCTGCAATACGGGATAACAAGATGATAATGCTTTCCATTTGTACCATGCCTCCATCGTGGTAGAACAAAGGACCTCACTCAGACCCTCCCTTTATCCTCATCATGTACTGCCCACAAGGGGCAGAGGTTAATAGGCACAGTTTACCAATCATGATTCTACAACAGAGAGGGCAAGTGGCCTGACCACTGTGATCATCGGGGCTCTAGGAATCCAGTGCCACATAGATTGCTGTTACACCTTCCCTCTCAAGCCTTGGTCCCTTCTTTGCTTTCCACCCCTATTTTCTTCCTTTACATAGAAGATGTACGAAAGCAGACAGGGAGAGACAGGGAGCATTTCTCTGTGTGTTCCTCTCTTATTTGAAAAGGAAGAAAAAAATTTCAGAAGCTGCTACTAGATTTTCCTTCAGCCGGAACTAGGTCTCATACCCACCCCTACAATAGTCACTTTCAAAGAGCTGTAAAATTACTAGAATTGGCTTAAACCAATTGTGATTCTTCCCCTGGAACTGAGTGCATTGCCCGTGAACAAATTGGGGTTCTAATGGCCTGGAAGAACGGGAAGAATAGGTGATGGTAAGGCACCCAGAATTTGTGGTCACAGCTACTTACTAACCACGGTCTCTTTGGGAGGTCTGTAAGCCTCTCTTGTCCTCTAGGTTATCATGGCTTCCTGCTTGGGGTGCAGGGGCATCAAGGCCTTCAGGATACCGGGTGGCTTTCTCTCAGGTTTCTTTGTGCTGGAGCAAAGTTGTGTTCCACCCAAAAATAGGGAGAGTGTGGTCTCTTTTCTAAAGTAGCTTTGTTGTATCCACGCCTCACAAGTTTCCTCACACAAAGAGCCCCTTCTGCAATGCCTGAAGTCCTTTCTTTATGGAGATCAGATCCAGGCCCTGGAACTGCAGTTGAAAGCAGATACCTATGCCTCTCCCACCCAGCCTTCTCTGGCAGGAGATTGTCCACCTATCTGAATCTCATTTCAGGTGCAGTGGTACATTATGCTACTTGGAAAATTAGGTATTAACAAACCAGAGCTGAAGTTGAAGCTCTCAATTTTAAGAGATCAGACTTCAGGGTTGACAAGCTAGAGGAATGCCCCCAGAATCTTTGACATGAAGAAACAAATCATAAGTTGTGTATATTTGGGGAAAAAAATCAGAATCCCCACAGTAGATAAGGAGCTTGGAATGTAATTGAGATTGCCACATCAGAAACATGTGAGTCTGGAAACTGGTCAGGTTTATTAGGACGGGATACTTCTGTGACTTAGGCTCTGTTTCACGTAATGAGAAGAAAATCAGGCAGGGAAAATCCAACAGTCAGTCATTCTGGGGATAGCTTCACCACACAGAAATACTCAGAAATCAGGGAATGCCAGATGCCTAGAAGCAGATGGAAATCAAGGAAACTAAGCATACAGTAAGCACTTAATAGATGGTTAATGCCATTAAAGTTGCCTCCAGTATATCTGTTGATAACATGAACGTGTGGATTTAGCCTTTAGCATCAAATAGACCTGATTGCAGTTAACAGAGCCTGGACCCACACCCCCTCACTACAGATTCCCCCAGGGCCAGGACCACTCTGCCATAGGGATGTTAAATTTGGGAGAATGTGTGACTGCTGTGTGCCTCCTCCTTCCTGAAGATTAAGCTCCATGAGGACAGTGGCTGTGGCTGCTTTTGTTCATTATAGTATCCCTAGACCTATGGTAGGGCCTGGCTTAATAAAATATTTGAAACAAATACGTATATAGTAAATGAATGAATGAATTTATTTTAGGGTTAGGCCTTTGGGGGTTGGGAAGTACTAGTGAAAGTGGAAGAGCATGGGTACAGCTGAAGCTGAAGCTTTTGTCAAGAATTGCACACAGGTCAGATTGAATCCCATGGGACACAGAGATTTGAGATGGAGAAGCTCAGCCCTGAAGGAGTCTGTGTTGGAAAGTGTAAGTTGGGTGACCCCTCCTTGGCGGTGGAGATATGGAGTTAGAGGAGTTGTTAGGTCTTCATAGTTATTTCGGCCTGATTGGAGGCTCCTTAAAGGTGGATACTTTTTCTGATTGATACTGGTTTGGCCAAAAGGTTCGTTTGGGTTCGGGTTTTTCCGTAACATCTTATGAACTTTTTGGCCAACCCAGTACTTCCATCACCTTGTGTGTCTTGCACACACAGGTAGCTGCATTATGACGGTTGAAGGAGTGAATGAATCAATAGATCAATAAACAAATTCCAGGTTAAAAACTATCAGGATAAATGAATGCAAAGTAGGGAATTACAGATGTGTAGCTGCGCAATACAGAATATATCCGTTGGATGAGTGGTGTTTTTTTTGGCTCTATATCAGAAAGGGACAGGAATTTCTCATTAAAGTTAGTAAATCTTGGGCTCAGCTGGTTTCAATATCCAACAAAAATGATAGTTGCAATTTTGCCAAATATGTCACTGACAGTCTCTAGATATGTGGTATCTATATTGCCTCATGAATGGGAAATAGTGATTGCTGCCACGCTGATGGAGTTTTGGATGCTTGAGAGGAAAGAGAAGCAAAAAAAATGAGCAGAAATGTTGGATGCTACTGGTTTCTTACCGGATACCCACTCTCTGCTTCTTACTTACTAACTTGGCCCAATTTTTTGGTTTTCCATGTACTCATGTAGAAACAAAATTTCTGAGCCTCATTTGCAGCTGGCTGACCAAGTGATAGTTGGGAACTGATGAAACCTAAGAGGGAGTTGCTAGCTACAAATATGCAAGTTGAAAATACGCTCGACTTTGTTCTTGTTTTTATTTTATTGTGATAAAACATATATAACAAAATTTGCCATTTTAATAATTTTTTCACCTTTTTATTGTAGTACAGTTGATTTACAATATTATATTAGTTTCAGGTGTACAACACAGTGATTCACTATTTTTATAGATTATACTCCATTTAAAGTTATTAAAAAATAATGGCTATATTTCCCTGTTCTGTACAACATATCCTTGCTGCTTATTTATTTTATATATTGTAGTTTGTACCTCTTAATTCCCTACTCCAATCCTGTACCTTTTCCCCTTCCCTCTCTCCACTGGTAACCACTAGTTTGTTCACTATATCTGTGAGTCTTTCTCTTTTGTAATATTCACTAAATTGTTTTATTTTTTAGATTCCACATATAAGTGATATCATACTGTATTTGTCTTTTTCTGTTTCATTTCATTAAATGTAATACACTCTCAGTCCATCCACAATTTTGTAAATGGCAGAATTCCATTCTTTTTTTTATGGCTGAGTAATATTCCAGTGTGTGTGTGTGTGTGTGTGTGTGTGTGTGTACCACATATTTTTCATTCATATGTTGATGGACACTTAGGTCGCTTTTGTATCTTGCCTATTGTAAATAATGCTGCTGTGAACATTGGAGTGCATGTATCTTTTTGAATTAGTGTTCTTGTTTTCTTCAGATATCTACCTAGGAGTGGAATTGCTGAATCATGTGGTAGTTCTAGCTTTAGTTTTTCAAAGAACCTCCATATTGTTTTCCACAGTGGCTGCACCAATTTACATTCCCATTAACAGTGTACTAGGGTTCTGTTTTCTCCACATCCTCACCAACATTGCTCTTTGTAGGCTTTTTAATGATAGCCATTCTGACAGGTGTGAGGTGATATCTTGTTGTTTTGATTTGCGTTTCTCTGATGCTTAGTGACATTGAGCATCTTTTCATGTGCCTGTTGGTACTCTGTATATCTCCTTTGGAAAAATGTCTATTCAGGTCTTCTGCCCATTTTTTTTTTTTTTTTTGCGGTACACAGGCCTCTCACTGTTGTGGCCTCTACCGTTGCGGAGCACAGGCTCCGGACGCGCAGGCTCAGCAGCCATGGCTCACGGGCCCAGCCGCTCCGCGGCATGTGGGATCTTCGCGGACCGGGGCCCGAACCCGCGTCCCCTGCATCGGCAGGCGGACTCTCAACTCACTGCGCCACCAGGGAAGCCCTGCCCATTTTTTTTTAATAGGGCTATTTTTTGATATTGAGTTGTCTGAGCTGTTTGTATATGTTGGATATTAACCTCTTATTGGCCATATCATTTGCAAATATTTTCTCCCATTCAGTAGGTTGTATTTTTGTTTTGTCATTGATTCCTTTCACTGTGCAAAAGCTTTTAAGTTGAATTCTGTCCCATTTTTTTATTTTTTACTTTTGTTTCCTTTGCCTTAGGAAACCAGATCCAAGAACATATTGCTACAGATTATATCAGAGGGTTCTTTTTTCTTCTAGGAGTGTTATGGTTTCAGGTCTTACATTTAGGTCTTTAATCCATTTTGAGGTTTTGTGTGTGGTGTGAGAACATGTTCTAATTTCATTCTTTTACGTGTAGCTGTCCAGTTTTCCCAGCACCACTTATTGAAGGGACTGTCTTTTCCCTACTGTATATTTCCCCCTCATAGATTAATTGACCATAAGTGTGTGCATTTATTTCTGGGTTCTTTGTTATGTTCCATTGATCTATGTGTCTGTTTTTGTGCCAGTACCATACTATTTTGACTTCTGTAGCTTTGTAGTATAGTATAAGTTAGGAAGCGTGATACCTCCAACCCAGTTCTTTTTTCTCAAGATTGCTTTGGTGATTTGGGGTCTTTTGTGGTTCTAGATAATTTGTTCTAGATCTGTGAAAAATATTGTAGTTTTGATATGGATGGCATTAAATCTGTAGTTTGCTTTGGATAGTATGGACATTTTAACAATATTAGTTCTTCCAACCCACAAACATGGGATATCTTTCCATTTTTTGGTATAATCTTCAATTTCCTTCAGTAGTTTATAGTTTTCAGAGTATAGGTCTTTCACCTCCTTAGGTATTTTATACTTTTTGATGTGATTTTAAATGAGATTGTTTTCTTGCTTTCTCTTCCTGATAGTCGATTATTAGTGTATAGAAAAGCAACAGATTTCTGTATGTTAATCTTGAGTCCTGAAACTTTACTGAATTCATTTATTAGTTCTAATAGCTTTTTGTTAGTGACTTTAGGGTTTTCTATATATACTATCATGTCATCTGCAAATAGTGACAGTTTTACTTCTTCCCTTCCAATTTGGATGCTTTTTATTTCTTTCTCTTGTCTGATTTCTGTGGCTAGGACTTTCAATATTTTGTTAAGTAGAAGTGATGAGAGTGGACATCTTTTGTCTTCTTCCTGATTGTAGAGGGAAAGCTTTGACGTTTCACCTTTAAGTATGATGTTAGCTGTGGATTTTTCATAAATGGCCTTTATTATGTTGAGATATGTTCCCTCTACCTACTTTGATGAGAGTTTTTATCATGAATGGATATTGAATTTTGTCAAATGCCTTTTCTGTGTCTGTTGAGATGATTATGTGATTTTTAATCTTCCTTTCATTAATGTGGTATATCAGATTGATCGACTGCAGATATTGAACCATCCTTGTGACCCTGGAATAAATCCCACTTGATCATGGTGTATGATCTTTTTAATATATTGTTGAATTCAGTTTGCTAATATTTTATTGAGGATTTTGCATCTATGTCCATGAGAGATATTGGCCTGTAATTTTCTTTTTTTGTTGTTTCTTTGTTTGGTATCAGGGTAATGTTGGCTTTGTAGAATGAATTTGGGAGTGTTCCCTCCTCTTCAATTTTTGGAGTAGTTTGAGAATGATAGGTATTACCTCTTCTTTATATGTTTGGTAGAATTCTCCTGTGAAGCCATCCAGTCTTGGATTTTGTTCACTGAGAGTGTTTTTTTTTTTTTTTTTTAACAAACTCAATTCAATTATTTTGATTGTCCAAATTGTCTGTTTCTTCCTGATTCAGTCTTGGAAGGTTGTATGTTTCTAGAAATTTGTCCATTCTAGGTTTTCCGATTTGTTGGCATATAACTCTTCATAATATTCTCATGATTTTTTGAATTTCTGTGATGTTGGTTGGTATTTCTTCCCTTTCATTTCTTATTTTGTTTGTGTCCTCCATCTTTTTTTCCTGATGAGCTTGGCTAAAGGCTTATCAATTTTGTTTACTTTTCAAAAAACCAGCTCTTGGCGTCATTGATCTTTTCTAATTTTTTTTGGCTTCTATTTTAGTTCTTTTCTGACTTTATTATTTCCTTACTTATGCTGACTTTAGGCTTTGTTCTTTTTTTTTTCTAGTTCCTTTTGATGGTATTTTAGATTATTTATTTGAGATTTTTCTTGTATCCTGAGATAGGCTTGTTTTGCTATAAACTTCCCTCTTAAAACTGTACTGGCTGCATCCCAGAGGGTTTGAAAAGTTGTGTTTTTACTTTCATTGACTTGAGGTATTTTCTGATTTCCTATCGACCCACTGGTTTTTAGTAACATGTTGTTTAGTCTCCACATGGTGTTTTTCCCATTTTTCTCCCTATAATTGATTTCTGGTTTCATACCATTGTGGTCATAAAAAATGCTTGATGTAATTTCCATTCTCTTATTTTTTGAGACTTGTTTTGTGACCTAGCATGTGACCTATCCTCAAAAACATTCCATGTGCACTTGAATAGAGTGTGTATTTTGCTATTTTTGTGTTTTTAAAATTTATTTCATTGAAGTATACTTGATTTACAAATTGTGTTAATTTCTGCTGTGCAGCAAAGTGATTCAGTTATACATATATATATATACATTCTTTTTCATATCCGTTCCCATTATGGCTTATCACAGGATATTGAATATAGTTCCCTGTGCTATACAGTAGGACCTTGTTGTTTATCCATTCTATGTATAGTAGTTTGCATCTGTTAACCCCAAACTCCCAATCCATCCCTCCCCGAGTATTTTGCTATTTTTGGATGGAATGTCCTGTAAATATCTATTACGTCCCCTGGTCAGATGTGTTAAGACTACTGTCTGCTTATTGATTTTCTGTCTGGATGATCTGCCCATTGATGAAAGTGGTGTGTTGAACTCTCCTACTGTCATTGTATTATTGTCAATTTCTCCCTTTATGTCTGTTGATATTTGCTTTATATTTTTAGGTGCTCCTCTGTTAGGTGCATGTATGCTAATGAGTATGCTAATGAGTATCCTTTTCTTGTAGTGATCCCTTTATCACTATATAATGTCCTTTTTTGTCTTTTGTTATAGACTTTTCCACCACCCTAAATGGAATCTCTGTACCCATTAAACAATAATTTCCTATCCCCCCTACCCCCAGCCCCTGATAACCTCTAACTTACTTTCTATCACTATAAATTTACCTATTTAGACATTCCATACAAGTGGAATCATGCAATATCTGTGCTTTGGCATCGACTTACTTGATAAAGCATAATGTGTTCAAGTTTCATCCATAATGTGTTCAAGTTTTTGTTGTTTAATTGAGTTGTAGGAATCCTTTATATGTTCTGAATATTAAACGCTTATATTTTCTCCCATCATGTGAGCTGCCTTTTCACTCTGTTGATAGTGTCCTTCGATACACAAAATTTAAAATTTTTTTTAACATCTTTATTGGAGTATAATTGCTTTACAATGGTATGTTAGTTTCTGCTTTATAACAAAGTGAATCAGCTATACATATACATATATCCCCATATCTCCTCCCTCTTGTGTCTCCCTGCCACCCTCCCTATCCCACCCCTCCAGGTTGTCACAAAGCACTGAGCTGATCTCCCTGTGTTATGTGGCTGCTTCCCACTAGCTATCTGTTTTACATTTGGTAGTGTATATATGTCCATGCCACTCTCTCACTTCATCCCAGCTTACCCTTCCCTCTCCCCATGTCCTCAAGTCCATTCTGTACGTATCCTGCCCCTAGGTTTTTCAGAACCTTTTATTTAGATTCCATATATATGTGTTAGCATATGGTATTTGTTTTTCTCTTTCTGACTTACTTCACTCTGTATGACAGACTCTAGGTCCATCCACCTCACTACAAATAACTCAGTTTCGTTTCTTTTTATGGCTGAGTAATATTTCATTGTATATATGTGCCACCTCTTCTTTATCCATTCATCTGTTGTTGGACACTTAGGTTGCTTCCATGTCCTGGCTATTGTAAATAGTGCTGCGATGAACATTGTGGTACATGACTCTTTTTGAATTATGGTTTTCTCAGGGTATATGCCCAGTAGTGGGATTGCTGGGTTGTATGGTCAGAATGGCCATCATCAAAAAATCTACAAACAATAAATGCTGGAGAGGGTGTGGAGAAAAGGGAACCCTCTTTCACTGTTGGTGGGAATGTAAATTGATACAGCCACTATGGAGAACAGTATGGAGGTTCCTTAAAAAACTAAAAATAGAACTACCAAAATTTTAAATTTTGATGAAGTCTAATTTTTTTTCCCTTTATTGTTCATGGTTTTGTGTCATATCTGAGAATACATTGCCAAACCCAAGGTCATGAAGATGACAATGTGCTTGACTTTTACAACTTTGACACTGCATGAACGTTTTTTGTTTCTTGGATTATCACCAAACATTTATTTTCATTTAAACCCTAGGGATCACCATGTCATTAACCTCTCTATCAGTTGTTAAGACCACAGCCACGCACAGAATGAAAAAAAGTGTGTTGAGGTAGAGACAGAAGACTTGACTTCTGTTTCAGGCTGTACTGGCATGGCAGATACTTGTGGACCTTGCTGTCATCCATTTTCCTTCCTTCTGTTAACAGCCTTTGCTATTTGAGACTCTGCCTACTCTGTTCTTAGTCCATGTGCTGCCTGCAGAGTACGACTCTTACCTTAGACTTAGGCACGTGATCGAGTCACGCAATAGTTCTGGCTACAGAGTCATCAAGACACAATGAATTTTTTTTTTTTTTTTTTTTGGCTGCGTTGGGTCTTCGTTACTATGCGTGGGCTTTCTCTAGTTGCGGCGCGGGGGGGCTACTCTTCGTTGCGGTGTGTGGGCTTCTCATAGTGGTGGCTTCGCTTATTGTGGAGCATGGGCTCTAGGTGCATGGGCTTCAGTAGTTGTGGCTTACAGGCTCAGTAGTCGTGGCGCACAGGCTTAGTTGCTCCGCCGCATGTGGGATCTCCCCTGACCAGGGATTGAACCCATGTCCCCTGCATTGGCAGGCGGATTCTTAACCACTGCACCACCAGGGAAGTCCCCACAATGAATTTTTTTGCTGGTAATTTTGATGCAGAAGCAGATGCTACTTCCCAGTGGATTTCAATCCAAGAGAATAGGATCTGGATCTATTGACAGCTGAGAATGGAGCCAACTGAGAAGATGGGGATCAAGAACCTCGGAGAAAATTAGGTCTTGGTGAAATTTTTTGAGACTTGGCATCAAGTTAAGCCTGAAGTTGGTCTTGCTCTTAAACTTGAACCAGTAACTCTTCCTTTTGCTTAAGCTAGTTTGTTTTGGGTATGCTGTCACTTGCAACTGAAAGAGTCCTTCTGGACACAGCTAGTAACCAGATATGGGACCTTGAGTATGTCACGTCACATCTTTGTGTCTCTACTTTGAATCTGAGATGAATGACTTCTATTTTGGGAACTGGGAAATAAAAACACTGCAAGATGAAGAAAATCATTGCTTTTTATTAAGCAGAAAACTGACTGATGATGTTTTCTGCAGACTTGCTCAGACTTGAAAATTCCAACATTACAGCAAGGAATTTGAGCCTTTAGGTAAATTACTTCATATGTTCACCCTGCTGAGCTGCAGATGGACAGAATAGTACAATACGTACTAAGAGGAGTACATGCACCCATGGGTGATGTCCTGTAAGATCTGCAAATTGAACTTGGCAAAGGAAATTAAACTTGGCTCAAAGAAAGCTTTAGGCCGTTCTGAGATATCGAATGAGCGCTCCCTCTCTCTCTCTCTCTCTCTCTCTCTCTCTCTCTCTCTCTCTCTCTCTCTCTCTCTCTCTCTCGATCTCAAATTCATGAACTCATTTTCTTTGTCTCATATTTCATCTCCCTTACAGATAGCATTATTACCCACATCTTGGCTAGGATAAGAATGTAAGACTGCCACTTTTTCTGGGATAGTTTACTTTTCTTGCAGGCTACACTCAACTGGCATATACCTGCTTGGTTGAAAAGACCCCTTCTTACACTGCAGATGCTTAGCTTTTCTTCCTTTTCTCTTTTTTCCCCCTCCCCACCCCTCCCTTTTCTTCTCGTCCCTTTCTTCCTTCTCCCTCTCTTTCTTTCTTTGACCAATTCTTAGAGAAAAATCTTCAGTATCCCCTTACACTCGCGCCTCTCCCTAGCAAGAAAGGATTTTATCTTTTCATTGTCTTCTGAATAGCTTATGGTATTTGTAGTGGCTCTCCCTTTAGAGATAACTAAAAGAAATTACTTTAAAAGTTTTTTACAAAGCAGTTTTTTTATCTCAAAACTTGATGAAAGGGAAAAATAAACTTAGATTCCTACAGAGGCAGAATTTGAAGACAGCCGAGCAATCATGAAAAAATTTAAAAAATCTAGCTCTATCTCTTCATCTTACAAATGATTGCATGAAGACCAGAGTGACAACAGGGACTGCTTAGAATTGTGCAAATAATTTTTGGCAACGTCAGTCCAATCCATATCAAAGCTTTGATACTGATACTCTGCCTTGAACAGAGCCAAATTTCCTTCTTTATAAAGAACTCCTGATTTCTAGGTTTTAAATTAGAAAATGTCTAATTAGAATAGAGCCGTAGTATTCAGAAAAACGGTGCAGATGGCCAGTTTTATGTGATATATTTTAAACGTGTATGACTTGTTATTTGCATAACCTTTGGATTACTTAGTTGTTCAGTATTCAAATTTATTCTATTATACTTTAAAAGTGTATTTATGGGACTTCCCTGGTGGCGCAGTGGTTAAGACTCTGTGCTCCCAGTGCAGGGGGCCTGGGTTCAATCCCTGGTCAGAGAACTAGATCCCACATGCATGTCACAACTAAGAGTTTGCATGCCACAACTAAGGAGCCCGCCTGCAGCACCTAAGACCCAGTGCAACCAAAAAAAAAAAAGTGTATTTATATATATACATACATAGATTTATAATTTTCTGTAAATGCATAACTGCTATATCTAACCTACTCTTTTTTTTCTTGCTTCTTTCTCCCTGTTTCTTTCTAACAAATCATCCCTGTCTCCCAGCATTTCAGGAAAAGTAGTTACTTCCTTTTATTCTCATGCTTATATGTTATATAAAAATCATCAGTGCTTCTATATAGACGTGGCACACATATACATCTCCCTAAATAGCCTTTTTGATTTTATGTTACAAAAATAGATCATATTAGACACACTTTGATACAGTTTGCTTTTGGCTTCTTGTTTAACTCTCATAATTTAATATAGGTATGATTTATTTGATTATAAATTCAAGAAGTTTTGGATTATTAATCTTAGTCAGTTTCTAGTCTCTTGCTAGTTGCCTATACTCTCTTCCATATGCTTCCCCTAATGTCCTTCACATGCTCTATTTCAATTAGGATAGAGATGAAGAGGAGATTGCATGTTGTAGGTACACAATTGATAGTTGCCAAATGGATGACAGAACTCAAGTCTTAAATGAAGACTGAAATACAAGATCATAGGGAAATGGTGGAGTGGGCTGGGGGTGCGATTTATCAAGAGTTGTAGTTCATATTGGGTGTGTGTTCCAGAGCAAAGAATAGTGAAGTTGGAAGACCTTGGAACTAAACTAGTCCAGTAGTTCTCATACTTTTGAACATGAGAATCACCTGGGAAACTTGTCAAGAAAAATGAAATCCTTGGAACCTGATTCAGTAGGAGTTGGTGTGACTCAGGAATATGAATTTTTAAGAAGCTCACCAGGTGGTATTGCATATAGGTGATCCTCAAACAGATTTTGAAAAACTCTTGGCAGACAGGGAAAGAGAGGTCTAGGGACTCATTAACTTGCCCAAGTTTAAACAACCATGTTTAGATACTAGAAACTAATTCCCCTTCCTTAGTATGGAGTACTAGTGACTCAGTGTATCTGAAGGTGTGTCTTATTTTCACAGTCTCTGGTAAAGGCTCTAAAAATGTTCCAGCTGACTTTCTTTCCCCAAGTCTTCAGTTGTAAGAAAACGTTCTACCAAATAAAAGATGAGAATTTTAAAATTAAAGTGGTTCTTGGGAGATGGAAACTGAATCTCATTAAACAAGTCATCTCAAAGTAATGTAACTTTTCAGGTAATCAAGGAAAAGAGATTTAGGTAAATGACTTACCTATCCATCCAGAATATTCTTTCAAAAGAATGTTAAATAATCTCATCCCACTTCCTGTTTGGTTATTTTCACTTAGAATTTCAGGAAAATAACTCTTGATATTTTTGAAACCAACTTTGAATCTTCTCTATTGAAAATGGCTTCATGCAGGTGGAAGAAGGAATCATTTGGTGAAATAAAATATGTGTTAGTATTATTAAACTTCTGGGGTTATGATATGTATTCATGGCTCATTATGAAATATTTTTATATCCCCTTGTGCTTCAGGGGATGAATAATATCACCCATACAAGTTTACAGAACTTTATGTTTAACATAAAATAGTTTAAGACCTAATGGGGCAATCTAGTTTACAATGAAAATGTCGCAGGCAGTGAGTCTCTCATTAAAAATGCAAAGTAAAACTTAACTCACACCATTAAAATACTTCATTCACTACTACAAACATGTACCATCTGGGGTTGTTTTGTACCTCCCAATTTCTTATTAGCAGGGGAGAGATTGGGGTTGACTTCCTCCA
Source organism: Tursiops truncatus (assembly GCF_011762595.2). Lineage (NCBI taxonomy): Eukaryota > Metazoa > Chordata > Mammalia > Artiodactyla > Delphinidae > Tursiops > Tursiops truncatus. Next base: position 21,386,577 of record NC_047035.1, on the reverse strand, counting down.
GAAATCAGTATGTCTTACATAATGCAGATTCACACTGCTAATGGCAAGCAGTCCTTAATTACTGACCGGAGCCTCTGACCGAGTGCTTTTGCTGGAATATGTCCTTCACCAATGCTTTAAAAATGACTCAACTCTCAAATGCCTACTGAAGTTTACTTTTCTTAATGATATTGCCTTTTATGACTAGAAAAGATAAATTTTAATTATTAAAATTTAAAACGAAATACTCATTTTCCTCAACTCATAATAATGGTAAAAAAAAAAGCTCCTTATTATGGGTGCCAGCTTTTATGTACTAGGCACTATACTAGCATGTTCTCTTTCATCCTCTTTTAGTTAGGCATTATTGTTCCCATCTTTTAGATGGATAAACAGGCTTATAGGTAAATAGCTTGCAAAGGCAAAAATAGCTGGTGAGTCACAGATGTGGATATGATGCTTCTCTGAGGAATATTATATTGTAAAGATATTATGAGGTTGCTCTTTTAGGGTAATATTTATTGGTATATAAAGGATTAATGCACATTGACTCCAGCTGCATTGAACTAAATACCTTGGTATTATAGGCAGGGATTGTTGTCTAACTCTGCTTCTTAAAGTGTGGTCCATGAACCACCAGCTTCTGCATCACTTGGGTACTTGTTAGAGATACAGAATCTCAGGTACCATCTGAGGTCTGCTGCATTAGAATCTGCATTTGAAATAGCTCCTCAAGTGATTCGTATGTATCTTAATGTTTGAGAAACACTGGACTAGATGCTCTTGAATTTACCTTTAACCAGTACTACTGTGGTTCGTGCAAAGAGGAGGACTGACTGTATGTCTCCCTTATATACCACACATCTCTTGGGAATAGCATCCCTGTCTTAGACAGCTATGTAGCACCCACAGCATTTAATACTCTGACTTTCCCTAGTTGTTGCATATTAGTTCATTCTTGATGAATAAATGAATAAACAAATGACTGTGTTCCTTATGGAAATGTAATGATTATAAAAGTTTTAACATTAAAGAAATCAACAATGGACTTAAGCCTTTTTAAACAGTTAATTAAAACCTCAAGATACAGTACCATTCCATTCCATCTTTTCCCCATTTTCAGGTTTTTCAAGGTAGGATAAGTAATTTTATTTAGTATGCAAAGCTAAACATTAAATATAAGTAGCCTGTAATTTGTATCAGTCTCATCACTCAGTCTTTTGACTAATTTCCACAACTATAAGTAAATAGTTTGTTTCCTGGCCAATTCCTTTTCCCCATATTTACTGTGGAAGGGATCCATTAACAAAGTAGACCCAGAACTGACAGAGTTCCCACTTGAACACATACTGATACTGCATCTAGAATAGAATTGGGACTTTCAGTGAAGACACAGCAAAAATATTTTTTAAAAACATGAAAAATGCAGGACCCTGGCATCTGGGAAGTTCTCCTGCATGAACATTACTGAAATGTGTGCCCTGAGAGCATTCAGAAGGTACATTGCCGAGAGAGAGCACAAGCACGACTGCAACAGGAGTGGGGTCTTTGCATGGGTTTCCCTGAACCTGGAATGGGTGACTGGCTGCAGTCTTGTTCAGCTATAGCAGGCAGCCTCCGGATAAATACCACTCTATGCTTGAGGTTTGACACTCCTACAGCTTGGGGTTGGCAGCTGGGAACGGGGTTAGAGAAGACAAGAAATAAAATGAAAATGTTTAAGAGGGAAGGAATAGAATGACTAAAGCTGGTCTGATTTTTCTTTTTAAATTTACTTCATCGCCACAGAGTCAAGATTGTTGAAACCGATATGCTATTTTATGTACAATAGATATAAATTCCTATTTGGTGTTAATGAGTGCTATTTTTAATAAGCCTGAAAAGCAAAATTCACAAAAGTGAAAGATTATATACACACACACACACACACACACACACATATATATATATATACATATACATGTATATATATGTTTTTGTTTTGTTTTGTTTTTGCAGTATGTGGGCCTCTCACTGTTGTGGCCTCTCCTGTTGTGGAGCACAGGCTCCGAACGCGCAGGCCCAGCGTCCATGGCTCACGGGCACAGCCGCTCCGCGGCATGTGGGATCTTCCCGGACCGGGGCACGAACCCGTGTCCCCTGCATCGGCAGGCGGACTCTCAATCACTGCGCCACCAGGGAAGCCCAATATATATATGTTTTTTATTTTTAAACTGCTCATGATTGTGAGTGACTTGAGGGATGAGGTTGGGTGCACTTTATGCTTGGAAAACACATTCCCCAGGCTCAATGCTTTCTTCCCCATTTCATCCTACTTTTGTTTCTGTGCTCAGAAAGCATATAGGGGAAAGTTAGGAAATAACCTTTTACTAAATCACATGAAGAAAATCATTCTGATTCGTCTCTTTGACTTCCCCTTTCCCTTTGTTTTAAAGATCATCAATAAGAAGATTATGCCATCGCATATTCCAGAAGTTGGGCTCAATAATTCCTTGAATTTATCTGACCTCTAAGCCTGCCTCATTAATTCTCTAAACGATGTCCTGGTTGGCAGGAGTTGGTTAAGAGTGTGGACTTAGCGAGCTGACATCCTAGGTTCATGTCTCACCTCTGCACTTGCTCACTGTGAACCTTAGAAAAGTGATAAAATTTCTCTATGCCTTGGTTTCCTCATTAATAAAATAGGCGTATTAGTAGCACCTTTGTCCTTGGGTTATTAAAGAAGATTAAAGGAAAGTGCTTAGCATAATGACTGGCACGTAGCAAAGAAATATTAGCCATTGTTGTGATATTCATGTCACCTACCATTCAGAGATACACAGAACTAAGGATATCAGAGCATGGAGGCCCTTAGAACTCATCTATCAGCTGTTGTTTGGGGGCACCCTTAAGTAACTGCACAATTTCATATACATAAAGGATGCTGAAAATAAGGGTAAAGAACTAGATCCCAGTGAAAGAAGACTGAAGGCATCTCACTTAAGTCTTATCTCGTTCCCTATCTATGATGGGAGACTCAAGGTGATCCAGTGATAATTTTTCTTTATTTTCTTTTTCTCTTTGTTCTTTCTTGTTATCTCCAATCATCCAGATTCAGTGCTGACCACACTGACAACATTTCTTCTCTGGCTATATTTATCTGGAGCTCAGAATAAACCAGCCCTGAGACATTGTTTTCCAGAGTGATCGTATTTGAGCTTTAGTGGAAGAAACAAAGCCATGTTCTCATGTTGTTAGCTACACAATAGGTGATAATATTGATTGTTTACTAAGCTGCTCTAGCTTACATATTTTGGAAATTTTTACCTGTAAGCTTTGGATAACTAGGAGGGTGATATTTGTCCCATGTACTGACTATCAAAGGCTACAGGATTTAGTAGACATAGAGGAAGTTAGAGTTACATAGGTATAAATCGTCCATGGAAATAACCCTACATGTATTTCTCAGCTATTGGAATTTAATAAAATTACTCTGGGTTAACTGATAAATCTCTTGGTAAGCATCACAGAAAAGGGGTGAATTTTCAGCATCTGATTTAAATGTTTTGCAAGCATTGTGGGCATACTATGTGTCAGGAGATCTATAATGTAGCTCTTTTTTTCTATCTTAAAAAAAATCATCACAAGTACCTTAAGAGATAAAATTCTTATTCCTCAGATTAAAAAGCCCTTAAGATCAGAGTTATTCAGTGAACAAGTGATAACCACTGGGATTGGAACTTAGATGGATATGGGAACTTGGCTTTGGTTAACTGAGGGCAGCTTTTTCCAATAAATGATAAAATCATATTTGTCAGTGTTGCTAATAAGTTTTATACCTTGTTGTTTGCTTGGACAAAAAGGTTGTAATCGGGGGCTCAGACATTAGTTTTTGGCTCAGGAAAATTGCCCTGCAGCAACATCAAGTGACATTATGTGAGTTTCTAAAAGAGTTTTGTTGCTAATAACAGAAATAATTTCCTAGAATTAATTTAACAAATATCTAATGAGTTCCTACTATGTGCCATACATTGTTCTAAGCAAAGGAGATACAGTAATAAAATTTATGAGTCCCTGCCTTTAAAATGTTTTTCATGTATTTTTTTTCACCCATCAAATGCTTTTGCTTATAGACTATTTAAAAAACATTTTGACTAGTTACAGCTTCTTGATACTTTTAGTGCCTGTTATAAGGAAATTTTTATTAGGCAACTTTAAATCTCTCTTGTTTACTGCTTACTAATTATTGAATCAGGAACTACCAGACAGTAAAAGCTTTAGGCATTACAGCAAGAATAAACAGAATTTTATCTTGTTAGAAGACATAGATCTTTTGTCCTTCTTTTTTTTAAAAAAATATATGCCACTGTAAAATGAACAGCTCTAATCTTATCTGTGGAGTTTTCTAGAGGCTGCTTATTTTTGTAGTTAAAATTTGTTTCAGCAGTCACTTTGCTAACTTTTCTTCCTGTCACTGGTCTCTATTTTAATCTTCAGAAGATTTTTATTTGTATGAGCTAAAATACTTACTGATCTCATTAGAAGGGTCTTAACATGCTCTCATGCTCAGAGCAGAGACACCCAGGTTTTAGTCTCAGAGTCATTATTTACTAGTCAGATAACATTGGACAAGCCACTTAAATTTCCTGGGGTCAGGTTTCTCATATTTTTAGATTTTTCTTTGAAAATTAAGAGAAAAAAAATAATGAGGATTCTTTTCAGACCCTCACACCTGGCATATTAATGCTAATTCAATTATTTTTATTTAGACTTTATTTGGAAGTATGAATTTTGTCCTCCAAACTAGATTATTAGGTCTTTGATGTCATAAATATTGTCACATACTTTTTAAAATCCCCTACTGCATTTCATATGCTAGCAAAATGTTTGGCAGTATTTGGACTGGCTTAGGACAGGAGTGAGTAGAGATAATGTAAGGAATGAAATCACTCTCTTTAGCTATTTGTGCCTATGTATATACATAAGGCATTTTTCTATCTAAGAGAGGATGGAGGAGTTTTGGGTGGGAGCAGGGTGGGAGGAGTAAAATGGGAAATGGCTCTCACTTGTTACCTTGCGTGGTTTCCAGCTTATGGGGAGTGAAGTGGGTGGAGGCTGGCTGGTGAATAAATGGAATTGTGTTGGGGTCCAAATGTAAAAACAAGGCATAATTAGGAGAGAAGCTGTTCTTACATTTCTAGGGAGCTCAACAGTACTCAGAGATACTAATGATTGAAAGCTTTGGAACATACTGAGGTCACACTCAATGATGGACATTGACCCTCTTGCAACAGGTGGTAGGAGTGGTGAAGACTGTGGCCAGCTCCTAGCAGCAATGCACAAGTGTGAGGATATGGGGTGTCTGTTTGACAATCGGGGGTTCCTCATGGTGGCTGCATCTGATAGAATTGTTTGAGGTCACAATTATATGGCTTTTTAGGACTCCAAGCCATAATATGAAAAAGTCTAATTTTTGGCATTCGGGTATTGAGGAATTATGCTTTCCCCAAAAAGTCACAAAAACAAGTATGAAACTGAACTTCTGCTCAGGGAACATGAAGTAGACATACTTTTCCCTATCCCTCACATTAAGTAAAACTAAAATCTTAGGACAAACATCAAAAAATCTTAGAGGTGGAAAGAAAAAGGCTAGGGACCTCAGGACCCAAGGAACATCATCATGGTAAGGATTCCTTGGGTTTTGACATGGAACTAAAGAAGCCAGCAACCTAGAAGTGCTAACAAGTGCAGACTTCCCTCTGCGCCCCATCATCCCACCTCTTATCCCTCACCACCACCACCACTTTCTCCCGCCCCCCTCACTGATAATATTCCACTCTCTCTAGCTACCGGGCCATGAAAGTGAAGCCTAGAAAGGTAGACAACCTGTGGATTCTATTCCTGCCAAATATCACAGAGAAATTTGTGTCCCCACTGTCACCCCCCTATCCAGCTACAAAGGCCAAGTTGTAACAGAGAAGAACAAACCTGACTCCATACTGAAGCTCTAACCTTTGGGTGCTCTTGCTTAGTCATGCTGGCTCTGCACCTTGTTTTCATCAGTCAGTTAAAGAATGTTACCTATAGCCTGAAATATACATAATAGCTCATTCTCAGGGCTCTGCCTCCCAGGCTTGACTCTTAAAGCTATAACACTTTTCATTCACATAGAGATAAAAAGTTCCAGAACAGAAAATAACATTTGTCTTGTTGGGGCTTTATAGGAACATTGTGAACAGAACTACCTGGACAGCTGTAAGAACAAAGGATTATCACATCCTCTCTTGGGTTTGGCTGGCACTAAGAAGTCTGAAACAATTAGCCACACCCCTTCCTTTTTAGTATAAAAGAAGTCTGAATTCTAACCTGGATAAGATGGGTCTTTGATGCACTAGTCTGGCATCTTCTTGGTTTGCTGGCTTTCTGAATAAAAGTTGCTAGTCCTTGCCCCAAAACGTTGTCTCTCGATTTATTGGCTTGTTGTGCAGCAAGCAGTACAAGCCTGGACTCAGTAACAAAGTGGGTATCCTAGACTTCAAAAACTCTCCAAGCTTAAATGAGGAGTGCCCCACACCCACCACTGGGGTAGTGTCAGAGAAGACCAAGTAGAGATCTGGGACTTTCATCACCACTCAACAATCATGAGGCCACCGCTCCCCAATATGGTGTTAGTGGAGAACATATGGGGAGCAGTAAGGTGGTCCTCCGACTCCTCCTAGCCAGTGAGGTACCCGTGAAGGCCTATTGCGAGCCAGAACCCACACCTCCATTCATCAAGAGTGGTGTCAAAAGAAGCCAGGTAGACCAGAAGGAGGTTCAAGTAAGATCCAGTGGTTTCTGCAGAGCTGGAACTCCCGGCTCGGGGTCTCTTCCCTCTGCCATCACAGAACTGCCCCGGAGCCTGAGGGGAGGGCGGCCTCACTGAGGCTGCCGGCTCTGGAGTGGCCCTGGCAGCCGAAGCCGCGACAGTTGTGGGGACAGCAGGCGGGTCGCTTCTGGATTCTATTCCAAAGGATCATCTGAGACCACCCTGGAAGATGGCAGAAGAGTAAGAAACAGGGATCACCTTCCTCCCCACAGATACACCAGAAATACATCTACACATGGAACAATTCCTACAGAACACCTACTGAATGCTGGCAGAAGACCTCAGACCTCCCAAAAGGCAAGAAACTCCTCACATACCTGGGTAAGGCAAAAGAGAAAAGAATAAACAGACAAAAGAATAAGACCTCCCAAAAGGCAAGAAACTCCCCACATACCTGGGTAAGGCAAAAGAAAAAAGAATAAACAGACAAAAGAATAGGGGCGGGACCTGCACCAGTGGGAGGGAGCTGTGGAGGAAAGGTTTCCACACACTAGGAAGCCCCTTCGCGGGCGGAGACTGCGGGTGGCGGAGGCGGGAAGCTTCAGAGCCGCGGAGGAGAGCACAGCAACAGGGGTGTGGAGGGCAAAGCGGGGAGATTCCCTCACAGAGGATCAGGGCCGACTGGCACTCACCAGCCTGAGAGGGGCGGGCGGGGCTGGAGCTGAGGCTCGGGCTTCGGTCGGAGCGCAGGGAGAGGACTGTCAGCGTGAACACAACCTGAAGGGGTTAGTGCACCATGGCTAGCCGGGAGGGAGTCCGGGGAAAAGTCTGGACCTTCCTGGTGCTCGAGGAGAGGGGATTAATAGCGCTGCTTAAAGGAGCTCCAGAGACGGGCGCGAGCTGCAGCTAAAAGTGCGGACCCCGGAGACGGGCATGAGATGCTAAGGCTGCTGCTGCCACCACCAAGAAGCCTGTGTGCGAGCACAGGTCACTAGCCACATCCCCCTTCCGGGGAGCCTGTTCAGCCCGCCACTGCCAGGGTCCCGGGATCCAGGGAAAACTTCCCCAGGAGAACGCACGGCATGCCTCAGGCTTGTGCAACGTCACGCTGGCCTCTGCCACCGCAGGCTCGCCCCGCACTCCGTACCCCTCCCTCCCCCAGGCCTGAGTGAGCCAGAGCCCCCGAATCAGCGGCTCCTTTAACCCGGTCCTGTCTGAGCTAAGAACAGACTCCCTCCGGCAACCTACATGCAGAGGCGGCGCCAAATCCAAAGCTGAGCCCCGGGAGCTGTGAGAAGAAAGAAGAGAAAGGGAATTCTCTCCCAGCAGCCTCAGAAGCAGCAGATTAAATCTCCACAATCAACTTGATGTACCCTGCATCTGTGGGATACCTGAATAGACAATGAATCATCCAACTTGAGGAGGGTAGACTTTGAGAGCAAGATTTATTATTTTTTCCCCTTTTCCTCTTTTTCTGAGTGTGTATGTGTATGCTTCTGTGTGAGATTTTGTCTGTATAGCTTTGCTTCCACCATTTGTCCTAGGGTTCTATCCGTCTGTTTTGTTTTTTCTTTTACTTAAAAAATTTTTTTCTTAATAATTATTTTTTATTTTAATAACTTTATTTTTTACCTTTATTTTATTTTCCTTTATCCTCTTTCTTTCTTTCTACTTTTTCTCGCTTTTATTCTGAGCTGTGTGGATGAAAGGCTCTTTGTGCTGCAGCCAGGAGTCAGTACTTTGCCTCTGAGGTGGGAGAGCCAACTTCAGGACACTGGTCCACAAGAGACTTCCCAGCTCCACGTAATATCAAAGGGCAAAAATCTCACAGAGAACTCCATCTCAACACCAACACCCAGACTCACTCAATGACCAGCAAGCTACACTGCTGGATACCCTATGCCAAACAACTAGCAAGACAGGAAAACAACCCCACCCATTAGCAGAGAGGCTGCTGAAAATCATAATAAGTCCACAGACAGCCGAAAACACACCACCAGCCGTGTACCTGCCCACCAGAAAGACAAGATCCAGTCTTATCTACCAGAACACAGGCACTAGTCCCCTCCACCAGGAAGCCTACACAACCCACTGAACCAATTTTAGCCACTGGGGACAGACACCAAAAACAACGGGAACTACAAACCTGCAGCTTGCAAAAGGGATACCCCAAACACAGTAAGATAAGCATAATGAGAAGACAGAAAATCACACAGCAGATGAAGGAGCAAGATAAAAACCCACCAGACCTAAAAAATGAAGAGGAAATAGGCAGTCTCCCTCAAAAAGAATTCAGAATAATGATAGTAAAGATGATCCAAAATCTTGGAAATAGAGTAGAGAAAATGCAAGAAACATTTAACAAGGACTTAGAAGAACTAAAGACGAAACAAGCAACGAAGAACAACACAATAAATGAAATTAAAAGTACTCTAGAAGGCATCAATAGCAGAATAACTGAGGCAGAAGAACAGATAAGTGACCTGGGAGATAAAATAGTGGAAATAACTACTAATAACTAATCAAGTCCAGGAAGCACAGAGAGTCCCATACAGGATAAATCCAAGGAGAAACACGCCAAGACATATATTAATCAAACTGTCAAAAATTAAATACAGGAAAACAAAAGCAGCAAGGGGAAAACAACAAATAAAACACACAAGGGAATCCCCATAAAGTTAACAGCTGATCTTTCAGCAGAAACTGCAAGCCAGACAGGAGTGGCAGGACATATTTAAAGTGATGAAAGAGAAAAACCTACAACCAAGATTACTCTACCTAGCAAGGATCTCATTCAGATTTGATGGAGAAATTAAAACCTTCACAGACAAGCAAAAGCTGAGAGAGTTCAGAACCACCAAACCAGTTTTACAACAAATGCTAAAGGAACTTCTCTAGGCAAGAAACACAAGTGAAGGAAAAGACCTACAATAACAAATGCAAAACAATTAAGAAAATGGTAATAAGAACATACATATCGATAATTACCTTAAATGTGAATGGATTAAATGCTTCCACCAAAAGACACAGACTGGCTGAATGGATACAATAAGAAGACCCATATATATGCTGTCTACAAGGGACCCAGTTCAGACCTAGAGACACATACAGACTGAAAGTGAGGGGATGGAAAAAGATATTCCATGCAAATGGAAACCAAAAGAAGCTGGAGTAGCAATTCTCATATCAGACAAAATAGACTTTAAAATAAAGACTATTAGAGTAGACAAAGAAGGACACTACATAATGATCAAGGGATTGATCCACGAAGAAGATAGAACAATTGTAAATATTTATGCACCCAACATAAGAGCGCACCTCAATACATAAGGCAAATACTAACAGCCATAAAGGGGGAAATCGACAGTAACACATTCATAGTAGGGGACTTTAACACCCCACTTTCACCAATGGACAGATCATCCAAAATGAAAATAAATAAGGAAACACAAGCTTTAAATGATACATTAAACAAGATGGACTTAATTGATATTTATAGAACATTCCATCCAAAAACAACAGAATACACATTTTTCTGAAGTGCTCATGGAACATTCTCCAGGATAGATCATATCTTGGGTCACAAATGAAGTCTTGGTAAATTTAAGAAAATTGAAATTGTATCAAGTATCTTTTCCAACCACAATGCCATGAGACTAGATATCAATTACAGGAAAAGATCTGTAAAAAATACAAACACATGGAGGCTAAACAATACACTACTTAATAACGAAGTGATCACTGAAGAAATCAGAGAGGACATCAAAAAATACCTAGAAACAAATGACAATGGAGACAAGACGACTCAGAACCTATGGGATGCAGCAAAAGCAGTTCTAAGAGGGAAGTTTATAGCAATACAATCCTACCTTAAGAAATAGGAAACATCTCGATTAAACAACCTAACCTTGCACCTAAAGCAATTAGAGAAAGAAGAACAAAAACACTCCAAAGTTAGCAGAAGGAAAGAAATAAATATCAGATCAGAAAGAAATGAAAAAGAAATGAAGGAAATGATAGCAAAGATCAGTAAAACTAAAAGCTGGTTCTTTGAGAAGATAAACAAAATTGATTAACCATTAGCCAGACTCATGAAGAAAAAAAGGGAGAAGACTCAAATCAATAGAATTAGAAATGAAAAAGGAGAACTAACAACTGACACTGTAGAAATACAAAGGATCATGAGAGATTACTGCAAGCAACTCTATGCCAAAAAAATGGAAAACCTGGAAGAAATGGACAAATTCTTAGAAATGCACAACCTGCCAAGACTGAATCAGGAAGAAATAGAAAATATGAACAGACCAATCACAAGCACTGAAATTGAAACCATGATTAAAAATCTTCCAACAAACAAAAGCCCAGGACCAGATGGCTTCACAGGCGAATTGTATCAAACATTTAGAGAAGAGCTAACACCTATCCTTCTCAAAGTCTTCCAAAATGTAGCAGAGGGAGGAACACCCCAAACTCATTCTACGAGGCCACCATCACCCTGATACCAAAACCAGACAAGGATGTCACAAATAAAGAAAACTATAGGCCAGTATCACTGATGAACAGAGATGCAAAAATCCTCAACAAAATACTAGCAAACAGAATGCAACAGCACATTAAAAGGATCATACACCATTATAAAGTGGGGTTTATTCCAGGAATGCAAGGATTCTTGAGTATGCGCAAATCAATCAATGTGATACACCATATTAACAAATTGAAGGAGAAAAACTATATGGTCATCTTAATAGATGCAGAGAAAGCTTTTGACAAAATTCAACACCCATTTATGATAAAAACTCTCTCGAAAGTAGGGATAGAGGGAACTTTCCTCAACAAAATAAAGGCCGTATATGACAAACCCACAACCAACATCATCCTCAATGGTGAAAAACTGAAACCATTTCTACTAAGATCAGGAACAAGACAAGGTTGTCCACTCTCACCACTCTTATTCAACATAGTTTTGGAAGTTTTAGCCACAGCAATTAGAGAAGAAAAGGAAATAAAAGGAATCCAAATCGGAAAAGAAGTAGTAAACCTGTCACTGTTTACAGATGATATGATACTATACATAGAGAATCCTAAAGATGCTACCAGAAAACTACTAGAGCTAATCAATGAATTTGGTAAAGTAGCAGGATACAAAATTAATGCACAGAAATCTCTGGCATTCCTATACACCAATGATGAGAAATCTGAAAGTGAAATGAAGAAAACACTCCCATTTACCATTGGAACAAAAAGAATAAAATATCTAGGAATAAACCTACCTAAGAAGACAAAAGACCTGTATGCAGAAAATTATAAGACACTGATGAAAGAAATTAAAGATGAAACAAATAGATGGAGAGATATACCATGTTCTTGGATTGGAAGAATCAACATTGTGAAAATGACTCTACTACCCAAAGCAATCTACAAATTCAATGCAATCCCTCTGAAACTACCACTGGCATTTTTCACAGAACTAGAACAAAAAATTTCACAATTTGTATGGAAACACAAATGACCCTGAATAGCCAAAGCAATCTTGAGAATGAAAAACGGAGCTGGAGGAATCAGGCTCCCTGACTTCTGACTATACTACAAAGCTACAATAATCAAGACAGTATGGTACTGGCACAAAAAACAGAAATATAGATCAATGGAACAGGATAGAAAGCCCAGAGATAAACCCACACACATATGGACACCTTATCTTTGATAAAGGAGGCAGGAATGTACAGTGGAGAAAGGACAGCCTCTTCAATAAGTGGTGCTGGGAAAACTGGACAGGTACATGTAAAAGTATGAGATTAGAACACTCTCTAACACCATACACAAAAATAATCTCCAAATGGATTAGAGACCTCAATGTAAGGCCTCTAAGGCCAAATTCTTAGAGGAAAACATAGGCAGAACACTCTATGACATAAATCAGAGCAAGATCCTTTTTGACCCTCCTCCTAGAGAAATGGAGATAAAAACAAAAATAAACAAATGGGATCTAATGGAACTTCAAATCTTTTGCACAGCAAAGGAAACCATAAACAAGACCAAAAGAGAACCCTCAGAATGGGAGAAAATACTTGCAAATGAAGCAACTGACAAAGGATTAATCTCCAAAATTTACAAGCAGCTCATGCAGCTCAATAATAAAAAAACAAACAACCCAATCCAAAAATGGGCAGAAGACCTAAATAGACATTTCTCCACAGAAGATATACAGATGCCAAGAAACACATGAAAGAATGCTCAACATCATTAATCATTAGAGAAATGCAAATCAAAACTACAATGAGATATCATCTCACACCAGTCAGAATGGCCATCATCAAAAAATCTAGAAACAATAAATGTTGGAGAGAATGTGGAGAAAAGGGAACACTCCTGCACTGCTGGTGGGAATGTGAATTGGTACAGCCACTATGGAGAACAGTATGGAAGTTCCTTAAAAAACTACAAATAGAACTACCGTATGACCCAGCGGTCCCACTACTGGGCATATACCCTGAGAAAACCATAAATGAAAAAGAGTCATGTACCAAAATGTTCATTGCAGCTCTATTTACAATAGCCAGGAGATGGAAACAACCTAAGTATCCATCAACAGATGAATGGATAAAGAAGATGTGGCACATATATACAATGGAATGTTACTCAGCCATAAAAAGAAACGAAATTGAGCTATTTGTAATGAGGTGGATGGACCTACAGTCTGTCATACAGAGTAAAGTAAGTCAGAAAGAGAAAGACAAATATCGTATGCTAACACATATATATGGAATCTAAGAAAAAAAGAAAAATGTCATGAAGAACCTAGGGGTAAGATGGGAATAAAGAACCAGACCTACTATAGAATGGACTTGAGGATATGGGGAGGGGGAAAGTGTAACCTGTGACAAAGCGAAAGAGTGGCATGGACACATATACACTACCAAATGTAAAACAGATAGCTTGTGGGAAGCAGCTGCATAGCACAGGGAGATCAGCTCAGTGCTTTGTGACCACCTAGAGGGGTGGGATAGGGAGGGTGGGAGGGAGGGAGATGCAAGAGGGTAGAGATATGGGAATATATGTATATGTATAACTGATTCACTTTGTTATAAAGCAGAAACACACCATTGTAAAGCAATTACACTCCAATAAAGATGTAAAAAAAAAAAAAAGATTCAGTGTCATGGCATAACTCCCAAATGTCCAAGTGTTTATTGAAATTCACTCATTATAGCAAGATCAAGGAAGATCTCAAACTGAATGATAAAAGACAATCAATAGATTCCAACACTGAGATATCAGAGGTGTTAGAATTATCTGACAAAGAATTTAAAGCAGTCATAAAAATGCTTCAAGGAGCCATTCTGAACATGCTTGAAACAAATAAATAAAATGTCTTAGCAAAGAAATAGAAGATTTAAAGAAGAGCCAAATGGAAATTTTGGAATTAAAAAATACAATAACCATAATTAAAAACTTACTGGATAGACTCAACAGTGGAAGGGAAGGGAGAGAGAAAAGAGTCATTGAATTAAAAGAACAATAGAAATGACCCAATATGCAAAAACAGAAAATAGACTAAAAAAGAAAAAGTTAAATGGAGCCTTAGGAACCTGTGGTTCTATAACAAAATATTTAACATTTATGTCATTGGAGTCTCATAAAGGGAGAAGAAAGAGGGCAGGGCTGAAAAACTGCTCAAAGAAATAATGGCTGAAAACTTCCCCACTTTGGAAAAGTATACATTCAAAAGAGCTAAGTGACAGAAAAAAACACAAATCCAGAGTCCGATTAGAATATAGGCAAAAGTCATGAACAGGCATTTCACCAGAGATGATATATGATGCCAAATAAGCACAAGGAAAGATGTTCAATGTTATTAGCTATTAAGGAGGTACAATTTAAGACCACAACGAGCTATTACTATACATCTATGGAATAGTGGTAGTAATAACACCAAAAGCTGATGATAAGTTTGTGGAGAAACTGGATTTACTCATACATTGCTGATGAGAATATAAAATGGTACAGCTACTTTAGAAAACATTTTAGTAGTTTCTTAAAAAACTAAACATGCAACTAACATACAACCCAGAAATTGCACTCTTGGGCATTTATCCTAGAGAAATGAAGACTTTTATTTACATCAAAACCTGTACATGAATGTCTATAGCAGCATAATAACCAAAAACTGGAAATAGCTCAGGTATCCTATAAGGAGTGAATGATTAAGCAAACTATAGTATATCTTTACCATGGCTTGCTATTCAGCAATGAAAAGGAACTGATACATTACTGATACATGAAAGAACTTCTACTGATACATGAAAACTGATACATGAAACTGATACATGAAAGAACTTCACTACTGATACATGAAAGAACTTCAGTGAATCTCTGTAGGAATTATGCCAAATGAAGAAAAAGACAATCCCTAAATGTTATGTACTATATAATTCCACTTATATGATGTTATTGAAAGGACAAAATTATAGATATGCAGAAGAAATTGTTGGTTTCCAGGAGTTAAGGAGGGAATGGGGCAGAAGGAGGTGGGTGTGGCTATGAAAGTGCAATAGGAGAAGTCCTGTGATGATGGAAATATTCTATATCTTAGCTATCAATCTCAATATCCTAGTTGTGATACTGTACTATAGTTTTGCAAGATGTTACGATTAAGGGGAAACAATAAGGGGAAAGCATACCTTTACATGGGATCCCTAAGTATTATTTCTTGCAAATGCATGTGAATCTACAATGATCTCAAAATGAAAAGTTTCAATAAAAAAAGCAAAACAAAACAAGTGTGGCTTAATGTTATAGACCCAAAGTGGAAGTCTAGAACATTTAACTACAGGGCTGAGTCAGGACATCTGGATTCTATGGTCAGATACGTTTCCCTCTCACTGAATGACTCTGTACAAATAATTTCATTTATTCATTTGCTTAATAAGTATTTTCAGCCTTCCTTCTATGAGGCAGGTTCTGGATTACTTACTGGAAATCATTCACTTCCCTGGCCTCAATTTTTTTACTTTTAAAGGGAGTGTTGGACTCTAAATTCTCTTCTAAATTTATGAGTCAAAAATTCAAAGGTGGGCTTCCCTGGTGGCGCAGTGGTTGAGAGTCCGCCTGCCGATGCAGAGGATACGGGTTCATGCCCCGGTCTGGGAAGATCCCACATGCCGCGGAGCGGCTGGGCCCATGAGCCATGGACGCTGAGCCTGCGCGTCCAGAGCCTGTTGCTCCGCAACGGGAGAGGCCACAACAGTGAGAGGCCCACATACCGCAAAAAAATAAAATAAAATAAAATAAAATTCAAAGGTCTTCAAGATGATCTAGTAGCTAAGAATCATTATTAAGCATTGATGGTAATTTATATTAATATTTGAATTACAACTTGCTTTATAAAATTTAGAGATTAATTTAGCGATTGACTCCATACCTCTTCATTTACCCAATGCCTAGCAAAATAGCTTTTCATGTAATAGATGTTCACTTAAGTTTTTATTGATGCCTCATTTGATGACTTTATTACTGGGTCAGTAATTTAGGAAAGAGGCTTCATAAAACAATTACCATTCTCAAATGCACACAAAACTTAAATGCCATATTTTAAAGTCTCTTTTTATGCTATAGCCCACCAGCTGTTTTAATGAAATCAGGTAGTGTTTAAATGTTGCATATTAGAAGTTTATGCAATTCAGCTCAAATCCATTTTAAAATTAGTCATTTTTAATTAATCTTATCATAGCTATGCAACTATACAGCAAATACAAGAATCCCTATTATAGAAGATAGGACCCTAGAGAGACCATTAAGCTGCAGTGATAGCTTATTGGTCTGAAAATTGAATATGTGATACCTAAAGAGACCTGGAAATGCTTAGAGAGCTGTCAGTCCCCTAGCTGATTTTTCTCTGATTTTCAAAGTCAAATGTTTTCATAGTTCTAGGTATATTTGTAAAATATAGGCTGTTGTAATTTTTGAAAATGTTATAATGGATGTCTTTCATGGCTCTTAGATTCCTGGTGAAATTGTAGAACTAGTATCTTTTTAGGAGGCAAAGAAAGACAAGTTGGTTTAGTTTGGTCTTGGCTTTATTTGCCCTTTTCTTCCAACTCTAAATTTGTCCTGAGTAGTTAAAAACAGATGCCACGTGGTCTCTGAATTAAGATGCTAGGCTATACTCAAAGTAGTCCCTAGTGCTCATACAGTGTCAACAGACTCATTCTAGGTAATGTTATAATGCTTATTTACTTGTTTTTAGAGTTCATTGAAGGTCAGAGGCAGAAAAACACAAGAAGAAATTGTTCTGACAATAGTCAGAATGGTCAGAAAGCTTTTTAGCAGTTTGGGGAAAATCATCACAAGAGAGTTGAGTGTATTACTTCAGTCTCACTTAAGTTTTACTTGTTGGTAGACCTTAGGCCTGATATTTTAAACAGTTTCCTCTAAGTCTGCTCCGTCAATAGCCCCTTGTGTGAAACGGCAGAACCTCAGCCATCCTCCTTCTTTGCTTTCCTCTAGGATGCCTTGGAGGTGGCGCTGGGTGGGAGGGAGGAGTTAGCCACATTTGAAATCAACCGCGTGGACCTCTTGGCTTCTCTGCTCCAAGTGCTTCTCTTGACACTCTGCTTTTAGCCAGTACTTGCTGTTGCTCTATTGACCGTCACTGATGCTGCCTACTCTCACCTTCTGAGATACTAATTACAGTTAGACAATTGGTCTCCCTATCCATGGGCTGCTGACCATGCTGTAGCCCACAGTATTTTATAGTCATGCAATTCTGTAAGTCAAGGGATGTGACCAAATCCACTGTAGTGAGAATTCCCAGGGCTGAGGAAAAGAAGCTACAAAATTTGATTCCGGGGGGCAGGCCTCACTTCAGATATCATAGTCCCCAAACTTTTCCAAACAAAATATTGATTAGCCTCATGAAAATAGGAGAACCGTAAAGTAAACAGATACTGTTGAAGTGTGTCATCTAATTGCATTTGCTACTGTGTATGAGTCACAGGTCTGACCTAGACAGGGCCATTAGACATATTGAGAAAAAAAAAAAAATCTCAAATACTGTAAAAAGCCAGAGACCCTTTAGTGAAGAGGGAAATGGTCCTTTCCATCTCAAATTTTCTTGGAGGTATCGCAATGTTACCACATAATACTGTTAATACTGCAATATAGGTATTACAGTAAAAAATCAATAAATACTTAAATTTTGTTTATCACTCTTTTTTACAGTCACAAAAGGAGATAATATTTTCTAGGATAAATTCCAATTAAAATACATTGTTCCTAAAAGTGTAAGCTTCACATCTCTGGAAATTTGCATGGAAATTTCCCATTCTCTGATGCTGATGCATAGAAATGAGATGCCATTGAAAACCGTGCTGTTGAAATAAAGGATATCTAAGTACTTTAAATTACAGTAATTTTAATAATATTTATTGAGAGCCTACTAAGTGTCAGGCTCAGTACTAGGTCTCTAACAGACATTATTCCAAATATAACAATTCAGTAGCATGATGAGTTAACTGAGGTTCAGAAGGGTAGAGTGAGTGACCAAAGTTATCATTGAACAGACAAAATTTGAACCCAGTTTTGTCTGGCCCCCAAACCTTATCTTTGTTCCCCTCACAACACTGTAATACTACGTTCCTCTTGACTAGCCTACTTGCTAAAGTCTGGGACTTATGAGAGATGATTAGAATGATTATGAGGCTCTCTCTCATCATTTTCTGGGAGAAAGGAACATGTGTGGTGAACAGGTAGAGACCTATTTGCTCATTAAAGGTCTGGAGATGGACAGCTATACTTCTATGGAATTTCTTCTTCTGCCCCAGAGCAAAATAGTTTTCTGTTGGTAACAAAATTTGTCTTCAAAAAAGTGTCATTGTGTTAACACTATTGCCAGCCACGTACAAGCTAGACCATGGACAAATCAAAGAGCCTCAAGTGTTTGGCCGTTATTGTCCGCCTGTCTTTGTCTGAAGGGAACTGAAGGAGGCAGAAAAGATCTGACAGTCAACCCCACCTCTCTTAACATTGTACATAAAAGAACACAGAGTAGGGTTCAACACACTGAGTGTGCCCAGAGCAGAGTGGTTTGGAAGATGGAAAGTCCTAAAACTCTACCAAGCATTAAGGACCTGGAAATCTCTCGTTGAGGAACAGAGAAAGGATAGAGACATCCCTTGAATCATCTTCCGATAATGAAAAACTGCCGTTTTGAAAGGCTTAGACTTTCTTTCTGTGCTCTAAGAGGACAAAACTAGAGTGGAAATTATAAGAAGGAACATTTCTTCTCTCCATAAGAATGAATTTCCTAACAACTTAGCTATATAAAATTTGCATGGGCTGACTCATAGGTAGTCAGCTCCTTACCACTGAAGGTGTTTGTGCTTTTATATGGGACTGTTATTACTTGGGCTTCAGTGACTTCAAAGTAGATTTTAATTTTTTTGTAAGTGTAACTCTTGACACCCCCGCCACCCCACATAAAATATGTCCTGGAAGGAATTCCAGTATATAAATCAGGTCAACAACGTACTTCTCAGGTTGGACTGGGGCTAAAGCACCAGTGAGGAATCCCAGGGTTCCATGGAACACTGCTTGAAAATCATTAAATATTAAGCTTTGGTTGAGGACTAGGTATCTCTGAGACATTTTCCTGTCTGAGAATATATGAATAAATGGAAACTTCACCTATAGTGATAGTGAGTCACCCTCCTGAATTTGAAGAAGACAACCTTAAATATTCAGTCTCTTTCTCTCACCTTTCCCTATTTCTTAATGGAGCTGAAGGAGACCAATGAGAAGATAATCAGTCATGAAGATTTTATTTAATTCCACCCTTCTTGCCATTTTCCATCCTCTCACCCCCTTGTTTTTTTTTTTTTTTTAACATCTTTATTGGAGTGTAATTGCTTTACAATGGTGTGCTGGTTTCTGCTGTATAACAAAGCGAATCAGCTATACATATACATATATCCCCATATCTCCTCCCTCTTGCGTCTCCCTCCCACCCTCCCTATCCCACCCCTCTAGGTGGTCACAAAGCACTGAGCTGATCTCACTGTGCTATGCGGCTGCTTCCCACTAGCTATCTATTTTACATTTGGTAGTGTATATGTGTCGATGACACTCTCTCACTTCGTCCCAGCTTACCCTTCCCCCTCCCCGTGTCCTCAAGTCCATTCTCTACGTCTGTGTCTTTATTCCTGTCCTGCCCCTAGGTTCTTCAGAACCATTTTTTTTTTTTAGATTCCATATATATGTGTTAGCATACGGTATTTGTTTTTCTCTTTCTGACTTACTTCACTCTGTATGACAGACTCACTACAAATAATTCAATTTCATTTCTTTTTATGGCTGAGTAATATTCCATTGTATATATGTGCCACATCTTCTTTATCCATTCATCTGTCGATGGACACTTAGGTTGCTTCCATGTCCTGGCTATTGTAAATAGTGCTGTGATGAACATTGTGGTACATGACTCTTTTTGAATTCTCTCTCACCCCCTTCTTACTAGGAGAAGAAACAAGGGGAATAAATAGATGAGAAGAAAATAGGGAGCTTTTTGGCCATTAGTGCGCTAGAGCCTGGCTTCCATACTTCTTCAGAACTTTATTCCATGCTACAAATTTTATCTTGAAAAAGTTCTGTTTTGCATTACCTTTACTATGGAATTTTGAAAAGTTTCCCATTACCTTTTTTTTTTTTTTTTGCGGTACGCAGGCCTCTCACTGTTGTGGCCTCTCCTGTTGTGGAGCACAGGCTCCAGACACACAGGCTCAGCGGCCATGACTCACAGGCCTAGCCGCTCCGCGGCATGTGGGATCTTCCCGGACCAGGACATGAACCCGTGTCCCCTGCATCGGCAGGCGGACACTCAACCACTGCGCCACCAGGCAAGCCCCCATTACCTTTTAAAATTGAGGCTGAGTAAGGACTTTTTGTTCAGGGTGGAGGAAACCACGTCTTTTAAAATTTATTTCACCTAAATGACAGTTGTACAACTACTGCATTTCATTAAATCAGCCTCTCAAAGGACTTTATTTACTTCCAGGTGTCATCTCTAAATTATATATCTTCAAGGATTCTCATCAGCTGCCTTCCCTAAAGCTCCATGATGCCCCTTAAGTTGAACTATAATAAAAAAAAAATGACAGATTGGAATTGGAATTTTATTTTCAGCTTGGGTTAACTCAAGAGTTCTTCTGAGAACATGAGAGAGTAGGTGAAATTGAAATCTCAGTACCTGCCAGAACTTAAGTTGCTTTGTCAAGTAATGTTTAATTCTCCACAGTGTGATTGGCTTCCTGCTTTTCCCCAAAGTAAAACCGGTCTACAAGTTAAGTTTTTAAAATCCTGTGTTATTAATTCATATTTTTATGAATACTTAAAGCATTTCTGGATATATAAAACCACACTATGATATTTTACTAGAAGAAACCTTACTCTATGTCTTGGCAAATAACATTTTCCAAGTAGAATTCCAAGTAGGAAATAATACAAACCTGATCTACATTTATTGATTAACGAGTATTTATTTATATTAATTGAGTGTGTTGAAACTAGGCATTGGGACATATCTCCTACCTAATGGAGATTAATAAATGATTGTTTTATTAAAACTGGGATTTTATGCATATATACATACATACATGCATATATATGTCAACCAAAAAAGGAATTGATTCATTCATTAACCAGATAGAAGCTGGATAAACACGATTTCTAGGTCCTTCATTCTAGGAAATACTTTTTCTCCTCCCTACATATCAGGAGTGTTGACTTGTATGTATTTACACACTTAGGATGATCTAGTAGATTATCATCCAGTGGAGATTGTTCCTATAACCTGGGCATAATGTCATAATAGTTATTTGCATGTAATTATTTGTATGCATTATCTAATTTAACTCTCAGAATAATTGTAGTAAATCCTATCATTTGTCCCCATTTTAAGGATGAGTAAACAGAGGATCAGTGGTCATAGTCTTGCCCCAAATTGAAAACCAACAGTGTCAGAGTTAGCTCTGCTTGGTTCCAAAGCCCAAATTATTTTCACTGTGCTACACTGTTCATGCTGCCATTCTCATGCCTTTGTGATCAGACAGGACCTCATAACTGAGCAGTTGTAAATGTTATTCAAATTGTGGCTATGCTACTAGAGGGCAAAATTCAAGAGGGACTATAAAATCGCTCTGTTGAGTAAGAAATCAACCCACGTTCAGAGTATTTCAGAGGGCAATCCTATGTTGCTTAGTAGCCTGTAGAATAATCTGCTTTGAATGTTTTCTGGTGGTGGTAAAAAAAAAAAAAAAGGCAGAAACTACTCCATTCCTAGAGTGTTAATGGAAGAATTTGCTTGACATGTTTTGCTAGAGTTTGTTCAATTCCAAGGGAGCTCCCAGAATCTAGGAAGTAACATTCTGTTCTAGCTAACAGACAGCAGTGCTTCCAGATTGCTTGTAGAAGGCTCCTGATTACCTCCAAGCCACACAACTACTTTCGAGGACTAATGTTTAATCTTTTGGAAAGAACATCACAGAGTGGAGTTGTCAGCACCTGCTAGTAAAATTCTACACTTCAAAACATTGGAAAATATCTCCATATTGACATAACAAGGATTTTGTCTCTGAATCCTATATAATTTATCAACTTAACTTAGTACAGTTAGTGCAAATTATTCCTTATGGATGGGACTTAATTCATGAATTATTGGTTTGTAATGAGCCTTCTTTGAATGATGAGAGACTGATGTTGTTTTGTGTTAAGTTGCATGTTTGCCAGTCAATATAGCAAGTTGTGCAAATCATTCACTATGGCCCCATGCAACTTTCAAGTAGACAAGGAATAGAAGAAAGGAAACTTAGGACTGGAGTGGAAAAATATTTTGAGCAATAGCGTTTTCCAGGTTCTGATTTTGAAAGTTGCCTTTCTGCAAGGACTGAAGCTTTGAAGCCAATTAAAACTATATATAACTCAACCAAATTTTCCCCCTCACCCCTCCTTCAAATTAAAGGGAATTTGCATCTTAACTATAATTAAAATTCCATCTGAAAAACAAAAAAAAAAAAACTGGGCTTCCCTGGTGGCGCAGTGGTTGAGAGTCCGCCTGCCGATGCAGGGGACACAGGTTCGTGTCTCTGTTCATGGTGCCACTTACATAAATTCCTCTCCTCCTTAAGTCCTGATGCACTACTTTCTCTAAAAGGCCTTCCTTAATAGTCAAAATTAATATGCCCTTGTTTGGATTCTTCCTTCAGTTAAGTGTACCATATGTCACTGTCCCATATTGGAGTAAGTTACATTATATGGTGGTTTTCCTCACCGATTGTAAACTCTTTGAAGGTCAGTCATTTGTCTCATCCAACTGGAGGCTCCCCACAGATTTCTATTGGTTTTAAATGAGACAAAGACAAGGGCAAAATGTGGAATAATTGAATAGAAAGAGAGACCTGACATTTTTTGCTTGGGCGTGAATGGAAGAATTTTGTAGAAGAGAATCCACGTAGTGTCGCTTTCCTCTACTTCCAACATCCTTGAAAATAAAATCCCTTCTCTATTTGCTTTCTGAAAATAAATGTTGGGGGGCTACCCTGGTGGCGCAGTGGTTGGGAGTCTGCCTGCCGGTGCGGGGGACGCGGGTTCGTGCCCCGGTCCAGGAGAGTCCCACATGCCGCGGAGCGGCTGGGCCCGTGGGCCATGGCCGCTGGGCCTGCACGTCCGGAGCCTGTGCTCCGTGTCGGGAGAGGCCACGGCGGTGAGACGCCCGCGTACCGCAAAAAAAAAAAAAAAAATGTTGGGAAGCTTTATCTTTGTGAATGAAATTTAATTAGGTCCTAGTAATTTCTTGGAAGAGGCAAGCATTTACTAGGTCTCCTGATACTGCCTAGTATTTGGGTCCCTCGTGCAGTCATACTCAGGGCCCCAGTGAGAACACCATTGTGCTTCTAGATAATTGGATCCATGTTCAAAGTTCGACATACTTGCCCAGAGAGGACAGGCTTAAAGTGAGAGGCAAAGTTTAAAATAGTAAAAGTGGAAGGAGTAAATTAGGAGGACATTTTTTTTAAGTTGTTAATTGAATCATTAAAAATGCCATTTTGAAACAGGGCAGGTAGCATGTATTAATTGAAAACATTAATAAAGCAATGTTACAGCACCTCTTTTAGCGGTGAGTGTTGAGAGCTGTTAACAGAATTTCACAAGTGGGAGAGTCACCCACAATGCATTCAGTGATCATTTTAATGCTTGCTATGTGCCCGGCACTGTCTTGAGCTTGAAGAAACCTTATGCTAAAAAAGGTTGAGATCTGTTTTAGGAGACAGACAATAAAAAATCGAGGGGTGTGTATAGAGCTCCAAAAGCTCAGAAGAGGGAGCAAATAACTCTCCCTAAAGAAGTCTGAAAAGGCTTTCTCTAGGAGGTGGTATCTAAGTTTTGTTTTGAAGAATACATTTGTCTGGCAAAAAATGTGGAGCAGAGCATTTCATGCAGAAGGTACAGCCTACGCACAGATACGGAGTTGCCAGAGGGCATGTGAGCATTCGGTAACATTGAATGATCCAGTGCAGTTAGATGCAGGGTAGGTGGTGGTATTTATGGGGAAGTGAAACTGGGCCTGTAAGGTAGGGAGTGGTGGGTGAAGGGTCTTTTATGCTGTGACAAGAAGTGTGAACATTATTACAAGAGTAATCTAACTATATGTCATCATACGTTATAAGGAATTTTCATTATTTTAGTCCTCTGGGACTAAATTCACAAGCACGAAAACAGCAGTCTAAATCAAAAGGAATTGTCAATGCTTAAGGCTAGAGTCACCCTCAAACAAATAACTAGCAGAATTGTTGAGGATGAAATCATTCAAGTCCTGTCCCTGAGCAGGTTTGGCATTCTCTTCCACTTTCCCCTGTGAGTACAAATTGTAAACTTTCAGGGAAATTACTTCTGCAGTTAAAATGAGAGAATCAATTAGTGCTAAAATATTTAAACCTGAATAATTGCTTATCACTAGTCATTGTGGACTTTGGGAACTTTTACAGAGCTAAACTAAGGACTCTGAAAGTTCATGAAGATTCCCTGAAGATTTTCCCATGTTTAAGCCTTTTGGGTCTTTACAACTGCAAGTCTTAAGTGGGAGAAGAACAGTGACTGCCTTTAGTGGCTGACTAGAATAACCAAATATATCTCAGATGTAATAAAAAAAAAAAGCTGTGTGAAGCTCTTAATTTCTCCTTTTACTATGGAAACGGGCCACATCTCTTACCACAATGAATTGATATGCTGGGAATGAGCAGCTCAGTTAGCAACTACAGCCTCCAGTGGGAGATCAGTAACTTCTCAAAAAATCTTTGTTCAGTGTCTTTTTTTCCTCCAGCCCTTTGGCTAAACAGACAAATATTACAATCATTTTTCCCCTCCCTCTTTGTCGTTCTTCATGGGTCTTTATGTGTGTGTGTGATCTATTGATTATAACATGGACTATTTATCTCATGATTCTAGTAGACAGAACAGGAGGATTTGGGGCAGGGTTAGAAGTTGTCTCTCCTGATTTTTCTATTTCAGTTTCACTTAAGGATTCATAGGTGTAGGTGCAGATTTGAAAAATAGAATTAAGAGTTTGAAACACAGATTTTACCAGCCCTTTCCCTTTGGACCTCCTTTCTGTCCCAAAGGAGGTGAGGAAGTATAGATTTTGAGACTTTTTAGCTCAGTCCCTTACCCAATTTGTGCAGAGATGAAATTAGTTTAAAAAAACAACTATGATGATAACAATTCTATATTTTTGAATATGATACTTAATAAATTTTTAAAAAATCTCACCAAGTGCAAAATTGATCAGAGAAGATGCATTCATAATTTGCAGGGAGTATACAAGGAAAGTAACTAATTTCCAAATATTCTCTTTTTTTCACCTTGGTAAGGGCTGGGTATAAGTAAGGGGGGATTTAAGCTTTTTCTTTGTAAAAGTCTATTCTTTTGAAGAAGCTGCAAGAACACTTTGTCATTCTCCATATGCTGAGCTGTGGAGGAGGCAAATGCTTAGCCCTGGGGGTGGGATCTTCAGTTTTCCATAACCTGTGGGAGGGAGTGTACTATTTGTGTTACTTTGTTTCCTGCAGTTCCTGGTTAATAGGGCCTTAGTTGTACTTAAATAGCATTATTCGATCAGTAAATATTAATTTTGGGTGATTACATCTTTTAGTGCATTCATAAAATGTCTAAAAATGATTATCACAGGATTCACTTTACTGCCAAGATTAAATTTACAACCAATGTCCTGATCAATTCAATTTAGCCAATATTTATTGAGTACCGCTTCTTTACTAGTGCTGGGTTTTAGACCAGTGAATTAAAAAAAGGCATCACCTGCAAGGAGGTCACATTCAAGGAAGAATTTTCCAAAAGAGCCAAACTATATGCTGCTAACTATATAGGTATTTGGGGGAATGGAGATCCTAGAAGGCATTTTTGGCATATTTTGAGGCTGGTAATTAATGTTTTCTGGGGCCAAATCTAACTATCAGGTGGCATGTGCTAAGTGACAGCTACAAGCTAATATTAATATTAGGTTAATATTAGGTTTAAAAGAAAACCGTGGCTTGCAGAGGGTAGAGAATTCCAAATTCGCTTGATGAGGTCAGCACTACCCTAATACTAAAACCAGACAAAGACATTAGAAGAATAGAAAACTATATTGACAGAAAGATCATTGTTTGCCAGGGAACTAGGGTTGGAGGAGGGGATTGACCGCTAAATGGCTTGAGGAATGTTTGGGGGCTTATGGAAATGCTCTATACTTTGAATGTAATGGTAGATTCATGGGTGTACATATCTGTCAAAACTCATCAAATTGTATAATTTAAATGTGTGCTGTTTATTATATGTAAATTATACCTCAATAAGGCTGGTTAAAACAAAACAAAAACACATCTGGCAAAAAAAAGAAAGAAAACTATGGCTTCCAAATATAGAAATTGGTGTTAGCCGTGTGTGATAAAACTTTTCCTCTAACTTCCTAAGTTTAGTGACTGGAGCATGCCAATTAAACTGATTAACAACAGGTAAACAGGAGAAAAAATTTATTTGTATGCATATAGGAGCTTGCAAAAGAAGTAGCTCTTTAAATGGTTAAAGTTAGAGGCTTAGTAGGGGAAACTTAGTAGGGGAAAGGGAAGGGCGAGAAAAGGCTTTTAAGGGAAGAATAGATTCCTTTAGGAAAGTGAAATGGGTTCTTAGAAGAACAATTAAGCGCTAAGAAGGTTTATGATGATGTTTGTGCAGATATGAGTGGTCTTTCTGCCTTCTTCAGGGTTATAAAACTCCCCAGAGTGCGGGATTTATGGTAGGTTCTCCTTCCTCTTAGGAGTAGAGCCACCCTAAAAAGATAATTTATGGCAGCCCCATTTCTCAGAAGTTGCTGCTTTTAGTCAGATAAGGGAAGTTCCGGGAAGACTTCTTTCTGCATCTGTTGAATCTCAAATGTCTTCAGCTTAAAATAATCTTTATATTAACTATGGGGTTCCAACTCAGTCCCCATAATAGGAAGAAAAGGTTTTCTTTTGTTGTTGTTATTGTTGTTTGTTTGTTGGCAATTGAGGCTGGGATTCCTCTCAGGCAGAGAGGCCTGGTTTTATTTTGGGATACAAAGTAATGGGAGTGTTTGATATTGAAAATTCGTCCCTCCAAGCATAATCTAGACTTGCTATGAGTTGGGTAAATGGCTCTTCACCAGAGTTAATGATAATTATGAGTGTTTGGAATGAGCAGTGGCCCCAGGAGGAGTACGAGGAGCTCAACAGGGAGGAGCTGGGGGCCCAACAGTGGGGCAGAAATGAGACGCAAGTGGAGGAAGAGGTGACTGGGAAAACCATTCTGTGAGTGAGGATAGCCGAGGGACCTTGACAACAGTGTTGTCTGGTATTAATGTTGATTATTTAGATTTAAATTGTTGGCCAGGCTATACTTGTGAAAAAGTGACATAAATTTCCCAGCTCAACTTCCCAACTGGCATAAGCCTTCAGGATTATCTTCTACACGTAACATTAACTTGGTACACTACACAACATGTACGTTCTGAGACACTGAGAGACCGAGAAGTTTAATTTTCATTAACACATTCTGAATTTGCCACTATGAAAATTTAATAAGAAGACTTTTTATTTCAGCATACATGTAAATTGTGACATTTCGAAAATAAATTTTGGTTTTATTGATCTATAATATTAGGAGGTTATGGGCAGCCTAATCTTTTCAATGCTTATGTCCTTTAAATGACTTATCAGTGATATGATAGAGAATGACAGGATTGGGGTGGTGACCTACCAGGTCACGAGGACAGAGTAGGAATACACTCAGGAGGTAAGATGAAAGACAGAGATTGTTAACAGGTGCAGGAATGTGGACCCTGAGATACTAAAGAGAAAAGTAAGTCCTCTAAGACTCCCAAGGACTAGTGCTGGGACTAGTGCTGGAAATGTAAGCCAAATTTTAACTTCCATCCTAAAGGACAAGGAAATTCAGCAAGCTAAAAGATATGGGAAAGTCCAAGGCTGACAGCCAGGTTACGTATGACACTAACGTGTAGTGCATAGTCATGAGACTTTCCTCAGGCAGACCTGGAAGAGAAGAGTGATGTTTGCAAGTAAGATTCTGAAAACAGCCTGTGAGATCTTTATTAATTACCTCTCTTTGGCAGTGTGTTTAAGAAGATAGCTCTGGCTGCTAGGTAGAAGATGGATTATATGAGGTTAGAGTGGAATCAGGGACCCATTAGGAGGCTATTGCAAGTTCTGTGTTGGAAACTGTGACAGATTAGAAGTTCATAGAAAGTCTTCTTTGCACAGCATACTTGAAAATACTGGATATTAAAAAAAATAAGGCTCATTGTCTTTAATGTATGGCTGACCTTGAGGAAAAATAATTGAATTCTTCCCAAGTCAGAAAGTAAATATGAATCTACAGGTTAAGCAGGCTCTGGAGTAGTAGTTGGCCCTGGTATTCTGTGTTGTCTGCCATTCTGACAGCCAGTGGTTTGGATTTTAATCAAGCCAAAGCATGGTAGGGGGTAATATTTGCAAATTGTGCACAAAGCTGGGAGTCTCAAGGAATAATGCCTTCATTGAGTGAACCAGGGAAAACCTACTCCCCCGCCCCCCGCAGAGAAGGGGTGACGGGACACTTATCTATATTGACTTTGGCTTTGGGTACAGCTGAAAATAAAAAAGTCTCCCTCACCCTGAGAATTGCTGATCATAGCCTACACTTGTGCAGGTTTAGTCTCTGAATTCCTAACAGCTTGGATGCCTTGAAACTCTGAAATCTAAAAGTTAGTGTTAGACTCCCAAGGTTCTGGAAAATGCATATACAAACTCTCCCAGGAGGAATGTATTTTAAAATCGAACCTCAAAAATTTCACAATATTGTTATGAGCCCCAAATCCTAAAGATAGGAGAAAAGCTTGTATGAATCAACAGAAATAACAAACTACAGAGTCATATTGCATAAACTACAGATACTAGAAATGATTAAATACAGATTATACAATAAGTATATTTAATTTTTAAAGAAATAGGACAATAGGAAGAAACGATGAACATTGATCTGGTAGGTTTGAAAAAGAACCAGCAACTTATACAGTCGTCCCTAGATATCCACAGGAGATTGGTTCCAGGGCCCCCTGCTGATCCCAAAATCCATGGATACTCATCTCATATATTAAAATGGTGTAGTATTTGCATATAACTTGCACACATCCTTCTGTATGATTTAAATAGTGTCTAGATTACTTATAATAGCTAATACAATGTAAATACTATATAAATAGTTGCTGGCATGCAGAAAATTTCAGTTTTGCTTTTTGGAGCTTTCTGGAATTTATTTTTTTGAGTATTTTCAATCCATCGTTGGTTGACCTGTGGATGCAAAACCTTTGGATACAGGGGGCCTATTTTAAATCAAAGAAGGTAATAATTGACATTAAAATCAAAAGATGATATAAATGGTAGATTAGACATAACTGAAGGGGAAGATTAATGAACTGAAAGATGGAGCCAAAGAAATTGCATAGAGAGTAGCAAAGAGTTGGAAAATATAAAGGAGACTTTAAGAAACATGAAGGAGAATGAGAAGACCCAACATGAATCCAGTCAGTGTTCCAGGAGATCATAGAGAAAATAGGATGAAGCATAAATTGAAAATTTCATTGGGATTTGGTTGAAGATACGGTTGTAATTTTCCAAAAATGATGAATGGCTCCAATCTTCTGATTATGGAATGCCAGTGAGTCCCAAGCATAATAAAGGAAAAGAAATCCATATGTAGACATATAGGGAAACTGGAGAACCCCAAAGGCAAAACAAGGTTGTTGTAGAAGTCCAGGTGAGGTGGACTGTGGAGGTAACAGTGGAAGTGCAGACATGTGGGCAGATTCAGGCAATGTTCAAGCATTTAAATTGGTGTAATTTGCTAGTGGGATAGGTTTGGGGCACGAGGGGAAGTGGGAATCAGACGACTGCTGCAACTGGGCTGGTGATTGGTGGTGTGTTAACTAAGAAAGATAAGATGGGTTTTTTTTGCCCCTTTTAGGGACTTGGCCCCTGCCCTGGAAATAGAGAAGGGAGAAAAAGCAGCTTGCCTTTCACATTGGTGTTCCTCAGGCCTAACTGGCCCACTTCTGTCCACAGAGCTCTCATTCCAGTCAGTCGATGTGAAAGGCAGTGAATAAGGCAGCAAAGCATAGCCTCTAGACAGTAGTATGGGGAGCTGTGGGGTTTATAGCTGGGAAAGTTTTTTGTTTTTTTTCAGGAAGCTCAGTCAATGTGACTTGAAGAGAGCCTGAAGCCAATGCCTTGAGTGAAAAGGTGACGTTTCTACCCCGGGCTCTTTTCTGAGACAGAAGGCAATTTTTGTCAGATTCCCACCTGGCTTTTTCTGTCACTTTATCCTTAGGCACGATCTTAATCTTGCATTGTTCAAGCCACTCAGTCACTGTCACTTCTCTGTTTCAGCGAGGTATTTTTTTCAGGGCTTTCTGGTTTTCCTCAAAATCTTTTCAAGGGCAAAGTTCTGTTATGAGCGTGGCTAAAGGAAGTAAGTGCTAGCTCCTGAGGACGCGGCTTGTCTTGGGCTTTCTAAGTTGGAAATACAGCTCTCAGGACATTTGGATTGTTCCTTATATTGCAGCTTGAATTAATAAAAGAGCAAATCATTTTGCAAAAACCTATAAGTAATTTTTTTCTGATTTCTAGTGACCGTGCCTTCCCAGCTTCTTCCTTATCCCTAAGTAGATCCTTGGTCCCCTTCAAAGGGTCTGGAGGTTGCTTTCTATAACCGCTCCAGGCCCACCTCCTGTTTTACCTCTGAGATTGCTTTGATCATCTCCAAATTCAGCCCGTTGACTCTGAACCTGAGTTTTAAAAATAAACTTTTAAATTTTAGAATAGTGTTAGATTCACAGAAAAGTTGCAAAAAGAGCTTAGGGAGTCTCCACCTTCCCCCATTCAGTTTCCCCTATTTTTTACATCTTAAGTTACTGTAGTTTACTTGCTGTAACTGAGAAATGAACATTGATACATTACTATGAAGTGAACTCCACATGTTACTTTGGATTTCACCAGTTTTCCCAATAATGCCCTTTATCCATTAAGGATATCATTTAGTCATCTTGTCTCCATGGGCTCCTCTTGGCTCTGACAGTTTCTCAGCTTTCCTTGTTTTTGATGACCATGACAGTTTAGAGGAGTATTGGTCAGGTATTTCCTAATGTGTTCCTCAATTTGAAATTTTCTCATGTTTTTCTCATCATTAGTCTGGGGTTATAGGTCTTTGGAAGGAAGATTACAGAGGTAAAGGACCATTTTTTGTCACATCATATCAAGTGCATATACTACCAACATGACTTATCACTGTGGATGTTGACCTTGATCACCTGAGCTGGTTGTTTGGTTTAACCACTGTAAAGTTACTTTTCATTCTCTGTTCTTTAGAAGTAAGTGATTCGGCTCACCTACACTCAGAGAAGGGGGGAAGAGATTAAACTGCACATCTTGGAGGGGAAAGTATCATATAGGATCAAAATATGCCACCCCAAATACAGCACTTTGGTATATGAGTTATTTTGAGCTAAAGGCATTTGAGATTCAACAGGTGCAGAAAGAAGCCTTCCCAGAGCTTCCCTTATATCTGACTAAGAGAAGAAACTTCTGAGAAATGAGAATGGCCATAAATTCTCTCTTCTGGGGAAATTTTACGGCTAAGAGAAAGACAGGAAGCTGGTGTCAACATGGACCTGCAAAAGCAGCCCTCATCTCCCACTGGATTCCCGCACGTATTTACGTTACCGTGGTTTGCCACTCTTGGAAGCCTAAACTCTTTTCCTTTGTCTTGTCACTTCTCTACAAATGTATTGTCCTTTGCCAAGATGCTACATAAGTCCCAATTCTAACTACTTCTTTGAGTTACTCATTACTGAGTTTCTTTCATGTATACGCTTTCTCCATTTGTTAATAAACTTCTTGTTTTTCTTTTGTTAACTTGTCTTTTTTCAGTCTAGTTTGCAGAGTTCCAGTCCAAAAACTTAGGAGGGTAGAGGCAAAAATGCTTTTCTTCCCTTATAGTTTCTACATAAATTATTTGGAAGTCTTCTGTAAGAAAGATTTGTCTCTTCTCCTACATTTATTTATTCAGTTCTTTATATAACTGGACCTGATTTTCATCCCCCTGCCTAGACTCCCTTGTTAGGCTGGACATTTTGTTCAGCCTACATCCCAGTTCCTCAGCCTGCTTTCCTTTGGGTACTGACTCTGTTTTCAATTCTGTATTTTCTTCAGACCTTACCTTGCCTGTTTTGGGGGCGGAGAGAGATGGATAAAAAAGAAAGGGAAGTGCCACGCTGTGGGGTGAAAAGGTGTAGAGGGAAGGAAGTATGGCTGGATCTAAGATGAGGTGACTGAAAATGCAGCGATGCAGGAAATTAGAGCAAGAGGTGACTGTGAGAATATATATTTCCAGAGAACTTGCAGAAAATGTGGAGAGAGCACCAGAATTTCCACACTTTAAGGTAAAAGGGGACTCTGGGAGGATTCTGTGAGCATCCAGGCGGCAGACATCCACCAGGTGGTTACATTTAAGGATAAGAAAATAGAATTATTGAGGCCTTGGAGATCAACTCATCAAGTTCCTAAAGATGAAGAATCTGTGAATCCGAGAGTTTTTGTGGATTGCCTAAGGTCAAAGTTGTTCCCAGCACAGCTAGAATTAGAAGAGAGGCTTCCAGATTCCCCATCTAATTCTTATTCCAGGATGCTGCAGCTGTTTCTGTGCAAGCTGAGGCTGATACTAATAGAGTGAGGTTTTCCATCCCCTTGGGAAGTTTGAGGCTATATTGAGAAATAGCCTCAATGGGATAGAAACAACTGAGAGAGGCTACGTTCCCTTTTTAGTGATTTAAATGTTAATACCTTGGCACCTCTCCAGGCAAGTGAGAGATTAGAAGGCAGCTGAGGAGCTGTGCCTATTCTGGGAAACCCCAGTCCCTGTGGTTGGTTAAGTGACTCTTTACAGTCCTTGAAGACAGGATTAGAGGTTTATAAGATATTCCTAATGGAACCAAACCATTCTTTCATCTTGTGTCAATGGCAATATTTCTTCCCTTCTCTCTAGACCAGTAGAGGCATCCTGTAAACTACTGTACTAGACATGCTTCTATTAAAAATCTGGACCTTTCTTTGGCAACAGTTATGCTCTAGCACAGATGCAGTTTAGACAGGTGCTCGGTAAACTTTTGTCTGTGCCAGAGCTTCCTACTCCATTTTCTTCTGTGCCAGAGCTTCCCACTCCATTTTCTCAGACATCTTAGCTGCTATTGTTTCAACACCCAGCTTCTTAAAGCCACAACTTGTAATGGAAAACAAAACTAAGCAGTTAAAGATTGGTGATTTAGTTTACTTTCCCACAAACATCTGGGAATTTGGAACATCTGGATTATTTGGTTTGAAACTTTCAGTTTTCATCTGGTTTGGCGTTAGGGATACTAATTGTGCTTTATTTACTTGGGAGCGTTTGCCAAGCCCTGTGTCCAGTGTCAGGCTGTGGCTGAAAGGAAGCTGCCAATAAACCAAATGTGGCAATGACCTTGGGTTTAGCAGCTCATAGACGTTTGTAAAAGAACATTTGGAAAGCACTGAAAAATAAAAAGACGATGAAAATTGCCCATTTTTCTATTATTAGGTCACTGTTCATTTTAGTAATATTTTCTTGTCATCTTTTCTCTATATGTGGTCTTATTAAAATATGGTTCTTAAAATAAGAAATTATAAATTTCTTATCCATATTTTGTTTCCTTATTAACAAATCAGCACTTTTATGTTAATAAAATACTAAAATACTATTTTAGAAAATATTCATTTATTTATTTATTTGGCTGTGCCAGGTGTTAGTTGCAGCAGGGGATCTAATTCCTTGACCAGGGATCGAACACGGGCTCCCTGCACTAGGAGCACAGAGTCTTAGCCACTGGACCACCAGGAAAGTCCCTAAAATACTATTTTAATTACTGTATCATATGGCTACACTGTAATCTACTTAATTGATTTTCTACCATTGGTTATTATATAGATGGTTTCTAATATTTGGCTGTATAAATAGCTTTTCTGCCTTAAAATTTTTCTGGATTTGGAATTTTTTATTCGTGACTGACTACCCAGAATCGAAATTGGTTGTCACTTTTTTTTTTTTTTTTTTTTTTTTTTTTTTTTTACCGTACGCGGGCCTCTCACTGTTGTGGCCTCTCCCATCGTGGAGCACAGGCTCCGGACGCGCAGGCTCAGTGGCCATGGCTCACGGGCCTAGCCGCTCTGTGGCATGTGGGATCTTCCCGGACCGGGGCACGAACCCGTGTCCCCTGCATCGGCAGGCGGACTCTCAACCACTGCGCCACCAGGGAAGCCCCTGGCTGTCACTTTTTGAAAGGTTTCAGTTGGCCAGATCTTAAAGACTCATCTCTTCCAAATTTTTTCCATGAGGCCAAAATGAATACCTGAATTATGATAGTGATTCTCAAACTATTTCTTATTAGAAAATTTTAAAATAGCTATGTACTTCATCTTTTAAGCTACTTTTGTCTGCCCAAAAGTAAGATTATTATGTGATAAGTGATTTCCACTTATTTGTCATCAAAGTATATTCTTCATCTCCTGTCTTCTCTCAAATTACCAGGATGGGCCAGACAACTCAAAGTCAGAGTTTGGGTCCATCAGCTTGAACTGCATGTTTTCTTGGTGCTGTTAGATTGGAAAGAGATCCAGACAGGGTGGTAAGTGGGGAAGGGGAGTTGGAGCTAAATTCCTTAGGGAGAAGCAAAGTTTAAGGTAGGGAAATTAGGTACATTGTCAGGTCAGCAGGGCAGGAGGACAGTGGTAGCTCCAGAATTTCTCCATAGAAGATGAGTAAACCAGAAGGACATTTTGTATTTCAATCAAAAAGAGGTTCAGAAAAATGGTACAGATGAACCGGTTTGCAGGGCAGAAATAGAGACACGATGTAGAGAACAAATGTATGTACACCAAGGGGGGAAAAGGGGGTGTGATGAATTGGGGGATTGGGATTGACATATATACACTAATATGTTTAAAATAGATAACTAATAAGAACCTGCTGTATAAAAAAAAAAGTTCAGAGACAGGGCAGTTCTAAGATTGTACAACAGATCAGTGGTGTCACGTAGGATCCATGCTCTTTCTAATTTCTTAGTGTAACCATACCCAGCATGCTGGCTTTGTCTTTATGCTTGTCTACTCAAGGTCACAAGATGGCATCACATCCTTACCCAAAGGGGTCTCAAAGCTTCCAAAGACATCCACAAGCAGGAAGAAATAAAAAAGGTATCTTTTTTTTTTATCATAGAGAAAAATATTTTCTAGAAGCTCCTAGCTGTGTTGTCTTAAAATGCCAATGAATAGAACTGGATCTTGAGCCAATCACTGGCATGTAGACTTAGGCCCGTCAGAGTTCAATCTCTGGGGAAGGGCAAGTGGCCCTTTTCTGAGCACTTTGCTGTCCATTGCCTGCACAAAAGTGGGGTTCTTTTAGCAAAGATAGAAGGGTGACTTTGTTAGGGATACCTCAAACAGCATCAGCTACAGCCAGCATCCTGGTTAAAGGAGACCAAGGGATTTATTTATGTTGTTGGGTATAAAAATAAACATTTCTTTCTTAAATTCTGGATTTCTTCTTTCTTGGGGTAACTTGTGTGTGTGAAAGGGGGAGGGTGATTAAAATTACGAGGAGCTAACGTTCTTTTGAAGCCACTCCATAGCTCCTCCACAGAAAGACTGAGAAACAAGCCCAACACTCAAAACTAGTTTAAGTAACACAGGAGAGGAGTAGACTTTGAAGTAAAATAAGGGGGTTTGGGGTAATTTCTATGAACAGTATTGGGGATTATATGACTTATCATAAGGGCTGTCTTCGGAAGTAGGCTACATCTGACTGATATAAAAGTTCAGAGTCAGGGCAGCCAGTAAACAACAAACAAGAGTGAGGAAGAGCAGTTCAGTTTTTCTCAGGTTGTTTGAAGTATTGGAACTAGTTTATGGAATTGTAGGAATTTGAGACCCCAGGGTAGAAATCATGAAAATCATAGACTTCTAGTTCTCTTGCGTGTTTCGCATCCCACTAAATAACTAAAGAGGCTTTCATGCTCACGTGACAGCTTATGAAATTGGGTTTATATAGTGGGATGCTTCTATTCATTCTCTGAGCGTAGATGTCATCTCTTCTTGCAAGCTTGCCCTGATTTTCAAGGTGGTGATTAGTTCTTTTTCCGCGGAACCTCTTAGCTCCCTGTGCTCAGCACTGATAGCCTGCCGTCTGATGCAAGGAGCACATGGTAGTTACTATATGAATAATGGAGATTGAATTAACAAGCGGGTGAAATTAAAGAATGAATTGAATAAACAACAGCATGAAAAATATTTCCCTTTGTTCTTTCAGAGGAGTCATCAGAATAGAGTAGAAGATTTTAAAAATAAACATGTACAATAAAATTTCTTGAATATTCTTCTTTCATTTCTTGTAATCCTATTTAAATAAATCCTTTATTTCTAATGCAGTAGAATTTCACCCAGCCTTGAAATTAACAGCCAAGTATTCAAAAAAATTAAAGGGACAGATTGTGTTATCAGATTTGTGCCCTGAAACCAACTATCCCCTGCCTCTTCTCAATAGTTATAAAGACCTAAATATGTTTGCAAAAAGCCTGTTTACTCAATCTGTATGCTAATAAAGATGGAAGTCTGAAATTTGACCTTTCTTGTTTAAACACATTTTATTGAAATATGTTTGGTTTTTTAATCTCAATAATGAATAAGATAATTTTTGAATCTGAATTGCTAACAAAAAACCCCCCAAACCTCAAATTAGATTGTATTTGATACATTGAACACTCCCAGAATCTTAGCTACTTTTTTTTCTTTTTTTGGTAAATTACCTTTTATTAACTTTTTTTTTAATAGAGGAGTATAATTGCTTCACAATCACAATACTGTGTCAGTTTCTGTTGTACAACAAAGTGAATCAGCCATATGCATACTGTATATCCCCATATCCCCTCCCTCTTAAGCCTCCCTCCCACCCTCCCTATCTCACCCCTCTAGGTCCTGGCAAATCACTGAGTTGATCTCCCTGCGGGCTGCTTCCCACTAGCTATCTATTTTACATTTGGTAGTGTATATATGTCCATGCCACTCTCTCACTTCTTCCCAGCTTCCGCCTCCCCACCGTGTCCTCCAGTCCATTCTCTATGTCTGCATTTTTATTCCTGCCCTGCCACTAGGTTCTTCAGTACCTTTTTTTTTTTTTAGATTCCATATATATGCATTAGCATACTGTGTTTGTTTTCCTCTTTCTGACTTACTTCACTCTGTATGACAGACTCTAGGTCCATCTACCTCACTACAAATAACTCAGTTTCGTTTCTTTTTATGGCTGAGTAATATTCCATTGTATATATGTGCCACATCTTCTTTATCCATTCCTCTGTCGATGGACACTTAGGTTGCTTCCATGTCCTGGCTATTGTAAATAGTGCTGCAATGAACATTGTAGTACATGTGTCTTTTTGAATTATGGTTTTCTCTGGGTATGTGCACAGTAGTGTGCGGCGGGCCGTTTCCGACCAGCAGAATAACGAGCCGCCACACGCAAGATTCTTCTCGTATCACACTTTATTGGAGCACAGCTTGGTTGAAGAAAGATGGAAGGAAGACCCCGCAATCCTATAGCAGTCTGCTTATATAGGGATTAAGAACATGTGTCGCTCTGTGATTGGCTTTCGCCGATGGTGCGATTTGTGAGCCAACATCGGATAGGTCGCTACTTTACGCAAGCGCAGTGGCCACAGGAAGGATGACTCAGCTTATTTCAGCTTCCTGCCGCGTAGCAGTTAGCTGACCGCGCCCTACATCTCCCCCTTTTTTATTTATTAGAACACCAAGCGGAATGTAGCCCGTACAAGTGTTCACCTCATGATGTGCTCACTGTTCGAGGGCAGTTTTCCGTTGGCATGTCTGAGACACCTTCCTGCGTGCAATGCCAACAAGGGCTGCAGGGTGCAAAGGCTGACTCAGAATAATGGCTGATTCCCTATAGAGGTGCAATGGCAACAAGGCCTCTCTGTGCAAGGGCAATCAGGACAATGGCTGACTCCCTATAGAGGTGCAATGGCAACAAGGCCTCTCTGTGCAAGGGCAATCAGGACAATGGATGACTCCCTATAGAGGTGCAATGGCAACAAGGCCTCTCTGTGCAAGGGCAATCAAGAATAGGAATTATTCAGGGCGGAGAGCCAGGCTGCGGGCGAATCTCCTTCATTAATAGCCAGAAGTGCCTGAGTGAGCAGGACCCTATCTCGATGTGCCCTGATGCGCACACGACAGACCAACCAGAGACACAGCATAATCCCAAATACACAGCAGACTCCAAAGATTCCTACCCCCACCCACTCCCCAAAGGAGGAAAAGGCAGAAGAGAGCCAAGAGGCAAAATCTCCAAAGGCAACGGAGCCCGGCAGCACTCAGTTGCACAATCTGAATAATCCTTTGTGGAATTCCAACTAATACAAAGACTTCCATTAAGAATCATCAGGAACATCCAGCTCAGCATCTTCTCTGAAGTTTTCTTCAACAATTCTCGTCAGTCTTGATGGCACCCAGATCGGATCTTGATCCTGTGGGGAGACACAAAGAGATCCCCTGGATCGAGTAATAACACGATCCGGGCCCTTCCATTGATTGGACAACACATCTTTCCACATCACTTTGCCATAATTTTTATGGTTTGTTGCCACATGGCGTTCAGCAGAGGTTTCTTTATCATCATTTAAATGTAAATCACAATAGGCTTTCATTAGTTTACTAAGTGGTGTATGCCTCTTAATCTTAAACTGCACCACAGAACCATCCTGCCCCGCCACCTTCAAATTAATATGATCGTTGTTCTCAGTCTTGACTCCTTCCTTGGGCTTTTCGTCGGCCATGGCCTTGTGGATTATAGGGCAAGCCTGTAATATGAATCACCTGCATTTTTTGACAAAAAAGAGCAAAGCTTTTGGAATGCCTCTGGGGTTAACCCCAGTCTTTTGGGTAACAACTCTTCACAATATTCCTAGCCAAAGCTCTGGTAATGTTAAATTTTTTTCTTAAGACTGTAGATGACACATGATATAGCTTATGAAACTCTTGAGCCTGTGTCGTAGAGTCTAGCGCTGTTAGAGCGCGTGTGGCCAGATCAACTTGTTCATTAGCTTTAGCCATGGGGCCGGGTAACAAAGAATGAGCCCGAATATGGGTAATATAAAAGGGATGTTGACGATGTAATATTTGACATCTTATTCCTGTCAACAAGGAAGCTACAGTGCTAGATGTTTTAACAAAAGAAATAACTTCTAAGTGCTTAACAGCATTCACCACATATAAGGAATCAGAAATTAAATTAAAAGGCTCTTGAAAGCGTTTAAAAACTTCCAAGACTACTTGACATTCAACCACTTGAGGAGCATCAGGTCGACATTCAATGATCACTGGTTGTTTTCCTTGGACCATATAAGCTCCTTTTCCCGTTTTAGACCCGTCTGTATAAATGGTCAAAGCATTAAACAGTGGCTGATCTACAGTAATTCTTGGGAATACAACAGGTTGTTGAGTCACAAACTTCAAAAGTTCACTCTTTGGCAAATGATTATCAATAATACCAGCCACAATAAAGGTCCACTTTGCCAAAGAACACCAGTTGGAAACCCCAAGGTAGGAAGAATACACATCCAAACAGGTTGAGAATCATCACAGCGTTCTAATTGTGCATTTGTAATAGCTTGTTCTACCTTTTGAAGTGCCTGATGGGCTTCTGGGGTCAATTGGCGTGGGGAATTAAGATCAGGATTTCCCTCTAATACACTAAACAAAGGTTTTAGATCCAAGCGGGTTAAACTTAAATATGGCCGAATCCAATTCACATCTCCAAGTAACCTTTGAAAATCATTTAATGTTTTTAAGCAATTAGTCCTAATCTCAATTTTTTGAGGTACTATCTTATTCCTATGTACAGTAGCTCCTAAAAAATTTACAACATCTCCCTTCTGTATTTTTTCGGGAGCAAGAAATAATCCCCTATTCCCTAAATATTTGATCAAAACGCCTAAGGCCTGTTCAAGCAACTCCATACAAGGGGCTGACAATAAAACATCATCCATATAGTGAATAATCCTAACTTTAGGAAATTCATTTCTTACTGGTTGCAAGGCCATGTCAACATAAAGTTGGCACATAGTAGGACTATTGGCCATACCTTGAGGGAGCACAACCCAATGATATCTCTTATCGGGCTGTTCATGATTAACAGAGGGCAGAGTAAAGGCAAATCTTTCTTTATCTCGACTATTCAAAGGAATAGAAAAGAAACAATCTTTAATATCTACTGCTATAACAGGCCAGTTTCGCGGAAGAGCTGTCAATACTGGCAAACCGCGCTGTATAGGCCCCATAATTTGCATTTGCTGATTTATAGCTCGCAGATCATGAAGCAAACGCCATTTCCCTAATTTTTTCTTAATAACAAAAATCGGAGTATTCCAGGGTGACTGGGAGGGTTCTAAATGCCCTAATTGTAACTGCTCATCCACTAGTTTGGATGCCGCCTCCAGCTTTTCCTTTGACAAAGGCCACTGAGGTACCCACACAGGTGTTGTGGTCCTCCATGTAATCATAAACTCAGTGACCCTTGAGAAAAACCCAAGCCTCGGCGGTTTAAATTTCCGCGGGCTCCTATAGGGGCGGTCATGCCTTATGACTTACGTCTTATCCCTCTATTAGATATCAGGGGCGGAAGCTCTAGCCTCCGCAGGATTAAAATATGGTGGGCTAGCGAGTGGCGGCATGTACCAATGCTCATACCGCTCTTGTTCATATGCCGCGGCCGCTCCTTCTAAATCTTCCTCCTCTCTAGGATTTAATTCATCTTGAAACAAATATAATTCCTTAAACTCATCTAAGATTGGATATAATCCTGGCACTGTTTCTTGCTTTTCCTTTTGTTTTGTTTTTTTTTTTTTTTTTTTTTTTTTTTCATATTTTCAGGCCTGTCTACCGTAGTCCCTGTTTGTTCATTCTCTGATGCGCTATCTTGACTGGACTACTCACCGACGGTTCACTCCGTGTGTCGAGTTCTGAATCGGTCCTCCATGCAGGGCGCGAAGTTCCCGGGTTTCGGCACCACTTGCGGCGGGCCGTTTCCGACCAGCAGAATAACGAGCCGCCACACGCAAGATTCTTCTCGTATCACACTTTATTGGAGCACAGCTTGGTTGAAGAAAGATGGAAGGAAGACCCCGCAATCCTATAGCAGTCTGCTTATATAGGGATTAAGAACATGTGTCGCTCTGTGATTGGCTTTCGCCGATGGTGCGATTTGTGAGCCAACATCGGATAGGTCGCTACTTTACGCAAGCGCAGTGGCCACAGGAAGGATGACTCAGCTTATTTCAGCTTCCTGCCGCGTAGCAGTTAGCTGACCGCGCCCTACAGTAGTGGGATTGCTGGGTCGTATGGTAGTTCTGTTTTTAGTTTTTTAAGGAACCTCCATACTGTTCTCCATAGTGGCTGTATCAGTTTACCTTCCCACCAACAGTGCAAGAGGGTTCCCTTTTCACCACACCCTTTCCATCATTTATTGTTTCTACATTTTTTGATAATGGCCATTCTGACCGGTATGAGGTGATACCTCATTGTAGTTTTGATTTGCATTTCTCTAATAATTAGTGATGTTGAGCATCTTTTCATGTGCCTCTTGGCCATCTGTATGTCTTTGGTGAAATGTTTGTTTAGGTCTTCTGCCCTTTTTTTAATTGGGTTGTTTGTTTTTTGACATTGAGCCCCATGAGCTGTTTGTATATTTTGGAGATTAATCTTTTGTCCATTGTTTCATTTGCAGATATTTTCTTCCATTCTGAAGGTTGTCTTTTCATCTTGTTTATGGTTTCCTTTGCTGTTCAAAAGCTTTTAAGTTTCATTAGGTCCCATTTGTCTATTTTTGTTTTTATTTTCATTACTCTAGGAGGTGGGTCAAAAAGGATCTTGCTGTGGTTTATGTCAAAGAGTGTTTTTCCTGTGTTTTCCTCTAAGAGTTTTATGATGTCTAGTCTTTAACTAGCTACATTTTAATAGTATTATTACAATTTATGTCTTCATAGTCCATATAATAGCATGTTTATACCAAGAACGGAATCAGATGGTTAAAAAAGATATGAATGTAGCCAGTGTTGTGGGTTTGATTCTTGGTAAATTTTGCATAAAATAAATAGGTATAGCTACATAGAGAACCTTTTAATACAGGACAGTCATCTTGGAAAAAGCGCTAGCCAAGCAGTCATTAAAGTCAAGATTGAGTCCTGGCTTTACCTCAGATCATTCATTAATTCCTTCTGAGCCTCAGTTTCCTTCTCAGAAGCTAAAGATAATGCTATAAGTCTTACCTATTTCATTAGTGGTTTTGATGATGAGGACTTCATAGGACTTTGAAGTCTGTATAAAATTTCCAAGTACTATAACTATTAGTCACAGGAGCTGTAGAAAGACTATTTATTATCAAGAGGAAAAAAAAAAAACCCTGATAGGTCAGTGGAATCATATTGATGTATGAGGACAGTGCTTACATTTTTTATTAGGAAAAATCACTGATTAAATGCAGTATATTTGCCATCTTGTCTTAGCTGTTATTTCCTGTGTGACTTGATCAGAGAAGATGTGAAGTTAAGCAGTCATCTAGGAAGAAAGGATCCAAAGTTTGCTATCCACTTAAGAAATAGTGAAGAAAATAATACCTAGAGGTATAAAGAGAAAGTGGAAGGATGGGAAAGAAATCTATTTTCTATTAAATAGAGTACATAATCTCTTTGAAGTTGTGTGTCTTAGGGGAGGGAAGAGGAAGTCAGAGAAAGCAGAAATAAGAGCACACTGGCTTTTGATGGCTAGGGATGAAGTAGAGCTATTTAATCTCCAGATTGCCCTCACATTGTGTGCATCTATTGTGCTTTGGTTGAACTCTAATAGGCAGTTCAGTTGTGCCTGTTAATTTCAGCACAGTGTGAATCGACCCCTTACTTAAAGGGAATAGTTAGTTCAATTGATGCATGTTTCACTGGATACACAAATCAATAAACCACTTGGAAAGAAGTAAAGTGTGAATCTTCCTGCATGGTCTCCTGATAAGAGAGACAAAGAATGGCAATAAGATCTGAAATCCCCAGCTGGGAGTTAAGCCTGCTTTCACTTGTCTGGCCTAGCAGATGACGTCAATTGGCAAAGGTTTATGAATGTTATCTCTATTACCTTCTTTCTGTGGGCCTCGGGCTCTTCCAGCCGGGAGTCTAAGGCTGGTGTACAGTTTCATCTCATATCTTGAGAATAAGTGGAATATGATTTTGAGCTCATAGTGGAGCTGGGCAGTGGGACAGGAGCTGGTGGAACCAATCCAACAGGAGGTTCTGAAATACGAAGTAGTCTGCTAGGTAAGACACAAGATCGTGGAGTATGGCAATCTTTGGGCATAGTCCAAAACTCAGACAAAAACCTGTCCGCATCAAGTCACGGGGCACAGAACTGGGCTGGGGTTGAGAGGCAGGGTTCCAGGAATGGGAGCCAAGGCAGTAGTCCATTTTATCAGCCAGAGCTCTTGATTGAAAGCAGGAGAAACTGATGCTGGGTATCTAAAGGAAAAAGAGGATTTATTATAAGGTGACTGGGGACTTGGAAAATTGATTGGAGGTTGGAGAACCTGGCTTTGAAAAGAAAGCAGAATCATTTACCAAAAAATCAATTCCCAGTGGCTTGAATATCAAAATGTGAAAGGTAAAACTATAAAGCTTTTAAAGAAGATAGTGCAGGAACATATCTTTATGAAGTCAGAGTTGGGAAGGATTTTGTTATAAGACCCAAAAAACTCTACCCATAAAGGAAAAGATTGCTTTTTTTTTTGACTGAATTAAAATTAAGAACTCTATCCATCAAAAGATGCCTTAAAAAGAGTGAAAAGAGAGACTACAGAGTAGGAGATGATATTTAGGATACTTAAGAACCAAATTTCTAGAGCCAAAATGTATTCAGAGCTCCTACTAATATGAAATGTGAAAATGACATCTAACTCAATATAAATTTGTACCTGGAACTTGAATGAGCATTTAACAAAAGAGAAAATTAAAATGGCTGATAAGTACATGAAAATGTGCTCAGCCTCACTGGAAATAAGGAGAATGCAAAATAAAACCACAATGAGGAATCATTATATACTCACCAGATTGTGAAACACTGAAAAAATCAGCCAATACCAAGTGGAGGTGAGGATGTAGAACAAGAGAGCTTCCTTCCACTGCAGGAGCATAAATTGGTGCAAGCACTATGGTAAACTCTTCGCCAGTATCTTCTCAAAATTGAGTGCAAACACACCCAACTACCCAGCAATTCCACTTTGAGATGATCATCTATAATAGATTTATAAATAACTTATAAATAACTTCACGGCAACAAAAATGAATAAATT
Source organism: Tursiops truncatus (assembly GCF_011762595.2). NCBI lineage: Eukaryota > Metazoa > Chordata > Mammalia > Artiodactyla > Delphinidae > Tursiops > Tursiops truncatus. The sequence goes on along the minus strand of NC_047035.1, from coordinate 21,341,732 downwards.
TTATCTACACACAGCAGTGTAGAAAAATCTCATATACTATATAAAGTTCCAAAATAGGAAGAGAGACTAAACTGAGTTGTTTAGAATTTCTTGGTAGTAGAATTATAAAGAAAAGCAAGAAAATAATGATCACAAAAGACAGGACTGTAGTTATTCCCAGGAAAAATGGAGAGGATTATGAAGGGGAAGCGTTCGTGGGAATGGAGATTGGGATGCTGGGAGTGTTTGCGTCATGCAGATGAGGACAAGTCAGCAGGCATAACACATACTGTTGCTACTGGAGTTGGATTCATTGGGAGAAACTCATGCTGATACTATCAGTAACACACGTGCAGGACCCTGGGCAACACACGCATATCTGGCAGAGATATGACTCTGAGAGAGAGATTGTAACCCTTGGGCTTTGGGGCTTTTTAATTACAATGACAGAACCTTGGCTCCAGCCCTACCCTGCCAGCTTAGTCTTTGTGTTGGAAGTAGCACCATGCCTTCAAATCCAGGGGCTTGTGTCTGAGTCTGGCAGTTGTAGGTCTATGACATAGCACACAAGTGACAAGACTTGCAGAAGTCAAAATTTACCCTCTCCTGAGATATTCAGAAGACCATGATCCAACTCTTATGTTGACCAAGATTGATTGCCTTTACACCAGGCCATAGCCCATTTCTGTGGTGCTATCTATGCAGGAAACAAAATTTTTTCTGAGGCCAACTTACAGGAGAATTAGTCTTAGGCAAGCTTAACTCCTACATCTGTTATTAATTTCCCTACCTTTTGGTGAGGTTACATGGTTGTCTGTATTATAATTATTTGTCAAATTTTACACATATTTTATATACTTTCCCTTATGTATGTCATCTTTCATATTAAAAAAAAGAGAAAAACATTGGAATCAGGAGGACTCTGGAGACTGAGGCAGGCACCATAGCCAGGATTCCAAGGCAAGCACAGCCTGGTCCTCAGGCTGCTCCAACACACCTTTGTATCATTCATTCTCAACCCCAAATCCCAGGACAAATGAGCATTACCTTGAGGCAGTGATAGCCTCCAAAGGCACTAGCAGGCAGGCTATCCCAGAGGTCATAGAACAGAAAGGCTCAGAGACTAAATTAAGATGCTCAAATAACATGAGTTACTAAATCAAATTAAGACACAGTGAGAAGCAAGGGGAAAGAGCTGGGGTAAGTTAGGTATAACCTACCTTGTGTGCACAGAATGGAAGGGCTGCCCAATCTAAATCTTAGGATATGCAATGTTCGTACATCCCATCTCTCTATGCCACATTAGTCTTCCTATGCACCAAAGGCTATGCACCAAAGGTGTGGTTACAAGGACCAAAACTTAGGTTTGAGCAAATGAGCCCACAGACGGGTGACGCTCTGGGTCCACAACACTTGCTCTATTGCAGACACACGGGGACCAGTACAGCTAGTCACAGCTGGAGCTTGCCGATTAGCCTGAAGGGAAGCCATGGGTTTTATTTGTATTTCATGGGCAGAGAACGCAGAAAGGCAGAATGGGTGTCACCAATGGGCGATGAATTAAAGCCTCATATATATTAAGTGCTTGTGTATAGTTAGGACATCCTGAATATTTACTGCCTCTTGTATTTTTAGTCGCATGTGTTTTTAATACCCAGGTGCTTCATGAATATTAGGCATCTGTTGGTCCTTTCACCCTTCTCTGTTACACACACACACAGACACACACACACACCCCGTACTTGGTAGCTTCTTATGCTTACAACACCTCATCAGCTCTACCTATATCCAACAAACTTTTTGCTTACTAGCTGCTCACCTATACTGAAAACACCTTAAAAGATTTTGCCTATGTTTTATAAACTACACATCTGGTAGAATTGAATATTTTCAAAAGCAAATGCATATTACATACCTGGTCGGCTGACACAAAATCATGCAGCCATCTCACTGACTGTACCAAACAGGGAGAAAGTAATATGGCCCCTTTTGGTTATAAGGTAGGAGATAAGTACTACTTCCCACCAAGAATACTTATAAAGAAGAATTTTGCATAAAGGAGATCAGGATGTGAATAGGAAGGAGGAGATTGGATACTAGATGGTCCGTATGAACAAATGCCCATCACTTATATATAAAAGGGATATTTGCAAGGAAGTGGGAACTGGGAGTAAAGTTAAAGCCTAGCTATGGGAAATGAGACATTGCATCTGTGTTGGTTAAGTAGCAGGACTGGTTTGAGTCTGAATCCGGACATAATGGACTAGTACATTTAGGAACCTCTTTCCTTAGGTCAGAAGAGCTGTGTGACAGCTACTCTGAAGTTTGGGCTGAGCTTCCAGGTAGTGATTAAGTGTCTCCAAGTATGGAGAGTAGAAGGAATGCAGTAGCTATGATTAGTCTTGGTCTGAGAATGTCTCTCAGATTTCCTGAAGTCCTTGCCAGGCATGAATTTCTGCATTTCCACTGGTAATTGTTATAGAAACTCCTTAGCGAGAAGTACAACAGTTTCCACCAATCTGGACTGTTACTTAGATAATAGAGGATCACTCTGTCTCTCTTGCTCTTTATCTTCTCTTCATAGGCACAAGAGTGCACAGATGCTGACACAGACATAAATACGCACACATACTCATTCTTTCAAAAAAAAAAGACTATACTAGAATTATCTCTCAGTAGTAAGGTAATTTGTTGGCCAGTAACTACCTTTAGATGATGCCTCAGGTTCCAGCAATTTAAATAGTCTAGAGAACCTCTTGGGTCCCTCAGCCAACTAATTTCTCAGAGTTGCTCTCAAATAGTCATCTTGGGAAGTTATTTAGAGCGCTGTACCAAGCTTTGGTGCCACCCAAGATTCGACAGACCTTTGAGGAAGCTGTTCACAGCCCTTGACTACTCTTGTTAATTATGATATCTCCCCTTTAAACCCCATCCAGGGCACAGAAATACTCTTCAAAGTGTCCCTTCCCCTCATCCCACCCCGTATGACACAAACACAAATGATAGACTGTACACTATGAGTAGAGCTGATACTGTACCTGCTCTGTATGTAGTGTCTGAACTATGATATATAAGACTTAGCAAACATCTAGCTTTGGTCCTCCTGTGTTCCTCACACAGGGCACAATGGAATTAACGCCCTGGGAACAGCTCCTTAGAAAAAGGTAAAGTAAAATAATGACAATTATACAAATTTTAAGAACGAACATGCATTAAAGACTTAATTTTACTCATCTGTGAGGTGAAGAGGATCAGAATATATCATCCCCAAATATGCCACTTTGTCATAAGAATTATTTTGAGCTGAAGGCAATTGAGAGTCGACAGATGCAGGAAGAGTTCTCTGCCTTCCCCTTATGTACCTAAAAGCAGGGCATAAATTTTCCTTTTAAGACGTCCATCCCCCTCTACCCTCCTTCCAGTCCCCCACCCCCAGGAAGAGAAGACTGCTTATCACAGGAGACTGAGAACTGACACTGAAATCAGTTTGCACAAACAGGCCTGACTAAAATAAGACCTTACTGTCCATTATTTCCTCATATATTTCCTAGTAACTTCCCGTGATTCATTATCCCTTGAAGCTCAAACCTCCTTTCCTTTGTTAAAATGGTATATAAGCTCTCAAGTCTGATCACTTCTTTGAGTTTTACTTCATTTCTGTGAACTCCAGTGCACATAAATATTCAAATTGTGTGACTTTTCTCTTGCTAACTTGTCTTTTGTTAATTTAATTCACAGGCTTCTTCCATTCACTGGACCTATGAGGGTAGAGGGAAAGACAGAGGAAACCAGGCAGATGTTAACTGGTTCAAAGGAAAAATCAGATAGCACAAACTTATCTGGCAAGCAAAGGAATGTTGAAATGAATCGCCAATGGCAAAAACCGTGTTTCCCCCTAGAGATTAGAAAAATCAATTAAATCTCTACCAGACTGGCCAGAATTTACTTGTTTATCTGTTACCTATAACTCAAAAGGGTTACAAAAGAGCTAAGAAACAACAAAAGGCTAGAATCTGATAACCTGGAAGGATGTGCTGTATGTAGACAATGCAGGATTTTACACTGAAACCTGTTTTTTTTTTTTTTTTTTTTTTTTTTGGTACAATATACAAAATAGCTAATACTATTGGTTGACTTCTCAACTGGTAGTATTTTCTTGACTCAAGTCTTTCTTTAACAGATTTATTACACATCAGGGTTTTATTCCTAGAGACTTTTAATATTGTCAAGATTAATGTGCTGAAGGTTTGAGGATTTTTGGAAGGACACTGCAAGAACCCCTTAGGGTTCCTCACACTGGGCACAATGGAATTAAGATTGGATTTTAGGTGCTTAGGTTTTTAGAGAACTGGGAAATCAATTACTATGTCAGCTTTCTGGATGTCAAGAATGACCACTGTGCACACAATACCTGCCAGGTAATGAAGAAATCAACATTTTCCGCATTCACAAATCTTTCATACCAACTGTTCAACTTGACATTCCCCTTAAAGAATTCACAGTATTTGATACTTGTGCCTGAGGTCTGTAGAATTAAGAAATGTTTATATTATATATTCTGGCAATGCTGATCTGTCTGTGTTATCTCCAAGGTGTTAGTTGCTGTTTATGCAGTTTCTGGAGGGAAATAGTTACAGTTAATCCTCATTATTCATGGATTCTGTACTTGCACATTTGTCTACTTGCTAAGTTATACGTAACCCCAGAATCAATACTCAAGGTGTTCTTGTAGTTGTTCAAAGACACGTGCATGGGCGGCGTGGCAAAAAATTTGAGTTACCTGACACACATGTTCCTCGCCGAGGTGGAACAAGGTGGTGCCCTGCCTTCTTGTGTCAGCTCTCATACTGTAAACAAGTGTTCCTTTGCTGGCTTATTTAGTGCTAGTTTTTCCACACTTTTGTGCTTTTTGTTGGCGATTTTATTGTTTAAAATGGCCCCCAAGTGTAATGCTGAAGTGCTGTCTAGTTTTCTTACGTGCAAGAAGGCTGTGACGTGCCTTATGGAGAAAATATGTGTGTTAGTTAAGCTTCATTCAGGCATGAGCTATAGCACTGTTGACCCTGACCAATGTTAATGAATACAAATATATGTTAAATGAGGTGTCTTTAAACAAAAACACACAGAAAACAAAGTGATGTATTGATCATTTGAAAAATACTTGCAGGATCCTACCCCTCGATTTCCCAAGGAGCAGTCATTTAGTATTTACCAATTCAGTGTTTGCGGAGACTATAGAACATAAGTACGGAGAACAAGGAGAATCAGCTTTATCTCTCTCAGAGGATGTTGTCAAGTACAGAGTGATGAGTTTTCTTCCTGGTCACCACGCAGTCCAGTACTCTTCTTAGCTTTCCTCTGTGGATAGAATTTGGTTTGTTGGAAGAGGTTTGCCTGTGTCCTCAAGACTTGGTTGAGGCAAGAGGGTACTGTTCTTTGGCAAAGTTTTTTCTCCTCTTTTTGGAAGGAATGAAAGGAAATTCCAGAAACTATAGCCCTCTTGTTCTAACTTGTGCTGAATTACTAGTGAATTAATTGCTCAAACACTTCACCCTCGGCAGTGAATCCCATTTATATGGTTTTCACTGCCCTTCTAAATTCTGATTAGCCTTTCCATTGACACCTGGGCCCTTTCACTTCTTTGTGGGTTTTTGAAAAATTATAATTAATCACGAGTGCTGGGCAGACCTCCCTTATTTTACAGTTACGCGCACTTGTTCCTTTGAAGGGAAACCATGTGCCCTGCCCCTGCCACCACACATGCACACACTAATTGGGGTCCTGTGGGAGCAGGGAGCTAGAGATGGGGGAAGGAAGGAGAGAGGGACGACAGTATTCCGAAGGGAAACTTGTTAAGTGCCACTTTACAGAACAGCTTGAGATACAACAGTTGCTCCCACCATTTTCAACCAGGCTAATAAGAGGTTACTGTTGTAACAATCTTTTACCCCCGCTTTTGACAACAAAATGCAAAACAGATTGGAGGTGGGAAGGGAGAGTAAACCATGGAGGTATATTTGAGTCAGGGGCCTGACTCCCCCTTAGGCAACCTCAATTTTGTTTTATACCAACCTCCCTTTGACCCGTCACCCCTTTTTTTCTCTCCAGGTGCAAATAAATGACTTGACCTCTTTTCAACTTAGAGAATGGGGTCTGTTCCCAGTCATTACCACCTTCACACAAACCTAACTTAATTGTTTTCTTTTCTCAAGTATTTTTCATTTTTGCCTCATCTGTTATTGCAACATGAAAGGATGATTCCTTCCTAAAGAAATTCCAGGCATGAGTATGTAAATGGAGGCAGGAAAGACCTTTCTGTAAAGACACCAAAATTGTGCCATAAAGGAGTTGATCTGGTTTGGGACAAGTAAAAGCCCAGGAGCACTGACCATTGAGGAAATTTAAAGGGAAGGAGTCTTAAGAGCCTCGGCAGTGCCATTCACCAACAGTGTGGATTTGAGTAATTTTCATAACATTTTAAAGCCTGTTTTCTCATTTATTGCAGAGTTCTACAAACCTTTTCTGTAAAGGGACAGATAAATATTATAGGCTTTGTGGGTCGCATGGTCTCTGGTGCAACTATTTAGCTCTGCTGTTGCGGGGCAAAGACAGTAAAGACAATACATAAACTAATGGGCGTGCTGTGTTCTAACAAAACCTTAGTGACAAAATCAGGCTGCAGGATGAATTCATCAGGCCACATTTGGCCCACTGGGCTATCATTTGTTGATCTATAAAACGAAGATAATAAGAGTATCCAAATCCAGTTGTTGGGAAGATGATATATATGCATGTACTACAGGTAAAAGATGTAGTATAATGTCTGGCTTATGATAAGCACCTTTGTTAAAAATGTAGTTAAAAAAGGTAAAATCATGATTTTCACAGGATATAAATTGAACATATGTTAAAGATTTTACTTAACTCGTTATTAATGCAGGGTTCAGGCAGATATTATATCTGGTTCAAAAGATTAAAAAAACAGCTATTTATAAGAAATAATGAGACTAATTTGTAAACTGTCAAAAACTGGCTTGGAGAAAAAGTTGTCCTTTTACCAGTCAATTCATTTTCATACTCATAGTCAAAGAGTCATTTTTGTTGCATTGTGCTTTTCCACAACTTACAGAGTTGAAAGATAGCTCAAAGGTGATGAAAATCCGGGAACCACATGGTGCAGAAAGGTGTGCTCTAAACAACGCATCATTTGCCACTGGAGAAATATAGTAATCTTATTTGCTTATTCCATGTTTCATTACACACTCAAATCTTAGCTATAATCATTGTTGCTTAGATGTCCCCTAGGGTTACTCGGTCCTTTGAGACTGAAATGGAATTGACTCATATTCCATTTGGGTGTGCTCTAGGGTTTCCTTCAAACTGAGGCTGACTTGAAGTTTCTGATTCTGTTGTGTGAGTTCGGTGGGTGGATTGCCTCAAAGAAAAAGTGTGGTATTGTTCACTTTTGGCATGATGTCACACTGTGTGACATGTGTTCCCAGTGACTCCATGCCCCTAAGATATCACCAACCTGTGGCTCTATGAATGCAAGAAGCAATAGGAACATATACATCCCAACAATGCAAATCATTTAAATGATCACAGCTCCAACTGGCTTCGTTGTCATTGGGGATTTCCTGTGGGCTGACATTTCTCTGTAGACTCCAGCCACCCTGATTTCTCAGCTCTTTCTCTCCAACTTCCTCCTCACCTACCTTCCTTTCTCTAACAGTCTTAGATTCTTGTTCATTTCTTACGTTAGACAGTTTAACTATCTCTTTGTTTTATAGTCTCCTTAGAAGCTGTGATTTGGTAGTCTCCCTTTAACACCAAAGTAGCCTAACAAGTTATTGAGTTAAAGCAAAGGCCAAGTGCACACAGCAGAGTAATTCGTAGTTCCTGTACAGAGCAGAAACTACTGTGAGCAGTTGTGCTCTTAAATAGTTCTTTCTTTTTTATTATTATTATTATTATCATTAGAAGGAGGTAAATGAGGGGTGCAAATGGGATTGTTCCAGATAAGCAGTTACTTCTGCTGGGTGTTTTTTGGCTTTCCATTTTTCTTAGTTATATTTTCCCCACCATCTCGCTCATTCTCTCTCCTTTTTTTACTTTCTTCCTCCACAAATTAGATACACGTATTTTTAAACTGTGAAATAACATTTCTTCTCCTTGACAGGGAACACACAAGACATGTTACCGACCCCTTGGAGTTGGTCCTGAACAAAGGTCCTTCTGCCAGGTGTGTTTGAGTCAATAGGAGATTGAGTTTGGTTCAGAAGCAAAGAAAACAATCTTTGATCAGAGAATGGAGAGGCCCCAGCTCCTGCTCTAGAGCACATGCCTTCCTGACAGGTTGTGGGCAGGGCTGCTTTATAGGGATCTCAGCAGCAGGGGAGGGGAGGGAAGGGGGCGGAGTTCACACAAGGCAGGCGCAGCTGCACTGCTCAGGCTCTAGATCGCAGTGCTGGGCCCAGTGTCTCTGCACACGGCCTGCCAACACCGTCTTGAGTTACAGTGCTTCTGCAAATGGTCCCTGAGCTGAAATGTCAGGTGTAGCAGTTTTGCACTGGGAACTCTGGTCTGAAGAGCCAGGTTCAAAGCCTCTGTACGCTGCACCCTATGAGCAAGTGAAACTAGACTAAGCACCAAGGAAAAAAAAAAGGTTGGACTTTATTTTATTGCCCAGATTCTATTTTTATTTCCTGGGAATTGTTAATGGGCTTTGCTGGTGACAGATACAGAGAGGCTGTATCAAGTTTCGGCAAGGGTACTTAAGTGTTATGCTACCTCCAAGGGTTGCCTGGGCATTCCTACTGCCAGAGGCCAGGTAGGCCTGCCTAAAATGGTACTTAAACAATTATGCAGAAAAAATAAACTGGGGATTGACAAAGCGCTTTTCTTTTAGGAAATTAATGGTAGACTTTTATTAGCCTGAGGAAGTTCAGACTTGGGCTTAAAGATTGGAAGATAGAAAAATAGTTATCTCAGGTTTAATGGCCTAAACTAGCAAATGGAGTTTGACTATTAGTTACGGTTGGTATAGGGGAAAAATTGTGAATGATTTTTGAATTTTAGTGGGTGTCCTGGCTGAGTCACTCCTCTCTGTCTCTGTTTTTGATTAGGCTGTTTGACAACAATATAAGTTTTGGAAAACTGAAAACAGTGCAAATAGAAATGCATATTAAGACCTAGTCAAGAAGAGGGCTCAGAGAGCCTGGATGAAGTTTGGTTAAGGAGAGAGTCTTTGTCATTGGTCAGGGCAAGTCTCTTAGAAAAGGTAAGATTTGAGCAAAGCCTTGAAGACCACAAGAGAGTCTAGCAGCTTCCTAGGGGAAGTGCATTCCAGGTGGAGGAATCAGCACAGGCTCTAAGGCAGAAGTTTGCCTGGCAGGGTGAAGAAATAGCAAGAAAGCTAGTGTGATGGCCACAACAGTAGATCCAGCTCATGCACACTTCTTACAATGTGATATTGAAATTCTTTCCATTGAGTGGTGAGTCTGCTCTCTTTCTTATTGAACCTATGTATTACAAGAGAATAGAGGTGAAATGATGCTATTTGGCTTCTAAGGCTAGGTCATAAATATGCACTTGAGCTTTATTCTGTTGGGACACTCACCCTTGAAGCCCAGCCACCATGTTGTGAGAAAGTCCAGGCCACATGGAAAGACCACATATGGTTTTCTACCAATAGCCCCAGTTAAGTCCAACCCAGCAGTCTGCATCAACCACTAGACATGTAAGTGAGTGAGCCTTCAGGTGATTCTAGCCACTGGCCATCAAATCATCCCCTCTTCAGCCCTTACCTGACCCTTGCAGTCTTCCCACCTGAGGCTTCAGACATTGTGTAGCAAAGACAAGTCATTCCTACTGTGCTCTGGACATGTTTCTGACCAGAATTCATGAACATATTACATAGATATTGTTTTATACCACTAAGACTTGGGATGGTTTATTATGCAATAATATAATTATAGCTGGAATATCTGAAATGGCTGAAGTTTAGTGAATAAGGGAGAGAGTAGGTAGAAGTGAGCTCAGAATAACATTGGCAAGGGGCCAGAAGATGCAGGACATTATGGGCTAAAGTAAGCACTGGCTTTTACTGTAAGTAAAAAAAGAAAGAATGAATGAATGAATAATTAATTACTGGGAAAGATGAACTTTTAGAATAATTATTGTGTCCATAATCAGGCTATATAGTGAAGTGAAAAAAAACATGTGGTTGAATCCTAATCCTACCACTTATGATTTTAGTCATAGAAGAATTATTTAAATTTATGAGCATTATTTTCTTATCTGTAAAACAAAGTTATGCTATGAGGATTAAATGTTACGATACTTACGGTAGGTACACAGTGTTTATTAGTTTTTTTCTCTCTCCCTTTTATTTTCTGATATATTTGGATGCCTATCACACTGAGAAGGATTTAATTTAATCTATCTTTCCATTCAAAATAATTAGCTCCAGTAGATGGAAGAGACAAAGAGGCATATTTTAGCTCTGTATAAGCGTCAATAGCGTACTGATTATTGGGTACAGTTACCTGAAAGTGAATCAGACTCTGTAATTACTAGCCTTGTGACTTTGGACAAGTTACTTAAACCTTCTAAAGCTCATTTTCTTTATTAGTAAAAATGATGTTAGAGGACCCACCTCATGAGTTTGCATTAGATTTAAATATAATAATCCATATAAAGTGCTTAGCATGGTGTTTGACACTTAATGTTTACCAACAATTTACCCCCAGTTGGAATAAGGAATGCGTTAAGATTAACTTCCCATACTGGAAATGTTAAGGGAAATCTTGTGTGTCTCTCTAAAGAGGAAATTTCTTCATTGATCAGTTCCAATTCTAAATTCTATCATTCTTTGCCCCTCTCATGAGACATTGGATTTATTTGACCTGTAACTATATCAAGTAGATTTTCTTTTTTCATCTTGTGCAGTTAGTCCTAAATCTATGGTGTTTATATCAGTTGAAATGAGCTAAATTTTGCTGTAATAACAAACAACTCTCAAATCTTAGTGGCTTAACCCAACAAAAATTTCTCATTCAAGTTACATCTCATCAATAGCTGAAGGCAAGGATGGGTAGGACTCATTAGTTGCTCTTGGATCCAAGTTACTAGAATGGCCGATGTCCTGAACATTGTCTTTCAAGGTGCCAGAGGAAAATGAAAATTCTAAAGCAGTACTTCTCTATCTGTGGTGGAAGCCCATTTTTTTTAATGTTTTTATTTTTTTAATCATTAAATTATATAATTTAGACAGTAAACGTGGTCTATTTTTGATTCTCTCCAATAGAATACGTTTGATCACATTTTCTTTTTATACAGTAGATTGTTATTAGTCATCAATTTTGTACACATCAGTGTATACCTGTCAATCCCAATCGCCCAATTCATCACACCACCCCCCCCCAGCCCCCTGCTGCTTTCCCCCATTGGTGTCCATACGTTTGTTCTGTACATGTGTGTCTCAATTTCTGCCCCGCAAACCGGTTCATCTGTACCATTTTTCTAGGTTCCATGTATATGCGTTAATATATGGTGTTTTTCTCTTTCTGACTTACTTCACTCTGTATGACAAGTCTGTAGATCCATCCACGTCTCAACAAATGACCCAATTTCGTACCTTTTTATGGCTGAGTAATATTCCATTGTATATACATACCACATCTTCTTTATCCATTTGTCTGTCGATGGGCATTTAGGTTACTTCCATGACCTGGCTATTATAAATAGTGCTGCAATGAACATTGGGGTGCATGTGTCTTTTTGAATTATGGTTTTTTCTGAGTATATGCCCAGTAGTGGGATTGCTGGATCATATGCTAATTCTATTTTTCGTTTTTTAAGGAACCTCCATACTGTTCTCCATAGTGGCTGTATTAGTTTACATTCCCACCAACAGTGCAAGAGGGTTCCCTTTTCTCCACACCCTCTCCAACATTTGTCGTTTGTAGATTTTCTGATCATGCCCATTCTAACTGGTGTGAGGTGATACCTCATTGTACTTTTGATTTGCATTTCTCTAATGATTAGTGATGTTGAGCAGCTTTTCATGTGCTTCTTGGCCATCTGTATGTCTCCTTTGGAGAAATGTCTGTTTAGGTCTTCTGCCCATTTTTGGATTGGGTTGATTGTTCTTATAATATCGAGATGCATGAGCTGTTTATATATTTTGGAGATTAATCCTTTGTCCGTTGATTCGTTTGCAAATATTTTCTCCTATTTTGAGGGTTGTCTTTTTGTCTTGTTTATGGTTTCCTTTGCTGTGCAAAAGCTTTGAAGTTTCATTAGGTCCCATTCGTTTATTTTTGTTTTTATTTCCATTACTCTAGGAGGTGGATCAAAAAAGATCTTGCTGTGATTTATGTCAAAGAGTGTTCTTCCTATGTTTTACTCTAAGAGTTTTATAGTGTCCAGTCTTACATTTAGATCTTGAATCCATTTTGAGTTTATTTTTGTGTATGGTGTTAGGGAGTGTTCTAATTTCATTCTTTTACATGTAGCTCTCCAGTTTTCCCAGCACCACTTACTGAAGAGACTGTCTTTTCTTCATTGTATATCCTTGCCTCCTTTGTCATAGATTAGTTGACCAAAGATTAGTGGGTTTACTCTGGGCTTTCTATCTTGTTCCATTGATCTTTGTTAATGTTTTTGGGCCAGTACCATATTGTCTTGATTACTGTAGCTTTGTAGTATAGTCTGAAGTCAGGAAGTCTGATTCCGCCAGCTCTGTTTTTTTTTCCCCTCAAGACTGCTTTGGCTATTTGGGGTCTTTTGTGTCTCCATACAAATTTTAAGACTTCTTGTTCTAGTTCTGGGAAAAATGCCATTGGTAATTTGATAGGGATTGCATTGAATCTGTAGATTACTTTGGGTAGTATAATCATTTTCACAATATTGATTCTTCCAATCCAAGAATATGGTATATCTCTCCATCTGTTGGTATCGTCTTTAATTTCTTTCGTCAGTGTCTTATAGTTTTCTGCATACAGGTCTTTTGTCTCCCTAGGTAGGTTTATTCCTAGGTCCTTTATTCTTTTTGTTGCAATGGTAAATGGGTGTGTTTCCTTAATTTCTTTTTCAAATTTTTCATCATTAGTGTATAGGAATGCAAGAGATTTCTGTGCATTAATATTGTATGCTGCAACTTTACCAAATTCATTGATTAGCTGTAGTAGTTTTCTGGTGGCATCTTTAGGATTCTCTATGTATAGTGTCATGTCATCTGCAAACAGTGACAGTTTTACTTCTTCTTTTCCAATTTATATTCCTTTTATTTCTTTTTCTTCTCTGATTGCTGAGGCTAGGACTTCCAAAACTATGTTGAATAATAGAGATGAGAGTGGATATCCTTGTCTTGTTCCTGATCTTAGAGAAAACGCTTTCAGTTTTTTACCATTGAGAATGATGTTTGCTGTGGGTTTGTCATATATGGCCTTTATTATGTTAACGTAGGTTCACTCTATGCCCACTTTTTGGAGAGTTTTTATGATAAATGGGTGTTGAATTTTGTGAAAAGCTTTTTCTGCATCTATTGAGATGATCATATGGTTTTTATTCTTCAATTTGTTAATATGGTGTATCACATTGATTGATTTGCATATATTGAAGAATCCTTGCATCCCTGGGATAAATCCCACTTGATCATGGTGTATGATCCTTTTAATGTGTTGTTGGATTCTGTTTGCTAGTATTTTGTTGAGGATTTTTGCATCTATATTCATCAGTGATATTGGTCTGTAATTCTCTTTTTTTGTAGTATCTTTGTCTGGTTTTGGTATCAGGATGATGGTGGCCTCGTAGAATGAGTTTGGGAGTGTTCCTTGCACCTGAATCTTTTGGAAGAGTTTGAGAAGGGTGGGTGTTAGTTCTTCTCTAAATGTTTGATAGAATTCACCTGTGAAGCCATCTGGTCCTGGACTTTTGTTTGTTGGACGGTTTTTAATCACAGTTTCAATTTAATTACTTGTGATTGGTCTGTTCATATTTTCTGTTTCTTCCTGGTTCAGTCTAGGAAGTTTATACCTTTCTAAGAATTTGTCCATTTCTGCCAGATTGTCCATTTTATTGGCATAGAGTTGCTTGTAGTAGTCTCTTAGGATGCTTTGTATTTCTGCGGTGTCTCTTGTAACTTATTTTTCATTTCTAATTTTATTGATTTGAGGCCTCTCCCTCTTTTTCTTGAGTCTGGCTAATGGTTTATCAATTTTGTTTATCTTCGCAAAGAACAAACTTTTAGTTTTATTGATCTTTGCTATTGTTTTCTTTGTTTGTATTTCATTTATTTCTGCTCTGATCATTATGATTTCTTTCCTTTTGCTAACTTTGGGTTTTGTTTGTTCTTCTTTCTCTAGTTCCTTTAGGTGTAAGGTTAGATTATTTATTTGAGATTTTTCTTCTTTCTTGAGGTAGGCTTGTATAGCTATAAACTTCTCTCTTAGAACTGCTTTTGCTGTATCCCATAGGTTTCGGATTGTCGTGTTTTCATTGTCATTTGTCTCCACGTATTTTTTGATTTCCTCTTTGGTTTCTTCAGTGATCTCTTGGTTATTTAGTAATGTAGTGTTTAGACTCCATGTGTTTGTTTTTTTAACTTTTCTTCCCCTGTAATTCATTTCTAATCTCATAGCCTTGTGGTCAGAAAAGATGCTTGATATGATTTCAATTATCTTAAATTTACTGAGGCTTGATTTGTGACCCAAGATGTGATCTGTCCTGGAGAATGTTCCGTGTGCACTTGAGGAAAAAGTGTAATCTGCTGTTTTTGGATGGAATGTCCTATAAATATCAACTAAATCTATCTGGTCTGTTGTGTCATTTAAAGCTTCTGTTTCCTTATTTATTTTCATTTTGGATGATCTGTCCATTGGTGTAATTGAGGTGTTAAAGTCCCCCACTATTATTGTGTTACTGTCGATTTCCTGTGTTATAGCTGTTAGCAGTTGCCTTATGTATTGAGGTTCTCCTTTGTTGGGTGTATATATATTTATAATTGTTATATCTTGTTCTTGGATTGATCCCTTGATCATTATGTAGTGTCCTTCCTTGTCTCTTGTAACATTCTTTATTTTAAAGTCTATTTTATCTGATACGAGTATTGCTACTCCAGCTTTTTCTCAATTTCCATTTGCATGGAATATCTTTTTCCGTCCCCTCACTTTCACTTTGTATGTGT
Organism: Tursiops truncatus; assembly: GCF_011762595.2. Lineage (NCBI taxonomy): Eukaryota > Metazoa > Chordata > Mammalia > Artiodactyla > Delphinidae > Tursiops > Tursiops truncatus. Next base: position 21,326,563 of record NC_047035.1, on the reverse strand, counting down.
CCCTAGGTCTGAAGTGGGTTTCTTGTAGACAGCATATATATGGGTCTTGTTTTTGTCTCCATTCAGCAAGCCTGTGTCTTTTGGTTGGAGCATTTACTCCATTCACGTTTAAGGTAATTATCGAGATGTATGTTCCTAATACCATTTTCTTAATTGTTTTGGGTTTGTTTTTTAGGTACTTTTTTTCTCTTGTGTTTCCCAGTTAGAGAAGTTAGAGAAGTTTGTTGTCGAGCTGGTTTGGTGGTGCTGAATTCTCTTAGCTTTTGCTTGTCTGTAAAGCTTTTGATTTCTCCATCGAATCTGAATGAGATCCTTGCTAGCACAGTAATCTTGACTGTAGGTTCTTCCCTTTCATCACTTTAAGTATATCATGCCACTCCCTTCTGGCTTGTAGCGTTTCTGCTGAGAAATCAGCTGTTAACCTTATGGGTGTTCCCTTGTATGTTATTTGTCATTCTTCCCTTGCTGCTTTCAATAATTTTTCTTTTTCTTTAATTTTTGCCTATTTGATTACTACGTGTCTCGTAATGTTTCTCCTTGGGTTTATCCTGTATAGGACTCACTATGCTTCCTGAACTTGGGTGGGTATTTCCTTTCCCATGTTACGGAATTTTTCGACTATAATCTCTTCAAATATTTTCTCGGGTCCTTTCTCTCTCTCTTCCCCTTCTGGGACCCCTATAATGTGAATGTTGTTGTGTTTAATGTTTTCCCAGAGGTCTCTTAGGCTGTCTTCATTTCTTTTCATTCTTTTTTCTTTATTCCATTCTGCAGCAGTGAATTCCACTATTCTGTCTTCCAGGTCACTTATCCGTTCTTCTGCCTCAGTTATTTTGCTATTGATTCCTTCTAGTGTAGTTTTCATTTCAGTTATTGTATTGTTCATCTCTGTTTGTTTGTTCTTTAATTCTTCTAGGTCTTTGTTAAACGTTTCTTGCATCCTGTCGATCTTTGCCTCCATTGTTTTTCTGAGGTCCTGGATCATCTTCACTATCATTATTCTGAATTCTTTTTCTGGAAGGTTGCTTATGTCCACTTCATTTAGATGTTTTTCTGAGGTTTTATCTTGTTCCTTCATCTGGTACATAGCCCTGTGCCTTTTCATCTTGTTTATCTTTCTTTGAATGTGGTTTTGTTTCAGAGGCTGCAGGATTCTAGTTCTTCTTGCTTCTGCTGTCTGCCCTCTGGTGGATGAGGCTATCTCAGAGGCTTGTGCAGGTTTCCTGATGGGAGGGACTGGTTGTGGGTAGAGCTGGGTGTTGCTCTGGTGGGCAGAGCTCAGTAAAACTTCAATCCGCTTGACTGCTGATGGGTGGGGCTGGGTTCCCTCCCTGTTGGTTGTTTGGCCTGTGGTAACCCAACAGTGGAGCCTACCTGGGCTCTTTGGTGGGGCTGATGGCAAACTCTGGGAGGGCTTACACCAAGGAGTACTTCCCAGAACTCTGCTGCCAGTGTCCTCGTCCCCATGGTGAGCCACACCCCCCCCCCCACCACTGCCTCTGCAGAAGACCCTCCAACACTAGCAGGTAGGTCTGGTTCAGTCTCCCCTGGGTTCACTGCTCCTTCCCCTGGATCCCGATGCGCACACTACTTTGTGTGTGCCCTCCAAGAGTGGAGTCTTTGTTTCCCCCAGTCCTGTTGAAGTCCTACAATCAAATCCCAGTAGACTTCAAAGTCTGATTCTCTAGGAATTCCTCCTCCCGTTGCCGGACCCCCAGTTGGGAAGCCTGACGTGAGGCTCAGATCCTTCACTCCAGTGGGTGGACTTCTGTGGTATAAGTGTTCTCCAGTCTGTGAGTCACCCACCCAGCAGTTATGGGATTTGATTTTGCTGTGACTGCGCCCCTCCTACCATCTCTTTGTGGCTTCTCCTTTGTCTTTGGATGTGGGGTATCTTTTTTGGTGAGTTTCAGTGTCTTCCTGTTGATGATTGTCCAGCAGCTAGTTGTGATTCTGGTGTTCTCACAAGAGGAAGTGAGAGCACGTCCTACTCCGCCATGTTGGTTCACAGTTCCCAATTTTTATTTATCTATTTTATTTCTAATCTGTCATGGACTAATTTTATAAAATATAATAAAGATAAATTATTGATCACACATTTAAATGTTGCAGCAATATTAAATTACTATTAAAGTTTCTAAATGTTTATTTCCATTATCTTATCATGGACTGGGAATCAGGACCAGTTTGCAGTCCACACTTGGGGTAGTACTAATCTGGAGGTTCTCAAACTGGTAATTAAATATTGATACTTTGGCCTGGAAATAATATGTCATTTCCTCTCAAAGCTGATTGGCCAACATTAGTCATAAGTTCCCTCCCCTGACAGTGAGAGAGACAAGGAGTTCAGTCCTATTGAGTGTCCTGAATGGTGGGAGGGCAAGAGGAAATATTGAAGAGCTCTGACTACCACGCTGAGCACAAGACCCTATATTATTATAAAATATAGAATTCTAGGTATAAGCTTGGGAGACTTTATTTCAGTAGGTGTAGGAGGGGTAAATGGAATCAGTACTTAAAAACTTTCCCAGTTGATTCAGTCCTTCATGGAAACTATTATCATAGCTGACAAGCATAAAATTGTCTCATAGATCATGAAGGAAACTTGATACCATCTTGTATTAGTCCAGGTCCTCTGAGAAGCAGGTGTGAAGATAAGACTAAACATGCAAAGATTTTATTAGGGGAAACGCATGGGTAAAAGGAAATAGGGAGGGAGTTAAAAAAAAAAAACCCTGGGAGATCCATCTGACCATAATGCAAGTCTGATCCCAAGTGACCGAGAGAAGGTGAGAACTTTGAATTGAAGCATTGTAGACTGCCATGCAGTCGGAGAAAGATGCAGCGAGGCTGCTGGGGAGACTGAGCCAAGGTTGGATGACAATAGAGAACCATGTCTCCCAGGAATGGGTCTTTCCTGTACAGTCTTCCACCCCACCTCCTTCTCAGTCATTGTCTTGGAGCAGCCTTGGCACAAATCAGGCAATGAATTTTAAAACGCAGCAGCTGAGGCCCTAGGTCAAGTGCACGTCCCATGGAGGAAGTCTTTGAGGCTCGTGCTCGTGGCCGCCACATGCCTGCTCTAGTCTCTGCCTTCAGGAATTTAAAATATTTATTGCCATTTTATGAATTCGTTACGGAGGTCAAGGTAGCTTAGTGGATTACAGCACTGGCACAAGGTCAGAGCTATTAAATTTGGGAACAGAGACCAGCACTACTGGTAATGCTGCTGTCCCTAGTGAAATACTCATAGCTTTCCTAATTGAAAATATTGTTAGCGAATATTAAATTATTTTTAATTTTTAATCTGCCAAGCACTTCTCCTTTCCATTGGAAGCAGCACTTCCTTTATTCAGTTGTGAAATTTTTGCCTGGTGAGGTCCCGTCTGCCTGACCATAAGCAAGTTGTCTAGAAATGAATACCTACTCAAGTTGGGCCAGTTGTGTTCTTCCTTGGGTACTTTCAAAGCTTGGACATCCTCTCAGTGCTAGGGGTATAAGGAAGGGGAATTGCTATCGGTCATGCTCTCCACTGTGGTTTAAGTTAGTTTCTGAGAATGAAATAAAAATGCACAAAGACTCAGAGATGAGAGAATTGATGGTAATTCCGGTTGTCCTTGCGGTTCAGCTGCACTCCCTTTTCTTCTGGCTCTTATATGACATTTCATTCTCATTCCGGTAATTTCCCTGTTTTGCCTAACCTGCAAGTGAGTTTCTGTCATTTGCAATAAAGAGACCTTGACTAATATAGTTCCTCAGAAATTCAGACTTTGAGATGTATTATTGTAGTGCCAACACAATTAGGTCATTATTCTTTATCTATTTCCTATTCTCTCTTCTGTTTTTTTTTTTTTTTAATGCCCTTGATCAGCTGTTAGGGACAAGTGATTAACACCTAGATAGGCAGCGGGAGGGTTTAACCTAGCATTGGGAAGGCAAGGAGGTATGGTATGCCAGTGAACCATGGGAAACTCATTACTTCTGTAATAAAGGGATTGATTGATCCCTTTGTTAAAACTCCCACCTAGCTTCACAGTTAACCTTTACACAATTAAATGCTGATAGCATTGAGTATTCAGTGATAAATCAACATTTTATTTCTGAAAGGAAAAAGAAAAAGGAATATTAACAAGTCAAGCATTGAATGAATATAAGTTTAAAAATTTTTTTAAAAACTAGTAGGTTGTTGTGGTGACTAAACATAGAACTGATATATTGAATTGCTGTGTCATTGGTACGTGCTCCATGGAGTCCATATTCTGAATAGCTAAAACCTAAAGATAAATCTTCTTAGCATCCCACACTTAAGTAAGTAGATCATGTTTCAGAGATGAGAATGGCCTGGGTCAGGAGAGATGGATGGGTGCCCAGCTTGGCCTCAAATATTAGTATGATCCTGCATCTGCCATTTAGGTTCTTTGGTTCTCAGTTTTCCTTATCTTTAAAATAGAACTAGTAGAATAAATGATCTCTAAGGTCTCCTATAATTCTGTAATTCTTTTATCTAGAAGAAAGTTCTGTGTTTAAGGAGGACATAATTTCTTTCTCTCATCTCTTGGCCCTATTTCATGTACAGGAATTGGAGGCCTGGGTAAGCCAATTGATACATGTGAGTGGGACTTTTTACCTTCATTGGAAGAATGGATGCAGCCCTTCCTGGGATGGTAGGTAATACAGCTGGGTTTTTCTAACAGTGACCTATAAAGTGGTCTGAATAGCTGTATACATTTGTCTTATCTCTCTGATTCCTTGTGTTACTACCTAATCTGCTGCATATTTCTGGAACAGGACTTGATTTAATGGCAGGAAAAAGAGAAATTCAAAATGATAACTCTGAAGTGGCAATAACAATTCCACTAGCAATCATGTAATAAATGAGTGTTATTCTATGTATGCATACTTTATAACATCTTACTTAGTATACAACTTTAACTTTTAAAAAGTTTTCACAATAGTTTTCCATTTTATTCTTGTGAGTTTTCTAATACTTGAAAATTTGGAGATAAATTTCTACTCTCAAAAGCTGCATGTAGTTTGAGTTGGTTAGCCAAGGAAGAAACCAGAATGAATTCTTCGAGAGAGAATTGACCTCTTTTTTTTTTGTTTTGTTTTAAATTCCTGAATAGACCTATTTCCATATGAAATATAGCCATATCACCACCCCAGGACATTTTCTATTTTGGATACATTTAGTCAAAAATGATTAAATATGATCTATACAATAAAGAAAACAATTTTGCACTTGTCAATTGGATTAAGAAAGGATTTAACAAACTTAAAGGTTCTTGAGAGAATAACGTCAGCAAGAGGAAGCTTGGGGCTTACGGCCTTAGGTGAAATATTTTCTGGGAAAGACGTGTTTGCTGAATTTTGAGGCAGAGTGTGATGTGTGATGTTTATTCCAAATGATATATTATTGAGCTCTGTGCTGTAATCTCCCTCCATTACCAAAATATTTAGTAAAATCCTGCTGCATAAAATATCGCTGTCTAAGTGTTTTTTAAATGAATGAAGTAAGACAGGAGTGGAGAGGAGAGAGGACTCCAGGTGCAGGGAGTGACATGTAAGTGGGACAGTCAAGAACACAGTGCAGTAGAAATTTGGAGGGATAGAGGCCCATGAGGTGGAGGGCTCTCTGGGAAGGCTCAGTAAGTGCGTTGAAGGTGGGAATGAGATTGAGCCATTTTGTATAGATAGTAAGGAAGAGTTTGCCCAGAGGGCAACCTATTTTCAGCATGAAGAAAATAAGGCACAGAGAAATCATCTGACTTCTTTCTAGTTAGAAGACGTTATGGACAAAGATAGAACTAGAAAGCAGTTTTGTGAAGTCCAGTTTTAATAGCTCCTTGCTAGATGACAGTGAACACTAGATGACCTACTTTTTTTTTTAACTCTAAGATTTTTAAAATTTATTATTTTTTATTGAGGCATAGTTGATATATAATATATTAGTTATAGGTGTACAATATAGTGAGTCAAAATTTTTATAGATTATACTCCATTTATAGTTATAAAATATTGACTATATTCCCTGTGCTTCATGATGTATACTTGTAGCTTATTTCTTTTATACATAATAGTTTGTACCTCTTAATCCCCTATCCCTATCTTGCCCCTCCTCCTTTCCCTACCCCATTGGTAACTACTAGTTTGTTCTCTATATCTGTGAATCTGTTTCTTTTTTGTTATATATAGATTCCACATATGAGCAATAACATACAGTATTTGCTATTCTCTGACTTACTTCACTAAGCATAGTACTTTCCAGGTCCATCCACATTTTGCAAATGGCAAAATTTAATTCTTTTTTATGGCTGAGTAGTATTCCATTTTGTATATACCACTTCTTTTATATCCAGTCATCTGTTGATGGACACTTAGGTTGCTTCCATATCTTGGCAATTATAAATAATGATGCTATGAACTTGGGGTGCATGTATCTTTTCAAATTAGTGTTTTTATTTTTTTCTGATGTATACTCAAGAGTGGAATAGCTGGATCATATGGTAGTTCTGTTTATAGTTTTTAAAGAAACCTTCATAATATTTTCCACAGTGGCTATACCAGTTTACATTCCCACCAACAGTGTACAAGGGTTCCCTTTTCTCCACATCTTTGCCATCATTTGTTATTTGTGGTCTTTTTCATAATAATCATTCTGGTAGGTGTGAGGTGATAGTTTCTTGTTGTTTTGATTTGCATTTTTCTGATGATTAGTAATGTTGAGCATCTTTTCATGTGCCTGTTGGCCATCTGTATGTCTTCTTTGGAAAAATATCTATTCAGGTCTTCTGCCCATTTTTTGGTTGGGTTGTTTGTTTTTTTTGACTTGAGTTTATATATTTTGTATATTAGCCCCTAATTTGTCACATCATTTGCAAATATTTTCTCCCATCCCATAAGTTGTCTTTTCATTTTGTCAATGGTTTCCTTTGCTGTGCAAAAGCTTTTAAGTTTAATTAGGTCTCATTTGTTTATTTTTGCTTTTGTTTCCTTTGCCTTAGGAGACAGATCCAAAAAAATATTGCTACAATTTATGGCAAAGAGTGTTCTGCTTAATTTTTTTCTAGGTGTGTTATGGTTTCTGGTCTTATATTTAGGACTTTAATCTATTTTGAATTTATTTCTGTATGTGGTGTGAGAAAATGTTCTAATTTCATTCTTTGACATGAGGCTGTCCAGTTTTCCCAGCACCATTTATTGAAGAGACTGTCTTTTCTCCATTGTATATTCTTGCCTCTTTTTTCATAGATTAATTGATTATGAGCATGTGGTTTTATTTCTGGGCTCTCTGTTCTGATCTATTGATCTATGTGTCTGTTTTTGTGTCAGTACCATACTTTTTTATTACTGTAGCATTGTAGCATAGTCTGAAGTTAGGGAGCATGATTTCTCCAGCTCTGTTCTTTCTTAAGTTTGTTTTGGCTATTTAGGGTCATTTGTATTTCCATACAAATTTTGAAATTATTTGTTCTAGTTCTGTGAAAAATGCTGTTGCTAATTTGATAGTGCTTGCATCAAATCTGTAAATTGCCTTGGGTACTATGGTCATTTTAACAATATTAATTCTTCCAGTCCATGAGCCCAGTATATCTTTTCATCTGTTTGTGTTCTTTTCAATTTCTTTCATCAGTATCTTATAGTCTTCCGAGTAGAGGTATTTTACCTCCTTAAGTAAGTTTATTCCTATGTATTTTATTCTTTTTGATGCAGTTATAAGTGGGATTGTTTCCTTAATTTTCTTTCTGATAGTTCGTTGTTAATGTATAGAAATGCAACAGATTTCTGTGTATTATTTTGTGTCCTGCAACTTAACTGAATTCATTAATGAGTTCTAGTAATTTTTTTGTGGTGTCTTTAGGGTTTTCTATGTATAGTATCATGTCATCTACAAACAGTAGCTGTTTTACTTCCTTTACAATTTGAATTACTTTTATTTCTTTTTCTTGTCTGATTGCTGTGGCTAGGACTTATTCAATACTATATTGAATAAAAGTGGCAAGAATGGGCATCCATGTCTTATTCATGATCTTAGAGGAACTGTCTTCAGCATTTCACTGTTGAGTTTGATGTTAGTTGTGAGCTTATATATGGCCTTTATTACACTGAGGTATATTCCCTCTTTACCCACTTTCTGGAGAGTTTTCATCATAAATGGATGTTGAATTTAGCAAAAGCTTTTACTGCATTTATTGAGATGATCATGTGGTTTTTATTACTCAATTTGTTAATGTGGTATACCACATTGATTGATTTGCAGATATTGAACCATCCTTCATCCTTGGGATAAATCCCACTTGATCATGGTGTTTGATCCTTTTAATGTACTGTTGGATTCAGTTTGCTAATATTTTGTTGATGATTTTCTCATCTATGTTCATCAGTGATATTGGCCTGAAATTTTCCTTTTTTGTTATATCTTTGTCTGGTTTTGGTATCAGGGTGATGGTGGCCTCATAAAATGAGTTCAAAAGTGTTCCTTCCTCTGAAATTTTTTGGAATAGTTTCAGAAGGCTACATGTTAAGTCTTCTCTAAATGTTTGGTAGAATTCATCTGTGAAGGCACCAGGTCCAGGAATTTTGTTTGTTGGAAGTTTTTTGTTTTTTTGTTTTTTTAATTACTGATTCAGTTTCATTAGTGGTAATTGGTGTATTTATATTTTCTATTTCTTCCTGATTCAGTCTTGGGATATTGTACATTTCTAAGAATTTGTCTATTTCCTATGTGTTGTCTATTTTATTGGTATATAGTTGTTCATAGTAGACTCTTATGATCCTTTGTATTTGCGTGGTGTTGGTTGTAACTTCTTTTTTTTTTTTTTCATTTCTGACTTTATTGATTTGAGCCTGCTCCCTGCCCCCCTTATTTTTCCTTGGTGAATCTGGCTAAAGGTTTATCAATTTTGTTTATCTTTTCAAAGAACCAGCTTTTAGTTTTATGGATCTTTTCTATTGTTTTCTCAGTCTCTATTTCATTTATTTCTACTCTGATCTTTATGATTTCTTTCCTTCTACTAACTTTGGGTTTTGTTTGTTCTTCTTTCTTTAGTTGCTTTAGGTGTAAGTTTAGGTTGTTTATCTGAGATTTTTTTTGTTCCCTGAGGTGACATGTATTGCTATAAATTTCCCTGTTACAACTGCTTTTGCTGTGTCCCATAGATTTTTACATTGGTGTGTTTCCATTTTCATTTGTCTCCAGGTAATTTTTTGATTTCCTGTTTGATTTCTTCAATGATCCATTGGTTGTTTAGTGGTGTATTGTTTAGCCTCTATGTGTTTGTGTTTTTTGCATTTTAGCTTGTAACTGATTTCTAGTCTCAAAATATTATGATTGGAAAAGATTCTTGATATGATTTCAGTTTTCTTAAATTTTATGAGCCTTGTCTAGTGACCTAGGATGTGGAGAGTGTTCCAAGTGCACTTGAGAAGAATGTGTATACCGTAGCTTTTGCATGGAATGTTCTCTATGTATTTAATAAGTGCATCCGATCTAATGTGTCATTTAAGGCCAGTGTTTCTTTATTGATTTTCTGTCTGGATTATCTGTTCATTGATGTAAATGGGGTGTTAAGGTCCCCTACTATTATTGTGTTACTGTTAATTTCCCCTTCATGTATGTTAATATTTGCTTATATTAATATGATGTTAATAATATGTATTTAGGTGGTCCTATGTTGTGTGTATATATATTTAAAATTGTTACATCTTCTTGGATTGATCCCTTTATTATTATGTAATGTCCTTCTTTGTCTCTTGTAACAGTCTGTTTTAAAATCTATTTTGTCTGATATAAATATTGCTATCCTGGTTTTCTTTTGATTTCCATTTGCATGGTATTCCTTTTTCCATCCCCTCAGTTTCAGTCTGTGGGCCTTTAAATCTGAAGTGAACCTCTTTCAGGCAGCATATATATGGATCTTATTTTTGTATCCATTCAGCCACTCTGTGTTTTTTGATTAGAGCATTTAATTCATTTACATTTAAAGTAATTATTGATATGGATGTACTTATTGCCATTTAAAAAATTGTTTGGTGGTTGTTTTTGTAGTTCTTTTTGTTCCTTTCTTCTTCTATTGTTCTCTTCCTTTGTGATTTGGTAACTGTCTTTAATGTTATGTTTGGATCCCTTTCTCTTTTTAATGTGTGTAGCTATTATAGAGTTTTGTTTTGTGGTTGCCATGAGGTTTGTATATAGCAATCTATATACATATACGTGATTGTTTTAAGTTGCTGATTACTTAATTTCAAACGCATTTTGAGAACCCTGCATTTTTACTCTCCTCCCCTCAAAATCACTGCTTTTGACATCATATTTTACATCTATTTGTGTGTGTGTGTGTGTGTGTGTGTATGTATGTATGTATCCGTTTACTGCTTTTTGGGTATAGACGATTTTACTACTTTTGTCTTTTATCTTTCCTACTAGCTTTGTATGTGGTTGATTCACTACCTTTACTGTATATTTGTCTTTACCTATGAGATTTTTCCTTTCATAATTTTCATTTCTAGTTGTGGCCTTTTCTTTTTTGCTTAGAGAAGTCCTTTTTACATTTCTTGTTAACCTGGTTTGGTGGTGCCAAACTCTTCTAGCTTTTGCTTGAATGTAAAACTTGATCTTGCCATCAAAACTGAATGAGAGGGCTTCCTTGGTGGTGCAGTGGTTGAGAGTCCGCCTGCCGATGCAGGGGACATGAGTTTGTGCCCTGGTCCGGTAGGATCCCGCATGCCACGGAGCGGCTGGGCCCGTGAGCCATGGCCGCTGAACCTGCACATCCGGAGCCTGTGCTCCGCAACGGGAGAGGCCACAGCAGTGAGAGGCCCGCGTACCGCAAAAAAAAAAAACAAAAAAGAACTGAATGAGAGCCTTGTCAAGTAGAGTATTCTTAGTTGTAGGTTTTTCTCTTTCATCACTTTAAATATATTGTGTTGCTCCTTCCTGGCCTGCAGAGTTTCTGCTGAAAAGTCAGATAATAGCCTTTTGGGAGTTCCCTTGTATGTAACTTGTTTTCCCTTGCTGCTTTTAATATTCTCTCTTTATCCTTAATTTTTGCCGTTTTTAATTACAGTGTGTCTTGGTGTGGCCCTCTTTGAGTTATTTTTTTTTCTTTTATTCTTTTTTATTTTTTTGGCTGCCCTGTGTGGCATGTGGGATCTTAGTTTCCCAACCATGTATGGAACCTGTGCCCACTGCAGTGGAAGCATGGAGTCCTAACCACTGGACCGCCATCATCTTGTTTGGCACTCTCTGTGCTTCCTGAACTTGGATGTCTGTTTCCTTTCCCAGGTTAGAGAAGTTTTCAGCTATTATGTGTTCAAATATGTTCTCTGTCTCTTTTTCTCTGTCTTCTCCTTCTGGGACCCCTACATAATGCAACCATTAGTATGATTGATTTTGTCCTAGATGTCTCTTAAACTATCCTCATTTCTTTTCCTTCTTTTTTCTGTTCATCTACAGTGATTTACACTACTCTGTCTTCCACCTTGTTGATCTGTTCCTCTATATCATTTAGACCATTATTGATCCCTTCTAGTGTACTTTTCATTTCTGTTACTATATTCTTTATGTCTGTTTGGTTGTTCTTTATATTTTCTAACTTGTTGTAAAAACTTCTGTTTATCCATTCTTCTCCCAGGTTCTTTGATAATCTTTAAATTCATTACCTTGAACTTTTTCTCAGGTAGATTACCTACCTCTAGTTCACTTAGTTCTTCTTTTGGGGTTTTATTGTATTCCTTCATTTGGACATCTTCCTCTGCTGACTTTTTTCCTAACTTGCTGTTTTTATTTCTATGTTATCTTGTAGGGTGGTTGCATTTCCCGATCTTAGAGGAGTAGTCTTTTGTAGGAGATGTCCTATGTGTCCCAGCAATGCACTCCCCTCTGGTCACCAAAGCTCTATGCTCTAGGGGTACCCTCTGTGTGGGTCCTCCTCTTGTGGCAGGTTGACTCCTATAGGCAGTCTGGGTTGGCCTCTGGTTTTGTTGGTTGCCAGGCTTGGCCTTGTGTGGAGTCTGCCCACCACTGGTTGGCAGGGCCTGGTCATGAGGTGGCTGGTTGTATAACCCCAGGGGGGCCCGGGTTTAATGCTGGCTTACTGGTGGGTGGAATCAGGGTCCAGGGGATCCCAGGACTGGGACTTGCCCACTTGTGGGTGAAGTCAGGTGTTGGGGCTAGTGCCAGCCCACTGGTGGACAGAGTTGGGTCCTGCGGTTGGGCTGTAGGGCTTAAGGGTCCAAGAGCTGGTGCTGAACAACTGGTGGGTGGGTCCAGTTCCTGACACAGCTGGCTGTGGGGTGCCAGGTGTCCTGAAGCTTGTATTGGCCTGCTGGTATTTGGGGCTTGGGCTGTGGCCCCGCCTATCTCAGAGCTATTGGGTAGGCTGGGTCCTGCCATGGCAGGCTATGAGGTTGCAGTTGTCCTGGTACTGCTGTCTTCCTGCTGGTGGGTGAGGCTGGTCCTGAGGCTAGAGCAGTCTTGCTGGTAGGCAGAGCTAGGTCCTGGGTTCTCTGGCTGCAGTGCTCTGGGGGGTCCCAGGTCTAATGCCTGTATTAGACTAATATATAGGCCTGCATTCTGGGCCCTCTGGTGGGCAGGGCTTTGTTCAGGGGTGGCTGTGGGCTAAGCCAGTCTTAAGGCAGCTTGTCTCCTGGTTGGTGGGGCCGTGTCCTTGACAGGTTAGTTGATTGGCCTGACACATCCCAGTACTGGTGCCTATAGGCTGGTGGGTGACAGTGGAGCTGGGTTCTGAGGGTGGTAAGCTAAGGGAGGATTCTAGAATGGCTTTTGCCAGTACCAGTGTCCACATGGTAGAAGGAGCTCCCCGAAATGGCTCTTCCAGTTTTTATGGCCCCATTGTGAGCTCCAGTTGCCTCCTGCCTCTCCAGGAGACTCTCCAAGATCAGCAGGTAGGTCTAACCTAGGATCCTTTCAAATTGCTGCTTTTTCCCTGGGTCCTGGAGTGTGTGAGGTTTTGTGTGCATCCTTTAAGAGTGGAGTCTCGTTTCCCACAGCCCTCTGGGACTCACAAAAGTAAGTCCTGCTGGCCTTCCAAGCCAAGTGTTCTGGGGGCTCATCGTTCTGGTGCAGGACCTCCAGGCTGGGGAGACTGATGTGGAGCTCAGACCCCTCACTCCCTGGGGAGAACCATTATAATTGTAATTATTCTCCTGTTCATGGGTTACACAACTTGGGGTATGGGTCTTGACTATACCGTGACTCCACCCCTCCTATCCTTCTTGTTGTGGCTCCTTCTTTATATCTTTAGTAGTAGATTTCTTCTGGTAGATTCTGGTCTTCTTCATTGATAGTTGTTCTGTAAATAGTTGTAATTTTGGTGTGCCCATGAGAGGAAGTGAACTCAGGGTCTTTCTACTCTACCATCTCTAGAAGACCTTCTCAAGGCAATTGATTAAGTTGCATTCCTGGGCAGATGGAAACCATCATGCTATCTGTGATATGTATTCTTTCTAACATCAAGACTTCCCCTTATGTTTCATCCTAGGTAGTATCTGCTTCTGTGTATAGTAGGCCATGGGTTCTGCATTCATAGATTCAACCAACCTTAGATTGAAAACATTTGAGAAAAAATAAATTCCAGAAAGTTCCAAAAAGCAAATTTGCAATGTGCCAACAACTATTTACATGGCATTTAAATTGTATTTATAATTATTTACATAACATTTACATTTATTGGATATTATAAATAATTAGTATGTGCATAGGTTATATGCAAATACTATATTATTATATATAAGGGACTTGAGCATCTGTGGAGTTTGGTATCTGCAGGGGGGTCCTGGAATCAATACCCTGTGGATACCAAGGGACAACTGTATATGGAGTTAGACAACACTTGAGCCTGGAATGTGTACATTACTGCATTTGAGGTCAAGTGGCAGGGAAGTCCAGGTTTCATGGTCTTGAAATTTCTACAGTTTATACAGGGGCCTCTTTAAGAAAAATAATCAAAATTCATGAATCTACAATTAGATGTAGAAGTGAATATTTATCTGGACAAAGAAATCACAGCCATTTTAAAAGAGGTGATGAATATCACAAAAAAAATACAGAAAAATAATGATTTTTACATTATTTAGCAGCCTGCCATTTGCTTTCCATAACTTTTTTTCCTGCATGCCATTTTGATGGCTTCTTCACATAATAGCATTTTGTAATATCGTTTTCTATTGAGAGAGTAGAAAGATAATTCAGTCTTTTCTCTAAAGAGGTTGATTGGCACTTGTTTATATTTTTGATAATAATAAAAATACAGATATACTTCTCTGTAGAATGGCTACAGATTTGTACCCTTTTAAGCTTAGAAATTCTGTTCAATTTTTATTTTACATGATTCCAATCAAAAAAGAAAAGACATGTATGGTGTTCATAATTGTGTCTTGTGTATTACTGAGTCTTTTCTTGATGGGAGAAAAGTTCTGTTTTAATTATGCATCTTTGAGAACTGAATCTACTTATAATCTTACATGTCTGATGTGTAAAATTATTCACATTTTTGCACATACTAACTTCCAGCTCCAGACCTTTCAAACTTTGTTTTTCCTCTAATCCCCTCATGTTACCAATCTTGGGCACCATGTTCACATGATGGTAACACTTTGGCCTGGCACCTTTGTGTCCAGCATGTGTCCTGCAATGTACCCCTTTAGTGTAGCAATAACAAGCCAGCATGTGTTGACACAGTGGACAGTGGGGATATTCCTGGAGGCCATTCCTACTAGGGAAGGACTTGCAATAACTATATGCAAAAGTTACTCAGAACCATATATCACATAAACCAAAACTAATGTATCTCCAACTGAACTGCTGCTTAGGCCCTAGCTACCCCAATGTCACCCAACACAGTTGGAGGTCCAATGCTGGGGACAGCAGAGTAGAAAAAGATAAGAGTCTCAATAAATTGTAATTAAAATTCTCATTTTGGCAAATTGTACAAACATACTGATGATGTGAACATATGGTTAGGGTTCCTCTCAGAGCCTTGGAAGGAGTTTGTGTAAGTGAGGGACCCTGAAGCTTTAGCTCATTAGCTTCGTGGTCAATCCAGCTCAGCTAACTGGTCAAGTAATTGCTTACCAGGCAAGTTCCACTTTCGGCCAAATTCTTTGGGCAAAGGTGTGTATTTCCAAAATATGCTATTGCTTATGTGGGCTTTTTTCTCCCTGAGAGAATTCTGCCTTTGGCACGTAGTGGTGCATAATGAAGACTTGCTTACTTTTCTCCCTGGTGAGACTGTTATGATTAGATGTGATAAACCTAATCATAACTTTAATAAGAAACTGCTTTCACCTTATTATTTGCCCAAGCTGTGTGTGGGGTTTTATTGGCCATAAACTGTGTTTACTAATTCCTCAGGCTCATGAACAAGAGGCTCTGGCCTCTTGGAAAGCTTCCTGGCTAAGTGCTTTCTGGGCAAATCAATTACTGTTTTTAAATCCTCCAAAGAATCAAAAGAGGGTGTTAACTGAGGCACACAATTGAAAGGAGCTTCCCTGGCAATGTCAAGACTCATTGCTTCTCATCAATGTCAACCTTATTAATTGTGCCCTAAGAATTTTTTCTCCTATTTCCACCCCCCATTTGTTATAGTTGATCTCTTTATTACTTTTGAGGGGTATACATGGAGAGACTTCAAATTACAGTGAATTAGCCAAGGTCTTAATAGGAAGAGTTGGTGTAATTGAGGACAGCCTAGTAAAGGGAATTATTGGATAGGCATAGGTAAGGCTAAAGGAAGGCAATATAGAATGGTGAGGTACCTCCCTAGTGTAGAAATAACAAGCCATCACATCTGTAAACTGAAGGGTCAGGCAGAAAGAGCCATTACTGATACCTGGAGGGAGATCTGTAGCTGTAAGGAAGGGTCAACAGTAGAAGTGGTGACGTCTGTTGGGGGAATATTGCCAACCTACTGCCAGGCAGCATTGAGTCGGGAATAAATACTCTGACCTTCCTCTCATCTTGCCCTTTGATCTTCTGCAGGTGATTCTTATTGACTGAACCTGACAGCAAACCAAAGGGTGGGAAAGCCCATTGATACAGTCAGTAAAAGTCAGATTTTGAGGGCACAGGTGAAGGTGCTGAGGGTAGATAGTGGGTTTGGAGGGACAAAGAGAAAAATACTCAGCACAGAGGACTATTTAAATTGGAATCTTACCCCTACAAGATTGGCCCAAGAGGAAAAGATCTGCATATCCCTGCCTTTAGAGTTAGGCTTGCATTTCTGCCTGATGTTCTGAATTTCTCTTTTTTCAAGAAAGGACTGGCTGCCCAGCTAGAGGGAGTTCAGTCATCAGATAGCCTCAAGGCATCAGCTACAACTGGGTTTGTCTCAGCTGCCAAGAGCTGTCTTGCCTGAGCTCAAGTCATTCTTTCTGGGGTAGGCTTAAGTTGAATAAAATTAAATAGTTCAAAATCCTTCTTTTCATACTGTTACGAAGTGTGTCCTATTAAATATTTGTCTTAACCTTCACCACTTTTCATTACAGGAAAACTTGTTTCAGGAATATGGCATTAAACCTTTCTTTTGAATTTTTTTACTGGAGCAACTCTTTCCCTGTTTCAATGGTTCTAGTAAAATGAATCTTTCATATGCTAGAATTATCTTTTTCCCTATTTCAGTCAGTAATATTTTTCAATGTCCATATACTATAGACATTACTTCTTTAGTTTCCTTGAGTTGCAAGAAATATGTCAGTGTTTACCTTGGTGAGAAATTGCAGTGAACAAATTTGTGCATTTTCAAGATTGAAATGGACTGAAATGTTTCCCTACTCATTTTATAATGCTTCATGTCAACTATTCAGAGAAAAGTCAATCTGATCACGGTTCAATCTGGTCACTGAATACTTCTTATGATCACTTACAATCTGCAATGGACACCATCATCTTGTGGCATGGGATCTATAAGCTAATGGTTATTGTTTTGTGTTATCTACTCTGCCACTGGTTTTCAGCCATACTAATGCTTTTTTCAACTCCCTAAGGAAATTTATGAGTTTTCTAATTGATGATTTTTTTTTTTTTTTTTTTTTTTTTTGCGGTATGCGGGCCTCTCACTGTTGTGGCCCCTCCCGTTGCGGAGCACAGGCTCCGGACGCACAGGCTCAGTGGCCATGGCTCATGGGCCCAGCCTCTCCGCAGCATGTGGGATCTTCCCGGACCGGGGCACGAACCCATGTCCCCTGCATCGGCAGGCGGACTGAACCACTGCGCCACCAGGGAAGCCCTAATTGGTGATTTTTAAAAAGAGCTTTCTGAATGCTTTAGTGCTACATGTTTCTCCAGGTCGTCTCATGTACTGATAACAAATCTAAATTTCTTTCATAGTGTGTTTTACTTTCTTTAAATGCATTCTTTGACTTTCAATTTTTTTTTTCTAGCCTAGGTTTTTGTTTTATACCTGAAGTTGGGAAATATAAAACTGCTTTGAAAGCTGGTAGAATCACTAATAATATAAAACAATATTTTGGTGCAAAAGATGCATTATTGTGTTAGAGAACATTTTGCCTTATTTGAAATAAGAGAAGTCAGTGAAAATGATTTAGTAAAAAGCTTTTTATAGGATTCAAATATTAAGAAAAAAGCAAGCACATTATAATATCATTTATATAAAGTTTTTAAAAGTAGAAGCAATGCTCTATGTTGTTTGGTATACATACAAACATATACATACATATATATACCTGTAGTAATTGTATAAGTACATACATGGGTATGAGAAACATTGAATCTAAAAAAGAGTTACTTTTAGGTTAGAAAGAGTAATAGAATTATGAATGGATACACAGAAAGCTTCAGTTGTTTTTGTATTTTTTATCTCTTTTTCTGTCAAGCTTCAAGCCAGCCATTTTCTTATTTATCTTCTAGTTTACTAATTCTCTCTTTAGCTGTATCTAATTTGCTCTTGAACTTGTTTATTGAGTTCTGTTTCCGTTACTTTATTTCTAGTTCCAAGATTTCCATTTTATAATAGTTTCCAACTTTCTACTGAAATTCTTCATCTAATTGTTTAATTTCTGTCACGAACTTGGAAAGGTCTAAGGTTTTACCCCATTTGCAAGCCAACAAGGTAGCATGCCATAGTTGTATGGATCTTGACAGAAGACAAAAGACTCCTGGTCACAGAAGTATGACACTGTTAAACACAGCATAGCAAGATGCATGTCTTTCATGGTTGCATTGTTCCCCTTGCTCTTCATGTCCCACAGAGGTGATGAGGAGCAGTTTATCTGGATACTGCACATGCAGTGAGTTTATGTCATAGCCAAGGATCTCCAACTTAGGAAACCCAAATCTTTTACAGTGGGCTGCAAGCAAATCTTCCCCTTCTCCCTGGAGGGAGATACTGTTTTTATTATACTGTATAGTAAGCAAACCTTCCTGCTGCTTCAGAGAAGGGAACTTTTACTCTTTTCTAAGGCTGTTTGCTACATAAATATCTTTTAAAAGATAGTTCAGAACAAAAGCTTTTAGTACTTTCCTTGCAAGATGGTGGAAATTCAAGAGACCCATAAAGAACTGTATTCTAATATTTTTGAACTAAATCACATATTTAAAAAATATTTTGAATATCTGCATTTTTCATGCCTGTCTTCTTGTATTTTTTGTTTTAATGCACTTGGGTTTTAGTTCATAACCAATTTGCTGTGGTCATAAAAGGTGATTAAGAAGTAAAATTTTTGATGTTTTATGTCATTGATTTTTAGGGTTGTTTATTATTATAGCATAGCCTGGCCTGTTCTGACTGATTCAGAATATTATTTTTATTGCTATTCCTGCTATTATTATTAGCACATGCTCAATGAGTTCTTCCAGAAACAAAACGGAAGTGTGGAATACTTTTGAATTCAGATAGCAAAGTTTCCATATGCTTCAATACATGATACTTCTAGCCCTACTTTCTACCTTTTACTTACTTATTCCTTTTCCAGGAAGTAGAGGCATATTTGATTGATGACATCAGGTAAAAGGTTTATAAACTTTCATCCTAGCCTCCTTCTCTCTTTTCAAGCATCCTGATTTCAGGACAAGAGTGTTTTCCTTCTCTTAACAGCCACAGTTTCCGAGAGCAAAGCCCTATTGTCTAGTTGCTATGACAGGTAGGCATGCTTAATTCTAGGAAGAAAACAGTGGGAAGCCTAAATGTGGTAACAGATCAGATTCTCTAATCCAGTTTATTGGCACCCAAAGATATTTTGATACTTCATCTGTGTATGTCTTCTGTGTTTTAATTGGTTACACATGGCAGTGGAAGGGGTGAAATTGTCCAGCCTCAGTCCCAACATATAGGTCCATGAAAGCCCAGATCTGTGAATCCAACATTTGCTTATAGTTCTTCTCCATTTGGGGGGCCATTTTGCATATTGCTTCATGGAAATTAATGCAGACAAAAAGAGGAGTAGAGAATAAAGTCGCATGGAGAAGTGGTTATTGAGTACAATCATTAACTGACTCATATCTGTAACCACCCTCACCTCCTGTAGCCTTATTCATACTGGGGTTTCAGCAAAATGACAACCACAAATCGAAGACCTTTAGAAGTTCCTTGTGAATGATCAACAACACAAATGCCAAGGGTCAACTATGTGTGTGTGCTAGTATGTGAGTTAGACCAGCGCAGAAATAACATGAGCGTTGTAATCCCCTTAACCTGCTAATTGAAAGTTGGAGGAATTCAGGCCAGTGCATGGGGTTTACTCTTTTTGCCAGAGGGCCTTTCTCTTCAGTTTTCCTTTTTTTTTCCGAGAACCACAGACATTTATTTTATTGCCGCTCTATTCTGCTGCAGTTTTGCCCTGGGCTAAGAATGGAATCACTAACATTTCTTGTTCCATACTCTGAAAATCGCTGTCAGGTGTGAATTAAATGTTTTATTTGAAGGTTTGAGCTCCTTCTCATCAGCCACAATGGGACTTTTTATGGAATAATGCTCGTTGGCACTAATATAATTCTTTTCATCTTAGACTTTCTGAGTGCTTTGTGAACGTTCTTTCTCTGCTATCTACATTTCAATGACTCCTATCACCCCTCCATCTAGGATCACCGACAGAAGCTTTATACTGACTCCCTCAACACTTCCAGAGCTGCTTGCTGTGCGGTGCAAGTGGCACACATTTGAGTAGCTGTTTCTGGGGACCCAAAGAAAGGAATAAGACAACTTTGATGATCTTCTGGCATAATATTATGAATTCAGAATTGAGAAAGGGTGCTAAGGGTAAAATGTGTCCCCTGAGCTGACAGGGTGAAGAGAAAAAATAATGTTAATAGCAGGTTCAAAACACGCAAGCAACCAATTATCTTCTGCCCCCAAACCCACCAAAACTTTTCTTGATCTTCAAAAAGATTACAATTTGGGACTTTAAATTATTCCACATTCCCACTGGGTAGTCACATCATAACTATTTTCTAGTCACTTAAGAGTTATCACATGTTTGAGTTGGAAGAAATGGTAAACACCATTCATAATCATTAATAATCTAGACAAATAATTCTATGGATGAAGCACTGAGGTTCAGAGAGATCTACTGTCTTACTTAAGATCAAGCACAAAGCTAATTAGTGCAAAGCTAGGTCACTGGACTTTTCACTTCTCTTTATTCCCACGATCTCATACCAATTCCTTCTCCTTTTTCTCCTCTTCCACCTTCCACTCTCTTCCTCCTCCTCCTTTTTCTTCCTCGAATGTTGTAGCTAAATCTTTACCACATGGACAAGAGTTGTTTTAAAGAATGAGGAAAATATATATACTAATTATAATGCAACCAATAACTAGAAGAACAGACTAGAATCATTCTTGTCATTGATGGTGGCTTTAAGTTGCACATTGTGTCATTTAAACTTTACGTTATGTCATGGGGCTTCACTTCACCAACTGAGGATTCTGCAAAACATAGGTTTTCATGTGAAGATAAAACCTAGAGTGGGCCGTATCTTGAAATAGGAACTTTAGGAAAGATGGTTTCAGATTATAATACAAAATAATCATGGAGAACATATTCTTCAATGACTGGTTATCTTCACCTTTTATTCACCAGCAGTTTTTACCTTCTTAGCTTCAATCCATCCTTTAGAGTTTGGATTATGTAAAAATTTTTTTTTTTTTTTTTTTTTTTTTTTTTTCGGTACGCGGGCCTCTCACTGTTGTGGCCTCTCCCGTTGCGGAGCACAGGCTCTGGACGCGCAGGCTCAGCGGCCATGGCTCACGGGCCCAGCCGCTCCGCAGCATGTGGGATCTTCCCGGACCAGGGCATGAACCCGTGTCCCCTGCATTGGCAGGCGGACTCTCAACCACTGCGCCACCAGGGAAGCCCCAAAATATTTTTATTTTTAAAATCTTGGGGAAGAAGTAGTAGTATATGTTGACAGCTAAGAAGGCAAAAAGCCAAGGAAAATAAACCTGTTGGCTAACATTTTGAAGGAGATCTGAGATGTATGTTTCTAACTGCCTTTCTCTAGTGGTTCCTTCTTACTTCTGTGTGATTTATATAACCTTCAATTACTGGGTAGCACCTGTACAACAGCATCATACAGTGTTAGTGCTGGCAAAGTACTAAGAGATCCCCAAACCTTCATCTCATTGCTGAGATTCAGAAGGGTAAAATGACATAGGCAAGGTCACCTTGTAATTCTTCTCTTCAAATTGATTTACTTTGGGTATAAAGATTGTTCTTTACCTTCTGGAGAGATGGAATTTCAATATAAGAAAGATTTTTTGGCAGTTTGGCCCTAGAGAATTTAAATGGAGCAGAAAATTCTGAATTACGATTCCCACAACAGTTTTAACTTGGCCACAGTCAGCATGCTCATTAAGGTAGAGTCTCTCTGGGATTTTACTACGTCAGCGTGTTTTCTTTTATTTTTTAGCTTTAGAAAATTTTAACTTGAATTTTAGGATATGTGTTTGCCTGGTAGCTGCCTTCATTTGCAGAAATTTTTTTTCTGTCAACCAAACACACTGCCTTAGGAGAAAACAGAAAGGGCAGAAGTAACGCCAGAGAGCTGGGCCTGTGTAAACAAAGGACCATCTCCGTACGCGGGATGCACAGAGCTGAGTCCAGGCAGAGTGCCACTAAGCTGCTTTGCGAAACCCGTTAAATTCTCTCTTGCCTGCCACAGTCGCCAGCAAGTTAAGAGCCTGTTTTGTAGTCCTCATCTCTCTTGGGCATCAGGATTTAGGATTTTTCCTCCCCTAAAATGACAGTACTGTTTGCCATGCTTAGTTTGGCTTTCTTTTGATGGCTGTGTAGCGCTTCTCAGACAGTATTGTATCTAATTCTGTAAGTTTGGCAGGAAGTTAGAGTTTAAAAAGTCTTTATGAAATGAATTTGAATGTGGTTAAATTAAAATACACTGACTCCCACAACAAAATAAAAGTTTAGATAGATTTTAAACTTCCACTCTTTTCCTAAAATCATGAAAGAGTTCCCTTTGTAATCACTTCTTCCCACCCCCTCAATTTGTACTTGGGGAAACAGAGGTGTGGAGGTGGTAGGGGTCTTGGCCAAGATCAAGAAAGGCAGGAAAAACTGGAAGCCTAAAAGCCAGCATCTACCACAGTACTTGAAAATAAAATTGATTTGTTGAAGAATGAAGAAATTTTCAATTATTACTTCTTTTTTTTCATTCCACCGTGGTTACTCACCCATCAGGTCTATCGTCCCAAACCCGTATCTCCTCACTTCCAGATGACCCTATGGAAGTTGATTCTGGGTGACCTGCATTCAAGTGGGGACACTTGAGTCTCATTCACCAAGGCAGTCCCAAGGTCTGTGTCTTTCCACATGGCTTGACCAGGGGCTTCAAGCAGTGTGTTAATTTGGGATTGCTGAGAGCACAACTCCCTGTCTACTTGTTTCTTTTAAGATGGACATTTTTAATCGGGCTCCTAATTTGGTCCTGGGGGATCTCACTCTGCTTTAATAATACATGTGACAAAATTTACCTCTTTGCTTTCAAAGTTGTTAATTATGGAGTGCATTTGAAATGAGTGATCACAGCCAAGAAAGAAATCATCCCTTTTGGATGCTTACATGCTTTCATGCTGAGAAGAAGTAATAAGCAAGGAAGGGTTATGAAACACCTCTCCATATGGACAGTGGGCTTTGGGGGGGACCAAACAGGGTCGTAATGAGGACTTTTTGGTAATGGGCTTATACCAAATTGTGATCAGGTTATGCTACAGATTCTACATAACCCAGAGGGCTTAACCTGCTTTCAAAGCAGATGGAAAAAGAACAGATGTAGGCAAGGAGGCCTTCAGACAGATGAGTGGAATAGGTTATTGAGCTCTTTTAGGAAGTAGAATCAGTTACTTTGGGGGAGGACAGGTTTATTGTGCCTCCTGCAGTGAGGATAGCCAATTGCAGATTACTCCAGACTTCTGGTGATGTTTGTGGTGTGTTCTCAAACTCACATGTGTTGTAAGTTCTTATGGTCACTAAAGCGATTCCTTCTTACTTAATAAATTAGCAGTAGTTTCCTGTGAGATTTGTTACCGGTCTTCTGGCCTTCAGGCATACAAATGCAGTTTAAATACTGATGTAGTTAAAAAGATTTAAACAATCATCTAAATCACTATGCCTTAAAAGCAGCAGAACCCAGCCAACCCATTTGCACGTGTTAACCTCAAAAGGTGAATTTAGTGGCTTAGTTCCAGGGCTTCCTCCATTATTTTCCCATTACCTGAACAGATTACTGGGCTCTGCAAATGACTTTGGGTGCCATACAAAATATTTACTTTAACCCTGTATGGAACTATGTCCTAGAAAATGTGACTGCTCAGGAGTTGAAGTATGGAGTAGGTGTTCATGAGGTGGACATTTCATGTTACCTGCTCAAAGGTGTGCTTAATTTTTTTTTTTACCAAGAACAAGGTATAACAGAGCTAAGAAAAGTTTTCCACTTCGTTTTATGACAAAAGCCAGGGATTTTGTTTTTTATAAATCACAGACTGAGCCCAGATTTACCAGGCATTACAATTACAAGGGCCTTTGGGAAACAGTCTGAGTAGACCAGTGCAACGCAATCATGTCTTTGTACTTAACAGCAACCAAAAATGTAGGTTAATTTTTCGAATACCTGGGTGGGGTTAATTTTCCTTCTGGGAACTGACCTAATAAGAGAAATTGTTGCCAGTAGAAACCAGTAATCTTTCCAGAGTAATAAGGCTGCGATAGAAAAAGGGTGACATTGATTACCATTGGGCCAGACGTGAAGATTGAGAACCATCACTCCTGTGCTCTGTAGGGAGAAACTGTGGTGACTGTGAATGGCTGTACATGTGGGTGATTCACTTAACATCTTTGTCATCAGTTTTCTATTTATGAAGTGACACGTTGGGAAAGATGGTGATAAAGAGCCCTTCCACTTGGGATATCTTTATGGTCCAGATGGGAGAATGCAGCATAGAATAAGGAAGAGATCTCTACTCAGGAGGCCTGGTGATAGTTGTTGCTCTGCCACTAAATTATTGCCACTGCTTTTGGACATTTAAAGGATTTCCACTTTTTTTTACAATGCTATGCTAAATATTCCTGCACATGAATCATTTTCTTTGGAATAAATTCTCAAAGGTAGTTAAAAAGTACTCACTTATAAGACTTTTATTATCTCACCAGAACAAAACCACCAAATTAAGTTCTTAAGAGATATATATTTTCCCCATTTCATTACAAATTCCCCCCAAATGGCTATTATAATAAAAATAAATCAAGATGAGTACATGAGTTTTGAAAATGAATTAACAACAACAACAAAAGATATGAATTTACATACATATACGTAAAATTTCCCCATTTTTTTTCTCTTTCTGAAATTCAATTCCCTGGAATAATTTAAATTATCTCACCCTATTTACAAGAGCTTTCAGATTGTGATAGCCCCTTTGTAATACATCAGTGACAGACTTCAATCAAGTTTGAGTGCAACAGGAATGTCTGTCCTGTTCCCAAAACTCTGGCATCTCAATTAGTCCTATTATAGGGAAAAAAAAAGTCTCCCCAGCAATGTCTAAGCCTTCTGAGTTATCTTTATACTAAAGATACATATTTGTATATATCTTTATATATATATCTTAAATCCTATTTCTATAACAGGTATTCCCAAATCCCAATCTAATCTCTCTATTGCCCAAATTGTATTTAGAAGTTTTCTTGAAAATCATATAAGCCAAATCCCTTATTAGAATTGAAACAAGAGGGGTCAAATGGCTAAGCTATCATTACATAGCTCTTCATAAATAACAGTAGAGAGTTCTGGATTGAGGGATGTTTGTGGAGAGTTTTCGGGGTGGCAAATAAAAGGAAGGGATATATGTGGCATGCAAAGAAGGAAGATCCTGAGTAATTTTTCTTTAACTTTTTAAAAAATAAATACATACTAGCCTTGATGTATGTTCTGGGCCTATCATTTATGAGACTCATAGTAACCTGTGCAAGTAACTTTACCTCTCAGGATCTCAGTTTTCTCAAACTATAAAATTAAAATAATCTTAGATCAAATGTAACCTTAATTCTCTGCATTCAAGCATTTTCTTTAGGTCATACTGATGGCCTGTTGAAAAGGCTGTTGTATCGAGAGAGTTATTGCAGATCCAAGAAGCATCAAGGTTTTTATCTTTGTGCGTTTGTATTAATTGTCAACAACCCAAAGATAGCGGGTTAAAGCCCTGAGTTTTATTTTCAGAGTTGTGTAACCAGGCCAGGATTTAAATGCTGTGTTGAAGAATAAAATATCAGCCTACCCTATTGAATTTGGGCTCGGGCCCTATAGTAGAAATTATTATACTTCACTAGGCAGAAAGTGAGGTTTGTTCTCAGGCAAATGTTGGGATGTCCTCAGTCAACATAAACTTAACAGATTTTCCCCAATTTCAGAGGAGTCTGTAGTAGAGTTGTGGGTATTATAGACTAATCATTCAAAAAGTCTTATTTTCTTTCCTAGATTTATTCTACAAAAATGCATAATACATTGATTCTGGTCTCAAGGAGCTCAGTAATGCTAGAGGCAAATATATCCACGATAATTGTAAAGCAATGTATAAGAAAAGGCAAGGCAATAGAGATAGGATTAAGATATAAAGGAATCAAGGGGCCCCATCTATCCGAACCTTGCGAGGGGAAATGCAATCAGAGAAACTTTCTAGGGAAGGCAACATCTAGAAATACTAGTTGATTTGCCAAGTCCACACCGCTAATTAGTAGCAAAGCAAAGCAAGCATGAGAATTCTACAGTCAGTCTCTTTCCTGAGTGTCTAAATTCTTAATCCACTTTAAGGAAGTTGAAATGGAAGACTCTTAGATGATGCAGTATTCTTTCTGCTATATACTTACATAGTTACCCTATATAACCTTCCTAAATATACTTAACATTTATCTGCTGGTAGTAAGAGAAATATAAATATCTCCAGGACAGTAATTGCCTTGTTCTTTTATTGTCAAAGCTTTTCTCTCTTTTGTTAAATGGCTGTTTATTGATTTGGTGTTGTCCATGTGTCTTCCTCTGATGAGCACTGCAGTGTCCTAGTCTTAGGGAATGTATTACATTCCTTTGCTTTCTCACACTTAACATATCAGATGTGACAATCTAAAGGGATGGGGATAAAAGGCAATGTGTAATTATTTGCTGCTAACAACAATCAGAACATGTTAGCTGATTTTATTACCAGTTCTTACAGAACCATACTTAGGAAGGTAAGTCCATTGTTTTATAAAGGCATTAAAAGTCAAAGAACCAAATTTTTCTTTTTCACTGTCTAGTTTAATATATTCTTTATATCTTAGCATAGAGATTCCATCAGGTCCTTAAGGGCAAAGGTAATTCTTTACCCTTTTTTTTTCCCCCATCTCTCCAGAGTATCTAGCACATAGAAGAAACAATATATTTGTGTTGATTGTATGGACTGGTGAATGAATGAACTGAGAAACACATGTAGAGTTTACTGTATTTATTGCTTCATTTGGAGCTAAGTATAATAGAATCTCTCTTGACTTCTACTTAGTAGATTCCTTGGATTAAGCATTCTTTTTCATTCTGTTGAACATCGCAGTTATTGGCCCTAATTCTTTGCCTGCTGTAGAATTATGCAGCGACTCTCTTGACATGGCCTCATGACTTTGAACTTAGACATATGACTTATTTCAGCCAGTGAGATGTTAGTAGTTCTAACATAACAAGAGGCTTGAAATGCATTTGTATGGAGTAGCTTAACCCTCTTGTTCTTCTCCTATCACCACAAAAAGGACAGATCCCAGATAGTTACTATCCTTTCAGTCTGGGACACAGAGTGAGATACAAAGAGCATGCCTTGATCCTATCTTACAGCCTGGAGTCCAGTTCAGCTGAACCCCAAAGGACCCAGAAACTTGTGAGTGAGAAGTGTAAATATTTGTTATTGTGAGACAAATGGTTATGTGTTTGTTATTGAAGCATTATTATAGCAGTAGCTAATAGATAACATATGATTGATGCCTCAGTATACTGAATATTCCTGAACGTTGAACTCACCATTGGCTCACACCAGTTGGGTTATATACTTACAAAGAATCCGTTTTCTTTGTTTCCATACTTTTGTGTCAGTTTTGTCCCTTATTCTGATTATGTAATTTACTTTATGTGATATTAGCCAATGAACAATGTTAGAGAACAAACTTGTTTCTATAAAGCTGAGATGAATGCTTTTCAAAGACTTGATAGAGGCAAATTGTTAAAAAAAATTAGGTGTTGGTGAGAGCTTTTTTAAAAGACTGGGAAGAATAAGTATCTAGAAGGATCTTGAACTCAAATTTCTCTTGAATTGCTTAAGTTCTTATTTTCTTTTTAGTGAAATTAGAACTGGGAATTTTGGGTGATGTAATTAATACATGTGGATTTACATGAGAAAGGTGAGCTAAAATTTTAATTATTGGAGACAGTCTCAAGAAAAGGGTCTTGACCTTTAACAAAAGATGAATGAATAGTTATGTGTTTAAGGTAAAGTAAAATGCTCAATCTGTGTTTGTATAAATTTTTATGATTTCCTTTTTTATCTAATTTTTCTGATTATCTGAGCAAAAATCATCTCAATCTCTTTTTTATTAAGAATGTCATAAATTGCATACCATACTAAAAATTCTCTTCCTTCCTTTCTTTGTAAATCATCTAAAGTTTTAGTATAAATGACAAGTAGCAATATTAGAATAGCCTTCTTCACAATGACTATGTGAAGAGTAAACTTTCCTTTTCAGCTGCTGTCCCTCTTTTCATACTTATATCCTCTTCTGGTTTACAGATTTGCAGTTTGGTTAATAACTTTATTCTACAAGAGGACACTCCTTAGTTCAGATCACAGTTTCCATTTTTTCTTTCTTCATAGCAATTGACTGAGTTTCAGGAATGCTGGGTTCTTCTGGTTTTTTGAACATTTTTTTTGTTCCCACAAAATCACACCCCAGAATCATCTGGATTTGAACAAATCTGTGAATGGAAAAGAAAAGTCATCCACAGTTCTCTTCTTTCCAAACTGGCTTTTTGGTTGCCACCAAATGGAACCACCACATATATTATTTACCTGAAAACCTAAATCTTTGCAAAGTATGCATGAAACAGAGCCAATTATGGGGAAAAATCACTAACATTTTCCATGCATCTGAACTTGGCTTAAGGTTTGAGAGAACTTGGATTCATTTCAGGTTTTTAAAGAAAATATTTCATATAATGATTGATGAAATATGCTGCTGGTAGTGGTTTTTGAGATGGTGATGTTCACCGCTTTGGAACCATTCTGAGATGAATATTTCGTGGTATTGTAGGATCAAAAATCAATCTATAGGTAATGACACTCAATCATCACAAAGTTTGGAATTGAAAAGAGAGCTCTGATTGGAGAGCAAGCTTCACACCACATTACCCATAAGTCAATTGGTTGGAGTACAGGGACTATAACTACATGAAGAAATCCAAGAGCCACTCAACACCAGCTCACTGACAGTTTAGGACACGTGTGAATACTTTTTAAAGAAAGGGGATTCTGACTCAGACATTTGAGTTATTCCAGTTTCAAGAGTGTCAGTTCTTACCTGGACAGAAAAGGTAGACAAGAGGGGCTTGGCTTTAATAAAGTACATAGACTCTAGATAGTTTCTAATACAATGAGATTAAAATAGGCCCATAAACCAACATATTCAAAGATCCTGGGCCATAGCTAAAGAAAGTTAGGCAACTGTTTTTATGCCCAGAGAAATCAAAATGAATAATATATAGCTATTTGTAACGGAAAAACACAAACTTCAGCCTTTTTCTGTTTTCACTGGACCCTCAAGCAGGGCAACAGGAAGAGAGTGTTAGCTACAACACCCAGCTTCAGATGCCTGACGCTTTGTCTTCTGCATATGGAGACAGAGTCCTCGTGGTGATTCTTCACACAGGAAGGGATGGGGGCAGCTGATACAGATAGACTTCATCCTTGTCTGATTTCATCACATCTCCGTTATTCCTTTTCTTTCACATTAATTCTCCCCTTAGTGTTTGTACCTTAAAAATATTTGTAGATGATCTTTATTAATAAAGTCTTTTAACTGATAATGAGCCAAACTCTACATGTTTACAAGCATACCTTGCACTTTGCTTTATTGAACTTCTCAGATTTTTTTTTTTTTTTTTAACAAATGGAGGTGTTGTGGCAGCCCTGCAACAAGCAAGTCTTTAGGCGCCATTTTTCCAACATCATTTGCTCACTTCGTGTCTCTTTGTCACATTTTGGTAATTCGTGAACTATTTCAGACTTTTTCATTATTATGAAATTTGTTATGGTGACCTGTGACCATCTTTGATGTTAACGGCTGTGACTCGCTAAAGGTTCAAATGATGGTTAATATTTTTTAGCAATAAAGTATTTTTAAATTAAAGTTTGTACATTGTTTATTTAGACATAATGCTATACCACACTTAATAGACTATAGTGTAAACATAACTTTTATATGCACAGGAAAACCAAAAAGTTTGTGTGACTCACTTTATTGCTATATTTGTTTTATTATGGTGGTCTGGAACAAAATTTGCAGTATCTCCAAGGTACGCCTGTAATTATTTTTATTTTTCTCCTTTCAACAAATTTAGCTTAGTGGTTAAGCAAATGGGCTTTAGAATCAAACCTGATTACAGCTTTCCTTATTTATTTTTGGGACATTCTACTTAATATTGAGACATACCTCCCAAGACTCAAATGCCTCAATTGAGAAAATGGGGAAAAATCACAGGGCCCTTATCAGAGGATCGTGGGCTCATTAAATGAGAAAATTACTCAGTCCCAGATAATATGCTAGAAGCTCAGGAAATGTTTTATGAAAACATTTCAATTTTTTACAACAGAAACACTTAAAATTTTCCAGTTTCAGGTAGAATTGTGGCTTCAGTAATTTGTACACAGCAGTATATAGAAGGAGACTTTGACTTTCATGGTGGTTGATTTCATCAAAGTGGATGGTCACTCACAGTCCAAGAGATTGAGAGAGCAGCTTTTAATTTTAGTTATTTATTTTTTGCTAGGGAAAAATAACAGCTTCTAAATTATAAGGCCTAAATACCACACAAGAGAAAAGAGCTAACTGAATGTGGAATTTTCTTTTAAAGCCATCTTAAAAAAAAAAAGCGAACTCTCCAGCTCTTCATTAATTCCACAGCTTGAGAAAGTTATGTGAATGTGCGTTAGATGATAGTAATGTTTTAGGATAATCTATCTCCTAAAACATTTTTGTGTCATCCATTAAACTTGTTACTCTGTGGGTTATCTATACAATTGATGAAAGAGCCAGCAATCTCGCTGATTTTCATTTGAAGTGAAATACATTTTCTTGGTAAATTTCAGCACTAAGATTTTATTTTCTTTAAAAAGTTGGATTGAAGCAGAGAAGGGAAAGGGTGATGCAAGAAACAGTCTAAACAAATAGTGCTATTTTGTGTTCACTGTGGTCTGCTCTCTGTGACTAATTATAATTGTAAATTTTTGACATGAAGAAAGTTTCCCTTTGCCTTCCCTCTCCCCTTTTTCTTTTATGCTCCACCTGCCAGGATGAACCTGGCCAGAACCCATATGGTTATGGGAGAATGAGCTGTATTCATTTCTGAGTTTTTGGCATCTCCTGTTCTACAACCCAAATTGGTCTCTAAATCTAGCAGAGTACCTAGTGGACCTTAGTGTTTGTGGTTGGAGAGTGAGTGGGTTGGAAGCATATGTGGTTTACCTTCATTTAATTAAAGGCCAGTGTGACTTTTGAAGTTAGTAATTTCATCAGTCACACAGCCCTGATTGAGGATAATTGAGGAAGTAGCTGGGAGTGAGGAGGAGAGTGGGGTCATTTCACTGATGGGGCAAAGCCAAAGTCACACTGGCTCTTTTCCCCTTCTGTTCTGGGGTGGAACTTCATACATGATGGAGGAACAGAGTTGCCCACCCCAAGGATTTTTTTCATGTACTGTGATTTAAAAAAAAAAAAAAAAAAAAGAAGAAGAAAGATGGCCGTTTCAGCATTTTTATAAGCTAAGGCTATGAAAGCTATAATTTGAAAAACTATGTGGGTGGCATTGTTGTTCAAGAGAAAAGAAAATTATGGAAAAAAAATCCCACAAAAAAAACCCAGACACACAAACTAGGAGATGCTAATTACATAAGGTGGTTAATTTAGGAAATATATAGCTGAATTGGAGTCAAATCTTATATGGCTCAGATCTGAAAGCAGCAGCAGAATAACTGCAGGCCCTGGGACAGTCTGGCACAGATTTTGTAGGGATAAAAAAAAATAACATTAGCAATAGAAAATATTTGCTGAGTGCTTACTGTGTGCCACGTTTTGTGGTTTTTAATGTTTTATCCTATTTATTCTTTAAAACTAGCCTTTAAGATAAGAATGATCATTTTCTCCCCCCATTTGTCAGATAAGACAGCTGAGACATAGAATGGTTACAGTGTACAAGTTACTTGTACAGTGTACAAGAGGCAGGGCTAGGACCCAGGTCCTTCTGACCACAAAACCTCTTTTGTTTACTAAAAGCTCCTTCTCAGAGAATTTTACTATAATTCTGTAAATAAGAGAACTTCACCAGGGAGCCAAATCCAAGAAACTGGATTCAAAAGAACAAGGAAGCTGAAAGGAACCTGCATTGTCACTTTCCTCTGTATAATATCCTTAATTTTTGTTCTTACCATTCTGGGGCTTATTATTAATGTTAACCAACTTAGACACACCAAAAGGTATTCTTTAAAGCATTATTTAAAGCAATTTAACTTTAAAATAGTATTCTTTAAATTATTATTTAAAGCAATGAAGATTTATTCCTTAATAAGCGTTTAATGCAATACCCTTTATGGGTAGACTAAATCAAAATTAAATCTGTTTTTGAGATGTTTAACTTAAAGCAGTGTCCAAATGATTAACATGGAAGAAATTTGCCCCAGGGAGAGGGTAAAGACATCCATGTCTTATGTCTCTTTTGGATTCTAACCTCAGTTACATTGTTATCTATTTTCCTCCACCCCCTCCTCCAAAGGAATTTGGAATCACAGTGAGAGACATGGAAACCCCCATCTCAGTAGGAAACCCCCTATTGAGAATCTCTTTCCTCATGTTAAGACCAACCCCATTTCATCTCTTCCGAAATGTATTCACTGGTTTCAGCATAGTGACTCCAATTTTTTTTTTTGCATCTCAGATATTTACACCAATTTGTCAGCAGCAAGTATATCCAATTTTTACTTGTTTGACTGCTTTCCTGAAAGAAGATGCTTTGGAAAATAAAATGCAACATTTATCATTGTTTGGTTGACCATGGGAGGTGAAGTTTGCTCTCTTCCCTATGACCCAGTTAGTTCACATAGCTGAGCCTTCACAGCTCCCTGAGCCTAGGGTTGGATAACCCCAGTCCAGGAGAGACATTAGCAAACAGATTTTTGAAAGCAGGGCAATGCTAGGAGAAACTTTAAAAAATACAGATAAAAGTATATTGGAGAATCTACACTTTACAAGTTGCAACCTGTTTCAAAGCCAGTGGATACTGACCATTGCAGTTTTGGATTTTCATGAGGACTGCAACATCACGTATTACTGAATATTGGGGGATGGAAAGAGGAGAGAAAAAGTGTGAATGTCTGCTGGAAAGGAACAAGATGACTGATGGAGTTTCAGAGGGAGGGTATGAATATTGTTGATATATATTTGACTATTTTTTATGGAGTATTTTGAAAATTAATTTAGTTTATTCAACAAATATTTGTTGAGCACCTTCCACTGGACCCTTTCACACTCCCCAATTCTTGAGTCAAGATGTGATAGACTATTGTGAGCAAATAATTTGAAAAAATTATCAGAATAATTCTTTTGCTAAGTTAAATTTTTTTTTTTTTTTTGCGGTACACGAGCCTCTCACTGTTGTGGCCTCTCCCTTTGCAGAGCACAGGCTCCGGAAGCGCAGGCTCAGCGGTCATGGCTCACGGGCCCAGCCGCTCCGCGGCACGTGGGATCTTCCCGGACCGGGGCACAAACCCGCATCCCCTGCATCGGCAGGCGGACTCTCAACCACTGCGCCACCAGGGAAGCCCTAAGTTAAATTTTTTTAAGCTCTGTAGTCTGGGGTTTCTCCTTTTCTTGTTTTGCAAGATGCTGTGGTCATTGATTATCTCCTGCTTTCAGAACTTTCCTGCTAGTGACTTGTAGGTGACATAATATGAGTGTTTTCATTCTCAGATTTGGAGCCTCAGAACAAAGGGCCTGAAATATCCTCATGAATGACATGAGAAGGAGAGAACAGAGAATTGTTTTCCTCTTGTTGTCTTTGACACATTATTAAAGCAATTGACCAATTTTGATTTAGTGCACATTATACATAGGTGACATTGTGCTAATTGCCGTTGGGTATTTTAAAAAAGGAAGATTAAGTTCTAATAGCTAAGGAGCTAGGTGTTGTTGGCTAAGTAAAACTAAATCAATTTGAAAAATTCTGGTGGGTATATAAGTAAATGCTAACCCCTGTGGTTCAAAGGTCTTGAGGAATTAATTCATAGTTCTTGGTGGTAAGCAAGGGAGACTGAATCTAGTAGACTAAGCAAAATGGAATTTAAGTTTATCGTGTGGCTCACAGAACTAACTGGGAGAGCAGAAGAATAGACCTAGAAAGCTAGAATAAGCGTTCTGAACAAGGCATGGCTTAGAACACATCTGCTGAGTAAACTGCTACCCTTTCTGCCAAACACCAGATTCTGGCATCCGTGTGACTGCTAATATTGGGCCTGACACTCAGCCTTGCATCCATTACAACCCTCCTGCCACGAGCAGAGACAGAGCTCCTTACTCCCCTCTCTTGTATCTCTAGTCACTGGGTCAAAGTCCAGCTGTGTGAGTTTGATTGGAAGAGTCCTACTCCATATCTGAGTCTTAGGAGGAAGGGATGCTAGAAAAGCAGTCAGCTAGCACTTTTGTTTCTAAGTGTGGTCTTTGCTGTCCACCAAAACTAATAAACTTGGAATGCTCAAAACCCCATGAAATGGGGTTCGGATGCCGAGTAGCCAAAGTAAGTGATGGATTGTCGTTATGAGAATCAAAGTAAATATTTAACTCCCAGGCTTATTGATCCATATCTACATATGTTGGATATAGTGGAGGGATTTCAGACTTCGTATTACTTGGTCTTTTCTTTATAAGGTCACATTTGTCCAGTCAACCATCCAAATTTTATCTTTCTGCCTCATCTTCTTTTGTGAGGCGTTCTCAGATTATTTCATATGCCATTTCCCTTTTTAGACAGCAAACAGAAAACTATTGGATTGATGTGTCATCACTGGAAAAATAACAATTTTTAGAGGAGTTTCATAGTTATTATGGAAAATATTCTGGCTGACAACAGAAAAGTTTCTTGCCCTAAAAAAAGCAATATATTCTAACCAAAATAGCATTAAAAGCTTTCAACCTTTAGGATAATATTATAAAGGAAGAGTAATTAGAAAATTTCTAGTGAAGTGTCACCAATGTCAAGTAGTATAATAGAACACATAGAACTGGAAAAACTTACTGATGCCCCAATGAAAACAAATAAAATGGGATATATTCTAAAACTTCCACGTAGTCCCTATATTGAACAAACTATAAAAATGAACACCTGAGGTTGGGAGTGATCTTCTACAGATATTATAAAAAATGACTTTTGACCATTACAAACTTAAGGAATAAGACATACATGACAAACCATTTAACGTGTTACTGGAACCCTCAAAGGGAGCTCCTATCTCCATGCTGAAGCTAAAATAATTCTTTACCAAATGCTGAAATCACTTCATTTAGAAGAAATGAATGTGTTGTCCTCAGACATATTATTGGCTGGTTTATTATTGGTTGACTTACCTGGGGTTGTGGCATCTAAGGGCCATCGAACACCAAGACTTAACGGAATGTGCCCCAGCTACAATAGCACCTGTGCTGAATTGGATAGTTTTGCCCCATTTTCCCATTTTACAACATTCGATAACCTTCCATATGTCTCATCTCCCTCTGGCGGTGTGTAGATGCATGAGATGAACAGCAAACAACTAAACACAGCACTGGAGCTGATGAACCCAGCGTTAAAACTTCCTTGGGTGCTCACAAATGCAGTCTCTGTGTTTACTTTGTTCATCACTTGTGATCTAAGAACAGATTCCTAACGCTGTGAGATGCCTGCCTGGGCATGAGAAGAGGTTACAGGTTTTTCTCCAAGGGTGTTTCTGGTTCCATTTGCTCAGATCGAGTTTGAGCTGCGAGACACAAATGGCAAAAATCAGTGGTTTTCTCGCTGTTGTTTTCTGGGGGTCCCCTTGGTTCATCTGTGGTGCAGCAGGAGCCACTCAGGGGATCTCAGGGTGGCTTGGTGGCCACTCAACTGTCAGTGAATTCCGTTCTGCTTTTATCCTTTATATACTGGGACTTGGGTATGATTTTATTTAATTAAAAAAAATTCTACTGTTAAACACAGAAAACAACAACAAACAATAACAACTTTGGAAATAACCAGCATAAAGAAAAATTCTAAAGGACCAGCTTTTATTTTAGTAAAACTTTTCATTCCAAATATTCTTTGCTTCTATAATAATAACTAACACATGGTGCTTAACTACATACCAGGCACTGTTCTAAGTGATTGACATATATTAAATTCATTTCATCCTCAAACCAACTCTGTAAGCAAAATACTGTTTTACTCCCACTTTACAGGGGAGAGAAATACAGGGACTGGGAAGCTTTGTAGCCTGCCCAAGGTCTTACATCCATTTCATGGCGGAGCTGGAATTTGAACTCCAGCAGCCTAGTTTTAGAATTCATCCTTTAATCTACTTTGTTATATGGTTCTCTGCTAAATGCCATTCTATGTTATACTGTTTCTCTATCCATCCCTTAGCGTGTATTTTTTAAGCCATGATGTGGTCTTTGATTTAAATGAAGTGCTTAAGAGAGGTAAGGGCTTGCTACAGAGTTAGGATTAAATTTTGTGACCATTCAACATGGCATCTTGCACAATTGTTACCTTTTTCAAGAGATTCCTGAAGCTTATTACACATTTATAGTGAACATGTTGGAAGACTTACGGATATGGCATGATTATTTCCCCAAATCCTCTGAATAGTGATGATTATAAGGCTAAGAAAGTTAAGTGCTTAAAAATATCACATACTTAACGTGTATCATCTGTTGACATTCAGTAGGAAGTGGTCCTTTTTCTATTTCTGTTTTGCCTCTCGCTTCCAAGAACATAACTTTCAATTTTCCCTGCATCTGCGTATCTGTCAAAATCACAAGTATTGTTCGTAAAACAAATATGTGACCAAATGATCTGAGCATAATCATTCAAAATCTCCACATACATTCATTCTTTCAAACTTCTCGGCCTTAGAGAATCATTGCATCATCTTTCAGACTGTTGTGATTACTGGACTGGTACTGGGATATTTTCTACTGTTCATCTAGAACAAAGCAACGCAGAGATTCTCTGATCTGTATAGCTGTCTTTCTCTTTTGGCCTTGCCATTTTTCCTTGTTGTCATGGTCTTCCTTGAGGCACAAAAACTGGATTTCTAATTTCTCAGAGAAGTTTATGACCCAGTGAGATTGTTCTGGGTAGTTTTCTCCCATCAGTACCACAATTTGGAATTATTAACCATTGCAATGTGAAGTGAAGTAAGCGATGGTAATGTTCAGAAGGGATAACAGCTGGCCTTTCTTGAGAGTTTACCTGTGTCAGGTATTTTGCAAGGAACCTTATGCATATTATCACATTGAATCCTCAGGCCAACCTCCCAGTATGTGCACCTTGAATAAAAGACGCACCATGACACTATGAAGTGAGAATGATTGTTTCCCATTTTCTATATAAGAAAAATCATGTTTGAAGGGGTTAGTAACTTGCCTGAAGTTCCAGGCAGCTAATAATTGTTAGGAGTTTGTTCTGACAACAAAAGCCCATGTTGAGTAACCAAACTATTATGCTATTCCTCCTCAGTTTTAAGCTTCAAAAGGATGGATGTGAATTTGGATGTATTCAGACATACTGTGGTTGAAAAAAAGAGGGGAGAGTGGCATCTCTTAGGAGTAGAATCCCTAGCAAGGGTTGCTATTAAATATATATATTTTTAATTTAATTTAATTAAACATTCTTTAACACAAGTTACATATGGATGATTCTGTGACTGGCTATAGAAATTCCTCTCCACAGGGATTTTCTTACCTAATAAAAAGAATGTTTCCCCCCATCTCCCAACTTTCAATTCTCTCAGCTTCATTTGAAGAAATGCAGAAGCATATGTTGCTCTCCCATCATACATACACCAGTAGATGGCAGCAAACGTCCACCTTAGATGCCTGGAATTTTTGCATGCGAGCTCCTTCGTGGTGTGAAGCTGGAGGCCGCTTTTAAAAATATCATCCACGCTCCTTACCTGACACGTTGGAAGGGCTAGTTTTCCAGGTCGCACATGTCTTATTACTTTCGAAAATAATCATGTGGAAAGGCTTTCCACTGTTTGCTGCTACATTTCTATGCAGTGGTGACCGTCAAGCCCGAATCAAACTAAATAGCAGGGGGAGAAAAGACAACCACCCAGAAGAGGCGAAAATAATTTCCGTTAAGAATGTTCCTCATGGGTTTTCAAATAAGGTTTCATCACCCAATCTTATCAGTGAAGTATTCTTGTTCATAAATTATTTATCAGTCTCTTCTATCACATCTTTTGTACCATTGAAACAAGCAAAATCTAACTTTGGGTGAATTTTCTTTTAAGGATATCGAGAGAGAAACATTTCTCACCACCCTTCACTGTCAGAAATGAAGCACAACCATTATGTAAACCATATACACCAAAAGGGTTTTCTTTTTGGTTGTTTTCCTTTTAATTAGAATTTTCTTTTCAAACAATATTACCCTTGGCATTTAGCATTTTGTCTTAGTATTAATTTAGTTTCAGCCTGTTATTGATTCATGATTCTGGGCAACGTGCTGTGGGTTTTATGGACGATGTACTGTGATTGATCTGCATTTGAAACAAATTGGTTCCCTGACCTGGGAGAGAAGGGCCTTCAGTACAGACAGTGTTGTTACTGCTAGCTATTTGACAAGCAGTTAGCATCTCCAAGTTCTATTTCCTTTTCTCTATAATGGGGATGAAACTATCTCACAGGATTTTGGTGAGGATTATATAAAATTAAATGAGGTAATGCAATGAAACCCCTAGCTTAGTACATGTCAAAAATTCACTGTTAGCTGAATGTGAGTTGAGAGGATAAGGGCTGTTGATAGCTAAGACTCCTTCCAGTTTTTAGTGTCTGTAACTCTGATTAGTTTCTTCCCTTTCAACCTCAACCTTATTATCCACCCTAAGAAGGGAAGAGGCACTTGAAAGATGCTGAGATGAAAATGTTCTAGAGGATGAGACCCTTATTCACCACGGAGAAGAGTGGTCTTATTTTTACTACTGAGAGGTGGCTATAGTTTATCTTTGACAAAAGGTCATCAACCAGCAATGAGAACTCATGGAAAAAAGAAGAAAAATGATACCATTAGGAAGAGGGGAAAATGAAAAGCAAAGGCTCTGATGGAATACAAAGAGTACTGTCATCATTACCTGCACTTGATCACCATGGAGAATATTTTCCAGGATCTGGAAACAAAGGAAATGATGTTTAAAGAGCACTTCAAGAACTAGGTCAATTATAATACAGAGACTCTCACCTAAGAGTCTCTTATTTTAATTTTGCCACTTATTTTGGAATTAAATCCTGCATCGGGAGATAACACCATCCCTCACCAATGTCCATTCGGCAGCCCATCTTATCAGGTTTGGTATTTCCCTGGCATTTTGGGACAATCCATCGTTGCTCTGCCGTAGCAATTCACAAGCATCACCACAGTGTGTTTTGTTACTTTCAAGGGAGCTGGTGTTTTAAAGTCCCGTTTTGCTGATGAGCAAGCAGAGGCAGGGAAATTGATTTGCTGAAGACTGCCTCAGTCCAGAGTTAGGATTGCATATCAGAGATCTGTGAGTTTCTCTTATTATCACTGTCGCTATGGCTACTAATTAGACTGAGAAATAGTGGTCGTGTATAGTAGGCATGAGGTAGGCATGAGGTCTTTGAAAGCAGAGTGACTGCATGGGTTCCAATCTCCGTTGCTATTTCCAGGCTGCGTTACTGTGGCCATGCTGCTTGTTGGGGAGGGTGGACTTATAGTCACTGTGGACAAGGGTGGTGGTGTTTTTACTCCTTATAGGTGGTGATAGCTCATCTTTGCTCATCCAACAATGAGCATAATAAAAAATAGAATAAATGATACCTTGAAGAAGAGGAAACAAAATGCTTTCAATAAACAAAGATTTGGGTGGAAACAGGAAGGGCACTGTCATAATTCACTGCACTTTAGAAATATGGAGAAAATTACCCAGGATCTGAACAAAAAGGAAATCAAGACCAGCTCTGAGTCAATTCCTGGTTGAAATCCTGGCTTCTAATTAGCCATGTAAGTTGGCCACTTCTCAGAGCCTTCTCATCTTAAAATGGAAATGGTAACAGGACATCCTTCATAGAGTTAAATATAAATGAGCTTGGGCTTCCCTGGTGGCGCAGTGGTTAAGAATCCGCCTGCCAATGCAAGGGACACAGGATCATGCCCTGGCCTGGGAAGGTCCCATATGCCGTGGAGCAGCTAAGCCCGTATGCCACAACTACTGAGCCCACGTGCCACAACTACTGAAGCCTGCGCACCCAGAGCCCGTGCTCCGCAACAAGAGAAGCCACCACAATGAGAAGCCCGTGCACCGCGGCGACGAAGAGTAGCCCCCACTGGCCGCAGCTAGAGAAAGCCCGCGCGCAGCAACGAAGACCCAATGCAGCCAAAAATAAATAAATAAATAAAA
Source organism: Tursiops truncatus (assembly GCF_011762595.2). Classification (NCBI taxonomy): domain Eukaryota; kingdom Metazoa; phylum Chordata; class Mammalia; order Artiodactyla; family Delphinidae; genus Tursiops; species Tursiops truncatus. The sequence goes on along the minus strand of NC_047035.1, from coordinate 21,286,148 downwards.
GTAAAAAATAAAATAAAATGAGCTTATGCGTGGTGGAATGCTTGCCACAGTGCTGCCACATGGCAGGTGCTTGATAATACAAGTTAGCTATTACTACTGCCACCATATACCGCTACGTACCATTACTATTCTTTTAACTGTACCTGTGAGAATATGCAGTTCTTGCCAAGGGCTGAAGGCTCATTCAGCCTTGAATGTTCAGCTTGTTCATACTTGGTGTAATCAACAGTAAAACTTCCAAAATTTCAACAGAAGTACTAAAAAAAAAAAAAATCCTTCTTAAGCAAGTACAGTGTTGTGGCTTTATCTTGGCATTAACCTTGAAACACATTCATGGGATGTGTATAATATAATTGCCTCTCTTTGCCAGTTATTGGTTATGAATTGGATTTCCTGCCCCTAGGGATGATCCTGATGGGGAAAATAAAATGATTATGAGACAGGCCTCTGACAACGGATACTCTGTTTAAACCTGAAAAATATAATGAATGCTTTTTATATTGGTTGTTATTTTTTGATGACCCACTGAAACTGTTGACTCAGTATTTCCTTATCTGAAGATGTGGGGCTCAACTGGCTCCAGCTCTCATATTTTGAGCATTTATCACATGCCAGGTCCTGTGGTAAATGGATTACATACGCATCCTCAGGCACCTGGCAGCAGCCGTGTGGAGCAGGCATTGCTTCTGTTTTATGAAGGCGGGAGAGGATGTTCAGCATCTCGGCAAGCAGTGGAAGGCCCTGTGGCCAGCACGCAGCACAGCCAGGATGTGCACCCTGGTCTGTCCGATGCTGAAGCTCGTGTTTATAACAACTGCATAAGTCTAACATTACTACGAAGATCTCTTCCATATCTAACATCCTGAGATTGCACTTAAAGTACTCTTTCCTGTAGTCGGTAAAAGCGTTTTGACATATTGCCTTCAGCTCGAGGGGGAACAAGAGTTTAATGAAAATAAACATAGTAGATCAGGTATAAATTTACACATTACCACTCAGGGGTGCAGAACTGTAACTTTGTAGTTTTCTACAGCTCAGCTCCACTTTGTTCTCAAGTTCTGTCAAGCTGCCTAGAGCAGACAGCTTATTTTATGGCATTCTGGTATATTCAGTCCAATCTAATTGAAGTTGCAGTCCAGTGTCAGCATTATTATTTCAGCCACTGCCCGATTTGAAGCTTCTTCACTCCTAAGGGGTAACTCAGAATTTCAGGCTTCTGCTACCTCACTTTTATTCTTCTCTCTCTCTTTTTTTTTTTCTCTTTGTGCCATTGGGTGCTGGGAAAAGCTATAGCCCGTCATCCTGGTGGGGAGAGGCATCTCCAGTTAGTGCAGTGGCTTCTGGATCCTTGCTGACCACTGCTGGTAATGAATCTGCTCCTTCTTGGCTTCTGTTGTGTTCTGATAGCTGCTACAGATGATCAGATTTCATGAACTCAGCATCTTCTTTGTTCTGACATCCAGTAGATTTTTAGTCCTTATTTACCCCTCATTGGGGCATGTGGGAGCTATGAATCTGCTGCAGGTCACACACAGTTGGCTGACAGAGAAATAGGGAGAAACTTTTCAGTCCCTCTGTCTTGTCATTCCATACTTTTTAAATTATTTCCTCTATGAGTATCTCAGGTTGGCATACCTCCCGACTCTAGGCCAAAAACAAGGGGGTTCAGAGTCCACTTGAATAGAGAAGTAGCATTTAACTGTCTTGTTCCTTCTGAAGCTCTCTTGGTTCCTCCAGCCCATATCCACCCCCATCACCCAAGCTGGGAAGGGCTTTCACTTTACTTATGGGGAAAAAGCGTTCTTTATGTCTAAGCCTCTGTCCTTCCTGCTGTTCATCTGTTCTGCAGTTACATCTTCATGCTTTGCATTGTATGATGTGAAAATCCAGCTTTCAGAATTTTTAGGAAATTATTTTCTCTTATTTGAAGGCTTGCTTTCAGGAATGTTGTTTAATTATAGATCCATGGAAGTCTACTTGGATTAGACAAAAATTAAGCAATGGCTTTCTTATTCTTGGCCTGTCTGTGTACCCTTGGAAGCACTTGCAAATGCTTTGGCTATAATTTGTTGAAGGGCAGAGATCCTTGGGGAAGTTGGAAACAACTAGGAGTCCCAGTTGGGGCAGAGAACTCTGTCTCCACCAAGGTTTGCAACTACCTGAGTTTTTGCTGGAAAGCGGATGCCGGATCCACATCCGTATTTCTTGCTTATCCTTGTATCTGTGTGTGGCCATGTGACTGGTTCTAACCAACGAAATGTGAAAGGAATTTTGTATGTCAATTCTAGATTGCCGTTGTTTATTATGGATGATCTTTCTCTGTGCTCTCTCCCTTGTCTCCTGCCCACCAGCTGGAATTCAGTATCAGTGGTGACCTTGAGAGTCTCGTGTTAATACTGGCTGATCCTCTGTCAGCTTGGATTCCTGCATGACTCTGTGGAGTAGATGATCCCTGCCCATTCTCTTGCTGGTTTAAAAATAAACTTGTCTTGTGAGTAGCTACATGAAATTTTTTGGTTTACTTCTTTTATCAGCTAGTGCTACTTCAACCAATAAAGCAGGAGTGAAAAGACATAATATATTTCTAAAAATTATCCTTGCTACAATAGCAAGTAAAGTTTCCTTAAAGGGAACAAGACATCTTCAAAGTGAAAGACAAGACATTCCTTTCATGCTTTGTTTAGACTATACATACATGTTATACTTTGATGTTAGGTGTAAGTCAGGGATTGGCAAACTCTGGCCCATGGTGTTTTTATATGGCTGATGGACTGATAACTTGTAAATTTTTAGACAGTTGTAAAAACCAAACCAAAGAAACAAAAAAGAAGAGTATGTGGCAGACATCATATGTGACCCTCAAGTCTAAAATATTTACTCTCTGGTCCTTTACAGAAAATTTGCCATCTCCTGGCACAAATAGTGGGGAAACCAATGAGCTTAAACTACACTGTGTAGAGAAGACTGCTTTGAACATAAAGAATTGAATAGTCTATCTTGGGCTGACCTGTGGCGTTATGATTTAGGCCTTTGAAATTGATAGGAACTCTATGGAAAGTGTATACTTGACCCAACCCTGATGGAAAAGTACAAAGGTTTGCTCAGTCTTCATTTCTTGTTTCGGTAGGACTAGAAGCAGCTTGACTTGTTCATATAATTGGCTGATTAGTTTTGAAGCTGATAGTTTGTTATTAGACAGACACAGTCAGAGAGGAGAAACTATTCTTTTTCGTTTATTTTGGATTGGTAACTCCCTAAAACAAGGCCAATGCCCCTTGGATTTATAGGGTGGATGAAACATTTTCAATACTTCAATAAGGAAAAGAAATTCCCTTGAGACTTGAGTAACTGAAACACAGTAATGTTTTTCTCCTTCTCCATTTATAGCCTCAGAAAAGTCAAGCACATTTGTCCAGAATAACCTAGATTAACCATCAGTTTCTAAATTTATTATAAATATATAATATTCAGTAGGTTTGCAGCCAAACCTACCCATTTGATCCCCTGGGTCACTGATAATAATTAAGAAGGCTGTGCTTGTGGTTTCCAAGGGGGAGCAAAATCAAGACTATATTATGATTAAGCCTCTGCTTATGATATGTGCCAATGAGCAGGATTTGTTTAAATTGGCAGATTTTAATGCTTGTGTGAAATATTTTTTATTTTCCTGCCACTAATTATGTTATGATTAAGTTACATCCACTGGAGTGTAATTATCTGTTGCATAATACTTTTTATACACGGGTCCCTAGAAATTTGCTACTTCAATAGCGCTGACTGAGGGTTTGCTGCACCTTCTTGGTGATAAAACTTTCACACAGTTTGGTTTATCTTCTCCCTAGGAACTCCTTAGTAATCATTTTCAGAAGAATAAAATCCTAGTCTAGGTTGTTTATCTTGCAGATAGGTTTTCTCATCTGGCCCTTGTGAATTCTGGGGCAATCATGATGGCAGTGAGTCCATAAGTAGAAAGGGTCCTGCTCAACCATGGTAGTAGGAAGCTTCTCCAAGAGATGGCACTGAGGGTTCATTTTTATTTTAGTATCCATTTCGATAGCTTTGTGTTTTTCCGAGTCACAGAACAATGGAACTCTGATAGATGTTTTATAATTGACACTGCCTATTTCCTTCATTTTTATATTCTTCTATGTTTCAGATAGCTATATCATTTTCTTTACCTCTGAGACTCTGAAGCTTTATATTCATTCACTGTGTGGGTGCGGAGAATAAAGTTCCTCCTAGCTACTCCAGTCTTGGTTCCTACTCTCCCTTTTCCCTGCATTCTAGCCTGAGTGCCATCATGGCAAACACCTCATCTGTCTTTCCCACCATTCGATTCCTAAGAATCTTGGATGGTGCCTGGCACCTGACAGAAGTTTGCTGAAAGACTTAGTGAATGACATCTCTGCCCTGCAGTGGCTTCTGAGAGCCATCTCAACAATGCTTTTTGCTTTCTGAAGTTCATTTTATTCTTCTGGAGATTAGATGGTTAGATTCTATTGACTTTTAATTCTTTCCTTACGATTCTATGATTTCAGATATGTACCTTATGATTGATTTATTTTATTTGTTCATTCAGTCATTCAGCAAGCATTTATTTTGCACCTTCTATGTGCCAAGTAATGTTCAGAGTGCAGTGATGATCACAGTTGAAAAGGTCCCTGATCTCATAGAGCTTATATTTTTATTCTGACAGACAGAAAACTAAATGAATCACAGAAGTGTTAGATAGTGATGCATGCTCTGTAGAGATGAAAGCAGAGCACTGTGAATGAGAGTGGCTGGGGACTCTCATGAGTCCCCACTCCACTCTCTCATGAGAGTGGAGAGTGACTTTAGATTAGTTTAAAGAAGCTTCTCTAAGGAGGTAGTATCAGCCAGTGATGCAGGGGGAGTGTGGAAGGGAAGAGCATCACAGGCAGAAGGAGCAATGAAGGAAACTCCTCCTGCCAGGAACATGACTGACACATTCAAAGAAGGCCAATAGGGCTGGAGCGCATGGAACAAATGAGAAGCTGAAGCTTTGATTAGGCATTGGAGGTGGCTTGGTTGTGTGTCAGAATGGGGTGGGGACAGCCTAAAGATAACACTAATGATTCAACATCAAAACATTAGCAAAAGTAGTATTTGAAAAGCATTCTTGGGATGGAGGGCAAAAGGCTGAAAATTAATCTTTGATTTTAGTCCATCTTCTGCATTAACACACCTGAAACCTGGACAAACCTTATACGTAAGTGTAGGCTGTTGCACCAAATATCCTTAAAGAAGGGTCAGAAAATAAAAAGAGAAAGAAAAAAAAATTCTACGCAGTTTAATCCAAAATGGATTCGCAGGGGAAGGTCTTTCTTCTCGAAAGCAATTATATTTTACAGCGTATTCTTTTCCCTGTTGTCTCAGCTTCCCATGATGCCTGACTTCATTAAAGCCTGCAGGAAACAGTATTTTCTGTGATGTGCTAGTAGAATTATATCTTCTGAGCTGCGACTAATTGTTTTGATGAAAACAAGAAAACTGCAGTATCACACTATATGAGAAGAAGAAGATCAATGCTTGCACACTGGGCAAACTCGGAAAGAAAGGAAACAAAGAGAAAAATAACAAAACCACAGCACATTATTTTTTCTGTCACATTTTGTTTATATAAAATATAAAACTAGGAGAGAGCTTGGCTTAATGACCGATCAGAGTGCTGTTTGAGAAAAACTCGGAGCTTTGTACAGGCATTTCTATGTGTGTCTGTGTGATGTGTGTGTCTTCTCAAACATATTTTTTTGCTTATTTTGTTACAGTCTTGATTCCTCAGATTTTAAAATGGGGATAAGTGTGTTTATTGTAGCCCTATCTCAAGAAATGCTGACAAGATATAGTTGTAGTGAAAAGAGATACGATAGCTGAAATACCTGAATTGTTATTGTGCCCTGTCTACTTTAATAATATGATAATAATAATACTATGAACTCAAAGTAAACCAACCGCTTCTTTGTAGCTGTGAGGATAATTGGGCTCTATTTTTACCTTTGCCTCCAGAAGAGTGAGGCCCTGAGTCACTCTCCTCTACTCTGGGAACCCCACCTGGGTTACTTGGATTTGATCAGATCAACGGTGAAGTCCTTCCCTGTTCTGAGGTCTGTGATCCTAAATATATATCAACCCTTAATATTTCCTCCATGTATTTTGACTGTATAGCCACAGGGACTCATGGTTTATCTCCCAGTAATGTTCTGGTAATTGTAACAAATGAGAATAGAAAAGAGATAGAAGAAATACTTTATTTGAAGTCTATTTTCAGAAAGCAAAAAGCCTTTATATATCTACCAAATCCTTCCTACTTCTTATCACTATAAAAAGGAAACAAAATCATTGCTGGAACCAGAGGGATGATGGATCTGTTTGAGATCTGTGCTACTCACGTGTGGTCTGAGAAGCAGCAGCAACGTCACTTGGGAGCTTGTTGGCAGTACAGAATCTCAGGCCCTACCCCAGACCTAGAGTCAGAATCTTCATTAGAACCAGCGTTCTAGGTGAATCATTTGCCTGTTAAAATTTAAGACGCTCTATTTCAGATGAGGTATCCATTCTAACCTGAAACAGAGTAAACACACTGTTACTGCAAGGGACCCACCTGCAGCACACTGGTTGCTCTTGCCCTATACCTTGAAGTTTGTCTGCAGAATCACTTACAAAGTAGTATACAATGTAAGAAGTGGTATTCCTCGTTCAACTTCAGAGCTGAATCAGTGACCCGTTTCACTGTTGGTGGTTACTGTTCAATATTTAAAAGTGTAATTCACATTTCTGCTTGCTGAGATGAGCATATTTTGAAGAAATGCCCATGCTGGAAAAAAAATACTCACCTCAGTTTCTCATCTGAAGGCTATAGAATTGATAAGCAACCTCTCTATCTACTTGTTTTTAAAGTAATATTCAAAATAATGTTCTTCCTTTTGTGTGTGCATTGAATACAAAATTGTGTGTGTGTGTGTGTGTGTGTGTGTGTGCAGGAAAGGTGGCAGATGGATATTGGCCTCTGTTAAAATATACTTACTCTTGGTGTATGCATAGGGTCATAGTACAGTGGGCTCAAAGATGATTGTCTTGGATGGATATTTCTTTTCCTGCTATTAGGGCCTGAAATTGAACAGGTGAGTTTTGTACCACAGAGATGGTGATTTCACCAGAGAAGGTAAAAATGAGCTTCCTTGAACGCTGTTGAGTTGCTCATTTCACCTGAGGTCTGTTATGTGGCTCTGGGAGATTAGTTGTACTTTCGGTGTATCACTTGGATCCTTTACTTAGAGAAAAATGATTAGAGAATCTCAAAAGAACGCACACAGGCCATACCTTTGACTTAAACAGGAGCAGACCAGAAACCACACAGTGCAAAAGGGAATCTTATTGGCAAGAAGTGGGAAATCTTCTGGAGTCATCAGGGCAATATTTGAATTGGACGACAGCAGAAGTCAACAGACGTCAGGTTTCAGCTTTAAGAGCTGAGTGTGTCTTAGCTGACACTGTATACACTATGAGTTTGGAGACCTCGTTTATAATACAGTAAGCTGCTTTGGTCAGTCTGTATGGGAAGGGGGTTCTTCAAGAAATGGGAAAGCACATCAAAAAATCTTTTGAGTTCAGGTCTCCAATAATAACTCCAGACATACAGTTCTTTGCCTCTGAATAGCTGATCCTGTGGAGAAGCGGTAAGAAGCGGGGAGTGATCCAAAAGAGTTGTTTAATTTTATTCATATGGTTGTGGGCTTGACCTATGTCACAGCTTCATAACATGTTAGGTTTCCTGGAAGAAGCATTGGAGTTATGCTAGTTAATCCTTTTATTCTATAGATTGGTGAACTAAGTCCCAGTGAGCCTGAACGACATGCCAAGCTCACAGAGTTCGGTAGCAGAATTAGGACTGGAACTCAGTATTCTTAAATTCTAGGACAGTGTACCTCCTGCACCATGAGAAGATAGAATGTTATAGGAGCACAGCGAATACAGGAGAAAGTTAACCCATGAAAGTTTAAAGCAGACCCCCAGATTACAAGAACTTGTATCCAGTTGTCCCAGACTGCAAATGCCCCTTTGCCTAGCCATCAGTGCCATGACACACAGGTCCTGAACTTTTCCAACCTGGTATATGTGTGTGTAAAAGGCTTCCATACAAAGGAAGCTCAATGGACACCTTCATAACAAACTGGCAGGAGGGAAATCTGCTCAACCAGAAGATGGGAGGTGGAGTGTGGGTAGGGTGCTGCCAGCCCTTTACTGTGCATTCATTTGTTCAACAAGGGTATCTTGGCTATAAGCCAGCATCTGAGTTAAGCAGCAGTAATGTAAAAATGAGCAAAGTACATACTCTGTCTTCAAAAAGTTTATAATCCAGTGGAGGAGACAGGTGGGTAAATAGGCAATTTCTTTATTCACTGCATTTTTTGAATTCTGTGTCAGACACTGTGTTTGTCATGGGGAACACTATAAAAACAATCCAGACACAGTCCCTGCACTCAAGGAGCTCACTCTACAGCCAGGATAACAACATTAAAGAAATTTGTGAAGAATTAGTTTGGTGATAAAGGTTTATATCTGGATTTTGGAAGCATAAATTAAGGTCCTTTGATACAAATGAGGATGGGGGGTGGGGTTAGGGGAATAATTGACTTGAATTCAATCATGAAGAGCAGTGATGAATTAAGCAAGAGATACCCCTCAGAGCTCATGGTGTCCCTAGATTTTTCTGGCCCTTTTTCGTAAGTCATGGAATGTCCTTGAGAACATGCAAAGATGAAGATAGACTTACTTCCCTAGCTTGAGACAACGCCTTCTCACTAGGGCCCTGAGAGTTGAATGAGGCAATCACTTCTTTTGATTTCTTTGTCTAAGAAGAGAGTTTTGGCCCTTTCCCCAGCAGGCCGTTTTCCGCATGCATCACTTTGTGTGACAGCTCAGCTATATGATTAGTAGGTACTGACTTAAGCAAGAAACATCCTGCTGGATGTAACTGGACTATGGGGGCTTATTGTTTGGGGCTATTTCCATTGGGATACTGGAGACCTCAGATGGTTTGTTTTTGTTCCCTTTCCCAAAATGTTCCTCTCTGAGGCTTTGAGAATCCAAGTCAGGCTCTCAAGGACTGTTAAGCTTTCTAGAGAGTCTGTAGATGCGAAATAGAGAAATTTAACTCAGAAGATTGTTTACAGGTGCCGAATTGAAGTGCACCCTAGACCCACGATTATTGCTTCTTGTACCCGTGTTAGACTGTTCGCTTTGCAGAGACTGTAGGTTTAAGTTTACAGTCATTTCCCAAGCAACCTACCTGCCAGCCTTGCCCCTGGAGGTTTAGATGAGACAATTCTGGGTGTGGGAGTTTAAAGCTCTTGTCTTAAAGTACAAAATCATGTTGATAGCAGGAATTGGATATTTTTCATCTTTGTATTGTCAACTCCTAACACAGTCTTGGAATGTAACAGAGTTTTAATACATATTAATTTATTTTTTTAATTGAAAAAATTGGATATAATTTTGGTTAATTGGAAATCTTGTCCCATCAATGCCACTATCTAGCTGTATGATATTAGCTTTTCTGAACTTCTGCTTCCTTAGCAGTAAAATGGCAGCATTCATTCATTCAACATATGTTTATTGATCACTTACTGTATTCCAGGAAATGTAATATGTTCTAGAGAGTCTATGAAAGGTAATAGAAGAAATAGTCCCCACCCATTGTGGCTGCTTGTCTGCTGGAGATGAAAGACAGTTAAAAAGCTGATGTCATAGAAGTCTATTCATCAATAATGATGGAAACCAATAGTTACTTGATTAATTTTTAGGTTAGTTAAAGTGAGGAGTTATAAAACTACCCACATGCATTAAACATTATTTTTTAATTGTAGAATATACATAAAACTTACCATTTTGACCATTTTAAACTATATAGTTCAGTAGCATTAAGTATGTTCACATTGTTGTGTATCACCACCATCCTTCTGCAGAATTTTTTCATCTTCTCAAACTGAAGCTCTGTATCTATTAAGCTGTAACTCCCCATTTTCCTCTCTTCTCGGCCCCTTGCAATCATCATTCCATTTTCTGTCTCTGTGTGGTTAACTTCTTCAGGTACCTAATATAAGTGGAATCATATAGTATTTGTTCTTTTGTGACTGGCTTATTTCATTTAGTGTGTCTTCAGGCGTTCATCCATGTTGTAGCCTCTGTCGGAATCTCCTTTTTTAAGTCTCAGTCATAGTCCATTGTGTGTATATACCGCATGTTTCTCCATTCATACACTGGTGGACATTTGGATTGCTTCCAGTGTATTATTTTAGTTTAGACATTTTTATGTGGACTGCCGATTGGAGTTTTCTCTCATTGTTCTCACATAAACCATACCCATAATACGTCATCTAGCATTTCCAGTTTTGGTTTCTTTAATGTGGAGAGAGAACCTAGATACTTGTGAAGTAACGTGAGTACAGAATTCCAGATTTTTGTGATTTTTTTCCACAGTCTTTTAAATTAGTGTTGACTATACTAAATTTGATTGACTCATTTTTAGCAACTTATCTGTTCTTTTCAAAATATTTAACTTCTAGAAAAAATGCTCTTGCATACCCACATTTTATCAGTTACATACAGTTTAATTAAATCGTACAATTAGAATAAGAAGTTCAGCTGACATAAAATGGTGTGGAAACAAACAATTAGCTCTTGGTGAACATTTTTTTTAGAGCTCTATTTTATTTTATTTTATTTATTTATTTTTGGCCATGCCATGTGGCTTGTGGGATCTTAGCTCCCTGACCAGGGATTGAACCCATGCCCCCTGCAGTGGAAGTGTGGAGTCCTAACCACTGGACTGCTAGGGAATTCCTGGCTCTTGGTGAACATTGATGATGATGGCTGAAAGCCTGCAGGACTGTTAGAGAGCAGGCAACTAGTCAAGAGTGTGTTTTCAGAAGAGTTGAAAGGGTTAGTTAATCCAGTTGATTGCTTCATTGGATGTTATTTTAAAGGACTTATACTGTTAAAAAAAAAAATATCTGTGCTATTAGATGGGAATGCACAGAGGATTTGGGAACACAGGACTTCTAGTTACTAATCCCTATTAGTCTAGGGATAAGAAAGTACCTCCGAAGAAGGCATTCAAATTCATCTTGAGGGAGACTTCCCTGGTGGTCCAGTTGGTAAGACTCTGAGCTCCCAATGCAGGGGGCCCAGGTTTGACCCCTGGTCAGGGAACTAGATCCTGCATACTGCAACTAAAAAAGATCCAGCATACTGCATCAAATACCTGGCACAGCCAAAATAAATAAATCTTTTTTAAAAAAAAATCATCTTGAGGGATGGGGAGAAATTATCCAGAGAAATCTAGGGAAGATGTTTGAGGTAGAAGGAATAATATGTACAGTTGTATAAAACAGCAAAAGCATCTGGGACATTTAAATATTTTGTTATGTTGGGTGTAAAGGTTGCATCCCTTATTTTTTAATTTTTCCGGTACGCGGGCCTCTTGCTGCGGTGGCCTCTCCCATTGCGGAGCACAGGCTCTGGACGTGCAGGTTCAGCGGCCATGGCTCACGGGCCCAGCCGCTCCGTGGCATGTGGGATCGTCCCGGACTGGGGCACGAACCCGCATCCCCTGCATCGGCAGGCGGACTCTCAACCACTGCACCACCAGGGAAGCCCGCATCCCTTAATTTTAAAAGGCTTACTGTGTGCCAGGCACTGGGAGATACAATCTAAACAAAATAGACACGACTGCTGTCCACATGAAGATTACCATCTAGAGGTGAAGACAGGTACTTCAAACACAAATAAATATGACACTATGACATGTGTTAGAAAGGAGAAATGGGTACAAACAAGATCCTGTAATAGGGCAGGCAGTGTGGCACAGATATTGGGGGAAGTGTTAAGAGAAAGGCTTTGGCAAAAAATGTAAAAGTTTGGAGGTGAATATTGAAATAAAGAATATTCCAGAAAGAAGAAACACATGTGCAAATGCCAAGGTGGCAGGAGACATTAGAACAAGTAAGAGAGTTAAGAGTGGGGAGTTGGACTAGTACAGACAAGGTTCTGGTGTCATATTGAAAGACTGTAAGATTTGGGCTGGATGATTTCTAAGCCTCCTAGTTATCTCCATGTGTCATTCTCTAAATGTCATGTATGTCAGTTATACTCCTTGCTGCCTTCCTCCATTCTGCAATTATATTTGTTTCAAGCTTTTAGGGAGTTGATGAATGCATCTGGATTGCATGGTAAATCTTATCTTCTGTGAAATTCCAATGGCTTGTCAAAAAATTGTATCTCTGGTGACTTAAAAGAGAAATGAGCTATTTGTTGTTGTTAAGGCTTTTCTCTTGTTTTGCATCAAGTACGAGGAGATACTGAATACAGTTTCCAGAGTCCAGATTAGATAATTTCTACTGTCTGCTAAGCACTGATGAATCCTAATTGGGTGGATTACTTCAAATGCAGGATATTCGTTATCCAAAGCAAATGAAGTCCACTTTTCCCCTTATTCCCTTTGTGGGTAGCTTGTATATCATACTTGATTAAGTGATGGCAGCTGAGATGGTGGTCTACCTTTAGTCTACTGGTTTAGTTTCTCTGATAGAATAGTTATGCTTTGCTTATAAAAGTTCTTTCACTTAATGTATTCTTTGTGTCCAAAACTTCCCCTTTGTTATATAGACAAAGAGCTAGTAGAAGTATTCCAATGCCCACCCAAGGTGGTCAAACCTTATGTTGGATTTTGTTTCTTTTTAAAGGGAAAGTAAATACTGATTCTAAACATTTTCATGTCTACTTTGTGTATTCTTCTAGGGGCCAAAAGGGTGGGCCTGAGTGGTTTCATAAATCATTAATATTAATATTGTTTGACAGTGTAATTATAAAAATATATAATGATAATGAAAGCAGAGGAAATAACATTTGGTTTGATCCCAAGGTCAAATTATTTTCCTTAATTTTATATGTGAAATGTATTTTAAAAACCTCTGATCCTTCCTAAGATTTTGCTGCTTAATTTATGGATTTAATTGTGAAATGACACTTCCTTGTATACCACTGTGCACTAATTCAACTGGGTCTCATTTGAACCTTCCAGTTGCGTTTCAGAATTTCACATGTTTGATGTAAAGCAAGGGGATGCTAATGTTTGAATAATGACGTATTCTTTTGCATCCTCTAGCCCTATGAAACCACTTCCAGTTCCCCCAACATGACCCAAGACTTTTTATGGCTCTGGTTTTGAGTCTGCTGTTTCCTCTCCCTATAATGCTCCTTCCCTTGCCTGTTAAGCAGCCACACATCCTTTAAGCCTGAGCTCAGGTGTCATCTGCACTGTGAAACCTCTCTACACTCCCCTGGTCATAGGTACGTGTCCCTCTTTCCTGTTCTCATAGGATTACACATACACTTTATCATCACACTTATCAAAACTACTCATTCATTAGTTATTGTGCTAAATTTACTGTATTTGGCATAGGGATACTACAGAATTGCCTCAATAATTTTCTCCCCAGGTCTCTGAAGTCCTCAAGGGCAAGGAGTTCTTCCCTGGCACTGAGTAGGAACTCAGCAAATGTTCGTTGAATGCATAGAGTGGTGATAATGTGTGGCTAACCTGTATCGAATTGTTATTTTCACTGAGAGTAAACTCCTTACTTTGATCAGTTTATTTAACGCTCACAGCAATCCTTTGACGTAATTATCATCATACCCATTTTACCTTTAAAGATATACCGAGGTTAATTAGTTTGCCCAAGGTCATCCAGCTACCAAGAGAGGAAGCTAAGATTTAACCCCCAGTTCTGTGTTATTCCCAAGGCCATATAATCTGCCTCCCGCTGGTGTGATTTATGTTGAAATCACGGAAGCAGTTGTGTAGAAAAAATTAGAATGGTGATGAATAATAACTCACATCTGAGTGGTACTTTACCATTTCCATAGGATCTTACTGTGCATTATATCATCCAATTAAAAATTACAAGTTTTTACACACAATACTTTTCCGATTTGAAGGAATTACGAGTAAATTATGTATAAACTAAAGGAAACGACCTCCAAATTTCACCACCCAGAGATAACTTTCATCAGTGTTTTCCATCAATATTTTGTTGTATATTTTCTCTCCCCCCCATATGTGTGTATTTATGTGATGATGTTGTTTACAATGTCCCTTTAATAAGTTATCAATAAATATCACTAACTTTTCTTCATGTCTAACGTGATATTTTATGTTATTCCATTTTGGGGTTGTTCCATAAATTATTTTGTTGGTATTTATGTTGACTCATCCACTCTGATCCCTGGGATTTTTGCTTCCTTGCAGCACTGACGTGTTTTATCTCCAGAGGGCAGAAACTGGACCACTTGTCCCACATCTAATTACTCTTTGGCTCATTTGCATGTTCCTTTTCTCACTCTAATATTATTAATATAGTGGTCTGTGCTCACTCAGACCACAGTTTAGTCTTTGTCAGACTCTCTGCTCAATTAGGTCAAACTGCAACTGGCTTCCTGACTCTCTTTTTGTGGGAGCCACGAGTGTGAACATTCCATGATTTTCTTTCTTTGCTTCTGCATAAGGTACTTGCTGATGTGCACATATTTCTTTGACTTCAAAGACTTAACCCATTTTATTTTTTTTTAAATTAGACTCAACTAATTCTTTAATCCATCAAAGAAATTCTCCTTTTGATGAACTGAGTCCCTTAAAATTTAGGCAGTTTGCAAATTATCGTTATTAACAACACTATGAAGTCTGTAGGCAGATACTGCTATCATCACTCACTGACAGATAAGATTATGCAGTCTCAAGAAGATTAAGGGATTTAATCAGTGACACTAGGTAGCAAATGGTAGTTTCAGAACTTGGGTCTCCTAACTCTGAATGTGAATGTCTTAGCTTTAGCCATACTAGCTCTAATGGTGAACAATGTTATGACAGATTTATGGACTGTAAGAAGTAAGCATGGCTGTCATTTTTGCCTACTGAGCATCATGTTCCCAGTTTCAAATTTTAACTGACTTGAGAAGTAGTTAACTGGTTGTGACTAAGTACAAAAACTGATATGGGATTTTTTCTCTAACTCTTCTGTTAATCAGGTTTTAATTACATTTCATTGCCTGTCTTCAGGATAAAGTTCAAGGTTGTTAACTTGGCATTTAAGATATTCCACTGTCTGAGCCCAATCTACCCTTTCCCACTCTATCCTTTATTACTTCTTTACAGAAATGCTTTGTCTCATTTAAACTTTCTCTGCACTGTCGTCCAAATGTTTCATGTGTTCCACATTGATCTTTAATCTACTTTCCTCCATTTACCTGCAGATAAATACATAAAATGACTCACCTCCTCCGTGAAGCCTTCCTTTACCAGGCAGGTAAAAGAGATCACTTATTTCCCTAGAGTCAGAGAGGATTTGGCATCTCTTGAATTATATCTTTATGCCATATGCCTTTAAATAGGTTATATAAATGTTTGCTATCTCATGATTTCTATAGGTTGGAATTATAAACCTGGCGTAGCTGAGTTTCCTACAAGGCTGCAAGCAGTTGTCAGCCAGGGCTGGGTTCTTATCCGGATATAGAGATCATGGGGCCATCTTAAAGTTTATCTGTCATGGATGTTTAAAGAACTATATGTGAAATGAATAAACAAATAAATAAGTAATTAGACCATTAAGAAAAACTAGGCAAAATATAGGTGCATATTTTTCTGACCTTGCATAGCGAATGACATTTTAAATATAAGGCAATAAAAAAAGTTAAAAGAAAACAAAATAGATTTAAAAAAATTTCTGATTGTAAAAATTATGAAAAATTAGGTAGAAATTTTGAGACGTGATTTCAACAACCATGATTAACAAAATGTTAATGTCATGAACATATATAAAGCTTACACAGATTGATAAGGAAAACAGTAGATATTCAATAAACAAATGGGAGGGAACATGTAGGAAATCACAAAAAAGAAAATACAAGTGACTAGTAAATGTGTATAAATGTTTATCTTCATTTGTAATTTAAAAATAAAGCAATAGTAATACTTTCAAGTATCAAATTAATAAAATAAGATATAAAATGCTCAATACTGATAAAGATATGGCAAGTGAGCTCTCTCTTATCACTGCTAAGAGTGGAAAATTAGTATAACCATTGCAAATGCAAGCTATTACTCTGTTTCAAAAGCCTCAAAGTTGTACATATTATTTTACCTAGTAATTCCTCTTCTAGAAATTTAGCACAATGAAATAATCAGCAATGCAGACAAAGCTTTATGCACAATGATTTTCTTTGAAACACTTCGTAATGAGGCATTGAAAATAAACTAAACATCCATCAAGAGGGGAAATGTTGAGTAAATTCTGGTGTATCTATAGTATGGAATATTGTGGAGCCATTAAAGTGATATTTAAGATGAATATTTAATGATTTGGAGAAATGCTTAGATGGGTAAGAAAAAGCAGGATACAAAATTGCTTATAACATGGAACTAAAGTGTAAAATAATTTATTACTAGGAGGAAATACGTAAGATATTAACAGTGGTTTTCTTGGGATTCGGAATTGTCCCTGTCAGAAAATTGTCCTCAATACAGAGTTAATTGCCTTATTTTGGAGTGTTTGTAAAGTTTATCATATTACACATGTTCTTTCACTTTCCTTTTTTTTTTTTTTTAATAAAGAATTAATGTTGGGGAAGCACATTACCCTGAAATGACCTCAATCAAAGTTAGTTTTGGACACTTGTAGAAGTCACTTGACAAAATTGGTAGAAATGGAGGCAAAGAAATTGACTTCAGATTTAGAAATTATTCTTGGTCAACATGACAATGGCCAGGGTAGAATGACATTGTATACAGTACACAGTTAAAGAACACTTTAAAAAATAGTAGAGTAATTAAGGTTTGGTATTTTGTTTATTGACATTGTGAATATATTACCTATGGGAGGAATAAGAAAATAAAATATCCTGATTTATGTGAATGGATAGCTTTAGCTTAGGATAAAATATCTAGTGAGCATCACAAACATTTCAAAATATTTTACCTGAAGCTACTTAGCGGAAGTGAAAATGGCATGTACCAGGACATTGAGTTAGATGATTATGTGAAGGGTGTAGTTAATATTACTTCAAAGAATGTGAGATAGAAAAAAATAGATTTTTCTGTGTTCTATGTGCAACTTAAGTATGCATTCATAATTAAATTAAGATATTAAATATTATAGGTATACATTTGACCATTTGATTTATATTACTAGTAAGTAAATATCTAGCTTAGCTAAAAATAATAACAGCATCAAAAGTTTGATCTTCTAATTGTGAAAATGGAGAATTGCCTAATATTCATGCTCACTTTATATCTGACACATACTGTTTTATATTTTGTATTTTTCTGCAGTAAAAAATGTATCTTTTCGGACAAAAAAGTCAACACAAGTTTTTAGTTTACAATTTGAAAGGGAACTTAAAATTACAAATACCCTTAGGGGAGGGAAAATATCCTTCATTCCTTCTAAGATAAACAGATCTCAAATCCTTCTTACATTGGTAGTTTGGAAGTGTGTGTAAGAGGCATAGAAATTCCAGGAAACCTAAAGTGCTGGAGGAAAGGATCTTCTATGAATGCTGGAGATAAACTTCCCATTTTTCATGGTTCTTTTTATGCCTTGTTGTCTCACTGAACACAGATGTAACTTTTTTTTTGGTCTTCAACTACAACCTATCACTCAGAACATTTTTTGTTCCTTATGCTAAGCTTCACAAAGAAATGGAAAGAACTCCTTTCTCCAGAGGGGTGACAGAAACTTACTGGGCACGTCCAGTCCTTGATCTTGAGGTGAAAGTCAGCCTGTGGATGAACGGAGATGGTGTTAGTAGCCTCTGTGTTGTGACCTGCTGCTTTCTCGGTAAATGAAGATGACGAAACAGAGGATTCTATGCATCTAGCCCCAGTTTAGCCCCAGGCCTGGCCTTATTTAAAATAAAATAGCTGCAGTTGGAAGCAGAAAGGATGTTTTTAAATCTTTGAGCCCCAAATCCATATGATAAAGAACAACACATAGTTGGAGAAACAGAAAGTCATATAATATATTGTTTGGTCCACGTCTTATTTTTATTTTCTCCAGGTATTTCTCTCTGCTTTAAAATAAATGAAGAATGAGAAATTCTTACCTTCAGAAACTGTCCTAAAATTGAGTATTTCAGAAAAACATTGTCAGCCTAAATGATTAAAACTTCTACTACTCTCCGCAGCCTTTTTCCTCCCTTCCTCCCTGCAGAGAGAGGGGCACAGCACGCTGTGATTCTCATTTGCTGTCAACTTTTGGTTAAAAAACAGATGAAGACTTATATTAGACTGATAATTTCTTATCCTTGAGTTATTCGTAACTTGAGCAAACTCCACGTTAATGTATTATCCACCATTCGTTCACTGGGGGCTTGAACTTGAGTATTCTTATTAAGATGTCATTTCCAGAACCTCTGTATTCATTTATATTTTTCAAAAGATTGCATAAGAAAGCCTAGGTCTTGCTAACCAATTATAGAAATTTCTTTCGAAATTATTTTGAAAATAATGGCATTAATAGCTACTATTTACCAAATATTACTTATGTGAAAGCAGGTGTAGTTAAGAGCAGATACTTTCAAAGTCTGGGGTGTCTCTTCGAAGTGAGTCAGTTTGTCTGTTAACCTTTTGATGATCATTCCATACTGTCTATTAAATATTATATTGTAACATATTAATTTAATTGTTAAGAAAGATCTAGCAGCAGGTCTGTTTTTTCCCTTTACGGAGTGATGCCTCCAGGAAGAAAGAATGATTATTTGGTCAAATGATTGTTTGGTTTGTAAACAGGCAAACATAATTGGTATTCACGAGCAGGAGGTTCCTCATCTATAGAGTCCTTTTAGAATGATGTACCCAACCCAACTATGATAAACAAACCTAGAATCTGTTGATTCATGGAGGATGGCTTGCTGGAAAATGTCTAATTAGAATATAGAATGGGAATGCATTATGATCAAACAAGCTCCTTTTTTTGTATGTTATGCTCTTGCAAGCATCACTTGGAGACCACATGTTACATATAAGCTACAGAGTGTCTTTATGTGCTTACGGTCTTAGATTGTTCCCTTCTTGCCTGTGCCTTCTGATTACTCGAATTATCAGTACAGCTCGATATTGGGGAATACCTTTGATTCTTGTGAGCCTGATTTGACAAACATTTCAATCCTTTGTGCTATCTCAAATGCAGACCTTATTCAATACAGGGTTAGGGAGAACCCAGCTTGATTAAATAAGTGGCACGGTGTAATCAGGACCAGGGTCACCTTTAATAGTTATACAGATTATTCATTTCACTTAAGAGTCTTTAATGGTGGGAAAGTATACTCCATTGCTAAAAATTCTTACTATTAAATGATCAGGCACTGACTAGGAGTTTCAGGGTTGGTACAAAACAATCCTTTATGTTTCGCTTGTTTAAGTTTGGGTTCACCCAGAAGCAGGCCCTGAGACACAGAGTAGAGTGTCAGTAGCTTATTTGTGGGGTGGAAGGAACACCTGTAGAAATTGGGGAAGCCATACAGTAAAGGGAAGCAGCCAATCAGTGATGTGCTACTAAGCCAACTATGATGGCGGGTACGTTTTCATCCTAACATAGACTCTACCCCTTTGTCCGGCTTTTCCTTAGCCTACTTTCTATTGTCCCTGTCAGAGCCCCAGAAGGGACATGAGTATGAGTCCTGTCCCCAGATATGTGGGGGAGTGAGGCCATGGATGAAAGCGTGGGGATTAAACAAAGAAAGAAAATAAATATCCACAGCTGCATCCCTTATTTAACCCTTGGCACAAGCTGTGTCTGTGACTATATGTCTTTTCTTAAGGATGTGTGATGTCTTAACTTCAAAAATGGCCAAGAACCATATCTCTGAGCATGATGTATTCCTCACAGGACATATTGTATTGCCTTATATAGATTAAATGTTAAATACAGATTTCTTAAATAATTTTTTGTTGGTCAGAGTGTGGTGATTAGAGAGAGAAAAAGAATTGAGCTATGGAGTGAAATGAATAAAACCTATGCTTCCTGCTTTCTCTTATCTGATCCTTGTCACAAACTCAAATTGTAAGAGTTGACTACCTACTGGACCTCAGAGTTGTTGAAACTGAACACCCACCTTCCTCTTTTGCACATATATTCTCAGGAGAGAGTTCTGTGGGTGCATTTCAGAGGCAGCTGCAGGGGTGGCCTTTTTAGTTTGAGTACCAGAGCTGAGTCATTAACACTGGAGAACCTTAGTATTAGTCCACCTCCTCCCCTCTACCCACTGCTTCCCACCCAACATCTTTAAAGAGAAGAACATTTAAATCTAGATTATTTGGGGGTATATACTTTATGTTATAAACACTAAAGTCATTATCCCATTGGCTGGTTGATTTTAATTTGCTTGTCTGGTATCTGCTCAATTCCACAAAGGTTTGGAAGCAGTTATATATGCGTCTGTATAAAGTATAGAAAAAGCTAGAGGAAAAATACAATTGCTAGATTGTTTGATACAGATTAGAATGTAATAAGTGGACAAAGAATTGAAGGATCATAGTGGGAAGTACTAATCAGGAGAACCTTCTCGGAGTCAATTAATATATTATGACACACTTCTATTCAATCAGGTCCCTGGAGTGACTTTTTCTTTGGTTTTCTGCTGAGTTGCTCTTAGACTGTTGGTGTAATATGAAGGCTTACCCTTAACTAATATTCAAATTTTTCATCATGTTTATTTCAAAAGAAAAAAAAATGAGAACATCCTCTAAAGAATGGGACTGTTATAGCTTATATTGATAAGAAGCCTAGATATTTCATAAAGCACAACATTGTAGGACATTATCATAGAAACAGAGAATAACCTTTAGGAGGAGAATCAGAGTTATCCAGAAGGAAAAGAAAATCAGAAAAATGAAAGAAACTTCAAGCAAAAGGCAAACTTTTTAAAGGTTCCCACTGTGAAAATAAGTGACTGTGGTCAAACCCGCTTAAAGCTTTGCTTTTCATTTTGAAGTCTTGGAGCAGGGAGAGATCTTAGAGTTCATTTAGTTCAATCCCTTCATTTTACAGATGACAAAGCGGGAACCCAGAGAGGTTAAGTGATTTGCCCATGGTCACACAGACAGTGTGGGGCAGAACAATAACTGTATTTCAGATTGTCTGACTCCTGGTCCTGGGCAATTTGTACTACTTTTTATTGCTGCTTCCAGCTGATGTCATTTTGGGGAGGAGGCATCCGGGGGCCTGAGCAACGTGGGCCAGCAGGGAAAAGGAGAGATGCAAGATGCACAGGAGAGCTGGACACAGTAATCTAGTGGGTAGGCTGGAACAAGCAAGGGCCAATGAGCCAAACTCTACAAAGGGTATGGCAACCAATATGACTTTTTCCTTGCAGAACTGAATCTTTTATAGGATTGCCTAACTCTTCCAGAATTAAACATAGAGATAATTCTACCAAATCAAGCAAACTCTTAATTCTCATCAGCCCTGAATCTCAGAAGCAAGCTATGTAATGATGACAATTTGTGGCAAACAGTGGTTCCATGGGAAGCGCTAGCAACATGTCCAGAGTAAGTAACTTCATTCCTCAGATCAGTGACAGTTCTGAGAGCACACATGTCTCTAGGTTCAGGAAGTTAGGGTGTTGTTGTGATGTTCCTGAATACTGGAAGGTCAGTGCAGGAAATGGTGGTGGGGTGGGATGGGGCCAGGAGACACTTCAGGGCTTGCTTTCTTCCCCTTTATGTCAGTAAAGGCATTTTTCCTGAAGGTTGTGAAGAGGGGGGAAAGTTTTTGAATGTTTTTTATTATGATTGATGCTGATAAATATTTTCCTAAAAAAATTTTTCTTACCTTTGATTGTGTACAACAGTAGTGATTATGATTTATAATCTTCAAAGTAATACGTGTTCTTTTATCTTTTTCTTAGTGTATGAGCAGCATGTGTGATGGTTGCTTGAGGCTCTAAGTGGGCAATCTGGAAAACGTTTTCCCCTCCACACCCCTTCTCTATGCCTTATGTTCAGAATCTGTCCAGTCGACAGGCTGACGAGGAATGTTTCTCCTTTGAGACTGATTGGAAGAGTGAACAGTCAGAAAAACCTTCTATTGTTCTTTGAGCTTTCCCATATGATAGGGCCCAACCATTAACCAAGTCTCTCTTCATTGTTTTGTCTCTTAGAGGAGAGAAACGTTTAGAGGCACATTTGAAGATGTGCCAAATGGATTTCCTTAACATCCCATTAATTGGGAACAACAGTTGCATATTCACGTTTTACCATTTGCCAGATACAAAACTGCACATAGCAAAATGGAATGACTCTTCTTCTTTATTCCTTATTGTCTTGTGAAATAATAGGATACCATTCTATTAGAATGTGTTTTATTTATGTTAAATAATTGGCGATGGAAAAAATAATTGGCAGTGGGATTCTCTCTTTAAGGCAGTGTTAACATAAATATTTTGGGAAAGAATTTACTAAATCTGAAAGTTTATTGTTAGCATTCCACTCTTGTGAAGCAATGCCCCTGTCAGTGTGAATGTACCCTTTTCTTCTCACTTCGCTAAATTTAGCATAGATCATTAAAGATTAGACACTTCTAAATTCCCAAGAACTGCTGGGCCCCATTTCTAAAAGACAGGTCTTATGTTTCCAAATTTCCATTATCAAAGAATTTTGTAGAAACACCCTGGTTAGACTGATCAATCTTGGCTACGTTTGATTCTTTGTCTGAAATAAAACAGTCTTTCAATGCCCAAATCCTTTCAACACTGCATCTCTCTCATCCCAGTTGTTGACCCTCAAAACTTGCTAGAGGTAGAACAGTTTGGGGATATAAGGAGGTGGCATTTTGAGTTACATCTGCATGCCATCTGGAGTGTTTCTCCTTAGGAGGGTTGAAACCAACAGCAAAAAGTGAGATCAGTTTTGGTTATGATGATGTTAATAATAACAGTTACAAAACTATTGAGGGCCTGTTGTGTAGTAGAAACCTTCTAGAGCTGTCTCCTTTAAACCTCAAAAATGACCCTACAAGGTAAATACTATGAAGGAAAATGTACGTTGTTCTTCATGAGTATAATGGGGGGAAACTATTCTAAAAGTTTTATTGAGGAATAAACATATAAAGCAAAAATCTGATGAGTATCCACTAGAAGAATAGAGAAAAGGATGCTCCTGGTAGATGGTGAGGTTATGCAAAAGCCCAGAGGTAGCAAATGGTTCAAGCTATTCAAAAAGGAGAGAGTGGGCTAGTGTAACTGAAAGCTTGTGAGGGACAGGAGCATGAAGACAGATAAATAGGCAGGGATCAAAACACGAAAGGGTCTTTTTCTCCGACCTGGTTCTAAGAGTTGGTTATTTATATTGATGCTATCTATGTTCTCTACCGTATCAAGTCAGATAGGGCATTCAGCTACTTCTCTGAAAGCAAAACTGACCCAAGGCTTTGTGTCTGCTGTAGACTTTGTTAGAATTGAAGATACTGACAAAGTTATACGGTAGCCATGTAAACAAATTCAAATTTAAATATTAAGAGTCAATCTTTTAAAAACATCTTACAGCCATATCTACCATTGTGGACTCCAGCCTCCCAGAAGTTTGCTTCTCTCTCTTTTTTCTCTCCTCCCTTAGTCTTCTTCTCCCTTCTCTTAATATTTGTTCTCTCTTATGCTTTCTAATTAGCGCACACCTAGTTCCTGCTCATTTTGAGTGCAGATCAGTTTCATAATCTTTTCTTTCTGTTAACTAACATTCTCAGGGTCTCATCTTCCACCTCAAATGACTTGACTAGAAAAATAACTTTATAAAACAATGATAGGTCCTTTTCCATGAGGAATTCTGCTGACATATGTTAAGGTAATGTTTTTTTAATCCCTGTACCTGTGAATTGCAAACTCTCACTCTTACTAGTTCATCCACACAAAGAAGCACACAAAATAGTACACATTTCATTCATTTTTTGGTGACAGACTTACCACCAAGGGCTGATTTGGATAAGAAAATGAGCTAGATAGTATTTTAGTTGTGGTTGCATTAAAATGCTATCAGAATATTCCACTTTCCTGGGTCCATTACGTATAAGGAAATATGAGTTCTCTTTGTCTATGGACATGAGCTATTGTGACAACTTATTATCTAACCATCCCTTTACACCAAACCTGGCCTTCTTCCTTTTTTTATCTTGGTATGGAATTCAGGATTCTTTTTTCTTTTTTTTTTTTTTGCAGTACGTGGGCCTCTCACCGCTGTGGCCTCTCCCGCTGCGGAGCACAGGCTCCGGATGCGCAGGCCCAGCGGCCATGGCCCACGGGCCCAGCTGCTCCACGGCATGTGGGATCTTCCCGGACCAGGGCACGAACCCGCGCCCCCTACATCTGCAGGCGGACTCCCAACCACTGTGCCACCAGGGAAGCCCTGGAATTCAGGATTCTTGGTTGTAAACAATAGAATCTTCTCAGACTGGTTTAAGAAGAGCATATTAGTTAATTGAGTTTAGTTAGCGCACAGACTGTCAGAATTTCAAGAGATCCAGTCTCATAAGTTATGCAGCAAAGAATAATATCCAGATATATTGGAAAAGGGGGATGGAGGAGACAAAAAATCTTCTTAGATACTTTGTTTGTAAAGTCAACATAATTTGAAGATTAATTGGATATGGGGATAAGAGAAGGAAGAAATTAAATATGAATCTCAGATTTGTGGTTTAAGAGCTGGTGGTTTGATGATTCCATTTGCCAGACGTTGTAGACATTTGCCATGTGTGGCTATTCAACATCTTTTGAATTCCCTTATTGGGCCTGAACAATTTTTGCATTACAATACTGTCACACCAAAGTGGAAGCTAGAATTTATTTTTACAACTCTCTTTATTGCTAAGTTGCATCATAGGAGATACTTATTTTTCCCCAAAAGGAGCAGCGTGAAGAAATAGCATGTACAGACTCAATCTTTGAGATAGCATGGTGGCAAGTCCCAGAGCTTTTGCCTTCCAGTTTGGAGCATCTTCATCTGAGCCTCAGTATTGCTGCCAAGCAGTGGAAGCCGTAGTGTTTTTTGTTAGAACAGCTCTAATGGGATATAATTGGGTCTGAATCCTGGCTGCGTAACTTCCAGTTTTACTGGTATACCCTCCAGCTTCTTTTCAACTAGTCTTCCTCTCTTGCCAGTCTGTATTTTCCAGTGTAGTCAGAGTCATCCTTTTAAACTGAAAATCTGATAATATTGCTCCCCTAATCAAATCTCACCAGTGGCATTTTCTTGGCCTGAAGAATAGCGTCAAAACTCCTAAGATATTTCCTAGGGATGCCATAACAAATTATCACAAACTCGGGTGGCTTAAAACAAAATAAAAGTATTCTCTTACAGTTCTGGAGGCTAGAAGTCTGAAGTCATGGTGTCAAGGAAGCTAGGCCATGTGTCCTCCAAAGCCTCTAGGAGAGGATCCCTCCTTCCTTCTTCCAGCTTCTGAGAGCCCCAGGCTTTCCTTGGCTTATGGCAGCATAACTGCTGTCTCTATACCTCTGTCTTTGCATGACTTTCTCCTCTTCTTATAAGGAAACCAATCACATTAGATTAGGACCTACCCCAATTCAGTATGACTTTGTCTTAAATGGATCACAACTGCAAGATCCTATTTCCAAATAAGGTCACATTCACAGGTATTGGTGATTAGGACTTCAACATGCCTTTTGGGGTGGGGGACACAATCCAACACATAACAGTGGCCTGTGAGGTAAGCTACAGTGTGACCCGTGACCCCTGTGTACTTTTCCAACCTTACCTTGTTCATTCTACTCTCCAGCCACTCCTGAGTTCTTTCACGTTTTTGAAATCATCGTGCCCTCTCTAATCCCACACATGCTTACAAGTAGATCCCCTCTCCCTGGAATACTGTCTCTGCTTCATCACTCTCTCTGCTTCCACCGTCTTCCCTCCAATTCTCACATGTCCTTTATATCTCCTGGACACCCTATACTAGGTTAAGTATCTCTTCATTGTGCTCCCACAACTAATTGGACTTTCTCCATCATAATTAACACATCACAATTTACAGTGATTCTCACCCAATACCTTAGCTCCAAGAAGTCTGGGATGGTGTCCAATTGCTCAACAGTCAAACCCCAGAATTAGCACAGTGCTTGTCACATAGCAGACTTTCAATAAGAAAAATAAATTTGGCAGCTCTTTGGTGGTTTTGAATACCTGTGAACCACTTAGTTATGTAGCTTTGTATCTTGTTGGAAGGGCCTAGTATTTTGTCAGTCAATACTCTTTTTTTTTTTTTTTTTTTCGGTATGCGGGCCTCTCACTGCTGTGGCCTCTCCCGTTGCAGAGCACAGGCTCTGGATGCGCAGACTCAGCGGCCATGGCTCATGGGCCCAGCCGCTCTGCAGCATGTGGGATCCTCCCGGACCAGGGCACGAACCTGTGTCCCCTGCATCGGCAGGCAGACTCTCAACCACTGCGCCACCAGGGAAGCCCCAGTCAATACTCTTTAATACAGGGTCCTGTTAGTGGAAATAAATTGCAGTTTATTGGAAGGTTGTATGTCACAGAAACTTTCTACAACTTCCTGTGCATAGGAATGACCTTGGATAATAGTCCTGTGATAATCTCTTACTGGCAGGCTGGGTCCTCAGGTAACTTAATGAAAACACAATTTCACAATACTTTTTAGACTTTGCCCATTTCCATTGATTTATTAAAGTCTTTTATAACAATTTTACGCTAGTCATTACAATGATAATTAGTCTATTACTTTCTAATTATTATAATCATTATCAATTTCTAGCAATGTCAAGGCTTCAAACACCAAATATAAAATCAGTGTTTTGTGCAACCACCATAGATTACTGGTTGTTTAGATGAACTGCTTAGCATTCAGGACTGAGATTTCTGATTCCCACTCTATATTCTGTGTCAACTCCTCTCTCAGTTACTCATACCTCAAGAGGAAGGCTTGGTATTCCTCAAGTGGCAGCTAATACAAACGTATTTCAGTTTCATCCTTGGATCCTGTTTCTGTATTTATGAGGGATTAGGAGTATGTCTGTTTTAACTGTTCAAAATTACTTTTGAAATGCACTAATTTAACATTAGTATCTTATTCTCTGAACACGCATGCCCTTTCTGCCATCTTTTTGGTTCTTGGAAGAAGAGCATCTTAATGTTTTTATTTTTTAAACTTCTCTTATTTTACTATAAGTTGCATGAAGGATTAAAAGGAAAGAAGAAATAAAATTTCATTTGAGGGCTTCCCTGGTGGTGCAGTGGTTGAGAGTCCGCCTGCCGATTCAGGGGACACGGGCTCATGCCCCGGTCCGGGAAGATCCCACATGACGCGGAGCGGCTGGGCCCGTGAGCCATGGCCGCTGAGCCTGCGCGTCCGGAGCCTGTGCTCTGCAACGGGAGAGGCCACAGCAGTGAGAGGCCCGCGTACTGCAAACAAAACAAAACATTCATTTGAGGAAACCCTTTATCAAATTTTCTGCTAAGTTAATTTAGGGAGTTCTTAACTACCAGCATTATTTATATAATAGTATATATAGTAACAAACAGATGCTCGTCAGTGGCATATATTGTCATAAGAAATTGCTGAATTTCAAAGTCCAACATAACACTTAAGTAATCTGTTTTTAATCTCCATCTATTGTCTACCTAATGCACACAAACACACAGACACACACCGATATACACAAACATTTAACTGGAATTACATGAGTGCAGGAACCACTGTCTGTTCATCACTGTTTACCCAGCAGGGTATCCAACAGGCTAATGAAGAATCATAGGGCCGTGGGGTGTGTTTTAAGAAGTGAAACCCCTCTCCCTTTGTTCCTCCACTGGATGTTTCCATCTTTCTGCTCCTCTCCAGGGATTCCATGATTCTGCGAAGTGTATATCAAAGGATTCAGGGGTTGATTAATTTGAATTGGAAAATTACATCTCTGTTTTCACTAACTTCCCGGTGACACTTAGCATTTTCTTCAGCTGAGTGTAAGCCACAGACCTTAGTAATTTTAGCAGTCTTTGTGACTTTTTCACCAAGAGAAACCATAAATATTTCTTATAATGATTGTTGCATATATCACAAAGATATTTTTGAAATTGTGGTAGTATTCCAGCAAGATCTTAATACTGAATGCATAATATAGGAGACACATGTATTATACCACAAATTTGTTTCTTTTTAAAAATTTTGTTAACTTGTCTACTTTTCTTTGTAATCAGTTGAATTTTATGTATTTAAAAATATTCTGTCACCAGAATGACAAAGGATCCATGGCACAAAATGGTTAAGAACTCTTTGCTCTTGGCATTGTGAGCTGTAGTTTTTGATTCTTTCATTTTATTTGGGAGGCATTTACCTGGTGATTTAACAGGTCCCAACACATCAAGGGCGATAGTAACATGGGCCAATCACTTCCAGGTGATTGGCCCCGTGAGTCCTGGGATAACATCTCCCATGTCCCTCCTCACCTCCAGGGCTCTCCTCTGCCCACAGACAAGTTCAGGCTTCTAGTTGCCTGCATATGTATCCTTTCTCTGACTTTAAGGTTATTGCAGAACCATTTACCTTTTAGGCAACGTGAAAATTTGGGTCCAAGTCCTGGCTCTTTCACTTACTAGTATTGTGTCCTTAGATACTTTACACAACTACTCTGTGCCTTAGTTTCCTTATATACCTGATTATCTTCACTTATAGGTTGGTGGTGAAGATAAATGACTTACTATATATAAGGCCCTTAGATGGATATGTGACAAACAGAAAGCGCTATGTAAATATTTGCTATTTTTCTTAATGACTATCTTCATGAGTCCAATAACTGTGTAATAGGTAACTGTAATTTTAAAACTTAAAGCACTGGACCTTATATTATGTGAGATCATCTTGACCTCACCCTTGTCTTATTCCAGCTGCTGCTGAGGCAACCAGCAATTTATGGGCTCTCACCAACACATGCAGATCCAACACGGCAGTGCTTCATGTAGATCGTGCTGCAAACCTCTCTTCTCCTGCTCTGAGGTTTCCTGCTGAGGTAGAGGTTTGGTAACCCTGTACATGTACGTGTACAGCTCAGTGCCCAATCCAGAAGCACAGAGGAGTTAATGTCCCTGGAGAGAGAGGTCAGTGGATATATTTGCCATGTTTCGATGTTTTTATGTTTCTTGGAGATGGCAGAAATCCTTCCTCTACAAAGGTGTATTCTTCTAGATTTGTGTTTGCCTTCATTACCCTTATTCCATCTTGTTCCAGTCCAGAAGGAACACAGAATGCCTGATCTAATGACAACATTGCCTCAGATCAAAGAATCCAAAGAGGAGAAGACTAGACAGTCATCCCTTGGTGTCTGCAAGGGGCTGGTTTCAGGACCCTCACAGATACCAAAATTCACAGATGCTCATGTCCTTACGTAAAATGGCATAGTATTTGCACATAACCTTTCCACATCCTCCTGCGTACTTTATAAATCAACTCTAGGTTACTTAAAATACTTAACACAATGTAAATGCTATGTAAATAATTATAAATACAATGTAAATAGTTGCCTGTGCACAGCAAATTCAAGTTTTGCTTTTGGGAAATTTCTGGAATTTTTTTTTTTTTTTAATATTTTGGATCTGTGGTTGGTTGAATCTGTGGGTTCAGAGGGCTGACTGTATTAGCTATCGTGTATTCCATCACCCAGAATTGGCTTAATAGAATAACGATGGATTGCCTGTTAAAATCTTGGCTACAGTACCAGGTCAAGAAAAGCACTCCGTGGTTTTGATGCTGACCTCCAAAATGCAGTACATGAGCCAAATCAATGACCAGTGTATAGAACTGTGTCTCCAGTAGCTAGAATATATGGATCCAGGAACCAAGGGATGGAAGTAGAATTGGTCCATTTCACCGTAACTCCCAGGGACCTATTTGGTATGTGAAATATGTGCTTACTATCCCACAACTCTGTTCCAGTAGAGTTTCCAGGTCGCAGGAAGGAACACTTCAATCAGGATACAGTAAAGAATTTATCGACTGATCTTGAAGCTGTGATTAAGACATAATTTCTTCAGGTTCATCATGCTAATTACCAGTAGCAAAGAAAGAAGCTACTGAACTAATGGGGGTAATCACCTTTATTACTAATGAGGAGTTAGAATTGCTGCTACACAGCAGGAGGGTGGAACAGTTATGTCTAGAACTTGGGGACTAACTTGGGCATCCCTTGATTCTTCCATGCCCAGTGGTAATGGCAACAAGGGCAAGGCAACTAAAGCCTCAACTCTCCATGCAAACCCTTATTTTAACAAAATGTAGTTCATAAAGAATTTACAACAGTGAACAAAGGGTAGCTGTTGAGTAAAGGCAAAAATAAAACAGATAAATAAACACTAGGGATGTAATGTACAACATGATAAATATAACTAACACTGCTATATGTTACATATGAAAGTTAAGAGAGAAACTCTAAAGAGTTCTCATCACAAGGAAAAAGTATATTTTTTTTCTATCTCTTTAATTTCTGTCTACATGAGATTATGGATGTTCACTAACCTTATTGTTGTAGTCATTTCACGATGTATGTAAGTCAAATCATTGCTCTGTATGACTTAAACGTATACAGTGGTGTATGTCGGTTATATCTCAATAAAACTAGAAGGAAGAAAACCAAATCGGAAAGGGTTAGAGCCTCTCTGAGGTTGCTGTGAGAAGCTTTACCAGTTGATTTTGAGGATTGGCTTAGTGGCACACTCTATTTAGTAACTATATATTCTCACTATATTTGCAGAATGAATATGGATTTCATGTTAGAAGTAGGTTGATACTAGATCAATATTGGAGTTTTTGTAACATTTGCATTTCTGTGCTGGTATCCTGTAGTGATTTGTGTGGGAGCGGGCCCAGAACAATTGTTTCATTGATGCCTGTTCGTTCTTTCTTGACTGTTTTATTTTCATCTATCCCAAGTGGGTTGGTAGCATGAGAGGAAAAAAAAAAAAAAAAGTTGGGCAATTGCCCATAACATAAATTCATGTTAAGAAACACCAATAAACAACTGAATTATTTAGTTACTCCACAGACTCTGATGTTTAATAGCTTCTTTAGGGGTATATTTGAGGGTTCCATATTAGCTAGACTATTTTCTCAAAGTCATTTTGTGAAAGGCTTTTATTTTATTTTTAAAAATCTATTTCATGAAAGCCCTATTATATTAACATTTCAATAAATGCTAGTGCAAAAGTGCAGAGTTCTTGTATACCCTGTAACATCTTCACATAGTTCACATTATTCTATGATTTCTTTTGTTCTTCACATGAATAGGGTAAAGAAGATGAATATAGCTTCCAACGTCACCGTTTTCTAATGGAATAATGTGGGCACATTATTTTTACAAGCTTTGTTTCTTTATCTGTAAACAAGGGAATAGTTTTAATAAGAAGAAAAAAGAACAAAGATCTAACACTCTGAGAGAATACATGCCCTTGGGCAAGTTATGAACCTCGCTGTGCCATGGTTTTCTGATATATAAAACATAGATGGTTATATCTACTCCATTGTGAGGACTAAATTAATTGGTATACATAGAACACTTAGAATTATGCCTGGCATGGAATAAGGTGTTTATTATGTGCCAGGTGTTTCATTTATATTATCTCATCTGTTTATCCCCAAAACACTAAAGGTAGGTACTATTTTTGACATCCCATTTTATAGCTGAAGAAACTAAGTCCCATGGAGATTGTTACTTGGCCGAGGTTGTACAGACAATAAGTGGTAAAATCATGTTTTCAACCCAGACATTCTGGCTCCATTCCATTATATTGCCTCTCTAACAAGCACCTGCCTAACCTCCTGCAAATATTCTAGGAATCATATGAGACAATTGAGGCAAAACCACACGATATACTGTAAACAGATACCTAAATGTTAAGATATTAAAAATCATATATAAAGCTGAAAATAGGTGTAGTCATGTTATACTTACTACTTAAAATTCCCCAATTCACCTCTTTTAGTGTCCATCCAATGTTTCAAAAAATTGACTTAGCATAAGCTTTTTCCTTACTTTGAGTATTTGGCTTCTTTTTATTCTTTATATAATTTTATTCTTCATATAATTCTAGGAGAGGGTTCAGACCTCAGACAAACAATGCTGAATCAGGTGGAATTTTAGCATCAGTAGGGAAGTAGTGTGATGGACAGGGAAATTGAGGCAGCTCAGTACTAGGCCAGGAAGTAGGCAGGTACATAGAGGACAGTTGTGAAGGTGTTCAGGGCTCTTCCCAGACAAAAGGGATGCCACAGAAACAAGAACCCATTCTAGTGCTGGACAGTTGAGTTTATTAACCTGTCTTGCACATGAATTTGTACTAGGAAAATGCCAAGTTAATACACTCATAAATATTCCAGTGTGTTGAAGGCACCAGTTTTGGAATCCTTGCTTGTTAAAAGTTTATCACATTTTTGTCTCCTTAGGCCATAAAAGCCTGAAGGTATAGTTGCTCCTTAGGCCATAAAAGCCTGAAGGTATAGTTGCTGAGTCTAAGTGTATTCCCACGTGGAATGCTGGTGCTCATAGGACCTACCTTATGGAGGTATTGTGGGGATTGAGTGAATGCAAGGAAAGCAACTCGCACAGTGTCTGATACATAGTCATTGCTCAAAAATGATTAATTATCATCAAAATCTATTTCAGTGAGGCTTCAGTTCCCTGAGATATCACCCCATTATTTCTGGAAGTCACTAGGGCACATCACTTGTGGGATCATAAAGAAGTCTTCTCAGGGATGATGTGATGGTCTTCAGCTTCCTCCGTTTCTGGCTGAGCTTTTAATCCCTGCTGGGTTGTGGGAGACCCCTCTTCATCTCAGCTGGTGGTGGCCAGTGCTGGTTCTGAAGCATGCCATGATTCCATGGTGGCTTTGGGAGTCGTCTGCTGTTTTGATGTGACAGCACGTCTCTCCTGCAAGGCTGCACCCCATTCTGGAGTCTCAGTGTGCTGGCAGCATGTTGGCTGCCTCATCTTACAGCGTTTTGCAAGTAGATACAGAGCTTTCAGATTATAGCGCTCACAACTTTCTCTCTTTAGGTTTGGAAGGATCAGTACATGGGGACTGCTCTATAAGACAAATTCGGGTGAAGGATAACATTCTGTCCTCGATTTTGCTTCTCAGCTTACCTGCCAGTTTTGTCTTTTCTTAAAATGATGTTTTCCTGGACAGCCTGTCCATTTCTCCTACAAAAATAAGGGCAAAGTTTGTGCTCCTCCCACACAGCCTCCAGACGTTTCTTAATGTCATCAATAAACAATGTTTAGTATTGGACTGAACCATACCTCAGACATACACATGGTCTATTTATACTAGCAAATAGGAAAAGAGTACTAAGTTTGCCAGGAGGCATTGTTATTTTGTTCCATTTGAGTGAGTATGCATAATCACTTGACTCTTTTTCAGTTCTGCTGGATGTTAGCTGCTATGATTTAGGATGACATTGTTCAGCATATTTTTTTTTCAGTAATAATGTTTTGTTGAAGGTCGTTCTTTCTTTAAGTTTACTACTAAGCAACACAATAGTACATTATGCTACTTACTCTCCTCTGAGTCATAGTCGAGCTTCCTATCCTCTTTTCAGGGTTCAAATAATTGATGGCTGTTAGTGTTTGTATAGAAAAATTTTAGTAAATTCTTTAGCATCTATTGTAAAAACAGTTTCAACTGATGAGTTTGGAGGCTCAGCATTTGAAGGAGAAAGAGAAGAGACCATTGATGTATCTCATACTTTGCCAAACCTGCTGCAGCAAGAATTAGGTTCAATCTGTAAAGAATTTTGTTATTTATAAGCCACGCAGAGCAAAGAAAACCTGAAAGCACTAAGCCAAAAATAAATCAGCAGGTAATAAGTATTCACTTGTGGCTGACTTTGTACAATTGTTGTTGATAGCACAACAGCGCTGAGACACTTTCATTCTTGACTGTCTAGTCAGAAAATGACAGCTCTGTTTTCCTGTCCTAACCCTGAGTAACTTCTATCATATCAACAGCTTTTGTAATACTACCTTTGATGTCTATGTTTACCTTACATGAAGTATAAAAATATAAATAAGTAATGGTATGACCTTGAATTTTTATAACTTTTTGTTCTTTAAAGTGTTTATGCAGCAAGTGATGAAAAATTGAGTCTATTTTTAATAATACACAAAAAAGCCAGCCTAATTTGCTTATCAGACTGTCTTTTAATTAGCATTTCTCTGAGAATAAGCTATATATAAAGCTACCGTTGTTTTTAATTTTTTCTAGATGAGGTGTGGTTGGAAAACTTTATATATATAAGTCTCTTAAACCCAAGATAGTTGAATTTATACTCCAAACCTCAAACTTTATATTTCAATAAGCTATGAATCTTCTGTTACACAGATTTAGTACTATCTCCCACACCAGTAAGACCTGCACAGAGGCATTTTATTATTATTTTTAAAATCTGAAATATTCTTTCTAACTCCAGGCCTGTGTTGGCTTAGCTAATTTCTACATACCTTTCCAGTTCTTGCTTAGCTAATGCTCCTCACAGGAGGCCCTTTTGTACCTTCTAATATATATAATGTATGTTAACCTCCTATGTATTCCTCTTACTTCTTACACTTTCCCTTTCCACAACAAAACATGTATCAATTGTATATGCAAATTTCAGGTTTACATTTTGTCTCTAGGATTTCTTCTCATTCCAACTCTCCTGTAGGTAAAAACTTAAACTTCAGACAAGATATAAGAGAACAATGACCTGAAGGCACTGGAGAATGAAAAACGCAGGCATATTCTGGTGGGAGAGTTGAAACTTGTAAGAATGGACCAGAGCCAGTTAAGTTTCTTGTCTTTAAAATGGCTTTTATCCTGTGGATCGATCAATGTTACTACAGTACAGGGTGGTCAAAACTCAAATAGAAATCTAAAGCCTTTATGGTCTGTAGAATATAGATTTGGAGGACACGAACCGTGAAAAAGAGAGGGGCAACTCCTGGGATGGAGAGAACCAGAGAGAGGGAGCCCCAAATTCTATTGAGTTGGCCAAAAAGTTTGTTCAGGTTGTTCTGTAAGATGTTTTGGAAAACTTTTCAGCCAACTCAATATTTAAAAATAATGAAATACTGTTTGCATCTCTGGCTGGCCTCCTGATCCAGGCAAGGGCAAAGAATTCTCAAATCTTCACAGCTAATCATAAAGACTGAACTGAAATTGAGCTGCTACTCAAAAGAGAGTTTGCCTGCTAGATGCAACCAAGTTAACTGCATATAAAAATAAAAACATTAATACTCTTTTGAGGAGTATGACAGGATCCAGAGTCTCTATGACACTGTATTTACAATGTTTGGGATACAGTATTACTTGGTATATGGAGACCCAGTCTCAAAAGTAAAGGAATTCAACTGAGATGAACCATGAGATGATTCAGATGTTGGAATGAGCTAAGGTTTTAAAAAAGCTATTATGATACTCAGTGAAGTAAAAAAAAAAAAAAAAAAGCTGATAATAACATGGAAACATAGGAAATCTCAGTAGAGAAATAGAAATAAATGGAAATTCTAGAGCTGAAAAAATAACCAAAATTAAAATTCCCCAGATAGACTTATCAGCAAAATAGAAATGAGAGGGAATGTCATCTGTGAATTTAAGGATAACTCAATAGAAGGCTAATCTGAAGACAGAGAAAATAAGATTGTGGAAAAAAATGAGCAGAGCCTTGGGGACCTGTGGGCAATAACAAAATAGCAAAAGCAAAAACATAGCATAATCAAACTGCTGAAAGCCAAGGATAAAGAGGAAATTTTGAAGCATCTAGAGAATAATGACATTTTACATGAGGGGTATAAGGAAAATGAATCTATGATGAAAAATATCAGAACACTGGGGAGAAAGGGACAGGAACTGCCTGGGAATTGACATGAGAAAACTTTTTGGATTGATATTGTGATAGAGATTTGGGTTACATAGGTGTGTGCTTTTATTTTTTTATTTTTTTTTTGTGTGCTTTTATTTTAACAGCAAATATACACTTCAGCTTAGTGTATCTCATCTCATTATGTGTATATTTAAATTTTACATTAAAAGAAAAAAAAACTAAACCAAAAATTACAGTTTATCCCCACTAGCTTTAAATACTCTGAGGAAAGAGACTCACTTTATTCCCATCACTGTGTCCCTTGTGCTGAATACAATGCATGACACAGGATACATGCTCAGTAAATTTTTGTTGAATTAAATTTAATTCCATGTATTCCCTTTTCATTTCTGCTGATCTAATGCAGATGAGTAGATCATGATCAAAGTTTCAGGAGATAAATAGACAAAGTAAAGAATCTATAATCATGAGCATGATAGGCTAATGAGAATTTAAATATAACATACAGGGGAGGTCATGTAATAACATGTTAGGGTTTGCATTTTTAGATCTTCCATTGCCCTATATCACTTGCCTAATGTAAGCCAAGAACTCAACATACATGACCTCAAAGAACATATAGCATATATTATCCACAAGAACACTGCAAAGTAAATATCGTTACCTCCTTTTTTTCAGTTGATCAAATAGAGACTAAAGAAACATAAAGGACTGGGATTATGTGGCTGACAAGTGAGTAGCTGTGTCAGTTAGAATACTAGCAGGAAACAGTTATTTCCTGCTGGTTAAATAAAGAGAATTTAATGACAACCTACGTATAGAGGTATGGGTAAAGTGAATAAAAAGGGGATGATGAGGTACTCAGAGACAAGCAACTTAAGGAAGCCATTACAATCCCTTAGGTCAGGAGGGACCAAGGGAGGAAATTATATTTTTAGAGCCCAGTGAGAACTGGAAATATAGAGGAGGGAAAACCTGGTGGGAACTGTGGTAGTGGAGTCTTGCAGCTACTGCCAGAGCTGTGGGGTGAAAGAAGGAAAAGATACTCAACTCCTATCACTTCCTGCCATCATATCTCCTGCAGGGACCTTCCATTGGTTGAACCCAACTGGATGCTAACAGTCAAGGTAGCTGCCAGAGCCAGACTCTCAGGGCACAGAGTAGGTCAGAGAAGAATGGAGAATAGAATGGGTTAGGGGTAATTGGAAATTAACTAGTACTTGTAGCCACATCCAGATTTGATCCCATGTTTTTGTGTCTTCCGGGCCTATGTTCTTTCTTATACATCATATCGACTGTCATTTTAGACACAGGAATTTTAGTAGCAACCATGAATTTTCTTATGGCTAGATACCTGTTGAACTAGGCCCTCTCAGTTTTTCTTCCAGCCGTCAGAAGGTCATCACATAGTTCCTGAGTTTAGACGTGAATCGGAGAATGGGAACGAACTGCGATTTAGTTCTTGGATTATTAGCTCAGACAGCCCACCATCTTTCAAGTTCAACATACAGTTGTCCCCAGGTTAGTAGACTCTTTCAGGACTTTCACATGAATGAAACTCAGTTACTAATTAAATGCCATAAGGCTGAAGGCTAACTGATGGATGGTTACTCTTTAATGTGACATTTTAGAGCACAGAAAAGACAGGGATTAAGATAATTGTTCTCCAGCTAGCAAAGTGAAATGCAGCTAAGAAAAAGGACTAGGGTGCAGGGTCTGGCTTCAATTATTTCCAGCCCAGCAGGTCTTTTAGAAATGTCTTTTAGAACTGCCAGCCCTATCCAGTTGTCTTGGCAGCATGAAACACAGACTCCTTCTCATGAAATGTGGCTGAAAATACAGATCAAATGAAATATTCTTTTCTAAGTGTTAATTAAACTAGTTAATGTCACTGAGCCTCAGCTTCTTGTATGCAAAAAGGGGATAATAATAGTGTGTACCACATATGATGGTTGTGAAATTTAATGAGGTAACAAACACAAAGCACTTATAACAATGCTTGGTAAATAATAAGCATTCAATAAATGTTAGCTATCATCATCATTGTTATTATTTTACTTTGCGCTGAGCGATGACCTTTGCTCTCTTTTGGTTCCAATTCCCTTTTTAGGTTGTTTCAAAAGCCCTCTGAGATTTCTCTTCCTATTTTTTTTTCCCATTTTCTTTAAAATTTCAAGTTTGTGGTCTTGGTAGGGACATTTGCACACTGGTATTTCTAATTTTGGTAACTATAACGTGTGCTGAATATGAGTCCCTACATGGCACTGCCATGGGAAATAAGCCATATATTCACGGGTTCATTCTGGAATGAAACCCTGCAGATAGTAGACTGACCCATATTTCACTTACATGGGCTTAGTAGAAGCAGGATCAGGGGTTTATATCAAAAGAGAATTATTGATCAAAATCTTTAAATTTCTACATTCTCCGGTTCAAGTTGACCCCTAACCTTTAATTTAAGCTTCTTCTCTGTTCTTTTTAATAAGAGATTTTGGGTTCAAATTCTGATAATGCCATTTATCAATAAATGACCTTAAGGAAATCACATGCCTTTTCCATGTCTCAGTTTCCACGTCTGTAAAATAAAGATGACTCGGTGCCTTCTCCGTGTGTGTATTTGCTGGCAGAGTGGAGTGTCTAGCGCATATAACGGGGTCAAGGTAAATCTTGAAACTCTATCTTCTTTGGTTTGGGATGGAATTCGAAAGAGTAATTCCTATACAGCTTTTCAAATACTTTTTCCCAGGTGCTTAGATGAAGAGAGTTTAATGACAACCCACATATAGGAGTGTGGGTAGAGTAAAGGGCATAAAAAAGGGATGATGAGTTATTTAAAGTCAGCAGCTCAAGGAAGCCATTATAATCCCTTAAGTCTGGAGGGACCGAGGGAGGAAATGACATTTCGAGAGCCCATGAGAACTGGAAATATAGAGGAGGGGTAGCTTCGTGCGAACTCTGCTAAATCTAATGCTTCTCTGACTTATTTGACTGCAAATCTTTTCCGAAAATAATGAATTAAAATATTGCCAAATGCTGATGTTCTGCGCATAAAGGAGGGGATTGGATTCTGGAGTAGAAGATATCAAATCCCCTCTTCACACTAGAGTTCAATGAGTTAATAATTATTTCATGGTATGATATATTGGTGTCCCTATTATGCTTTCCTTCTGTACACTTAGGATATGAGTGTTTTAAGCTCTCTTCTCTTTTTTTTCAAGGGAAAGGGTGTTAATATGTTTGATTATATAATTTGTATGGGTCTACAATTTACTAAGGGGAAGTGTTACATATTATAAAGGCATAAACCCAGGCTTTCTTTGTCCTTGGAATTATTTTTTTTCTTTAACTGGTTCCAAAATTTATATTTAGAAGTATAGAACTTCAGTATAGCCTTTTACCAATAAGCCTTACATTTGGCGTACGTGCTGGGTTGATAGCTATAAATAATGTAGCACTTGAATTTTGATTCTGTTATTGTTTTTGTGTGTTAGTTGCCCTTCAGAATTGAGCGGGACCAAGGGGAGCATGGTTGGCAAACAGAGCTTCAAAAATTCTGGGTTTCTGGCCATATTATAAAAACCATGGACACCCCACCTTCCAAAGGAGAATAGCCATTCCATTGGCTGTTTTCTAATTGATGAAGCTAAGAAAATCCATTTTGACTTTATAGTTGCTTCATTTGAGCTGGTAGACCCGGAATTTAAATAACTGTACTATAAGAGTAATCTTTTCACTGTAGAATTTAATTGTGAAGAGTGAATAATGAGAGGACATTTCCCGTGGAGTGCTGTCTTAGGGTCCTGGAAGAAATAGATGGCACACTCAAACAGGATAAATGAAGAGGGATTTATAAATAGACTGTTTACAAGGTGTGGGCAGGGAAACCAATAAAAGATGGTAAAGTATCCTAGGACTAGGGTTCATGATGAGCCATTATTAGCTTTAGGCCTGAAAAAAAAAAAGTGTATTTATCACATTTGAAAAGAGGAGCTGTGGTCAGGGCATCTCAGATCTATGTCCTTTGGGATTCAGTCAACCCAAGGGAAAATGGAAGCCAGGAGACAAAAACCTGATCATTCTCTCCTCCTGCTTTATAATCCCCTTAAGATGGTTCAACCAAACCAGAAGCCAGAGGTCAAGGGAGCCTGTCAACTCAATCCAGATCCCTTTTAGGGTAGAGAGTACATCTGATGGCGGAATGGAAAATATCTTGCACAGGTGCCAGGAGATAAAGTCACATTCTTTGATAACTTTCACAAGAAAGGAAAGGTCATAACTGAATCTGTTCAACCCAATTCATCCTAAGCGTTGAAACTTTACCTTGGCTTAATTCTCTTTAGTCATTTTTAAGCTATCATTACTGTTTTCCATTGTGATAGGAAGAACCATCCCTATTTTGAAATGAATATGCGTTAATTTAATTTTATTTTACAAGCATGTATAGCAACTACCATGTGTCAGGCACAGTTCTAAATACTTTAAACACGCTAATCCTTTAATTCTCGTGACAGTTTTCCAATTGTTACTATTATTCTCCTCATTTTGCAAATGAGAAACTGAACATAGGAGGCTAAATAACTTGCCTAGCATCATAAACCTAAGAAGTGGTCAGCATCTGCATTTAGACAGTCTGATTCCATGGCCTTACTTACTTTATTTTTTTACCATTTTTCATCTTGCTTTTTTATTTTTAAAATTTTACAGTATTCTGTGGACATACTTCCATATCAGTTCATATAATGTCATCTCATCCTCTGAGGGAAGCATAGTATTCCACTGTGTGAGGGTTCACTAATTTATTAACTTATCCACTGTGGAAGGATATTTAGGATTTTTTTCCCTTCCAAATTTTTGTTATTACAGACAGTGCTACTATTAAATACTTTTATTATGTTTTGTTGATTCTCAGAGGCACATTTTTTCACATTTTAGCATCTATGAATTTTTGCAGTTGTTACACATTCAGCTGGCTGCCATGAACATAATCATCATTACCCATGTATGCATCAAATTGGTCATAGCTACTTATAGTGTTGATATTTTTATTTAGTTATGGACATTAGTGGTATATTAACATTTTGCTTACTAAAATTTCTTCAAAACTTTTCCAATGATTTGACATTGAAAACAGAAAGTTGTTTATGTAGAAAACCATGGAAATAGATCAGCAATGTATAAAAGCAAGTGTCAGCATCAGAATGGCTTGCAGGAAAGAGAAAATAGGACATTTAAAAGAGACACTGAAATTCTGAAATCTTTTTTTTTTTATTTTTTAAATTTTTTTATTTATTTATTTTTTTTTGTGGTACGCGGGCCTCTCACTGTTGTGGCCTCTACCGTTGTGAGCACAGGCTCCAGACGCGTAGGCTCAGCGGCCATGGCTCATGGGCCCAGCTACTCCGTGGCATGTGGGATCCTCCCAGACCGGGGCACGAACCTGTGTCCCCTGCAACGGCAGGCGGACTCTCAACTACTGCACCACCAGGGAGGCCCGAAATCTTTTATTTTTAAAAAATTTCATTTATTTATTTTTGGCCATGCCACATGGCTTGCAGGATCTTAGTTCCCCAATCAGGGATTGAACTCACTCCCTCAGCAGTGAAAGTTCAGAGTCTTAACCACTGGACCACTAGGGAATTCCCTCCATGGCCTTCTTTTAAGTCATAGACTATGCTGCTTGCCTATATGGTATGCTGTCTTGCTAAGTAATTAGCCTGTACATTCTCAACTGCCTCTATTAAACAGTTAAAGTAGTGTCCTTTCTTTCACATGTGGTGGTAGGATGTTGTAAAAAGAGCATGCACTTTGGAATCCAAGGCTGCTCCTGGTAGCGTGCTGGGCCCCAGGCAACTTACCCAGAACCTGATCAAAATAAAAGTCCTTGAGAAATGACTGTGATCTTAATTTAACATCCTTCCTGGGCACCTTGGGATATCACTAAGGGAGATATTGCTGAATTGAATTCAAGTAATTGTATTAAAAGCAGGTTGTTTATCCTGAACATTGCTCCCTGCCAAGAGCATGGAAGCTCACAGGAGCTGACTGTTGTCCTACCAAAGAGTCAAGACAGTCAGATACACCTAGGTTCAAATCCTAGAAATGCTTATTTGTTGTATGACTAACTTGAGGGGTGAGAATGGCAGAGAACATTTAATATAGTTGTCAAAACATGTGTTTCAAAAGAAAAGACAGAGCCCAGGTTTTAGTTCCACTGTTAATTCAGTATTTGTCTAGTTATTTAACCTCTGATTTGTAGCTTACTCATCTATAAAATAGGGCTGAAAATAGCTACTTCCCAAGTTGTTCTGTAAATCAAGTGCAGTAATGCATATATATATAGCAGTGTCTGAAATACAGTAAGCATTCACTAAGTGAGAGTTAGCTTTATTTTATCACTCTCCTCTTCCTCATCATCAGTGTCTTTGGGAAATGCCCCAAACCATTGTGGTTCTGCTGAGGCTGTCAATAATAGTTTCTTCTATGCCCTCTGCTTGAAGGGTTGGGCAAGAGACCGAGACCTGGTTGACCAGAAGTCCTCAGGAATTGGTCCAAAGGATGCTGTATTAGTTTCCTCAGGCTGCCATAAAAATATCAACAGAAAGAGAAATTAATTCTTAAACAACAGAACTTTATTCTGTCACATTGTTGAAGGCCAGAAATCTAAAATCAAGGTGTTAGCAAGGTTAGTTCCTTCTGGAGACTCTGAAGGAGAATCTGTTTTATGCCTTTCTCCTAGCTTCTGGTGGTTGCTGGCAATCCTTGGTGTTCCTTGGCTTATGGACACATCACTCTAATTTCTGCCTCCATCT
This sequence comes from Tursiops truncatus, assembly GCF_011762595.2. Lineage (NCBI taxonomy): Eukaryota > Metazoa > Chordata > Mammalia > Artiodactyla > Delphinidae > Tursiops > Tursiops truncatus. Next base: position 21,243,400 of record NC_047035.1, on the reverse strand, counting down.
TCACATCAACTTCTCCTCTGTGTCTTCTTCCTTTTTGTGTCTCACAAGGACACATGTCATTGGAATTAAAACCCACCCAGTTAATCCAAGATGATCTCAGGTAGAGGTCATTAACTTAATTACATCTGCAAAGATTCTTTTCCAAATAAAGTCACACTCACAGGTTCTGGGTAGCCATATTGTCTGGGGGCCACCTTTCTGTCCATTCCAGATAGGCACCTGATTCAATCAGGGTTCTTCCATGACTATCAAACTCATCTCGTAGAGAGAGCCTCTATAAAAATCAAGACATTCATGATGTAGCAATGGGGAAGGAATGGGAAAAGGAGAAAGAGAGGGAAGAGAGAGTAAAGAGGGGGGCAGGGGGAGAGAGAGAGAGAGAGAGCTCAGTATCTCAAGGGAACACCTGGATCCCATAGAGCCCTAAATAATTTCCACCTCTGGACTTCTCAGTTCCATAAGCTGATGTTTTTTATTCTTTATATAAGCTTGTGTAAGTCGAGTTTTATCACACGTATCTAAAAGAATCCTAAATAATTCAACTACTAATACTAACAGATGCTAATTCCTTTTATCTGCCCTTGGTAGGAAGGGGCAAAGGGATTGTTGGAAAGAGCTTCCTGATGGGTGGTTACTTCAGCTGGAGATGGAGTAGACACTAGCCCTTCTCACACTGGATTATAGCTGCTTGCTTCCTTCTAAGGACGCTTAGCTCTTAAGAGCTCTTACCATATACTGAAAGCTTTCTACTCAGTATACCATATACTGAGAGCTTCCTACTTTGTAAGTACTGAGAAAAAATCTTTGCATATATTATATTTTATCTAATCCTGTAGAAAATCTATGAGATAAATGATATTATCCTCATTTATAGATAAGAAAAGTGAAGCTCAAAAAGTTGAAGTATTGTCACATTTCTTACAATTAACAAGGAGTTCTGTCAAGCAGCAACTATGTTGTCTTCACTGTGGTATCTCCAGGATTTATCCCAGGGCCTGGCACATAGTAGAGCAATGGTTCTGAAAGTGTGTTTCCTGAATAAGCATTACCTGCTTTACCTGGGGTCAAATGTAAATTATCAGGCTCCACTCCATACATACTGAATCAGAAACTCTGGGGCGGGATCCAGCTCCCAGGTGATTCTGGTGCACTAAAACTTGAGAGCCACTAAGCGGGTATTCATTAAGTGTAGAAAAACAGTGAAATACTGAACCTAAAACTGGAAGTCTTAGTTAAGGGAAAAGGTTTAGTCTAGGGTCTATGGTTTCCCACAAAATAATCTGACTTCTACTATTAGAGTGACAAGTGCCTGTAGGTACCCTAAATTTACCCTTATCCTTATGTGATCTCAGCTGACTGCTAAGTTATTCCTTTGGCATATAGAGTTTGGAACCCATTGCAGTACACTTGACATAATCATAAACACATTGAAAGCAAGTACTTCTCGCCTTCCAGACAATGGAGGGCTTCAGTCTCTCTTCACCTACAGTCCTGAGCTCTGTTTCTGGTGTCTTTCAGCCTTTCCTTACAGCACAAAATTGCAGAGGAAAAAAATCATCTGTTCACACTGTTTAGGCCATTGCTTACCTAATGGGACATATAATGTGATGAAATTGCCACCTGGTGGTTGAGATATGGGACAGTTCCCAAGGGGATAATTAGGTGGGCTGTTATTTACTATTTTAACTGTACCTACTCCAAAGGCGTGCCTGTGGAGTTAGTTCATGTTATGACAAGCTTTAGATTGAAACTGAGATTTTCAACACTTTTAAAGTGGCAGAACAACAGTGTCTAGATTTAGGGGTAAAAAAATCCCAGCCACTTGATTTTAAAGAAAAAATTATCATAGATGCAGGCATTTAACACATAGAATGAAACATGACTGAAGGACAAAAATGAAGAGTAGTACATAAAAGCCCAGAGTTTAAAAATTGGTACATTCCTTCATTTTGAAAACAATGTTCCATGTTATGAATGTAATATCATATGTAGAAATAATATTGATAGAAAGTTAAATATCTCTTAAAAATGTAACTTTATAGTATATATTTCTGGGAAATTCCAGGACAATTTGAGTCTTTTAGATGCAGTCTCTCTCTGGGGAGTATTGAAGTACTGTATTAGTTGGGATGGAATAGGTTTTGCTGCAAAAACAAATTAATCTTGAAATACCAATGACCTAGCAATACCACCAAAGGTTAATTTCTCACTCATTCTCCACGTCCAACACAGTTTGATAGGGAACAGTTTTCTACATAGCTGCTCAAAGACTCAGGCTAATGAGAAGCTCTGACAATTGGTAGTTTTATCATCTGGACATGAGAACTCAGCATTACCAGAGCTTAGGAAGAAAATGCAGTGGCTTCTCTATGTTCTGGCCTAGAAGTGATATACATCACTTCCCCTCATGGCCCATAGGCCAGAACTTATCACCTGGCTTCACTCAACTGTGAGAAACTTGGAAATATGGGGGTAGTACACATATTTTTGGAGAGTAGTGAATATCTGTGTCCAAAGCACCTATTTGTTGTAACTAATTTGATTTCTTTCTAGGTCACCCTGAGGCTCAAATCTGGATTCTGATAGCCTATTGGGACATCACATCAAAGTCCTCAACTCTTATAGTAGACTCTGAATATTGTCTCTGTCTCCTTGGATAGCCATAGCATGAGAATCTTCTTTCTACAGCTGATATCCAGCTTTTATCAAAACATTAAGAGAAAAAATATTGCCTCAAGGGCTTATAAGAGATTTTCTTTTCAACTATTTCTTCAGGACTAAGTAAATTTTTAGAATTGAACTAGATCACCAGAAAGTACCATTCCTGGGCCTCCTTAATTTAACCTTGTATAGAAATACCTTCAGTGAGTTAAATTTTAATATAATATAGAAGCAGCAAAAAGTTAGTCATTTGTGAAGATATTGGCTCTTTTATCATTAAATAATGACTGGGTAAACCTCTGTGTTCTTTTCCCCATTGCTTTGGCTACTAGGAAGCTCAGACCTAGATTTAATGTTTATCAAGAGTCAACACAAGAATACTGCATTGCGCAGCTCTAAATTCTTGAATACCCTTTGTATAAAGACCCATGGGATACCATCTTTTTATGGATCAGAGTGGAATAGATGTAGACTTTGGAACTGTAGGCTTTAGTATTAGATTTGAACCCCGAGTCTAGCAATTCTTGTCTTTAGTGACCGTGGTTCAATAACTTCATCTTCTTCCTTCTTAGTATGCTACTATAGAGGATTAACTGAGGTCCCGCATAGTCTTGTGGTTAAGAGTTTGAATCCTGGAACCAGGCTTAGGTTTGAGTCCCATTACTAATACTTACTAGTTATGTGGCCTTGGGCAAATCACTTAACCCTCTGTACTTTAATTTACTCATCTGTATAATAGGGATAATAATAGTATCTATATCCAAAGTTATTGTGAAAATTAAATTGGTTAATATATGTAAAGCCCTTAAAATAGTGCCTGGCACAGAAGAAATAGTATATTAGTTAGTGCCAGCTATTATTACGATGAAGACATAGACATTGTAGACAGTGTTTACAGAGAATCTTTCACCTAGTAAGTGCCTTATTATATAGAAGCAGCAAAAAGTTAGCCATTCATGAAGATATTGACTCTTATTATTAAATAATGGCAGTGTAAAACTTGTACTCTTTTTTTCCCCTTTCCTTTGGCTACTAGGAAACTCAGAGTTAGGTTTCATGCATAGTCATTATATCTACACATCTTTACACTGTTGGATTTACATGTATGTAATATAAAATGCTGAAATCCTCTTTTGAAAGAAGGCAGGGTAAAAACAGGTTTTTAATAGTAAAAACGTACTAAGATCAATTTGTGTTATTATAACATTTTTTTCTTCCTTTCTTCCTTCCCTTTTTCCTTCCTTCCTTCATTTCTTCATTCATTCCTTTCTTTTTTCCTTTCTTCCTTTCTTTCTAAGGCAGGTAGGACTGGAGAGATTTCCATCCTACTCTGTAACTCCTGTGTTACAGGGCTAACCTGTGTAGGAGCTAGATATTCTTCTAGGAGGAAGCAAGCAGCTAAGTGAAGTAATACTTTTTTTTTTTTTTTTTTTTTTTTTACGGTACGCGGGCCTCTCACTGTTGTGGCCTCTCCCGTTGCGGAGCACAGGCTCCGGACGTGCAGGCTCAGCGGCCATGGCTCATGGGCCCAGCCGCTCCACAGCATGTGGGATCCTCCCGGACCGGGGCACGAACCCGCGTCCCCTGCATCGGCAGGTGGACTCTCAACCACTGCGCCACCAGGAAAGCCCTGAAGTAATACTTTTGAAAATACCCATGATTTAAATAATGGAAGGGTTTCCTAAATTCTCTACAGTTTATTTTCAAGTTTCAGTGACTCCTTCTCTTACTAAAGCTATTTCCCTCCTACCATGCCTTGTATCTCTGTCACTGACTGGCAAGTAGCTTGTACCCTCTGAGCTCTGCTCTCCCTGAAAAATATCTATGATTAAATACCCCACTCATTATGGACAGAAGGAAGAAGTAGAACTCGGGGGATTTGTTTCAGACGACTCCTGGTTTCATTTGAACTGGTGTGTTTCTTTTGCTTGGTAAAGAGGCACAGTTCCAGAAAGATATGACTGTTGGAAAGAGTTCAGTGAAATGAATGAAAATATGGTCTGTGGCAGGTTGGAAGTATTGAGTTCTTAGGAACTGTCAGAGGCCAAGTACATAATAAACTTCAATAAATGACAAGATGATGTGGGAAAATAATTGCCCAGAGGTTTATGGTGGATATGAACACCTAGGAAGAAGAGGAAATGCGGAAGAGGATTTCAGACAGCATGGCTGTGAGCAATAGAAAGAAAGAAAGGTATCTCTCTGCTGAATTCCAAGTACCTATTGTTTATGCAATTCTTTTTGGAATTAGTCATTTTTATCACCCAGAACATTTCGTATGTGGTTTTGTATTGTCACCTGACCTCTTACCTGTGGATGTCTTATTTCCACAATATAATTATAAATTACTGGATGGCAGGGACCACAGCTATCCTTCTTTGTGTCCCTGTCAATGAACAAATCAAATGGTTCTAATCCTAGCTCTGCTATTCACTAATGGTGCAAAGTAGGACAAGTTCCTTGACTAAGTTTTAATTTCTTCTGCAGATTGGGGCAAAATTCACACTGTAGAATTTTAGGGAAGTTTAATGGTATATAAAATTCTTGGATATATTATGTAAGATGCAAATGCCAGCTATTAGCTTTCCCTCTCACAGTGGCTGATCACGGTGCCTGACATAATATGTATAATATTGCACTGTTACAGTATAGATTGGTACAATATATAGTATAGTATAGTACATAAATGTACAATATGTAGTGTATAAATTATAGTATAATTACCCTACATATATGGATTTATAATATATAAATAAAGTAAAAATATGTAGCCCATTCACATAAGCTTTTACAACTTTGTGAACCTTGTTCTGCTACTTATTTATGTACCCATTATGTATGTATTAGGTATTCTATATCTATGTATGTATTTAGTATACACCTGGAGTCTCAGATAATGGAATTAGCCTGAAAGTTTCCCATGTTAGGGAGATCTTGAGTAAATTAAGCAGACCTACAATCCAGCCTCATGTTCCAGTGTTTGGCTGTATGTAAAGTGCTGTGAGGCTCATTTGACTGTGACCTACAGGTCCGAGGTGTCAGGAAAGCACCAGGGTGGTCTGAAGCTGAACTGAGTCAAGTTGCACAGACCATTGGGAGCTAGCTCTCTTTAATGGGGAAAGTCACGTGGAGCTTGGTTGATGTGACCTAACCATGAAGTTTCATTTTCAATCGCCATTTCTATGAAATCTCTCCTAATTGATTACAGAATCCAAATTCAAGGAGAACAAGCAGCTGTCTCTAATTCCTTTTAAGCTCTCTGCAGACCCCAGCACCACTTTTCTCTTCAAGTGCTCTCCGTTCCATAAGGGGAATGAAGCAGCAAAGAGAGGGGGAGTAGGTAGCTGGTTTGCATGCAGCACAGACAGGAAGATCAATCAGTCTCGCGCAGGTGTCTTAATCAGAGGCCTGCCGTTCGCTGCGGCGGTCGAGTGCTACCTCCTTGCCAAAGGCATCTTCTGTTCAGAGATGCTATTGATTGCTCCTCTCCCCTTCTCTTCTGGGAGAGTTTCCGGCTGCAAGGTGGTGTCAGGAGAAGGGCAAGGGGAAAGGTGTTTTGTTAACAGTGCATGGGATTTGGAGCCAGGCTCTAATTTTCAAAGCAGCAGATACAGTGCCACTCAGTGCAGACTTTTTAGAATGGTGATGAGTGGGGCTATATGGGAGAGGAGTGAAGAGCCAAGGATACCCGTAGAAGGATAGGGGAGAGTGATTCAGGGAGTGTATAAGCAGTGGATTCAGTTTAGACATGAAGATGGTAGGACCGTAAAAGAGGTTATGCTGAGTGTATTCTCTCTGCCTGGAAGAAACAGGAGAGAGTTGCTGGTTAAAATCATTTCTCTGGAGAAATGTAAAGTCTGGAAATCAGGCCAGGGACTGAGGTATAATGGATCTATTAGTAGACTCTGCTTAATACATTAATTATTTCTTTGTGGACATTGGTGAGCAGGCAAGAATATCCTTAGAAACTGAGATCATAGAAGAAACTTAAATTATTTTGCACATAGAATTGGGAGTAGGAAATATAAAATTTAATAATTCTTGATTCAGAGTTTGCTATGAGGATGAATAATTGAACACAATCAAAGACATTTTTTTTCCTTCAAGCTAGAGAAGTAATGCTGGGGCCGAGACACAGTGGGAAGGAGACTCAAACCAATATAAGGTTATAAATGAGAAGATGATATAATTTTGTATATTGAATGGTTATGAAAATCAGAAATATTCTTTACCGCTTGACTGTTGTTAAGCAATTCAGAGGCAGATATATAAAATGAGGCAAACTGAAACTTCCAAAGCGATAAAGCAGTAAACTGAGAGAAACGGAAAAAAAGATTTTCAAGTCTCAGGCAGACATAGATTCAAATTTTAGGTCAACCACTTGTCCTTGTACTTTGGTTGAATTCCCTGTTTTTCTGAAACTCATTTTTTTATAGGTCATATGGGGATAACGTGTGCTAGTGTGCTCCCTCCCCACCTTCCAGGTCTATATTCATTTTCTACCTTTTTCTGACATATTCTGTGCTGGAGACACTTACCTCTGTGTGTGCTTCCCCTGGGCTCCCCTGCCAGATGACTTCAGGTTGGGTTTGGCCAATGGGAGATACCAGCAGGTCGAGAGCTATGTCTAGGTATTTCTTCCTCATTCTCTCCCTACTTTTGCACCAGGTCTCTGGCAGCGGCTTTGTCCTGTCATGACCAGAGCTCTTACCAGGTGGACCCTCCTCATGGTTCCTATTCTCCCTGGGCTCCAATAATGTTCTCTCTTTGTGCCTGTCAACCTGGGGAAGGAAGCCAGGTAAAAGTCTCCCATTGTTGCTAATGGCTGAGTGCCTCACATGCATTGTTTGTTCTCTTAATCCTGTCCACCCCCATTGACATGAACCATCTGGGGTGAATCCTGTTTTCTGATGGAACCCTGATTGATACATAACCGTTGTTGAATTTCAAAGAAACTGTTAAAGTATCCTCCCATCAAATACAGAAAGGAGTATGTACTCATTTCTAGAATAGTCCTCAAAAGATGGTGTGTGGTCGGCTGAATAATGGCCCCAAAGATGTCCAGGTTCTAATACCTGGAACCTGTGAATCTTGCCCTATATGACAAAAGAGGTTGCCAGATATTATTGAATTAAAGATCTTGAGATGAGGAGATTATCTTGGATTATCTGGTTGGGATCTAAATGCCATCACAAGTGTCCTTATAAGAGGGAGGCAGAGGGAAATTTGACCCAAAAGAATAGGGCAATGTGACCACTGAATCAGGATGCTCACTGCTGGCTTTAAGATGGAGGAAGGGACCAAGAATCAACACATGCCTAGAATGTAGCTCTAGAAGCTGGAAAGGGTGAGGAAAAGAGTTTTCCTAGAGCCTCTGGAGGGAGCATGACTCTGACAACACCTTGAATTTGGCCCAGTGAAACTGATTTTGGACTTCTGACCTCCAGAACTGTAAGAGACTAAATTGTGTTGTTTTAAGCCACCGAGTTTGTGGTAATTTGTTACAGCAATCATAGGAAACTCTCAGTGAACATACCAAGGTACAGGACTTAGCTTGTAGGTTGCAGTCACAGAATGCAATCCTCAGCTACCATATCCTTTTTCGGGATGCACTCATGTGAGCCAAGATATGAGACTGATGCATAAACTCACAATGACAACTCATCAATTTTCCATGAGAGATCTAACTCTCCTGTTGACTGGAAGACATGTCAAACTGACCAGTCTATTTTCTCCCTATAAAAAGACAGGCTTGGGAAATTGGTCCACAGTCAGGATGCCAGTGTAGTGATTTATAATTAAAAAAATAAAATTCTGCCACACAGATGGGAATCTTCAACATTTTCACAAGCAGCCCATTTTCCACCCTCCAGCAGACAAATCTAGAAAGACAAATCATAGCTGAAGGTTGTGCAACACTGACTCTGAACAAGGGCAGTTAGATTAATTACTTGCTGAATGGTGACAGACTTTGAGAATGAAGGACTTGAATTCCTTTGGCTAGAAGCTTATTATCCATCTTCCTTGTAGGGAAGACCTTGCCACAGAGCCAGGATAGGTGTGCTTGTTTTGTAAGATCCCCTTTCTCCTGGTCCATATCTGGATGGTCGATAACTAATTAACCCCCATGTTTTTTTTCTTATGTGAGTATCCATCCTTCCACCTATTTTGGGGGCTATGTGGAGCTTTAATTCTATCCAGAGTTGAGTCTTTCTGGCATAGAACCCATATAGTTTCTTTAAAGTAGCCTTACATATCTCATTATGTGTTGACATAATAATAAAATGGACAATCGTATTTTCCTTCAAGTTGTGGTAGAGAGATATGCTTCAATGTTTTTCCATAAACTAATAACAAATCTTGTGAGGATCATACAAGGTAATGTATAAAAGGGGCTCAGCTCTGTTCTATAGAGAGGGCAATCAATAAATGTCATTTCTCGTCATACTCCCTGAGTGCCTGGAGTGTAGTATGGTGTAAGGATACGTTGGAAGGTTAAAATTCAGAATGAGAACATCAGAACCTGTCATTCTCTGACAGTCTTAAACATCTCAGGGAAGCAGAAAACCCAGCATTTAGAGCTCTGTTTCTTTGTTCTTTTGATGGAACATATATTGTTCATGAAAGAAATCTATTTTTTTCTATTTCACTCTAATCTAACTATAGAGATACTTTCAGGCAGGGACAAGATTTTATTATTACAGAGACTTATGAAATCCTCAGTAGGCAAACACATCTTTAAAAGACGGTGTCTTCATTTTACATGTTGATATATTGTAGAAAAATAAACTTAAATGATAAGTGTATTTCATTTAAAGTTTGTAAATCATATTTTTATATAATAGCCATCTTTCCCCACATATATTACAACTCCTGAAGCATATTCCTATCAATAAATTGAATGCTGGAGAATAAAAACATTCATCCTCAAGGATGTAGCAAACTTAAAATTATATAGTTAACCAGATACTAATAATTTCATAATAAAACATTCTTGCAAATTGTCCTATACAGTACTATACTTAGGGCACAATGTAGCAGAAAGAAATGATCTCAGATTTCAAAGCCAGACAGATATAGTTTTAAATGCTGGTTTGGCATAAAGTGTTCATCTCTAAAATGATGCTGATAAATAAAATCATGTAGGTAGATAACCTGGTTTATAATTATTTGTTAATAATGATGAGAATAACAGCTGCATTTTCTTGATGATGATACAGATAAATTCAATAATGTATGGAACTAGAAAGTTGACAATGATTTATGGGAAGAGAAAAAACCCTTTTATAGAAAAATACTTAACTGTTTTTTTTCCATTTTTAAGTTTATCAACTTTAAATATTTCCCCCATACCTATCTTATTCTCTTACCTATTCTCTCTCGACATGTTTATTAGAGGTTGTGATTTCAACTGTAATAGAGATAATGTGTTGTACCTGATACTTAAAATAAAGAAGCACTTTTTTAAAAAATTTAAGAATTAGGGAAGAAAATGCATTTTAGTATCATGGAAAACTGCAGGCATTATTCCAAGGACTTATATCAAATCACCTGGTAGTGAGCTAAGTCACTGTTTGGTGTCGCTTGGTTACAGGAAATGAGGGACAAGGATTCTGGGAGAAAACAGGAGTGTTTTGTTACCGAATCTAGAATTTCTGGAAAAGAGTTAGTTAATGGAAGTCTTCCTTCACCTGAGTATCTGCCTCCTAAACACAGCAGCTCACATTTTCATATTGTCTTCCTATAGTATATGATGCAGTCGCCTCAAACACAGAGTAAAGACAGTGGTACAGATAGTATTATTATACCCCCTTCCCTTTCTAATTTGTTGTATCTTATTTTGTTTTACAGCTGAGGCAGTAGACACAGTTTTTTGGCATAGAGTAGGAATCATTCTGTTATGGCTCTTTAGACCCATGTACTCTGGAACTATAATTCTTTTTAATAAGTAGAGAACAGAATTTAGAAAAGATGATTCTATTTTGACCTCAAGTCAGATACTTGAGATGCTAAAATATTACAAATCTTTCAGTATATGAGTTATTTTCATATGTGTCTGTCCCATTCTTAAAAAATGCATTTGAAAATTTAAAAGGGAAAAACCATCCTCTTTGCAGAAAAAAAGACACTAACACACGTACATAAGTATTTCACAATTAATTTCAGTGTTGTATTCATTCTTGAGTTTGGTGGAGTGTTCCCAAACCTAGCTAATCATCACAGTTATTGGAGGTCCTTTAAAACTTGCAGATTACCTGCCTCTGCTCTAGCAGATTCTGATTGATAAGTTTGGGAAAAAGCCTTATATACTTGAATCATTTCCTTAAATATGAGATCAAAGGAAGACAAAAGTCAACAGATATGACAAGCAAAGTAGTTAAAGGCTGTTTTTACACTGTCGAACATAGATCAGTGGAGAACTTGTGCAAATAAGTCAGGTGGCTGTTTGAAAAATACATTTCTGGAGTGACTTTATCATAAAAACTTTACTTTCATTTTGTCCATAATGGTCATGAAAATACATAATGGAAAGCTATGGGCATAGAAAGGGTTTGCAGAATATGGTATGGGGAGGAAAGGTTTGCAGGATATAGAACAGAGGGGAGGTTTTTCTTTCCATTGTTGGTAGCGTCTAGGAGGTACCTGGGAAACTGATCAACCTGGAGGCACAGAGACTTCTGGAAGATGATACTGTGTTTTCACTTTGTCAGGTTTTAGACCTGTGAATAGTTGAGTAAAAATATTCAGTTCATTTTGGATATAAAGCTAATTATTGAGTCATGAAAGGATGATAAGCAATAATGAAATTATAAGCAACATTCTCTGATGAAACAACAAAAATCTCTTAAAAGAAAGTTAACAGATTTGCAGTGAGATGTTTTGAAATATTTTTAAAATTTCCCTCATGGATTTTCATTTGGAAAACAAGATACACCATTTGCAAGAACTGTTTCTTTGCTGTCTTAACCAGAGAAAATCTTTGGGTACAAAGTATTAGGCAGAACGTTAGGAATAAAAGGGTCCAAATCTCCATCACCTAGTGTTAATTCCTTTCCTCTTTTTTTCCAGTTTAATAACGATTTCAAAGATTGATTCTACTTGCAGTTTTCAATATTAATTAATATTGTAAACACAACAAATTTATACACGTTGATGAAAATGCTAGGATATTGATGCAGGGAATTTTTCCATAAGGAGAAAATTTCTTTCTATAACTTGTCCCTCTTAAATATTACTTGTTGAGAAAAAGTTGTAAAGATGTTTTATAGCAGAACTAGGATAAGAAAATTCATTGAGCACACTTATATGTAAACAACTGAAGTAGCAGAGTATTATGGAGAATATCAATTTGAAGAGGTAGGATACCTGGATTCCGAGGTGTGTTATTTCTCTTCTGAGAACCTCAGTTTTTATAAACCTGTACGTGGTGAAAAGTGTGTGTGCATGCACAGCGGGGATGTCATATCCTGGAAGATCACACATTTATTCAAGAAGCATTAATTGAGTGCCTACTTCATTAAAGTATGATGGTAGACCCTGGAGATCCAGATGTGATAATGACTTAGCCCTCAAAAAGCATCTGAAGTCTAGTGGGGCAGCAAGATGGTAACTAAAGAAATTACAGGACAGCATGATAGGGGGAGGACACAGAAGCAAGTGAAATGTATAGGGTTCTGTGAGAAGGAGAGCTTGAGGACTGCATGATTTCTAAGTTTCCTCCAACTACTTTTTAAGATGGATCCTTATTTAGGATTTGATGGTGGGTAGGAAAAGGGCCCAAAACATGGCAAGAAATGGGAGCCCAAACTGGTGGGGATGACTGAGTCTTTGCAGACTATGAACATCCAACTTTTATTCATTGTTGTGTCTAAATCTCCCTACTTCTCTAACCATTTAGTAAAGTCTGCTCTGTGTACACCAGCCTCATGCAAATGGTTGCTTTATAGGAATCAAGGGAAAGCAGCCAAGTTCCAAGTCTGATAGTAAACAGAGATAAAGTAACATTCATAAGGCAACGTGAACCTTAGATTTAAACTTAAACAGGATACTGAATCCAGAGGCGACTCTGAGAATTGCTAAGCAGGTGGGAATCTGCAGTAACCTCATGTTGGACTGCCATTGGTTTCTACAGAAGAAATAAGAATAATTGTGCTGGAAAATTTTCCATTTTTTTTTCTCTCTAGAATCACACTCTTCATGCATTTTCACCATGCTCTGTGCCCCAAGAAGCTAATAATCCTTATGGATTTTATCCAAGGGCTCTCTTGCCCTCTGAACTCTGATTTGGTTTGAACAATGGGAAGCACTAGCAGGTGGGTGGGAGGAGGGAGAAAAATGAGATGGGGAATTTAGTTCCCTGATTTCCTTTCTGCAGAGTTCCATGGGTTGTTTGCCTCTGTCTCCAATGAGCGCAGGTCTTGGCAGAAGGTCTTGTTTGACCGTCCCATGGTCCCTTCATTCTGAATGATGACAAAAGCTCCCCTGCAGTTACTAGCCCCAGGGTACTGCACTGCTTCTTGTGATTTCCTAACAAATGCCCGTACTTATAAAATAGTTTATTAAACTCTCCTCAAGATACCTACTTTAAATGTGCCAATTGTTTACTTTTGGAAGCCTGACTAGTATAGGTGTAAAAGATGTATACTTACATATACTTTAAGTGAGTCCTATCTAAATACTGATAAGCAGTATGGAAACACAAAAATAAAAGAAAGATACGAAGGATAAATAACTCAGAAATAAAAAATAGTTGGTACTCAGTATGAAGATAAAGTGAATAACACTATAACAGGCACTACAGTTGAGTTCAGCAAAGTTTTTGGCAAATAAAATCATAGATATTTGTGTCACAGGGAATTAGTTCTATAACCTTATTTTGTAGATGAGAAACATAGACCTTCCAGGAAGAAACTGATTTGCTCAGTTACCCTGTTTTTTAGTGGTGGAATATGAGTATGTCTAAATGTGTATGAGTGTGTATGTGTGTGTGTGTGTGTGTGTGTGTGTGTATGCACTTTCTCATATTCTCTTATTTATTTATGTATTTATTTTTACCTATTTTTTTTGTCTGAAATATTTGAGAGCAAGCTGCAGATGTCATAACCTTTCATATGCAAATTACTATGCATTCATCTTCTAAGAACTAGGACATTCTGGGAAATAACCACAATAAAACTACTAAAGTCAGGACATTTAATTTTTATATAATACCCTTATCTAAATATAGGCCATTTTGCCAATTTTTAAATAGTGTCCTTTATAGATTTTTGTTTGTTTTTCTTCAAGGAGCAAATCCAATAACAAGTATTTTATTTAGTCATTATGCCTCTTTAGTCTTCTTTCCTCTGAACTACTTTCTCAGCTTTTCATTATCTTTTATGACATTGATATTTTAGAAGAGTACTAGCTAGTTATTTCTGCAGAAATTCAATTTATATTTGTTTGGCTATTTACTTATTTATTTATTTAGAATTTTAGAATTTTATTTTATTTATTTTTTTATACAGCAGGTTCTTATTAGCCATCTCAGTAAATGCCTGTCTGTCGATGGGCATTTAGGTTGCTTCCATGACCTGGCTATTGTAAATAGTGCTGCAATGAACATTGGGGTGCATGTGTCTTTTTTAAATATTTTCTTTCTTTCTTTCTTTGTTTATTTAATTTTTGATTTTTATTTTCATTTTTTTTATATAGCAGGTTCTTATTAGTCATCAATTTTATATACATCAGTGTATACATGTCAATCCCAATCGCCCAATTCATCACACCACCACCCCCAGCCCCCACCGCTTTCCCTCCTTGGTGTCCATATGTTTGTTCTCTACATCTGTGTCTCAATTTCTGCCCTGCAAACCAGTTCATCTGTATCATTTTTCTAGGTTCCACATATATGCATTAATATACGATATTTGTTTTTCTCTTTCTGACTTACTTCACTCTGTATGACAAGTCTCTAGATCCATCCACGTCTCAACAAATGACCCAATTTCATTCCTTTTATGGCTGAGTAATATTCCATTGTATATATGTACCATATCTTCTTTTGAATTATGGTTTTCTCTAGGTATATGCCCAGTAGTGGGATTGCTGGGTCATATGGTAATTTTATTTTTGTTTTTTTAAGGAACCTCCATACTGTTCTCCATAGTGGCTGTATCAGTTTACATTCCCATCAACAGTGCAAGAGGGTTCCCTTTTCTCCACACCCTCTCCAGCATTTGTTGTTTCTAGATTTTCTGATGACGCCCATTCTAAGTGGTGTGAGGTGATACCTCATTGTAGTTTTTTTTTTTTAACATCTTTATTGGAGTATAATTGCTTTACAATGGTGTGTTAGTTTCTGCTTTATAACAAAGTGAATCAGTTATACATATACATATGTTCCCATATCTCTTCCCTCTTGCGTCTCCCTCCCTCCCACCCTCCCTATCCCACCCCTCTAGGTAGTCACAAACCACCTAGCTGATCTCCCTGTGCTATACGGCTACTTCCCACTAGCTATCTGTTTTACGTTTGGTAGTGTATATATGTCCATGTCTCTCTCTCACTTTGTCACAGCTTACCCTTCCCCTCCCCATATCCTCAAGTCCATGCCCTAGTAGGTCTGTGTCTTTAGTCCCATCTCACCCCTAGGTTCTTCATGACCTTTTTTTTTTTCCTTAGATTCCATATATATGTGTTAGCATACGGTATTCGTTCTTCTCTTTCTGACTTCATTCTGTATGACATACTCTAGGTCCATCCAGCTCACTACAAATAACTGAATTTCGTTTCTTTTATGGCTGAGTAATATTCCATTGTATATATGTGCCACATCTTCTTTATCCATTCACCTGTCGATGGACACTTAGGTTGCTTCCATGTCCTGGTATTGTAAATAGAGCTGCAGTGAATATTTTGGTACATGACTCTTTTTGAATTATGGTTTTCTCAGGGTATATGCCCAGTAGTGGGATTGCTGGGTCGTATGGTAGTTCTATTTGTAGTTTTTTAAGGAACCTCCACACTGTTCTCTATAGTGGCTGTATCAATTTACATTCCGACCAGCAGTGCAAGAGGGTTCCCTTTTCTCCACACCCTCTCCTGCATTTGTTGTTTCTAGATTTTCTGATGACACCCATTCTTAGTGGTGTAAGGTGGTACCTTATTGTAGTTCTGATTTGCATTTCTCTAATAATTAGTGATGTTGAGCAGCTTTTCATGTGCCTCTTGGCCATCTGTATGTCTTCTTTGGAGAAAAGTCTATTTAGGTCTTCTGCCCATTTTTTGATTGGGTTGTTTGTTTTTTTAATATTGAGCTGCAAGAGCTGTTTATATATTTTAGAGATTAATCCTTTCTCTGTTGATTCATTTGCAAATATTTTCTCCCATTCTGAGGGATGTTTTTTCATCCTGTTTATGGTTTTCTTTGCTGTGCAAAAGCTTTTAAGTTTGATTAGGTCCCATTTGTTTATTTTTGTTTTTATTTCCATTACTCTAGGAGGTGGACCAAAAAGGATCTTGCTGTGATTTATGTCAGGAGTGTTCTTCCTATGTTTTCCTCTAAGAGTTTTATAGTGTCCAGTCTTACATTTAGGTCTCTAATCCATTTTGAGTTTACTTTTGTGTATGGTGTTAGGGAGTGTTCTACTTTCATTCTTTTGCATGTAGCTGTCTAGTTTTCCCAACATCACTTATTGAAGAGGCTGCCTTTTTTCCATTGTATATCCTTGCCTCCTTTGTCATAGATCAGTTGACCATAGGTGTGTGGGTTTACCTCTGGGCTCTCTATCTTGTTCCATTGTTCTATGTTTCTATTTTGCACCAGTATCATATTGTCTTGATTACTATAGCTTTGCAGTATAGTCTGGAGTCAGGGAGTCTGATTCCTCCAGCTTCATTTTTTTCCATGAAAACTGCTTTGGCTATTCGGGGCCTTTTGTGTCTCCATACAAATCTTAAGATTTTTTGTTCTGGTTCTGTAAAAAATGCCATTGGTAATTTGATAGGGATTGCATTGAATCTGTAGATTGCTTTGGGTATTATAGTCATTTTCACAGTATTGATTCTTCCAATCCAAGAACATGGTATATCTCTCCATCTGTTGGTATCATCTTTAATTTCTTTCATCAATGTCTTATTGTTTTCTGCATACAGGTCTTTTGTCTCCCTAGGTAAGTTTATTCCTAGGTATTTTATTCTTTTTGTTGCAGTGGTAAATGGGAGTGTTTCCTTAATTTCTCTTTCAGATTTTTCATCATTAGTATATAGGAATGCAAGAGATTTCTGTGCATTAATTTTGTATCCTGTAACTTTACCAAATTCATTGATTAGCTCTAGTAGTTTTCTGGTGGCATCTTTAGGATTCTCTATGTATAGTATCATGTCATCTGTAAGCAGTGACAGTTTTACTTCTTCTTTTCCAATTTGTATTATTTTTATTTCTTTTTCTTCTCTGATTGCTATGGCTAGAACTTCCAAAACTATGTTGAATAATAGTGGTGAGAGTGGAAATCCTTTTCTTGTTCCTGATCTTAGAGGAAATGCTTTCAGTTTTTCACCATTGAGAATGATGTTTGCTGTGGGTTTGTCGTATATGGCCTTTATTATGTTGAGGTAGGTTCCCTCTATGCCCACTTTCTGGAGAGTTTTTATCCTAAACGGGTGTTGAATTTTGTCAAAAGCTTGTTCTGCATCTATTGAGATGATCATATGGTTTTTCTCCTTCAATTTGTTAATATGGTGTATCACATTGATTGTTTTGCGTATATTGAAGAATCCTTGCATCCCTGGGATAAGTCCATCTTGATCATGGTGTGTGATCCTTTTAATGTGTTGTAGGATTCTGTTTGCTAGTACTTTATTGAGGATTTTTGCTTCTATATTCATCAGTGATATTGGTCTGTAATTTTCTTTTTTTGTAGTATCTTTGTCTGGTTTTGGTATCTGGGTGATTTTGGCCTCGTAGAATGAGTTTGGGAGTGTTCCTTCCTCTGCAATTTTTTGGAAGAGTTTGAGAAGGATGGGTGTTAGTTCTTCTCTAAATGTTTGACAGAATTCACCTGTGAAGCCATCTGGTCCTGGGCTTTTGTTTGTTGGAAGATATTTAATCAGTTTCAATTTCATTACTTGTGATTGGTCTGTTCATATTTTGTATTTCTTCCTGGTTCAATCTTGGAAGTTTATACCTTTCTAAGAATTTGTCCATTTCTTCCAGGTTGTCCATTTTATTGGCATGAGTTGCTTGTAGTAGTGTCTTAGGATGCTTTGTATTTCTGTGGTGTCTCTTGTAACTTCTCCTGTTTCATTTTTATTTTTATGGATTTGAGTCCTCTCCCTCTTTTTCTTGATGAGTCTGGCTAATATTTGATGAATTTTGTTTATCTTCTCAAAGAACCAGCTTTTAGTTTTATTGATCTTTACTATTGTTTTCTTTGTTTGTAGGTCATTTATTTCTGCTCTGATCTTTATTATTTCTTTCTTCTGCTAACTTTGGGTTTTGTGTGTTCTTCTTTCTCTAGTTCCTTTAGGTGTAAGGTTAGGTTGTTTATTTGAGATTTTTCTTGTTTTTTGAGGTAAACTTGTATAGCTATAAACTTCCTTCTTTGAACTGCTTTTGCTGCATCCGGTAGTTTTTGGATCATCGTGTTTTCATTGTCATTTGTCTCTAGTTATTTTTTGATATCCCCTTTGATTTCTTTAGTGATCTCTTGGTTATTTATATTGTTTAAACATATTGTTTAGCCTCCATGTGTATGTGTTTTTTACGTTTTTTTCCTTATAATTCAGTTCTAATCTCATAGCTTTGTGGTCAGAAAAGATGCTTGAAATGATTTCAGTTTTTTTAAATTTACTGAGGCTTGATTTGTGACCCAAGATGTGCTCTATCCTGGAGAATGTTCCATGCACACTTGAGAGGAGAGTGTAATCTGCTGTTTTGGGATTGAATGTCATATAAATATCAATTAAATTTATCTGGTCTATTGTGTCATTTAAAGCTTCTGTTTCCTTATTTATTTTCTGTTTGGATGATCTCTCCATTGGTGTAAGTGAGGTGTTAAAGTCCCCCACTATTATTGTGTTATTTTCTATTTCCTCTTTTATAGCTGTTGGCAGTGCCTTATGTATTGAAGTGCTCCTATGTTGAGTGCATATATATTTTTAATTGTTATATATTCTTCTTGGATTGATCTCTTCATCATTATGTAGTGTCCTTCCTTGTCTCTTGTAACATAGTCTATTTTATCTGATATGAGTATTGCTACTCCAGCTTTCTGTTGATTTCCATTTGCATGGAATATTTTTTTCCATCCCCTCACTTTCAGCCTGAGTGTGTCCCTAGGCCTGAAGTGGATCTCTTGTAGACAGCATATATATGGGTCTTGTTTTTGTATCCACTCAGCAAGCCTGTGTCTTTTGGTTGGAGCATTTACTCCATTCACATTTAAGGTAATTATCGATACATATGCTCCTATGACCATTTTCTTACTTGTTTTGGTTTGTTTTTGTAGGTCCTTTTCTTCTCTTGTGTTTCTCACTTAGAGAAGTTCCTTTAGCATTTGTTTTAGAGCTGATTTGGTGGTGCTGAATTCTCTTAGCTTTTGCTTGTCTGTAAAGCTTTTGATTTCTCCATCGAATCTGAATGAGATCCTTGCTGGGTAGAGTAATCTTAGTTGTAGGTTCTTACCTTTCATCACTTTAAGTATATCACTCCCTTCTGGCTTGTAGAGTTTCTGCTGAGAAATCAGCTGTTAACCTTATGGGAGTTCCCTTGTATGTTATTTGTCGTTTTTCCCTTGCTGCTTTCAATAATTTTTCTTTGTCTTTAATTTTTGCCAATTTGATTACTATGTGTCTCAGCATGTTTCTCCTTGGCTTTATCCTGTATGGGACTCTCTGTGCTTCCTGGAGTTGGGTGGCTATTTCCTTTCCCATGTTAGGGAGTTTCCGACTATAATCTCTTCAGATATTTACTCTGGTCCTTCCTCTCTCTTTTCTCCTTCTGGGACCCCTAGAATGTGAATGTTGTTGCTTTTAATGTTGTCCTAGAAGTCTCTTAGGCTGTCTTCATTTCTTTTCATTCTTTTTTCGTTATTCCGTTCCACAGAGTGAATTCCACCATTCTGTCTTCCAGGTCACTTATCCGTTCTTCTGCCTCAGTTATTCTGTTATTCATTCCTTCTAGTGTAGTTTTCATGTCAGTTATTGTATTGTTTATCTCTGTTTGTTCTTTAATTCTTCTAGATTTTGTTAAACATTTCTTGCATCTTCCTGATCTTTGCCTCCATTCTTTTTCAGAGGTCTTGGATCATCTTCACTATCATTATTCTGAATTCTTTTTCTGGAAGGTTGCCTATCTCCACCTCATTTAGTTGTTTTTTTGAGGTTTTATCTTGTTCCTTCATCTGGTACATAGCCCTCTGCCTTTTCATTTTGTCTGTCTTTCTGTGAATGTCTTCTCTTATTTGTCTCTGATCAGTAGCTGAGAATCTTATAGAAGTGGCTCCATGAGTTCATCTCAATTGCTCTGGATTGTTTTTCTATCAAGCTGTTATATATCACTACCTTTTCAACATCTCATAAACTTTCTCATTTTTTGATGACTGTTTTCCAGGGAAGATTTTTTTTTTTCCTTCTTGGGGGGAAGGAAGGGGAAGCCATCTTGTGAGGATCCTTGCAAAAAGAATGAGCTGACAAAAATAAAGCTATCTTGAGATGTGCAACATAGCTTATTGGCTTACTCCTGCAAATCAACTGTTTATAGTGTGCATAAATTTCAATTCGTGCATCAGATATGTTCCATATGACATTCACAATTGAGATTTGATAAAAAGAGTCAAAATGGAGACTGTTTAGTCCATGGATGTTAAATGTGTAAGTCCAGTTGTTTGTTCCTGAAAATCTAGTTCAAGTAATTTCTGTATCACAAATCACTTGAGTTCTTTTTAGTTATCACACAGATTCTTCAGCCTCACCTAAGAATTACTTAATCAGAACTTCTAGGAGTGGGGTCCAGGATCCTTCATTTTTAAAAAATTTTCTGAAACAACTTTTATGTACACCCAAGTCTGAAACTGTTATACTAGGAAGAAGAACTTTGAAAATACATCAAAATTAACCAGTGCATTCAGCCTGATATTTGTTTGGTCAGTATTGATGAAAGCTAGCTTTTTAAATGTTTTCCCCAAAGGCAATGACTGTCTTTCTTGGATTTAGATGAACAGGTGAGTTAGGTCATTGTGTATATTGTGCACTGAATTTTTGGTAACAGACTCAGTTCTCTAGCAAAAATAACTTCCCAGCTACTGTGGGGTTGAGTGAAAAATACAATCACAGATTGATGGCCAGACCCCTATGTTGTTTTTAACTTTTAAAGAAGCTAATACTGGGTGGCTGATTTGTGGTTGAAAGGGACTTAATGTTCCCTCCAGGAGTTCAGGGAACCAGCTGCTTCCTGAGTTGGCAAAGAAGAGAAAACCTTGAGGCAGAGGTGCTTCAGTCTGCATGAGATGTACTAAGCAATCCTCCCATTAGCTGGCTGTTGCCTCTCTTGATGACTACTTTGGGGAGGAGATCGGGGTTATGAACTTTGAAGTGGATTATTAATTACTCATGCCTCCTTTGCCTGGATGGAGGTAACCTGCATCTCAGGAGCCAGGCCCAGAATTCATTTTCTTCCTGTAGATGTTTGCAGTGAAAATAACACTGAATATTAATCCTTTCACCTTTATTCTTAACTCCCTCTTCCCCCTCCTCCATTCTGTAGATCGGTTATCCAAAATCACGGCTCTCCCTTAGTTCTTCCATCCCTGATACTCCTGAGCCATTTATTGTTTATTCAACTATTTGGAGGTCCATTAAACTGAGAATTAAGTTCAAGGGCTAGTTGTTTACTTGAAAACTCCACAGAATGCCGTATTTCCCTACTCAGATTTTCAATTTATTTTTCAGCATGATTGTGATAATCATGTCATGATGAGTGACTTGTCATCTGTCCCTTTTTTATTTCTGTATTTTGAAATTTTTGGATTTTCATTCTTTTCCTGTTCCTTAGGTAGAGTTCTCTAGGGATGTTGCTGTCAGGTTTAGTCAGGGTTTTATACTAAAAAGTGGAAGACTTGTTCTTGTCGAGTGTATGTGTTCATGTGTTTGAGTTTATGTGTGTATATGTGTATGTGCCTCTTAAGGCTGTCTGTGTATTTT
Organism: Tursiops truncatus; assembly: GCF_011762595.2. NCBI lineage: Eukaryota > Metazoa > Chordata > Mammalia > Artiodactyla > Delphinidae > Tursiops > Tursiops truncatus. The sequence continues at coordinate 21,221,557 of NC_047035.1, read as the reverse complement.
TCTTGTTAAGAGAGCCAATAGATAAATCATTACTTATGAAAAATGTAAGTTAATTAAGTGGGAGGTCATTAAGTCCTTGTAACAAAGAATAATCTGCCTCATTAGCTGATATATTGAGACAAGGATTGATTCAGAGGTGGATTAAGATTAGTTTGCAGAAGACTTGGTATGAAGATTCATAAACAGGAAGGGGAAAATATAAAAAAAGTATGACATGGCAATAATTAATTGAACAAGTGTAATGACAGTCACTGTGTTAATGCCAAGAAATTTATGTGGTCAGTGTTGATGCTTCTAGCCCTTGCTATCTTGGCTTTGTTCCAACTTGTCTTCTGTTCTACTTATTCCCTCTGTATTCTATTTCTTTTTTTCTTTCCTTTTTCTTTCTATTAACTAAAGTATAATACGTAGTTTACGCTAGTGTTCACCCTTGATGTTGTACATTTTGTAGGTTATGACAAATGTATAGTGTATAATATGAAAGTATAATATATACTCATCATTACAGTATCATACAGAATAATTTCACTTCCCTAAAAATCCCCTGTGCTCTGCCTATTTATTCTTCTCAGACTCCTGCCCTCAGAACTTCTGGCAACCACTGATCTTTTTACTCTCTCTATAGTTGTGCCTTTTCCAAAATGTCATGTAGTCAGAAGGGTACAGTGTAAAGCATGTTCAGTCTGGCTTCTTTCACTTCCTAATGTGCATTTGTTGTTCCCTTATATCTTTTTGTGGTTTGATAGCTCATTTCTTTTTATCGCTGAATACTATCCCCTTCTATGGATGTACACAATTTGTTTATCCATTTACCTACTGAAGAACATCTTGGTTGATCTGGAAAATTTGAATAAACCTTCTATAAACATCCAAGTGCAGAATTTTATGTGGACATAAGTTTTTAACGTAACTTGGGTAAATACCAAGGAGTGTGATTGCTGGATTTTATGGTAAGACTATGCTTAACTTTGCAAGAAACTGTCAAACTGTCTTCCAAAGTGAATGTACCATGTTGCATTCCCACCAGCAATGAGTCAGAGTTCCTGTTGCTCCACATCCTCACCAGCGTTTGGTGTTGTCAGTGTTTTGGTTAACCTATCTAATAGGTATGTAGTGGTATTTCATTGTTTTAACTTGCAATTCTCTAACAACATAAAATGTTGAGGATCTTGTCATATGCTTATCTGCCATCATATATGTTTTTTGGTGAGGTATCTGTTCAGATATTTTGCCCATTTTTAAATTGGGTTGTTTGCTTTCCTATTGTTGACTTTTAAAAGTTCTTTAAATATTTTGAGTACAAGTTCTTTTGTGTTTAGCAAATGTTTTCTCCCAGTCACTGACTTTTCTTTATATTCTCTTAATAGTCTTATACATAACAAAATAGTTTAATTTTAATGAAGTCCCATTTATGATTTTTTTCTTTCATGAATCATGCTTTAGGTGTCTTTCTTTTTTTTGCATCTTCCTTTCTATTTTTCTTTCCTCTTCAGAACTCATAGTGCAGTTCTGAGTGAGTTGTGACCTTGCCGCTTTCTAGTCATGTGATCTTGGACAAATTTCATTGCCTCTCTAAATTTTAGTTTCCAGGTTCTTTGTGTATAAAATGGAAATCATAATGTTGCTTTGTTTTTGAGTGTGTTGGAAAAGTTATATAAGATTCTGCAGTGAAAATTACCATTTAGGGCTTCCTTGGTGGCACAGTGGTTAAGAATCGGCCTGCCAATGCAGGGGACACGGGTTCAAGCCCTGGTCCAGGAAGATCCCACATGCTGCGAAGCAACTAAGCCCCTGTGCCACAACTATTGAGCCTGCGCTCTAGAGCCCGCGATCCACAACTGCTGAGCCTGCATGCCACAACTACTGAAGCCCACATACCTAGAGCCATGCTCTTCAGCAAGAGAAGCCACCACAATGAGAAGCCCTTGTACTGCAACAAATAGTAGTCCCTGCTTGCCGCAACTAGAGAAAACCCACATGCAGCAACAAAGACCCAAAACAGCCAAAAATAAATAAATTAATTAATTAAATTAAAAAAGAAAAAGAATTTACCATTTAAACTGTAAATTTCTATGTTACTTTCTTTTATTTTTCCTTATCTTCCTCATTTGTCTTATCATTTTCTGTTACCTAGTCTTGAATATGAGACATATTTGCCAGTCGTCATGTACATGAATAAATAATTCTTTTGCAGAACTGTAGGTAGTTAACAGCAGGCTGCGTGTACATGAACTCAATCAAAAGCAGGTTTAAAAATGATTTAAATTGATTGTTTGCACCTAAGTCAAGTAAAGTGAGAGGGTGAGTGATTTCTTTTTGTGCATTTTCATTTTGCACCTGGTCTTTTGGTGCACTAGCCTAGTGAGCTCCGAGTACTCATAAAATGAGTCCAAGATCATATTTTAACCCTAAAATTAGTTTGGCAGACAGAACAATTCCATTTTAGAACCTCATCCCCAACCTTGTCATAAATATTTGTTCAACAACAATACCTCAAATCCAGTGAGACAGTGGTTTTCAAACTGTGTTCTGTGGAGATGTTGGGGTTGATGATATGTCTATCTTGCAGTTGTAAGGCGGGGGGTAACCATACTGTTAGGACTCTGAGATCACGCCCTTGATTTCATCAGAACAGTTTTGCTTGTTTTAATTAAGTTTTCCTTGAAACTGTGCTTGAAGAAATATTTTTCCTGCTAACAAAATATTCTTTTTTTATCAAAATTATAAACTGAAGTTCAAGATTTTAATGAGTTCACTGGTACTCTGTCTTAGAAACTAGATAATATATTTCAAGTCTGTTTATGGGAGGAATTATATTAAATGCATTAGTTTTATATGACTAGAAGGCCACCATTGGGCCTGTTGTCCTAGGTATGGTGTTTGAACAGTGAACTCTTCATACTTTAAAGCTTTCTGTTTTTATAACTGCCTATGATAGAGCCACTCTATCTTGTCACTAGTGCAACTCAAGTTGAAAAGCACTTATGCCCACTCTCTAATTTTTCTCTCTCACTTGATTTATAAACCTGGCCTTTATATTTTGAGAGCCAAGGATGTGGCTGTGAGACTTGAGACATAAATGATGAAGTTCTTTATTATTCTCTTCCTTCTCCAAAGAGACAGATCAAGCAAGAGTTAGAAGCAAGAGTTGTATGAATGGAAATAAAAAAGAAGAAGCCTCAATGGAAATATTCAGCCCATTAATTTTAGATGCTCAGTCCATTAATTTTTTTTTTAAATCCAACCAATGATCAGAGCATCATTTCTAAGCAAAGGTGGGTTTTGTTTTTTGTTGTTTTTGTTGTTTTTGAATTAATTAATTTATATATTTATGGCTGTTTTGGGTCTTCGTTTCTGTGCGAGGGCTTTCTCTAGTTGTGGCAAGTGGGGGCCACTCTTCATCATGGTGCGTGGGCCTCTCACTATCACGGCCTCTCTTGTTGTGGAGCACAGGCTCCAGACGCGCAGGCTGAGTAGTTGTGGCTCACGGGCCCAGTTGCTCTGCGGCATATGGGATCCTCCCAGACCAGGGCTTGAACCCATGTCCCCTGCATTGGCAGGCAGATTCTCAACCACTGCGCCACCAGGGAAACCCCATTAATTGCTATTGATTGATCCTCTGAAATGTCTTCTGTATCTGGTCCTCGCTTTCTATTCCCACAACTTCCATCCTCTCCAAATATTCCTCAATTCGTGTAATTCTCCCAAAGTTCATTCCCTCTCACCTTGAATTCATTCTACACATGGCCTTTATTTTTTTGTTTGTTTGGGTTTTTTTTGTTTTTGTTTTTGTTTTTTTTTTGCAGTACCCGGGCATCTCACTGTTGTGGCCTCTCCCATTGTGGAGCACAGGCTCTGGACGCGTGGGCTCAGCGGCCATGGCTCACGGGCCCAGCCGCTCCGTGGTGCGTGGGATCTTCCCGGACTAGGTCACGAACCCGTGTCCCCTGCATCAGCAGGCGGACTCTCAACCACTGCGCCACCAGGGAAGTCCTATACATGGCCTTTAGAATTAACTTTCTAAAATGCCAATTCTATACTATCACTTCCATGGTAAAACAAACAAACAAAATTCTCATATGAATACTCATTGTGTCAGGATCAAGTCCTTACTAAACAGCATGGCATTCGAGTTATCCATAAATTTCATTTATCTTTAAAAAGATTCAAATTCTATCTTTTAGTATTTCTCAGTCTTATTTTTCAAGCCTTTGCTCATGCTTTGTTTTCTACACTCTCATCTGGTTGTCAAAATAACTGGACTGTTCTCCCTTCAAAGTTCAGTCTGATCCTATGACCATCTTTGGATCAGTGTATTATGCTTCTGTTGGAATTTCTCTAAATATATATTCTGAGAAATTTATTTTGATTAAATTAATATTACCTTTTTACTGTTTCTGTTATATTGATATTTATAAGTAGATTGTCATCTATTGAAAAACAAGAATCAGGTCTTACCATAGAACCACAACCACTGACAACAATAAAAACAACTACACTTTTTTATGAGTATTTATTATGATCAGGAAATGCGATAAGCACTATATCTTATCACTTTTAATCCTCAAAGTCACTGAAAGCTAGTCTTTATTATTCCATTTGACACATGAGAAAATGAAGGCTCATAGATAGATGTTAAATAGCTTTTCTAAGAAACCATGGATAATGTTTGGTAGAGCCAGGATCAAAACCTAGTTCTGTCTGAAAACAAACAAACAAGCAAAAAACCCTTTTAAATTTATATATTGTACAATATTTGCTTTGGTATCAATTTCAGCAGACAGGACAGCTCTACCAAAGAAGAAAATTTGAAATGAGTTTTTGAAATCCAGCCTTAGAGAAGGAAACACTAGTCTCAATAAGGAAACAGCTTAACATATCTCCAGAGCTTCCTTAAGAAAATTAAATTCCTATCTCAAAAAAAAAAAAAAAAGAAAGAAAAGAAAGAAAACAAAACAAATCCACAAAAATCAAGTAAATTCGTGTCAGCCAAGGAACTGATATTGGAATCAAGTTAGAGATCCTTGCTAGTTGTTCTCTGACATGGACTTTAACTGGATTAAGCAAATATTATAAAGCCCTGTGAGCAAGGATAGAAGAGAGTAGGATGGTCCTTATGATGCCAAAACCTCAGCCTCTGTGCACCAGTGCCGACTTGAATCTCAGAGACAGAGTTTTGGGTGAAGTAGAAAAGAATAGTTTTATTGCTTTGCCAGGCAAAGGGGGACACAGTGGGCTCATGCCCCTCAAAACTGTGTGTCCCAACTGTTTGGTGAGGAGTTTTATAGCAATAGTTCAAGGGTGGGTTGCTGATAAGATTCAGGTGTGTGCAGAGCCTGCACTCGTTTAATCTGGTCTCAGGTGGTCTCCTGATGAGCTTCTCTGGTTCTTGAGATTATCAAACTGTGACCCTCTCTGGAATTAAGAATGCTTCATCAAGTAGTTAACATCTTCCATTTGTTGGGGGTTTTAGTTCTGCAGACGAGCTCAAAGATACTGCTATGTATATCCCTTGAGGCAGAACGAGGACCCTGCCCCAAGTCTGCACTATTGTTTCTTGACTGCTCCTCCCTTGTCTCTGCATTCCCTCCCTTCCCTGATTAGCAACTGTTTGAACCTGCCCTTTGGAACTCAGGGAAGGTCATAGAGGCTGTAGTCTATTCCCTGCAAACAAGAAATGGGGGACACAGAAAAACTTCTGTGCCAAGGAGCCCCACAGGGTCCTGCTCCGTTTCACTTGGAAAAACCTCTGTAAAGTATGGGCTTTAGATTTTTCTTTACTGAAGCCAGAATATGTATGCCAAATACCCTCTACTGCTTCTCTTTGCTGAAAATACTAGTGGACCAGAAGTAACACTGTTTTGGTGGAATAAATAGCAGAATTGTCCTGAAATCCCTTCCTAATTTCTTTGGGAATTAAGACGTATGGAGGTAACAGAGCACCCACTACGTCTTCTGAGGAAAGAGTAAGCCTTTTGTAAGCTCCTTGGTCTGCAAAATGTTTTTCTTCTTTGTTTAGAACATTGAAGAAAGACACCTTTGAATTATTTCTTTGTTGATTTATATTATCTCCTCTGATTATTATAAGCTATTTTTCTACCTCTATGATGCCTTTGGCCATTATGAATATATATCACACCACAAATATTATCCAGTAATTTAGGCGAAAAGGTAAGGGTTCCTTTAGTAATAATAGAGATGGGAAAAGACACCTGGAAATCTCGATTTGTCCTAGCACTTACAATTTCTTTCCTCTAAGTCATTAGTTTAGATCAATGAGTAAGACAGCTACACCTGGAACTCTAGGAGTCCTTAATTTTCTCCTAGGCAGATTTCTTATCTTTCTGGGACAGACATGGTCTGGCTCTAATCAGATTGTTGACTGAGAAAACAAGAGCTTAGAGAGACATTGAATAACATTCAAAACAAACAAACAGGGAAGCCTAGGAAATCATGAGTACTCTCCCAAAAGAAAAAAAAGAAAAGAATACACGTAAACTATTTTTTCCCTCAAGTATGTCATTTCTTAACCATTTGAGTTAGATCATTATTTGGGAGGTGTAATATCCATTGAGTATTTTAGCACTAAAATTTTTAAAAATCTGGCTACATTTTTAATTTATTATAGATTAAAATCTGTGTGTGAGCTATAGCTATAACTTCTATATCCTTCCTTTTACATAGGTCAAATAAGTTTAGACTATTAACTATCAATGTAAAATAAGTTAGGAAAACTTATGAAGAGGAACAAAGTGTTTGGGTAGTATTGGGAAGCAAATCTTAAACACAGAGAATTTCATGGGAACTAAAGTTGTTCAGATGATATGCCCCTAAAATTTTATATGGTTTAAAAATTGTTGCTAAATTCTTGTAGAGAAGAAGCAAGTGCATTTTGGATTTTAGTGAGGCTCCAAACGATAGAAATGCCACTTGAAAGCCTTGAAGGACACAGCAGGATTTGTCCATCCTTATTAATTAGAGAAGGTTGGTAAAGCACTCTAAAGATGAACAGTGTTATATAAAGACTAGTCTTGTTATTGGGGTCATTAAGCATGAGTTCATGTATACTTATAGAACCGATCAATCTTCCTTAATCCTAACGGGCTGAATCTTCCCACTGTATATTTTCCTTGTGGTGTTAAAACTCCTATTGACTTCTGAGTTGTGTTTTTTTAAAGAATGACGTAAATATGAGTACATCGTAATTCTTTTGTTGGATCATTATTTTACTCTAATCTAGAAGGATGTAAATAATTTTTTGAAATAAAATTTAATGTACCATTTTGGTAACTTTTATTTGAAGTTTAAAAATTATCTTTACTGTTATCTTGTTATAAAGTTTAATTATCCTTCCTCTCCTTGGTCTATACATTCTCTTATTTTGAAAGCTAAAGTAGCTGCAAGGAGATTATTAAATATTAGGAATGTGAAATTCCTCATTTCCTTCATTCTAAAAAATTTTCATTGAACATGTTCATATCAGTTGTTGGAAAAATTTTTTGTTCATATGAAACAAACCTTCAGTTTGATAATGAGCTCTGTCTCCAATAAGACTGCTTCCATTATTCATTTTATTTGTTTTATGATGCTTTTACTTGGCTACTGAAGAATACCAATATTAATTACGTTTAACTGTAATAATACATTTCTCTCTAATTAACAAAATGACTTCCTTCATTGAAAACAAAATCTATAAACCTTGAGGGTTGAAAAAAGAGAAACATCTATCAAATATTATATAGTCCATTCATAATTGTTATTTATTCATTCAGTATTTATTGATTACCTGCTTATTATTAATTTGTATAAAAGTAGCATATTATAAAGGTTTATTTCTTAACCTGAGACCTTTTCTTTTGTTGAGAAAATTTACATTCTCTAAATTCAGCTCAGTATTTGGGTTGAGTAAATTCAGGAAAATAATTCTGATTTCCCTATGTGTGAGGCATTTCTGTATAGTTTAAACTGAAAAGAAAAGGGCATTTTCTATATACTACAAACCCAAAATTCAGAAAATTGATATCATTAATAACTCTTTATTTTTAATGTTAATTGATTGATTATTTATTTGTTTTTATGTTAGTGCTAGCTTGACTAACTTCTTTCACTTACCTGCTTGGTAATTTAGCCACAGGCAGACATAGTAATGGAAAAGCTTATAAAATGAGAGACATAGAGTCATAGCTGTAAGATAAGTAAATAGATGTATGAAATTTTAAGTTTTTAAATTTATGTCATGTCCACAGGTGGTACTTAAGACCACAGCCTTAAAATAATTAATCCCACCCCTCAACTTTCCTCCTTATAATGAATCTGCTTTCATACATCAGTTGGCAAATATTTGCCACTATCTCAGGCTTGGAATGTCTACCAGCTGTTTGATTTTGGAAGTATTAACATCTTTGTATAACAGTGTTTGTGCAATTATTTGACTATTTTATGTCATAATGTCTTTTGAAATGAGTAGAAAATTGAAAGTGCTAAAATGATGGAATTATTAAGCATATTACAAGTGAAACTTTTAATCCATTTGAATGTTCATTAAATTTAATTCAATTATGAAAGAAAATAAAAAATGAAATGATATAAAACCCTAGAAATCTATAATTAAATCAACTTTTGAAAGGTGAGGCTTAAAGAAAAATTTATATTAAACTTTGGTTTGAGTGATAATAATGTTATAGCTAAAAATTTTGAATGCTTTTTTGCCCAAGCACAGAGCTAAGGTTTATAAGCGCATTGTGTAATTTTATTTCCACAACAACCATATGAAATATATGTCAGGAACTGTGAAGGGGCTGAGATTTTTATTCTACATGCCTACAAGTTAACATGACATAGATACATGGATGCAGGTAGAGGATACAGACTCTTGGAACAGAGATGAAGAACCGTTTACTACAGAAACGGCAGAAACCAGAATGTCAGCATTTGTCCCAGTTCCCTAAATCCAAATTCCTACAGGGCAATGCAGTGAAAGCCAGGTGACTGCTGGCTTGCTATTTATAGGAGAGGAATCCCAAGTTTAGGAAACCTCATATATATATATATATATATATATATATATTTATATTTATATTTATTTATTTATTTATTTATTTATTATTTTTTTTTTTGCAGTATGCAGGCCTCTCACAGTTGTGTCCTCTCCCGTTGCGGAGCACAGGCTCCAGACGCGCAGGCTCAGCGGCCATGGCTCACAGGTCCAGCCGCTCCCCGGCATGTGGGATCTTCCCGGTCCGGGGCATGAACCCGTGTCCCCTGCATCGGCAGGCGGACTCTCAATGACTGTGCCACCAGGGAAGCCCGTGGAAACCTCATATTTTTAAAGGGGCTATAAGCAAACTGGCCAAATTTTTGCCCAGGATGGAGACATTATGATTATTATTCTGGAAAGCAAAAGGTAGTGCTTCTACCGTGGCACTGTCTCTATCTTCCAAGGTTGTTTGCCATGCAAATATTTAAAAAAGATAGCTGGGAACAAAGTGTTGTCATGATCTTGATTCACAAGGTATGCAGAAATGCAGAAGACCCATGGGAAATTGTCTCCCAACATTATGTGTTTTGTTATTCCCAGTTTAAAGAAACTGAGGTTTTGACACCTCAGGTGACTTGATTGAAGTCACACAAATTTATATCAAAACATCATTTTAGTGATCTAAATGCAAAGGGAAGCTCATAATTCTATCTAGCTATTGATAGGATGAGAATTCACCAGAGAATCCTTTGTTTAGAGAAGTTTACCATTCACATTTCTCTGGTTACATTTTGTTATCCGTGGACTATGCAGAAACAAGAACAACAACAAAAAAACCCTGGTTTTACAACTGCAGACTTAATCCATGCTCAGTCTCTTGCAATTTTTTCAATTATAATCTTTTTCCCAATATTAGAATGAGTTCCATCTTTGTACTCAATGTCACCTCAGTTTAGCTTTAAAAACTAACTTTCTAGAACATGTAAAATTAATTTGTATGGTCTATAACAAATGGAAATCCATTGTGTTAACATTTGAAATAATTCTAGATATTGGATAACCTAAAGAAAAACAATAGCAACAACATTGGTAAGCCAATGTTATCATTGGTAACATTGATTTTCTTTTTTTAATATCCCAAAATAATATTTATTTATTTAATTTAATTTATTGAAGTGTAGTTGATTTACAGTGTAGTGTTAATTTCTGCTGTACAGCAGTGATTTAGTTATTTATATATATATTCATATATATATATTCCTTTTCATATTCTTTTTCAAAACAGTTTATTACAGAATATTGTAATAAACACAAGTCTGTTCTCTATATTTGTGAGTCTGTTTTGTCAAATTCATTTGTGTCATATTTTAGATTCCACATATAAGAGATATCATATGGTATTTGTCTTTCTCTTTCTGACTTATTTACTTCACTTAGTATGATAATCTCTAGGTCCATGGCATAATTTCATTCTTTTTTATGGCTGAGTAGTATTCCATTATATATATATAATGGAATATATATATGTATATATATGCACCTGTATATTTTTAATAAGGAATTTATTAAAAGTTTTAGTTTTCTGAAAATGGAACCTTAATTTAAAATCTGCAAGCTTATTGATTGTAGACATTCAAGTACCACCGCAAGAATGCACTGTCTGTTAAAATATAGGATTTTATGTACACATCAATGTTGGGGATATTCAGGAAGACAATCAATTAATGCCTCACTTCATATTATTTGGGAAATGCACAGTAGAAGTGCAATCTTGTGCTTAACTTATGGTAAAAAAAAGAGCAGGGATAACCCTTAGGACTGGAATGATAGAGTCCACAGGCCCTGAATTGGACTTCTCAAGTGAATTGAAGTGAGTGGATTTTTAAATAGAGGAAAAGAAGGAAGTTTCCTACCTACTCTTGTTTGTCTATTTTGTTTACATAAACTGTGGTTGAGATTTAATATTTGCTCAGAATTACATGTTAACCATACTTACTGTGATGTGTAAATAATACTGGGTAAACCTCCCCATTCAGGGGAAGAAGAAGAGTTGATTCTATTTACATGTTATTCTGAATAATCCAAAATTGAGTTTATGAGATTATATACTGTGTTTGTAGAACTGGCTTCTGGATTTAATTTCTATTAAATGAGATATTTTCTTCTCTTCAAGATACTACTCTCATTTTATGGTAAGACAGTAAGTTATGTAACATAATCTTGTTAAACGTATTAGGCTGCAGAGTAAACTCCAGGGTGACCTTGGGGGAGTTTTGCACCTGTGTTAATCAACAAATATATGCATATATGAAGAAAAGTGCTTTATTATTTTCTCTCAAACACAAACGGAACCATCAACCAATCAGAATTCTCTGTCAGTTCCCCTGAACTTAAATACCACATGCTCCATCCTGTACAGGGTATATGAAAATTTGGTTGAATTCTGCACTGAGTTCTATGCTATTCTGGGGATTTATTGAGCAAAATTAGCCAGTTGTGTCCTTTTAGTTATAAATGGTGCTTTTAAGGTACAGATTAAAATATCAACAAAAAATTCCATCATCTGATTAGCTTCCCATAAATTGTGAAGACTCTGTACCAGGTCAGACTTACTGTATAAATCCTATTTATTTCTGACCTGTATGAAGAGCCTGAATGAAATTTTCTCTGATCTTTATATTGTAGTTCAGATCAGTGTTTCCCATTTGCAGGCAGTGTGTAACACGGCAGCTGGGTTATAGTGTACTGTACCAATTGTAAATTCTTTATAGTAATAAAAGAGATGGGGATACAGTAGACACAATCCCAAGCCACAAGTCTTTAACTACATAAGTCACTTACAGTCTGATTATTTCATGCATGTATGAGAGAGCTAATACTATGAGACCCAGGTTCTTTTTACTTCATTAAAAAAAAAGATGTAAGACATTTAAAAGAAGGAAGGCATACAATGTTTAGAGGTTTCATACTGAGAATCAGTGATTATTGCTATTCTTTTTCTGTTTCCAAGGGTGAAGGACATTATCTTAAAAGCATTAGCAGATTTCAGCTGTGCAGAAATAGCCACCTGGGGCCTGAAAAGAGTGTTGAGGAAGCTGTAGAACCAAATCACGTTGGAGACACTGAGGTAAAGAATCAGGAGGAAGGAAGTCATGGAATTAGAGCTGGTGAATGAAGCTGAGTTGGAGCCCGACATGGGTAGGTAAAAGGTGATGAGAAAATGGTAGTCTTTAAAATCATTAAAATAGATGGGAATGCTGACTCCAGCGCATGGCAGAACAAGGCTGAGAAAACCCTGACACTCGCTCTGAAAATCGTGTGTGCATACGCTAAATGGTAATGGAAGGAGCCCCCTCTGTGGTTCACCCCAGCTGCAGTGTTTCTCATTTTCAATAAAAACTTAATGCCTCTCCCAGAGAATGAATGTGTGCCCTGAATTATAAAGGGATAATACACTGGCCTTATTTCCAATGTCTGACAGATCAGCAAATACACATAGGCACAATTGCCTATTTGCAATTTACTGCTACAGTAAATGGCAAGCCATAAAGTGCCATCTGTTTAAATTGCATTTTGGAGATAGTCCTTACTTTGTACCATACACTGTGTGAAACATTATTATTGTTATTTATGAGGCACAGTTAAGGGTGCCTGGTGCTGGGAGAATTGTGGATTTCTTTTACGTTAAATTTTGCGAATGGAAGCGACCCAGAGATGATCTTGTTGGGGACTTTCATTTTATGGTAGAGGAGACTGGAATGTTATAACTCGACTATGATCATGCATATGACTACAGATGGAGGCCAACAATGAATACAAGTTCCTAGCATCTTTTTATTTTAAGTTGGACTAAAATAGCCATGTTCCTATATTTAAAGCAGTTGTTTGTAAGAGAAAATAAGATTCCCAGTGAGTAAGAGTCATTGTCACTGTGAATGAGCCCTTTAAATATGCCATTCAGAAAAGGAAGTGTGTATATCTATCAGCTGTCTCACTTGTTGTCACTGTTTAGGTATTTCGCCTTTGAGAAACTTATCAGTCAAGACTAGGATTTTTTTTTTTTTAACATCTTTATTGGAGTATAATTGCTTTACAATGGTGTGTTAGTTTCTGCTTTATAACAAAGTGAATCAGTTATACATATACATACGTTCCCATATCTCTTCCCTCTTGCGTCTCCCTCCCTCCCACCCTCCCTATCCCACCCCTCTAGGTGGTCACAAACCAACCAGCTGATCTCCCTGTGCTATGTGGCTATCTATTCCCACTAACTATCTGTTTTACATTTGGTAGAGTATATATGTCCATGCCACTCTCTCACTTCGTCACAGCTTACCCTTCCCCCTCCCCATATCCTCAAGTCCATTCTCTAGTAGGTCTGTGTCTTTATTCCTGTCTTACCCCTAGGTTCTTCATGACATTTTTTTTTCTTAAATTCCATATATATGTGATAGCATACAGTATTTGTTTTTCTCTTTCTGGCTTACTTCACTCTGTATGACAGACTCTAGGTCCATCCACCTCAGTACAAATAGCTCAATTTTGTTTCTTTTTATGGCTGAGTAATATTCCATTGTATATATGTGCCACATCTTCTTTATCGATGCATCCGATGATGGACACTTGGGTTGTTTCCATCTCCTGGCTATTGTAAATAGAGCTGCAATGAACATTTTGGTACATGACTCTTTTTGAATTATGGTTTTCTCAGGATATATGCCCAGTAGTGGGATTGCTGGGTCATATGGTAGTTCTATTTGTAGTTTTTTAAGGAACCTCCATACTGTTCTCCATAGTGGCTGTACCAATCCACATTCCCACCAGCAGTGCAAGAGTGTTCCTTTTTCTCCACACCTTCTCCAGCATTTATTGTTTCTAGATTTTTTGATGATGACCATTCTGACTGGTGTGAGATGATATCTCATTGTAGTTTTGATTTACATTTCTCTAATGATTAATGATGTTGAGCATTCTTTCATGTGTTTGTTGGCAGTCTGTATATCTTCTTTGGAGAAATGTCTATTTAGGTATTCTGCCCATTTTTGGATTGGGTTGTTTGTTTTTTTGTTATTGAGCTGCATGAGCTGCTTGTAAATTTTGGAAATTAATCCTTTGTCAGTTGCTTCATTTGCAAATATTTTCTCCCATTCTGAGGGTTGTCTCTTGGTCTTCTGTATGGTTTCCTTTGCTGTGCAAAAGCTTTGAAGTTTCATTAGGTCCCATTTGTTTATTTTCGGTTTTTTTTATTTCCATTTCTCTAGGAGATGGGTCAAAAAGAATCTTCCTGTGATTTATGTCATAGAGTGTTCTGCCTATGTTTTCCTCTAAGAGTTTGATAGTTTCTGGCCTTACATTTAGGTCTCTAATCCATTTTGAGCTTATTTTTGTGTATGGTGTTAGGGAGTGATCTAATCTCATACTTTTACATGTACCTGTCCAGTTTTCCCAGAACCACTTATTGAAGAGGCTGTCTTTTCTCCACTGTACATTCCTGCCTCCTTTATCAAAGATAAGGTGCCTATATGTGCGTGGGTTTATCTCTGGGCTTTCTATCCACTTCCATTGATCTATCTTTCTGTTTTTGTGCCAGTACCATACTGTCTTGATTACTGTAGCTTTGTAGTATTGTCTGAAGTCAGGGAACCAGATTCCTCCAACTCTGCTTATCGTTCTGAAGATTGCTTTGGCTATTCGGGGTCTTTTGTGTTTCCATACAAATTGTGAAATTTTTTGTTCTAGTTCTGTGAAAAATGCCAGTGGTAGTTTGATAGGGATTGCATTGAATCTGTAGATTGCTTTGGGTAGTAGAGTCATTTCCACAATGTTGATTCTTCCAATCCAAGAACATGGTATATCTCTCCATCTATTTGTATCATCTTTAATTTCTTTCATCAGTGTCTTATAATTTTCTGCATACAGGTCTTTTGTCTCCTTAGGTAGGTTTATTCCTAGATATTTTATTCTTTTTGTTGCAATGGTAAATTGGAGTGTTTTCTTGATTTCACTTTCAGATTTTTCATCATTACTATATAGGAATGCCAGAGATTTCTCTGCATTAATTTTGTATCCTGCTACTTTACCAAATTCATTGATTAGCTCTAATAGTTTTCTGGTAGCATCTTTAGGATTCTCTATGTATAGTATCATGTCATCTGCAAACAGTGACAGCTTTACTTCTTTTCCAATTTGGATTCCTTTTATTTCCTTTTCTTCTCTGATTGCTGTAGCTAAAACTTCCAAAACTATGTTGAATAAGAGTGGTGAGAGTGGGCAACCTTGTCTTGTTCCTGATCTTAGTGGATATGCTTTCAGTATTTCACCATTGAGGATGATGTTGGCTGTGGGTTTGTCATATATGGCCTTTATTATGTTGAGCAAAGTTCCCTCTATGCCTACTTTCTGCAGGATTTTTATCATAAATGGGTGTGGAATTTTGTTGAAAGCTTTCTCTGCTTCTACTGAGATGACCATATGAGTTTTCTCCTTCAGTTTGTTAATGTGGTGTATCACATTGATTGATTTGCATATATTGAAGAATTCTTGCATTCCTGGAATAAACCCCACTTGTTCATGGTGTATGATCCTTTTAATGTGCTGTTGGATTCTGTTTGCTAGTATTTTGTTGAGGATTTTTGCATGTATGTTCATCAGTGATATTGGCCTGTAGTTTTCTTTCTTTGTGACATCCTTGTCTGGTTTTGGTATCAGGGTGATGGTGGCCTCGTAGAATGAGTTTGGGAGTGTTCCTCCCTCTGCTATATTTTGGAAGAGTTTGAGAAGGATAGGTGTTAGCTCTTCTCTAAATGTTTGATAGAATTCGCCTGTGAAACCATCTGGTCCTGGGCTTTTGTTTGTTGGGAAATTTTTAATCACAGTTTCAATTTCAGTGCTTGTGCAAGTACTATACTGTCTTGATTACTGTAGCTTTGTAGTATAGTCTGAAGTTAGGGAGCCTGATTCCTCCAGCTCCGTTTATCATCTGTTCATATTTTCTATTTCTTCCTGATTCAGTCTTGGCAGGTTGTGCATTTCTAAGAATTTGTCCATTTCTTCCAGGTTGTCCATTTTATTGGCATAGAGTTGTATTTTGTATTTCTGCAGTGTCAGTTGTTACTTCTCCTTTTTCATTTCTAATTCTGTTGATTTGAGTCTTCTCCCTTTTTTTCTTGATGAGTCTGGCTAATGGTTTATCAATTTTGTTTATGTTCTCAAAGAACCAGCTTTTAGTTTTATTGATCTTTGCTATCATTTCCTTCATTTCTTTTTCATTTATTTCTGATCTGATCTTTATGTTTTCTTTCCTTCTGCTAACTTTGGGGATTTTTTGTTCTTCTTTCTCTATCTGTTTAGGTGCAAGGTTAGGTTGTTTATTCGAGATGTTTCCTGTTTCTTAAGGTAGGATTGTATTGCTATAGTTGTAGCAATACAATACAATTGATTGTATTGCTATAATACAATCCAGTTCTTCCCTCTTAGAACTGCTTTTGCTGCATCCCATAGGTTTTGGGTTGTCGTGTCTCCATTGTCATTTGTTTCTAGGCATTTTTTTATTTCTTCTTTGATTTCTTCAGTGATTACACCGTTATTAAGTAGTGGATTGTTTAGCCTCCATGTGTTTGTATTTTTTACGGATCTTTTCCTGTAATTGATATCTAGTCTCATAGTGTTGTGGTCAGAAAAGATACTTGATACAATTTCAAATTTCTTAAATTTACCAAGGCTTGATTTGTGACCCAAGATATGATCTATCCTGGAGAATGTTCCATGAGCACTTGAGAACAATGTGTATTCTGTTGTTTTTGGATGGAATGTCCTATAAATATCAATTAAGTCCATCTTGTTTAATGTATCATTTAAAGCTTGTGTTTCCTTATTTATTTTCATTTTGGATGATCTGTCCAATGGTGAAAGTGGGGTGTTAAAGTCCCCTATTATGAATGTGTTATTGTCGATTTCCTCTATTATGGCTGTAAGTATTTGCCTGATGTATTGAGGTGCCCCTATGTTGGATGCATAAATATTTACAATTGCTATATCTTCTTCTTGGATCAATCCCTTGATCATTATGTAGTGTCCTTCTTTGTCTCTTCTAGTAGTCTTTATTTTAAAGTCTATTTTGTCTGATACGAGAATTGGTACTCCTGCTTTCTTTTGGTTTCCATTTGCATGGACTATCTTTTTCCATCCCCTCACTTTCAGTCTGTATGTGTCTCTAGTTCTGAAGTGGGTCCCTTGTAGACAGCGTATATATTGGTCTTCTTTTTGTATCCATTCAGCCAGTCTGTGTCTTTTGGTTGGAGCATTTAATCCATTTACATTTAAGGTAATTATCGATATGTATGTTCCTATTCCCATTTTCTTAATTGTTTTGGGTTTGTTATTATAGGTCTTTTCCTTCACTTGTGTTTCTTGCCTAGAGAAGTTCCTTTAGCATTTGTTGTAAAGCTGGTTTGGTGGTGCTGAACTCTCTCAGCTTTTGCTTGTCTGTAAAGGTTTTAATTTCTCCATCAAATCGGAATGAGATCCTTGCTGGTTAGAGTGATCTTGGTTGTAGGTTTTTCTCTTTCATCACTTTAAATATGTCCTGCCAGTCCCTTCTGGCTTGCAGATTTTCTGCTGAAAGATCAGCTGTTAACCTTATGGGGATTCCCTTGTGTGTTATTTGTTGTTTTTCCCTTGCTGCTTTTAATATGTTTTCTTTGTGTTTAATTTTTGACAGTTTGATTATTATGTGTCTTGGCATGTTTCTCCTTGGAGTTATCCTGTATGGGACTCCCTGTGCTTCCTGGACTTGATTAACTATTTCCTTTCCCATATTAGGGATGTTTTCAACTATAATCACTTCAAATATTTTCTCAGTCCCTTTCTTTTTCTCTTCTTCTTCTGGAACCCCTATAATTCAAATGTTGGTGCGTTTAATGTTGTCCCAGAGGTCTCTGAGACTGTCCTCAGTTCTTCTCATTCTGTTTTCTTTATTTTGCTCTGCAGTAGTTATTTCCACTACTTTATTTTCCAGGTCACTTATCCGTTCTTCTGCCTCAGTTATTCTGCTACTGATCCCTTCTATAGTATTTTTAATTTCATTTATTGTCTTGTTCATCGTTTCTTGTTTCATCTGTAGTTCTTCTAGGTCCTTGTTAAATGTTTCTTGCATTTTGTCTATTCTGTTTCCAAGATTTTGGATCATCTTTACTATCATTATTCTGAATTCTTTTTCAGGTAGACTGCCTATTTCCTCTTCATTTGTTAGGTCTGGTGGGTTTTTACCTTGCTCCTTCAACTGCTGTGTGTTTTTCTGTCTTCTCATTTTGCTTATCTTACTGTGTTTGGGGTCTCCTTTTTTCAGGCTGCAGGTTCGTAGTTCCCGTTGTTTTTGGTGTCTGTCCCCAGTGGCTAAAGTTGGTTAAGTGAGTTGTGTAGGCTTCCTGGTGGAGGGGACTAGTGCCTGTGTTCTTGTGGATGAGTCTGGATCTTGTGTTTCTGGTGGGCAGGTCCCCGTCCGTTGGTGTGTTTTGGGGTGTCTGTGGCCTTATTATGATTTTAGGTAGCCTCTCTGCTAATAGGTGGGATTGTGTTCCTGTCTTGCTATTTGTTTGGCATAGGGTGTCCAGCACTGTAGCTTGCTGGTCATTGAGTGAAGCTGGGTGTTGGTGTTGAGATGGAGATCTCTGGGAGATTTTCGTTGTTTGATATTACGTGGAGCTGGGAGGTCCCTTATGGACCTCCTGAAGTTGGCTCTCCCACCTCAGAGGCACAGCACTGACTCCTGGCTGCAGCACCAAGAGCCTTTCATCCACACGGCTTAGAATAAAAGGGAGAAAAAGTAGGAGGAAAGAAAGAAAGAGGATAAAAGGAAAGAAAATAAAGTAAGGTAAAATAAAATAAAGTTATTAAAATAAAAAAGTAATTATTAAAAAAATTTTAAGTAAAAAAAAAAAAAAGCAAAAAAATGGATGGATAGAACCCTAGGACAAATGGTGGAAGCAAAGCTATACAGACAAAATCTCACACAGAAGCATACACATACACACTCACAAAAAGAGGAAAAGGGGAAAAATAATATATCTTGTTCCCAAAGTCCACCTCCTTAATTTGGGATGGTTCGTTGTCTATTCAGGTATTCCACAGATGCAGGGTACATCAAGTTGATTGTGGAGATTTAATCCACTGTTCCTGAGGCTGCTGGGAGAGATTTCCCTTTCTCTTCTTTGTTCTCACAGCTCCTGGGGTTCAGCTTTGGATTTGGTCCCGCCTCTGCGTGTTTGTCGCCGGAGGGCGTCTGTTCTTCGCTCAGACAGGACGGGGTTAAAGGAGCCGCTGATTTGGGGCCTCTGGCTCACTCAGGCCGTGGGGGGGGAGGGGCACGGAGTGCGGGGCGGGTCTGCGGCGGCAGAGGCCTGCGTGACGTTGCACCAGCCTGAGGCGCACTGTGCATTCTCCCGGGGTAGTTGTCCCTGGATCCCGGGACCCTGGCAGTGGCGGGCTGCACAGGCTCCCCAGAAGGGGGGTGTGGATAGTGACCTGTGCTCGCACACAGGCTTCTTGGTGGCGGCAGCAGCAGCCTTATCGCTCATGCCTGTCTCTGGGATCCGCGCTTTTAGCCGTGGCTCGTGCCCGTCTCTGGAGCTCCTTTAAGCAGCACTCTTAATCCTCTCTCCTCGCGCATCAGGAAACAAACAGGGAATAAAAAGTCTCTTGCCTCTTCGGCAGGTCCAGAGTTTTTCCCGGACTCCTTCCCGGCTAGCTGTGGTGCACTAGCTCCTTCAGGCTGTGTTCACGCCACCAACCCCAGTCCTCTCCCTGCGCTCCGACCGAAGCCCGAGCCTCAGCTCCCAGCCCTGCCCGCCCCGGCGGGTGAGCAGACAAGCCTCTCAGGCTGGTGAGTGCCGGTCAGCCCTCATCCTCTCTGTGGGAATCTCTCCGCTTTGCCCTCCGCACCCCTGTGCCTGTGCTCTCCTCCGCGGCTCCGAAGCTTTCCCATTCCGCCACCCACAGTCTCCGCCTGCGAAGGGGCTTCCTAGTGTGTGGAAACCTTTCCTCCTTCACAGCTCCCTCCCACAGGTGCAGGTCCCGTCCCTATTCTTTTGTCTCTGTTTATTCTTTTTTCTTTTGTCCTACCCAGGTATGTGGGGAGTTTCTTGCCTTTTGGGAGGTCTGAGGTCTTCTGCCAGCGTTCAGTAGGTGTTCTGTAGGAGTTGTTCCACGTGTAGATGTATTTCTGATGTATCTGTGGGGAGGAAGATGATCTCCGCATCTTACTCTTCTGCCATCTTCCCGCTTTCCCCAAGACTAGGTTTTTAAGGTTCATCATATGCAATGATTGTGGAGATTATGGTCCAGTGTTTCTATTAGGAGGCTTAAAATGACAGATCTCCCAAGACCATGAAATGAGATATGTCTGTTTTCTGATATTAAGCATTAAAACATAAATATAATAATCAGGGCAAAGATAGGTGAAATTTTTCAAAGAGGCAAAATATTTCCTAGGGTTTTAAGCGCAGACTATCTTCTTATTTCCATATATTTCAACTCAACTGGTGTCTTGATATCTTCACTTGGATGTCTGCCAGGCATTTCAAAGTGAAAGTGAACTCATGGTTTGTCCATCCAGATAAGCTCCTCCTTCGCTTGTTTTTCTTCCTTTCTGTAAAAAGCTCCAGTGACATCCAGGTTCAGAGACCAAAATCTAGGTGTGATTTTTTTTAAAAAATTATTTCTAGTCACATCTTTCATCTCAAAGGCATCAGTACATACTGCTCACTCTTCCATCAAAACATATTCCAAATCATCTGCTTTTGTCCAAATCCCATTTCATCTGGCTTTGACAAATGTAAGAATCTTCTGATCGGTGACCCCTACTTCTGCTTGAACACTTCTATAAATTGTTTGCTACACAGCAGCAAAAGTGATTTTTACAAAATATAAATAAGACTCCTTTGATGAGAAATAGTGCAGGGCTTCTCATTGCACTTAGTACAAAGCAAGAAAATGAATTTCTTTTATATAACCTTATATAACCCTATAAGAGCCATTTCTTTGAACTCACTTAACACCAATTTTCCCTTTTCCCTCTAGGCTCTCATTTAATGATGCTTCTTAAATTCCTAAAACAAGTTAAGCCCGTTCATCACCATGGGGTCTTTCTACGATCTAGTTCCACTGCCAGGAATTGGCTTTCTCAGTCTTTGTATGGATGTCTTCTAAAGATTATTTAGCTTAAATGTCACCCGTTAATTAGGTCTTCCTGACCACACAGTCTAAAGTAGCCTGGCAGCCCTCTCTTTTCCTTTTTCAGGGACTTCATGGGAGAGGAACAAATTTCCTTGTGAGAACCCACCCATTTCTTGTCTCACCTCTTCTTCCTTCCCTTCAGCGGTGAAGAAAAAAAACATCAACTAGTGAAAAGTGCTATGCAGAAAATTAAAACAAGGTGAATAGGCATAGTCAAATAATCATAGGAGCAAACCCGAGGCATATGTAATTACAAATGATGGCAAGTATTACAGGGAATTATGGAGTGTTATGAAGAGTGCTATGGTGTACATACACACTCCTCAGTTCCTCAGTGGTCCTACCCGTGAGCTATGGGGCTACCCACATCTTTGCGTTGATATTGACTCAAGTGGGTTAGTGGCCTGTGAGTGGTCAGGAACAGTCTAAAACCAGGCTTTCAAACAGATTTGTAAGCCATATTTGCATATTCATTAGTTTGGCGCTTTGACCTATTCTTTATAGATAATAAGGTACCAGGAGCAGGTACTTTATTACTTATTCACCTGAGCTGTGCACTAATTACAAGACTAAACTGTTGAGATTTAGAAACTGGATATCATTAGCACACAATAGACAAGATTGTTCCAATGTCTTGACTTGAAACTCATTTTATTATTCCCCTATTTTATTTTATTTTATTGTAATTACTTTAGGAACCTTTAACTAATCTATTCTGGATTCCTTTGAGGAGTAATACAGTTCCTAGAAAGAGAAGTAGATTGTGTGTCAGAAAGAGGGAAAGAAACGCCAACACAAACATGGATTGTGCATCTTCTGTGTGCTAGATTTTTAGGCACTTGTTATATGCTCCCATACTACACTGTGGATATCTCTTATACTTATTGCAGTTAATTTATATGATAATTTGATTAATGTCTAATTCTACAAGTAGATAATCAGTAAAATGAAAGCAGGGATTTTTATTTTTTTCTTTAACTTACTACCTGGCACTGTGTCTAATATGTAGAAAGTGTTGGAATAAAATTTTTGAATGTAAAAGATGAACATATGTTACTTCATTTGATAATTTTAATAATCCCATCATGAGTAGTATTTCACAGATAATACCACCACCCAGAGATAAAGCTAACATTTTGTTTCATGACCCATATAAAAGTCTTGTGGACAAATAAAACTATGTCTACATAAAACTGTTCAGTAGGGCTTCCCTGGTGGCACAATGGTTAAGAATCTGCCTGCCAATGCAGGGGACATGGGCTCGAGCCCTGGTCCAGGAAGATCCCACATGCTGCGGAGCAACTAAGCCTGTGCACCACAAGTTCTGAGCCTGCGCTCTAGAGCCTGCGAGCCACAACTACTGAGCCCATGTGCCACAAATACTGAAGCCCGCATGCCTAGAGCCCATGCTCTGCAACAAGAGAAGCCACCGCAATGAGAAGCCTGTGCATCGCAATGAAGAGTAAACCCCGCTCGCCGCAAGGAGATATAGCCTGCACACAGCAACAGTGACCCAGCACAGCCAAAAATAAATAAAAATAAAATAAATTAATTTAAAAAACCTGTTCAATAGTTGTATCCTATTGTAGAAAAATACCAACATTATGTGGTCAGTTCCCTCCTACTGGAAATTTAGATTGTTTCCGTATTTCTACCATTGTAAATAATTCTCTAATAAATACACATATATAATATTTTGTGTGATTTAAAACAATATCTTTGTCTTTTAAAATGCTTCCTGATACCTAATTTTTTGTTGTTATTGTTTCTGTATTTCCCCCTTTATCTTGATTAGGCCAGATTGTGGTTTATCTGATTTTTTATTTTTTTTAAGGAAATAACTTTGAGATAAATGTTTTGGCTATTCTGTTTGTAATTTTCTAATTCATTTATTTATATGCCAATATTTTATTAATTCCTACGCTTTTTTTTTTTTTTGAGCTGTGTTGGGTCTTTGTTGCTGTGCACAGGCTTTCTCTAGTTGCAGTGAGTGGGGGCTACTCTTCGTTGTGGTGTGTGGGCTCTAGGGTGCAGGCTCAGTAGTTGTGGCTCGCGGGCTCTAGAGCGCAGGCTCAGTAGTTGTGGCACATGGGTTTAGTTGCTCCACGGCATGTGGGATCTTCCGGGCCTAGGGATCAAACCCTTGTCCCCTGTGTTGGCAGGTGTATTCTTAACCACTACACCACCAGGGAAGTCCCTACCTTCTATTTCTGCTAGATTTTTTGTTTGGCGTTCTTTTTATAACTTCTTACATTAAATGCTTATTCTTTCTTCCTTAAAGTAAAAGCATCTACAGCTGTACATTTGCCTCTAAATATAGCCACGTTCATGTTTTAAATTTTGATAATTCATGTTCTAAATCTTGGATTTTGATTTATATTTTGATACTTTGGTACTTGAGTATGTTGATGAAATTTTACTTGAAATAAAACACACACATAAAAGTGAATAAATCATGACTGCATGGCTAGATGAATTTTCCCAAAATGAACATACCCCGTGTACACCCCCTCCCATTTTCTCCCTCTAAATGTTATTTTCTAGGTTTATTGCTTTGTAGTGAGAGAAAACAGTTTGCACATTTCTATTTGGCAGAGAAGAAGGAAACATATGCCATTTTCATCAGTCTTTTTTACACTCTTGTAGATCCTCCAAACTCTTCAAGTCTCAATCCACATGCCTGCTTGTCCACCCATTGGTGAAAATCACATAGATTTTCTGAGTGTTTCAATGGTATTTGGTGAGTCAAAAGCCAGTTTATCAGGAGCATCTACCAGGAGGCCGAAGTTTTAGATTTGTCTGGGGTTCATTCTTACGGCAGAAGACAGGAACTAATATTTATTAATATCCTAACACTCAAACAGGTATAAAACATTGGCTGAGTTAATTTATATGATTTGACTATGTATTTCATGTATACATATTATTATCCCCATTTTATGATTGAGGAAATAGAGATACAAATTTTAAATATGTCCTCTTGGTAAAATATAGTGAATGATGTTTTGCTGAGCAGCAGAACCAAAGGCCTGATTGATAATGGATGGAAGTAAAATTAAATAAGACTGACTGTGAAATTCTTCCCACTAATACTTGGCTGCCTGTGAGCATGAGTGAAGAATGTGAGTAGTGCAGTCTATTCAGGGTTTGGATTTAATGAATAAATACGAGTAAGTGATATGACTGTTCAAGTGAGTATTGTGACAATGAGTAGAGTAACTGACCAAGACCAGGTAGAGAGGCAAGTGACTCTGGAAAAGAGCCACATGCATTGTAGGAACAGATAGAGACTGAGGGGCTAGAGGTAATAAAAGGGAAGAAAAATATGTACAACACAGAGAATGAGTAGGAGAAGTGGAAAGATAAGAGGTATGGTAAAGGTTGGGAAATTCAGAATTTTAGATCTTCAAAGTGGAGAAATTCAAATAGTGAAAACCTCAAGGTATGGCAGACCAAAAGAAATGGACTTGAGGGTTGCTGGAGTTCAGGAAGTCAAGGATCTGTGAGGTTGGCATTTTAAGGATCATTGACACGGTGGTGAAGTTACCACCAGTGGTCACAGAGGAAGTGGTAGACTGGAAGCTTATGCGTTGGTGGGTAAGTTACAGTAGCTCGGAAGATTGTAATAAGATTGAGAACAGGGTGGTTTAAAAACAGGATGACAACTACCCTATGTTACCTTTGTGTGATTAGAAAATCTTGATGCTGCCCTGGGCTAGGTCTCAGATTTTAGGTAGTGGTGCTTTAATTGGATTTCAGCTCCTACCTATGGGCATCTTTTGAACATGGCACAACCTGCAGAATCAACCTGCAGCCATATTTAGAGATGGTATGAACTTTAAATGAGAAAAGGCATTGAAAGATGGTAGAACATCAGTGGTCAGCCAAGTCTTTGCAGATGCCCAACCACATCCCACAAATTCTTACAATAATGATATCAGATCATATGTATACATTCTCCCATGATTAGAGACGATGTAATCATCCTAGAGCCATGACTGCCCGCAAAAACAGTGATGAGAATTAAACAGAGCGATCAATTCTGCTTACCCTGAGTGCCACGTGGGAGAAACGGCTTTTATTGCAGTGGATTGCAAGAAAGGGTCCATCCCCTCCCCAAACGTGAAAGCCAGGTATCACTTAGGAGGGAAGTTGGAGTAGTGTTTATAGGAGAGGCTAAAGTATAGGTCTGAAAGTCCTAAAGTCAGGGCCAGCTGAAGGAAAGACCTGGGTAGGGTAAGGGGGAATGGGCTGGAGTTTCTAGGACTGAGATTCCAGTGAGAAATAGCAGTGGAATAGGAGTGTGAGCTCAGAAAATATGACACAAATGAACTTATCTATGAAACAGAAACAGACTTGCAGACATTGAAAACAGACTGTGGTTGCCAAGGGGTAGAGGGAGTTGGGGAGGGATGGATTGGGAGTTTGGGATTAGCAGATGCAAATAATTATATATCTGGTTTTAATATATATACAGCTTCGTTTTCTTTTACAGCTTTGAGAAGTTAATAATTCATACTTATTTTCTTGTTTATACTAGTAGGGTCATGTATGCAAAAGAAGTACCCGCAACTTTGTTACTCCAGTTCTATAGACCTCACAGAAACTCCTACTACTAGACCATGAATTTCCTGGTGGGGGTCTAAGTGTTATGAATCTCTGCATTCCCGGTGTGTAGCAGAGCCTGACACGTAGTAGATCTGTAATACTTTTTGGTTGAAAAAATAAATAAATTGAGTCAGAATGCAGTCTTACAGAATTGGAGGCTATTGTTTACCTCTAAATCCTTTTATGTCAGAAGTTATCATTGAATTTTGGGGGTGGAACATAAATGTCACCATGTGCATGTTTCAACCACATCAACACTAACACCGTCTTACTCTGTTATTTTAACTGAACCTGAAGTAATTGGGACCTGGTCTTCTTGTCTGACTGATGAGTAATCTGCAAACAGCTGAATGGATTGGTATGACCACACGGATCTGGTCAGAGTCATTCTATCTCATTCCCTCTGCAGACTGTCAAGAAAATGAGCCTCTCAGAGTTGTATTTATTCTAGAATAGAATGCTGTAAAAGGGAAATTAAAGTTATTTATAAGAAGGCCTGGGAGAAAAGTACACACACAATTCTTGATGGCAATGATAGGGAATTCATTTAAAAAAATCAAGTGCCCTAATCAATTTATAGCTTCCCTGATATAAAAGAACCAAACTCTCTTATTCATGGGTTAAGAATTTTTCTCTAATTTTTAAAAATTGTGAGCAGATGACAAATTAATGCATGAGAAACACATTATGAGGACTGAGCATGCATGTTTATATTTCATTGTTTTAATCTAATCTAATACAGCACACACCAAAGTCCCTCATACACACATTTAATGGCGTGCATAATCATGATTGTGCTGCATAATAATTAGGCATTAGTGATAAGCAGTTCCCATAAATTACTGTAATTAGTATTACTTTTACACCACCACAGCCATTTGTTTTTTTAGGTTTTCCCTTCTAATTTTGTTAATTCTTTAGTATCTATCATCAACACAAATGTCAGCCGTTTCCCTAATGTCATGTGTGACTTAATTATCATTATTCTTTGCCCAGAATGAGATCTCAATCAATCTTTGTTGGATTGAATTGAATAAACTAATCACACAGCAGCTAACATTTGCTATGTTATAAGGCAGAAAACTTGGATTTGCTCTTCAGAGGTGAGGGCCTCTGTGCATTTCTCAGGGTCGAATGCTCTCTCCTCCACTCCATACGCTTAGTCTCCTTACTCTCCTCTTGAAAGAACCTTGAGCTTCAGGACTTAATGAAATGCGGGTCAGGAAATGCTGGCTGGAGCAGAAGGTGGTGGCCATTAATTTCTTACCTGCTGTCTAGCTCAGAGATCAGGAAATTGGGTCAAAGATAGAGCTGAACATGAAAGGGAGGGGAACAATGACAATGTATTCTCAGTAGTAAGCATCTTGCTATGTTGGGATGAGAAATGAGCTAAGAGATTAATTTAGTTCACCAAACTATTGAGTCAAGATCAAAAGAGGCCTGGGAAGAAATCTGATGATTTAAAAACCTGCAGTACCATCTGAACCAATCATCATTGGCACCTAATGTAGGATAAAGGCAATTTATCTGTAGGGTAATCTTGCCCTTGAATGACACTAGAGTTAAGAGAAGAATTCCCTTGATTTCAAATATTTCCTCTTCTTCTATTGGCAGGAGGGCAGATCTTTCTTTCTACAATCTGAGAAAAATAAGAATTCAAATACCTCACAGAAAACATTTGTATAAGTAAGTTTCAAGCAAATCTTGAAAATGGGACCAAATCTTTTCTTGGATTGTTTAAGGGGAGGGGACTAAAATTAGATGTATAATGTTGGCGGAAGTTCTGGCTGGGCAAATATTGAGAGCTCTCACATGGCTGGATATCTTGGTTTCTTAGCATATACAGTCATAGTAGTCACATACAGTAACGGTACTTAATTGTGTTTCTTGGTGGAACAACGACAAAATAAAATCACAGGACGTAGAAGCACTGGGTGACTGTATTAATTTCCTAGTGATGCTATAAAATATTACTGACTTAAAAAACAAAATTTATTATTTTACAGTTCAGTAGGTCAAAAGTCCAACACATGCCTCGTGGGATAAAAATCAAGGCATTGAAAGGACTGCATTCTTTCTATGCAGGCTCTAGGGGTGAATGGTTTTCTTGCCTTTTCCAGTTTCTAGAGGTCACCCACATTCCTCCATCTTCAAAGCCAGAATCTTTAAATCAATCTTCAATGTCCCTTTTGCCATGTAGGGTAACACATTTACAGGTATGGAAGTAGGATGTGGACATTTGAGAGGGACATTATTCTGCTGACCACAGCAACTGATTGTCCATCTGACTCTGGAGTACTAAACTTGTTACTGAACTGAACTTGGGTCCGCTTGCCTGTTGTGCAGCAGAGTTAATCTACTGACACCAATCAATTTCTTAACTAAAAGATGTTCCATGGAAATCACATTAATCATTGATTTATAATGACTAGGAAGGAAAGTACAGCATTTATTGCAGGGTGCCAAGAAAGGAGAATGGACAGCTCATGCTCAAAAGACCTGAACTCCCTGATGGCTTTTGGGGACAGGTTTTAAAAGGCAACATTAGGGTGAGGGTTACAGGATGCCTCAGCTCATGGACATTTTTCTGGTTGGTTGGTGGTGACGTTTTGGGACTCTCAATCATCAACCCTCTGGTTCCACCCAATCTGGGGTCTGCCTGCTGGTGGTCAGCATGCAGCTAACTTCTTCCATCTGGTGGGAGTTGTAGTATCTGCAAAACAACTCAAGAATATGTCTGAGAATATTATCTATAGCCCTTGAGGAGAAACTAAGGGTTCTTGACTTTGGTTTACGGCTAAACTATTGTTATTTTGTCTTGCTTGACTGTTTTCCTTTGTTTCTTCATTTTCTCACTTCTCTGGTTAAATTTGATCTTTGGAACTCAGGAAAGGCCTAGGAGGCTGCAAGGGGCTGGTCCTTCTCTGGAAAGACCCTGCAGGTCCTTAACAAGGTACCATAACTTTAAAATCTGTGACAGGACATTCACCCCCCTCTCTGGAGTAGTCTCCTGCCTCTAGCCTCCTTAGGTCCCTTTTCACATTAGGGTTCATGTTCTAATGGAGGTCGTTTCCCTGCATTCTGTCCAATGCAGGAACAGGTTCTTGGTCATTGAGTTCCTGGGAGCCACTGTGTTTGCCACGTTCACAACTTACAGATTAGACATCCTGCTTGATTTTTACGGTGACTTTCAGGTTTAGAAAGCATGAGAATAATTGTGGGTAAACATTTGCATAAAGATTACTGTATAATAGGGACTGTTTAAAATGCTTTACATATATTAACTCATTTAATCTTCACAACACTCTTATGAGCAGAGTTCTATTATTTATATTTTTAAAAATTTTTTTGGGGGTATAGTTGATTTACAATGTTGTGTTAGTTTCAGGTATACAGCAAAGTGAATCTATTATACATATATCCACTCTTTTTTAGATTCTTTTCCCATACAGGCCATTACAGAATATTGAGTAGAGTTCCCTGTGCTATACAGTAGGTCCTTATTAGTTACCTGTTTTATATATAGTAGTGTGTATGTGTCAATCCCAATCTTCAGTTTATCTCTCCCCTCCCTTTACCCACCAATAACGATAAGTTTATTTTCTACATCTGTAACTCTACTTCTGTTTTGTAGGTAAGTTCATTTGTAGCCTTTTTTTAGATTCCACATATAAGTGATATCATATGATATTTGTCTTCCTCTGTCTGACTTCACTCAGAGAGTGCTATTATTATTGACATTTCGCAGATAAGAAAACTGAGGACCATAGAGGTTAAGAAAAATTGACAAAGTCTACCTAGTAAACAACAGAGATGGGATTTAAAACTCATTCTGTCTGGCTTTGGAGTGCATGCTTTAAATCACTACACTGCACATTGCCTCTCACAGTGCATGTAACAAAAGTTTAAATTAAAAACACAAACACTACTATACTAAACTGAAAATGATACTGAAGAGATAGAGAGTGGGAGGGGGAGTTAGGGGAAGATTTGAAGAAAGAGTGAGCATGCATACACACATAGGGGGGAGAGAGAGAGAGAGTGGCCCCCAGAGAGGGCCACTGGGTATGAGAGGCACTTTGCATATCTCACAAAGGCACCCATTGAGGGGTTCCTGGGGGCTGGCAGTGTGGCTAATTTGCATCCTGCTGAATAAACCCAGAGGGGATATCTTTTCCCTCTTGCACAAAGGTGCCATATAGGCCAGCAGCAGCCATGTTTACAAGCTGGTGAGTGTATATGAGCAAATTTTGTTTTTTGACTAGAGAAGTGGATTTATCCAATAGATAGTATATTAAAAGATTCCAGAAATATGTTTTCTAGCATCGGGACTGCTTGCTTCCCATCAGAATTCCAAGGGAAGTATTTAAGGGATACTAGCATTGGCTAATTTTTATATGGTACCCATATAGCACTAGCCCATTCACCCTTAGACTGCTCAACTCCTAACTTGTATGAATCATTTCTCTTTTATTGTCAAGAGCTTAAAGATTAAGGTTTCAAATGGTCTACCTAGGTCTGAAATTTTGTGATTTGGTTCATTTTGTTGAAACACGAATAGTCCTCCAATGAAGAGATGCTGTCTTCTTTCAAAGCCACGTTGAAATGCCCTTATATCTCTCTAAGTGGTATTTGTGCCCCTGCTTAGACTGTTAGATTTATCAATTTCTTAACTAAAAGATGTTCCATGGAAATCACATTAATCATTGATTTATAATGACTAGATAGTAGGAATCCAATAATCAATGAATTTTAATCCTGAAATATTAATTCTTAGTCACTCAGTAGTTAAAATATTTAACAACCTCATATTGGTTGTGCATTAAAACTGCTCTTTAACACATGGCTGTTTCTGAAAATGCTTGGATGTGGGAAATAATTGTATTTCTATTGAAGCTATTAGAATGAATCACAATTGGATTTCACATAAAAAGTTCTTAATGCATAGATATTTCACATAAAATGTTCCTAGGCAAGGATTCTTCAAATAAAGCTCTTTTGTCCTCAAGAAATTTTATCTGTGAGTCAGCTTTACCTCCAATTAGATCAGATAGTCTTGCTTTTTCTTTCCTTTTTTTTTTTTCATTTGCTACTTAAATTATTTCTAGAAATGCTATAACACTGCGGTGGACTGAATGTTTGTGTCCCCCTGCCCCCTTCAAATTCATATGGTGGAGTCTTTATCCCCAATGTGATGGTATTTGGAGGTAGGGACTTTGGTGAGTAGGTCATGAGGGTAGAGCCCTCATGAATAGAAATAGTGCATTTAAAAGAAGAGGCACAAGAGAGATGAGGTCTCTCTGTCCATCACGTGAAGACGAAGCAAGTAGGTGTCCATCTGAAAACCAGGAAGAGAGCCTTCACCAGACACAAGATCTACCAGCACCATGGTCTTGGACTTAGCCTCCAGAACTGTGAGAAATACACTTCTGTTGTTTAAGCTACTCAGTCTATGGTATTTTGTTATAGCAGTCTGAACTAAGATAAGCACCTATAGTCATTGCTGTGATCACTCTGTAAAGCAAGCTGAACCCCTATCCAAAATTTGGTTTGAATATCAAGATGATGATGCCACATGTATACCAGGGTATGAAAAGGTCACATAATGGGAATTTCTGGGGATTTCAGGGCAGGACCCCAAGCTGGTCCAA
Organism: Tursiops truncatus; assembly: GCF_011762595.2. Lineage (NCBI taxonomy): Eukaryota > Metazoa > Chordata > Mammalia > Artiodactyla > Delphinidae > Tursiops > Tursiops truncatus. The sequence continues at coordinate 21,190,090 of NC_047035.1, read as the reverse complement.
AAATGGCTTAGGAGAACCAGGAAAGGAGACTGGCTTGGGTTTCTATAGTAATTAGAGGTGTAGGGCCAGAGTGAGGGCTCCTGCCAGTGGTTTGAACTTCCTACCAGAATCAAAGGAAGGAGCACTTGGGGCTTTAGTGTCAACTTCGCCAGCTGGGGGAAGAATAAGAAGTATGGGGGGGGGGTGCTTAAAAGCTAACAGCCGTCAAACATCAAAAAATGAAGTCAGACTCTTTCTTACAATCCTTGTGGAATCTAGCTATAACAGCAAATTTTAACTTCTTTTAAACATAAAAGTTATGTACAGCATGGTCTGGTGGAAAAAGCAAGACTGAGAGCTAAATAGACCTAGACTCAAATTTGAGGTCTGCTGATTGCTTGCTGCGTGCATCAGGACTCTGTACAGTAAATAAAATCCACTGTAGGTACTTAAAGCATTTGGGAATTTAATATAGGGGGTTCGCTACATACAAAATTGTTAAAGAGGCTGGAGAAACAGGTTCTGGGCTGTACCCCGGAGTAACTCTTAAGAGTTACGCGGAACAGCTTCCCTAGGAAAGTACTACTTTTGATGCTGCTCTGGTGCCATGCTGGAAGCAACAGCCTCTTTGAGCACTGCCAGTGCAACTGCTTCCATCATCCAACAGATTGGGCAATGACACTGGACTGCTGCTATAGTGAAACCTCACATTTTCATGGTCTTGCTTGCCAGAAACAAAAGCCAAGAGCCACAGGAAGTTAGCTTCTGCCTCACATCCATTTCTCCAAATCTTGCCTTAATGTCTGTAAGTGATAGAAGCCAATTCACATCTCAGATCCTAGCTTGAAGGGTCTGAGAAATGTTCATTTGAGTTTGACATGGTCCAGTGGGGGTTGACTGAAACAATCTAGCCATTTCCCCCTCTCTGGGTGATCTGGGAGAAGAAGTATTTGAATTTTACTTTTCTCTTCTACAAAATGGATCTCATACTTAGATTGAAGGGTATCTAAGGACCAGAGGTCACGTAATTAAAATATCTAGTGTATGGTAGTTGGCCAGATAACCATATTTATTGTTATGGCTGTGTCTATTTCAGAACTTTAGGAATCATTACACTGAAAGTCTTAGTAAGTTGCTTTATTGTAAAACATGTAATCAAAGAATTTTCACTTCAGGATAATCTGTAGCGATTGTAAAGCCCCAGCACTAATTTTAGAGATAAATTATAGTAAGTAACATTGCAATTTATAAATATTGGGACTCAAACTCATGCCTCCCTCCACTTAGTATTTACACATTTATGTCTGTACATTTATGTATTTACACATTCATTAATTCCTCAGCTCCAGATTGTTTTTACCACCTATTGTGCCAGACATTGTGTTACTGACCCTGTCCAGTTGGGTGGACTCCAACCTTGCCCAGTTCCATGGTGCCAATTGAATGAGACCAAGTTGGGCAAAGAGGAGCAGAAACTGTATTTGTTGATCAAAGAATGGAGAAGGGAGAGCTTGTGCTCTAAAGACACCTTCTCCCCAAAGGGAGGAAAGTGGGGGACTTCTAAGGGGTAAGAGGAAGGTATCATCAGAAACTGGGGAAAAGGGTAGACATATCTAGGAATAGCTAGCACATGTGCAGCCCCTTAGGCTCCCTTGGACACAACACTGATTGGGCATAGCAAGGTATACGTCTCCATTTTGGGGCCGAGATCTTAGCAAGATAATATGAAGCTAAGGCAACTTTCGGACACTTCTAGGTTTCCTCTGCACAGGCGCTGTTCTTGCAGTTAGACTGGAACTGGTTCAGGGTGGTTGACTGTCACGTTTCCTTTGAGGAAACTAAAAACATCTTTGACAAACATCAGGTGTTTTGGAACAAGAATAGAAATAGGTTAAATCAGAGATCTTTCAGCTCCCTGGGGTATGTATGGCTGACAATTGTACTTATTGGTAAGTATGGAGCAGAGAATAAACAGGCTAGATCCTGCCCACTGGAGCTTTATGGTCCGGTGGAACAGAGATATATTAAATAAATAATCAATGCAATGTAATTGTCATGAAGGAAAAGAATGTTAGTGTGGCTAAAGTGAATATGGAAGAGAATGGCCTGGAATGGGATCCCAGGGACAGGCAGGGCAGAAAGTATGCTCACGCAAAGCAGCGATTTAAAATTTTCATTTATAAAATCATTTTCAAATCATCTTACACAGAAACTTGTAGCATATAACATGTAAGATTGAAGCTACTCTGCTTGAAGGGTGGGGATATGGGGGATTTGGAAGGTCTAGATCCCTCAGTTTGCTCAGTAGTTTTCACCCCCTTCAGTAGCATCCCTCAATGGGACTAAATGGTGTGAGGTATTAGACCAGAGTGCTCCCTGAAATTGATACCCAGAGAGGGGAAACAACTTATACAAAGTTTAATGTTCATTTTAAAAGCATCAGTCCTAAAAATTCACTGGCTAGAAATGGGAAGTTTCTAAATTTACCTCTACAATTAAGATAGTTTGAATTACAGAAAATCAACCCAGCACTTTGTGTTTGCACTGATCAGGGTACGTTCAAATCAATTTAACATTTTTAAAATTAGCACCTCCAAGTCATCTCTGATAGGAAATCAGTCGTTGGCCACTACAAGCATTAGAGTATTTGAAATCCAAAGAGAGTCTCCTTGACCTTCCCCAGCTCAAGGCAAGTCATCCCTAAGGAGGAAGGAAGCTAACATTTCATGAGCTTGTCCTATGGCACCGGGTACACACTGGGTGCTTTACATAATGTCACAGTCTCCCTCTTACAGATGAAAACAGGAAGCTCAGAGAGACAAAGTGACTTGTCTAAGGTTACCATTTAATTGGGCATGGGGACAGATTTGAGTTCAGACTTGCTTGACTGCAAAGCTATTGGTTCAGAAACTGGCCCCCGTACCTGGAGGTTAAGGAGAGACAGGAGAGAGAGGCAGCCACTCCAGACTGGTAGGTGGAAGGTTTAACATACAAGGAGTCTTGCCTTGGTCAGCTATAAGACAAATAGGTCTCTACACCCACCTGCCAGAATCTTAAAAAATGTTTATACAGAGGCCTTAATGGGGCTCAGTCATGTATTCCATCCACATGATCTCAATAACACATTGCTCCCTCAGGGCTGAATCCTTGAAATCAGCTCCCACTGTGGGGACAGTGGGCAGAATGTACATTCCAAAGACAAGGGAGGGGGCTAGGAACCTCCGATCCCCTGGGTCTAGCATGAGATCAACTGTCAGTCACATGCTTCCATGACCTCCTCCAACCAAAGCGTATGTCACCGTTTGAAGGAGAACTGGTCTGAAGTGTATTGCTACTGTTTAGGAGGATGAGTAACCAAAAGTGATTTTGGTTTGTGTTTCATAGATAATATTTCAGTCTTTTTCACTTTCAGTCTTCAGTCACTTTCTTGTGACTCACTTGTAAGGGAATTAACATTTAAGTTTTAAAACAAGTTGTCAGTTTCACCTGTGAAGGTTTTAATTTCCTGTACTCCTCTGAGGTGTCAGTCATCTGCTATCCAGTAGGAGAGTTTTGTCTTTCACCGCAAGATCTATTGGATTTCTTGTAGTGATGGGATAAACAATATCATTAATTTATGACTGACTATAAAGTGCTTCAAAACACATTTGCACCTTTTGTTAGAACATTTCAAAGTGTTGAGCAAAGAATTTTAAATGCTACATATTATTTCAAAACAATGGCTATCTATTACTATTATGTTCAGGAAGAAAGAGAAAAATAGAAAATGCCAGACAGTAGAAGAGAAAAGAACGTGTGTATGAAAACGAAAATAGAAAGGGATTTTTTCCTTCTAATGATTTCTGGGTATTATTATCCTTAAAAGTTAATCAAGAAAAGTAACTTGTTGAATGAAGTAGCACATAGGATTATATTTCCAATAAAGAGCTGCTTGAAATTGTGAGTTCCCAAAATTACCATGAGATGTGGATATACTGCCCGCAGAGTTTACTGGAGTAAATTTATGACCACATTTTAAATGCAGAGTAAAATCTGGAAAAGTGAGTCTATCCAGGGACAGTAAAGAGGTGTCCTCTCAGGTGCCAGCTCTGACACCTGATTGGCAGAGTGTCTCATTCAGAAGAATTCTGAAGCCAAATCTCAGCTAAAAAGAATGCATCAGGATTGGCCAGCAATGTCTGTCATGGCTAAATGATGGATTGTTTCTTGTCGAATGTGAATGTCAGCTATAAACTGGGTATTATAAGAGATTGGATAAGTCTCTGCCAATGTAAAGGCATACACACATGCGATGTTTAATAAATTATTTCAAACTTTTTTTTTTTATCATGTACTTTTAAAGAATAAGTTTGCGAAGAACTTATCTTTCTCCTTAGTATAAAAGGTAGAAAAATAAATTCTGGTCGTTCTTGGGCTCTAACTAATTGATATACTTTATAAAAATTTTATAGTAGTTGATAAATAAACAAATATAGAAACAAATTAAGAAACCGACAGCAACCTCATTCAACTGTGCTTGAGTGCAAAGCAAACTGGAAACTTGTTTATGTAGTTCTTGGGGCAAAGCTGGGAACATAATGGATAAACTGGAGAAAATAAAAGACTGAAAAGGTTGGAACCAAAAAAGGGGTACAGACAATGGAAAATCATTTCTTAAACTGTGAGGAGGAAAGTAGTACATGCTAATACTTAGAACTCAAACTATTGCAAGAAAAAGTGATTTAACTAGGAGCACCTAGTGATTTAGTGCTCAGAATAGACCAGAGATATAGAACTGCTTCTTTCCTTTTTATTTATTTATTTTTTATTAAAGTATAGTTGATTTACAATATGGTGATAGTTTCCGAAGGGGAGAAAGTGGAAGGGGAGGGACAATTAGGAGTATGGGATTAACAGATAGAACTGCTTCTTAATCTGTTACGTTTTGTGGGAAAATTTAATGATGGTAGATAACTTTCTTTGCATGAATTTGTCTTATATATTTATATATATTATAATAATATAATATAAATGTATTATATATAAATATATATTAGTCACTATTTATATTATTTTCCCAAAATCAAGGGTAAGGAAGGTATATGCTGAATTTTTCACATCCAAAATAAAAATTTCTGAATGTGAATTCCGTGCAAGAATAAAATAAATAAATGAGTGTAGTAGGCTGAATAATGCCCCTCTACCTCCCCCTAGAGATATTTATGTCCTATTACCTGGAACTTGTGAATGTTATTTTATATGGCAAATAATGCCTTTGCAGATTTAAGTTAAGGATTATGAGGTGAGGAAACCATCCTGGTTTATCCATGTGGCCCCTACATGTAATCACATGTATTCTTATGAGAAAGAGGCAGAGGGAGATTTGACACAGACAGACGTGGAGAAGGCAATGTGAACAGAGAGGCAGAAGGTGGAGTGATGCAGCTACAAGCCAAGGAATGCCAGCATCCACCAGAAGTTGGAAGAGAGAAGGATCAGCTTCTCCCCTAGAGTATTCGAAGGGAGCACAGCTCTGCTGACACCCCGATATCAGCCCAGTGAAAATGATTTCAGATTTCTGGCCTCCAGAACTGTGAGATAGTGAATGTCAACTCTTTTACATTTTTTTGACATTCCTTTATTTTGTATTATTTTCCATTTTGGTTTATCACAGGATATTGAATATAGTTCCCCGTGCTATACAGTACCACCTTATTTTTTTATCCATCCTCTCTATACTGGTTTGCATCTGCTAATCCCAAACTCCTAGTCCTTCCCTCCCCCACTCCCCACCCCCTTGACAACCACAAGTCTGTTCTCTATATCTGTGAGTCTGTTTCTGTTTTGTAGATAGGTTCATTTGTGCCATATTTTAGATGCTACATATAAGTGATAGCATATGATATTTGTCTCTTTCTGACTTACTTAGTATGATAATCCCTGGTTGCATTCATGTTGCTACAAATGGCATTATTTCATTCCTTTTTATGGCTGAGTAGTATTCCATTGTATATATGTACCACATCTTCTTTATCCATTCACCTGTTGATGGACATTTAGGTTGTTTCTATGTTTCAGCTATTGCAAATAGTGCTACTATGAACATAGGGGTACATGTATCTTTTTGAATTATAGTTTTATCTGGGTATATGCCCAGGAGTGGGATTGCTGTATCACAGTAATTCTATCTTCAGTTTTCTGAGGAACCTCCACACTGTTTTCCACAGGGGCTGCACCAGCTTATATTACCACCAACAGTGTAGGAGGGTTCCCTTTTCTCTACACCCTCTCCAGCATTTGTTGTTTGTAGACTTTTTGATGATGCCCATTCTGATGGGTGTGAGATGGTACCTCATTGTAGTTTTGATTGAATGTCAGTTGTTTTAAAGCACCAAGTTTGTGGTAATTTATCAGCACCACATCAGGAAACTAATACACACAGTTAAAAGGGGAGCAAAGTGTTTTAAGGCACTACATTTGTGGTAACATGTTATAGCAGCCATAAGAAACTAATGCAATGGGTTTAAAAGAGGAAAAAAAGTTGAATATTTCTTCCTTCAGTAAAGTCTCCCCAGACTATGTGACCTTTCCCTAACACATACTTCCCAGCACCTCAAATTTACTTTTGGTAACATTTGTTCATTGTTTCTTTCAGCTGTCTTGTTTACCTGTATATCTCAAGGTGCCCAGAAAAGTAACTGGCACACAGTAGGCATTCAATAAATATTTGTTAAATGATCAAATGGAATTCAAAGCATAGAATCATTAGGGTGGTGAAAGTTGGGTTGTGACTTTTGAAACTGGTAGGATAAAGTTCTTTTGGGCAGGATACAGATTGGGAATAGGGTACAGCAGTTAACTCTGTGTAACCTACATGTACCTGTGAAGATAGGTGGTAACAAAATGTGAATTGCTTAGTCATTTTGGAAAACCAACTGCCTGTCGCTATTAAAATTACAAACATATATAACTTTTGATTGAGGAGATCCCTTCTTGGGAATTACCAGTATGTAAGAATGTATGAACAGGGATAACTGTTGCAAGTTCGTTCATGGTATAAAATCCTGGAAAAAGTAAATGCCTAACTTTAGAAAAATGACAGAAACAATCATGGCATATCCATACTATGGAATATTATGCAGCCATTAAAAATTTAAATACAGCTATAATAATTGACTTCGAAGAATAGCCAAGAGATACTGCTAACTCAGGTGAGCAAGATGAGGAAGGGTGTTTGTTATATGATTCTTTTTCTATATATACATAAATATAAACACAAATGACTCTATAAGTATGGATAATAACAGTTTCATATAGATATATATTTAATACTAGCTGAATTTATTAATAAGGGCAGTGTTATAGGGACACTGATATAGTTGGGACGGAGAGGTGGAAGTGAAACAGAGCAAAAGAAAATAAAAGACCACAAAGGCTGGGGCTTCCCTGGTGGCGCAGCGGTTGAGAGTCTGCCTGCCGATGCAGGGGACACGGGTTCATGCCCCGGTCCGGGAGGATCCCACATGCTGCGGCTCGGCCACAACAATGAGAGGCCCGTGTACCGCAAAAAAAAAAAAAGACCACAAAGGCAAATGTTATAATTGATTAATGCACTTATATAAATTTATATTTGCATATAGATATATTTATAGACATTTAAACAGAAAAAATACAAAAATGCTTTTATCTTTTTTTATCAAGGTAAAATTGACATATAACCTTATATTAGTTTCAGGAGTACAGCATAATGATTTGATATTTATACATATTGTGCAGTGATTACTGCAATAATTCTAGCTAACATCTGTTACCATATACAATTACAAATTTGTTGATGTTGTTGTTTAGAAAATGGCTTTCAAGCAGGAAAGGGGGCTTGAAATAATATTGTAGGAGGCTGTTGTCCTGAAAAAATAAATGTATGTTATGGTCCCAGTATGCTAAGGTTTTGCAGTAAATCAGTTCTAAGAGGAAGAAAGGGCCAGCTGTGTGGTACATCTAGACTTCAGCCACACCAGTAGGAGTGCTGGATTACTTTGGGAGGAGGTGGGCACGGAGTAGGACCCCTGAAGAGACACAGTAGGTACACACACAGCCCCACCCACATGGCCTAGGGCTATAGCCATCAGCCCTAATGCATCCCAGCCAAGTGCGAGGAGACTGAGCCCCCTGCCACCCCAACCCAGGAAGCCAGATCTATTCAAACGTAAGGCTTGGGTGCAACAGTCTAAAACGTTACCTAGATTGTTTTCTCCTGCCATGTGTACCCTGCTCTTCATTTTCATAATATGTATCACATTTCACATTTATTTATGGATTAGTCACTGATGTTCATTCCCCCTTCCTCCACACACACCTCTCTATGGGAAGGTACTTAGACTCATCGTGACATCCTCAGAACTTAGCATGGTGCCTGTACTTAGTAAAACTTGAAGAATATTTGTTGAAGTTTCATAAACATGCATTTTCTATACTGTCAAATACATAAGGTAGTGATAGTTACTATTTTGTTGTTGTTATGAGCCCACTTGGGACTTTAATGAAAGCTATGAAACTTCTTCCCAGAAAAATTCAGAATTCTGTCACACTTTCTGTGGATTCATTGACCCCCTAAAGCCCATTCATGTAGGGTTCGTCATTTCCAAATTATGTTAATTTCCCATTTTAAACAGCAGATGTGAACTTTTACAGAGTACTTACTTGTCAGACTTTGAGCTGTTGAGCATATAATATTTCAGTTAATCCTTATAGCTCTAGGAGGTAAGTCCTGTTTTTACTTTTTAAACAGATGAAGAGTCAATTTGAGAGAGACTGACTGACTGACCCAAACTCACAGAGCTAATTAGTAGCAGAGCCAGGGCTCAAACCGAGATTTTTTTTTTTATTCTAGCCTGAGTCTGCACTTCTAACCACTGAAAACCATCTGCCCGTTCTCTGTTTCCACCCATGGTAAGCGATGGAGTTATCCAGTGAAGACATTTAATCTCCCCTAGTAAGAGTCTGAAATGATGATATTAGCTGGCTTGAGCTCCTGACTTGATGTGAGCAAAGTCTCCTTGATCAAACAGGACAGGCTGTTCCCCCAACAGCACTCTTCATGCTCAGAGAGTCTGCATTCCTGCTGCACTTGTTTAGCAGTTGGCAGAGCTGTGACTCCGAATTATCTCATGCATGTTTCAAACCATTTAAATTGTCATTGTAGGATTTTGCCTATTAGCAAAATACCATCCCCTGAATACTGATTATGTAAAGTAATACAATTGCCTGGTGATAGGAAAGCAATGACTTCTTGAATGTAGTCCAGCAGTATGACTGCTCTTTTTCAATGAAATGTAAGGAAGTTGCTTCTGCAATATTCTTTATGTGATTAGATAGATTCAGGGTGTATTCATATTTTACCCCATGTTGATAGAAAAATAAACAGGCACAGTATTTTAAAAAATGCTTAATTGCACATCTAAATGTCCTTTGTCATTGAGGCTAAAGAAGAGTAAAACACGCCTTTTGCATTTTTCAGCCCTCTTCTTTGGTGGTGACATTTTCATCAGAGATTGAGTGAACCCAAGAATACTAAATACACTCTTGGCATAGGATTTAGCTCTTAGCTGGCCAGTCCTAGGTTGGGGGATGGGGGAAAGCGCTCTTGGTTAAATCTGGAGCTTTTAGCATGCTGGTGATTGGTCAGCTGAGTTATTCACTTTTAAGCTTCATCATTTTCACATTTAAAGCGATTTCAGTCAGTAAGAGAAAATTGCACTCATTATATCCAAATGCAAATATATGTTTAGAAAGCATGTGGTTTAGAAAACAAATGGGGTACAATCCCAACAGTAATGCCTCGTAGGGGCATCTGCACACCTCTGTCTCCTAGCTCTTTATAATCATCATATTGTCATGCCTCCCTCCATGAAATAAGGAGATACATTTATTTGTGTCACTCTTCCCATGGGCATGAAGTGGAGCTCTCCCACCGCTATTATTTTTATTTCTTGCTTTCTGCACCAGTGACTATACTAATCAGATAAAACTGGGCCCGAAATCATGCAGAAATCCTAGGTAATGCTCTTAGAGAGGACTGTCTTATCCCCAGGAGACCTCAAAATTAGGAAACAACTTCCCTTAGAATTCCTTTAGAATTCCCACCAGCACCAATCTTCAATTAGGGATCCTGAAGGGCTTGCCTGAAGTTAGCTTGTTTGCAGTAGATTAAAGATGGTTGCAAATTTTCTATTTACCCTGCCCATTGGGAGATGGAGGCCAATTCATCTCCATGGAATCTGGGCTCACCTAGTGACTTCCTTGACCAATTCAGAGAAAAAGACATTCTGAGACTTCAAGGCCATGTCATAAGAAGCCTTGCAGCTTCTGCCCACGTCTCTTGGAACACTCTTTCTAGGTGTCTCGAGCTGTGATATAAGAAGTCTGCCGACTCTGAGATCATGTGCTGGTACTCCCCATGATAGTTCCAGCAGACCCTAGCCTTCCAGCTATCTCTGCCACTGCACCAGTTTTTTTGTTTTTTGATCTTTTTTAATATGTCAATCTAGGTTTTATTGTTATGCAGGTGTAGTGAAGCCAGTAAATCAGGAGATGACTGCCATTGAAAAGATAGTTTGATACTCATAGTTTCTGAAAAGAAAGGGCATGCCTGGCCGTACAGGGCCACATGAGGATGCACTGGAGTTGATAAGATGGCAGAGGAGTAAGGCGAAAGCATGGACAAGGGCCTGTATTTTGGTTCTTGTGGGAAGGAATGGAAGAGGCAGGGAAAGCAGGGAAATTGGCTAATTTGAATAATTTCAGTGGCCTTCCAGGTATAGGGGCTGACCCTAGTTGTCTGGTACCTGGCTGTGGGGTGATTAAAACAGAGGAATATTTCCTCCGAGTGTAAATGCTCTATGACAGCCCAATAAAGAAAAGAGGGATAAAGATTTTGGAGTGGGTTGGTTTGTGTATGAAAGGTACTCTTGCTATCTCTAGGAATTGGCTAGCCCTGTGAGAGGCAGTCTCTCCCACATCAGGAAGAGCCCAGATGCCAGAGCATCAAGAGTACAGAAAATAAGGAAATGTAGTTAATACAACCAGAATTGTGAGTGAAGCCGTCTTAGACCCTCCAGACCCGCCTATCTGCCAGCTGAGTACTAAGGAGAGAACTCCATCAGTGCCATGTGTACCTGAAGAATCACCCAGTTGACCCCTGCCCCAATTCCTGCCCCACAGATTTACGGGATATAATAAAGAAGTATTGTTTTCTTCTGCCGAGTTTGTTATGTTAGTTAACTGGGATATTGCACCACAAGTTTAGAGCCCTTTCACTTTCTGCCCATTCACCAGAAATCCATTAGAATGAGTATTCATTCTTGATCAATTCTTGATCAACAAAACTCAGCAAAATTTTGAGTAGCGTTGATTTCTTTGTATCTTTTGGCGGAATTCTACTTAGATAATATAATTAATCAGATTTCTTTTAGCTATTCTGATAAACAAGAAAACCACATACAAAATATAAAATCACACAGATGAATACTAGAAATGACTTCTGGGTTTCTATATTATAAAATTACAAGATTTTCAAACTTAAGTAGTTCAACTAATGTTTTTCAGACTGACTCTGCCAAAGGCTAGTGGGTGGGGCTTCCTGCTGATATTGACATAAATGGACTGTGAGGATAAATGGTCATGTTGAAAATGATGCGGCTACTCAGGGAAAAATGAAGAAAACCAATGCCATCTCTATTTCCATACAAATTAACTTCAGAGGATCTTATAGTTCTCCCAAACACTTCCTGCACGGCTGGCTTGAGTAGTGTCTGCATTTCCCTGTCCTACAGCTGCCTCCATCTGGAATTTAATATGCACTCATCTCTTTTCCATTCCAGGAGGGATATGTAATGAAAATCTCCATATTAGTCATCAGCTGTCAACATTGACAAATTTCAATTACCATCCTCTGGTAGCAGTTCACACTAGAGAAGGAAATCAGGATGGCACACTGGGATAGAATACTTGTGACAGATCTATTTTAATTGCCTTTCTTATCCACATTTAGCCTCTATCATTTTGACAGGAGAAAGAAACAGAGGAGGTAACTTTTTCTGCCAGTGATAAAGCGGGGTGGGATGGGGAAATAAGCTTCTAGGAAGAGACTGGGTAACACGTACCAACATATAGACTGGCGTTGATTGCTGGGGGTGCTTTCCTTTCACTGTGAGGCCTGTGGTGGTAACTTTCCGCTTATCAAAATACTTTGCATTTAATCAGCTGCCTGGATGGATGCTCCTGCTGGTCGTCCATAAATTATTCATCAATTAAAAAGACTTGGCATGATCTTTTTTTTTTTTTTTTTTTGCCTCATTTTCTGAGAGATGAATTTTCAAGAGCCCATAGCGGTAGTTTCCCTTAGTGAGTTCTCACTTCTTCTCATTCCTTTGCAGCAATACTGTTCATTTAGCCTTTTGGTTGCAGCTTGATGGTTGCATCAGAGGCTACCTCTGCAGTGATGGATCATGTTGAGTTGTGCTATTTTGCTCTTGCTTCGTTCTTTTTCTTTAATCCGGACGGATCTAAGTGCTTTTCTCAAAATAAGGAGAAAATGTTTTTCTCTAATAAAACATGTCAAAAAATCATTTAAGGCCTCTGGGTTTTCACAGACCCATTTCTCATGGGATTTTTCACTGTGGGTTCTATTCCTTCGGTGACCTGGTTTCTGTTATGATCCAGTCAAAATGAAATTAAGGTATCTTTCTGTAATAAAAATTTGCTAATATTTATTGACCCTAGCTATACTTCACGTTTGGATTACAATAGGTAACTTATTTTAATCATCAGAAACCCCTATGAAGTAGATACTGTTATTATCCATTTGTTGCAGATGAGAAATAAGCTCAGAGGTTTTTAAGTAGCTCTCTCATGGTTACACAGCTAGAAAATAGTGAACCTGGGATTCATTCTCAGGGAGTCAGACTCCAGAATCTGATTCCCAATTTCTGTACTGCACTACGCGTTGGGAGCTCATGTCTGCAATGTTTTATTAACCGTTTTAGTCATTATTACTGTCCTGCAGAAGAATAGCATCCTCCTGGGGACTTACAAATTCATTATTGTTTTGAAAACTAGAAAGAAAGGATAATGTGGTTTCACCTATCTCAGGAAAAGACCAAAACAGCTAAGCTAGAGAATTAACGGCCAGAGACAAGGACAATAGTTAGATTTGAAAAAATTAGTAAAGGAGTTGAGTAAGGCATTTCTGAATTTAGGAAAGAGTAACACCGGGAGTGAAAGTGGAGCCAGATGGACCCAAACGGGTCTATCCATGACTTCTCTGTAGTCTTTTCTAGATATGGAACCGCAGCGTTAGCCTGGATTCTTTCTCTCTTCTATCCCCTCTTTTCTCCATTAAGTTTTTGTTCAGGCTGGCTGGATCCAGAGTATTCTAAGAGTTGTATTCACACAGTTATATGATAAGGGAAGACATGTCACTTCTTAATTCTAATCCTTAAACTAATGCAACAAAAACTGTGCAAACTGCTATGCAAATTAGCATAGTCCTCCTGAATCTTCAGGGTGTCAAATGGATGTTCCTTTCACCAGAAGGACTCTGAGAAACAAGTTATGAGTAAGGTGTTAATGAAGTTTCAATTTTGAGAAGGCAGTTAAGACAGGAGAGAGAGCATGCGGAGCTGTGGATGCCTGGCCCAGAAGGAGGCAAATGACAATCATTATAAATCATAGTGGAATTGAGAGGGGTTAAAGAGGTAATTAAAATCTTTCTTCTGAATAGAGATTGCAACCTTAAAGTTGAAAGAATGGCCTTGGTGGAATTTAATAGAACTCTTCCTAATTATTAAAAGGATAAACCCCATCACTTGATAGAGTGTTCCTTTTTAAATGCAAGCAAATCAAAACCACCCCGGGGCATGTGAATTACTGTGCTCATTTATAAACTGTGAAGTGCCTTATATTTAAGAGAATGCATATGACAAGCTGAAGACAAATCTATGAATATATTTAGATTTGCTAGTGCCAAGATTTCTTACACTTTTTTAGGAAGTATCTCAAATGAGATATAATGCAGCTCTGGAAATATCAGGACTCATTTAATGCTTGCTGTTTGGTATAATCAAGGAGTCTGTGTAAAGCAGGATTGTCTTTAGAATGATTAGTATGTTAGCACAGATTTGAGTTATAAATGTCATAGTTATCCCTGCCCCTGTGTGTATGACACATATATCATGTAGCTTTCCAGCACCTGACATATAAGGCTTGGGGAGGGGCTTACATTTATTGCATATGTATTATATATTAGGAAATGTTTGGTCTCTGAAAATTATTTTATTGAACTCTCCAAGCAGTTTTGTCCATAAGGCTTCATTAGTACTGTTATACATATGAGGAAACTGAGACTCGGAGAACTGAAGTCAGATGGCCACAGGTCATAAGACTGTAACTGTAAAAGCTGAGTTTGAATTCAAGGTCACTGGCCTTTAAAGTAAATACTTTCTATTATTATATCCTGCTGTCTTCTAGAATAATATAGGTACTTCCTGTATATAGTAGGTGCTTAATAAATCTTTGTCGTATGAACTCTAAGAATCAATCCATATGTACTCAATGGATTTGAAATTTTATTAAGAGAAAAAGTGGAATAAAGTACAATTAAAAGCAACATGTAAATATTATTAAAATGATAGATGTAAACATATAGATATGATAACGTTTATAGAAACTCAGAAATTGCTACTCTTGAAGTATAGTATTTATCAAGGGACTCTTCTCTGAGAAGAAAACTTTGCTTTTTTAAAATGTGCAATTCCTGAATAAAACTTCTTCTCCACATGTTCTTACCAGTCCCTTCAGAAAAACATATTATTTTTCAATATTACATACTAGAAGGTGCCTAAAAGCCTACTTATCCTGCAGTAGTTTTATCTCAGCACATTTTCCTTTCAGTAATAAGGTAAATTAAGACCACCTTCAGGTGATTTTTTTTTTTTTTTGACAGAGTACACAGGCAACCATAAAGTTCCCCCAGTGAAAATGTCCTCAAGTGAAATGCTCTCCTTAGGTCCTCAAGAAAATTTTAGGACTGGCAGCGTGTCCTCAAGAATAAATATCTCATTTAAGTAAGGCATGCTTGACCTTGAGAAGCAGCTGGGGATTCTGAAGATCAAGCCGTGTGACTTCCCAAAGGCCACAATCAATTAATTGCTGACTGTGTGTTGACTGTATCTTTGTGAGTCCTGAAAAAAAAAAAAAAAGAAGTAGATTTTGGCTTAGTTTATTTGGTTAGAAGGGCCCCTGAAGACCAGTTTGGATGACACAAAAGTCAAGCCACTTTGGGATGATTTGATTCAGTTGGCATCTACATAATGTAGAGTGAATTCCATCAAATTGCAGGGAAGCAGGGCTTCCCTGGTGGCACAGTGGTTGAGAATCTGCCTGCGAGTGGGCCTTTAGGCCCCAAAGCGGGACTCCACGGCCTCTCTGCTCACTCTTCTGCCTTCTGCTTCTTCCTACGCCGCCAGAGGCCAGCCCAGGGCATAGCCGCGGCTGGGCCTCCCTTTGGACCCGCCTCCGAGAGACATCACTTCCTGGTTGAGTGTTTCCGGGTTGCCGCGGCCCCGGGCTACTGGTCTCTGTTCCCTGCAGCCGGCCAGAGCTGCGAGAGCCCAGCCGGGCCTGGTTTCGGTGGCAGCCGTGGCTCCTTCTTGCTCCCCTCGGCCGGGGCGTCCTCGGCGGCAGTGCCGGGAGCACTCTGCTGGTCCAGGCAGGTGACATATCAATGCTTTTAGCAATGTCCCTGCCTCTATCTCAGGAGCCATGGAGGAAATAAGGTAGCCCCGTCCTTGGATCGGATCGGATGGGGAAGCCCAGTTCAATGGATGCAAAATATAAGGATGACTTATTTTGGAAGTACATGCAGTTTCATGAAGGCAAAGTGGACACCACCCCCAGCAAGCAGCAGCCTGGCAGTGATGAGTCCCTGCGGGTGGCAGCCTCGACCCTGCTCAGCCTGCACAAGGTGGATCCCTTCTATCGATTCCGGCTGATCCAGTTCTATGAGGTGGTGGAGAGCTCTCTGCGCTCACTGAGCTCCTCCAGTCTGCGGGCTCTGCACTGTGCCTTCAGTGTGCTCGAAACAGTGGGTGTCACCTTTTCCTCTACCCATGGAAGAAGGAATTCAGAAGCATCAAGACCTACACGGGCCCCTTTGTTTATTACGTCAAGTCCACATTACTGGAAGAGGACATCCGAGCCATCCTGAATTACATGGGCTACGTGCTCAAGTTGGGGACTGCGTACAAGCTCAAAGAGCTGGTAGAGACCCTCCAAGTGAAGATGGTCACCTTTGAACTCTTTCTGGCCAAGGTGGAGTGTGAACAGATGCTGGAAATCCACTCCCAAGTCAAGGACAAAGGCTACTCTGAGCTGGACGTGGTGAGCGAGCGCAAGAGCACCGCGGAGGACGTGCGAGGCTGCTCAGATGCCCTGCGGCGGCGGGCCGAGGGCCGGGAGCACCTGACAACCTCCATGGCCCGCTTAGTGCTCCAGAAGTTGGCCAGCGAGCGGGCAGCCAAGGACTACTGCAAGCCCCGTGTGACCAAGCCCTCAAGGTCGGTGGACACCTATGACAATTACTGGGAGAGCCGGAAGCCGCCCCTGAAGACCTCGTTGAGCTTGCGGAAGGAGCCTGTGGCAGCAGACTTGGGGGACGACCTCAAGGACAAGATCATCCGCCCGTTCCTCTCGCTCCTGACCATGTCCAGCTCCCCCCACGGCAGCCCGGATGACCTGCCATCCCCCTCCCCCAACAATGGCCTTGGCTTGCTGCGTGGCACGTACTTCTCCGCTCAGGAGGATGTGGATCTGTACACAGACTCGGAGCCCAGGGGCACGTACCGGAGGCAGGATGCCCTGCGGCCAGATGGCTGGCTGGTCAGAAATGACGCCCACCCCATCTACCACAAGCGCTCGCCCCCCGCCAAAGAGTCCGCCCTCTCCAAGTGCCAAAACTGCGGTCTGTCCTGCAGCTCCTCCCTCTGCCAGCGCTGCAACAGCCTGCTCACCTGCTCCCCGGCCTCCAAGCCCGGCGGCTTCCCCAGCAAGGCCTCCGCCCATGACAGCCTGGCCTATGGGTCATCTCTGCGGGAGAAGTATGCAGGCCAGACGCAGGGCCTCGACCAGCCGCTGCACCTCCACTTGAAATCCAAGTCCTCCCCTGCAGCTGCCTCCCGCTGTGGCTTCTGTGACCGCCCGGGGGCCGCCAACACCTGCACGCAGTGTTCGAAAGCCTCCTGCGACGCCTGCCTCAGCACCTACCATTACGACCCCTGCTGCAAAAAGAGCGAGCTGCACAAGTTCATGCCCAACAACCAGCTGAACTACAAGTCTGCCCAATTCTCCCATCTCGTGTACAGATAGACTCGACCTTGCACCTCCCTGCTACAAGGGCTACACCACTGACCTTTCTGGTTTCATGGGGAAGAAATGTTAACGCGTTGATCTCAGAAGCACAGGCCTGCACTTGACCACGTGGTTGTGGGGGAGGGGAATCGTGTGGCCGGCTGCCCCACGTGGGAGTTCCCGTATCGACTCAGATATGTCAGCTGATGGCTGCTTTGCCACCTGGCAAGAGAGACTGTGGCACTTGCATTCAGATTCATTTTTGCTAATCACTCCCTGTTCTGTTCTTTTGTTTTTGTCTCTCAAAGAGGATTTCTATCTCTGGGACTCTTGCCATGCCGACTGCTCCCACGGCAAAGCCAACTTGGACTGGGAAGGGCCCTCCAGGTCCAAACGCCCTCCACCCACCTGATGTGGTGAGCTAGAGACCTGTTGGCTTGTGAAATGAGTCCTTCTGCCACACTGGTTCTCATCCACTGGCTCATCCCTCCACCACACTTTCCCAAACACGAGGATCCCCGGCGGCAGACCCCCACCCAACTTCACTGCCTCTCCACGTATCGAAGGTGACCTGAGTCCAGGATTCGCTTAATGTCATCCTGTTGCCTCCACAGCTCAGTTCAGCCTTGGGGTTTGTGAAGTTGGCTCTAGCGCTCTGAAGAGTGGACCTTCCACACTGTGACTGACTTTTCCCCCCTTTCTGTTGTTTTCACATGCCTCTCTTACTTCACTGTAAATAGATATTTTTGAGATTTATTTTTAAATAAATATTCAACTTGCTGTATGTTTCAGAGTGGTTTAAACATTAACGATGTAGCTATTTATAAAAATGCCCCGGGTTCTTTAGTCTTCCAAGGGAGGGGCTCATGCCCTTCCACCTTGTATCCTCCACTCGCCACAGCCCGAGGGTAGAGTGGAGATTGCAGGGGCAGAGGAGGAACAGAGACTATGTCCCCTGAGTTGGTGGAGGGCCACTGTCTTCCGTACAATACATTTCTAACACCTACCTCCAGTGTGCACTTAGGGGGTTAGTCCGGGCCGAGAGGTCTGTGCGCCTGCAGACTGTGACAGCCTAGTGACAATTCAGGAACCTCATCCTGTAGATCTCCGGCCTGGTCTTTGCCGCTTGCTGAGTGTGAACCTTGCACTCCAAACTTCTTGAGTCTCAATTCAGAAGGAAAATCGTTTGGGATTCCCACCACCCCTCTATCTCAGTCCTCTTCTCTTCCTTCACCTGTTTCCCAGGATTCCTCTACAACATTTGTGACCTTTTTGCACTAAAAGTGGGCAGGAGCCGGCATGCGCCCATCAGACAGATGTGTCCTGAGATTCTTAGCCGAGCCTCAGTGCTTCTAAACCCAAAGGCCTCTTAAACTCCTCATGTGAATTGCTGACCCCGGATTTCCTTTTGGGGTGCAGAGCAGGAGTGGGGCAAGAATTTGAAAATAGAACTGCTTCCTTGTGAACTAACGGTATATTTTAGCCATAGTGTTTGTGATGTACAGAACGTTGTAGGAATTTACATGCAGTGGGTTTTCTGATAGAAGGAGGTATTCAGCTCTTGAGCAAATTTAAATCTGGCGGAATCCTGAGGCCACTGTGAATTTGCTGATGTTCTTCCAACTCAGTTGCGTGATTTTAAGGTTTTCAAAATCTTCTATGGCTCTTTTTCTATATATCTAGTAGATCACGTGTAGATATTCAATGTGTATATAAAGCTGAATTTCAACCAACTTTATTACTAAGACCCACCCATTCTGGGGCATTCATCTCTGATGTTCTTCCTTCTCACGTTTCAGAAGTGGCCGTGCCTGTCCCAGTCCTGAGTTTTCTAGTTTTCCATTTCCAGACTGCTCTAGCACTACACTAACTCTTTTAACCAACCGTGATGCCACGTAACTTACACAGCAGACAAAAGTAGGAATAACTAACTTGTCCTGGAAGAGAAAGGCCAGTGTGTGTATCATCACGGAAATACTGTGTTCGTGGACTGGAATAGGAGATGCTGTGACCATGCTCCTCCTCGTTGTGTATCTTATTGTATGAGGTTGCTGTGACTGAGATAAATACACGCTAATTTTAAAAAGCAGATGTTTTGCATTTGATTTCTACCAAGAGTTGAAATGTTGAGAGATGATTTTAAAAGAATAAATTAAATAAAATGTCTTCCATTGTTAAAAAAATAAAAAGAATCTGCCTGCCAATGCAGGGGACACAGGTTCAAGCCCTGGTCTGGGAAGATCCCACATGCCGTGGAGCAACTAAGCCCGTGCACCACAACTACTGAGCCTGCACTCTAGAGCCCGCAAGCCACAACTACTGGAGCTCGCGTGCCTAGAGGCTGTGCTCCGCAACAAGAGAAACCACCGCAATGAGAAGCCCATGCACTGCAACGAAGAGTAACCCCCGCTCGCCGCAACTAGAGAAAGGCCGCGCGGAGCAACAAAGACCCAACATAGCCAAAAATAAATAAATAAAAATAAATAAATCTATGAAAAAAAAATTGCAGGGGAGCATGTTACCTTTAATTCCTGCCCCGTACTCTTCATTACTATATGAAAAAGTCTTTTCATCTCATTTTAGATTATTTCCAAATCATATTCCAGGTGCTCTCACTTTCTTACTTGTTCCTTCAAACTTTTATTTCCTAATTGGAGGTTTTGAGGCAGCTAAAATAACTTGAAAAATTATAACATGAAAAAATATTCAATATTTAGTTAATGAATATGTGTAAAACACTTACAAAGGCTTTATATATTATTTCACTTAATCCGATGAGTTAGTTACTCTACCATCCATATTTTGCAGATAAGAAAACTGAGTCGGGGCTTCCCTGGTGGCACAGTGGTTGAGAGTCTGCCTGCCGATGCAGGGGACACGGGTTCATGCCCTGGTCCGGGAAGATCCCACATGCCGTGGAGCGGCTGGGCCTGTGAGCCATGGCCGCTGAGCCTGCATGTCCGGAGCCTGTGCTCCGCAATGGGAGAGGCCACAACAGTGAGAGGCCCGAGTACCGCAAAAAAAAAAAAAAAAAAAGAAAGAAAACAGTCTCAAAAGCTTGAAAGAAATTTTCCAAGGTTACACTTGTAATAAAAGGTGAATTCAAGTTTCAAACTAAGGCCTGTATTTTTTCAACATCCATGTTTATCTTATGACTCTGTGTTATCATCCTTCAGTTTAGGTGGGAAAGCTGTAACCTCACATTAATTGTCTCTTTTATCATGTTTCATCTACTTGTATTCATTCATGTAACAACCATTTATTGAGAGACTAATATATGCAGGTTATTGAAGACTGATACAAGGTACAATGTCCTCTCCAATTTTTTTCTTTTTTTGCAAAAGCTGAAATTTGGTGTGAAATATCATTATGATCCTTTTTAACATCACTTATTCAATGATTTTTATTTCATTTATTGATCCAAGACAAGCCAATATCCCTTGTCATCTGGTAATGAGCACTTAAAGCATGAAGATCCCTGCTCTTGTCCACTTAAGCCAGCATTTCACACTGAGCTACTCAGTTTCTCTGCATCCCGTTTTGTCCCTGTCTTGCTCTTTTCTGTGACTCTTCTCATTTTAGTTTTTTGGCCTTGATATTCTTTGGACTGATGTTCAAAAAATACTTCTACTCTCAGATAAGAAAACACGATAATCAGAATGATTTTTACCTCTCTTTTTGTCCCTCATACACAGATGTTCAACAAGAATAACAAAGCAGTTAATGTTTTATACTGGTCTTTAAGTTCAAGTGAAATTTTTTCGTATTTCATAGGGATTTCTGGATTCAATATCTTCTTATGTCAACAGCAAAATCTCAGTTTTTTTGGGTACTATACTTCCCTCTATTACGATAGTTAGATTGCCTTGCTACACTTGTATATCTCTATTTCTACCACTATGTTGTATACTCTTTATAATCAAGAATTCGTTATGGTTGTCACCACATCCAGGCTTAGCACAAGGCCAAAGAGCAGACACTCAATAAAGATGACTGGTCCAATTTCCTTAACTAATAAATGTATGAACCTTTGCATTGGAGACACATCGATGAACTAAGTCAGACAAGGTCCCTACCCTTATGGGGTTTATGACCTTGAATTTATTTCAGAAAGAGTAGACAGAAGAGAGGGAAAAAATAAGGAAAGATAATCTAATACTATATGAGTAACTGCAGTGTGTGAAGTAATGTTAGCTATCTTATGTTTGCTGCCCCACTTAATGTTTTAGTGGGGCAGGAAATAAATCAATCTTTCATCACAAAGGCAGTAAATCAGTCTTTCCTAAACGTTTGTGTTATATCCTAATAGGAAAGTAAACCTAAGTCATCAACCTTTCTGGAGCATGATCATTTGGTAGTTGTTACTTCTGGGAGTCCTTTTCCTTCAGCAAAGGTAGAAACTGGATTTACTGTTGTTGTCACATTTGGGTTCATCATTGTGAATAATAAGCGTGTCACTTTTTTTCTCTACTGATCTTCTCATCCTTCGGGCATTTGCTGGTAATAACTCACTACTCTGTTGTATTTATTTTAAGAAAATAAACTTATAACCATGGATCTATAAAACTGCTTTTCCCCTGTCATATCACAATGTGAGGGGGGCCAGGTGGGAGAAGTAAGTAGGCTTAACATAGCTATCAAAATGAGAGTTTTGTACTTGTTGTTGAGGCTACTTTCTTGAACTGAAAGATGATTTCTATTTGTTTTCTCTATACACTGTATATTTTAGAGCTAGGGGTTGGTGGAGACTAACTTGCAGGAAGAACACCTCCAGAAACTATATGCGTATATTCATTTGACCTAAGGGGTTGAAATAGCTTTTTAACCATTTACCGGGAGTCAAGGCCTTACATCAAGGTTAGAAGCATAGTTGGAAACTAAAAGGCACTTTCCCTAGGAAATGAGACAGAATGCATTTTAAAGAAAGAAACAATTGTGTCAGGTTAACCCAACTGTAGTAGTGTGATTAAATCTGGGAGATGGGAGCCCCAAACCAGGCCTGATGGAAAGTGTAATACCAGCTATCGTAAAGTTCTCACAGCAATTGGAGACAAAATGACAAGCGTCTGTTTGTAGATAAAAGAGATTAACATGGAATCTCAGGACTTTGATCACAGAATCTAAAGGAGCTAGATATTGGTTGGGTTTACAAACAATCACAAGAGCCCAAACTCTGCTTAAGTAGAGTGGATGGGAAGAGAGGAAAAATTACCTGTTTTATTCAAAAGGGAAGATCAAAGACTCTAAGAAGATGATTTAAAATATAAATCATCAATATTGGTTAAAGGGTACAAACTTCCAGATAAACAAGTTCTGGGGACCTAATGTACAGTGTGGTGGTTATAGCTAATGATACTGTTACAGGGGCTACACCAAACTAAAAATCTTCTGTACAGCAAAGTAAAGTATCAACAAAATGAAAAGGCAACCTAACACGTTTTGCAATTCTAAAATTGTATTGGGTAGAGTATCCTAGTTTGCATATTTTCTCCTTTCAGCTCTTTGAATATATTATGCCACTCCCTTCTGTGCTTCCTGTACTTAGGTATTTCTTTCTTTCTTTAGGTTTGGGACATTTTCAGCTATTATTTCATCAAATACATTTTTGACCATTTTCTCTTTCTGTTCTTCTGGGACACCTATCATGCAAATGTTGGTATGCTTAATGTTACCTGAGAGGTCTCTTAAACTGTTCTCATATTTTTATATTTGTTTTCCTTTTTGCTGTTCTCTTTGGGTGATTTCCATTATTCTGTCTTCCAGATCATTTATGCGTTCTTCTGTATCACTTATTCTGCTATTCATTCTTTTTAGTGTGTCTTTCATTTCAATTATTGTGTTCTTCAGTTCTGACTTATAAAAAAATGTTTACTAGTTTCTTATTAAAATTCTCACTTTGTTCATCTATTCCTTTTCCTAATTCATTTAGAGTTGTTATTACTTTTGCTTCAAATTATTTATCTGGTAAATTGTCTATTTCTGTTACATTTTATTTTTTTTCCAGTGGTTTTCTCTTGCTCTTTCAGTTGAGTCCAGTTCCTCTGTCTTCTCATTTTACTTAATTTCTCTGTCTCTTTAAATTTAGGTGAAACAGTTACCTATTGTCATCCTGAAGGTTTCTCCTTATGTGGGAGCATCCCTATACAGTCTTTGTGTACTCAGTCACTTTGGCAGGAGAGCTGGATTTGATGTGAAGACAAGTCCCTTCTTTCCCCAGGGTGTGCTGTCCGCTACCACCTTGGTAGAAGGTGGGGCTGGAGATGGAGGGGCTAGGGCTGGAGCCAAGTGTAAGGCAGGGTTTCCCCTCTGCTCAGTGGCTCTTGCCACCCTATTGGAGATGGTGTAGTATCTCCAGTTCCTGGAGCATAAGCCCAGAGGATTGGGTCTGAGCTGGCTCTGTTCCTTTTAAGTGTGTGTTCTCCCCTCTCTCTGCATCAACACCCTTGCGCCAGAGGGGAATAGTGCTGGAACAAGAGGGGTCCGTGCAGGCTGTCTGCTTGTGATGGGGCATGGGCTGTGGCAGGCCAGCCCCAGACAGAGGTCTGGGCTGCTTCTGATGAGCTGTCTGTGTCAGCACCAGTAATGGCTGCCCCTGTCCCACTTAAACTCAGCTTTGGGCCGGAGTATCCTTTGTCCCTCACAGCTATCACTCCCCTCCGTTTCTGCCACCCCCACCCTGATGTTGAGTCAAGCTGCTGGGCAGACAGGGCCTGTGCAGGCTCTCAGTGTGTATTGGGGTATGGGCTGTGGTGGTCCGGTTGCTGACAGAGATCGGGACCATTTCCAATGTGCTGCCTGTGTAAGTGCCAGAAGTGGCTGTCCGCATCCCACTCAGACACCACTTTGGGTCTTGGCTGCCTGTTTATTTCACAGCCAAGCATTTTGCTTGCTTGTGGCAGCCCTAGCTCCACTGTGGAGCTGCAGTGTGATGTAAGCAGGGCTGGAATGTTCACCCGGCTCAGGCTGGGGCATGCACTGAGACAGTAGTGGGAAACCAGGCAGCCTCTCAAGCGGCTTTCAATCTGCCCTCTCTGCCCTGCTTTGGGAGCAAGTCGGTGCATGTGTGCTCCTCACACGTGAAGTCAGGGCTTTTCAGTTTTCCTGTTGGTCCCACTGGCCCTCCAACCAGCCAAGGGGGCTCCTCTTCCCTTTGTCAGAACCCAGAACTAGGGCACCCAATATGTGGCCTGAACCGTTCACTCCCCAGGGCAGATCTCCACCTGTGTTATCTCCTTTTTCCTCTGAGTCCCCTCCTAGGGGCACAGGTTCTGACCTGATTGCTTCTCTTCCCTCCCTACCTGATTCTGTGTGGATATTTCTTACAGTCTTGGTTGTACAGGAGTCCTTCTGCCAGATGCCAATTCGTTTTCAGTGAAAAATGTCCACATGCAGATGTATTTTTCGTGTGTTTGTGCAGGGAGGTGAGGTCCAAGTCTTCCTATTTTGCCATCTTGATCGATCACTCTAATTTATCTTCAGTGAGAAAATAATGGATGTTACAGGGTAGCAGCTGGGGCTATAAGTCCATTATACTCCCTGTGGCTGCAGATCAGAGAGGTACCTTCTCATAGCCCCCAAACTCATGGACCCCAGGGTGAATCCTTGGCTTAAGGAAAAGTAGAAGTTATGATCAGAGAGATAATTTTTACAAGATGATTATCAAACCTACGCCTCTGATTTAATATGAAGATAATGACTTAAAATGAGTTAGACCCCAGGTATTAGTACAGAAGCTATTTCAAATCTAAATGTACCGAGGATTCTGTCAATGGTTGATACCATTCATTTGTTAGTACCTATTCTGAGCTAGATATGATACTAAGCAATTCATATTAATTAATTAACTGTGAGGTATTATGATATTCAACTTCATAGTTTAGAAAACTGAGTAAATTGCCCATTTATCTAGAAACACAAATATAAATTTTAATGCTTTTATTTTTTTTTAGCATATAAATTTCTACATATAAATCTCTACATTACCAGTGGTTGCAACCAGTGATCTTGAGATCACAATCTTCTAGAGAAGGAAAGATGGACTTTGGGCAGGAAGGTTAGCCTCCTCTTTGTGACAAAGTCCTCTTCCCTAGTCTATGAGAAATTATTTCTATTTCTTTCTATCTTGCTTAGCAGGAATGTAGTTGAGGGAGAAGAAAGCAGAACACAAAACTGAGGTAGGAAACAAAACTTATCCTAACGTTTAAAGAGAATAAGGCCACAAAACTGAAGACTTAAAAGCTGTCTTTGACATAAAAGGGAATTATATGGAAAATCCTTATACACTGATGGTGGTACCATAAGAACAGTGTTCATCTGCAGCAGGAAGGTTTAGGTTAATTATAAGGAAGAGCTCCTTTTCATTCTTATTAATCAAAGAATTATGTATATACTGAATGTGAATATCTGAAAAGAGGATACAAACAAGATATGTTATTGAGCCTTCCATTTTAGAAGGATGCGTCAGAAATGACCCTTTTGTGCTATTGATACTTTTAAAAAGAACATCCATGTAGTACACTGGCTTTCGAACATCTTTTTATCATACAAAATACATGTATACACACAAACACATAGTTCATAATGACCACGGCTACCTTATTATCTGCAGTACATTCTGTTTTGTCTCTTTTGTTCTATTCATTTTTATCCTATCCTATTCTTTCTCGTTAAAGAATGCTAGTCATGGTCAACCCAATTGATTTCACTATCTGCTAATGGCTCACAATTTGAAAAATTGAACCAGTATGTGGTTCAGCCTCCAAAAGACAATTGATTCAATTACAAGAATCATGACACCATTGAAGAAAGAGGGAAGAGATGAAAGAGAGTTTTGTGTCACCTTACCTATCACATAGTTATGGAGTAACTGTACAGTAAGGATTCCTTTTTTAGGGTGAGAGAAGTGATGATTGATTCTATATTATGTGAGCAATACCAGTTGTTGTTTAGAGAATAGTTTTCAGTGAATGATGATGAATCACAGATATTCTATTCTCTCTATCACAGGCATCATACAGAATGCTGAGAATTATATGAAGGTAGCCTGGCCTTGTTTGTAAGAGCTGTTGGATACTTTAACAGTAAAAATCAGGGAGCTGCCTTGAAGAGAATGTAGATCAGCTCAGGGCTAGGCTGTAAGATGGCATGAGCCTAAGGCTCAAGGTCTCATGAGTGGTCCATCTTTTCTGACAGATGGACCTAGAAGTTGAACAAGTTAGCCTGGGTCACAGTGATATAGTGGAGTAACATAATTGGCATTGACATAAAAATCTTTATCATGTCAAGCTCAGCTGGTTATTTGTTCAGTGGTTGTTGAGCAAATACTGTGCACTAGATGCTGCTAAATACTGAGCATCCAATGAAAAGAAAACACAGTTTGATCTCAGGGAATCCCACAAAGAAGATCTGCCATGTGTTTATTCCGTTTGCTACTCTCCTCCCTAAATTCACCCACTCCCTTCCCTGTCTGCCCTACTTCCTCACTCAGAGGTTCTCCCTGGGCTCTGAGTCATCTTGCCTTCTGCCTCATAGTTGGGCTTGGCCAAAGTGAGTCACCAGTAGAAGATTGGAAAGTGGGAAGAGAGAAGTCAGGGCTTTTCTTTTCTACTCCCTCCATATCTGGACTGTGCTTTCTGGTGATGCGTGTTTCCTCCATAACTACAGTTCTTGTAGGACGACCCCTTTCCATCGCAAGCTCTCAATGTTACAGTAAAGTTCTCTGCCCTCCTTGCTATTCTGTGCCTTTGGGTGCTAGTGATGCCTCACTGTGACTAATCTTTGCATCCTCATCATCTATTTCTGGTTTCATTAACCTTTCGCACATCTTTGCAAATGTATTGTTAGGTCTCTTGTGTCATTTGAGTACTAGTCTGTGTCTGCTGAGACTCTGACTGTTATAGGAGAAGCCATATATAATATAGGAGCAAAATGGAGGAATATCAGGAGAGGGGAACTCTGCAGTGACATTTTTAGAAATTTTTTTTTTTTTTTTTTGGTACATGCAGTGATGGGGGCAGGGCTGCTGAGAAAGGTTATTTGAGGTAGGTCATTAATAATTGGAATAAGAATGTGTTAGATGAAGTCTTAACAGAACTGAACCTGACATGATATATTCATTCAGATTTTTACTATTGCGTCTTTTCATTTTTGAATCTTGGCTGAGCTATCTTTCAGTTCAACAAAAATGTTGCCACTTTGGACGTGTTCGTGAGCTCACCTCACATTTATTTACTGGTGAAAAATAATGATGCACTTAAGGGCATGATGTGCTTTTAGGCTGGACACTAGAGTTATGCCTTTGGGGAATATTTTATTTTTAATATAATGTTCACTTTCTCAGAGTACTATATCTTTAAGGCTCATCCTAACTTCATTAAAGACTGAAAAATGAGGACTTGTGCTAATGTATGTAGATGATACAGTTTTCTGTATATTGTTCTATCTACTTTTTGTAATTTTTTAGCTGCTGCAACCTTTTTACCTTGATCCCATTTGACAGGTTGGCTAATTTAGCATGAAGCAGTAGCAAGCAAGATAAAGCTAACTTCTGCACATCCGAGGAAGACAGGGACATGCTGGATGAAACTAAACAAACATGAATCTTTGACCTTCTCCTTTAACTAGCACTCCCGTCCGCTGAGCTCATTATAGGGAAATCTGTTAGCATCCTTCACATGTTGGCAGATGACTGGTACCGAGCACATGCTGCTAGCCCATCAGGGGATCAGGAGAAGCCCAGTTTGTGCATGACCCATCACTGCTAAATAGCAGATTCCTGCAGTTACTTGCATTACACAAAACTGCTTGATGCACATTAAAGAGAAACTTTTTTTGAATCCCATACTCATTAGTTTTTTTCTCCTTAATTCCGTTTTCTGACTTCTGTGGTGAGATTGCCTTCAAGTCTTATCATATGTGCTCACACTCTGAGCAGCTAATGAATATGGATGTTGTTTGGGTGAAAGGGTTGTTGCGTACTTTCTTGAGTAGGGTAAAGAAGGGTGAGAATGCATTATTGTTCTCTATATGAAATACCAGTGAGTCATGTGTGAAGATGAGGCATGTCTTGTCTTCATAATTACCCAATCATTAATACCTTATTTAGGAATATCTACAATTCAAATTTACTAAGGCTGTAAATATTGTTTTACAGGCCTAAAATGAATATTAACCAGAGTTTGAGTTAAGTAGAACTAGTTACCCCAAATGAGGTGCTAATACGTCTTTTACAGGAGTCTCATGTGACTGTGAGGGGAGATTGAGGAGTGACTAGATTCGGAATTGAAGCATGTCAACATAATTTGACAGTCTGAACAAGGAAACATTATCCAAGGTCAAGAGATCTTTTATTGTAGAGGATACAGTGAATTGATTCCATTTAGAAGATATTAAACTAGGTAAATCATCAAAATGTAAAAGTTAAGGGAGGGCTTCCATGGTGGTGCAGTAGTTAAGAATCCACCTGCCAGTGCAGGGGACACGGGTTCAAGCCCTGGTCCAGGAAGATCCCGCGTGCCATGGAGCAACTAAGCCCATGCGCCACAACTACTGAGCCTGTGTTCTAGAGCCCGCGAGCCATAACTACTGAGCCTGTGTGCCACAACTACTGAAGCCTGCGTACCTAGAGCCTGTGCTCCACAACAAGAGAAGACACTACAATGAGAAGCCTGCGCACACCAACGAAGAGTAGCCACCACATGCCGCAACTGGAGAAAGCCCGTGCACAGCAGCAAAGGCCCATAGCAGACAAAAATAAATAAATAAATAAAATATTTTTTTAAAAAAAGTTTAAAAGTTAAGGGAAAGCACAAATAGACTTACTTAAGCTAGGTTAGGAATTAGGTGTCCCTCAAAACCCACATGGCATATGACTGCGCTCTAGACTGTGGTATGGAAATAATATGCACCACTAACAGTCTTGGTTTATAATCTTTCATATGAACTCCTCCTTATTCTCATTATGACTGATTGGAATAGAGATAACTTACGGGAAAACTTTGGAAGACATATCCTGAAGATGGCAAAGCTTCCATCCGTTTGTATCTTTGGATGATGTCATTAAAAAAGACTTCTGGCCACCTATTTACTTGCCCCATATTTTTACATGAACAATAAATAATCTCCTATTGGCTGACAATATTTGTTAAAGGTGTTAGCTTTACCCTAATGAAAACAAAGTCTGAAAACAATATAGAATATATGGCAGTCACTCATAAACTTTTTACAGGGTCATGAATCCTTCTGAGAACCTTTTGAAAGTTATGGAAAATTTTTCCTTAAAATGTTTGCATTCAGCATTTATGTAACATTTTGCAAATAATTTCCTGAACCTTATGAAGTACATGCCTGGATGTTAAAGATGTTTTAGGATTTCTAAACAATCTTAAAATTCAGGCATGGAGCAGATGATCAGTGGGGGTCATGGGGAAAAGCCAATTGGCATAGGATATTTCAGACTGCATGTTAGAGATTTATATCATTGAAAGATGTAGTTCTGGGTTACCCAAGGAATTGGGTTAACAGGCAGGATACCCAACCACTGGTGGTAGAGTTGGGAAGGCTACAGAATCAGTGCCCAGCTTCTGGAATTTTAGAAGAAAAGGTCTGTAATCTATTACCCTTATTGGGTAATTTGTAATGTACACCCAGTATAGTTTATAGATTATGAATAGTCTGGTTTTTTTGTTAATTAGGCCTTTCAGTTGCAAGGAAGAAATACTCATGAAAGTGAACTAAAGTCCTGAGGGTTGATAGTAGGGATACAGATGGCATTAATGGAGAAGGGAGTCTCAGAGATGACAGCAGGTCTTGTGAATCATGTGTTAGAAATTGGTTCTGAATTCAAGGAAGCTGAGAAGCAGATTTTAGTGTCTCTTTATAGAAATAAAACTTTTTTCTTTTTTTGCTCTCTTAAGATGTGATCCATCATGATGTCACTTTGTTCTCCATTTGTCTGTTTGGCTCAGTTTCAGTCACATTCTTTTCCTCCTACTAATGCAATACTCTTCTTATGGTGTAGCAAAAGAGAATTCGGTTCATCTAGTTATTTACAGTCATACACTCCAGACATTTTTTCATACTAGACCATCACATAGGTTGTCGTGCTGTTTAAATATTGATTGTACTTGAGGTACTACTGTGGTGGTACAAGTATCTGAAACTTTGGAGAGGAGGAGATAACATCATATAAAACAGAATTTGTCATCCAGGTCTTAAAGAAGAGCCTACAGAAACTTCTGTCAGTAGAAACTGCCAATGGGAAGCTTCCTAAAGATTAGAAGATAACATGGGCTTCCCTGGTGGTGCAGTGGTTTGAGAGTCTGCCTGCCAATGCAGGGGACACAGGTTCGTGCCCCGGTCTGGGAGGATCCCACATGCTGCGGAGCAGCTAGGCCCGTGAGCCATGGCTGCTGAGCCTGCGCGTCTGGAGCCTGTGCTTCCGCAACGGAAGAGGCCACAACAGTGAGCGGCCCGCCTACTGAAAAAAAAAAAAAAAAAAAAAAGAAGATAACATGATGTGGCTGGCATCACATTTCTCTCTATTACAGTTATGAATGTGCTTGTAAACCAGTTCTCTGGAAAAAAAGAGTTCTGATTTGCAGTGCTTGCCAGTTTCTGTGGTGTAAATACTCTCACCTTAGCCAATTTCAGCTACCTCTGGTTTTAAAACTGGCTGAATAAATCCTAAATTTTAAACAATTGGCTTTTGTAAGCCAGAAGTTTCCAGCATCAACTCATCACCAATAAGAGAACCTGCGCTAAACCAGTGAATTGGTTAAAAAAAAAAAAAAAAGAAAGAATGAACGAGAGAAAATTAAACATCACTTGTGCCAAGATTGGAATTAGTCAAAATGACTAGAGGAAGTTTAAGACTCCCAGTGATGAAGGATGAGATTGTAGCACCAAGAAGTCTTTCAAAAGTAATTAAACTAAATTTTAGTCCTTGGCTTTGATATATTTGAAGGGCAGACCAGTAGAACCAAAGTAGTAGTCACTTCGGTAGTCATTTCTATTATTCTGCTTAGCTCATATTAAAATGCATAGCTCTAATAGTTTTGAATGATTAAATGGGTCTAATTATTAAAGAAGGTCTTAAATAACCGAATGGATTTGCTTAAGAAGCAGATGCTACCATTACATACAACACTGACAAAAATATCAGCTCTTCATCCTTGGGAATTGCAATGTCTGCAGCAAGATCCCTGCTACCTTTCTAGCAACACCGAGGGTTCTCCAATGAAAGGATGTTTGAAGGAGCTGTAATTAGACTCGACAGAGGTTTAACGTATTGAAGACCTAACACTGATTTGATTTTATATTTGCATTGATGATATATGCTTATACTTGATTTCCGTAACTGAGTCTGACACCTTTATTGGAATATTTGCAAAATAGAAAGGAATGGCTTATATGAAATATGACAACATGGTTCAGACCAGATGGATGCTTTTTGCATTAATGTGATATGGCACCTGAGGATCTGGTAACTGCTAGACTCAATGTGACCACTAACTGAATGGGAAACCATTGCACTCTTGAGATGAGCCAATTTGACCCACACATTTGGCCCATGCACTTCCATCCTCTCTTTATTCACAACAGATTTGGAGCCATGCAGTATACAGAGAACCTGCTTAGTATCTCAAGCCACACATTAACATTAGCTAGCAAAAATGAATGGAGGGGGAATCATTGCTGTGAGATGAGAGTAATACCAGAGAGATGATGATGACTAAAGGAAGGAATGATAGAAGCTGGTGTAAATAAATGCAAATGTTCAATTCCACATTTCTGTGAATGTATTATAAATAAAAAGTATGATCAATTTTCCTCAGAAATTATCTTCCTTTTTCTGTTTGGCCATAGAAAATATGAAGTCAAGGAAGCCAGATAATACTTTTACTCTCTGCCTCTTATTTTGATTTGCTTGGCACCTTTCCTACCTTCATTGTCTGAACCATTTGAGTTTGGACTCCTATAATTTTTAATTTAAGACATCACAATACAGGAATTAACCACTCTACTATGTTTAAAGAAGACTTTAACAGGTAATTCTTGAGCTGGGCTTTAAAATAATTGTGTGAATGTATTGGGCTTTTGGAGGCGTTTTCGGAGGGTGGATTGCCTGCAGAGTATCATTATTAGTTGAGGGGAATGAGTGTGCACGTGAGGGTAGTTTTTTTTCCCCAGGGAAGCCTTGCTTGGATATGAAAGCAGAATTCCAATAGTTGTACCTCCTTTGGTAATTTATAGACTAAATAATACTAAACTGTCCCTTTGAGATTTATTTCTAGAAGTTCGTATATCCTGACAGTTACCTTCCACAAGACCATATCTTTTGTTGAGTCACTGCCTCATGGCCAGCAATTATAGTCCCTCTAAAAACACCTAAGGAAAGTCTAACCTCTATAAAAATCTGAACCCTTCTCCAAATTATAGTTTGGTGCCAAAGAGTATCATGCTATATATATCCAAATCATTAGGAATACTTGTTAAAAATGTAGGTTCCTCTTGGAATCCACTCATTGATGGAGGCAAATAACTCTTTTTTTTTTTTTTTTTTTTGCGGTACGCGGGCCTCTCACTGTTGTGGGCTCTCCCATTGCGGAGCACAGGCTCCGTACGCGCAGGCTCAGCGGCCATGGCTCACGGGCCCAGCCGCTCCGCGGCATGTGGGATCTTCCCGGACCGGGGCACAACCCATGTCCCCTGCATCGGCCGGTGGACTCTCAACCACTGCGCCACCAGGGAAGCCCAGAGAACTCATATTTTTAACCAGCAATTCATGGTTCTTAAGAATCCAACTATATTTCCAGCCACAATTTAGACATTAATTCTCAGATTCGAGACATAATAACCTATAGAAAGTCTTCCTTTACATCTCATTCCAATATGCTCACCTTCATCACTCTTAGATCTCTATACGGGCATCTTTTCTAGGCATAACCATAAGCTATTCAATAAGGAGGAAGGAAAAAGTCCTAGAATGCCAGTATAGAAACCCAGGAACAGAAATATTGAACAACAGAAAATACCAATAAAGAAAATAATGAAATTGCCTGTATATATGTATGTGTGTGTATATATATATATATATGCACATATATGTGTGTGTTATGATATTATATAAATAGGTGGGCCTGTTCTTATAAACAGACAGACATGATAGTTGTATTCTTCTATATTTCTAGATATTAACTACATAATGATATTTACAGAAGAGAGTTTGAAAGTCCATGTAGAATCTGGGAAAGTGAGAACAAAACTTGAAATGTGTTCTAGAGAAAGGAGTGATGTTGTTTAGAGTGTGGATGTCTAAATCTGAAGACTTGGTGTTAATAACTTTTTTAAATATTAAAGAATTTCATACATTTTGGTATTGGTATTTTTTTTAAAAAAGTGCTTTTGAAAGCATTTCTAAAGAATATCTTTAATCTGGATTTCCCACAAGGTTTACTCCCATGTCCCAAATGCTCTCATGTTGTGAATTTTTCTTGTTGTTGTTCATGATACTTCTATTTAATACTTCAAAAGATCTTATAGATTCAGTGCAAGAGTATTCACGGGTATTTATATATAAAAGGACATTTTATTTTCTCAAGTTATGGGTTTTAATTACATGTACAAGCTCACTGGAGCTGCCTTGATGATTTTATTTGTGGAAAAAAGAAAGCATCCTCTGAAGCAGGACTCAAGCCATTTGTATGTTCATTTTTCCTTGGACCACAGATAGGGTGACAGTCTTTTTTTAACCAAATGGAACAGGGGGAACTTTTATGTATCTAATGTTTCATATTCATAGGTTACAAAACTATTACTGAGACTGGAGTCTGGGCATCTGGTGCTATGCAAGGGAAGTAGAGCAGTTATTATGGGTCCAACAGCATGGAACATACTGCTTTGGATTAAGTGTTTATTACCCAGAATATAAAGGATGTTGGCAAAGGTACTACTGGAGGGAACACAAGCAATTTATTAAAAAAAAACTCTCAAGACCCTCTTATCTGTCCGTGTAGATTTTTCGTATTATTGCAGGTCATCAGTGGAAGATAGAGTCCACAGTAGAAAGAATAATTTAAGATAAGGCAGACCTGAGCTAAAATTCTTGTTTCCTTTATATGATATGTAAAGTTTGGCCAGTTATTGAACGCTTTTTGATCTCTGATTCCTCATATATAAAATAAGAATAAGCAGAATTACATAGAAGACCGAAAATGAAATGAAGTATGTGTCAGGGGAGAAAGTAATTCATAGAAAAGTATCTTTTGATGTGATAGATTACATTGATTGATTTTTAATTTGAAATGAACTTGCATTCCTGGGATCAACCTTTTAGATCATAATGCATTATCTTTTTCATATATTGATGGATTTTATTTGCTAATATTTTGTTAAGGATATTTACATCTATGTTTATGAAAGATATCAGTCTGTAGTTTTCATATGATGCTTTTGCCTGGCTTGGTTGTCAGTGTAATATTAGCCTCATAACACAAATTCACAAAGATTTCTTCCTTATTTTTGTAGAAATTTGGTCAGGATTGGCATAATTTCTCCCTTAAATAATAGAATTTACCAGTGAAACTATCTGGACCTTTATTTTCAGGGAGAAGGTTTTAAATAACCAATTTTATTTATTTAATTGATATAGTAGTCCTCATTTTTTCTATTTTTCTTGAGTTAATATTTGTAATTTTGTATTTAAAGGAACTTATTTCACATAAAGTGAAAGGATTTTTGGCATGGAGTGTTTATAATATTCCCTTATCTTTTTACTATCTGAAGTCTTTGTATTGATATCCTCTTTTTCATTCTTAATATTGGTAATGTGTAGTTCATTCATTTCTTCTTCTTCTAGCTAAAGATTTAGCTAGATCAATATTTATTCTAGCCAAAGATTTCTCAGTTTTAGTGATCTTCTGAAAGATTTAACTTCTATTTTAGATGACTTCTTTTTCCTTTAATCCTTTTCCACTCTTCAAATTGAATAATTTCTTCTGGTATATTTTCAAGTTCACAAATAATTTTTTTTCTATCATCTTAGTGCTGCTATTAAATTCATCTAGTGAACTTTTACTTTTAGTTATTGCATTTTTCAGCTTTAGAATTCCTACTTGGTTCTTTTATATTCTTTTAATTTCTCTTGAGATCCCTATTTACTGCTTATTATTAGCACATTTCCTTTAATTCCTTGGACATATGTTTTTTTTTAATTTTGGGGACATATTTATAGTGATTGCTTTGAAGTATTTGTCTATTTTATCCAACATATGTGACTTTTTTTCCTGATTATGAGTTACAGTTATTAATTTATCTGCTTATCTAGTAATTTTTGGTTGAAAGCTAGACACCAGATAATACATTGTAGTGACTCAATTCTATTTTGTTCTTCTGACAGTTGCTGTTTTTATTTGTTTGTTTTACTAGTCAGTTAACTTTCCTGATCTCCAAATGTAAAATCCTTCACTTCTGTGGTGTGTATCCACTGCTGTCTCTGCTCACTTTTTTTTAGCCTTTGTCCCTAGGGGTCTACTTTGTGCCTGTGTAGTTCAGCAGTCAGCCAATGATTTAGACAGAGGCTATTCTCAGACACCAAAAGCTTTTTTATCTTTTATCCTCTGCACTCCTGAGCTGTGGATTGAGGAATACATTTAAGATGCAACAAAGTTTCATGTTTCTCCAAGGCTTGCATGCATAGTTTAGAAGTCACCCAGGGATATGTGTAGAGCTTATCTCAGCTTTTCTATGATTATCTTGGTCCCAAACTCTTTTTTGGTTTCTAGTTGCTGTGCTTTGGCTTTGAACCAAATTTCTACCTCTGGCAAGTGAGGCTGTAGTTTTCATCCTCTGAGTTGGAGATGGGAACAATCTAGCGTGGAAAGACCACAAATTCACCCTTCTTAACCAATGAAACAGCCATTTTTCATGAATAAACACCTCTCAACTTGTTGCCTGCCTTTGGTCATTTT
Organism: Tursiops truncatus; assembly: GCF_011762595.2. Classification (NCBI taxonomy): domain Eukaryota; kingdom Metazoa; phylum Chordata; class Mammalia; order Artiodactyla; family Delphinidae; genus Tursiops; species Tursiops truncatus. Next base: position 21,153,761 of record NC_047035.1, on the reverse strand, counting down.
CAGTTCTTGAAGTGATTATTTTGAATAATTTCAATCCATTTTATACCTGTTTTCTGCTTAAGGGAGTGACCTAACTCCTTCATGATTTCAATGCTGAAAGTAGAGTTCTGATTTTTACTATTTAATTTTATACCATTTTAAAAGTAGTTAGTGCCAGGCATATAGCAGGGACTCAATTAATATTAACTCCTTTAATCTTAATATGAAGCACTGAATATGGCTATATGGTGAAAAAGACAACTTTCAGATAAGAAACAAAAGTATAACACTGCTAGTTTGGAGATAAGTAATGGCAAGCTAACATCAAAAAAACCTTGGATTTTTGAATAAGGAGACTGAAAGCAATTGATTAAATATCTTCAAAATGATTACCAAACTGGGTATTGACCAAAGTTATTTGATGAGACATCAGTGACAAAAATTCTAGTGAAATCTTCTATTATTTAATAGTCCTGTTCTTTGACCAACTCTCTATAATTTATGAAGTGGAGCTTAATCAACCTCTTTTGAATATTATGTCCTGTTCCTGAGAATGAAGTTGTGCTAAATTTTAAGGCATTGTCACTTGTCTAAGCAAGTTTTAAGAAGACTTTGTTTCTGAGGGTGCTGAGTCTCTGAAATATTTTCTATTCAGTACTACAAAACACTTATTATTTAATAAGACACCAAGCAAATTAAAATTGAGGGGTCCTTAGGAACAAATTATTTATACGAAGGACCTTAAGATACTTAAGACAGAAATTTCAGCCAAAGAAATATATGAAACAAAAGTCATTAAATATTAAAAGGGAAGATGAAGAAGAGTAAGACGACAGAAGCGGCTCATATTATTGCCTCGAGTAGCCACTGAGAGAGACTCTACTTATAAATTTAAGGAACTTGCACAGTTTAAAAGCATCTTTCTTCAGAATCATCTGCTCTTAACGTCTTATTAGTAGTATAGAGCAAAATTAATATACAAGATGACCTATATAATGGCTAAATTTCAGAATAAAGCAAATAGTGGCTAAAAAGTCAAGTAGAGCGATCAAACCGTACAACTTTACCATTTATTTTCCAGTTGGACATTACTTACATTACTGTTGATAATAGGACTGTTAACCATTAAATTTTTATTTTTATATATTTGGTCATGTCAATGACTAATTCATTTTATTAAAAATATCTGCCTTAAATAGATTTTGAAATGAAGCAGAAAGTGGCTGGAGAGAGAAGAGAGAAACAGAGAATGACCAATAGGAGTAGAGAGAGACAAAGTGATGGGAATGTGAAAATAGTATTTAAAAAAATTTTTACCTGGCAAAAGTTGTAATGTAATTTAAAAATTCAATGTAAAGTAAGAAAAAAATCTACTTTTAAGAAAAATCTTTTAAAAAATTATACCTTCCGGGCTTCCCTGGTGGTGCAGTGGTCGAGAGTCCACCTGCCAATGCAGGGGACACGGGTTCGTGCCCCGGTCTGGGAAGATCCCACATGCCGCGGAGCAGCTGGGCCCATGAGCCATGGCCACTGAGCCTGAGTGTCCGGAACCTGTGCTCGGCAATGGGAGAGGCCACAACAGTGAGAGGCCCGCGTACTGAAAAAAAAAAAAAAAAATTATACCTTCCAAATTGTATTATTTATTCTTCTGTCACATTTTATTGTTGTATTAGCTCAAACAGAAAAGGTAAGTTGAAGTTCAGAATGTATTTTAAAAAATGTAATGAATGACTCTTTGTCTCATTTATCTGACAATAATGTTATAATTTTTAAAATTCCTATCACTTTCCATAGTTCTAATTAGTTCATCTCTGAGGTTGCTTTCTCAGTGGTGTTCCTACCACATCTTTTTTTAGCATAATTTTGTCCATTTGCTGTCTGTCCTTATAATGATCTTTAATTAGTGCTTCCTGGGTGGCAAAATTCCTGATGAAAAGTTTTGTAATTCTGTGAAATTTGAGTCTATAGTTTTAGTTTTTCAACTTTACTTGTTTTGCCAAAGCCAAAGCCACTGGTTTCTTCTAACATTATGAATATGTTGATCCAACTGTCCCTAAGTCTGGAAATTTGAGAAAGGCAATTCATCTACAGGTATTAATTTATCAAAATAAAATCAATTTGGCTAAACTTTTTGTTTGCTCCATTCAAAAAACAAAAATTCTGATAACAAAATAAATGAATTTGCATTGTCATTTAGCATATTTGCTAAGAGCTTAATGTTTGAAAAAAATCATAAGTGTCTTAGGAAAACAGAATTCTCCATCACCATATTAAACATGAAGATCTATTTTGAATGTGGATGCACTTTTCTTACAAGTAGTGTATGATAGAGCCCAAGGAACAAAGATTTAAGAAAAAAAAGAAAATAAGGACATTTTCATTTCTACTTTTTTTATTTTCCTGGCATTTTCTCTAGTGAAACCAGGATATAGAAACGTGAAAATAAGACAGAACATTTCACTTCAAGGTTTCTTTAACATTGAATGATTCATTGTTCCTTTATTTTTTTATTATTATTTTTTTAACATCTCTATTGGAGTATAATTGCTTTACAATGGTGTGTTAGTTTCTGCTTTATAACAAAGTGAATCAGTTATACATATACATATGTTCCATATCTCTTCCCTCTTGCGTCTGCCTCCCTCCCACCCTCCCTATCCCACCCCTCTAGGTGGTCACAAAGCACCGAGCTGATCTCCCTGTGCTATGTGGCTGCTTCCCACTAGCTATCTACCTTACGTTTGGTAGTGTATATATGCCCATGCCACTTTCTCACTTTGTCACAGCTTACCCTTCCCCCTCCCTATATCCTCAAGTCCATTCTCTAGTAGGTCTGTGTCTTTATTCCTGTCTTACCCATAGGTTCTTCATGACATTTTTTTTTCTTAAATTCCATATATATGTGTTAGCATACGGTATTTGTCTTTCTCTTTCTGACTTACTTCACTCTGTATGACAGACTCTAGGTCTATCCACCTCATTACAAATAGATCAATTTTGTTTCTTTTTATGGCTGAGTAATATTCCATTGTGTATATGTGCCACATCTCCTTTATCCATTCATCCGATGATGGACACTTAGGTTGTTTCCATCTCCGGGCTATTGTAAATAGAGCTGCAATGAACATTTTGGTACATGACTCTTTTTGAATTATGGTTTTCTCAGGGTATATGCCCAGTAGTGGGATTGCTGGGTCATACGGTATTTCTATTTGTAGTTTTTTAAGGAACCTCCATACTGTTCTCCATAGTGGATGTATTAATTTACATTCCCACCAGCAGTGCAAGAGTGTTCCCTTTTCTCCACACCCTCTCCAGCATTTATTGTTTGTAGATTTTTTGATGATGGCCATTCTGACCAGTGTGAGATGATACCTCATTGTAGTTTTGATTTGCATTTCTCTAATGATTAATGATGTTGAGCATTCTTTCATGTGTTCGTTGGCAATTGGTATATCTTCTCTGGAGAAATGTCTCTTTAGGTCTTCTGCCCATCTTTGGATTGGGTTGTTTGTTTTTTTGTTATTGAGCTGCATGAGCTGCTTGTTCCTTTTCGAATCTGGCACTTGAGTGACACAATTTGGAGTCAGAAGATGTGCATTTTGAAGCATTAGGGTATAGGAGAAAATAAGTAAATGAGATATAAATGTGCTTTAGAAACCGAATCACTCTAGGGATTCTATACAGATCTTTAATATGTATACTTTTCCTCCTATAGACACATTAAGGAACAACTTCAAATCTAGTATCATATCTATGTCAAAAATATGCCATTAGTAGAGAAAAGATATTTTAATTAGATGTGTTATTACTTATATATTTACTTTGTCTCTTCCCTCACCATATTCTAAGTGGAATTAAAATTATACCGACTAATATTGAGAATTTAAATATACATAGATTTAAACCATTTAAAATGTACCACAAGGGTTTTTAAATTTCTGGGTACCCACCTGGTCATCAACATGTAAATCACTGTCTTAATTAGAATATAATATAATGAAACATTTTTTCAATACACTTTTAAAGTTTTTTGGTTTTTTTTTTTTTGGTGGGGAGGATATTTAAAATTATCAACTAGATTTGTGTTTCAGTTTCTGGTTGCTTAAAAGCTGCCACACACCCCCACCCCAGCCTGTTTACACACACACACCCTTTCTCTCTTAATCCTCTAAAAGCTAAAAAAGAGAAAGAGAATTGAGAGATAATATCAAATGTTCTCAGTGTTTAACCTATAAAAACTAACAAGAACTATTGATGACTTTGTCTATGGTATCTAAAACTGGGTTGAGTAGAGCAGTTGTTTACTGCTTGACAGGTAGAATAATGACCAAACACAAAAGGGAGGTTTCTTTTTGCAAATTCCCCAGTTGAGAACCCAACTGTCAATTCTCTCTAGTTCTGAAACTGCTTTTAATTCCTAGCTTAAATGCAAATTCAGCCCAGGGAACTTCCTCTGCCATCTTGCTTCTTAGACCTACAACTTCATAGTTCTTTACCAGCAACATTGAGACTAGCTCTCCTGGGCTGGTTTTGGTACATTTCTAACCAAATTCAGTCTAACTTGGCCATACTCACCCAGGGACAAAAGACCTTCAAACTATAGGAATAACTTAATTTCTTCCTCATGTCTAACTAGTTAATAATGACTGAGCACTTGTGCTGGACACTGAGCTAAGGACTATACTAGTTTCACTTCATTTAATTCTGGTCATAACCCCGTGAGGTAGCCATAGCTACTACTAATGAGGAAAATGATCCCTGGGATACTTGCTAGAAAGTCATCTAAGTGGTACGTGTCAGCGTCAAGATTCAAACTTAGATTAGTCTGAATCCCAAACCCATGCTGTTAATTACCACTCCCTACCATCTCCATCATGGCCATAGTATCAGGAAATGAGCTCCTCCATTCTATATAAAAATGAAAACAATTTAATGTGTTCTACTCATGGCTTTTCAGAATGCCTTATTCCAGTTATGGATTCTCCAGCATATAGACATATCTAATCCATTTGATCACCACATTTCTGTCTGTCATTTGATGAATCATCTATTTCCTCTTCCATACAACTTCTTTCACTTCAAAACTAAAACTTTTTGTTCAGAAATTCTCTGCAAAATAGTTAACTCCAGATTTTCCCCCCTGCGGATCATCCATTTTCTCAAGGCTGCCTAGTCTGACATTGCCTTTCTTTGCCTCTTATCCTTGGGCTGTTTTATACCTAGAGACTAAAGATCAAAGTTATGGACTGTTCCTTGATCTTCCTCTGTAGGGTTTCTGTTTCAGCCTGAGTAAGGTTAATGGTGAAAGAAAAATAGTTACTTAAAGATATTTAAGGCAACTGATGAAAAGAAAAGGAGAGAAATACTTGAAATATTATAGTATTAAACTTGATGGGTTATTATCCATCACACATTTTAATACCAGTGGGGTGACAAAAAATCACGTAATCTTAGCACCTTATTTTATAGATGATGAATCTGAAGTCCAGAAGAGGTAACTAACTTGTGTAAGATTTCTGGGCTAGTTAATGCTAGTTAGTGGCAAGTCTGATGTTAGCCTCCTAAATTCAAACATCTTTTCAATTATCACACACTGCTTTCTTATCTTATTTCCATGGATTTGGTAACATTTGTTTATTTATCCAACCACGCATCCAATCTGTAACTAAAATTCAGGACATGTTTATCAAGGTAATGCACTATAGCTTGTAAGAGATATAAATATAACATTGTGTTTGTTCTTAATGACCTGACAACTATATATAATACAAAACACACACATATGGGTAACTATATTACAAATCTTGATATATTCATTCACTGTGTGGGCCAATAAGTGAATTCATTGTTATGAGAAGAAAATAAAGCACTTATTTTTCATAGAACAATTTTGTGACTAAGTAGTTGTTCATCTAGTTTGTGAAGTCTAAAGAAAGGAAAAGCTAGATGAAAACGAACAGGTTCTGGGCAGGAGGCACACAGTAGAGGTCCTCAAAGATGTTGCTAGTCTAAGAGCTCATTTGGGAAAGGGTCTGGTTCTAGGCTGACTGTCATGGACTTGAGACAAGTTTGGATCCAGCAGAGTGTTGCAGAGATAGGTAGAGTTGAGGTCATAGCCACTATTATTCTAAAAATTCATTATGAAATCAGGCAAGGGTTTATATACTTGAACCTGATAACCAGGAGACAGAAGATTTTTGTTGTTGTTTCTGTTTATGAACCATACCTTTGGTAGGGATTAAAAATAGGGAACAAAAAGAGAAAATGACTCAGAAAGCCTGATATATTTATTCCCTGAAATATTCAGTGAAGGAGAGTGGCTTCAACATCACGGCAATTCAAGAGTTCCTGGTACCACTGCCTTTGAGTGTTTTGTAGCAGAGTTATTATTTTCAAATCTTTTTGGAAGTTGTGATAGGGACTAAATTCATTGGGTGATGTGAATCAACAACCTATCAGTAACTGAATGCTTGTGATTATATAGAAAGAGTTGAAATGGATTACTAGGGGACTCATATTGGTGTAAAAACTTGCAAGGATGTGGGTGAGTATCAATCTCTTAATGGTTATGCATTAACATGATAATCTACTCCATCAAGATAGTGTGAACTATACAAATATTTGTCCAATGATACAACTATATGACAATGTAGCATGATTTGTTTGTTACAAAATGAGTGGTTTAAAGATTTTTCTTAGTGTCTGCATTTTTTCTTTCATCAATGTAAATGAGGTCAAAGAATGTTGAAAAGTTAGAGGCAGTCATTCATATATATATATTTAAAATTTTCTTGAGATGTGAGGAAATATCTGATTAGTTTAATTAACTATTTAATGTATTTATGGTAGAGTGTTAGACTAAAAACAGTCTCCCTTCAACTATTCAGTTGTCCTGCATATGTTAAGATTTTAAGGTCCTTCTCTATAGAAATTTTTGGTTTCATCTGACCTAGAAGTTCTTATTTATTCATGGTTCTGGACACTTCAAAACATGTTAAAGGGATAAGGATCTGCTACCCCATTAGAATAAATAGATGTAGAAGCCCATAGAAGACAACAGACTTAGGTCTCAAGGTTTCTGAGATCCCAGTTTAAGAACTTCGGATAGAGCTTTTCAAAGAATTCTTTCACCCAGGAAAAATAGTTATACCTGTACTAAAGGAAAGGGAAGAATCAAATATGCTGGCCTGATTACTTTGCTCAAAATGATAGATAGTAATTAGGGCTGATTTAATTAAAATTCAATTAAACTATAAATTGGTAATTATTTCTCATATACATGATTGTATTAATAAGGATAATCTATTCTTATGCTGAGAAAATAAACTCCAAATATTAGTGGCTTGATGGGACAGAGATTTACTTACACTCATGCTACTCAAGATAAGGAGGCTTCTTCAGAGATCCAGGGGGATGGCAACTCCACTGTCTTGTAGTTACAACATAACCTGGATACACAACTTCCTGGCTCAGGACAGTGAGGAAAGAGAAACTGGAGAATTGCACATAGATTTTCTTCACTCTCTCAACCAAAAAGTGACAACACCAATTCCAGTCCCATTTTATTGACTATAAATATTCACATGAGTGAGGATTACACATAGTAATCCTCCAGTGTTCCCAGAAGGAGAAAGTAACTTGGTACAATTCTACATTAGAAGTTCCTAGCAGTGTTGCAAAAAACAAAAAGGGGCATTGTTCCCACTCTCAAGGTATCTACCCAAGAGCATGAATACACCATAAAGGATACTACCAAGGTTAGCAGTTTAGGATTACAAAAACAACAAGAATAGCAACAAAGTGTAGGGTGAATATATGTTATGGGAGAAGTCAAAAAACAAATCAAGTTGAATATTGTTTGGGAAAATTGAACGTTTCAGTGAAGTTGACACTTTTGGTTGATGAGCAAAGCTGATGCTGATGAACTCCGACATCTCAACTCATGAGAGAGAAATTCTTTTCTGGGGTCATCTTTGAATTGGTGACATTTAAATTCAAGCTTTTCCTATTGTTATGCTTAGGATGTCAGGCTTTGAAGGAATCAAGAATTACAGTGCCCAAGATGACAAGCTTTTTCCCTCATTTTTTTCTGGTGTTGTTAATTTATTAAAACAATGTTCTGACAAAATACATGAAGTCTGAAAGAAGTATCACTGCATCAAAATTCAGCAATATGCTTTGAGTTTGAAATTTTTGCTATTACAAATGTTTTAGCATCAGACTTCTTAATGAGTCCAATGAATAACAAATAAATTCCAAGAAAGAAAAATGCCTACCATTTGAGGAATAATCCGCTATATTTATTCCAGTTTTCTGAATGTGGCGGTAAGAAATCTCTCTATAGGCCACACACATACATGTACTCTTGCAGGGATCAATAAGTACAATCTCTTCCCATGTATCTAGGAATTAGATATCCAGTGGTTTAGCCTTCTTGAACATATAGTGAGGTGTGCAGAAATGACCTCCAAGTGGTGAGAAGATTAATTATCACAGCCTCGCATACTATTCCATGGCATAAAGTAGAGTAAGTCTTGGACTTTCTCCTATAATCCTAGAAGTTACATATAAAAAAACCCTTAATTTTCAAGTTTGGCTAGTCTTTTCTACAATTTAAAGCAAAGAGAAGGCCAAGTGAGGAATGAAATGCAGTGAGAAAATGATGCTAGACTAACACAGTGACAAGCAGGACAGAGAAAGGACTTGCAGTTAATTGAGAGAAAGGTCTACCAATGATTTTGAAAGTAAACACCAAAAACCCAACTCAAACCAGGTAAAACAATTTATTGAATTGTGTAACTAGGAACCAGTGATAGGGTGGCCCTCAGTCATGGTTCAATCAGGTTGTCAATTCTGTAATCCTACGAGCGCCATGACACTGTGTTTGGTTTCACCCTCAGGCTGGTTTTTCAGAGTCCAGAAGTTTGGTGTCAGTTTGGTGTGCTTCCTTGCTCACATTAAGTGCACATAGGGAGCTTGTTTCTGATTTTGCCACATCTGAACCAATCAATGTTTTTGGTCAGGATACTGGCAAGCCCTAACAGTGTCATGCCTGAAACAATGACAGGGGCAAAAGAAATGGAGTTACCCTGATTGGACATCCCCCTGAAACTGAGAGAAAGGTCAAAGCCAGCCTCTTCCTCTAAACCACATGGCTGCTTTTCAAAAGAGATATTAGTACAGTGTTGGGGAGAAAACCATAGTATCAGCAATGAAAGGACGGTACGCAAGTATAAAAAAAGGATGCACGAAATGGTGGAACATGGTAATGTGGCCCTTTAGGGAGAAATCAGTTCATTGCAATAGCTTTTTGTTCAATACAACAGCATATAATAACTAGCAGTTATAATGATGGCATGAGACAGCAATGTAATGTGAAATTATATTCTGTATATTCTTTTTAGAGACTATGTTGTCTCATGTCCTGGTGTTAAGTGTAACTTTAACAAGATACAGGAATGATCAATTGATTTTTTTTTTCACTTTCCAGCTATGTATTTGACTTTATTTATATTGAAGCAAAAACATAAACAGGCTTGTAAAAGAGTCCTTAAAAACCTATGGAGGGCTTCCCTGGTGGTGCAGTGGTTGAGAGTCCACCTGCTGATGCAGGGGACATGGGTTCATGCCCCGGTCCAGGAAGATCCCACATGCCATGGAGCAGCTGGGCCCGGGAGCCATGTCCACTGAGCCTGCACGTCCGGAGCCTGTGCTCCGCAACGGGAGAGGCCCGCGTACCGCAAAAAAAAAAAAAAAAAAAAAAAAAATCTATGGAGAGGGGAGACCTTCAAGATGGCAAAGGAGTAAGATGTGGAGATCACCTGCCTCCCCACAAATACATCAAAAACATATCTACATTTGGAACACCTTCTACAGAACACCTACTGAACGCTGGCAGAAGACCTCAGACCTCCCAAAAGGCAAGAAACTCCCCATGTACCTGAGTAGGGCAAAAGAAAAAAGTAAAAACAGATACAAAAGAATAGGGACAGGACCCGCACCTCTGGGAGGGAGTTGTGAAGGAGGAAAGGTTTCCACACACTAGGAAGCCCCTTCGCGGGCGGAGACGCGGGTGGCATGTGGGAAAGCTTCGGAGCCATGGAGGAGAGCACAGCAACAGGGGTGCACAGGGAAAACCAGAGAGATTCCTGCATAGAGGATCAGTGCCGACCAGCCATCCCGAGAGGCTTGTCTGCTCACCCGCCAGGGCGGGTGGGGGCTGGGAGCTGAGGCTCAGGCTTCGGAGGTCGGATCCCAAGGAGAGAACTGGGGTTGGCGGCGTGAATACAGCCTGAAGGGGACTAGTGTGCCACAGCTAGCCGGGAGGGAGTCTGGAAAAATGTCTGGAACTGCCAAAGAGGCAAGAGACCATTGATTCGCGGTGTGCAGGAGAGGGGATTCAGAGCACCGCCTAAACAAGCTCCAGAGACAGGCGTGAGCTGCGGCTATCAGCCTGGATGACTGAGATGGGCATGAGACGCTAAGGCTGCTACTGCAGCCACCAAGAAGCCTGTATGCGAGCACAGGTCACTCTCCACACCTCCCCTCCCAGGAGCCTGTGCAGCCCGCCACTGCCAGGGTCTGGTGATCCAGGGACAACTTCCCTGGGAGATCACACGATGCATCTCAGGCTGCTGCAATGTCATGTTGGCCTCTGCCACCTCAGGCTCGCCCCACATTCTGCACCCCTTCCTCCCCCTAGCCTGATTGAGCCAGAGCCCCTTAATCAGCCGCTCCTTTAACCCCCTCCTTTCTGGGCAAAGAACACGTGCCAGAGGGTGACCTACGTGCAAAAGTGGGGCCAAATCCAAAGTTGAACCCCGGTAGCTGTGTGAGCAAAGAAGAGAAAGGGAAATTTCATTGGGCAGCCTCAGGAGCAGCAGATTAAATCTCCACAATGAACTTTTACCCGGCATCTGTGGAATACCTGAACAGACAATGAATCATCCCAAATTGAGGTGGTGGAATTTGGGAGCAGCTGTAGACTTGAGGTTTGCTTTCTGCATCTAATTTGTTTCTGGTTTTATGTTTATCTTAGTTTACTATTTAGAGTTTATTATCATTGGTAGATTTGATTATTGATTTGGTTGCTCTCTTCCTTTTTATATATATATTTTCCTTTTTCTCTTTTTGCGAGTGTGTATGTGTATATTTCTTTCTGTGATTTTTGTCTGTATACCTTTGGTTTTACCATTTGTCCTAAGGTTCTGTCTGTCCGGTTGTTGGGGGTATTTTTAGTAGAGATTTTAGCGCTTTTTATAATTGGTGGATTTCTTTTTGGGTTTGGTTGTTCTCTTCTTTCTTTCTTTCTTATTTTAATTACATTTTTATTTTTAATAATATTTAACAATTGTTTAATAATTTTATTTTACTTTATTTTATTTTTATTTCTTTTTTTCCTCAATTTTCTTCTGAGCCATATGGCTGACAGGGTCTTGGTGCTCCGGCCGTGTGTCAGGCCTGAGCCTCTGAGGTGGAAGAGCCAAGTTCAGGACGTTGGTCCACCAGAGACCTCCCAGCCCCACATAATATCAAGAGGCAAAATCTCTCCCAGAGATCTCCATCTCAATGCTAAGACCCAGCTCCACTCAATGACCAGCAAGCTACAGTGCTGGACATCCTATGCCAAACAACTAGCAAGACAGGAACACAACCCCACCCATTAGCAGAGAGGCTGCCTAAAATCATGATAAGGTCACAGATACCCCAAAACACACCACCGGACACAGTCCTGCCCACCAGAAAGACTAGATCCAGCCTCATCCACCAGAACACAGGCACCAGTCCCCTCCACCAGGAAGCCTACACAAGCCACTGAACCAATCTTACCCACTGGGGGCAGACACCAAAAACAACAGGGGCTACGAACCTGCAGCCTGTGAAACAGAGACCCCAAACACAGTAAGTTAAGCAAAATGAGAAGACAGAGAAATACAGCAGATGCAGGAGCAAGGTAAAAACCCACCAGACCAAACAAATGAAGAGGAAATAGGCAGTCTACCTGAAAAAGAATTCAGAGTAATGATAGTAAAGATGATCCAAAATCTTGGAAGTAGAATGGAGAAAATACAATAAACGTTCAACAAGGACCTAGACAAACTAAAGAGCAAACAAGCAATGATGAAAAAAAACAAATGAAATTAAAAATTCTCTAGAAGGAATCAATAGCAGAATAAATGAGGCAGAAGAATGGATAAGTGACCTGGAAGATAAAATAGTGGAAATAACTATTGCAGAGAAGAATAAAGAAAAAAGAATGAAAAGAATTGAGGACTGTCTCAGAGACCTCTGGGACAACATTAAATGAAATACACCAACATTCAATTTATAGGGGTCCCAGAAGAAGACGAGAAAAGGAAAGGGTCTGAGAAAATATTTATAATTTCTTATAGTTGAAAACTTCCCTGACATGGAAAAGGAAAGAGCCAGTCAGGTTGAGGAACCACAGAGAGTCCCAACAGGGTAAACAAGGAGAAACACACGAAGACATATTAATCAAACTATCAAAAATTAAATAAAAAGAAAAAATATTAAAAGCAGCAAGGGAAAAGCAAAAAATAATATACAAGGGGAGCCCCATAAGGCTAACAGCTGATCTTTCAGCAGAAACTGTGCAAGCCAGAAGGCTGTGGCAGGACATATTTAAAGTGATGAAAGGGAAAAACCTACAATCAAGATTACTCTATCCAGCAAGGATCACATTCAGAGTCAGTGGAGAATTTAAAACCTTCACAGACAAGCAAAAGCTAAGAGAAATCAGCACCACCGAACCAGCTTAACAACAAATGCTAAAGGAACTTCTCTAGGCAGGAAAAACAAGAGAAGGAAAAGACCTACAATAACAAACCCAAAACAATAAAGAAAACGGTAATAGGAACATACATATCCATGATTACCTTAAATGTAAATGGATTAAGTGCTACAACCAAAAGACATAGGCTGGCTGAATGGATACAAAAACAAGACCCATATATATGCTGTCTACAAGAGATCCATTTCAGACCTAGGGACACATACAGACTGAAAGTGAGGGGATGGAAAAAGATATTCCATGCAAATGGAAATCAAAAGAAAGCTGGAGTAGCAATTCTCATATCAGACAAAATAGACTTTAAAATAAAGGCTATTACAAGAGAAAAAGAAGGACACTACATTGATCAAGGGATCAGTCCAAGAAGAAGATATAACAATTGTAAATATTTATGCCTCCAAAATAGGAGCACCTCAATACATAAGGCAAATGCTAACAGCCATAAAAGGGAAAATTGACAGTAACACAATAATAATAAGGGGGCTTAAACACCGCACTTTCACCAATAGACAGATCATCCAAAATGAATATAAATAAGGCAGCACAAGCTTTAAATGATACATTAAACAAGATGGACTTAATTGATATTTATAGGACATTCCATCCAAAAACAACAGAATACATTTTCTTCTCAAGTGCTCATGGAACATTCTCCAGGATAGATCATATCTTGGGTCACAAATCAAGCCATAGTAAATTTAAGAAAATTGAAATCATATCAAGTATCTTTTCCAACCACAGTGCTATGAGACTAGATATCAATTAAGTAACATACTTGTAAAAAATACAAACACATAGAGGCTAAACAGTGCACTACTAAATAACCAAGAGATCACTGAAGAAATCAAAGGGGAAATCAAGAATTACCTATAAACAAATGGCAATGAATACACGACAACCCAAAACCTATGGGATGCAGCAAAAGCAGTTCTAAGAGAAGTTAATAGCAATACAATCCTACCTCAAGAAACAAGAAAAACCTCAAATAAACAACCTAACCTTACACCTAAAGCAATTAGAGAAAGAACGAAAAAGCCCAAAAGTTAGCTGAAGGAAAGATATCATAAAGATCAGATCAGAAATAAATGAAAAAGTAATGAAGTAAATGATAGCAGAGATCAATAAAACTAAAAGCTGGTTCTTTGAGAAGATAAACAAAATTGATTAACCATTAGCCAGACTCATTAAGAAAAAAAGAGAGAAGACTCAAATCAATAGAATTAGAAATGGAAAAGAAGTAACAACTGACACTGCAGAAGTACAAAGGATCATGAGAGTTTACTACAAGCAACTCTATGCCAATAAAATGGACAACCTGGAAGAAATGGACAAATTCTTAGAAAAGCACAACCTTCCAAGACTGAACAAGGAAGAAATAGAAAGTATAAACAGATCAATCACAAGGACTGAAATTGAAACTGTGATTAAAAATCTTCCAATAAACAAAAGTTCACGACCAGATGGCTTCACAGGCGAATTCTATCAAACATTTAGAGAATAGCTAACACCTATCCTTCTCAAACTCTTCCAAAATGTAGCAGAGGGAGGAACACTCCCAAACTCATTCTACAAAGCTACAATCACCCTGATAGCAACACCAGACAAAGATATCACAAAAAAAGAAAACTACAGGCCAATATTACTGATGAACATAGATGCAAAAATCCTCAACAAAATACTAGCAGACAGAATCCAACAGCACATTGAAAGGATCATACACCATGATCAAGTGGGGTTTATCCCAGGAATGCAAGGATTCTTCAATATATGCAAATCAATCAATGTGATAAACGATATTAACAAATTGAAGGAGAAAAACCTTTTGATTATCTCAATAAATGCAGAAAAAGCTTTTGACAAAATTCAACACCAATTTATGATAAAGACCCTCCAGAAAGTAGGCATAGAGGGAGCTTACCTGAATATAATAAAGTCCATATGAGAAACCCACAGCCAACATTGTTCTCAATGGTGAAAAACTGAAACCATTTCCAAGATGGTTCCTAATTCCAAGATTAGGAACAAGACAGGGTTGTCCACTCTCACCACTGTTATTCAACATAGTTTTGGGTTTCAGCTACAGCAATCAGAGAATAAAAAGGAATAAAAGGAACCCAAATTGGAAAAGAAGTAAAACCGTCATTGTTTGTAGATGACATGATACTATACATAGAGAATCCTCAAGATGCTACCAGAAAACTACTAGAGCTAATCAATGAATTTGGTAATGTAGCAGGATACAAAATTAATGCACAGAAATCTCTTGCATTCCTATATACTCACAATAAAAATCTGAAAGGGAAATTAAGGAAACACTCCCACTTACCATTGCAACATAAAGAATAAAATACCTAGGAATAAACCTACCTAAGGAGACAAAAGACCTGTATGCAGAAAACTATAAGACACTGATGAAAGAAAGTAAAGATGATACAAACAGAAGGAGAGATTTACCCTCTTCTTGGATTGGAAGAACTAACATTGTGAAAATGACTATACGCAAAGCAATCTACAGATTCAATGCAATCCCTATCAAACTACCAATGGCATTTTTCACAGAACTAGAACAAAAAATTTCACAATTTGTATGGAAACACAAAAGACTCCGAAAGCTCAAGCAATCTTGAGAAAGAAAAATGGTGCTGGAGGAATTGGGCTCCCTGACTTCAGACTATACTACAAAGCTACAGTAATCAAGACAGTATGGTACTGGCACAAAAACAGACATATAGATCAATGGAACAGGATAGAAAGCCCAGTGATAAACCCACACACATATGGTCACCTTATCTTTGATAAAGCAGGCAAGAATATATAATGGAGAAAAGACATCCTCTTCAATAATTGGTGCTGGGAAAACTGGAGAGCTACAAGTAAAAGCATGAAATTAGAACACTCTCTAACACCAGATGCAAAAATAAACTCAAAATGGATTAAAGACCTAAATATAAGGCCAGACACTATACAACTCTTAGAGGAAAACATAGGCAGAACACTGTATGACATAAATCACAGCAAGATCCTTTTTGACCCACCTCCTAGAGAAATGGAAATAAAAATAAACAAATGGGACCTAATGAAACTTGAAAGCTTTTGCACAGCAAAGGAAACCATAAACAAGATGAAAAGACAACCCTCAGAATGGGAGAAAAGGGCTTCCCTGGTGGCGCAGTGGTTAAGAATTTGCCTGCCAATGCAGGGGACACGGGTTTGATCCCTGTTCCGGGAAGATCCCACATGCCATGGAGCAACTAAGCCCATGCAACACAACTACTGAGCCTGTGCTCTAGAGCCATGAACCACAACTACTTAGCCTGCATCCTGCAACTACTGAAGCCCGCACGCCTAGAGCTTGTGCTCTGCAACAAGAGAAGCCACCACAATGAGAAGCCCGTGCACCACAAGGAAAAGTAGCTCCCACTCGCCACAACTAGAGAAAAGCCCACGCACAGCAACAAAGACCCAACACAGCCAAAAATAAAATAAATTAATTTAAAAAAAAACCACTTTATAGCAGTACACCATATATACTCAATAAATATTTGTTAATCAATAAATGTTATTTAAAGCTAAATGTAATTTAAAAAAAAAGAATGAGAGAAAATATTTGTAAACGAAGCAACTGACAAAGGATTAACCTCCAAAATATACAAGCAGCTTAGGCAGCTTAATATCAAAAAAAACGAACAACCCAATCCAAAAATGGGCAGAATACCTAAATCGACATTTCTCCAATGAAGATATACAGATTGCCAACAAACACATGAAAGGATGCTCAACATCACTCATCATTAGAGAAATGCAAATCAAAACTACAATGAGGTATCACCTCATACCAGTCAGAATGGCTATCATCAAAAAATCTACAAACAATAAATGCTGGAGAGGGTGTGGAGAAAAGGGAACCTTCTTGCACTGTTGTGGGAATGTAAATTGATACAGCCACTATGGAGAACAGTATGGAGATTCCTTAAAAATCTAAAAATAGAACTACCATACAACCAAACAATCCCACTACTGGGCATATATCATGAGAAAACCATAATTCAAAAGGAGTCATGTACCACAATGTTCATTGCAGCTCTATTTACAATAGACAGGACATGGAAGCAACCTAAGTGTCCATGAACAGATGAATGGATAAAAAAGATGTGGCACATATATACAATGGAATATTAACCATAAAAAGAAATGAAATTGAGTCATTTGTAGTGAGGTGGATGGACCTAAAGACTGTCATACAGAGTGAAGTAAGTCAGAAAGAGAAAAACAAATACTGTATGCTAACACATATGTATGGAGTCTAAAAAAAAAAGATGGTTATGAAGAACCTAGGGGCAGGACAGAAATAAAGACGCAGATGTAGAGAATGGACTTGAGGACATGGGGAGGGGGAAGGGTAAGCTGGAACAAAGTGAGAGAGTGACATGGACATATATACACTACCAAATGTAAAATAGATAGCTAGTGGGAAGCAGCCGCGTAGCACAGGGAGATCAGCTCAGTGCTTTGTGTCCACCTGGAGGAGTGAGATGGGGAGGGTGGGAGGGAGACACAAGAGGGAGGAGATATGGGGATATATGTATATGTATAACTGGTTCACTTTGTTATACAGCAGAAACTAACACACCATTGTAAAGCAATTATACTCCAATAAAGATGTTAAAAAAACAACAACAACAAAAAAACCTATGAAGAGGGAATTCGCTGGTGGTCCAGTGGTTAGGACTCTGCGCTTTCACTGCCAAGGGCCTGGGAGCAGTCCCCAGTTGGGGATCTAAGATCCTGCTTGCTGCCGTATGGAGAGAGATGCTGCATTTTCAGAAAGTCAGAGTGTTGGACTTACATTCAGAAAATTCTTATTGAGAAGGCAGACTGAGAAGCTGCAGTGATAATTCATCATGTTTCTGTATATCTATATGTCCCTCCTATCACTGAAAAAACAGCCATCTTAATAAGAAAAAAGCCCTGATATATTTTTTCCACTGGAAAACTTAACTCTTTTTATTTATTTATTTATTTGTGGTATAGTCATTTTACAATGTTGTATTAGTTTCTACTGTACAGCAAAGTGAAGTAGAGTTCCCTGTGCTATACAGCAGGTTCTCATTAGTTATCTATTTTGTACATATTAGTGTATATATATCAATTCCAATCTCCCAATTCATCCCACCTCCCCTTCCCTGCCTTGGTGTCCATACGTTTGTTTTCTATGTCTGTGTCTCTATTTCTGCCTTGCAAACAGGTTTGTCTGTATCATTTTTCTAGATTCCACATACATGCATTAATATACGATATTTGTTTTTCTCTTTCTGACTTACTTCACTCTGTATGACAGTCTCTAGGTCCATCCACATCGCTACAAATGACCCCATTTCATTCCTTTTTATGACCAAGTAATATTCCACTGTATATATGTACCACATCTTATTTGTCCTTTTGTCTGTTGATGGGCATTTAAGTTACTTCCATGACCTGGCGACTGTAAATAGTGCCACAATGGACACTGTGTCTTTTTGAGTTATGGTTTTCTCTAGGTATATGCCCAGTAACAGGATTGCTGGGTCATATGGTAATTCTATTTTTAGTTTTTTAAGAAACTTCCATACTGTTCTCCATAGTGGCTGTCATGTTACATTCCCACCAACAGTGCAAGAGGGTTCCCTTTTCTCCACACCCTCTCCATTACTTATTGTTTGTAGATTTTTTGATGATGGCCATTATGACTGGTGTGAGGTGATACCTCATTGTAGTTTTGATTTGCATTTCTCTAATAATTGGTAATGTCGAGCATCTTTTCATGTGCCTCTTGGCCATCTACATTAATTACACATCTTTTTGCTTCAAGTAATACAAGGTCAGGTTAATGTGGCCTTTGGTTAACATTCCGTTGGGAATGAAAAGAATAGCAGAATAGCAGTGTCAGTCAGGGTCTAGGAAACAGATGTTATCCTCTAGTTGATGAATTTGCAGGGTGTTTAATATAGGGGATATTCACAAAACTAGGGTCAGCATATAGGAAAGCTACCCTGGAGCTGTTAACGGTAGGAATTATTAACACCTCTAGGTCTGAAAAGACAAGTGGAGGAAGCAGTTACTGGGCAGAGAGGACCACCTGATAGGGCTGTGACCTCGTTCCAGGGACCCATCAGGCCCATTGTGAGCCTCTAGGGAGGGTTCCAGGGGAATCAACATCGCTATCTCCTTGTCCTCCTTCTCACACAGAGCTCCTGCCAATAATCTGCTTTTGCTGATTCCAGTCAAAATCCTGAGGGGAAGAGGGCATGAACATGAGCATGCTCGACACAGAGCAGGTAGAAAAAAAATGGAGAATGGAATTGACAGCCCAAACAATAGTTATCTAACATAGCAACATTTCTTGCTTTTTTACCTGAAAAAATGGCATTTCAGTAGTCAGAGCATTCGGTTTGATTGAGAAGATCCTTCCTCAGAATAATAAGATGCATATAACATTTGCTTCAGTAAATAATTCAAATGTTATTTCTTAATATCATTACTTTTCACTTATCTGCAAGCCATTCTAAGTAACCTCATAAGTTTGTCTAGTTCTTATTGCCCAGCAGGATGATTTTCCTAAAAATAAAATCTTCAGACTTCTAGTCCCTTGAAGGGTTGTGGTGAAGCAGAAAAATTGTGCTAGAGTCTAGCTAATGGTGTACCCTTAAATGACCTTCAGTGACAAGCCAATGGCTTGTTAATAGATTCAAACTAATGACTTGGGGCAAGAACTGGAGGGGAAACTGACACACTGAGGGCATTTCATAATGCTGACTTCTGTGCTCACTCTTAGCAAAGACTGGAAAGTTTGAGAAGCAAAGCTCAAATGTAGGCAATCACAATATGTAACGTATAACAATCATATTTTAAGAAAAAGTAGTTGCATGCACTCTATAAAGGTTTGATGCCTATTTGAATGAATAAGGAAATGGACTGAGATTAATGTATATGTGATTTTCCATCAGATCATATAAGCACAGAGAGAGCTCATTATTACTAAACTGGCAGTGGTAGTGTGAGGATAGCTTCAGAGACTCAGCTGATGAAGGGGGACACCAATATCCTGTCTGCATCTGTCCAGGTCTCCTAACACTTCCTGCAGTGACTTTATCAGTGTACTTAAAAGAATTCTTTCTATGCGGACGAAGGAATTGGACAACTAGTGGAACCTTCTCCAGATGGTTCCAGTGCTCATAATTGTTCTCTATATTCTCTGGGACATCATGAGAATCTCTGAAGCAATGCTTCAACACATACTGTATTACTGCTAGGAGAATTGGAACTTATCTGAAGCCATGTTAAGGAATCCAGAGCAGATATAGTGAAAAAGCATATTTTTGTCAATTTCAGGAATTATGGAAAAAATAGAACTATCTTAGGTCACACACAAAAATAAATAAAAATGGCCTCTGAAAAATTTGAGAAGATGCTCAACTTCACTCATAATAAGTGAAATACAAATTAAAACTATGCTGAAATAATTATTTCTCATGTAACTGGCAAAAATTCAAAAGTTCAATGACATATTCTACTGGTGAGTCTCTGGAGAA
Source organism: Tursiops truncatus (assembly GCF_011762595.2). Lineage (NCBI taxonomy): Eukaryota > Metazoa > Chordata > Mammalia > Artiodactyla > Delphinidae > Tursiops > Tursiops truncatus. The sequence continues at coordinate 21,133,400 of NC_047035.1, read as the reverse complement.
ATGAAACTCATATATTGCTGATAAGAATGTAAAGTGGCACAGCATCTAAGGAAGAGAATTTGGGTACATCTACCAAAATTATAAATGAATTTACCTTGTGACTCTCAATCCCAATCTAGGAATTTCACTTGAAGATGCTCTTCCACAAATATGCACAAGATTATTCATTGGGCATTATTTGTGATAGCAAAATACTGAAAACAACTTAATGTTCCGCATTTAAGGAGAGGAGACTTAGATTATTTATTGAATAATAATCAAAGGTACAGCCATACAATGGAGAACTTCACTGCTGAAAAATATTAGAAAATCTGTATAAATATGGAGTGATTTTGATTTCTCAGACCCATTGTTAAGTTTAAAAAGTATGAGTTCAAGAGTCCATGCTACTATTTGCATGTGAAAGGTAAAACACTAATATTGCCTATTTAGAAAAGAAAAACTTAGGAAAGATAAAAGAGAAACTGTTGAAAATGGCATCTATGGGGAGTGAGTAGAACTAGGATGAAAGGGGTAGGGATGGTGGTGAGACATCCTTGATTATACTATTTTTAAATAATTTTGACCCTTGAACTATGTAAATATACCCTTAATAATTAAACTGAAAATGGAAAAAAAGCAGACCTGAAATTGAATATAAACAAAAGCAAATAAGTCTAACTGTATCAAATTGATATATAACCACTAAGCAAAAAATAATTAATTCAAGTAACTTTTGATCACAGTACTTTTACCCTTCATAATTAGTGTCTAAAGACATAAAGAATTACAAACAACTCTTGAAACCTCTATTAGGCTTGGTTTTGGTGATGAGATTGATGTTTAATTATGAAAACATTTTGTTTGTATTGGTTGGAACAAATAAGGAAATATATTGATGTTCTTTGGAATTAGGTTTCTCACTTGGTAAAGAAAGATACAAATATGAAATTGGAGGAAGAGAGAAAGAACCCTGTGGTCTCGAATTTGAATTGGTAAAATTAGTATAAGCTCATTATATAATAAATATGGGAATCAAGGTAATGCTCAAGGACTAATGGAAAAAACTTAAAGACACAACATCCAACTTGAAGGGGAAATCACTGGTCAAATTTGGAATAATTTGAGCATCAAAAGGTATAATGATGGGGCTTCCCTGGTGGTGCAGTGGTTGAGAGTCCGCCTGCCGATGCAGGGGACACAGGTTCGTGCCCCAGTCCGGGAGGATCCCACATGCCGCGGAGTGCCTGGACCCGTGAGCCATGGCCGCTGAGCCTGCGCGTCTGGAGCCTGTGCTCCGCAACGGGAGAGGCCACAACAGTGAGAGGCCCACGTACCGCAAAAAAAAAAAAAAAAAAAAAAAAAAAAAAAATGATGGCAATGTATTATAAATAGATTGTAACTCATTAAATAAAAAAAGAATCCAGATGGATAAATAATAAGGTCCTACTCTATAGCACAGGGAATTATATTCAATGACAAACCATAATGGAAAAACATACGGAAAAGAATGTATATATATATGTATAACTGAATCACTTTGCTATACAGCAGAAATTAACACAACATTGTAAATCAACTATACTTCAGCAAAATAAACAACAACAACAATAAAAACAATTAGAGAAAAAAAAAGGAATCCAGGAGTCATAGTGATACTAAAAAAAGGGGGAGACTGTATCTCTTCTTCACAGAAGAATGATAGCTAATGAAGGTAGAAGAAATGATAGAATTAAAAAATCACCACTTTGAAAATAACACTCTAATGATTGTTTCAGGCAAGGATCGTAAACAGATATAAAACTATTGGGTAAAATGTAATTGTGGGACAGAATATTCACATAGTATCAATGTACCAAGCCATGGATTTGTAATTAATTCAAAATGGAAATAAGTAACTTTACAGTATAGAGTTCTAGTAAGTACCATCTTATTCAAGTGATCAAACAGGATAAATAAATGATTATCCAAACTAATATCAAATACCTCATGATAATGATGCAGATACTTTTGAACTGTTCTCACCCAAACTCTTTAACTTCAATTTCCTCATGTGGAAAAATTGGATAAGTCTAGATTGTAGAACATTCTGTAAGAAAATGGACCTGAGTTCTTCAAGAATATTAATGTTAAATTAAAGAAAGAGATTAGGGAGTGTCCTAGATTAAAGACGGCTAAAGAAACATGGCAGTTTAATGCTATGCACAGTTCATATTTGAATCCTGGATTAAGAAAAAAAGGCGGCTAGAAGCCATAAATGAGTTTTGGGGAAAATGTGCACATGGTCAGTACATTATATATTGTTGTATATCCACATTCTGTTCCTTGGATATGACAAATTATTGTGGTTATTGAGAGTAATGATCCTGTTTTTAGGAGATACTGAACCATTTAGGAGTGAAGTATGATATTTGCAACTTACTTTAAAGTGTTTTCACAAAAAAGGTAGTGAGATAAATTGAAATAAAGGAGAAAAGGGAGAAACCCAGAAGGGAAGGAAAGAAGGATAGAAGAAAGGAAAAATGTAGCAAAATGCTAATATTTGGTAAATCTGGGCTCTGGAAATATAGTGTTCATTGCAGGTTTCTTTTAACTTTTCTGTAGGTTGGAAATTTATCAAAACAAAAGAATGAAATGCTATTTGCAGCAACATGGATGGACTTGGAGATAGTCATACTAAGTGAAGTAAGTAAGGCAGAAGAAGACAAATATCATATGATACTGCTTATATGTGGGATCTAAAAAATTATGATACAAATGAGCTTATTTACAAAACAGAAATAGACTCACAGACATAGAAAACAAATTTATGGTTACCAAAGGGAAAGGGGGGAGGGATAAATTAGGAGTTTGGAATTAACATATACACCCTACTATATAAAAAATAGATAACCAACAAAGACCTACTGTATAGTACAGGGAACTATACACAATATCTTATAATAACATATAATGGAAAAGAATGTAAAAAAAGAATATACATATATATATATATATATATATATATATATATATATATAAAAAACTGAATCACTTTGCTGTACATCTGAAACTAACACAACATTGTAAATCAACTATATTTCAATAAAAATTAAAACACAAAAAAAGGCCAAAATGGGGGAAAAGGAACACATACACATGAATTGGGGATCTTTATTTAGCATTACTATCCATTCTTTTGGGTTTTTTACCTATGTGTAAAAGGTGTTTTCAATGTTTCATTGACAGAAATGTAGAGGGACACATGCTCAAAGAAGCATGAAGCTTTGTGTAATAGTGTCTGAGGCCTGATTTCCAGGACTGGAGCCTAGATTCAGCATGAAGAAAGGCTAAGATGCTATTAACTTTTCCCTTATTGCTCCTGCTGCTTCCGTCATACCCTGTTCCAAACCTTTCTGATGGTATGGAGTGCAGGTACTCTTTCATTTTTCTACATTTAAGAACATCTCTTTTATGTAGGGACTGTTCTGTTTACAGAGGTTGGCGCTCTCAGGGATTGTCTTTTGTAGAAGGATGGATATAATCATACAAATAATTGTTTTATAAGGTGGATTAAATAGATGCCTTTAAGGAGGTACAGGCTTCATTTGAAATTGTAAGAGTAAGGAAGGAACAATTGTTTTCAATTAGAAGTTGGGTTGAATGAACTGTGCCTTGAGTGGTGAGAAACATAAATTAAAATGAGCAAGAGATTTATACCAGCATTAGAGCACTGTGAAGGAAGGTGGAGACATAAAAATGCTGTGTCTTTTGAGACTGGCCAGTTATAAACTGAATTCAAAACACATATGAAAGGGCCGGTGTAGTGCAACATGGCGAGGGCCTGCTGCAGACTTAGGAGTATGTACTTATGTATGTGTATGTGTCATAGCAAGAATTTCCTACTGGAGGGAATATCGAATGAGAAGTTGGAGCTGCCCTTTGCTAATCTTCACCATATAAAAGGCAGAAAGCCCATGGCTTTGAACAGGGATTTGTTTTTGTTCCTCTGTCAGGGCTGCATTGGACACATCTTCCAAGACAACTGAGGATTTGGGGAGGCAGGCAGCTCTCTTTACTCATCTGTGTCTTTATCTAGTTACACTCCTCACACTGTTTACTTTCTGATTTATAGTAAACTAAAGTGAAAATAACCTCTCTGAAGCAAGGTCACCATTTTTGCCTACCTTTGTGGTCTGGCCTATTTCAATCATTGTGTCATTGCTGGAGATAAAAAGGTGCATATTGGACATGGTTATTGATCCTGCTGCATTTTCACTATTCATTGAAACCGCTGGCTTATCTATATACTCTTATTCCTATCTCCTACATTTTGGCCTCAATTCTTAAGATTCTCTTCTGGGTTTGTTCCCCTATGTGTAAAATATTGTCCTTTTACATTTTTCAGGTTAGAAGACAGGTCAATAAAACAGAGGCTTAATTTTTATATTAGTGAAAAACATATGTATCTATATTGCTCTTAAATAATAATTATATATTTGAAGAAAATTATTAAGAAATACCTATAAATAAAGCTTTCTGTTTTTACTTTAATGAGCATGATAAAATAAACAGCTGATTTTAATAATGGAAGGACAAATCTCAGAATCTTAGATATATTTTATTGAGTAATTTTGCCTAAGGTATGGTACTTCCTGAAAAGCCATATCATGAAAAGTTAAATTTCTTTTCTAAGAGTCAATAGTATGATTGAACATGCTTTTTGGAGTTCTAGTTTGAGTTTTTCAAAAGGCTTCAGTATTTCCAAGGATACAGTTTCCATAATGAATAGGAAGGATCCACATTTTTGGTAAAATTTCTGGGAAGTTAGTAAACATGTGCACATATTAATTAACCTTATGCTATTAATATGTTTGCTGTCACGAGTGCTTAATCATTATCCTAGGAAAATGAAGGTCAGACTTCAAGGAATTGGGGAACTGGACAACACATGTAACTTCTTCCAGATTGGCTGCTTATGCCTAACCTAGCTTAATCAGTCTGCATACTATGAAGACTGGAATTCAGGTATCTCAGTAATACCGCTGTTGCATTTGAAAAGCTTTAGAGCATACTACACATCAGTTACCAAAAACAACTTTTTGGAACTATAGTGGTAGAGTTGCAGCCACTATGGAAATGACAGATGATCACCTTGGAGGGATAGCAAAAAACTGGAGAAGCTGGAAAGGTCTAGATGGATTGTGCTGTTCTCTGGTGTCACCTCTATCACTTCCGTAGCCTTTTATTATATTTCAAATACTATATATATATATATATATATATATATATATATATATATATATACATACACACACACACATATATATATCAAGTATTATCAATTTTGTCAATAGCTGTTTGTATTTCTCTGTCCTTAGAATGATGTACAGAAAAAAATTAGCTATGATTTTATAACAAATGCACCATTACTAATACATATTATTTTTAAAAAACATATTAAGCATTGTTCAAATTACTTGCAACTAGTAACATCTTAAGGCATAACTGGATCAAACTGTAAATTATGATGCTTATTTCTTACCTGTTCTTTATTAGAAGTCATCTGAGCACTTTGAATAATTTTTGGTACAGCAGAGATTAAATAAATATACCTTTGTGGTTATGGTTATTGTTTTTCCAACAGAAGTACATCTTGGAGCAGCCACCAGGAATTTCTATTTCTTTAACCAAACATTTTATACTTAAGGGTCTTGAAACTTATTAATCAATTTACTTATATATCAACGCAATATAATGCTTTTAATTGTTATGGCACACTATAAACAAAAAGAGAAATAATTCACTGAATGAGATTAGTCTTGAATTAAAATAAAGATAGCAAATACAGAGTCAGGAATAAGTTTCTGAAATGTTGTCAACTGTATATTTAGAACTTAAACCTCAGAAATGGACCTTGTTTTGAAGCTAGTTTTTTTTTTTAAAGACAAGGTAGACTGGAACAGACGCTCTCACCTGTTTTTCCACTGGGACACTGTTAACTGATTGGTTATGTTCACACCAATGTAGAGCTGGATTGAGTCATAAGGACCCCTCAGACAGACTAACAATTGGTGATGTTTCAAAAGAACATTCTTAAGTATGTGTTCAACATTGATTCAGAGGAAATACTGTAATCTGTGGGAAAACTATAAAGAAGGAAGACTTTTGGTGATGTAGTCTCAGCTTGCCCACCCATTTAACATCACAGGAGTCCAGCTGTGAACTAGGTCCTCTTTAGAAGAGAGTTAATAATCTCTCTTGCTATTTTACCATGTTGTCCAGTGGTCTCACCCTCCTCCCCTAGTGGCTTATCAAGGTGTTTCTTCTAATCACATAGGTTTCCTAAAATATATTCTGGCATATAAAATTTTCTCTATCTCATTATATTCCCAGATTTTGGAGGGAACTCTGTAATGTTTGTGGAATTCTAGTATTACTTCAACATCCCCTATAGATGCCAGGTTGACAAGGTATTTAACCAGGATTCATATCAAGGTCAGATTTCCATATGCCTAAGTACTTGACTGTCAACTCAGTATCCTCACCTCTCCCTAGTCTAAGGTCTCCTAAGGCAGAATTCCCCTCCCTTTATAGTTCTGAATTAAATTCTGTTCATGATAGTCTCTTGGAAGGAAGGCAAGAGGGAGAAACCATCATTCTTCAGGAGATGGGGTAGTTAGTGTTATAGAAGGCAGGAGGTATGAGGTATATTTCAGGCAAGTTGGTGAGAGACCCCACCACCACCTCGCTGTTGCATACTGAAAGTTGATAAGAGCTTACCAGAGCTTCTTAGGTTTGTCGTGGTTTCTGGGAATGCTTTTTAGAACTACCTGCTTCTACCTGGTGCTGTCGGATGAGGTCATTAGTGCTTGTTTTCTTACTTATAATTCTAGCTTTTCCAACAGCTATAGAGACCTCTCTTCCCTGTATTAAATCCCTTCATACGTGTTTCACTTCATACATTTCACTTAGGCAGTCTCTGGAAGGCTGGGCAATTGTTTCTAAAGGCAGTATTTTGGCAGGATAATGGATGAAGAATTTATACATAGCCTTCCATCTCCCTCTGGTCAAATGTTTTCCCACAGGGCATCAACTACGTCCACACTTCCAGGTAGCTCGCTGTGCCTCAATATCAACATTAAACCTCAGGGCCAGGAGGTGAGGGCTGTGCAGTGTGGGTATGAGATGCAGTCTTGTCGGGGTGTCCCATGTGAATTTTGTCAGTTTACACACACAGTTGGTTGCCCCTGTGCAGCTGAAGTAGTCTAAATGGCCAAAGACCCCAGAAGCAGGTGAGGCTGAGAGGATCTGAAGTGAAATATAAAAAGGTTTTGCTCTATGAGATTTGGGGCCAGTTGATTCTGGGTTTAAGTCTTGTTTTATATTAGCCATATAGCTAGCTGATTTTGCTTGTCCTCTCTGCATTTCCTGAATTTTTTTCGATCATAAGTCAATAATGATACATTATTTTAACACTGTGGAATCTTTCTAAAGATTAAATAAGGTAAAGTATGTAGTGTGTTTAATATGGTACCTGCCACATAATAACGCTGAATAGATGGCTTTTTCCATGATAATTATTATTTGTGGTTTTCCGGGGGATTGCTAGTTCAAGTAGGAGGAAATATGGGTAACCCAGTGGAATCCACTGCCCTTTCATTATGACTTACCATCATTAAGATGCTTCCCGTATCCCTGTTCAGAACCTTGGAAAGACACTGCAAATGATTTTTTTCTTCTCCCCTTTCTACCAAGGTTTCCTTTTTTAAAGGATGTGACTTCTGGAACAGTAGCCTTATACTTCTAAAGGGATGGTAGGAGGATGAAATCACAATTGTCTGAGCCTTAAAGAATCGTGGTTTTTCAGGACTAACTCCATCTTTACTGAAATGTAATTGAAAACAAGGACCAGAAGGCCAGATGCTATGAACAATGGCTCATGATGTTGGCTACACAGTTTTAATTCTAAAAGTCTATAAAATGAGTTAATCATGTTAGCGAAAACAGCAGCTAAGAAGAAAACAAAATGATAAAAGACTATAAACATCTACTAATAAGTTATTACAATTGAGAGAGACATACACTTTAATCATCTCTTGCTCATCTGTAAAACTAAATTTAGAAGTTGGTAATAGTTAAAATGACCTCAGTTTAGTCTATGCTGATCATTGACTGTGGATATTTCACACCAGAGGTTTGATATATTAAAGTAAAATGAAATTGTACTAATCAATTAACTCTGTTATACATTACCTTTACCTAGAGTGTTAAACTGCAGTGGGACTCCATAAATTTAAACAAAAGATATTTACTGAATAATAGTAGGTTAGAGTTAAAATAAACAAATATAAAGAGTCCTGATTTGTGATTTCTGGGATTTTTTTGATCCTAAAAGAAAAATCTAGTCCATTTCCTATTCTACATTCAGGTAAAAGCATAACTTCCCTCAATTTCTCTTTGCTAAACCCTTTCTAGAAAAAGGAAGACAAATCTCAAAGTTGGTTGGGCTCTGCTCACTTGAGGGGCTGGTAATCATCCATCACAGTCTGAACACCAGAACAAAGCCTTCTGAGAACAAATGGAAATTCTCTCCTTACTAAACGTCACTAACATTTTCTTTTCAGAGATGGTTAATTTTAGTGAAATCTCTTAGCATGACTAATCTGGCACTTTAGAGCATCTGCTATATCTGTGAAATCTGAGCGTATTTTTGAGGATAAGACAGGAGACAATTCTCTCTCCAAAGACAAATTATCTGGTCATTTGATTATCTTTGTGCAACAGATTGTGACTGACTCTTGTTGGCCTAGTGTGTACTCAATACCGCACTCTCGCTCACACAGTTCCTACCCATGACACCCTGTTATTTAAGAGAAAATCACTCAAATTAGTCAGTTGATGTCACAAAGAAAAAGCAAACTGTTGATTGCCTAAGTTCTCATTTTTCAGCTGGTTGCTTTGATTTCATTTATTGATAGTCATGGTGTATCATCCACTTAGGTCATCAGTTTTTCTTGATATTGAAAAGTTATGATCAGACAGCAAAATGCGAGAGGCGATATAAGCTCTTCATTTCAACCAGTTGAAATCAGTTGAAATTGCTGCTTCCACCCACAATTTCCATGTTTAGGAAGACAATTCAATCTCACTACATTTCATCCATTAAGAATTTAGAAACCCTGCAGAAATGTTGTTGTAAAATAAGAGTGTTTAAGGACTTACATTCGCTCACTTGGCTTATCCTTGAGTACAAAGGTGAGTTGACTGTTGGCTCCAGAACATGCACCTAAGTCTGAGAGTTCCCCTTTGGTGGCTGGTCTAGGGTGATAAAGTCAGCTAGCCTGTAAGCCTCCTCCAGGTTTATGTATCATTATACCTTTTTATTTTCATCTTTCCTTCTTTGCTTTTTGTGTGTGATCTTGATATCACGTCCCATGATATCTGGAAGATGTGCAGGTAGAATTCATGATGAGACATTTATTACCAAAAGTTCATACTACTAACATCATGAACACAAGAGAAAATTTCTGATTAGTACTTGCCTTCCATTCCAAGTACTGTCAATTCTTGACTATGCCTCCAGTTTAGTTTTTCTTTTACATCTTTCTTTCTTTCCTTCTCTTCTCCTCTACCTTATTGGTAGGGTCCATGTTTCATCCTGGTAGTACCACATGGTCCAAGTGTGGAAGATAATCCTCTTGGTTCCATTTTAGAATGGTTATGGTGATCCCATACTGAATCCTCCTTAGACTTTAACTCTTTTAGATTCTTCAAAATGGAGCTACAAATTTGGTAGATATTTAAAATGCTCATTCTTCTGCAAAGTGATTTTGTGGAGTTTCTAGAGGTCCTTCTTCCTATTCCCATTGATGGGGATGTTTTAAATATACTTCCCTTGAGGTGGGTAAATGCTTCTCTTCTGGCTGATGATTTTTTACTTTTCCTCAGACTTAAGACATTCTTTTGGCTGAGGACACCTTCCCAATTCAGGCAACCCTCTTGGGCAGAATCAAAACAATCCTTTACCACTTCTCTGACTCTACCCTGAAAATTCTGGAAATAGAGCCTGGTACCCAAATCCACTGTGTTTGTCTTCATAATCAGAAAAGCTAGGCAACCATGGTCTCTCTCCCTTTAGGTTTCTCAGGTATGTTTTAGTCTACTGTGACTCTAAGATCCATAGAAAACAGATAAAGTTCTCTAAGGCATACTAGTGAAGATTCTTTCCTTGGTTTTGAAAAATTAAAGTGCTTTCCAATTTCCCCCCCACGGCAGGGGTAGAGTCACAGTGCTATAACAGCTCTCTCCAAAAATACTTTAAGTTTATCTCTTGCTTTTTCAGACTCTAAAGGGTGGATATAAGTGTTCAGGTAAGGGTTAAAAGCTGGCTTTTTACTCTCTCTTTTACTTGAAGGTCTTGTGTTTTGGAATTTTGTAGTCATTAATACCTATGATCTATGATTTCAGTTGAAATTGTTTCTAAATAAGACCATCGTGTAGAACCTATAAAATAAAACAAGAGCTATTCAGATGAGCTGGTTCTCTTAGACATATCTATTCTAAAATCTTTAATCTTTCTCTATGATAAACCTTGGTAATAAATATAGTAGACCTTTTTATATTTGTATTTTTTTTCACATGGCAATTCTTAAATTAACAGAATTTAAGTTAACAGGTCTTAGCTATGTATTGGTCTAGATCTATTGTATGAGTGCAGCCATTTTCATTTACTCCTGTTGTTTGCTTTAGAAAGCCCCAAGTAAAGCATCTGGATTGGTTAAAATGCAACTGACTTGGATACAAGCTCAAGGGCAGGGATTGTATCAGCCGTCTCTTGCATGCAACCTCATATCTTTCTGACGTATATTTTCACTCCAGCCACTGCCGTGGCACACAGACGCATGCAGGTATAATATGACAGCACCTTGCCTTACCAACACTCTAAATCTCTTGCTTTGGGCTCTGGATTTTCTCCACTACTTCCAAATGGGATGCCTGCGGGAATCAGCTCAGCCATGTGACACTTGCAGAAGACAGTTAAGTTTCCGTGCACAACCCTCAGAAATTGGGGATGAGAACTGCTCTTCTCTGTCTCAGGTGAACAATTCTGAGGTGCCCATACATGGCTCCTCAGAAGATCCCAGGTGGAATTTTGTTCCAGTTCATTGAGGTAGTCAGTTCAATGGTGCAATTTTAAATTAACTTTCCCTCCTGCCCTGTGTTGCTCTTCTAGTTCCCTACACCAGTTACTTGGGTTCATTTCCAGAATTAAACTTTATGCATTCAAGCCCTTCTCTCAGGACCTTTTGTGAAGGAACCTAGGCCAAGACCATACTTTTTGTTTCTCTGTTCACTGAAGAAATACAAACATTTAACAATGGTGCAGCCTGGAACATAGTAAGTATTCAGCAAAATGCTGTTGAGTGAATGACTGAATGGTGTCCAGAGGATGGACAAGATAAGTGCCAATCCTTGTAGAATGCAAGCGTAAGAACATTTATTCCTTTGTGGGTTGTGCTGCTTCTTAAGATTGATGATTATTAATAGGTATCATCAGTGTCTTTCTGATGTATTATCTGAAACAGGCTGCAAGGCTCTTCTCAGAAAGAGGGAGTTGCCTCTTCACTCTAACGTCAGGATCTCCAGGAAAATGATGTTTCACAGGTGAATTATTGAGGCCTAATATGGAGTCCAGCATGATGCATTGTTCTTTGCTCATAAATAATGCAAAGAGGATACCAGGCAAAGATAAAGGCCAGTGATTTATTCCACATAACCTTTATGTAAACCTCATAAATTGTGTGCAGTGATGTCTGGGAATATGACAGAGGCTGTGGCACCGGGTCGTGTTGACAGTGGCAAGCATTTCATGCATTGAGAACAAGAGAACGAAGAGAACACTCCTCATACCTCTTGTACTGTCTCACTAGGGAAAAATGGAGGAAACAGCAAGATTTAAAACAGTAATAACATTCAGAATAGAGCAGAGATTGAAGAATTAACAGTAACATTGATATGGAGAAAAAAACAGTACTACCAAAAGCACATTATATAAGATATCATTATGAATAAATTCATTTGCACGAAGTTTTATTGTTTCTTACCTGCCAAGTTATAGAAATCACACACACACACACACACACACACACACACACACACACACACATATTTGCACAATATCTTGATGACATGGGAAATGCTTATCCATTTCCAGCAGAGTGACTTTCCAAGAGTGGGATTTTAAACTCTTTTAGGATTTATTTTCATTGTCTTTATTGGTAAAGAATGATACATTTGCAAGGAGTTGGGGTGTTAAATAAAGGTCTAAGTTGTAATAATTCAGTCTTCACTCTGCTGCATTTACCATGGAAAGTCACAGTGTGTAGTAAAAACTGGGCTTAGAGAAATCATAATGGCTTCTTATGTAAGGAGGGGGTGAAACCCTAAAAATAATGAAATGCGAAGTAATTTAATGAGATAAAGCTAAACGAGAACTAGAATATTAACAGCTAAATCCAAAAGGGGGGAAGGTCATAGAGAAAAACAAAAACAAAAGCAAACCCCACTTGCCCTAGCATCAGTTCGGTATTGTAGAGCTGACTGTATTCTTAAAGTACTGGGTATCATAACACTTCAAGTAATAAGTCACCATGAGATGCATAGGACTTATTCGACTGGAGTTATTCAGTCTTTCACTTTAACTCTGCTATGCAAATTTCTTCCAGGAAAATTCCTTTTTTCTTTTTTTCTGGAGTTCCAAAACCTTTGAAGGAATCAAAGGAGATCACAGAGAGGCAGAATTAGCTAAATTGACTAAGATAATATTGTTAATTATTTCTATCATCATTTGGCAAAGGCTAACTTTTACACTTAAATAAGAGATGCTATCATTTTCTTGTAAATAAAAATGCTGACTCTATTAAGCAAAGAAACAACAAAAACCACTGCGGTTTCATCTGCTACTTTGACCTTAAAAGAGAGATTTTTCACACAATGAGCATTGAATGCTTTGTTTCTCCATTTGATGGTACCTGGAATCAGATTTTTTTTTTTTTTCTTTTGCGGTACGCGGGCTTCTCACTGCTGTGGCCTCTCCCATTGCGGAGCACAGGCTCCGGACGCGCAGGCTCAGCGGCCGTGGCTCACGGGCCCAGCCGCTCCGCGGCATGTTGGGATCTTCCCAGACCGGGTCACGAACCCGTATCCCCTGCATCGGCAGGCGGACTCTCAACCACTGCGCCACCAGGGAAGCCCTGGAATCAGATTTTGCTTTAGTCTTTTTCCTATTACAGACATTATTTTTCTAATTAGTTAAAAGAAAACATGACTGTAACATTAAGAATAGGAAGCATCCTATTAGAATTTCAATTTCTAGCAATGATCCTATGCAGTTATAAAGCAGCTACACAGTTTAGCTACCCTTGATATAAAAATACAAGTTATAGAAAGCACAGCTTCCAAGTCCCTAAAAAAAACAGCACTGCCACACACCTAAAGCTTAACCCTCTTACAGGCTGACTTTTAAGAGTCATGTGCCAAAACAGTGGAGCTATTGCTCTTTATAAATATAACGTAACCTGCATGTGGAGAAAATTCCCCAAAAGGACATAGCATTAAAGAGATGATTACTTTTCTTGGGGAATTAAATAAGTACAATGTAATGAAGGAGCGTGAACAAATTCACGTTCTCTGTGCTGTGTTTCTGCAGCCAGACATTAAAAGCACTATCCACTCTTCTTAGCAACCCCCCAGATTCAAATTAATAAGTCATTGTACCAGCAGGGTATTTATTGAGTGCCTCCTGTATACTCAGCCCTGTGAGAGGGATGTGGGAAATAGCTAGTTTAATATGTAGTCTGGATTCTAAAGAGAAAAACAATCTAGTTAGGGAGTTAAGACAAACATAAGTCATGTAACAAATAATGTTTAAATATTACTTCTCATCTGGATGAAATGTCACTTTTTCTCTAGTCTCCAACCAGCTGTCAAACTTCAGTGGTATTATGGATTGTATATTTGTGTTCCTCTAAAATTCATTAGCTGAAACCCTAACATCCAATAGGATAGTATTAGCAGGTAAAGCCTTAGGGAAATAATTCACTCACGAGAGTGGAGCCCTCATCACGGGATTACTGCACCCGCCACCCCCCACCCCGAAAGAAGAAACTTGAGAGAAAGAGAGGGAGAGGGAGGAAGGAAGAGAGAGAGAGAAAAAGAGCTTGCTTCCTATCTCTCTGCTCTTTGCCATGTGATGATACATCAACCTTGTCTGAAAACCAGGAAAAGTGTCTTTTTCAGACACTGGATCTGCTGGTGCCTTGATTTTGGACTCCTCAGTGTCCAGAACTATGAGAAATAAATGTTTGTTGTTAAGTCACTCAGACTATGGTATCTTGATATAGCAGCCCAAACGGACTCCGACAAGCGATATTACTCTTTGTGTTTTTAAAAAATAACTTCTTCTCAAGTGTTTTTAATAACTCCCACTTCTGATAGGTAGAGAATAACCTTAATCATATGTGATAAGATAAATATTTAGTGGGGGAGAGGGTCACAGTCTTATCTTGGGAGACAATTCTTCATAGGTCTCTTATTTTTCAGCACATCTTTAAAGCAGACCATCTTTGTTTACTCTCTTTCCAAGAATGTTTGCGTAGTGAACAGCATTGGACAATAGAGATAGTGTCTCCCTTCAGAGCCACTGAAAGTTTGTTTCCTGTATAATATAATAAACATAATAGCTTCCTTTGGGGCAAAAGGCAGGCATGCTTACTGTCCATTTTAAAAGAGTTCAGTTCCATAAGCTTGGGGCTTCTCTCCTGTGATGTAACCCCTTATGGGAGTAGGTGTCAACCTGGCCCTCTGCGTTGCTCTGTTGGAATTTGGGTGAGGAGAAGCAGTAAAAATGCTAATCCTCTAGCTGCTGCTATTGCTGTGGGTAATGAAGTCCTTATTCTCCGGCCCAGAGGTCCCATGTCTTCTACCTGTATCCAAGAAACTGTGACAGATCACCTGTTCACTCAGCTCCTTCGCAGCTTTTTACATCTTGCCCCTCTCACTTGTCTTTTTTTTTTACACTTCGTTTGGCTGTTCATTTATCTGATGAGGGAAAGGACAAAAAATTACTTGGTGGATTCTTGGGAAAAAGATCATTGGAGTAGTAGAAAAATTACCCTTCCCAAGAGGGAGTTTGTGGCAGGAAGGAGAGAGAAGATTGAGAAAGCAGTGGGTTGCAGAAGAGGGACATCATTTTAAATGTATAACACTTAACATTTGGATTTTCCGTAACTTGGCCCATCTTTCCTGTCTTCATTGTCATTTTTTATATATATGAATTCTTGGTTATTTTCAAACTGATTTGTGTGGCATGGTCCATTTTACTCAGATTATTCCCAAATACAACTTCTTCATTATTTTATAATTCATCTTCCTTTCCTTGCCCCACCCCTGCCCCAGCCCCTATACCATCTCTGGGGTCACCTGGGCATGTGATCACATGCAGACCTTCTGCTAGTGAAGACGAAGTCCAATAATTCCAAGTACTTCTTTTGATGAATCAGAAGCTTCAGAAAAGTTCTTGTTTCTTTCTTTCCCCACCTTTTGGTGGCACCTGGGTTTAAAAAGTGTTTACAGCATTCTTGTTCTGGTGAGGGAGGTATGAATTCACAAATTATTGGTATCTATACAATGTCTCCTGATCTTGCCGTTCTCTGCTATCCAGTGGCCAGTTAGATCTTCTCCCTAGACTGGTCCCTACTAAGGTAAACTGGTCCTGTCTGGCTTTTTGTGTGTGTTATGCTGGCACACAGCTCTTAGGTGTGTGTCCTGGCCATTAGCTATCAGTCCTCAGGTCCCTGCACAGTGAATGATGTTTGTCCAACCCTCCATGTCCCATCCCAGTCTCCAGGATTCTCTGGGTTCTCTGAGCATCTATACACAGACCATGGGGTACAAGAAACTCACCTTCAGTCTCATCTACTTGGCTTCTTTTTTTTTTTATATTGAAGTGTAGCTGATTTACAATGTTGTGTTACTTTCTGCTGTATATTTGGCTTCTTTGGTCCATTTCTCTTATTCTGTTTTCTGTGCTGAAGTTAGGTGCTCAGCCTCTCCCATGTTATACCCAGGGAACAACCACTACCTCTGATCATTTTTGATCTACCAAAACTCATATGGGTATCTTGTTTACCTTTTCTACCCAACAGGCACCACCCCCACCCCCACCCCCAACGCCCCATGACGTAATCTAACATGCAGAAAAGGAATATCCTAAGATAACAGAAACATACACACACACACACACACACACACACACACACACAAGTCTATGATCTAAATGTGCCTTTTGTGTGTTAATGTTTGTTAAGGGAATGTAAATTTTTTTTTTCTTCTCCTCAAAGTTTAACTTTCAAGACTATTATCTTGATTCACAACTAACATTTTGGTATTAAAAACCTGAAAGACTCTCTCTGCATTTCTGTCCTAAAAGTTTTAATTCTCTACTTCCATGTTTCTCCATCATCACTCAACCCCTCAAGGTAGAGAAATAGACCTGAATGACTAAGACAAAGTTTTGTGCATTAAAATGCAGAGACAGATAATGTATTTTGCAAAGTATCATCTTATTATAATTGTTTATTTCCAAATCTCCTTGCAATTGCCTCCCTCAATGCTTTCCTCATGCTCTTTTCATTCGTCTGTAAAGCTTCCACACAGTTCTTTTAATCTACCCAACATCCATGCATGTTTTAAAAATCTGAATTCAGTCTCATCGCTTCTAAGAAGACTTCTCTTACCATCTAGGCTGTATTCCTTTTATTCATAAAATGCCAAACCCCTGTTGCCCTGTGGTTTTAAAATCATTTTCTTTAGGATGCTCAATTTATAAGGATGTGCTTTGCAAACCACCTAGAGAGAAGACCTAGGTTTTTTATTCTCCTTTGAACCATAGCATCTCTAACTTTATTTGATATATATTGGTAAGTTATTTTATTTGTGAAGATAAAATAGTTTAAGAGTAAAAAAAAATTTAAAAATTTGAAACCATTTATCATTAATTTTATAATTAACAATAGGTAACCTTAAAATGATTCAGTAATTTTCAGTTCTCACATATTCACTTAAGCCATATGTGCTTATGTCTTATGTTAATGGTATTATAGATTCTTTGAAAATAGTGAATATGTTTTACCTTTCTATGTTTCCTCTACACCTTCTAATTTGTACACAAACATACAAGTTGATAAATAGCTGTGGTTTTGATTGGCACTGCTATGATCAAATTCTATAGTGATGCAGGAAAGAAAAACTATGCGCTATTCATGCAGAGCTATATGGGTTAGATTGAACTCCATCTAGGCCTTCAAGGATGAATAAGGTTTGAAAAGATAACTAGGAAGAGGAGAGAAATTTATGAAGTGTGACAGCCTGAAAAAAGTTTTGGAGTTGGAAAAACAATCAATGGTCTCAGCTTGTGTATTTTATAACATGTGGCTGGTTAAGCTTCATCCCAGAGTCTTTAGCATAAGTGAATCTTCTCTTGAGAATAAAGGGCTATATAATTAGCAGGTTAAAAGACAAGCCATGTGTCATTATAAAACCCTCTTAGTATTTGCCGTTTAAGGACCAAACATGTTATTTTGTTCAAAATTGTCATGCATAGCTGAACTAGTATTCCTGTAATTAGCAAAGCCACCTTTCCATTGTATATAAAATGGTAATGCATATTTTTACTAGTGCTAAGCACCCGTAGTGATAACTTTAAAAGGTATAGAACTTTATAACAGAAAGGATCTTTGAAAATATAGTTCAATCCCTTATTTAAATAGATACTAGAAGGTGAGGCCCAGAGATGGGAATTGAAGTCTCCAAGGTCACATGACTGGTAAAGAACAGAGCAGGGACACAACTTGGGTCCTTTGACCCTCCAAACCTACACTCATGCCCCTCGAAAGGAGATCTGCCTTTCCAATGGAGATGAATTATGGAATAAAATAAGAGGGTCTAGCATTTTGAAACACATGATGCTCTCAACACACTACAACAATGCTGCTGTTCTCAGGAAATTAAAAAGCAATTTTGAGAAATGAAATGGGTCAAATGAGCTGTCACTGAAACTAAAGGCTGTGGATCAACCAGTAAATCAGTAACTGCTTCCTGTGCCTGAGATTTTCAACCCCTCAGGGTGGGAAGTAAACCACCAAATAAATTTAAAAGGATTTCCACTGAGTGTTTCTTGTGAAACTCTGAAGTCATTTATATGACATGCTCTACACCCTCAATTTCCGGTGCAAAAACAGAAAGGCATTCAGAAGTCTCATTTTTTAAGAGGATTATTTTCTACCATATTTTTTAAAATATCATAAAGAGTTTTATCAGGAGAAGTCTAATTCTCTTAGCTGAATTGAAAGGCTCAGATATTTTTATAACGAACGTTAAAATTTCCTTCTTCCTTCTCTTCTTATTGATGATCTACTGCCATTGCTTTCTTTCCTCTCAGGATTCCAGGGAAGAAAATCAGCCAAGATATAATAGCTTCATTTTAACTTGGCTTGATATGCAATTTTAATGACAATTTTACATGCATTAATCAACCAACCCCCAGAACACTCAGAGGTCAAATTAGTATTTAAATAGACATTCTAAATGGAAATGAGTGTCTAGTCGTTTATTTGTGAATGGTTTGATAGAACAGCAACTCCCCAAATCATCCTAGAGTATTAGGAACCTGGAAAATCAACAGCAAACATTGATTTCTTCACCTACTTGATTTTAGCAATTGGACTTCAACTGCATGAAAACTCAAGAAAGAAAAGTGTTTTGTGCTGTTTTCAGTGTCATCTGCACAGGTCAGAGCAAATTGCTCACTTACAGATGTCATTTTGGCTTTGGCTGACCACATCTACAATTCAGTTGCAGGTCCCTGATAAGGTTATCTTGGGTCTTCACTGAGCCTAGTTAAGTTCTATGATCCTTAGATTCAAAAGTAGTAAACCTTGAATTTCAGGTAGGTAACAGATGGTGGTAATGAGATTGCTATACTGTGCTCTCTGATTTCCAGAGTTACTTTCTATAATATCTACATAAATGAGCATTTTACAATTACCTACTGCTATACTGAACAGATCTTATCTCATGATGGTGAATCATAGTACAGTGAAGTATCAGTGGTCAGAGGTATGTGGTAGGTGCAAATATGACCCCCCAAATATGTCTCCATCCTATTCCCCCAAACCTGTGAATATGTTGTGTTACATGGAAAGAGGAAATTAAGATTGAAGATGGAACTAAGGTTAGTGATCAGATAACCTTAAAATAGGGAGATTATCCTGGCTTATCTGTGTAATCACATGGATCTTTAAAAGACAAGAGGAGGAGGCAGAGGAATGTGTGTCAAAGAGATTGTGAGAAAGACTTGAGCAGCCAGTGTTGGCTTTGATAAGACAAGATGGGACCACAAGCCAAGGAATGTGGATAGCCTAGAAATGGAAAAGGCAAGAAAACAGATTCTACCCTAGAACCTCCAGAAGGCAGTCCTGCCAACACCATGATTTTAGACCGTTAAGAACATTTTTGGACTTCTGACTTCCACAACTATAAAACAATAAATTTTTGTTGTTTTGAGCCAATAAGTTTGTGATAATTTGTTACAGCAACAATAGGAATCAGGATATTTGGACTCCACTCATCTAGATTGACTTAAGTATTGTGTGTGTGTGTGCATGTGCAAGTTTAAGGTGACTTTTCATTTATTCATTTTAACTGTGAATAATATTTTATGAATATACCACAATATATTTTATTATAATGTATTTATCTATTCCTCTGTTTATGGAGACAGATGCTTTCCATAGCTTGCTATTACAAGCATCCTATAATAACCTCCTTTACTCACTTCCTTGTATTTTTACATGAATATTTTCCTTGGGCATAAACTTAGACATAGAATGGGATGTATGAAACACCCATTTTCAAATCAAATAGATATTGATAAATTGTTACTCAAAGTGGCCAGATCAATTTACACAGCCACCACAGTATTAAGGTTTGAATTTCTCCACATTCTGGCCACAACTAGTCACAGAGTTTTGTTTTGTTTTTTGTATTTAAACAAATATTTATTGGAGTGTTGTTGATTTACAATGTTGTGTTAGTTTCTGCTGTACAGCAAAGTGAATCAGTTATACATGTACATATATCCATTACTTTTTAGATTCTTTTCCCATATAGGTCATTACAGAGTATTGAGTAGAGTTCCCTGTGCTCTATGGTAGGTTCTTATTAGTTGTCTATTTTATATATAGTAGTGTGTATAAGTCAATTCCAATTTCCCAGTTTATCCCTCCCTCCCCTTTTCCCCCAAACCATGTTTGTTTTTTACATCTGTGACTACTTCTGTTTTGTAAATAAGTTCATTTGTACCATTTTTTAAAATTCTACATATAAGCGATATCATGTGATATTTGTCTTTCTCTGACTTACTTCACTCAGTGTGACAATCTCTAGGTCTATCCATGTTGCTGCAGATGGCATTATTCCATTCTTTTCTATGGCTGAGTAATATTCCATTGTATATATGTACAACATCTTTATCCATTCATCTGTCAATGGGCATTTAGGTTGCTTCCATGACCTGGCTATTGTAAATAGTGCTGCAATGAACACTGGGGTGCATGTGTGTTTTTAATTATGGTTTTCGCTGGATATATGCCCAGTAGCGGGATTGCTGGGTCATATGGTAATTCTATTTTTAGTTTTTTAAGGAACCTCCATACTGGCCTCCATAGTGGCTGTATCAATTTACATTCCCACCAACAGTGCAAGAGGGTTCCCTTTTCTCCACACTCTCTCCAGCATTTGTTGTTTGTAGATTTTCTGATGATGCCCATTCTAACTGGTGTGAGGTGATACCTCATTGTAGTTTTGATTTGCATTTATCTAATAATTAGTGATGTTGAGCATCTTTTCATGTGCCTCTTGGCCATCTGTATGTCTTCTTTGGAGAAAGTCCAGAGACAAACCCACACAAGTATAGTCACCCAATCTATGACAAAGGAGGCAAGAATTTACAACAGAGAAAAGACAGTCTTTTCAATAAGTGGTGGTGGGGAAACTGGAGAACTACGTGTAAAAGAATGAAATTAGAACACTCCCTAACCCCAGACACAAAAATAAACTCAAAATGGATTAAAGATCTAAATATAAGGCCAGATGCTATAAAACTCTTAGAGGAAAACATAGGCAGAACACTCTCTGACATAAATCACAGCAAGATCCACCTCCTAGAGTGGTGAAAATAAAAACAAAAATAAACAAATGAGCCTAATTAAACTTAAAGGAAAGGAAGTGAAGGAAACCATAAACAAAATGAAAAGTCAACCCAC
Organism: Tursiops truncatus; assembly: GCF_011762595.2. Classification (NCBI taxonomy): domain Eukaryota; kingdom Metazoa; phylum Chordata; class Mammalia; order Artiodactyla; family Delphinidae; genus Tursiops; species Tursiops truncatus. Next base: position 21,112,056 of record NC_047035.1, on the reverse strand, counting down.
AGAATGGGAGAAAATATTTGCAAACAAATAGACTGACAAGGGATTAATGTACAAAATATACAAACAGCTCATGCAGCTCAATATCAAAAAAAAAAAACAACCCAAACAACCAAATCAAAAAATGGGCGGAAGATCTAAATTGACATTTCTCCAAAGTAATCACAGAGTTTTAATTGAATCTATCGTATGGGTATTATAAGTTATAGCAGTTGGGTACAAATGAACTTATTTACAAAAGAGAAATAGAGTCACCTATGTAGAAAATAAACTTATGGTTACCAAGATGAGAAGTGGGGGAGGGATAAATTGGGAGATTGGGATTGACATATACACACTACTATATATAAGATAGATAGCTAATGAGAACCTACAGAGGGAACTCTACTCAGTACTCTATAATGACCTATATGGGAAAAGAATCTAAAAAAGAGTGGATATATGTATATGTATAACTGATTCACTTTGCTGTACAGTGGAAACTAACAACATTGTAAGTCAACTATTCTCTAATAAAAATTAATTAGAATTCAAAAAAATTATAACAGTTGGTATTAATTATATAAGAATTCAGCTAACTTTTGATAGGTGGTGATATTTTTAAAGGCTTCACTTAGAAGTCTACAGTGGCTTCTTATTGCTTCCAGAATGAGATACGAGGTTGCTAATGTAATGTGAGTACTTGGCCTGACCTGTTTCTCCAGGCTCACTTCTCCCCACACTGTTTTGCTCTTTATAGTTCCGTTATGCTAAGTGTCTTGTACCTTTGAACATACAATGCTGATTTTTGACTTTAAAATTGTCTTCAGTTCTATCTTCCACCAGGAGATCCATCACTTCCATCTCTCCTGGCTAATTCCTTTTTCCAGAATAAAACTCATATGAGGATACATATTCACCAAGAAAACCTTAACAACTTCTTTTTGGGTTCTGTGCCTTTCTCTTAGTTCTCACCATAATGCATCATTATGTTAAATTTTTAAAAAATAGATAATATAGACACATGGGTCAAATCTCCAAACTATGAAAATATATAAAAGCAAGAAATTCCACCCCCCAACGATAAATGCCCCTCAGATGCTCAATTTCCTTTCCCTTTGAAGATCACAAATACTAAGTTCTTATTTAACCTTCTAGAAAAATTTTATTTATATATACAAGCCAATACAACACACACACACACACACACACACACACACACACACACAGATAAATATGCTTTCTTCTCCCTTATTCATTTCTTTCTAAACATTGGCTGAGAAATTCTTTCTCTGGAAAGGGAACATAAAGACCTAGACATTATGAATAAGAAGTAGATGATTATGGGAAGATTTCAGAGAAGGCAACTCAAACAACAATTACAGAGGCCTTGGGGCAGTAGCTGGCCTATTCCACAATAGCAGGGAGGCTAGCAGTGGAGTCAGTGAAAAGAGGGTAATAAAAGATAAGATCAGATTATTAATAGATTCCTATTTCCATAAATAGAAATATTAATGTGTGTTGCAAAGCATTGGACTTTGTTCTATAATCTACTCTTAAATTTTAATAAAATAATGATATATATACTTTTCATTAGTTCTATGAAAATTGTTAATGGTTTTTCATTGTATTCATAGCTTTGTGTGTATGTTTTACTATGTGTTCCATTTTCTTCATTTTCATGTGTTTATGAATGTAGCTCTGATATTTAGGAAGCATTGCATTCCTTTAAAATAACAAAGTTTTATAACAAACTTAGTCCTTTTTAAAAAAATGAATCTCATGTTCGATAAGACATGATGTAATTAGTGTATTTCCACTTCCTTTCCCCTCTTCTCTCTCACTTCTACCCTTCAATTTTAGTCAATTTAAAAGTCTTGTTTGATTATTATCATTCTAGAGTTAAATGCTCTTATACTTCTATTATTCGATCTGTCAGCTTTAAATGATGTCCTTTGACTCCCAGCTATTAACCATTCAATGCTCCCTCCTGTCCAGTTGCTCTGGTTTTCCCCCAGTCATTTTTGGAGGCTGAACTTTGTCCTCTAATAATTTCCCCCAGAAAGACTCATGGGAACAACTTTTACTCAATTCTCATTTATATAATGCTATTTGCCTGTAGCTTTTATAGCTAAAGAATAATTTGACTTAATATAATTTCCTTGGCTTATATTTCCTTTAAGTTAATTTTATATGTTGATCAACAATCTTATAAGTTTGAATGATCCTGTAGATTTTCCTACCATTCATATTTTAATCTGTTTTTCTGGCTGCTAATGGGATTCTGTACTCTGAATTCCATACATCTTGGTATCCACTATTCTGGGTCAATTAATCCAGCAAAGATGTACCTTTTCAGCATGGAGATTCAAGCCCACTTTTATTTCAGGAAAAATTTCTTGAATTATGACTCTATAGTTTTTCCCAGTAAGTTGTTTCCTTTTTTTGGAGACCCTGCTTAGGTGGATTTCCCTTCCCTAATTCTCTATCATTTGCTCATTCGTCTTTATTTTTTCTTCCATTTCTTTTTGTAAATATGCTTTATTTTTATCCTCTCTGCCAATATGTATTCTTCAGTGTTTTTTTTTCACTCTTGTGTGCATTCCATTTTCATCGTTATGACTGCATTGATTTTACTTTTTGTCTACTCTTTTCTTGAGACCTGTCAGCTTTGATTTCATCTCTTTCACTTTTTTCAACATTTATTTCCTGAGGATTTTGATTTCTACCTTGTGATATTATTCTAGAGAGGCAATAGTCATCCAGATTTTCAAATTCATAAAATATTTACTCACAATTTTCAACTGATACATGGATTTGTTGTCAGTAAACTTACTGCTTTTTGGGTTTTGCATCATTTTAGGTTTAATGGCAGCTGAAACTGATAAATGTTTTTGACATGTGCTACTGCTAAAGCTTCTCCTTTGTCTTTTGCTTATGCAGTTGCTTTTTAAAAATTGAAATATATCTATTCAATGTTTTCTCTCTAAACTTATCTTTTGGCTGTAGACTGCTAATACTTGACCTCATCAATTTAACTTCATCCTCCTGATTGATAACCATTGTCTTCTATATTGAGGATATTTATGAATATGTTATCTGGAATAAAACTAAAGACAGAGTTCTGTGACAATTCACTAGATCTCTTTGTTAGGCTGACATCTGTCGAGAAATCCATGTCCATTCACTTTTAATTGTTCCACATGTTACTAAGTTCTTCAATTGTATCCTCCGCAGTCTATTCAGCTCTTCCAAAAGTACTTCAGTCTTTATCCTACCAGTAGTGCACTTAGCTCTTTCAGTAGAAAAGCCTTTCATTAGCTTATAGTTGGTTGCAGTTAAATTTGACTCTGAAATTTCTGGTGAGTTTTAGAGGGCACAAATGTAGATCTCTGAACTAATTCTTATCTTGTCATGTAACAAAAATGATGAAGTTATCATTGTCATCATGATACTATTATTACTATTATGAATAATTAGTGTTTATTGATTACCATCTGTCTTGCAACTGTACAGACCATTTTATACAAAATACCTTATTTAATCTTCATAGTAATCTCAGTATAGTAGAAACTATGACTCCCATTTATATATAGGATATCTGACATGCAGAAAATTTGAATAACACACTCAAAGTTACATAACCAGTAATTAGTGGAGCCACCATTTATACCAAGGCAGTGTGACACTAGAACACACTTTTTAAACCACTGCTCTATACTACCTTTCTCTATTGGCTCTATAATCTTGGTCTGTCCTCTAACCTCTCTAGAACTTTGCTCCTCATTTATTAAATAAGAAGATTAAAATAGATTATCTTGAGGATCCTTTCCACATCTAATATTTTCTGATTCGGGGAGAGATTTTCATTTTTTTATCTATTTTATATAAAACATAAATTTTTTCATGTAGAGTAGTCAGAAATCCACTTCCAACATTTCTTCTGGAATGATGCTGACTTTCCCATTTCTTGAGGGATTACACCTGAGTTGCTGTAGAGACGATGCCAAGTCAGTATTCAATCTGTGACAAATATACGAACCCTCAAAATGGAAACTTCCATCCTAAGTGAACTAATATTGTAAGCATATTCCTTGAAACACATGCCCTTGGGATCTCCTTATGTAAGAGGGAATCTACCTCAGTGGAGAATCCACTTACCTTCTATTAGTTTTCCTTCAACTCTTCATCCTCCTATGTGCTAAATTTAGGGGGCGAGTTCATACAGCTGCTAGTTACAAGTAAAAACAAGTTCAAGGCCATTTCGCAGTCTCAGCCAGTCCTCCTTGTACAACTGGCCCAAGAGTCACAAGTGACAGGCAGTCCTAAATTAATCCTATTTGGACTGATTCTCTGTCATTACAGATTCTATGCCTCCAGCTTGCTGCACTCAGCATCACCAGCTCTGGCTACTAATACTGATGCCTCCTTGGTGTGTCATTGTCAGATCCACTTCAAATCAAACATGCAAAGCATTTGGGCTCATTTAACTGAGCTCTTTTCCCCAAAGAGTAACTCAGAAAGTGATTTCTGTGGAGGAAAAGACTTTGACTCATCTTCCTGTGCCTTATGAGTTCTGTACTTCATGAAAACTTATCAGTGGGCAGGATGATGATTCAAACCAAATTCAGACTTGATGTTTAATATTTCAAATTTCTGGGTGGTCTTCTCTTTGCTATGATTTTCTGCCTCTTTTCTTTCTGTCTTTCGATGAGATGGTCTCCTTAGAAAAATGATACACGGTAGACCCACTTTATCCATGAGGGATACATTCCAAGACCCCTAGTGGATGCCTGAAACTATGGATAGTACCGAACCCTATGTATACTATGTTTTTTCCTATACATTCATACCTATGGTAAAGTTTAATTTATAAATTAGGCACAGTAAGAGAATATCTGGATGGCCAGCATCACTACTCTTGCAGTTTGGGGCCATTGTTAAGTAAAAGAAGGTTTATCTGAACACAAGCACTGCAATAGTGTGACAGTCAACCATGATGCTACTAAGTGGCGAACAAGCAACATACGCTGGACAAAGGGGTGATTCATGTCCCCAGCAGGACAGAGTGGGATGGCGGGAGATTTTATCACTGCTACTTAGGATGGCACACAATTTAAAACTTATGAATTGTTTCTTTCTGTGGAATTTTCCATTTAACATTTTTGGACCATGGTTGACCCTGGGTAACTGAAACCAATAAAAGCAAAACTACAGATAAGTGGGGACTATTGTACTAATAGTTTCAGATTAGGCATTGGGTTTCAGAGGAGATGACAGCCTCCCTGTATGCCTGTGACCCAGAAGAGTCTCCTTTCTAGGTACCCTGAGGCACACGGAGGTTCCTGTTCCTTTACTTTTTTCTTCTTTCATTAACACCATTTCTTACCTTTATTTTAAATCTTCCAAGAAAATCTGGAAACACACTTAGTACTCACAGTCCTATAGTCAGTACCTCATTACAGAGGAAAACTCAGTGTTATGAACATTTGTATCCTCCCCAAATTCACGTGTTGAAACTCTAATCCCTGATGTGATGGTATGAGGAGGTGGGGCCTTTGGGAGGTGATCGGTGGAGCCCTTATGAATGCGACTGATGCTCTTGTAGGAAGAAACATGAGAGAGATGATCTCTCTCTCCCCCACCATGTGAAAATATAGCAAGAAAGCAGCCACCTACAAAACAGGAAGGGGGATTTCACCAGCAAAGAATCTGCCAGAACCTTGATCTTGGACTTCCCAGCCTTCAGATCTGTGAGAAATAAATGTTTGTTGTTTAAGCCACTCACTCCCTGGTAATTTGTTATAGTAGCCCAAACTAAGACAACCACTTAACTAGAAATGACATCTGGATCCCAGTCCAATCTCTACCCCTATGACCCTGAACAACTTACTAAACCACTTCAATTTTTAGTTTTTTTCACAGTGATTTTGATAATTTTTAAAGTCCCTATCAACTTTAAATTTCTGTGATTGTACTCATTATAAAGAACTATCTTCTTAATCTTAGTGACATAATAATCTGAATAATGGAAACCTTACTTTCTAAGTAACTGCCTATCATTCACAGTTCTTTCCCACACGTAGTAATTCTGGATAGCTAGCTAATTTTCCATCTTTGCTTTGAAGAGCTCCCCTGGGTGGAAAATAGGAAGAATAGAATATAGTTTTAGAAGTTTTAAACCTTTATTTTAAAGCTATATAATCTTTTATTGTCTTCTGTAGATGGAACTTTGATCAGAAGGTCTTAGGTGGGTTGTATCATTTGCAAGAATAATTCAAGGCTTTTTCACATAAAGATATTGATTGATTACCCGCATAAAAATTGTGTACAAAGTTTTCTAAAGTTTTCTATTATAAAGACTCAAGGACGACACACCTACGCTGCTAACTGACCAAAAAACAGCTAGTTCCTTATAATAAAACAGCAGTGCACACACTTAGAAGCCAGAAAAAAAAAAAAAAAAAAAAAAGAGAGAGAGATGAAAATGGGGAAAGTAAAAGAGAAAAAAAAGAGATTCAAAAAATCCCCAAATGCTGAATTCCCTTGAGTCACTGTCATAGCACATCAGCAAATGATGGTCAGATTTTATATCCTTGGGCATAACTCATGCTGCTTTGTAACCAAGGGCTGCTACTACTACATTCAGGGTGTGATCTTTTGTTACTAAATCCATCACTTAAGCATCTTGCCCTTAGACCTGGGCAAGATGGACTTCTTTCCCAGGTCCTGGGCTTTAGAGGGCCCTGTTCTAGCTCCCCTGTGGCTGAAACCAGAGGAGCATAAGACCAAGAGGATGTCCTCACTAGTGGCAGTACCTTCCCCTTCTAGACCATACTATGAGTACCCAGTATTTTGTCCACATCCACATGGTCCTGAGTCAGTTTCCAGAGCCTGTGCAAGCATACTTCTTGAGTTCTTCACTTGTAAGTAGACCAAGCCACCAACATACTTACCCCCATACCCAAGGGATTTTTAAGGGGCTCCTTTTGAAGAAGGAAGTATGTAACAAGACCCTCCCAATGAAGACCTAAGCTGGGACAGACAAGGGTCTGGAGACAGCTCCCCTGCACCACCACATTATAGCAGGAAACTCTAATCTGTCCAAAAATTGTAAATTCAAACATGAATTTCCTGGTTGTATGAAGGTATATTTGTAAGGTCAGAGGATCAAACATATTTTATTTAATGGTTTGATAGCCTTATTTATAACTTTTAAATATTTAGATATAAGATGCATGGACCTCCATTTGTACCCTTGTCCTGAGTCCCACAAGTGTTAGGGTTGGGCCTGTCTTCAAGTGCTGTTGTCACCACGTGCCTAGTTTTCACTATGTAGCACCAGCATTGGCAAAAGACATAGGTCTAGGTTTATCACTAAAAGGCTCAAAGTGTGTCAGGGTTAAGCCCCCCTGGGAGGAGGGCCTACAGGTCTCCTTTCCCTCCATGACTTGAATCAGGGCCATTTAGGGTTGAATTAATTCAAGCCTTCTGGAAACCTCCAAGGTCAGTGGTCACTTCCAGGGCTATGCCCACTTCTCCAACCTATTTTTGTTGAGTTAACTGCTGTTTGTTCTTCTTATATGAAAAGAAAAAAATTAAATGTAGTTAATATTTATTAAGCACTAACAAATCAGATACTGTACTAGGCACTTTATGTTCCTTCTCCCTGCACCACTTAAGCCTTATAACAAGCCAGCTTTATCTCTATTGGACAGACGAGGAAGCTGAAGCTTGGAGCAGTTAAGAAGACACTGGCTCAGGAAGCCAAGGTTCTTTGACTCCCAACATTATTATTTATGATTCCACTAACCTTGTAATTGCCACAAAAGGGCCTTTTCAACCTGAAACTCTGCCTCTGCTCTTCTACCTTTCAGAGAAAGCTCTGGAAATCTTGCTCACACTTCTGTTGAAATCTCAAGCCAGCCATACATTGGCTCTGACCCTGATACTTTGGTGGGAAGTCCACCATGGTTGCTTTAGACTCAGGATAAATGGTGGAAAGAGTTTAAGTTTTGGTATGAAAATAAGAGCTGGTGTCGGCAACTGAAGTTTCCAGGTGGCGAAATTATTCAAGTTCATGACTAGGCTTGGATTACAACAGAGGGTGTTGGCAGGAAGTTAGGCCCCATAGCAATGCCCCCTCAAGTTTACCCAGCTAGGTTATGAGGCTCAGTCTAACACCCCGCAGGGAGACTGAAGTACTCATAAGGGATCAGTGTGGCAGAAGACTCACCAACGTCTTGTACAAAAGGACAGGGAGCAAGAGAGGGGACATCTGGGAAGACACCCTGTCGCTCACAGGTAATGCTAGACTCAGCCCACTAATCAGAGTGTAGCCCTTTATGGTTCAGTCAGAGCCTGAGTGGGGCTGAGGTTTAAGGCAGTTTACCTATAGCTGAAAGGAGTTAGGGAGATCATGTATGGACAAACTAACATTTTCCTCTGTGTAACCTATACGTTTATTCAGTTAAATTCAATAAGATTTTATTGAGTATCTACTGCCTGTAAGGAACTATTTAAGCATTGTGAAGGACAGTGCTAAATAAGGTATGATGGCCACCGTTTTCCAGCCCACCACTACCTCTAATAAAGAAGAGAGCAATGCACATATGTAGCTCTAATAAATTTTCATAGGGTGAAAATCTAGGCTAATAATAAGCTGTGATAGAAGTACAAACTGCAGTGAAATAAAAAGGGAGAGATTAACTTAGTGCCAGTGGGAGGGGTTTCTATCAATTTGTTAAATCTCAATGGTCCATATATTATTTATTTTCTCCTTAGGGACTGTCTACTAAATTGTTTAGGAGGAAAATATTAATTATACAATACATGCTGTTTTTTCTCAATTGCAGAAATGATCAATAAGCTCCTCCATTTTTCTTATATGAACCAATCTAGCATTTCCCTCAAAAGCAGAAGAGGCAATTTGTAGTTATGTTTCTTCCTCTTCATTTTTAGACAGATAATTTTAACCTTGAGTTGATGGTTTTAAAGCTTAAGGAAATTTCCTTAACATTATAAACCCAATTATGAATCCTATTAACCTTTTAAATTATGTTTTCTAGTTGGTAAGACGACAGATTTCCCCACAGTGGAATTCCTGGATAACTGTTGTATTTACATAAGTATGACTTTTGGGTCAGAGAACAAACTTTAAGATAAATTAGTAGAAATGTAAAGCGATGCATGGAAAATCCTGTGCTTTTTTTTTTCCCCTGGAACATCAACTACCTGAAGTTTCTACAGTAAGCTGGTTAAAAAGCAATTTATTGAGAAATGATATGGTGACTATCATTTGCAAGCTCCTAACATCTATCAGGTAAAGTGATTAAACCTGTATCCATCATTCAGCATAATTAATCAGTAAGACACAACAGCCCATGTTCATGTGCTGATTAATCTGTTGTTCAGGTACATACATCTCAGGCTTCAAGTTCATATGAGAAATACATCCGTTAGTGCTGCCACATGAACGGGTGTGCCCTATAGCAATTATAAAATGGGCAGATACTCTCTACAAAAGAAAGAGTTTTTTCCTACCTGGAAGAAAATACAGAGATCTTCAAGGACTGCTGAACAAGAAAACAAAAATTCAGAAAAAGAGGTTTCTTTATTTGTTTAGTTTTTTTTCCCCCCTTAAACCATACCAAGTAATTCTCCACTTCATGAAATAGATCTATGAGTAAAAAAGACTTAAACATAAGGGTTTATTTATTTAATCATGCACCAAATACATATTGGGCACCTAACATGCCCAATAAGCAATGGCCTGACAAGCTCCTTTCTCCCAAGAAGCAAACAGTGTGGGGTTCAAAGGCCAATAGTATTGAAAAGGAGATTGCTGTCACCTTGGACTTCATCAGTACCAACCTGAGGTTTACTGTTTTACAAAGATCTTTTTTTTTTAATAGTTGGTTAACGGTGTCTTAAAAATGGTTTAGCTATCTGAAATTACTTTAAATGTTTCTGTAAGATGTTTAATCTTGCTTATGTAAAACCAAAATGTGTTTTGATAGCAGAAGAGAACATAGTGGTTACCTGGTTCAATTCAATCTTCACAAATGAGGAAAGTTCAGAGGAGAGTTACTCAAGTTCACCCAGCTTATAATTACCAACATCCAAATGCAAATGTTCAGTCCACTTATACAGTTTTCTACTTCCACTCTACCATGCTCACTTTAGAAAAAAAATTTTTTAAGTGAATATTGAAATGATTTGATACAGCTTTTTTGATGTATATGATTTTTAGTACCCAATTGTTTTCTTCTATATGATGACTGGTTTAGCGATTCAAGTGATACAGAGGTGTTATCCTTCCATATTTTTCCACATGCATAGAAACATATACAAATACATAGACATACACAAGAGTATGGTTGACAAAAGAAGAGATGATGCTTTGTGTATTGTTTAGCTGGTAAGAGTTTCCTTAAGGATTTCATTTCTGATTCTTTTCCTTATGTCCCACTTTAATCAGATTTACCTACAAGTTGGGTCTTAGTTTCCCACTGTGGACATTGGGATCCAACTACCCTGTCAGTTTTATGTTAAACAAAAAGAAGCTCCTTTCTCTTGGCTACTGTTATAACTGTTGTCTAATGATTTGGAGTGAGTTCTTCAGTCTCAACCTTAATATCCTCAGAAAATGGGCTGGTAGAAGAAGGAAGGGAGTGGTGGGAGAAAGAAGGTAGATGAGTGGGCAGATGTGTTTCTGACAAACTCACAATGGAGTTTTTCTGAGCAACCTGGTATATGTGCATATTCATAATCACCATTTTGAATACACTTTAGGCAACAAATATTGGTGGTGGAAAACCCTTAGAAAAGAGTCTTCCATTGGCCCACCCAGAAATGTGTCAGCACCTATGTCTGAGCTCAGAAATGAGAAAGGGCTTTGTCTAAAACTCAAAGGCAGGTGTTCCAAACATGTTCTCTCTCGCCAATTAACATTTTACAGTTCTACACTCCAGCTAGCAGCTAGGTGAGATTGAAAGGGGGTTGATATTCTGGATGAGTTGAAATGAATCATACTGTTTGAGATCCTCCCATTACGTAAAATAAATCAGTGATTTTAATTGCCTAAGTATTTTAGAAAGTCTGACTACTTTAAATAAGAGCTTTTGCTGACTGAAGGATATTTGTGACAAAATTAGTTTTCCTTTTAAATTTTGCCTTCCTAAGCCTGATAAAGTCACTTCCACAAAGTTGTCCACTTTTTGAATTAGTTTCTCTGGATAATCACATAAATTAAGCTGCAAAGTCTTAACTCTTGAAAAATTACAAAATCTATAAAATGTATTTTAAAAAGGGCAGAATGGAAAGAACCCTATACACAACAACAAGAACCCTTAATGTTTATTTTCTTCTTGAAATATTATTTGTGTTTTTACAAAACCTTAATCCAATATATATGTATATTCCCCCATATGTTTTCTGCTAAGCATCTTAATCTAATAAACAAATATTTCATTTTAGCATAGTACCAACTCTCTAAACTTCTCATAAGCTAACACTGCACTGTCTGGGTTAATAAAATTATCTTCTCATTTACATATTTTTCAACAGCTAAGCATTTTAATAAATGTTCTTGAGGAAAAAATAGAGGTATCCAAAATTATTAATAGCTCAATAACTTAACATCCAATAAAACCCACAGGAGGAAACCCATAGCAATCTTTTATTTGAGTAGCATTTCACTGTTTACAAGCACTTTTTTAAAAAATAAATTTTACATCAGTTGCATATATTACATCACTTATGTCAAGCATTAGAGAATAAAACAATGGGGTCCATCACCTACCTTGACAATTGGCACATTGCTTTTTGCTATAAAATTGAAAAAATGGTATTGATAGTTCATATTTAAAAGGTTGACAGTTACTTTACAAGAAAATTGGCAGCCTGTATTTTGTGGTAACATAATCTGGAGAAACCATCTGGTTATCCAAACTGAAGGAATAATGTATTATTAAAGTTCCTTTAAAATGGAAGTAGAAGAGCTCATGAGATAGTCCACATCCTGGTTTCCCTTTCCTTTGGAGACTTAAATGTTTATGAACGAGAAGAAAAAAGAAAAAGGAGTTGTTGCCATAAGGTGGCTTCTGTGAAGAAAGCAAAATGCCATGGTTCTGGGGGAGTGATATTGTAAGAGCCAACTGCCAAAATGAGCCCTGGTGTAATAACCTATTCTGGAACTGGCAAACCTTGATTAGATTTTGAACAAGTTGGATGAAATTTGTAGTTACTTGATTCTGAAAAATAATTCATGACTTCGTTGTGGTTCTAGTTTTATGGAGCCTAGGGTTCTAGGTGAATTTAAATAGGTGAATGCCTTTTTTTACTGATGTGTTTAGCCGCAATTAGGCGTATATGATTGTAATAAAGGCAAAGAGTAAGGCATTAAATATAACATCTGGGTTGAATCACAACTTGGTCATTTATTCTGTGCTCTGGTTTATAAATAGTTTTTTATAATAATTTATTACATGAAAATCCCATCCTTTCTTTTACTCTTTATTCTTCTCCTCACCTCTTTTCTTCTCTCTTTTTTCTCCACTTTTATGTATTGATACAGAAAATATATGTAATATATTATATAATTTATATACTATTATATAATGTTATATTAATATTTATATTCATCAGGGTGTGAAGTTTTATTTGTGGGGAAATTTTAGTTACAAATTTAATTTCTTTAATTGACTTAAGGCTATGAAAATTTTCTATTTCTTCTTGAATTCAGTTTTGTAATTCTGTCTTTCAAACAGTTTTTGAATCCAAATTTTCAAATTTATTGGCATAAAGTTGTTCATAATATTCCCTTATTCATTTAATGTCTGTGTATCTCTAGTTATATCCATTTTTTCATTCCTGATATTTACTGATAATAATTTCTGCTCTTTATCATTTCCTCCCTTCTATTTTAATTTGCTTCAGTTTTCCTAATTTCTTAAGATGGAAATTTCAGTTATTGACATATCATTTCTCTTTTCTACATATAAATTGAAAGCCATAAATTTCCCTCGAAGCACTACTTTAGCTGCATTTAAAAATTTTGATACATTGTATTTTTTAACAATTTTATTTAGATATAACTGACAATAAATTACACACATTTAAAATATATCTTCACATATTTATATTTATTTATTTAACACTATATATGTTATATATATCATATATTTGTCATATTATATATATTTGTCATTATATAATGACATAAGCAAGGTACTGAACATATCCATCTACCTGACCATTTGCCACTTTATAATCCCTCCATCCTGCTTCTCTTTCCCTATACCCATGCAACTTTCTTATACCATAGATTACTTTGCATATTCTAGAGTTCTTCTATAAATAGAATCATAAAATATGTACTCTTTTTATTCTGGCTTTTGTCAGTCAGAATAATATTTTGAGATTCTTCCATGTTGTAGCCTATATGAGTAGTTTATTCTATGTTTTATTTATTAGTATTATTCCATGATAGAGTATGATTATATTTATTCACGTACTCTTTCATGGAAAGTTTCCAGTTTTTGGTTATTACAAAGTAATAACCAAAAACTGTGGTTATGTGAACATTAAGCTGTGAACATTATGTTAAGTGAACATTAAGCTGTGAACATTATGTATATGTCTTCTTCTGGACATATATTTTTCTTTTCTCTTGGGTAAATACTTAAATGGCTAAATTTTAGGCATATGCTTAACTTTTTAAGAAGCTATCAAAATGTTTTCCAAATTGGTTGTGGCATTTAACACTCCCTCCATTAGTGTATGACTGTTCCATTTACTGCACACCCTTGCCAATACTCCATATGGTCATTCTTTTTAATTTCAGCCATTCTAATATCTGTGTGGTAGTATTTCATCATCGTCTTAATTTGCATTTTCCCATCTCCTAATGACCAGTGATGATGAGCATCAATCCATGTACTTATGTGCCATTGGTATATCTTGTTGAATGTCTACTTTCAATTTTTTTTTAAGTTGGCTCTTTGCTTCCTTATTTTTGAGCCTTGAAAATCCTTTATATATTCTGCATGCAAGTCCTTTATCAAATAATCTCCTGCAGTCTGTGATTTTTCTTTTCACTGTTTTAGCAGTGTCTTTTGAAGCTTTAAATTTGACAAAGCTCAACTTATCATTTTTAAAACAATTTTTTTAGGTCGTGTTTTTAGTGGGGTATCTAAAAATATCTTTGCACAACATATGACCATAAATATTGTATCCTATGTTTGCTTCTTTCAATAGAACTTTAATAGTTTGGGTTTTTACATTTAGGTTTATGATCCATTTGAGTTAATATTTCTATGTGAAAAGAGATATGCATCAAAATTCCTTTTATTTTTGGCATATGGATATCCATTGTTCTAGTAGCATTTGTTCAAAAGACTATTCTATCTCAATTGAATTGCCTTTGAATTTGTGTTAAAAATAAGTTGATAATATTTGTGTCTATTTCTAGGTCCCTGTTATTAATGTTAATATCACATAAATTGATACTAGAGCTTTATTATACATCTGATATTCAGATAGTATTAGCCCTGAAGATTTGCTTTTCTTTTCAATGTTGTTTTGGGTATTCTAGAGTCTTTGCATTGCCATAGGACTTTAGAATTATTTTCTCAATTTCTATAAAAAAAGAATTACTGGAATTTTGATTGGGGTTGAATTGAACCTATAGAACAATTTGGGGAGAAACGATATCTTATTCACATTAAGTCTTCTGGCCCAAGAAAAAGATATATCTTTCATTTTTTATGTTTCTTTAATTTCTTTTAGCAATATTTTATAGTTTTCAGTGAACAGGCCTTGAATATATTTTATCAGATTAATTCCTAAGTATTTAACATTTTTGATACTATAAATCATATTGCTGTTTTTATTAAATTGTATGTTCCGATTGTTTGTTGCTATAGATATACAATTGATTTTGTATATTTATCTTGTATCCATACTAAATTATATTCTTGCTAATTTACTTATTATTTCCAACAGTTTCTTTGTAGAATTTTTTTTTTTTTTGGCCACGCCGCACCACTTGTGGGATCTTAGTTCCCTGACCAGGGAGTGAACCTGGGCCACAGCAGTGAAAGCACCAAGTCCTAACCACTGGACCACCAGGGAGCTCCCATTTTTATAGATTTTTAAAGACTGTCTATATAGACAGTAATATCATCTGCAAATAAATTCAGATTTTTTTCTTTATTATCTCACAATCTATTTTTATTGATTTAGTCTTTTTAATTGAATTTTAGTAGATTTACAATATTATATTAGTTGCAGGTGTACAGCTAGTGGTTCAGTATTTTTAAAGATTATACTCCATTAAAAGTTATTACAAGATAAGGGCTGCAATTCTGTGTGCTGTACAATATATCCTTTTTGCTCATCCATTTTATACATAGTAGTTTGTATCTCTTAGTCCCATTACCCTATCTTGCCCCTCCCCCTTTTCCTTTCCCCACTGATAACTACTAGTTTGTTTTCTATATCTGTTAGTCTGTTTCTGGTTTGCTATATATATTCATTTGTTTTATTTTTCAGATTCCACATATAAGTGATATCATACAGTATTTGTCTTTGTCTGACATTTCACTAAGCATAATATTCTCTAGGTCCATCCACATTGCTGCAAATGGCACAGTAATATTTCATTATATATAACGAAATATTATATATATATAATACATAATGGTGGTTCTATTTTTAGATTTATGAGGAACCTCCATATTGTTTTCCATAGTGGCTGCACCAATTTACATTCCCACCAACAGTGTACAAGTGTTCCCTTTTCTCCATATCCTCACCAACATTTATTATTTGTAGACATTTTGATGACAGCCATCTGACAGGTGTGAGGTCATATCTCATTGTTGCTTTGATTTGCATTTCTCTAATAATTACCCATGTTGAGCATCTTTTCATGTGCCTGTTAGCCATTTGTATGTCTTCTTTGGAAAAATTGTCTATTCAGGTCTTCTGCCCATTTATTGATTGGGTTGGGTTTTTTAGATATTGAGTTATATAAGTTATTTATGTATTTTGGATATTAACTCCTTGTTGATCATATCATTTGCAAATATTTTCTTCAATTCCATAGATTGTCTTTTAATTTTGTTAATGGTTTCCTCTGATTTTCATTTTGTTAATGGTTTCCTTTGCTGTGCAAAAGGTCCCATTTGTCTATTTTTGCTTTTATTTCTTTAGCCTTAACAGACAGATCCAAAATATATTGCTATGGTTCATGTCAAAGAGTGTTCTGCCTGTTTTCTTCTAGGAGTTTTATGGTTTCAGTTCTTATAATTGGGTCTTTAATCCACTTTGAATTTACTTTTCTATATGGTATGAGAAAATGTTCTAATTTCATTCTTTTACATGTAGCTGTCCAGTTTTACTAGCAACACTTTTTGAAGAGACTTTCTTTTCTCCATTGTATACTTTTTTTTCTTTTTTTTTGCAGTACGCAGGCCTCTCACTGTTGTGGCCTCTCCTGTTGCGGAGCACAGGCTCTGGACGCACAGGCTCAGCGGCCATGGCTCACGGGCCCAGACGCTCTGCGGCATGTGGGATCTTCCCGGACCGGGTCATGAACCCGTGTCCCCTGCATTGGCAGGTGGACTCTCAACAACTGCGCCACCAGGGAACACCCCCCCATTGTATACTTTTGCTTCCTTTTTCATAGATTAATTGACTAAAAGTGTGTGGGTTTATTTGTGGGTTCTCTAGTCTGTTCCATTGATCTATGTGTCTGTTTTTGTGCCAGTACCGTGCTGTTTTGATTACTATAGCTTTGTAGTATAGTCTAAAGTCTGGGCAGGGAGGTGATGCCTCCAGCTGTGTTCTTTTTTCTCAAAATTGCCTTGGCAATTGGGGTCTTTTATGGTTCCATATAAGTTTTAGGATTATTTGTTTTAGTTCTGTGAAAAATGTTGTGGATTTTGTGATAAGGATTGCATTAAATCATAGATTGCTTTGAGTAGTATGGTAATTTTAACAATATTAATTCTTCCAATCTGAGGGCACAGGATACCTTTCCATTTCTTTGTAACATCTTCAGCTTTCTTCATCGGTGTTTTATAGTTTTCAGAGTATAGGTCTTTCACCTCCTTGGTTAAATTTGTTCCTAGGTGTTTTATTATTTTTAATGCTATCTTATACAGGAATTTTTTTCCTTTCTTTTCATGATAATTATTAGTATATAGAAAGGCAACAGATTTCTGTATATTAATCTTGTATCCTACTACTTTACTGACTTCATTTATTAGTTCTAACAGCTTTTGGGTGGAGAGAATATAAAATATCATGTCATCTGCAAATAGTGACAGTTTTACATCCTCCCTTCCAATTTGGATGCCTTTTATTTCTTATATTTGTCTGATTTCTGTGGCTAGGACTTCCAATACTATGTTAAGTAGAAGTGCTGAGAGTGGGCATTCTTGTCTTGTTCCTGAATTTAGAGGAAGGATTTCAGCTTTTCACCACTGAGCATGATGTTAGCTGTTGGTTTGTCATAAATGGTCTTTATTATGTTGAGATATGTTCCCTCTATACCCACTTTGATGAGAGTTTTATCATGAATGAATGTTGAATTTTATGAAATGCTTTTTCTGCCTCTATTGAGAAGATCATGTAATTCTTATGCTTCCTTTTGTTAATGTGGTATGTGACAGTGATTGATTTGCAAATTTTGAGCCATCCTTGCATCCATGGACTAAATCCAATTTGATCACTGTGTATGATCCATTTTATGTATTTGGATTAGGTTTGCTAGTATTTTGTTAAGGATTTTTGCATCTATATTTATCGAAGATATTGACCTATATTTTTCTCTTTTTTTTTTTTTGTAGTGTCTTTTTCTGGTTTTGATATCAGGGTAATAGTGGCCTCGTAGAATGAATTTGGGAGTGTTTCATCCTTTTCAATTCTTTGGAATAGCTTCAGAAGGATAGGTATTATCCCTTTTTTATATGTTTGGTTGAATTCTCCTGTGAAGCTGTCTGGTCCTGGACTTTTGTTTGCTGGGAGTATTTTTTTTTTTTAATTACAAATTCAATTTCACTACTAGTGATTGGTCTGCTCAAATTGTCTGTTTCTTCTTGATTCAGTCTTGGCTTTCAGTCTGTTCCACAAATGTGTGATTGAGGTTCCAGCCAAAGAGGTGGGTAGATAGAATTGGGAATCTTCTCTCCATGTCTTTCTTTTCTGGGATTCCCTCTCTATGACTAGTGGTCAAAGTTTCCCCAGATTCAGTCTTCTATTTTCCCCAGACCAGAAAGATTCCAGTTTTCCACTGTTCTACTCACCGTAGATATTTCACTGTCTGAGACTAATGATAAAAGCTGTGAAAATAGGAACTCATTTCTTACAAATCCCCTACTCTAGTTATAGACTATCAACCAAAATATATCTTCTTTTCTTTAATCTCCAGTTTGTATTATATTCAGAATTTATAGGTGTCATCTGCAGGTTGTTCTATAGTGGAATATTATTCAGCCACTACTGGATGCAGAAGAGTGTTCTGTACTTGCTTTTTATATATTCTCTGACATTTCCTTCAATTTTAAACTCTGATTTTTAGCCGTGGTTTATTTAGTATGCCTGTGTCTAACAACCTCACTACCACTTCAGTCTGCTACCTTTAATGCATGTGAACTTAGAAACTAAATCTCCTGACATTAAGAATTTGGTCCAAATGAAGAATAGATGGTCTCAGAGACATTCTTATATCTATAAAGATTATGACATTAATTACATAAATTTTGTGTAACGAAGTTTGGCTGCTTTCAAATTTTATTTAATCACTTCCAGGATTTTATTTTTGCTATAGTTTTTAAAATTAGAAACTCATAAATTCTCATTTATGAAATTTTACAAAGCCAAATGTTTTTCTTATGCATGTACAGACTCTCATGGACCTACAGACATGCATTTTTAAAATTTTGAGCCAATTTTTAACTTTCAACAGCTTGAGAGAAATATGTGCAACCCCCTCGTAGATTTATCTTTATTAATTATAAAAACAGCATAATGATGTAAACATATTGGTTAGGCTGAGTATGTAGGGTAAAAACTAAAATTCATTTCCAACTATTGATAACCAAAGGTGGATTTTTGATTCAGAAGTTATTGCTAATCTTGCAACAGTAGTTTTTATAAAATGAAGCATTTGATATTTTCTTTTTTAAAAGCTATCCTAGGATGCCCTTGTAAGTGAAAGGCTTAATAGGTTTTATGGCTGTGAATTATTTTCACCAATACTTGCATACATAATGTATTCTAGAAGTGCTGAGTCTATTCTTCAATTCAGTACAAACTCACATAACTTATTGAACCTTTGTTCAGTTTCTCATTTTTTCTATT
The DNA here is from genome assembly GCF_011762595.2 of Tursiops truncatus. Classification (NCBI taxonomy): domain Eukaryota; kingdom Metazoa; phylum Chordata; class Mammalia; order Artiodactyla; family Delphinidae; genus Tursiops; species Tursiops truncatus. The sequence continues at coordinate 21,092,709 of NC_047035.1, read as the reverse complement.
CATACTTGATTTCAGAACATTCTGTACTTTTTCCCAACTGAGCTAAACTTGAAGCTTAGGGATTTACCAATACTCTATGCACTTTTGAACTTTGCCATCTGGTTCTAAGAAATACATGTTCTTTTTGTTCTCATGCATAAAAATACATTATTTGGAAAGTGTTTTTACTTCAGTTTTATCTAAAAAAAACTAATCCAGATGAATGGATGAGGTTGATATCTCCATTCAACCACTCATATCTTTGTATTTCTCAAACCAGGTATTTTCTATTTTATACAATCAGGCTAAATTTGAAAAATAAAGAAGCAGAATCTCCATTTCTCCCTCTGGATTCCCATTAGTTAGTTGGATGTAACTAAAATAAAATTTTCTTTGCTGGCTTCTGAAGACCAAAGAAAGGAAACATATTTGGAATATGAAAATAAATGCAAGCATTTTTTTAATTAACTTACAGTGAGCATCTTTCACACATTAAGATGTATCACTGTTATCAAAGAAATAATTAACAGAGCGAGGAGAAGTTACATGTGGCTGAAGTGAGTGAAAACTAACCCTCAGATGAATTAGAAATATTATGGTAGAAAAATTGTTTGAGGGTGATCTGAAAGGGTCTAAGTAATAGGAATAAATAATATTAAAGAGGAAATAGAATATCGAAAAGTCTCCAAATGACAGTCTCCAGTGGGATATGATAGGGGCCTTGAGGAAAAAGATTTCAAGAAGTGTATCCTCATCCAGGTGCCAGACAAAATTCTCTAGTAGACCTGAACATTTTATTTCATATTTCTGAGTCCTGAGTCATTACAATAATCAGAATATGCTACAGTGATGACTGTGGATATCCGTGAAAGGAACAGTGTATTTAACTCAGGGACTGGTTCATGGCTCCAACCTATGTGAGTTTTGGCAAAGTTGTTAAATGATCATAAGTTATAGTTACTAGTGACTAAGGCTAAAAATCAAACTTGTGACTTACATAGGAACAATACCTGTTGATCAGATGAAGATGTCTAAGCCATCCACTTTTTTTCTTTTTTTTTTGACGAGGCTGTTCTTGGCAGACATTAAGCAAAATCAAAATATACTTTAGATATGGAACATGACAGTTGTATAAGAAAACTCTAGAAAAAGGAAGGGAATTGAAGGACTGAGTGAATATAGAATCTTTTGGAGGATTGACTGGGACCTAGGCACCAGAATGGGAAGATGCAATGAATTTCTGGTCAATCCAGGAAAATTGGGAAAATGGTGGCATCTACAAAACCACAAATTAATCTTTTCTGCATGGAACTGGCAAACATTAAAAAAGCTGATTGAGCTGCAACTTACGGTGGCAAGACTCCTGGAATCTTGGGAGATAGCAATCTCAGCTGATTGGAACCCAAGCAGCCAAAGAGCTGGTGGCAGAAAATAAGCAGAGGGGGCAATTCTTCAGAGTGGTGTTCTAACTGCTTCCAGGATTCTGGATACGCTTTGTGTGAGGGAAAGAAGGGAATCATGTACTCTGATGAGGATATGTTATATGTATAAGACTGACAATGACACCTTCCATGGAATTCTGTTAGGAAACAGCACACACGCTCAGGTTTCTCTTATGGGTAAGGTAAATTGATTTTATAGATGTGCAAAGTACACATTTAATGTTTTATATACATGTGTATAGGTATATTTTTTAGCTAAAATTCTTAATATTACTGGAGATAATTTTTCCCCCATATTTTAAGAATTCTATGTTTCTGGAAAAGGGAGCAGACTACATACAAGTAGCCCATAAATGAATTAGCTGGAGAAATTCTTGAAAGATTGTATGAATTGTGACACTACCTATATTCCTATTTTGGACTGGAAAGGCAAGTGTAATATTCTGAGACTTGAGTGCCATTTAAAAAAATAGATTAGAATGAAAAGGATGAATGAGTTTGGAATTAGCAGATTATGGTTGAGAGGAGGCCAACACACAGTAGGCCTAATGTCCAAAAGTCAGGACAGCCATTAATGGTGATTTTAAATGGGAATTCTGAGTCATCTCAGCAGAACCCTGGAATGTGGGCAGCATTCAGATATGGGAAGCAGAACCCATAGAATCTGGGGTGAAGGTGACAATGTGAGTGAGTTCTTTCCACGTGTGACTGGTCCTTAGGCTCTGGACCAGGGTAGTAGCAAGTATGTTATCTCTGGAAACATGTTCATGGTGACTAGAGGAACTTTGATTTAGGGGCAAAACGAAAGTCTAGGAGTAAGAGTGCCTTGGGTTGGAGGATGCTTGTGGGTTAAATAACACCTATTTCTTATCTGAGAATGTCAGGAAAATGGAACAAAGCCAAAGATTCAGCTGTGCAGAAATTTAGACAAAAATAAAAGTGGGTGGCAGGAGAATTTAGTTAGACCTTGGCAGAAAGAAGTCTAAGTTCACTTTCTGTGATAGGCAGATTACTTCTCTTCTACTCTGCTTATACATGTACGTGTCAAAGCAGTTGTGTTCTTTCATTGCAAATACGATTGATCTCTGATGCAAATAAAATTTTGATACATCCAAATTACCTTTCCCTAATCATAATTCATTTACATAATTCACCACCACTCTTTACGGTTTTTTGTTTTTTCTCTACACGCAGTTTTGCCATTGTGATTGGGTGGTTTATTTACTAAAGATGCCAGCTGCTCTCTGTAGAGGCAGAAACAGAAGGTCTCCTTGGAGAAGCTCTTATTTGTCCTAGAAAGGTCATGTAGCCCTTTGGTTATTTGCATGTATAGTGAGTAAGCATCTAATTCCCTAGGAATGTGTTGATAGAACCCCATATGTTTTATCTGTAGCTTTGTTCCTTCTTAGTTTTATTTTTTTAAGTTATAATACGTTTTATTTCTTCTTTATTTATTGATCAGATTAGTAATGGCATGTCACTCAAGATCCTAAGGCTTTGATTATTGAATACTGAACATTACTGTAAAAGGAAATGTTCATAAACGTAATAGGAAACATAAAATGTTCATAAACGTAAAAGGAAATTGTGTCCATGTGCTTATGGATCTTTGAGAATAAAATGTTAACACAAAATTTAAAATATTTACATTTTAAATTTCTATTTGCTAAGAAAATTCAACATATTAAGGGTCATTTTCTTATTAGATACATTATTTTTTGTCTACCTGGTAGGCAGAATTCTAAGAATGATCCCCAGTGCTCCTCCATCTGTATAACCTCTTACCTTTTGAGTGTGGGTGGAACCTGTGAAAATGATGAGATATTATGATTATTTTACAGTATATAGCAGAAGGGAGATATCTGGGTGGGCCTAATCTATTTACATGAGCTCTTTAAAATAGAAAAGCTTTGTTTCTAGCTTGTGATAGAAAGGGAAAGCAGAGAGAGTCAAAGCATGAGAAGAATTCAACACACTATAGCTGGCTCATGGACACAAGGGGCCACATGGCAAGAAATTCAGGAGCCTCTAGAAGTTCAGGGGACCCTGCTTATAACCAGCAAGAAAATGACAATCTATCAGTTCTACAAATGTAAGAAACTGAATTATGACAGCAACCTAAATGAGCTTGGAAGCAGAACCAACCTCAGCTCCTGAGGGTCGGAGCTCAGCCTAATTGACCACTTGATTCTGGACTGTGAGACCATAAACAAAGAGCTTGGTCAGACCCACCTGTATTTCTGAACCATGAAAAGTGCAAGACAATAAATGAGTATTGTTTTAAGCTACTAACTTTGTGGCAAATAGTTACACAAAAATAGAAAACTAATAGAGCCTACTATATGCTCTGTGTGAGGTATGGAAAACGCAAGATGGGTAGAACACTGTCGCTTCTTTTGAGATGTTTAGAGCATAGTAAACAAGACAGATGCATAAACACCAAAGATAATTATAATGCATTACCTGAAATGTTAGAAGTTCTTTATAAAATACTATGGGAATACAGATATATGGTGGAGAATTCTGCCTAGGGAAATCAGGAGAAACATTTCAGAGTCTGTGATTGTTGGCTTCTATCAATATAATGAAAAAGTAATATGTAACAGGGACAAATAATATTACCAGGCAAAAGAGACACAAATTCTTAATGCATGAATATTCACACCCTTACAAAACTGATTGAAGGCACAGTGAAGGTCAGTTTCAATTTTATAAGAAATTAACTGGCATAAGTGTGAGTGTACCTTGGTGTTTATGAAATAATTCTATCTCAGAATATTCATTTTATCATGTTACAGAGATTTTCCTGCAAGCATGTTCTGGCTAAGCAGTACCAATCCTCAATGAGTAACTTAATTGAATTTCTACTATGTATGTAATAGCTTCACTAAACTCAGGAAAGTAAGTATTAAACTTTGCGAACTGTACCATCAGGTAACATTAGATTCAGCTGGGAGTGACTCAAACCCCAAATAACAGTGGCCTTAATAAGACAGAATAATTTCTCTTTCATGTAAAAGTCTTGAAGTTGGCAGTTGCGTGGGGGTGGTTATGGTGACTTCATGGTGTCAGGAACATGGATTTTATGACTCTGAAGCATGTGTGGCTTATATTCTCCAGGTAATCTCATAATCTATTTGTCAGCTCTCCATGATATACATTATATTCCATTTAGTGGGAAGGAGTAAGGATGATTATATTAACCCTCCTTTCACATCCCAGTAATGTTATTACCTAGAAGTTGCACATATTACTTCCACTTATAAATTATTGATTAGGCCTTATTCATATAGTTACTAGCAGCAAGGAAGACTAGAGAATGTAGTTCTATTTCAGATGGCTGTATGCACTACTAAAAGTCATAGATCCTGTAATTGTTCATTATAAAGTTATGCACCTTGTACAAGTATCAGCTAAGAATAAGCACCCATTTATTATCCTTAAGTTTTAAATTTAAGTATACTTTAAGAAAGGCTGAGCCAGTTTTAACATACTGGTGGTGTTTAAATATACTATTATAACACCGTTTCCCAAACTTCTTACTGTCAGATGATAATGGGTCATTTAACAATGAAATTGGAAGAAAGTATAGACGTACAAAGAACTATACTCATACATAGACTAAATGATAGTTATTCATTTTTTAAATGTATTTATTTAAAGTCTTTATTGAATTTGTTACAATATTGCTTCTGTTTTATGTTTTGACTGTTTGGCCACGAGGCATGTGGGATCTTAGTTCCCCGACCAGGGATCCAACCTGCACTCCCTGCATTGGAAGGCAAAGTCTTAACCACTGGACCTCCAGGGAAGTCCCTAGTTATTCATTTTCAAAGGGAGAGCGTAACATATACTTTTTTCTAGGATATAGTGTTATTCCCTAACCTTTAAGAACTGGAAATTCAGGAAAAACAGTTTATAATCTTTTTGTTTGTTTGTTTATCATCTTTATTGTAGTATAATTGCTTTACAATGGTGTGTTAGTTTCTGCTTTATAACAAAGTGAATCAGCTATACATACACGTATATCGCCATATCTCCTCTCTCTTGCGTCTCCCTCCCACTCTCCCTATCCCACCCCTATATGTGAGATCAGCACAGAGCTGATCTCCCTGTGCTATGTGGCTGCTTCCCACTAGCTATCTATTTTACTTTTGGTAGTGTATATATGCCCATGCCACTCTCTCACTTCATCCCAGTTTACCCTTCCCGCTCCCCGTGTCCTCAAGTCCATTTTCTATGTCTGCATCTTTATTCCTGTCCTTCCCCTATGTTCTTCAGAACCATTTTCTTTTTTTTTAGATTCCATATATATGTGTTAGCAGACGGTATTTGTTTTTCTCTTTCTGACTTACTTCACTCTGTATGACAGACTCTAGGTCCATCCACCTCACTACAAATAACACAATTTCGTTTCTTTTTATGACTGAGTAATATTCCATTGTATATACGTGTCACATCTTTATCCATTCATCTGTCGATGGACACTTAGGTTGCTTCCATGTCCTGGCTATTGTAAACAGAGCTGCAATGAACATTGTGATACATGACCCTTTTTTTTTTTTAACATCTTTATTGGAGTATAATTGCTTTACAATGGTGTGTTAGTTTCTGCTAGTTTATAATCTTAAAGTGTGTTACATAATAATTAGAGTGCAAGTTACTAAGAAGACTATGGACACAAATTTTAAAATTTATGCAGCTTACAAATAAGATCAAATTTAGCAAATCTAATTTGACTGGAGATGGCAAAGACACTTTCAAGGGAGCTTGAGTGAGCATAATATATAAGCAAGTAGTTTTTTTTGGGGGGGTAACTATTCCTTATTTAGAACTTGACAAATGTTAGAGTGTGTGTCATGGTGACTTGGATGAGTGTTGGTCAAGTCTTCCCCAGAAAAAAAGGGGGTTGGAAGTAAAAAGCTACCCCGTAGTTGCCTTTAAAAATAACCTCAGAATCATAATAGATGTGAAAGTCAGCAGCTTTGTAGTCACTGGAGAGAGCAGAATGGATTTGGAGCTCCTCAAAAAGCTCCATCCTCAGAGAATTGTTACTATTTAATCTATTTGGCAGCTTTCCATCTTTTCTTTATTTGTAGAGTCTGTCTTTATTTGACCTGACTCAGAGCTCACTCAATGAGGAAAGCCCTATCCCCAGGACATTTGTCAAAAAACATGTTAGCAGCAATTATTTAATACTGTAGATGGCTGGAATGGCTAGAGCCATTGAGGCAAATAAGAAACTGGCCAAAAATGTTCAGAGGAAAATATGAGGAATGAGAAATGTAAGGCAGAGATTGGTGGAATGTATTAAAACAAACATGATTCAACAACAAGCTGTCTATAAAAGATATGCTTTAGATTCAATGAGAAAAATAGATTGAAAAATAAAAGGATGGGAAAAGATATACCATGCAAACAGTAAACCAAGAGAACAAAAGTGACTTACTAATATTAAATTAAAAGGACTTAAAGTAAAAATTATTATTGAAGATAGAGTGACATTTAAAATTACAAAAGGGTCAGTCTATCAGGAGGACATAATATTAAACATATATGAACCTAACAATGAAGTCTCAGAATACATGAAGCAAAAACTGACAAAATTGAAGGGAAAATAGACAGTTCAATGAAAATAGTTGTAGAATTTAATACTCTATTTCCAACAATAAACAGAACAGCCAGCCAGAAGACCAACAAGGAAATAAAAGTTGGGAAAATAGTATAGGCCATCTAGGTCTAACAGACATATAAAGAACACTCTATCCAACAACAATAGCAGAATACACATTTTTCTCAAGTGCACTTGAGACTTTCACTAGAGTAGACCATATATTATGCCATAAAACAAGCCAAAATAAATTTAAAAGGATTGAAATCACATAAAGTGTGTTCTCTAACTATAATGGACTAAATTTAGAGATTAAAAATGGAAATAAATTTGGAAAATTCACAAATATGTGGAAATGAAACAACACTTTCATAAATAACCTAAATGACAAATGGGTCAAAGGAGAAATAGAAAAAGTGAATGAAAAATGCTTTGAGACACAAGAAAATGATAATACAATATACCAAAACTTATGCAGTGCAGCTAAAGCAGTGCTCAGAGGAAAATTTGTAGCAATAAATAAATGCTTGCATTAAAAAGTTAGAAAGTTCTCAAACCAATAACATAACCTTAAGAAACAATAAAAAAGAGAACACCAAGCCAAAGTAAAAAGAATGAAGGAAATAATAAAGACTAGAGTGGAAATAAATGAAATAGAGAGTAGAAAAACAATGGAAAAAAAGTCAACAAAACCCAAATTTGGTTCTTTGAAAAGATCAACAAAACTGACAGTCTTTTAGCTGGATTGACCAAGAGAAATTTACAGAAGACTCAAGTTACTAAAATTAGGAATTAAAAAAGAGCATCAGTACTGAATCATATAAATATGTTTATGAGAACACTATGAACAACTGAATGCCAGTATGTTAGGTAATTTAGATGAAAGGGGCCAATTCCTAGAAAAATATACACTACTAAAATTCAAGAAGAAACAGAAAATCTGAATAGCCTCAAAACAAATTTTTAAAAATTAGTACATTGAAACCTTACTAGAAAGAAAAGTCTGGAATTCACTGATAATTTTTACCAAATATTTAAAGGATAAACAATGCCAATCCTTCACAAACTCTTCTAGAAAATAGCAAAGAAGAGAATAATTGCTTTGATACCAAAACCAAAGACATTATAAAAAAATAAGAAAGCTAAAGACCAATATCCCTTATAAATATCAGCACAAAATCCTCAATAAAACAGTAGTAAACTGAATCCAACAACATATAAAAAGGATGGTATAAAATGACCAAGTAAGATTTATACAAGAATGAAGTTGTTTTAACATGTGAAAATCAGTGTAATACACTATATTAATAGAATAAAGGACACAAACCATATGATAATCTCAATCGATGTAGAAAAATAATTTGATAAAATCAAACCCTCTTTCATGAGAGAAAAAAAAAAAACCCAACAAAACAAACCTAAAAACAAAAAAAACCACTCAGTGACCTAGGAATAGAAGAGAACTTCTAGGAAAATGCACAGCTAACATAATACTTAATGGTGAAAGGCTGAATGCTTTTCCTTCAAGAAAAGGATGTCTATTATCCTCACTTCCATTTAACATTGCACTGGATATTCTAGTGGGGGTGACTAGATGAGAAAAAGAAACAAAAGTCATATAGATTAGAAATGGAGAGTTAAAACTATCCCTATTCTCAGATAACAATTAGGTAAGACAAAGAAATAAAAGGCATCTAGACTGGAAATGAAGTAAAACTACCTCTATTTTTAGATGATAATTTTGTATACAGAAAATTCTAAAGAATCTATGAAAAGTGACTACAATTAGTAAACAATTTCAACAAGCTTTCAGGATACAAGTTCAATGTACAATACAAAAATTTACAGCATTTCTATTCACTAACCATGAACATTCTGAAAATAATATTAAGAAAACAATTTTCTTTATGACAGCATCCAATAGATTAAAGTATGAATAAATTAAATAGGTTGCAAAACTTTTACACAAAAATCTGCAAAACACTGTTGAATTAAATTTAAAAAAGAAGTAAAAAATGGAAATACATCCCATGTTCCTAAATTAGTAGATACCATCTTAAGAATGACATTATTCCTCATCTGATCTGCAGATTCAATGCATCCTTTCTCTTTTTTTCCAGAAATTGAGGAGCTGATCCTAAATTTCATATGGAAATGCAAGGGACACAAATAGGTTTAGTGGGTGACAGAACAATATTTTATAAACGTAGTCGAATATATTTTGGAGAATTTTTCTTTACCCTGGCTCTTCTCCAACTTGAGGAGACTTTAAGATTGAGACTATTATTCAAGGAAGAATAAATATTAAACGGCCATGTTTTCCCTCCCTTCAAGACTGAATACAAACCATGAGTTTGGTTCAGGGGGTAAAAAAAAGCAAATGCCTGGTATAAAACAGAACAGAAACGTTTTCAATTAGGACACAGGGACCACTGGAGTGTGTTTACAAAACTTCTGCCCCATGAGGTCTTCCTAAAATGGATTGACATGCCCTTCTCAACATGGGAGAATTGAGCATAGTATTTTGATTTTTAAAATGTCTCCTCAAGCTCTGCAGTTCCTCTTAGCAGCCCAGTGGGAGAAACTCAGCCTGCTGCCTCTGAATTTAACCAACAGAAATGAATAATGCTTATTCAGAGAAATGACCTGCATTTTGTCAGATGCCATGCTCTGCCCAGCCTTCTCTCCATGGTACAGCCAGACAGCATGCAGTGCCACAGTGTACAAGGTTGGCCGCTGGGAAAGAAATCAGGGCAAGCCAAGGCTGTGTCACAATCCAGTGAGGAGAGATGGAGGTGAAGATTCACCATCCTGGAGAAACATAAGGGAAACAAGTACTATAATAGGCACTGAGTTGATACCGTTCATTACAAGACAGTTTCTGATAGAAGCATCTGTCTTTATCCCTGTACTCCTGGTTGTTAAAGCCAGATATGGCTTAGGTGTGGATAAGAGAAGCTACTGTGGTTAGGAGAATGAGCTTTGAGGGACATAAACGCAGGCTTGGGTTCTAGCTCTGGAACTTGCAGAAGCAAAGTAACATAGCCAAAGTCTCACACCTACTATGATTCAGTTTCATCCACTGCGAGATGCTGAAAACAGTAGTTTTCTTCATAGAGTTGCTGCAAGGATTAAATTATGTAAAGCGTAATGTGTTTTTACCATAAGTGACAGTTAATAATATTAGCTTTATTAAATATTAAGCTGATATTTACTTTATATCATTATTATAGCCAGCTTTGGTAGACTTTCAGAGTTTGAGCCCAATTCTCTTAACCAGATAAAAAATTGGGTTGTCAGAGTTGTAAAGCATTATTCCCCAGAAGTTATCCTAAACCTGGACTATGACTAATCTTCCAAGCTCATCACTTTTATGGAACTTGGATTATAGTGGGTCATATAGGAGAAAAGGATAAGAGACTTTCATAGTTGCCAAACTCAAGGAATACACACATCCTCAACTAGAAAGAAGAATGAGAATGGTGTTTGGAACTATTCTGGCATATTGGTCTCATAAGGAGATCAAATGATTCTGTGTGTGTGTGTGTGTGTGTGTGTGTGTGTGTGTGTGTTTATACACTACTAAATGGGTTGGCAGTGATTCTTTTATAATATTCATGTATTTTTAAAGATAAGGAAAGTAAGTTATGCTACTCACTAAACAGCAAATAGTTTTCCAATTGTCTGTCTTGAAACAAGGTCTTCTGATTCTCAGCTGGTTGAGTTTTTCTTGAGGCTGCAGAGGAGAAAGAAAAGCAAGCTTGAACACTGACTGTCATAGCTTCCAAAGGAAAGTAGAACTTTAACAAATACCATGGTGATAAGTAGAGGAATACCAGAGGAAGTCCCTTTTTTCATCAACCCCATAAAGGCAAGAATTGTCAATCTTTTTTCCTGCAGTCTGTCAGTATGCATATAGTACAGCTGGACAAAGTCATCCTGGAGAGTACTTGCTCTCTACTTATTCCAAAGGAAGATGTAAGCTGAGCCATTGGGGGTGAAATGAAGCCGTCAGGCACAACTGTGATGGCTTTTTAATGAGATTGTTTTTACTAAGCCAGCAGGTAACTTTGGTGCTGAGTCAAACCCAAGGGAAAGATGGTGAGAGATCAAGGGAGGAAGAAAAGAGAGAGACAGAGTAGAAACTCAGAGGTGGCAGTTGGCCAGCAAGCTACAGAGAAGGAGCTAAATTATGCATCTTATTTAGTACATTTATTAAAAGAACATTTCTAAGCAAACATCCCAAAACAAATGTGATCATCAGTTAAGCACCGCACAATCCTGAGCAGATTTAGTGCATGACAATTTTCTCATAATGGCTTTGTGGTGTTTGCTGAGTTTCGTCTTTTTATAGAATTTTATGAATTGTCATTCCATAGGGATCTTAAATAGGCTGAATTTGTCCTTCATTTGTGGTTGTTCAACAAAGTCAAAAATAGAGAAATGTGGAGTGAAGATGACATGGAATGGGAAGAACATGCTTGTTCAACTGTTGGTTTTTGGTTGGTATTTACCAACAAATCAGAGTACTACTCTTCCCTATTATTCATTATTCATCATTATTCATATTTGAACATCTATTTTGTACTGGGATTTGAACTGTAGATCCTAGGAGCACAAAGATGAATAAGATAAGGTTTCTGACACCAAGAAGAGTATAGTTTTAGGAGGAGGAGAAAAACATAGAGAAGGTGAAGGCAGGGCTATATAGATAGAAGTATCAAATAGTGTGGGACATAAAGGAGATGTGATTATGCTACCTGGAAAGTGATGGGTAGAGCAAGAGAAGTTTTCAGAAAGAAAAAGATGTTGAGGGTATCTGCAGTAGAGGAATAGAGTGAACAAAAGCATTAGGCAAGGCATAAATTACCCTGGTAGTTTGGATAAATGGAAGCAGCTCAGAATGACTGGAACATATAGGAAAGTAGAAAGGAGGGAATGAAGCCAGAGTAAAGACTGGTAGGAAGGGCCAGAGGATGGATTGCTGTGTATACCACATTAAGGAGCGTGACACTTTTCAGGAAAATGGAAAACCATTGACACATTTCAAAGCAGGAGAGTAATACAAACCTTGATGCACTAAAAATAATAATTTTGGAAATAATGTAAAAAATGAGTTGAAATGTTAGACTAAGTAGAGATATAAATTAGATCTAGTTCCATAGCCAAGGTAAGAGATGATATAGATTAAGTTAAGTTGGTAGCATTGTGGCTAGAGAGAGATAAAATGACATATAATAGGTTGAAAGGCAATAGAATCTACAGTATTTGATGATATATTGAATGTGACTTGTATAGGGAAAAGTGAAGAATCTGAAATGAGTCCCAAGTCTCTAGGCTGGGTGGCTGGGTTATTTCGTCATGTTAAAAGGATTGTAAACTTCCAAGCTGGTGAAGCACAATATACTGATTAAATATATATGCAAAAAATACACTGGAAGGAAGCACTACACATGTCAACAGTGGTAACCACTGCAATTATACATTGCATTATTTCTTTCATTAGACTGTATAGTATTTTCCAAAGTAAAAAAAAAAAAAAGAACATGAATTACTTTTAGGACAGAAAAAATGCATAAATGCTCCTTTAATAATTACAAGTGTGATAGACAAAGAAGAAATGCTTATAAAATACTTTTCCTTTGAGCTTGACTTTGATAATATAGTCTTATCAACTAGAAAACAACTCCAGGAATATATTGAAATATATGGATTCCATTTTGGATAGGGACATGGTTCCTTCTTTATTTCTATTTTTTACACCTCTGTTATACTTCTCAAACTATATTTGCCTGAAAAGCAAACACCATGGTAGGGGAAAACACTTAAGGTTGCTGTATTTAAGAAGCTAGTGGTTAGAAAGGAAAGATACTGAAGCACGGAGAGGATTCTGCTTATTTCCCTGGCTTTTTGACACCTGCTGGATGTACGGCTTGGAACCAATAACACTTCTTTGGAGCTTCTTGAATCATCATTTGCTGAGGGTTTCAGAAATGCTTTAGGAGTAAGGGATACTGCTAAGCGTCTATATTCTCACGATTTCTTCGATAGTATCCATACCCATCCATTTTTCATGTCTATGCTGTATATATTTATACACACAAGGCTGTATGCCATTTTCCAGCTTTGATGTCCTCCAGTATTCTTTAGAGTGGCAGTTATTTATTAATATTTTAAGTGTGATTTGTCCATGGATGCCCCCAAACACTTTAAATGTCGGGGCATTTGTCCATTTTCTTTTGGATTTGGGTTGAAGTTTTATTCTCTGAAGTCCTGAGAATTATTAAGAACCCTTAGCACTGGAGGTTAAAGAACAATTTCCTGCTGTCTCTACAAGCAGGAAGGGAAAAAAAAGCTGGCCTTAATATGTTCTTATTTCATAAAGGCCACTGACTTTTTTCCACTACTTGTTTGCGAACCTATATCCCCATATGAGGGTCTTGGCTTTTGATTAAAAATTTACCTTATGTTTTTTGTTTATCCTTTGTCTTTAGTATGGCTTTCATCCAGAAGTAAAGTAACCCATTCCCTAGAAGCTGCTTCAAATCTGAGTTACTAAAACCTTGAAGTAGGACTGAACATTTGACTGGATCACATTATTGTGTTCCCTCTTGATGTGTCAATCTTTTTCAATTTTTTTTTTTTTTCTTTTTGCGTTACGCGGGCCTCTCACTGTTGTGGCCTCTCCCATTGCGGAGCACAGGCTCTGGACGCGCAGGCTCAGCGGCCATGACTCACGGGCCCAGCCGCTCCGTGGCATGTGGGATCCTCCCGGACCGGGGCATGAACCCGCGTCCCTTGCATCAGCAGGCAGATTCTCAACCACTGCGCCACCAGGGAATCCCCATCTTTTTCAATTTTGATACCAGTTTCCTTTGGTTATGAGAGGCCCAACCCTCCCTGTTATTTTACCACTCCTGGAAAGAAAGCAGAAGAAGCATCGTTGGACTTAAATTCTCATTGGACTGCTAAAGTTTTCAGATATGAGCTGTCCATCTTAAAGCGGCCCTTCCTTCTCTTCTCCTTCCCCTAATGCCTCGGCTGCTTTGTTGCCTTCTCTCAATGCCTATTGTAACGTTGAGATTCCTGAGTTCTCCTGGAGCTCAGAGATGGTAGAATAAGATGATACTCTAGTGGCAAGTAGGCAGCTACCTACTTACACGTTTGCTAGGAAGAATGAGAAGGAAAGATGCACTTCAAGAATGCATTTTACCCAGGGGAATCATAATGATAAGCCATAGCAGGCAATAGATGACTTCAGGATGAACCATCCATCTTTGTAGAAGGCATTTCAATGTGGTGAGGACAGTAGCTAAGAGAGCAACTGAAATTTTGAAATAGTGAATAGTATGCATCTGGGCTTTATAGTCCATGTTCTTATTTTATTATTTCCCCCCAAGATTAAAGCACAGGACACATATTTTATTTTATTTCAAAGAGTAGACTTAGACCAAAAGAATTTCTTTTGAGTTGTGTGAGAAAACGAGCAGAGAAGACAAAGAGTGAAATGATAGCCCATTACATCTCACTCAAACTGCACATTTCAGTAATGTCCTAAAGATTCATGAGGTTCTATTTGCCTATAATTGTGTTGAACTTATATCTGGATTGATGGCATGACTTCTCCAAAGTATAGATCAAGAAGATAAGCACTTCGACATAAATGAGAAATTGCCTACATGGTGAAATGAGACACAATTTAGGTTTGGAAAGCTTGGTTTTGGACTTTGTCCCTGACACTTACTGCCTGTGTGTTCCTATCCAAGTCACTTAGCCTAAGTGACACTATAAAGTAGAGGTAAAATAGGGACAATGTCTCCCTGAAGTTTAAAGTATTTAAAACATGTTAAAATTGAAGATAAATTTTCATACCTTAGGATTTAAGATATGACATAGTTAAATGACAATAGTCATCATGAAGTTTGTCATGTCTATGGTTATAATGTCATAAAGAAACAAATTTGATCTTAATAAATCAAACTCAGTAAACTCTAATTTTCCAACTTCAACGAATCTGAGGCTGTGGTGCCTCTATTCTCCTACATGGTGACTTGCTATTGATATTTTAACAGAGTTTTGAACGATTGAAATGCTTTAGACAATTCTTCAGAGATATCTAGTCCATGACTAGCAATCAATACAGGTTGTTATCTTTAAGTTGTCTTTACTATGGCTGGAACAAAACACCTCCTGACCCCACCTCCCACCCCATGAAAACTGTTGCCCATTCAAAGCAGTCTCAATGTTTACACACATGTCACCTAAATGTACTTTTCTTAAAACTTCTCCAGACAGAAGTTGTTTCAATTAAGATGTAGATATAGTAAATGTGCAGCTCTTGCCTATGGTGCGGGGAGCACAGTCGTATAAGGATGAAAGTAAAGACCTTTTCTTGCTCTCCTGGATGAATTCCATTGCATCATGGAAAGGAAAAGGTAGAAGACAGCTGCCTCTTTGGATGGAGAAAACATCTGGTTAAGTGTAAAATACATGGATTGTGCAATAAAGAAATAATTATGTATAAACATATCAAAGAGTAAATTAAGAATTGCTGAATTTGCAGGATAAAATTTAAAAGCTGCACCCTGGAGGACATGGATATCCCTTGACTTGGCCATAATTTTTATAGCATTTCTTCTATTTCTTGGTGATTTACTAGGGCAATCCCCTATTCCCCATATTTTTGGCTACCCCAAACTGCATATTTCACACATTCCAATTTACACCTCAAGAAGATGTTGTAAGCCTTCACCTGGCCACCACATTCCTATGAATAACTCCCAAGGGTGCTCTTAAGAGAGTGCTTGTGTGTAACAAATGGCACGTGATTTCTATTAAACAATTTTAGGAGATTGTGGGCCAGTATGTGCATAAATTTTTCATCAGTTCTTTCGCTATATGATTGTAGTGGCAGTTGCAAAAAGTGAAGACTTTTCCCCTGTCTCAGAAAATAAGAAAGGATAAAGCACAAGATTCCAGGACCAGGGAAAGAGAATGACTCAATTTCTTTTATGGTTGGCAGGTGGTACAACTCTACTCGTGAAGATCTAGAATCTAACAGCTTCTATGACTTTATGCCTTAATTACTCAAATTATACAGCTTCTTAAAGGGGTAGCTTCTTAAGCTTCTATAAGTCTATTTTCATTTCCTACGGGCAGACTGTTTCTTTTACATTCTCTCAATGAAGCATATGTTTGTCATATTAGTTTGTCAGTCAGGCAGGGTCTCAGCAGGAAACAGATGAATATACCTCAAATTGAGTCTTTTGGTAAATGTTTACTAAAGGGGCTATTTACAAAGATATGGACAGAGTATAAGGAAGCAATACAGGATGGGGCAGTACTCAGGAGAGAGTAACGGGGCAACACACACACTCCCCCTGAAGGGGTAGTTACCAGCTGCGAGAGAGGGAGAGAGATATTAAGAGAGAGAACTCTGCGCAAAGGGGAGAAGTTCAACTAAAGTGGACACAGAAGAGAGAGATCCGGGGTAATATATGCCCTGAATTTACCCTCCTCACTCTTACCCTTCAACTCCTACAGGTGCTGCCCTTCAGCAGAAGCAACAAGAAGTCAGTGATAAGTGAGGCTCCTGATGCACAGAGATCAGCCTCCCAGCCTCCGAGCCTCCCAGGGCAGGATGGAGGAGTGCAGAGAGTGGAGCTGAAGGGGCAAACTGAAGATATTCAGCACATTGTGTGAGTATGTTTTGATCTCCGTAGCCACTACCAACATGGCTGGGAGTACTGGCAGTGTCTTGATTACTAGACTGAGGAGATCCCCATTATAAGCTCATTACACACCCGCCAGAACTTCAAAAGTTGATAGTTTGGCCTGGGTAAAAACCAAGCATTTGAACTAGAGCTCTTTAGTCTTTGTGCAGTGAATACTTTATGGCAGTGTGCTGACTGTTCTTAAAGGTTCTTCCCTCCCCAGACCCATTCTCAGCAAAGTTCTGCCCTGCTCTGTCTACCTCTACTGATTACATCTCAGGATTCCCTGACTTCTAGCTTCTGGTTGAGGTTTGGGAAGCTCTGGCTATGCATATAGGTTTTATTTGTTTGTATTTTTCCTATATACTAGTAGACCTTAAGAGGTTAGGGGTTGTGTTTCTCTTTTGTTTCTTTCACAAAACCCAGCAGAATAAGGCTATATATATATATATATATATATATATATTACAGTGAAAAAGTGCTAAATAATTGATTGGCTGGAGGTTCATAAATATGTCTGAACTTACATCCCAAAGAAAACTTCAAAGTCAATTATGAACGATGCAGCAGGGAGAGATTTATTTTCCACTGTTATTCATTCATTCAACAAATATTAATTGACACCCCACCCACTCTGTGCCATTTCCTGTACTAGGAATTGCAGGTGGAATGGAGAATGAGGCAGACAGAGCACTTGCCTTGAAGGCACTTAGAGAATGACATGGTGATGAAGCGTGGGCTTTGGAGCCCAGCAGATGTGGGCCCTGGTTCAAGGCCTGGTTTTGTGTGTTGCTAGCAAACTTATATAACTTTCTAAAACTCAATGTTCTCCTCTGTTAAAATAGAGATATTAATATTTGATGAATTTTTTGGTGAGAATTAAATGAAATAAGCCAATTAAATCACTTGTGCGATTCTAGATACATAACAAGAGGTCAATAAATCTTAACTGCTATGATTATTATAGTGAACTGCATAGGGAGATTAAAGGGCATTAATGATGCCAGTAGTGTAGCACTGGCCTCAGAGGTGAGTGATTCCAAGGATTCAAGAAGCCATTTGGAAGAGGACTTATACCAAGATAAGGGACAAACCATAAAAGCTTTTTGGCCCAATAAGAAAACCTCAGTTCTCGGAGGGCAAGGCAATATTGAGTATGCTATGGTGTTTGTCACTAGGATTTGCCTGTCAGTCCAACCTTCTGGGCTCCATGTCTGAATCCTATGGTAAATGTGGATGGATGGGGGAGGAGGGTAGAGGAATATTTGCTATTTTTCTAATAGAATGAAACTCAAGGAGGGAGAGCAATATCCTTCCCAACTCTCACACTTTCCAGTTGGGACACTTTAGAGCCACACTGGAGCTCAGAAGGAGAAGATAAGATGCTACAAATAGGAAAGACAGCTGAGTATCTGGTGAAAATTTTGGTCGAAGTGTCGGTCACCATTGCTTGGAGGAAGCAGTGGTCATGACCCAAGGAGCTCAGCTGAAGAGGAGAAAAAGTAAGAGAAGAGAGAATAAAATCCAGTCATTTGGTACACATAGCAGACTGGCCCATAAATGCAGAAAAGCTGTAGAGATGCATAGAAACATCCAAGGAGAAAGAAATTACCAGAAACTTGGGGTCAGGACCTCTCAGAGGTAAGAGAGACCCATTCAGTTTTCCTTTTGCTAAAAAAAAAATACTAAAACATAATTTCAAAAGTTGTAAAATGCAAATAATAATTTTTAGAATATTAATAATAATGTAAAACTAATTCTGACATCCGCAAGTTAATTTTTATAAAAAAATAATATTTTAATAAAAAGTGATAATTCATAGATTACAATGATAATGGGGCCCAGTATTTGGATAGAGTTTTACAGTATCCTTTTCTTTCAGTCCTGTTAGTGTCCCTCCGGGATTATAGTAAATATTCATTCAGGTGCAACAACAAAACCCAACTTGGAAGTCTTATGAGTACGAAATACATACTAAATTGTCCTCCTCCCATTCTCTCTCTTCTCCTTCCCCCATGCCAGAAAGGGGCCCTAATTGTGGTGCTGAGGTAGATGGTGGGAACAAGAGAAGCTGTGGACACAGGTGATTATTGATTTCCACCCATAGACCACATTGGCCTGTACAGGTCACATCACACATGTGGTAGCCTGCAATACAGTTGGTGTTTAATGTCTCTACTCTCTTGACTCCCATTTACTTCTCAGCCTAGAAGCCTTGTCTACTTTCCCTATCACTCTCCTGAAATTCCTTTTATTAATGTGATGAGTGACCCAATAATTGGCAAGCCAATGACATATAATACTTGACTATTTTAGTCAACATTTTGATGCTCTTCTTTTCTTTGGTTTCTTGGATGTTCTTTTCTACATTCATAACCACTGATATTTTCTATTTATTTTGTCCTACCTCTTCCTCTGCCCTCTCACTATGTCTTCATTCCCTAGAAGTCCATCCTAGGCTCTATATTGTTCCAAATCTCTGCTATTTCCCTAAAGAACATTACTTAAACCAATAATTTAATAATCTCCTTTATTATTTTTTAAAATTTCAGATTTATTGAAGTATAATTGACATATAAAATTATAAGATATTTAAAATGTACCTCATGGTGATTTGATATTTGTATACATTGTGAAAGAATTCCCCCGTCTAGTTAATTCACACATCCATCACCCATTTATTTATTTTTTTGGTGAGAACACTTAACTTCTACTCTCTTAGCAAATTTCAATTGTACATTATAGTGTTATTAACTATAGTCACCATGTTTTACATTAAATTCTCAGAACTTATTTATCTCATAGCTAAAAGTTTGTGAGTTTGTACCCTTTTACCAACTTCTTCCTATTTCCCCCACCCCCTAGCTTCTGAAAACCACTTTTCCACTCTCTGTTTCTGTGAGTTTTTCTTTTTCTAAATTTAGATTCCACATGTAAGTGTTACTATGTGTACTTGTCTTTCTCTGTTTGGCCTATTTCACTTAGCACAATGCCCACAAAGTCCATCAATGCTGTTGCAAATGGCAGGATTTCCTTCTTTCTCATGGCTGAATAATACTCCACTGTGTGTGTGTGTGTGTGTGTGTGTGTGTGTGTGTGTGTGTATAAAGAATCACATCTTCTTGATCCATCCATCTGTTGATGGACACTTAGGTAGTTTCCAAATCTTGGCTATCTTGTGGACTGTTGGTGAGAATGTAAACTGGTGCAGTTACTATGAAAAATAGTGTGGCGGGACCTCAAAAATTTAGAAAAATAACTATCATATGATCCAGCAATCCCACTTCTGGGTATATATCCAAAGGAAATAAAAACAGGATCTCAGAGATATCTGCATTCCTATGTTCATGGCAGCATTATTTACAGTAGACAAGATATGGAAACAACCTAGGCGTCCATCAACAGATGAGTGGATATAACTTCTTTACATATGATTCACAATTCCACATTACATCTCCAAATCCAAATTTTTTCCTGAGCCCCATACTCACATATCCAACTATATTTGCCAACTGTTTTTTTACTGAAGTATAGCATTCTCAACAAATATTGGCATAAAAACCACTGAATTCCTTGTATTTTCATTTTCCTCCACACACAAAGCCACTTTTGAAACTTTACTCTCACGCTCCACAGTAAATTGCAGTCATAGGAACTCTACTTCACAATACCTTTCAAGTATGACAT
Organism: Tursiops truncatus; assembly: GCF_011762595.2. Taxonomy (NCBI): domain Eukaryota; kingdom Metazoa; phylum Chordata; class Mammalia; order Artiodactyla; family Delphinidae; genus Tursiops; species Tursiops truncatus. Next base: position 21,072,277 of record NC_047035.1, on the reverse strand, counting down.
TCTCCTGATTATTGTCTAACTTTTGAAAACTTGCACAGGCTTCTATTGGGCTCCCCCCAACACTCACCATACTGTCACTAGAATTAGCTTCTAATAAGTAAATAGGATCATGTAATTTTCTAGTTCCAAAAGCCACTCTTGACTACTGATTGCCAGTTGCCTGCAAAATTACATTCCAACTCCTTCCATGGGGATATAAGGACCTTGGCCTGCTATTCCCTGTAGAATGCTTTTATTCATCTAAGGAAATGCCCAACTGTTCTCCAGTAGACAGACCAATTGCCTTTTTTTTTTTGTGAAAACTTCCTAAACTGTCTCAGAAATGACTGTTTTATGTCTTTTCTATTCTTCCACACATTTCTTTATAATATCACTTTAAAATTTCCGAGAGTGTAATTTCTTGGTTTTCATATTTGGATCACCTGTTTGAGCCAGCACAATGCCTGGTGCCCTGGAGGGGCTCAGGATGCAGTTGAGTTATGGATGGATGAATGAATGGAAAACAGTGAAATGTGGGGATTGGTAGTAATTTGCTGCTCCTCTGCTAGGAGTGATGGGATTGGTATATGACACCCAATAGCTTTGGTTTCTCCTGACAGAAAATGTGGGGGAAAAAGATTTATAAGGAAACAGCACTCTCCTTTGCAGGGGCAAGAGATGGAGAAAGCAATGATATTTATCAGGGAGGCAGCCTGGTGTAGTAAATTTATGTGCCAGGAGAGAAGTGTGCCCAATCAGGCAGTCAGCGATGGTTTAGTCAATAACCCCAGAACTTGGGGTCAATTTCCACTGAGATCCTCAATTCCCACTGAGTTCCTTTGACCAGTGGACTGCTGTTCATCTTCATTATATTTCTGATTTACTTAAAATGTTAAAAACTATTAATTTAGTAATCACTTTACTATGCCTTCTATTTATAATAACAAACTAAGGCAGTTGACCTGAACTATAAGTTGTCATCTCTGTGATTTTCCTGGTTTGTTTTCCAAAGACAATATGCTATTAAAAAGAAAGGCATTCCTGTGTACACACAGGCATTGTAAGCTAACTCGGTTTTTGTGGATGGATGACAAATGATTGTAAACAAAGACAGTTCCCTCCACTAACCTTGACCCATGAAGGCCAAGAAATGTATTGTTCATTTAAATAAAATTCATTTTGCTGTCATATTAGTTATGCTTGAAAGTTTTATATCCAGCAGAGATTTTCAGGGACATGCTGTCCCTGGAACAGTGAACATGCTAATGCAGACAGATATTAGAACTGTAGAACAAACTTTAACCAGCATGGAAAATTAGTGCCAAGAGCAGAGAGGAGGGAGGATGGGAGAAAGAAGGGAAAAGAGAAAGAGAGGAGAAAGAAAGTGAGGAAGCGTAAGAGGGAGGGGAAGGGAAAGACAGAGGACTGTCTTTCTCTGCACTGTTGACTTATACTGATTCTTTAAAAGTAGTTTTAGGAAGTCAACCTTTATGGCAGATTGCATTATTTTCTATTTTTGCCAGATATCCATTTCTGTTCCCTAAGAAGATTATACATCTACACCCTGTCAAGACCCTGTGAAAGGTCTGAGATTTACCCTGCTTACAAACTAAAATTTAGCCTGTCACAGTTTCATGGATGCTGGCAGAAGACACAAGATTCCTAGGTCAGAGACAGGGGACTTAATTACTCCCAGCAATTTTGCTTCCTACTGCCTCCAATTTCCACAGAGGCAACAAAGAGGGGGTCCAAGATCAATGGTACACACCCAGTGGGTTCATATCCCAGATGAGGAACCCTAAGCTTAGTGAGCCCTCAGTTTTATAAAGGACCGTTAGCAAATCTGCCCAATTTTTGTGCTGGAGGGAGACATCTGACTGCCCTGGAAAATAAACAAATCTGCTCTCTACCCAGAAAGGAGATACTCTAAAACTGTTTATTGTATAACTGTCCTTGCAAAGATAGTCCTTTCCTCTATAAGGGTTTTTACAATTGTTTTTTTCCAGAGCTTTAAAGCTTTAAAATTGTAAAACTTGGTGCAAGCAATAAAGTTTTAATGCACACTAATTAAAGATAAGAGTAATGTATGTCATGTGATGCCTTTCAGTTTACCAAATACTTTCCTATGCATTATTGTGCTCAATCATGTATAAGGTCAATAATAATGAAGCTGAATTTATTCCAGATTTGTAGTTAATGACACATGTTGGTAGGAAGTGGGTCTACAATGGTCTACAATTATTATGACTGTATATATAGGGGTGCAGCTGGCAATGGAGGTTGTGGGAGTTATAACAAATTGTATGCGTGTGTGTGTTCCTCACCAGATCATTGTAAAACAAATGTTATGAATCATCCCCCTACATGCACTGTTGACTTTCTGTCTCTGTTCTTAATCAGCATTATTAAAACTGCATCACAGCAGGATAAGGTTGTGGATGTAACTTAGAATTAAGAATAGAGGTGCTAGATTTAAAACATAAATATAAAACATCAGAAATAGAAACTAAGATTAAAAAATACTAAAAACCTATCTCCGTGATTAACTTCCAGAGAAAACTGCAAGCTGAAGACATTTCATAGAGATGTCACTAGGCAGCTCATAGTTATCCTTGAGATTTTCCTTTCCCTTTGTCTGCAATAGAATCAAAATAAATGATGAATCAAAAATGCATAGACTATTAGTGTTGGAATGACCCTATAGACTCCTTCAGCCCAGTGAATCGCAAACATTAGTGCATGCCACTGGAATCAATTGAGAATCATTGGAATCAACAAAAACACAGAAGCCTAGGACCTTACTACCCAAGGATCTGAATTCTCAGATCCAGTCATTCTGATCAGACAAGTTCAGAGACCACTGTTTTAATTAATTTTATAGATAAAAACAATCTTCCCTTATAAAATCTCCAGTCATCATTTGTTACTATCCATTTCCGTTAGTCCTACCCTCATCTTAACTTTTGTTACCCCAGTATCAAAACAGTGACAGATGTTATTGGACAAATACTTGTTAAATTAATGATAGTTTATCTTTTACTTTGGGATTATTTTCAATACTGATAATTATTCCACCTCTAGCCAATCTATGGTATGCTGTTGATTAATATTTATTTAAAAAATGAAAAAAAAAACATAAGTAAGGAAGGCATTATTTATCTATTTGACAGATGAGAAAACTGAGGCAAGGAGATGTGACCTGCATTTTTCTTTTTGTTTTTTTTAACTGAGCATAATGAAAGAGCTATTACTTGAATTAAGAAATAGTATGTTCATGAAGACATAATTCATAAGCCCTTTGTATAATGTAGACATGTCACAACTATTATGCATCAAAAAATATGTTAAAACAGAAGGAAAATGGAAGATAGAGGAAATGGGAGGTTGTGTATTGTAGTGGTTAAGTAGGCAGAGATTAGAGCTAGACTCCTGGGTTCAAATCACACCTCTACCATGTCTGACCTTTAGTTGTGTGATCTCAGTATGTTTATTAATCTCTCTAAACCATACTTCTCTTCTCCATAAAATGACAATATTTTATTTCAGGGTTATTATCAGGATTAAATGAAGGTGATGTGTAAAAACTTAATGGATCATCTGGCAAATAGTAAACATTTAATAAATTTTACTTATTATTAATCTTTTCATCATCATCATCACTGTCACAAATATGGGAATATTTCAGATCAAGTTTTGCTAAGCTCAGGGTCAAAGAAGGACACTGTGTTTATTAATAGGACTGTGAGCTCTTATATGGGGTTATAATTTTAACCAAAAATTAGGAAAACAGGTATTATCTGGGTATATATAGAAAAGAATAGGGGAACAAGTTCAAGCTGCCTTGAACAAATGGTTTCCTTTCTGCTGAGGTACGTTCTAATACACGTACACTTGATTCTCTTGTCCAGGAGTATCTTAAAAATATCATGAACCATTTGGCAGTAGTTGTTCATAAATCCATACATTTAAATATCTGTCCAGTTTTAAACATATATAAGTGTGGTCATTTCTGTACACAGACTCTGAGATTCTTTGAATTGGAAATCAGGATACATCTCTTTTGCATATGAATATAATTGCATGAGTGCATTATAGAATTTAAGAAAATGTTATATTCATAAGCTCTTAGTAGATTAGCCTTCTGGCAACTTGAATTGTTTCTTTTGCCCTTCCCTGTCATTGTGAGCCATTCCATTGACATAAATACACAAATTAAGAGACATCAGTAGAATTGTAAACTGGTTTACTGAGGCTGTAAATCGGCATTGCCAGTGTCCATAAAACTTCATTGTCATTAGAGGGATCTCGCCATGTATCTAGTGCATTACATGGCTGCCCAGGTAAAGTCTCTGCAGCTGTGTGGTCAGACACTGTCAGAAAGATTCATGACTCCACAAAAGAAATCTCTCTGTCTTGTCACATGATTATACACCTCAGTTATCCTCTATAGAGGCTATTGTAAAGGGCACCAGCATATGTTAGCCAATTGTCTGAATAGTAGCTTAAATTTGGAAAGCACATTCCTTCAGAACTGTGTAAGTATTCCATCTAAATGTAGCAATAACAATAGTAAATATTTATCAGTAAGGCTTACTATGTGCTGGGGACTATAGAAGATTCTTTACAGGAATTATTTCATTTAGTCTTTATGGCAATGTATGAGGTAGATAGTGATAATATCCCCATTTTACAGATAAGGTTATTAAAACACAAGGAGGGTAAGCCATTTGCCCAACATCATACGCCTAATAAAAGACAATCAGGGGCTTCCCTGGTGGCACAGTGGTTGAGAGTCTGCCTGCCGATGCAGGGAACATGGGTTCGTGCCCCGGTCCGGGAAGATCCCACATGCCGCGGAGCGGCTGGGCCCGTGAGCCATGGCCGCTGAGCCTGTGCGTCCGGAGCCTGTGCTCCACAACGGGAGAGGCCACAACAGTGAGAGGGCCGCGTACCGCAAAAAAAAAAAAAAAAAAAAAAAAAAGACAATCAGAATTTGAACTCAAGCCATTTGTCCTGAAGCCCTAGTTCTTAAATATTAACTCTGTACAGTATTTTCATTCATATTAACTGTGTACAATTGATAAGACATCAGTAGTTTTTGATATTGCTTCTTCATTTCACTTAGGAAGAAAGGTTGGTCAAACAGTTTCTTATAATATTATGTTTGTCAGGCTAGGCTAAGTGGTGCTATAGTAAAAATCAAATCTCCAAATCTCAGTGGCTTATGGGGAAAGTGGTTTATTTCTCATTTACATTATAGGTCAGGTGTTTTCCTCAAATTATGGCTCAGGGTCTGGGCTACTTCTGTCCTACAACACTACCATGCAGAAAATCTTTGCTACCAGAGAGGGATAGCATGAAGGACACACACCAACTTTTAACTGCCTTTCTTGCTCATATTCCCATTAATGAAATTTCAGAACTATGGTATCAATCTAACTCCAAGAAGCCTGGAAAATATAGCTGTCCTGTGTGAAGAGAAAGAGGAGACCCTGTGGTAAATACATTGTTTCTCTATAAGTATCAGATCACAGCTCTTTCTTATTCCTTTAGTTCATTTTCTTCAAGCTCGCCCCATTGCACAGAAGAAAACCATAGATGTGAGATTTCTGAAAGTACTGTTTAAGGAAATTTTGAAACCAATACATTTATTGCATTATGCTGAGACCGTAAATGGATATGCCAATTTGCACACATAAATAATAGAATGCCAAGCATTCTCAATAACATCATTTATATTAAAACTTCTGTGTGTATATTAGATATAAAGATGGGAAATCATGCATCAATAATTAATTACAGTCTTGGTTAGGAAAGGAGTGGGTTCGTTTTAATTAAAGTTGACTGCTGAACAACACAGGTTTGAACTATAGCGGTCCACTTGTATGTGGATTTAAAAAAAAAAGTGCAGTCATAATATACAATCCGCTGGTTGCTTGAATCCGTGGATGCAGAGCTGCAGATGTGGAGGGCTGACTACAAAGCTATACTTGAATTTTCCACCATGCAGAGGGTCGGAGCCCCTAACCCCCATGTTTGTCAGTGGTCAACTGTACTAGTTTCTCCTTAGTTACCTATATGTGTGTACGGGAATGTGTGTATATGTGTGTGGCCTCATCTCACTAGTGCAGTTAATTGAGGCTGGCAAGTGTACTTTATTTTCATTTATCTGAAACAGCTTCTCTTTTATTAAGGTAGCTGCTGTTATTAGAGCATGGAGGGAAAGAAGATAAGCTGTTTTTGAAGAAACCTTTTCTTTAATCATGGCTCCTCCCCACCTGTACTCTAAAAGAGGTAGAATTTACCATTCATTCTCTTCTTTGTGTCTCCAGTGTATCCTGTTCATTCTTCTATCAGAGCACTGCATAGTTTCTGAAGAAATGATGGATACATTGAAGCACACAAGAAGAGCGGTATATTTAAGTACAGTGTAAGTGTATATGTATTTAAGTATGGATGACTGTGCTTGACTCATGGATTTAGGAGTCATCAATTCATCTGTGATGGTTGAAATTATGTGTGTGAGTGAACCCAAGCAAGAAAAGCATATGCATGGCATATAACAAGTTCAGGATGAAGTGAGGACTGGTCTAGATTTTCACTGGAAATGAAGCAGCTGAAATGAAGAAGTAGAGCTATATAAAAATGACAATTTGAAGGAAGAATAACTTATGAATGTAACACAGAATGACAAAAGCAAAGACAGCTGTTTAAATAAAAAAAAATCTGTATCTGTATTGAGGAAAAGCAATCTTAGAAATTAGTAAGATTGTTTTTCCTCCATAGTTATACTGAACTATTGAGAAAGATTTTATGAATTCTATTTTCTTTGAGAATCTGTCTTCCCTTGAAAAAAAAGTAACAATTTAAAGAGTCTTTCCTTGCTTGAAATTCATCTCGTTGCTTTTCATTATAACTTTTCTTCTCCCATGTTGCACCAGAAATGTAGACACTTGAATGTATCGCCTCTGACTAGTAGAGCTAATTTTTCAATTTACATAAATAAATAACCTGCCAAAACTAATTACTTCTCTTCAAAATCTAAATACATTATTTCTCCTCTTTTGCCAGTCTGTCTTGTTTTAATTATTTTCACATCAGTTGTCATTTTAGAAGCTGGTTTAGACTAAAAAGGGATAATCAGATGTGTCTTACTGTTTTAATTTGGCTAATTAAGACTGCTGCTTTTGTCTGGGTGTCTGGAGGCATACATTTACAGCTTGTTCCTAGTTTGGGGTGTTGGGAGGAAGTGCAATCAAGAAAAACATTAAAATAGTCGTATATATTTATTTATATTTACATATTATTAAGTGATCATTATTGCTCCTTTCCTTGCTTCCCAAACCTTGGTCTCCAATGCCCTAAGGACATTACAGGCAAGCCAAGGAAAGCTGGTCGAATCTTTCTGTTCTAATAGTTCATTATTCCAGAATAAAGAATGCCTCAAATATTGCACGTGAGATTTCTAAATCCTCTTTATGGTTTGAATCAAGAAAATTGTGAACGCAGCATGTGACTGCTCTTGGAAAGCAGATGGTTAGCTGACTAACCACACAATTCACTGGATGTAATTGCCTGGTTATGAGAAAAATTATACAGCAACACCTGGAAAGTGCAGAGGAAGAAGAAACAGGTGGAAAAGGAGTTTTCTTTGTATCAACAATCTAGTTATTGCATCCGAGGCGCTTAAATTTGTATTCTTCAGAGTAGTGCCTACTTGGATTTATATAGCAACACTATCTTCCGAATTGATTGTGGGTTTTGTTTTTTCATACTTTTGTCTCATTTATCTTTACTACATGGTTGTATAAAAGGAATTGACCATCTTAGAATTCTTATTACCACTGAGGCTACTAAAATACAGTGAATTCATTACTGACCCCAAATAATGCAGTTAATGAGATCTTGTGTCCTATCTGCAAAACTAAGGTATTCCTTGAAGTTTTTAATGATCTAAGGCAGATGTTCTGCTTGCAATGGTGGATATATAAATATATATATGTGTGTGTGTGTATATATATATGTATATGGAGAGAGAGAGAGAGAGAAAGAGAGAGAGATTTTTTTCTATTTAAGTGCAACGAAGATTAAACCCAGTGCAGGGTACATATTATTTTTGAATAAAAAGAAGTTTAGGAAGAGGAAGTTATATTTCGATTGATTTCCTGAATTAACACAAGCCAAGTCTACTGTTTAGGTGAGATGTCTTTAATTATAAGAGTAGTTGCTACAGAAGTGTACCATAATGATCAGTTTACATGTCCACCTGACATTCAGTTTATGAGAGTATTTTAAGTAATTTAGTATTTTTTGTCATAGATGCTTTACTTCTTGATTTTATATTTGTAAAACATCTTCCTTCTGTTTTTGCAAGTACCTGATCGGGACATTCTTTACACTAGGCAGTTCTTGAATCTAGTCGGCAATGTTGGTGCTTAGGAACAAATTAAAGTGACTCTTTGGTAGCACATCAAACAAATAATGAGAAGAATAGTGTTTATTGAGTGGCTACCACATGACAGGCCTTATTCTTGGTGCTTCATAGGTATTTTCTCACTTAAACCTCAGATAAATCTGTAAAGCGATATCATCATTATTATTAATATTATACTTTTATACATGAGCTACCTGATACTCAGAGGAGTTACATGACTTGACAACACTGACACATTTAGTAAATCATGCAGCCAGAATCTGAACTCACAGTCTGAAGCTGGAGGCACAGACCTCTGTCATTCTGCCTTCCATGTGCCCAGGATCCCAAGATGGAACCCATGTTCATCACATTCAGCTCACCCAGTAAAGAATTAGAAGAGCCAAATGCAATGCTTTCTTGAAAAGCTATAGACTCAGTGAAATTCCTCTATCTAGCCTTTCTTTCTAAATACCATCAAAAGAACCTTTGGCCCTTTTTTTTATCCTTCATAATTAAAAAAAAAAAAAAGTCTTGTAGGTCAAAGAATATAAAAAGGAAGAAAAGAAAATGGTAGACAGAATTAAACAGTTCATTTTCATTGTTTCAAACTTTTAAATTTTATCTTCTTTAATTGACAGCATCTTGAATTATTGGCACTTCTGAGCACTTTATAAATTATATATAAAAATTTAGAAAGGTTTTCAGTCATTTTCATACACACAGACCAAGTGTAATAAATTTTAGATAAGTGTGTTCCCCTTCGTCTCTTTGTAGTCTATGGCTTCAAGATGCACAGTGTTGGTTGGACTGTGAATCCTAGTGTTTAAGAATTTTCTTTAAGGTAAAATCTTGAGTCGCATACAGGTATAAAATGAACACAAGTTAAAGATTTTATTTAACTCTTTTAATGAGGGAATCAGACAGATGTTCAAAACAGTCAAAGATGTACAAATTTATATGAAATAAAGCAATGGTGAAATAAATTTACAAACAGAAGAAAACTGCTTGTCTTCTTTCCACAAGTGGAAAAGGGACTTCAATTTAACTTCCCCCAGAGGGAATTTATTTGCATTTCTATAGACAAGATTATTCTGCATTGTTACTCCTTGTCTACAATATATAGAGTTGTAAAACAGCTCAAAGGCAATGAAAAGCTGCAATCAGATAACCAAGAATGGTGTGCTCTAAACAATTCATAGTTTTCTTAACACTGGATGAACTTGTATTTGGACACCTGAGGCTGTCCACATGCAAATGGTAGAGATGAGATTACTGGTACTCAAAATAATCCAACAGAGACTTCTGCCAAAGCAATCTCTCAAAGGAGTACTTCTGCAGGAGAACAAAAGGCAGATACAAAGAGATTGCTGGAAAGTAAAGGAGTTTTCATATAGAGAATTTAAGATGAGTATAAAAACTGCAAGAGAAAGATGACCAAATGCTATTTGCATGATAAATATCAGCAAGGCCTACCTGATACCTGATTGCAACCATGGCGTCTGAGGATGTCCATTCAAGAGCAAAGAAAATTGGTCATGATCAGAAACTTTATCTTTGAAAGTTTTTGGTATACTGTTACTTGTTGGAAGATCATTAGGTAGAAAGGTCATTAGAGAATGTCTGGCAAATAGGAGAAACAAGGGGGTCATTTATGAGGCAGAATGTAGAGTCATGCTTCGCTGCTGATGACTTTCCTTTGAAATGTGACATCAGTAGATGACATCCTAGCAGTACCTACAACACAATGTTAGGAAATACAAACAGTGGCTTCTGTGCTATCTTTTCTGAATATGTCACATGAGGCAGAAGCATGGCAAAGCTTGATATTTTTGTACTTGTCTATCGGCAGCTTTGAAGGAAAGATTCACTTTTAAAGAGGGTCAGGATGAGGATGGCTCTGACAATCCCACACGGATCAAATTTGATTCTTTGGACCTGTCACTCCTCACACAGTATTGTTCAGGCTCTCACTCATGGACACAGAATCAGTTTTCTAGAGAAGTGAGACAGAATTCTGGGCTGATTGCTCCTCTTATTTAGAAGAGAATGAATATCTTCTTTTAAGGATATAAATGTAAAAGTAAGATATAGACAAATACAATTAACACACGCTATATTGCTAAAAAATATTTATTAGTAATTCTACTTAAAGCAACTGCTAATAAATATATTGGTTAAAAGGCCTGCTGAACAGTCAGATCATCTTAAGCTCATTCTAAGAAGCAATATGTATTTTCTATTTAATTTGAGGTGGACAGGACCAAGTAATTTTTTAGTGCCAAAGCATGGCAAATTGGCTTTATTTATGAGATATTACTTTCTGATTACACTGATGTGATAAACAGTAGCAAAGAAATCTTTCTGTTTCAAGGGCCATAACAAGTCTCTTTTTTACACAGTTTGGGCAGAAGAGGGATGACTTTTGACCATATTATTCCACCCCATTCCTCCTCTGGTGTTACCTTCAGGGTGGCCTCTGGAAATTGAAATCATCTGTATTAGTGTGCTTCCAGAATATTCTCTCCTTCTCTGGGGACAGAGGCAAAAGGAAAAAATCTGTCCACACGCACTTAAAGATGTAAATATTTTAGTAGTTCTCTATTTGCAAACTTCACCTTAGTTAAAAAGTGGAAGCTTTTACACCATTTTATTTCTCTGAATGGTTTTCAGTGAAAACAGCATTATTTTTTAATTACTTCCATTTTCAGATTGCTTCTTTCCTCCACTGGCTCCCACTTTAGAGTCTCCCTTAGCGTATAAATGTCTCGTAGATGAACCTCATCCACTCCACTCTGCTCTACCCTCTGCATCTGTCCTACCACAGTCAGAGAGTGGGGTAAACGGAGGAAGGTATGCAGGAGTGGAAAATTCCAGACTTGGCCAGTTAGAGATATGGCAAAGCCAAGCTGGCTAAATTGGGCAGTCTCCCATACAAGCTGGTTGCAGTATATCTTGTCTTGGATTTTTGTATTAAATGTTTGTTTTTTACCTTTCACTAGCTATGCAAGTCACCTTTGAGTTACATCTGAAATCAGTTTTGCTTACTTCTGCTTTTTTTTTTTAATAGATTTTACTGTACTTGTCACATTTGAAAACGTATTGTTATTGTTCAGAGCTTTTAGACTATGAGCAAAAAAGGACTGCAAAATGAAGTCGTAGCTGTTCTGGAGGTATTCAATCTTTGGGATTTCATACTGGCTTTTAGAAATCTGGCTATTGACTAGCCTTCCTGGATAAAATATTCACTGAAACTCACTTACAAAACACAACTCTCACAATATAAGCATAGCTATTGAGGTTTGAGAATATTTCTTAAGGTTTCATAAAATCTCTAGTAATGTCAAATATTCTTCAAGGTTCTTATTATCCTGGTTTGTGCAATAATGAATTCTATAGATAAAAATATCAGTCTTGGTAAGTAAGTGTTAATAGTCACAAGTATTGCCTTTACAATTTAAGTTTTTTGGACTTCAAAGACATTTTAACCTCTTTTCATGCAATCAACTTCAGATACAATGGCATTTTTGTAAATGGAAACCTTCTTGAGGTATTTAAGAAAATGTGAATGTAAAAATCATGGAATATGGAACTATATATCTTATATACCTCCCTCCTATGAATGCATGTAGCAAGGAAATACCACTTGGATTCAGGAAGACATGGGTAAGAATTCTTCTTGGCTTTATAACTTCTATTGATTAAAGTTGCTTGAACTTTAATTGAATTTTCTATAAGACTTCATTTTTTAAAATGTTTCCTTCTGCCTGAAATAAGTATTGTGTATTTTTCCATGTTCTTGAGGTTGTGAGAGGTAAACCGATAGCATATTTTAGCTCAATACCCAGGATAGAGTAAATAATAAAAGACACTGGTCAGTCTGGGCCATATGAAGATATGGAAGTGGGGTGGCAGTGGCTGGATGTAGGGGTGGCCTCAAGTCCTCCTGGGGCGCAGTGTAAAGCTTTCCATGTTTCTAATTTTAATAAAGTTTGCCTTAGTATTATTATGAGAAAGAATGTTTCAGAAACGTTTCAAGATGACATTACTATGTATGGTTGTATCGTTTTTAGGTTTTGAATTTTATTCTACTTCTTACCTAGATATTACATTAGAATATCTACCGTAAAAAGATCCAATGGGTGCATTAATGCCAAAACGTACGGAATCCATTTGGTACTTGAAGACCAACTGACTGAAAATGTAAAGATTCTAAATAATATCCAGGTTTTTCAAGTAATCCTGATGATATAAAGAGGTGAGCTGGAAAGAGTTGTCTGAACTGAAGCTCAAAGTTTATCCAAGTTAAAAAGCAAACAGACAAACATTTTTTAATGGATGGGGATGTTTGGTTTAAGAATGGGTAAGGGCCTGAAGAGAGAGATGTTTTCTCATCTTGAAGATCTGTGCAGACACGGTTGCTCTCCAGTAGCCACTCCCCCTTCATCTTTGCTAACAGAATCTCAGTTTTGAATGAGCTGGAAATGGGCCCAGGTGCAGTCACTAGATGATGCTTGATCTTTCCCACTTTCCCAGGGGATGCTTCTAGAGATGGATGTGTGACACTGTTGGGATAAGTGAGACCTAATTCATTATCGGCTAAAGGGGTTATGACAGGGGTCCCCAGTCCCCAGGCCATGGACTGGTACCAGGCTGCAGCCTGTTAGGAACCAGGACGCACAGCAGGAAGTGAGTGGCAGGTGAGTGAGTTACACTTCATCTCCTGCTCCCCCATCGCTGGCGTTACTGCCTGAACCCCCCACCCCCGGTCCCCCAGTCTGTGGAAGAATTGTCTTCCACAAAACCGGCCCCTGGTGCCAAAAAGGTTGGGGACCACTGGGTTACGAGGAAGGCTTTTACTTTCCTGATAGAAGGGTTAGAGATGGCTGGCATCACCATTTTCCCCTTTCTCCCTGAACAGTGATGTGACTTTTTGGAGCTGAGGCAGCAATTTTTCAGCCTTCCCTTACCAGCACAAGGCTGAGAGCAAGCCCGTGGAGGATAAAGGAGTATAGAGAAATCGTCTTAGCCCTACAGGATATCACAGAGCTCCTGAAACAACACCAGCAACTGCCTGCTCAGGGGCAGGTGGTATATGAGGACAAGAAAACCCATTTTTTTTTAAAGCCTTTGTTAGTTGAGTTTCCTGTTATGTGTACATAAGAGTAATCCTAAATTATACAGACTCTAATGCCCTTCTGATTTTTAAATCAAAATAAAATAAATCCCATAAAGATTTTTTTTTTTTTTGCAGTACACGGGCCTCTCACTGTTGTGGCCTCTCCCGTTGGGAGCACAGGCTCCGGACGCGCAGGCTCAGCGGCCATGGCTCACAGGCCCAGCCGCTCCGTGGCATGTGGGATCTTCCCGAACCGGGGCACGAACCCGTGTCCCCTGCATCGGCAGGCGGACTCTCAACCACTGCGCCACGAGGGAAGCCCCTAAAGATATTTTATAAAAATTCACAAAGTATATTTATACCCAGAAACTCATTTTTGGTCCTAACAATAGACCTCAGAAATAAGTTATCCTGTCAATTTTTAAAATAGGAAATGTAAAATTAGTGATATTTAGGGAATTTCTCAAAATTCCAAAGCTAATAATGGCAGAGGTGGGCTGAAGCTGTTGGAGTGGGTCATGGAGAGGACATGACTGCCAGTTGACCTGAGAAGTAGACCCAGGCGGTCAAAGGCTCCACACCCCCTCCCCTGTCCTCGGAATGTGCGCTCTGCCCAGTGTTCCCACAGTGGGAGATACTTTCAAGGATGCATCCTTGAGAGAGCACTGTATTGTTGAGACCATCTGGATTGGATATGTGACTAAACCCTGTTAAGGCCTCTATATAAGCTTTTAAGATTCTGGTGAGTGTGTATGGAAATCTACTCCTCTTGGGGCCATCTATGACAAGCCTCGTATGTAAGTTCCTTTGATTATTAAACCTGCCACCTACCAATCTGGAGTGGTCTGCCACTTTCTTCAGTTTCTCCTTGCCCTCTGTGTATGGGGGGCCAGTTTTGAATTTCACCTGGGGAACTCCCCAGTTTGCAAACTAACAGAAATCTGAATTTTCTTTTGCCAAGACCAGTGCCCTTTCTCTAATGCTTTACTGAGTGCCATAATATACTCTTACCATTACTGGGATGTCATGGTAACATAGAGAAAACAGTTTTATATCTAACTCTCTCCTGTTTTTTTATTCATACATTTATATTTTTACTTATATATGTGGGGCATGAAAGGCTCTCTCCAGCTTTCTGAATGCCTTTCTATTTAATATATTAAAAGAAAATAGGATTCTATTTTGTTAGCTTATAAGTAATGTTCTTAGGAATATTTCTGTCCTGCCCATTATGTTTAAGGAACATAAGGAAAAAAATAGAGTGCAGCTGAGCAATCCAAAAAAATTAAGAACTTTGTGGCTTCTTTCCTTCAAAGATATGCACCAAAGTAAGCAGTACAGGCTCCATGACCAAAATAACATATTTATAAAAGATCATGAAAATGGCCTATTTATCAAGGACAAAGGTTTGAGGAAATATATCCCATGAACTCTGGAGTCATTCAGAGCAAACCCATTTAAAATTGGAAAAACTTAAATCTGAAGGAGGATGTTAAATCAATTCTGATACATTAAAATGTAATGACATATTGATGGCCATTTGCTATGTGCAAAGCAGTGTGAGAGGGTACGGTACTGGTTAAGGTAGAAATGGTAATTATAGAGTTTACAGTTGATGAATTTTGTGTTATTAGGTCTATGAGCTCTGGCATCATAGAGTTCTGTCTTTTTCAGTGCATACGTATTTTGGGTTATTATCATTTGTTATCCCTTTTATCATTTTAAATGTTCTTCATCCATTATTCTGTACCTTGAAGTCTACTTTGTTTAATATTAACATAGCCACTCCAGCTTTCTTATGCTTGCTGTTTTCATGAGGTATCTTTTTCTATTCTTTTATTTTCAAATTATTTGGCTTTTTATATTTAAAGTGCTTTTCATGTAGAGAGCATACAGCTGGATCTTGATTTTTACCAATATATAATTGTAACAATTTATGACTTTTAATTGACATATTATTTTACTTATATGTAATGTAATTACTGATAATTTAAATATAGTATTTTGCTATTTGTTCTCAATTTTTTCTTTTATGCTTTGACCAACTGTTGCTTCTTTCCAGACTTTGTTGGAGTTGTTTGGCATTTTTTAGTAGCCCATATTATTTGTCTGTGGGGTTCTACACCACCTATTTTATTAATGATGGCTCTAGGGCAGAGCTTTTCAATCAGGGATGATTTTGCCCCCACAGGGGACATTTGTCAATGTCTGAAGACATTTTTGGTTGTTGTAAATTAGCGGGGGGGTGGGGGTGGGGGTGGGGGCTGCTATTGGCATCTAGTTGTTAGAGGCCAGGGATAATGCCAAGAAGCCAACAATGCATTGGAGAGACCTCCAAAACAAAGAAGTATTCCACTCAAAATATCAGTTCTGTCAAAGCTGAGAAACCCTGCTAACAATACACATTCTAAAATTATTAAAGTCAATTTAGAGTCAATATTGTACTACTTTACACTTCAAACTTCATACCTGGCCCTTTACATTTCCTATATAATATGTCTTTTTATCTGACTGCTTTTAAATTTGCTCTTTATCTTTAGTTTTCGACAGTTTGATGGCCTTGGTTTGAGGCTATATTATTCATATCATCAATGTACTTGTTTTCTAAAACAATATAAAAAGACTTGATAATTAGGCTAGGTCCTCTCTGTTATGGTTTTGTCAATTTCCCTTTGTATTTTTAAGTTTAAGTTTAGTTGTGCTTCTTTCTGTTTTCTTTCATGCTGTAAATAAAGGTTTATACAGATTTTTTTTTCTGCATCAAACTTTTTACAGTGGAATGTTCTTTCTTTGTGTCCTTTAAATGATTTTATTTTCAATCTGCCTTGATATTAGTATTATAATTTTAAAATTATACTTTTTTTGTTTGCATTTAAATTACATAGATTTACACCTTTATTTTTAACAATCTTTCCGATGACTTTCATTTCTGATCTTTTTCTCTCCATTCTTGATGATTTTTTTAAGCCTTTTCCCTAAATACAGTCTGCACTGTATTTGGTTGAAAGTTTTAACATATGATTAACACTGTTTCCTTCTTTTAATATTGATAAAGAATATATATACATCTGATAATTTGTTTCAAGTTTGGTGGTGGAAACTTGCTTTTATTCTTCTACTTCTTGAAATGTGTATTGTTAGAATTTAAAAACTTGAAGGGATCCTAAAAAGATAATCTCATGTAGTATCTATATCATGGGGGTTATTTTTGAATTAAATAAGTTAATACTATCGTCCAACCTTAATAGTAGATACTTCTTACTAATAACAGTTCCTTCTTCCCTTCCACCTATTCCTCCTCTCCTTCCTCATTATTATCATTAATAAATTATGGTTTCCAAATACTTTTCTTTGTAAAATCACATCTCCAAAGAGACTTCCGATGGTCCTAATATCCCCCGATGGCAGTGATTCTAAAAGGGGAGTGTTGCCACATCAAGAATGATACTAGAATCTGATGGTGAAGATTCTGATATATGTCCCTTAGAAGTGCACTGTCTTCTCTAGCTGACAATCTGCTTCAATTTTGTCTTTTCTTTTGAGAACATTAAGCATTTGACAAATGAATTATCTTCTTCAGCTCTCAGAGATGGTTAAATTGTGGCATAAAATATCCAGATCTCTAGTGTTGCTTCTCTCATAAGGTGGAACCAACATCATACAGCATTAATGATTTTGGAGCCAGGAGGAAAAGAATAATATTCTTGTCCAAATTTCTCACCTTACAGATGACTGGACCAAAACCCACAGTGGCTAGTGGACTTGTCTTACCTGATAAACTCACTCATGATGAAGTGTAGAGAAATATTAGTTATTTTTTCCCCAGAAGTTTATCAAAAAGAATGTACTTAACAGGTAACTAGTTGCTTGTAGAAATGCTCAGGACAATTTTTTAGAAAAATATAAATTGCAAACCATTGAATCAATAAGAAGTTTAAAACCCAAGAAGACCAATTTTTGCACTCCCTCAAAAAAGTTAAATTGTAGATAAGCTATTTCTATTTTATGCAAACTGTTCCAGAGGAAATAAAAAATGTAAAACTACTCACATACTTCTATAATAGTAGTATAATTCTGTGTCTCAGTTGGAATACTCTAGAAGTAAGAGCCTAAGCCAAAACTTATGTGCTAGTGCTCTATTGAGAATATAATACCAGGGAAACCAAGGATAAAGGGAGAAGTGGGAAAGAGATAAAGCAAATTCAAGGTGGCGTGCTACTAGGCTTGCCCCGCCTCAGTACAATCCGAAAACAATACTACTGTTTGCTGGATTGCACTGGATGTTCTTAGACTGGCTGACTGAAGCTACTGTGTCTGGGAGCAGTCCTTTATGGGGAGGAAGGGGAGCTCTTATGCCTTCCCAGTCTTTCCCAGCTCCTATCTCTCATTAGTTAAAATCCTCTCTATTGAGCCTTTAAGTCCTCCATACTTGTGGTTTTTCTGGCAGTTGCTGGGGTTCTTAGAGCTTCTGTGAATGTGGCCAGGTCAGATCTGAGTGCTAGAGCCGCTGCAACTTCTACGAAGGTGGAGGTGATGAAGCCATGTCAAAACACAATATTTGCTCCTGGAGGAAAGGAGGCAACTGATCCTGTTAGGAGGTGAGACAACTGCCATGGAAGCCAGGGCCTTATGACCTTGGATCATTTTGACCTCTTCCTGGGTCCTTATGCAGCTTTTATGGTCATAATGCCACAGAACTAGCAGCTCAAGTGCTATTCTTACAAAGGAACATTGATGCAAAAATGTTTTATGAAGTATAAGCAGAATGACTCTAATAGTAGAGTAAAATTATATCACGATTAGGTAGTATGGAAGTTTTTTAAATGTCTGCATATTCTTTGATACTTCTTCCAATGAGGAGTTGGGCTTTGTGTCTCCTTCCTGGAATTAAAGTGTAGAGAGGTGGGAGGAGCTTGTGACTGTTTTGATAAAAACTGTATATGGCAAAAGTAAAGCTGTATTACTTTCAGGGCTAAGTCATAAAAAGGCAAGAAGCTCCTACTTCTCTTGGGATGTTTTCTCTGCGGGAAGCCAGTTGCTATGTAAGAAATCCCCAAAACTCTGAAGCTATCGTGACGGAGAGAACACATGTGGGTACACAATTAATAGTCCCAATTCAGTTCAGCCTTACTGTCGTCGCCCTAGACTTGGAGTGAAACATTTTTGGAACCTCCTGACTAGCCTATCTGCCAGCTGAGTACAGCTCAGCTGATGCCACAAGGAGCACAGGAATTGCCCAGCCAAGTCCTGCCCAGACTTTCAGCCTACAGAATTGGTGAGTATAATAACATGCGGGTTGTTTTTTTGCCACTATGTTTGGCATTGTTTGCTGTTCAGCAGTCATAACTGGAATAGGTGGGTTTATCTCAGGAAAAAAAGATTGGTATAATGGTAACAGATTAAATGAGAAAGTCTATATCATTAATTGATGGATGCTGAGAAAATATTTGATGAAATACAATATGCAATACCAATTTCAAATAAAACAGCAAGCAGGGTAAGTATGGAAGGGAGTATCTTTAAAATGTGACAGAATGAATAAAATAATTGTAACAAATATCAATATTTCATATTTATGATATACTAAGATTTCTCCTTACTATGATCTGAATGTTAGTGTCCCCCCAAAATGCATGTGTTGAAAATTAATGCCCAAGAAGATAAATTTAGAATACGGAGCCTTTGGGAGGTGATTAAGTCCTGAGGATGGAGTCCTCATTAGTGCCCTTTTAAAAGAGGCCCCAGAGAGCTAGTTCTACCCTTCTACCATGGAAGGATACAGTGAGAAGTCTAAGACCCGAAGAGGGCCCTCATCCAACTGTGCTGGCACCCTGATCTCGGACTTCCAGCCTCCAGAACTGTGAGAAATAAACATCTGTTGTTTATAAGCCACCCAGTCTATGGTATCAGCCTGAGAAGAAAGAAACTGTCCGTTAATAATAATTTTAAAGAAATACTAATAAGTAGAAAAAATCAGTAGAATAGCGAGCCATTTTCAGAAAACAAAAGGCAAACTGTCAATCAACATTTAAAAGATGTTAAACCTCATTACTAGTTATGTAATTACAAATGAAAACTCCAATGATATAGCAATGTTTTACCCATCATTTTTGAAAATTTTAAATTATGGATGATAATCAGTGCTCATAAGAACTTGGGTGGACAGGTACGCTTATTCTCATCTGGCAGAAATGTAAACAGCTACTGTTATTTCAGAAAATGATTTGAGAAACATTTTTTTAAGGAGAAGAAAATGCACACAGCCTTTGAAGTAACAGCTCTACTTCCAGCAATTTTCCCTGCAAGGAAAAAAATAGTGTGTGTGTGTGTGTGTGTGTGTGTGTGTGTGTGTGTGTGTGTGTACATTCATAGCAAGCACTTTTTGTATAATGACAAAATACTAGAAAAATCTAAATAATGTTTGTCAAGAGAGAAATAGCTGAATGATTTATGGTAATGCAGAATACTATACAAAGGCTTAAGATAGAAAGACAGAGATGAAAAGGTATTTAATACATTGTCAAATAAAATGAAAGTAGAACAATATGCATAAGTCCATCCAAAATCATCCTAATTATGGACACACCTCAGAGACATTGTGAGTTTGGTTTCAGACCACTGAAATAAAGTAAATGTGACAATAAAAGGAATCACATGAATTTTTTCACTTCCCAGGGCATGTAAAATTATGTTTACACTATACTATAGCCTATCGAGTGTGCAGTAGCATCATGTCTAAAAAGACCATGTACATACCTTAATTAAAAAATACTTTATTGTTAAAAAATGCTGTCATCTCAGTCTTCAGTGAATTGTAGTAGTAACATCAAAGATCACTGATCACAGGTCACCATAACAAATATAATAATAATGAAAAAGTTTGAAGTATTGCTATAATTACCAAAATGTGACACAGAGACACGAAGTAAGCAAATGCTGTTGGGAAAATGGTGCCAATAGACTTAACTCAATGCAGGGGTGCCACAAACCTTAAATTTGTAAAACAAATGCAGTATCAGCAAAGCGAATAGAGGAAAGTTCAATAAAGCAAGGTATGTGTGTGCTTGTATATATATTTCATATTCATAAATATGCCAGCAATTATCTGAAAGGAAACACTGTATATTCTTATCAATGTTCACTTTTGGGGAGGATGGTATTAGATTGGAGAGTTTGGAAATAATGTGGAAAGGAATGTTTTAAAGACTTTTACTTGAATTTTTGTTTAATGAGCATACATAGAAATGTCATTTTATAATTAAAAATTTAGCAATCCAACAAACCAAACACAAAAAAAGAAAACCCATAAACTTTGTGATACAAACACATGGATGGTTAGCTACAGTGACAGTCCATAACTCAGGCCCCTGGCTTTGTCTTCTCAGGTTTCCTTACTGCTCCACAAGGTTATGGATTCTAATTGGGATAAATGCGTTTTCTCCTCATTTGGCTTTGGTGGAATGAAGACTTGAGCACATTTATATTATGATTATATTATGATACCAGCATAGCTTCTCAGACAAAAACACGTTCAAGTCCCTTCAATTTTGTAGAGAACAGAAACATTTTTTCTGTTATTTTGCCTTCCCTTGCTGCTCATGGGCCATGGGCCATTTAAATAAAACAAAACATTTTTTGTTTGTTTTATGTCAGATAATGTTTCTATTATGTCACATTTTTTATTCTGCCCTTAGTCTGCTTTCTCAGCCCACACTGATCCTGCCAAATAGTCTACAATGAGTGTTTTAACTGAGACTACTTCAAACACAGAGCCTTCTGTGTGAAGATCTGAGACATCACTATCAGGTTGCCTCTTGAAGCATTACTTTTCCTACTTTAATTTTTTATGATATTACTAACACCACATGCCTTTCATGTTGAAATTGTGTTTCTTTTGTGCTGATTATATTCTCTTAGTTCCCAGATTAACAAAATGGATGTTGCCGTCTCTTCTGAGTTTCTTTCCCCTTCACACTCCCATCTTCTCTCATTATATGTGCTCCTTTTTTTTTTTTTTTTTTTTTTTCGGTACGCGGGCCTCTCACTGTTGTGGTCTCTCCCGTTGCGGAGCACAGGCTCCAGATGCACAGGCTCAGCGGCCATGGCTCACGGGCCCAGCCGCTCCGCGGCATGTGGGATCTTCCCGGACCGGGGCACGAACCCGTGTCCCCTGCATCGGCAGGCAGACTCTCAACCACTGCGCCACCAGGGAAGCCCTATATGTGCTCCTTTTATTAACACATCCTGGTTCTCACCTGAGAGCTTGGATACATTCTGCAACTCAAGAGTCTGGACATTTCACTGATCAAAAGACCATCATCATTGGTTATCTCGTCTATCAATTTAACAACCGTTAAGGGCCTGGAACCATACTTGGTATTCTATTTTAAGTGATCCATTCACCAATTCCCCTCCATTCTTTCAATGCCACCTACTTTCTTCCTCCCTCCCAACTAAGCACCCATCTGCAGTCCTATTACCCTGTTTCCTTTTGGACACATGCTGCTATACACTATGCACCCTGCCAAGTTTAATTATTGTGCTCAAACCTTCTCTCCTTGTTGATGATGCTGCAGTGATCTTACTAGTATTCCACCTCCTTTCAACAATGTGAGTGGTTTCATCTTGTCTCTCTTCTTGCGGTTCTGCTTCTCTGAGATTCCCCCATCGCCACTCTTTTCATGAAGAGTGATGATAATAAAACATGAGACCAGGTAAAATGTTACCGCGTCCACTACACATCTCTTCTTATGCAGCTTTGTATTTAGGGATATAGTACGGTCTTTGTCTTGATGACTTTTCCATAGCTTTGGAATGTATAAAAGAACTAAAATGGCTTCTCTCTTGCCTTTTGAGTAAGTAAAATTATCGCTGCTACTTGTCATCTTTATTACTGCTGATGAGATACAAAGCAGAAAGAACACAGACACACTTTAAAAGGATCATTCGTACCTGGAAAGTTTCACAATGCTCAACTCTTTATGAATCTCTTTACTGTAGAACATACATATTCAAATAAAAAAAATATTACCTCTCTGTGGTAGTGATAATAATGCTCACCTCCCCCCAAATATCCACACTCTAAACCAAGGGACCTGTGAATATGGTACCTTACGTGACAAAAGGGGCCTTGCAGATGTGGTTAAGTTCAGATCTTGAGGTGGGGAGATTATTTTATATAATTTGTTTAACTCAAAGTAATCACAAGGATATTTATATGTGGAGGAAGGAGGCAGGAGAATCAGTGTCTTAGTCATTTGATATGGGAAAGACAATTCTGCCATTGTTGTATTTTGAAGATGGCGGGAGGGGCATGGGCCCAGGAATGCAGGCAGCCTCTAGAAACTAGAAAAGGCAAGGGAATGAACTCTCCCCTAGGGCCTCGGAAGGAACACACCCTAGCCAATGCTGATTTTAGCCCAGCAAAACCCAAGTTGGACTTCTGACCTCCGGGACTGGAAGATAATAAATCTGTGTTGTTTTAAGCTACTAATATGTGGTCATTTGTTTCACCAGCAACAGGAAGTAACATACTGCCCAAAGAGGCCGTTTCAGTGAGCGCTTTACTGGAGCAGTAGAAACATCCAGTTAAGATCCTACAGCGTAAAAATAGACTCAGATTACTTCTCGCTTGCACCTTCCCAAATGAGGTTCATTTTTATTTCAACAACCTAAATGTCCATCCTCCATTTTTCCCCTTAGGCTGAACTTCCTTTGATATCTTCAGCAATTCCCCACCTCCATTCACATTTGCTACACTGAACTCATCATATGATACAGAAAAATCCCTAAGCTTTCCTTTCTTTCTTCAGTAAAGCAGAGCCAGTGAACCTTGGGGGACTTTCCCTTTATTGGAGCAATAAATTCTTCTATGGAGATGAAGACTTATTTTTACAACCAGTTCCTTTTTAAATTATAGTATAACCTACCACAAGGCCAGTTGAGGCTGAGTTGCCAGAAGTACCACATCTGCATTTTCAAGTAAAACACATTCCACCAAATACATTGATTACTGTAGAAGGAAATATTCCATTAAAACACAAGGATATTCAGGAAATAAAGCATTAAGCACTCTTTATATTTTACTGTTTTCCTAGCTTGGCAGTTTTATAATTTTCTCAAGTCCTTTCAGACCAGGCCTCTATTCTAATACCCTGTATCACTGTTAAGCTATTTGAATTACTTCACGCCATACTAAATAGAAATCATACTATTAACCTTCCCTCTCCCCACTATTTTTTTTTTAAACAATGAAGACTGCTTGCTGCTGTTTTGTTTCCATCTTTAAGCCTACACTAAATTATTGCATGCTCCTGGGATAGGTGTATTTCATTACAAACCAGATCTTAATGACAGAATCAGCTTTATTTCCCATTTCATTCCAAACTATTAATCCAGCCAGTCATTCACTTGAAAAAGTTAATTGAACGTTAATTGACTAAACCTTGTGTGTATATTAATATGCTAGGATTTATGTTGGTTAAAATTTCAAAGAAAGTGTAATGTCTATGGTCTCTGCCTTCAAAGAGCTTACTTGCACCTTTTGCATATATTAGTTACTTAATATTCTGCAGTATAATGATCACACACAAATATTTCATGGTAAATACATTAAGAAGCACGTTTTCCTCATCTCACTGGCCTGCTAATCTCTCTTCTCTCATTAAAATAGATATGTTTCCCAAAGTTCGGGTTTTAACACCTTTTCCTACCCATGTAGCCAGGGTTAACATGACTAATTGTGTATACTTTACCTCTGCTGAGTCTCTCTTCAAGTTATAGATAATTGAAGACTTTATGACTTTTGCCCTAAATAATTTCCCAACTCAACTCTGATTTTCACGGCTTCACTATCACTTTCACACAACTGTATATTGATGCTTCTGCAGCGTGTCTCTGTATGATTGTCTTTTTAAGATATCTTCAGCATCAACCTTTGATAATTGAATAAATATGTATTTCTTATCTTGGCACTTAAGATGCTGCACAACCTATTTTTAGCCAACCCTGAAAGGATTTTAAGACTTGTTTCTTTATGCAAACTTGACACCCCAGAGACACCAAGCTACACTCATTTCCTTTGTCTGCTTGTCTTCCAAGTACCGTAAGTCTCTTGCCGCCTTTACTTAGTGATCTTCTATTTCTCTTCATCTCTCCCTCGCAGGTAAATCACATTATCTGCTGCTTTCCTTTCTCTTTTCCCTTTCCTTGCATATCTGGAAATCTCTCTTTCCTTAAAGCCCTTCTCTTTTAACAATCTTAACACACTTACATCAACTTGGATTATTCATTTAATCACTGAATATGTTCACATGCAATCAATATTTATAGAGTGCTTGTTATGTGTATGGGGCTTCTTCAGCGAACGAGGAGTCCCTGCTCTCCTGTGGCTTATATTCTTTTGGGAGAGACAGATAATCAACAACAAAATATATGTTAGGTGGTGATAGGTAATAATAAGAAAAACAAGGAAGAGGAAGGAGGCTGAAAGATGGAGGTAGCACTGAGCAGTTTTGAATTAAGTGGTTTGGTCTGGAGACGCCTCTCTCATAATTGACATTTTATGGGAGGACCCAGTAAGTGAAGGAATGAGCCACACAGCTGACTAGGGGAAGGCTTCAAGAACCACATGCTTGAAGTGTGAACGCTGGGACAGCAACATAGTCACTGTAAAAACTTGGAGTTTATTCTACGTGAAATGTGAAGCCATTGGAAAGTTGGGCAAACAGAAGTGATACAATATGATCTACAGTCTAAAAGAATATCTGGGCTGCTCTGTCCAGAATGTAAGTTGGGAGCAAGGATGGAAACAGAGAGATCAGTTGGGAAGCTGAACAATAATCCAGGTGCTCTGAAGGAAGAAGTGTCAGTAGAGAGGGATTCAAGAGGGAGAGCTGGCTGTGGTGGAAAGATAATGAATAGGGGTTAAAACTATTGAGTTTAAGATGCCAAGTCTGTAATGAGGAAAATGTGTGATTCAGCTGTTTGCATATTGTATTTGTTTATCTATTTATTCTTTCATTCATTATTAAATGAAAATATTAATTTATTTTAAAGAAAGATAATGTTACAGCTTCAATAGATATCCACGGGTTTATACTTACACATCATATATAAGTAAAGAGGTGGATTTTTCTTGAAGCCAATGAAATGACTTACAGAGACCTCCTCCCCCCAAACTTGGCTCTCTAAATGCTTTGGAGGAGAAGGGGAAGCCAGGTGGCAATTTGAAAGCATTTCTGATATATTGCCTACAAGTATCTCAGAAAAAAAGTGACTTGACTAATTAGTTGTGATTTATTTTTTCAATCTAAATAAATATTTGTGTATCTAAGTTACAGTTTTCACTTGTAATTTTGTATTCTTTTCCTTAAAAGGCTCCACATATTATATAGTAAACTACACAGATAAATGTGTGGTGTATTTAAAGTTACATAAATCATGTAATTTTCTGCATGTGTTACTAATTTATACTGTTTATGACATACCCATATTGATATGTATATGTAGGTCTGTTTTATGCATTTCAATCTTTACATGATATATTGTGATATGGTAAAACATCACAGTTTACCCATTCTTTGCTTATTGGAAAATTAGCTGGTTTTAAAACTTTTTGCTATTCAAAAGAATGAACATGATAATAGACACCTTGATACCACTTGCTTGAGTTTCTCTATCTAGAAATATGATTGAATTTTCAAATTTCAAGACTACTCAAAGTGGTTAAACTGATTTACACTCCGTTTGGCAGGTTATGAGAAAACTTGGCCTTGTCTTAATTTAGTTCCCATGATTGCTAATTGTGGTAAGCAGAATATGGACCCCCTCCCCAGATGTCCGTGTTCTAATCACCAGAACCCATATTTATTAAATTGTGTTGCAAAGGGGGATGAAGGTGGCAGGTGAAATTACTGTGGTTATCAGCTGACATTGAGAGCAGCTGGGATTATCCAGGTGGATCCAATTTAATCACAAGCGTTCTTAAAAGTAGGAGAAGGAAGGAGAGGAGAAGCAGAGAGGTGGTTGTGTGAGGAGGTCTTGCCTCAGCATTGCTGGCTTTGAAGATGGGAGAAGGGAACCAGCCAAGGAAGCAAGTGGCCTCTAAAAACTGCAAAAGGTAAGGAGAGCCTCTAGGAAGGAGTGTGCCCTGCAGCCATCTTGATTTTGACCCAGTGAGATCCTTCTACTGAATTGTAAGGTAAGAAACTTGTGTTTTTTTTGGTTTTTTTTTTAACTTTTTTTTTTTTTAACTTGTGTTGTTTTAAGCCACTAAGTTCGTAGTAGTTTTTAAAAGCCATAGAAAACTAACATGCTAGTGAAGGTCAACATCTTTTCACGTATTTGTTGGGCATTCAGGTTTCTCATTCTGTGAATGTGCTGAGTTTCCCCAATCTTCGTTCCTCTATCAGCGTGTTTGTCTTTTTTAAAATTGATGTACAGCAGTTCTAGAAATATTTCTGACGGGGACTGTTTGTCAGTTACGTGAATTGTGTTTTAAAGTGCTTTTCAGTTTGCTTTTTTCTACAGAACAAGACTGTTTTGAAGTTTTTTGGGGTTGTAAACTGATAATTTTGTAAAATTAAAAGCTAAAGAACTGAGTTCCTTCTTGGGCTTTATGGTTAGTGTAAAAATTTCATCAATACATTTAGGTCTAGTAAGTCTTTTTTTTTTTTTTTTTGCAGTACGCGGGCCTCTCACTGCCGCAGCCTCTCCCGTCGCAGAGCACAGGCTCTGGACGTGCAGGCCCAGCGGCCATGGTTCACGGGCGCAGCCGCTCCGCAGCATGTGGGATCTTCCCGGACCGGGGCACGAACCTGTGTCCCCTGCATTGGCAGGCAGACTCTCAACCACTGTGCCACCAGGGAAGCCCAGTCGTCCCTTTTGAGGCCACTGACTGTTTCCTCCAGCACACTGACCCTTACCATCCCCATTTTACAGAGCAGGAAGCTCAGGCCTGGAGAGGTTTAGCTGGGTCAGGAAGGAGTGCAGGGCGAGGGCGGCCCATCTTCTGTCTTGCCTGTGCCTGGGCAGGGCTGTAGCCGTGTGCCCAAGTAAAGCACCTGTTACCTGACTAAGGCCTTAAAAAGGCTGTAAGGGCTTCCCTGGTGGTGCAGTGGTTGAGAGTCCACCTAACGATGCAGGAGACACGGGTTCGTGCCCCGGTCTGGGAAGATCCCACATGCCACGGAGCGGCTGGGCCTGTGAGCCATGGCCGCTGAGACTGCGCGTCTGGAGCCTGTGCTTCGCAACGGGAGGGGCCACAGCAGTGAGAGGCCCGCGTACCGAAAAAAAAAAAAAAAAGATAAATCCCACCTCAGTTGGGGCTTTCTATTCACTAATGAAGAAGGACACCATATGGTAAACTGAGATTACTTTCTCCCAGACATTTTATTTGGGCAGATTAGGAGCAGCAGAGGGCAGTGTGATTCCCTTCCCTGCACCAAATCATAGTTAAGCCCCATTTTTAATTACAATGTCCCACCCGTGAACTTGAAGGATGTTGGTCTCATTGTTCATATCACCTAACTTTCTGTCTATATACAGAAATCTACAATCCCTATACAGGTTGACAACATTAAGAATACATATATTTGGGGCTCAAGATATATACTGATATAACACCTAAGTTGTTTGAAATAATGGGATTCTAGGATATGTAACTGTACTTTCTTCATGCAAAAGTCCTTTTTAATTAATGTGATCTTTTATTCTTTGGACCACAACAGTTCTGAGGCTTAAAATTTGAGTCTTTAATAGCTCATGAATTTTTCTGACCTGTGACCACAGTTCATGAGATCATCCTTCTGATATGCCCACACATTGTGAGGTCTTTTGTTTTACCATACAAAAGACTTATTTTCATAAATTTATTCTCAATATTTTTCTGTTTTGAGGTTTATGTGAATAGTTTAATCTCCCCATCCAATATCATGAAAATATTCTGTAACAGAATATTAAATATTTTTTCTAAATTTTAAAGTTTTACTTTCTTAATCTGCCTAAAATGTATTTTATGTGAGGTAGAGATTTGACTTAATATTTACCCCATATTGGCAACTACTTGTTCCAGCACATTTATTGAATAATCCACCCTCTCCTCACTTATTTGAATTGGCATTTCTAGATTGTAAGCACATTGAGGGGGCTGGTATTTTTGTCCATTCTGTTCATTTGCTGTGCCTCCAGTACCTGGAACTATGGGTGCTACTCAATAATTGTTTATTGAATAAGTATTTTCCACATGAATTTGCGTATTTTTCCTTGAAAAAGTCTAGCTCCATTCATGCTAATCAATTCAGTATTTTTTTTATAATTCTGAGACTAATACTTTCTGCTTTTCACATGTATAAATATTCAATATTTAATGCTCAAAATATAACATTCCTTATGGATTTAATTTAGATCAATCCAGAGCACAATAATCTCGTATTTCTTATCCCACCCACCCTTACACCTAATGATAAGTAATGGGAAAAAGTAAAAGTAACAATAATTGTCAACTAGACAGCAGAATATAGAAAGTATGTGAAAAAGTTTAGTTCAAATCTTTATCATTTATCTTCCACTTAATCTTCCTAACTTTGTATTACTCTATCAAAGCTTTTTGGAATTTGAGAAAATAAGGAATATACAATAGCTAACTTAGTGGCTGCCATAAAAGTCACTTGTTGAATGTTGTCTTCGTAATGAAATTGCTTCGTAATGAAATTGCCTAGGAACTGATGCTTAAGTATTTGTGTTAGCCCAAGGTTACTTTTGAGAGGAAAGAGGGAGACTTACTGTGCTCTAGGAACAAGAGCATGGGGTATAAGAGGTGTTCATTCTGGTTACAATCTCCGTTTCACTGTGTGGCAATTTGTTACCTTCCTGACTTGGGTTTTATCACCATTGATAAGAGATAAGACTAAGCTTTCAAGGTTATTGTGAAACTTACATATAATATTTATAAAGTCAGTACTACATGCTAGGACATTTGGTAAGTTTTTTTCCTATTCTACTTGAAGAGATCAAGACTGAATCCTGTTCAAATCAGTCAGTTGCCTACACAATCCTATTCATGTGTAGTAGATGCTCTAAAAGACTTTTTGATTAGTAATTATTTAAGAAATAAAGTGTGGCTAAAGGAAGATGAAAAGAAAGGAAGATAATGATCGTTCTGAGTTTGTGTTCTTCCTAACGCTCCTATTTTATTTGTGTAGAATTTATTTTAAGGCTGTTTTAGTATTAGCGGTGCGATACATGTTTGTGTATGCAGGTTAACTCTAATTTACACCCTAAGGTAAGTTGTTGTTTACAGTACCTTATTCAGGAATCCACACTTCAGAGGTGGTTGAACAGCATATCATATGAAGCACCCCAATCAGAAATCAACAGCTTCAGAGATGGTACCTTAGCACTCATGTATGAAAATTTACACAAGAGAGGTTGTGTATTATTAGCATAAGTGGTGTTATAAACAACTTTTCATCAGTGAAATAAAGGTGTTAAACATGGGTGGCGGCTTAGAAGAGTGTATATTCCCCATGGCAATTGCATGAATGAGCAAACATGACAGTGGAGTATCAGTGTGACTTTTGGGATCCTGTGACCATTTATTTCATGGAGAACCTTGTCACTTAGGCTTCCTAAAGACTGACTCTTCATCAGAGTCTTACTGAGTGTGCTTCCTGAGAGCCTCTCATAAGCCTGCTAGTCAGGAGAGCTTAGCTACTGAAAATGTGGTCTAACTCTCATTTGTTTCCACTTGCTAATAAGTGTTTATATAGTACACGGAGGAGTTTAGTCTTACACTTGCTTTAACATACTGGTTGCAAAGTTGTGAGAGGGAGGGATATCTTTTTGTACTTATTAGGAACCTCTCCTAGAGTAGATATTTATTTAAAGAAATTTTGCTCTACTAAACCTTTTTTAAAGGTGAAAACATAATTAATAGCTTTAAAATGAACACATGTTAAATATTTTATTTAATGAGAGAATCAGGATGATGTTATAACTGGTTCAAAGGAAAATTCTAGGAACAGGCACACAAATATGGAGTATTGAAAAGAATATGCAAATGGAGGTAGGTTGGGAGTCCCAAGACCTGCCTCAGGCTCAGTGATATGGTAGAAGACTCACAGGACTCTACCCCATAGTTACGGATTATTACAGCAAAAGGACACATTTTAAAATTGGCAAAGTAAAAGACATACAGGGCAAAGTCCAGGAGAAACCAGCCATAAGCTACCAGCTGTCTCCTCTCAGTGGTGTCACACAGGGATGCATTTAATTCTTCCAGTAATGATGGACAACAGGTGTGAAGTGAAGCACACCTGACTGTTGGTGTCCATGGATTTTATAGGGGTGTCAGTCATGTAAACATGTAGTGCCCATGTAACTGACATCAGCTATTCAGACTCTAGCCTGACCGCCCAGAACAAACAAGGCTTTCACCATATATCACACCATTAGGATAAACTTATGTAGTATAGAGTGGCCAAAAGCATTAAAAAAGGGCACAGAGGGCTTCCCTGGTGGCACAGTGGTTGAGAGTCCGCCTGCCGATGCAGGGGACATGGGTTCGTGCCCCGGTCCGGGAAGATCCCCATGCCGTGGAGCGGCTGGCCCTGTGAGCCATGGCTGCTGAGCCTGCGCGTCCGGAGCCTCTGCTCCGCAACGGGAGAGGCCACAACAGTGAGAGGCCCGCGTACCGCAAAAAAAAAAAAAAAAAAAAAAAAAAATGCACAGAACATTATTATCAGGAAGAATGTTCAAAGGGCCCAGAGATTATCTCCCTGGAACTGACCACGAGCCAGTCCTAAAGACAGGTCTTTGTTTGGAATGTGCAGGGTTTGGGTAACTCAGGCCTGCTCAGTTAACCCATTCCAGCTCAAGGGTCAAAACTGTCTTTTCCATGGGGGTAGGGAAAAGTTTTTCTTCCAGCAAAAGATTCATTTTCATGCTTATACACAATTTTCCATTGATATCAGTTATCTACAACTTAAATGTAAAATAGCTCCCATAGAATCAGATAACATTGAAAAGTATGTTAGAGACAATGCATAGCTTTCTAATGAAGCACAACTTTTTCCCTATATCTAAATGCAAATTGTTTTTGTTCAATCAACCACTTTTAGTATATCTTGTACTGTTAATCATAAAAATAACACATGCCTCTGCATTCAGGATTAGTAGACTAGAGCATTACTCTGGTGTTGAAGAGACCGTATTCCAGAGCAGTCTGTGGCCTTGTTCAAATCAGACAGTGAAACTATAATTCACAAGTCACAAGTGCTTGTTCCACATGAATAAACTGTGATCGGTTACAGGCATTTAGGGAAATAGGTGCTAATATCTTTCAAAATAGAAAAAACCAAAATGATTCAATATTGGCTTTAAGTCTTTGCTAGTAGGCTAGACTTAAGCTTGAGTAAGCCCAATTCTTTTTTTTTTTTTTTTTTTTTTTTTGCTGTACGCGGGCCTCCCACTGCTGTGGCCTCTCCCGTTGCGGAGCACAGGCTCCGGACGCGCAGGCTCAGCGGCCGTGACTCATGGGCCCAGCCGCTCCACGGCATGTGGGATCTTCCCGGACCGGGGCACGAACCCGTGTCCCCTGCATCGGCAGGCGGACTGTCAACCACTGCACCACCAGGGAAGCCCAACCCAATTCTTTCTTCACTAAACACATTCAGGTAAACTTGGAACCCACCCAAATCCTCTCTACTTATGTCTGAACACATAAGTGTAGCTCGTTACTATAGTCCAGTGAAGGCAAATCTGAGTGGCTCGTTGGGCAGTGTTCAGACCAGCTGAAGTTCTCTTACTGCAATGATCATCCCCTGGTGAGTTCATGCAAAATATTTTGGAGGTTGATGTTCACAAAATTACAGATTTTGAACCTTCTGATTTTCTCTTCTTTAAGAAGCATTTCAGTGTGCTAAGTGCCAGTTATATTCGTAGCCTCCTGTTTCTCCAGGCTAGGCAACTCCTCTCCTAAGCTGTCTCTGTTAACAGCTTTCAATATACTCTCTAACTTAGTAGCAAACTGGGAGGTTATCTTGCTAGTTGGAGCTTTACTTATATATTTTAAGGCATGTCTTCTCCTAGGCTTCACTGAGAAAGGCATTAGAGAAAATTTCATGTTTTATATTTATCTATGAAGATATTATGCACATGTGCTTGTGACTGCGTGTTTGAGGGAGATAAATGGATAGATTGTAGCGTCTCTTATTGCCTTAGAAATTATACAAACAATATTGGAAGAATGGCCTTGATTGCTAGTGTGTAAGGAGAACTCCCCATAGTTTTAGGGAGGCATCCTTGAAATGGAGTAAATCTGTGTGTAACTCTCACATTTAAAAATGTGACAGGTCATTTTTTTCCTTCTAAAAGATGGCAGGTGGGCTCTGGGCTTTTGAAGGATAGATGGATAATTATTGATATAAAAGTGTGATACTTCTAAGTAGGGGGAAAAGGGCTGGTTATAAAGAACAGGTTGATATGGTCTCATTAATGTATGAATATATGTGTATAGAAAAGATCTGGAAGCCTATACATTGCAGAGTTAGTAGTTTTTCTGGGTCTGTTGGGATTATGAATGGCTGTAATTTTCTTCCCTTTGCTCAATAATAATAATTTCTAAATGCCCTTATGAAGAATATCTCATTTCTTTTTAACAAGAAAGTGAACAGAAAATCTTTAAGTTTAAATGAAGTGCAAGGAGAATAATTGAATATGCGTTACCTCACCTCCCACAGTGGCAAATGTCTTCAGCTATAGGAAGAAAACAATGAAGTGGGTGGAATTGGGTTATATCTGGTATTTCATCCAGCTGTCCTAAAATCAAATTCTCACTTTGCTCTGTCATTGAGATCTTTCTAAAGTTAAAAAGGCAGGGGAATATGTTCTTTATGATCTTGGAAACCTTAAACCCTGCTACATGGTGTAACTTTTCACTCCAAATAAGGCTAACCAGAGGAATAAAGGGGCTTTCTCCAAGACTACTCGGGCAACTTCTTGTATGGACTAATCATTCTGTATTAAGAGGAAGGAGCGAATTGGCTTAGTTCATGCATGATTTCTCAACTTTGGCACTGTTGACATTTTGGGCCAGATGATTCTGTTGTGAGGACTGTTATGTGCACTATAGAATGGTTAGCATCACCAGTAACCTCTACCTACTAGATGCCAGTAGCAGTACTCAAGTTGTAGCAACCAAAATGTCCAGACATTTCCAAATGATCCTTGGGACAGTATCACCCTTAGTGAGAACCACAACCTTGATAAACACTTGCCTGTAATTTCTGTATGCAGGGTTTTATAAGTTAGGATTATTTTTGGCTACATGTGGCAGATTAAACCCAAATAATGATTACTTTAAAAGACAGACTATTTTTCCTTATATAAACAGAAATCTGAAGGTGGGCAATTTGGAGCTAGTATGGCAATGCCACGGTCAACAGGGACCCAGAGTTCTTCAAACTTCTCTTCCTGTGTTTCTTACCTCACCTTTTTTGTTTTTCTTGGCTGCCCCATGTGGCTTGTGGGATCTTAGTTCCCCAGTCAGGGACTGGACCCGCGCCCTCTGCAGTGAAAGCGGGGAGTCCTAACCACTGGACCGCCAGAGAATGCCCTTGCCTTCCTTTCTTAAAGTCACCTCATAGTTTGAATTGCTTGTGTTGACCAGATGTCCAGTCATTTTACAGACAAGCATCAAGAGGAAAGGCAAGGAAGTCTGAGAAGCTCGTTTTCCCTTCCCTTTCAAGAGAACTCGTGGAAGTCCTACACTCTTCCACTTTCATCTGATTGGCCAGAACCTGCCAGAATTGGCCACACAGCCCCACTTAGCTACATAGAAGACAGAAATGTAGTCCTGGATATGAGCACATCATCTCCAAATTACTGGATGGGGTTCAGTTAGAAAAGGGGTAAATGGATGCCAGAGTTAACATTCTTATAGCATTCTGCGTAATGTTACAAGTCTACCCTTCTAGAGAAAGATTTGATTCCGAATAAAATATTTTCAAATTGCTACAGAATATCTGTTACAAAGCGAAACCTTAAATAGTGAAAATCTAATTGAATTGAAAGGCTCAAAAAATGCTACTTTTGTTTTATCTCTTAATATTTGAAAACCATCCTAAAAGGTTTGTTGTTGCCTAGACAAATGCAGTGCGGTGAATATCATTATGTCTGTCTTCAACGTTTGGCTCCATTCCAAAGACTTACCTCTTAGCCTGTGTTCTTCAAGTGGATCCCTAGACCCAGGCTTCCATGCAGGAGTTTATTTAGGAAGCCATCTTGGGGAACAGGAGTGGGAAGGTAAAACAGGGAAGGCAGGGAGGACAGTACAAGGATGTTTTTGAGCTGATCATTGCTATGGGTGATTGGTGGCAGATTCTGCAGGACCTCCTGAGGACTCTTATGAAATGCATTTCAAAACTGTCTATCTGGGAAACAAACATTTATACAATGTTTCCAGTGGCTCCAAAGGAATTGAGTCACCTGTACTCCTGGGCTGCTCAGGTATGTGTAGCAGGTTCCTGGCAGTTTCCCAATTCTTGAAGGCAAAGTGAGAGTTATATCATGTGGGTGTAGAATCTAGACTTCTAGAATGCCTGTATGAAGCTGATTTAAGGCTTTATAAAAGTGGTCCCTGGGCAGTGGCTGGAACAATGGGTGGGACACAAGGGAATAGGAGGCACTTAACCTTTTGATCTTCATGGTTTAGGAGACCAGATGGAGTTCGTGAGAACACACTTTGATTACCACTGCCCTGGATCAGTTATGGGGTATAAAGTTTAATTTGGAAATAGTATATGGAAGATATATACATGTGTGCATATATAGGTATATGTAATTTCCCATTTTAGTATTAGAGAGTCTAACTATAATAATGTATGTTTTTCCAAGCCTGTACGCCAGGAGAATAGGAGCCATTAAGTGCTGTACATCTCTGCATTTGATTTCACTGCTGATGTACTACACTAGTTCACTCCACTTTAGCATTCATTTGACTGGCCTGTTACTTGATTATCTCATGTACAGATGTGACTCACAGTGTCTGAGAAAGGGTATAGATTATATTGTGCAGAGGTGGCATAAAAATTTTCAAGGAAGACTACCATGCTTGATGTTGAAATTCTTATGTTGGTTGGGGAGCTGCCAGGACCTTGAATGAACTGGTGGTAGAAATAAATGGTAAAGACCATCAATCAGTTAGAAAGTAAATATCTTTTAACATCATGAAGGGCATACTCCTCATCAGTGAATCTTTGGAGAAAGTTACTTGTAGTATACACAGTAACTAGGAGAAATTATTGTTGGAGATATATCCAACTTCAGGATATTTGAAAAAATATTGCCAGTGCATATTATTGTAAATGCATTTATATATAAACTGCTAACATTTGTATAAAGCTGAATCATGTAAGCTCTTGTTTTTAGGAACAGACCCAGAGGCTGACAAGGATAAAATTTTAATCTGCCTTAACCTTAAGGCTCCCAGTGGATTTTTGAAAAAATTTAATACAGACTTCTGATCTTGCCACTTGCAAATATTGCTTGATATTAAGTTTAGCCTAAATTCCAATTAACCAAGTCGTGGGTAGTTTGAATTCTTATAACTAAAGACGTCACTGCAATTAGAATGAATTTGGCTCAGCGTTACTGCTTACGTTCCAAAAGGAAACATAAGAGTGAGGTTCTAACTGAATAGGATTTTTTGAGTTGAAAGTCCTTCAGTTCCTATTAAACTCCTTTCCCCAAATTTTACAGCACAAAAACACACAATTCTCTAGATGCTTAGAAATGGTTGCTTAGCTCTTTGTGGAAGCTTCTGGCTTTAAAGAAATAAACAGTTTGATTTGAGCTAAAGGGAAGAGCAGGCACAGAAGCACATCTGAGACATCAATTCAAACAGCATGAGTAAATGAACAGAAGAGAGATCACATTTGCTGGAATTCTCACAGTAAATAAATGAGGTGACAGAAGAGGGTTGCTTAAAAGGTGGGCCGAAGAGAACCAGTAGCCAGGAACTTTGCTTTCAATTCATCAGGTATTGAGTCTGTAAATCTGAAAATCTAGTTTCTGTTTACCACATCTCTAAATAAGGTTTACCTACACTGTGCCAACAACCACCTTCCAGCCTTCTGAAATTACTTCATTAGCATTTGTGAGAAAAGTCTAAGCAGTAGCAATAAAGAATGTTAATCTAATCCAGACTGTTGGCCTGTGTTCAGGAGTGGTGGGTGGTTAATTCTTCCTGTGTGATCTTCAGTGTTATTTCTCTACATTAGCCAGCCCTCAGACATGGAAGGCATAAATAATGCCTCTTGGCCTGTCTTTTGGTCTCTGGAAAGAAGGCATTTATGGCAGAGTCTTTCATATTCATAACAGGCAAATCCCTAAACTCTTAGAGATCTCATTTTCCTTTGAATCTAGTGACTTATCCAGGTAGGGTAGGATGAGAGAGGATAATATTGGAACTCACTGTCTACAACTTGAGGGGCCTCAGCAAAGCTTTTACTGGACCTTAGTTTATCTCCTTGAAGAAAATTCAGATACAACTGGGGTCCTTGGCTTCTATTGTAAATTGGATTATTGTTGAGAAATACTCATTCCCTTTCCCTGACCTCTGTGGAAAGAGTACAATTCCTTCCCCCTTGCTGTTGGCCTTGGCTGTGTGACTTATTTGATGGGAACTTAGAAAATGGGAGTTGAAGTGAGGCTTGGAATATGCCAGTAAGTTTGGGCTTGTCCCTTTGCGTGCCTGCTTCTCTCTGTGAAAAGAAATGCCTTGGCTAGCCTTTCATCCAAGGGGTGTGAGACAGGTTTTGTGGAGCTGGCCTGGACTGAACTCATGTCCTAGAATCAAGCTCAAACTAAATCAGCAGAACTCCAGCCAATCCACAAAGGCAGAATCAATGAATGCTTGTATGTAAGCCACAGATATTCTGCGATTTTCAAGCATATTTTAGCTGACGAATTCAGCTGGATTGTATTTAGGGGCCTGGAGCAAGGTAGGGAGTTCCCCTCCCATCTCCAAGTATTTGTTTACATGGGCGATCCAGTGTTGAGAGATTTGCATTGTACTCCTAGAGTTAAGAATTACTTTTTTTGTGAGATGTGAAGGCATGTTTGGAAAGGAATTTTTAGTATGATTTGAAATCCGGGGTCCACAATGCCATCTGAGATGGCTAGGCCCTGACAGTGTTCGTTCCTTCCTGGGGTGTAGGATACGCGGTATTATGGACACTGTATTTGGTTTAGGAGCCTAGTGGTTCCAAATGTGTATAAATACCTCTTACTGAGGCGTAAGTTACATGTATAAATTCTTCCTGAATAATAATGTAGCTGCTACTTTTAAAAAGGGCTATAGCCTAGAGCACAAAGTTCCTCCTCTTAGGTTTGATAAAATCTTAACGTGTAGTAACAGTGTCACCATTAACTGTGCCGCCTGTCTTCTCCCCCTTCCCCCACCCCCCAAAGGGATCTGAAGAGTCAAAAGTAACTCCTCTGCCATGTGCAACTCTTGTTCCTACTATATGTGACCACTTACATTCTCTAAACTTACGCATCCTTGGCTAAATACATTGCCAGTTTTTAGTGGAAGTAGTTATATGGACTCTTCTAACTAACCTAGTGACTGAAGGGACTTAACATTCCCCTCAGCCAGTCAGGATTTTTCCTGACTCTAGGTCCCTGACCTAACTTTTCTTAGAAATTTACTTTAGAAAACATGTAATTGTAAATTCTCTGCCCCCTTGAGAGAGAAATCTTCCCTCAGTCTCTTGCCAGTTTTACAACCATGGAGTATCTTTCTTAAGGACTTGGGAGCCAACCCTTTGAAATGTCTTTATCAAGAAAGATGTTATCCCTATCTCCCAGTCTCTGCTGGAGGGAGAGACTCTCAGACTCTCAGTTAACTCAGATTTTAGGCCAAATGCAGAAACTGCATACAATTCTAGCTCAAGCCAAAGTTCATGTCTCATGCAGGGATTTGCTCAAAGTGGCAAGTCCATATCATCACTATGATTTTTTCCTATCATTTACTCTGTCATTTTACATTAAAAAAAAATTAGTATGGCTTGTAATTGATGTAAAACACAAATTACAGTGAAACAAACAAGACAGTTAATTCTCTTGCACATAAATGCAAACATATATATAACTTAGGGCTAGTATCTTAGTGCATTTGGGCTACTATAACAGAATGCCATAGACTGGGTGGCTTATCAAGAACAGAAATTTTGGCTTCGTGGATTTGATGTCTGGTTGCCTGCTTTACGGCCAAGACATCCCATGGAAGATCCTGAGGAAGCAAAACATGGGACAGATTATTTATAGAGCATTCCATCTGAAAGCAGCAGAATACACATTCAAGTGCACAGGGAACATTCTCTAGGATAGATCACATGCTGGACCACAAAGCAAGTAAGTTTAAGTCTTCTGTGACTAAGGAAAATGGTGGTCTGTATCACAGATGCTTTGATATTCCTCTGAGGTGATATTTACCACCATTGTACAGGTAAGGAAACTAAGATTTAGAAATATGCAATTAATTTGCTTAAGGCTACATGGCCACTGGAAAGTTAAGGATGTAACCCAAGTCCTCCTGAGCCACAGTGTAATCCATCCAGCTACTTAAACTGTGGCATTCAAGTGCAGCCCTCACTAAAAGATGAGCATGTAAGATCCCATTTAGCACATTCTCACCAGCTCTATCATTGAGGTACTCCAAAGAATGACTGACCTGAAACCTTTCCTACCTCCAGCTTTGTCAGCCATTCCTCCTGCTGTGCTCTGAATCTTTGTTGCCCCCAAATTCATATGTCGAAATTCTAACCCCCCAAAGCTGATGGTCTGAGTAGGTGGGGCCTTTGAGAGGTACTGAAGTCATAAGGGTGGAACCCTCATGAATGGGATTAGTGCCTTTATAAAAGAAGCTCTGGAGAGATCCCTAGCCTCGTTCTGTCATGTGAGGACATCACAAGAAGTCTGCAACATAGAAGAAAACCTTCACATGACCATGTTGGAACCGTCTTCCTGGATTTCCCAGCCCCTAGATCTCAACATACATGAGAAATGTATGTTGATGAGCTACTCAGTTTGTGGTATTTTGTTATAGCAGCTTGAACAGACTAAGACACCTCCCCGATGATGTTAAGTCAGTATGGCTGAGATGGTTAGCTTTTATAGTACCTCTTAAATTCTTTACAACGTCTATTTAAAATTTAACTTTTAATAAGTTCATCTAAATCAAGTTTGTCAATCTAGATCATTCATCTAACTTCCCAGGATGCTAATTTCTAGCTCACTCTTCTTTGAATTTCAAGATTTCACTCAGAAGTATACAGTATTTGAGACTGCAGTGTCAGAGTGCTGATGAAATTTAAATCTTAAAAAATATCTCATGACCATCCACCAAAGAACACTAATATGTATTTGGAAGCCCTTCAATCTAACACTTTGTGTTCTTATTGTTTTATCCCTCTCTGGGTTTCTTAAAAGCTAACTGAAGCTAGACAGACAGATTCAACAACCCATTTTATTTATTTATTTAAAATCACAGCTCTACAGCTTTTTCATTGTACTCATGAAACTCTTTCCTTGTAGAGGTGGAAAAGGTCTATTTCAGTGAGCCATCTAGTCTACTTTTCTCTGCATGCTTTTTCAGGGTGGTTTCAGATTTGAAAGGATTTGAATATCTACAAAGACCTTGTGGTGGAATTATTTTAAAGCTATCTATAACCTTAAGGAGTTTTTCATGAGAATGGATAAAGAATATGCTAAAATTAAGAAATCTAAGAAGTCTCCTCTCTCAGAATTTCTAGAGAAAGCACTGTGGTTTTCAAGGTGGCTGTTTAAATAATGGCATTGCTGTTTGAGGGGAGAAAAAAAGAGCTCTGAGTCAGGAGGCTAAAGCTCACTGTTATTATGAGGGAAGAATTAATATGATACAGTCTTTGTAGTTATGACTCCCTCCCCAACAAGAGCTTCCAAGTGGGTAGGGAAAGTCTGGAGGCCAGAGTCACAGCTGGGACCACAACCAATGGGTTAGAATTGATCATTTGATCGCAGAGCTTCCTCTAGTTTATCTCCAAGTTGTTGTTTGCCAATGTGATGTGATATTCTATTGGTTTATAGGGTACTCAGGAAGAAGGAGCACACATCAACATTTATGCATTATCACCCCCTCTCTGCTACTTGGGGAGGACAGAGCCTTGGCAAAAGAAAGTCATTCATCTCTACACAAAGCCTGTGAAACCCATTCTAATTGACTCACTCTAGAGAGCAAAGGGCCCAAAGAAATCTGTGAAAGCATTCCCATGGCAGCAAGTGTTGCAAAAACACAGGCCCTACATAGTCAAGTTTCTGGAGAGCATTTCTAGGACCTTTTTTGTACCAACTCTTTTGATAGTTTGAAGCACCTTGATGAGCCTTCATTCCCACTTTGGAATCCTATCTCTCACACTCCCTTTCCCCAGAAGGAAACACGCACATATACAAACACAAAACACATAAACAAAATACGAAAATTTATAATCTTTATTCATGGGCATGACCTCCAATTCTGTTTGCATCATCTGGGTTGGACTAATCTAGAAGGAGGCCTGAAATTCAGGCTTTCACTAATTTCTTAATGTTACATGTTCCTTCAACCTCTCACTGAAGCACCCACTTTCCCACATGTATGATATACTCCTTTGAAGTTGGTAGAGAAGGGACGGGATACCTTCCCCTCTTTCTATCCTAGGGAAGACTATTATTTCCCTTCCTCGAAGATTTCTTATTTTACCCTAAACAGTCTTCATTTAGCTGGCTACAATTTTTTTTTTTTTATTTTTGCTGTGGTTAAATCCCTTTTGCATGTTAATGTTTAGTCCAGAAACTTCCAACCATACTTTTATACTTTAATTATATCTTGACCTTCTCCAGGTCATTTCTGAGAATCATGGTGAAATGGGTGAACAATAGAACCACCTCAGATCATGGTCCCTGTGATGGAAAACACTTGAAGCTAGAATCAATCACTATACATTGAATCCACAATTCTGCTACATATTCTGGGCAAGTGACTTTTTTCAGTTAATCTTTTCTTGTCCCTTATCTTTAAAGTGACAGAACCCATACTAAATTTTATGCTATTGTTGTAAGAATAAAACAATGCACAGGTAATCTGTAAGATACTATACACACGTCTGTGACAAGTATATTAACATGTCAGATTAATAGTTTCCTAAAATCATATCACCTTTATATACTCACCACTACTTAATATACTCATTCATTCATCCATTTTTCCATTAATTTGTGTATTCATTTATTATTTATGTTCTGTCTCCCCTCCTCTAGAATGTAAGCTCAGTCCTAATAGGGACTTTATCTCTTTTGTTCTCTACTGTATTCTCAGAGCCTAGAATGGTTCCTGGCATACTGGATGCTCAAAACATCTGTTGAATGTGTAAATGAATGGATGACAACTCTTTATTGTGAACAGTGTTATTATATAAGAGAAATTGCTCACTTTAAAGAATTTCCAAATTTCTTTCTAGAGTTCATTCGCTTGCCTTTTTCCTTGCTATTAGGTTTTGAAATCTGAGCATGTGGAAGATTGTCTTGCAAGAACTCATACCACAAAGGGACTGCCATACAGGTACCCTGTCCCTGCTAGCTCCTTTCTACCACAATTCAAAGCCAGTTTTTTAAAATTTATTATCTTATTTTGTGCATCTAGAATTATATATGGAGAAGCCCATATGATACTGAAATTTTGAATCTGAAAAATGCTATTGAATTATCTGGATGGAGATATTAGAATATTGTGGTGCCTGGGAAAATAAAGGTCTGCTTTGGCAGCCCCTGAATCTCATCAGGCTTATGCAAACATAGCATGAAGTGGGGAAATATATAGACAGCCTAGTGTTTAGTAGCCACAAAGAAAGATGTTTGTGTCTTACTAGAAGAAATGGCAGTGTTGAATATTCATGAGGGAGAGCCATTTTATACCCCTCCCAGGCACAGAATATTTGTATAAATATGAAATCTATGCATAGCTATGTGAAAGCAGACATTCCCCAGAGGTTAAATATGCTAACATAGTAAGAAAGGTCTTATCCTCCTGTAGATTTTACTAAAAAAATTCAAGTAATTGAAAGGATGTAAACATCAAGTAAGAGCATGATGATTTAGGGTTGTCCAAAGGAGCATAACCAGAAACAGTGAGACTACACTAAAGAAGGACAGGTTACTGAGGAACATTTTTAACTATGTTGTATTTTACTCCATAGCAATACTTTTAGAAATGGCTTCAACCTAAAATTCACAGTCTAAGGAAATCTGTTAGGTTGAAATTACCTTTCCTGCGACATGGTGAAAGCCTTATTCCTTGAAATGCTGAATGTGATTGACTCAGTTGCAATCCGTCTTAAAACTGGATTGAATGTAGAAAGACAAAAACAGTACGTATCTGGATGTCTGCTGTGTCAGTGACTGGTGTGTGACCTTGTGTAGTAAATTCAATAGCTTTACATTCTTATATCTTTTAAAGATCACTTCACATTCTCTTATAGTTTGAAATATTTCAAACTCTCAATAGTTTGAAAGTTGATTCTTGCTTTTAGATTAACTGTGTTCTCTCTTTTTAAGAAGAATGAAAATTCCTAAATTCCATTTTTTTCCCTCTGACTCTATGTAGTAGAATGCACAATGCCTTCCAGACTCCCTATAACCACAAATGGTGCAATGAAAAGTTTGCTTTCAGTGGTGGAATATTCAAACCTCTAAATGCAGAGGAGAACAAACTTGTTGGTGCCTTCCTTATCATTCTGTTCTCTGAAGTTACAAGTTCAACCAAATGTGTGCCTGCCTGTGTGATCATTATGTGTGCAATGTTTATGGTAGCTGCTGAACTGGGTAGATGTGTAATGAGAAAATCGAAGGGAGAAAGCTCTTATCTTCTAACACAACGAATTTATCTCCTTTGTTGTTTATAGGAGTTTCCTATCTGATTTGGCCACTGACCTCTATAAAGAGTTGAGATGTACTTTGACAACATAGGTTGTTGATATAACCAGTAAAATAAAATCACATTTTCAGGTTAGGAATTATTAATTCATTGCGGTTATCTAGCTCTTTTGTAGGAGGAAGGGGGTTAGCCATAAAGTGGCTGAGTCTTTCTGCAATCTTACCAAGTGTTGCCAAGCTTCAATAGCATGTCTTCCTTACCACCCTCTATTCTTGGCCATATTGACACTTTCTGGGTAAAAGACAACAGTTCTCAACTAGGACAAATTCTTTGTGTGGCAGGATCTTCCCATATCTCCCCATGTTCCCAAATTGGTCAGGACCCAATGCAAACATATATTTGAGCCTATTTCTCCAAACTCTTCACTACTCTTTCATTTTTAAGACATGAAACTCTTGATTTTCCCCAGCTTTTGACTTTAAGGTCTTAGGAGCTGAATTTCTTGGGTGCTGATTTGGCAGTTAGACCATGTATATATGATAAAATAAAATGACACGTCGCATTATAAAAGGACCAGATCTTTTCTTTAGATCAGAAATATCCTTGATATAGTGGTGCTAGGAGATAGGCTTCCCTTCTAAATGTCGTTTTGAGTACAGTCCCCTATTAAATACTGACCTTCTCATTATGCCGAGGCACTGTATGTGAAATACCAAGCTGATAATTTTACTATCTACCTTATACATTTCTGCTGATCCCCTGTTTCCCCCAGGATACAGCTGAACTCCAACAAGTAGCCTATGGAAACTTTCAGGATATGGGTCCCTATCTACCATTCCTTAGTTCACCCTGTCTGTTCTTACATCAAAACTCAGCCGCACTCTGCTCAGTTTTCTAAACATTCTGCATCTTTCCTCTGATGTTATATCTACTTTGCCTTACGGGGCCACAGCTGAATTTAATGCTCTTGATCACTCTCCCTAAACATCACCACTCTGCTTGTTTTGCTCTAAATTTTCTTTTTTCTCTTTTCCCTCTTTAACTTCCTTTGTGTTTCTCTTTGGCCTTAGCTGCAAATATTTAAGAGTATTTACTGATTCTTCTTTCTATGACTTTACACATTCTGACCTTACCTCCAAAATAGCTCCTAAAGTGGTTCCTTTCTCACGAACTGCATTACCACCTTAGGATTTTAGTCCCATGTCATTGCTTAACTGGACTATTACATCATGTTCATT
Organism: Tursiops truncatus; assembly: GCF_011762595.2. NCBI lineage: Eukaryota > Metazoa > Chordata > Mammalia > Artiodactyla > Delphinidae > Tursiops > Tursiops truncatus. Next base: position 21,027,578 of record NC_047035.1, on the reverse strand, counting down.
AGTGAACTTCTAGTGTCCTATTTTCTCAGATGCATTCTTCACACTGCAACCTGGAACGTTGTACCTGAAACAGAAATTGTCCTGTTAATTCTTTATTTAAAATTATTTAAAAGATATTCACCCCTCTATCTAAACTGTGACAATTTTGAGAGTGAAAGGGACTACTATCAATATTTGACACTAGATAGTAGGTATAAATTACGATTGTGCTAGGTAAACCTGGCCGAGTGTTCACCCTGCTTCTATAGGATCTGTCAAAAAAACAAACAGGTAAAACAAGTGAACAAAAAAGCTGTCCAAGGTGCTTAATGTAACATAGGAAGCCCTCCACAATCAGTCCCTTCTAATCTCTTCATTATAATCTGTGTATATCCCAAATCTGGTATTCTGTATTCCAGTGATCGTGTGCTTTTCTTTATGCTAATTTCCAAGGTGGAACATTCTTTCTCTTTTTTTCCACCATCCTTTCTCTGACTTATCTGGGAAGGCTTCAGAAACCTTTGTCCTGTCCAAGTTAAGTAAAATGCCTTTCCATTGTGCTCCAATAATAAACATCACATACATACGTATCTGTCTCTGCTCTTGTTATGTTTCAATTATCCCACTGGAACATGAGCTACTTCAAGGCAATGAAATGTCACTCATTTTTAAATTATATTTCAGGATGCATAGGATAAGTAGATTTTAAATTAACATTTGATTGAAAAAAAGGAAGGAAAGTAGCTAAATCAGAGGTCATCCTATGAGTAGGTGAAAGGATTTTGACACTTAAAAATTTTGAAAATCATATTCACCAGTCACCCTAGACCCCTCCTGTTATTTACACCAGGGCTATACATTATGTGCTTTAGAAATTTGTGCTCTATACCCCCCAAAACTTTTCCTATTCTTCAATTCATTTCTTCATCCACTTTCTTTGTTTTTACATTTTCTTCAATCCACCCATAGTTACTTTCTCTATTTCTTTGTAACTTCTCTGTGCTGCCAATTTAGTTCCATCTTTCCTCTGGGATACTAGGGATGAGTAAGAGGGTGATTTAAACCTTAGCGCAAACCTGTTCTTACAGTCGTTTAATCATTCTAACTTATTTTGATACTCTATAGAAGTAATTTACAAAAAACAATTTTAAGTGAACAATTTGTTTTGGTAAATATGTACACTGTATAATTGAAACATCAATAAAGATATGCATTTACATTGTCCTAGAAAGTTTTCTTGTGCACCTTTGTAGTTATTCCACATACTTCTGTCTCAGGCAGACAGATGAATGATCTGATTTTTATTGTTATAGATTACTTCTGTAAATACCACAATTTTATATAAAAATATACAGTCTGTGTACTTTTGTGTTCAGCTTCTTTTGCTCAAGGCAATTTTTCTTTTAATGTTTCATGTTACTTACATGGCTCTGCTTTTATTGTAGTTGTTACTGTGTAGTATTCCATTGTATGGATATGCCACATTTTGTTTATATATTCACTTGTTGGGCAAAAAGCAACAGTTTTGTTTGCTTCCAGTTCTTGGCTGTTACAGATAAAGCTGCTGTGATCATTCAGGTACAATAATTTAAGTAGATATCTCTTTTCCTTTCCTTGAGTAAATACTTAGGAGTGAGATTGCTGGGTAGGATGGAAGGTACATGTTTAATATCATAAGTCTATGCCAAAATGTTTTCTAAAGTAGTTGTGACGTTTTATACCTCCAGTATTACAATTGTTCCACATCCTCATCTGCTCTTGATATTATAGGTGTTTCAAATTTTAGCCATTCTAATGGTTCTAGTGGGTATGAGGTGGTATCTCACTATGGTTTTAATTAGCATTCCCCTGATGGCTAATGCTGTTGAGCAGGTTTTCATGTGGCTATAAGCCAATTATATATCCTTTGTGAAATGTCATCCAAGTCTTTGCTGTTTTATGTTTGCTTTCTAATTATTGAAAATTAATTGGCTAGTTGCATTTTCATATGAAGTTTTGAGTCACCTTTTCAATTCTTGTAAGATCCTGCTAGAATTATGATTTGAATGGAATTGGCTTTATAGATCAATTTGGGGAAAATGAACATCTTAGCAATAGTGAGTGTTTCAGTCAATAAACATGACAAAACTCTCCACTTATTTAGGTCTTATTTCACTTTTCTCAGATATGTTTGTAGTTTTTCGCTAGAGGTCTTGCCTATATTTTGTTAAATTTATTTTAATTTTTAAAAAAAATGTTTGAGGGTTTCCCTGGTGGCACAGTGGTTGAGAGTCCGCCTGCCAATGCAGGGGACGTGGGTTCGTGCCCCGGTCCGGGAAGATCCCACATGCTGCGGAGTGGCTGGGCCCGTGAGCCATGGCCACTGAGCCTGCACGTCTGGAGCCTGCGCTCCACAACAGGAGAGGCCACAACAGTGAGAGGCCCGCGTACCGCAAAAAAAAAAAAAAAAATGTTTGAAATAGTATTTTTATTTCCTTCTCCAGTTGCTTGTTACTACTACATAAAGAAATACAATTCTTTTGTTTTACATTAACCATGTGCCTTATGGCCTTGATAAAATCACCTAATAATCCTAGTAAGTTTTTATGGTAGAGTCCTTAGAACTTTTAATGTATATCTCTCTCTGTATATGCAAACAGTTTTTTTTCGATATATGTGCTTTTGCATATGTCTTTTACTTATTTTTCTTGCCTTAATGCACTTGCTAGGACCTCTAGTAACAATATTGAAAAGATGCAGTGGGCATATACATTCTTGCCTTGTTCCCAATCATATGGGGGAAGTACTTAGTTTTTCACCATTGCACATGAGATTAGCTCTAAGTTTTCATAGACACCTTTATCAGGTTGAGTAAGTTTTATTCTATTCTAATTTTCTGAGTTTTTGTTATGAATGGGTGTTGACTTTTATCAGTTTTCACTTTTATTCCTTTTATATCTGCTTTCTTTGTATAAAGCCTATATGATCTTAAAATAGGATCCTTTTTTGTTTTTCTGAACTGAATTTGCTTATATTTTGAGGAGTCATGCATTTATTGGTCTGCCCTTCTTCTAATATCTTTGCCAGTTTTCAGTAACAGAGCTTCAGAAAACAAAGTCATCCTTACACCTCTGCATTTTAAAGGAGTGTGTGAAGGATTGGTTTTATTTCTTCCTTTAAAGGTTTGATGGGATTCACCGCAGAAGCCATGTAGTTCTGTACTTCAAGGGAAGATTTTCATTATTAATTCAATGTAATATGTTACTAGATATTAATTATATTATAGCAATAAACATGGTTATTCATATTTTCTATTTTTCTTCAGTTCACTTCTGCATTTGTTAGGAATTATTTATTGGCATCCATTGGTATCATAAATCCCTATATTCTCTTAATATCTAGTTTCAAGAATAATAAACTCATAACTTTAAAATAAACTTTAAAATGATTAATAAAATTAACACGTTGCAAGCATATTCAGAAGCACATTCAGAAGAAACCAACCCTGTTGACACCTGGATTTGGAACTTCTGACCTTTGTTTTAAGACACCCAGTTGGTGGTAGTTTTTTACAGTATCTCTAGGAAATTAATATGCTTGCAAGGTGTTAATTTTATTAATCATTTTAAAGAAACTTTTATTCCTAATATTTTAATTTGTTTTTTATATTTTTTACTTGATTGGCCTTATAGTAAGTTGAACAGTGTCCCCCAAATTATATCTACCTTGAACCTCAGAATGTGACTTTATTTGTCATAAAGATCTTTCCAGATGTAATTTAAGGTAAAGGTCTCAAAATGAAATCATTTTAAATTAGGGTGGACCCTAAATCCAATGTTAGTGACTTAGTAAGAGAAAGAAAAGAAGACACAGGAAAAAAGCCTCATGAAGATGGAGGCAGAGATTAGAGGGCAGTCACCAGGCAAGGGATACCAAAGATTGTCAGCAGTCACTAGAAACTGGGAGGCATGGAATGGATTCTCCCTCAGAACATTCAGAAGAAACCAACCCTGTTGACACCTAGATTTGGAACCTCTGGCCTTTGTTTTAAGACACCCAGTTGGTGGTAGTTTTTTACGGCATCCCTAGGAAATTAATATGCTTGCAAGGTGTTAATTTTATTAATCATTTTAAAGAAACAGTATTTGATCTTATTGACTTTCTTTAATGTTTATTATCTATTTCTGCCCTGATTATTTTTTCCAACTTTAGGTTGAGTTTTTCTAGTTTAAGACTGAAACTTAGGTCATTATTTGCATATCTTTTATCTTTTTAAATATAACCATTTAAAACTATGAATTTCTCTCTAAACATTGTGTTCCTCACATTTTGGTATACTGAGTTTTTATTATCATTAGTATGAAATAATAACTTCCCTTTATTTCTTTTTGGAATTATAGGGTATCTAGAAGTGAGGTACCTAATTTATAAATATTCAGGGGGTTTCGTATGTGTTATAGTTGTTAATTACTAATTCAATTCCATTTGTCAGATAACAAACATACCTTTACAATTTTCTTCTTTTGAAATTTATTGACTTATTTTATGACTTGTGGTCTGTCTTGGTGAACATTCCAAGTGCAAATGAAATGTGTATAATCTTCATTTAAGATACAGTGTTAAATGAACTCAGGTCAATTAGGTTGATAAGGCTGTTCTAATTTTCTTTAATCAATAGTATATCTGACTTTGTAAATTTATATATTTCCCCCTTTAGTTATGTTAGATTTTATTTAATGAATTTTAAAGTCACTGTTATCTTTTCCTGATTATCTAACTTATTATGAAATTACCTGCTTAATACTTTGTTTCTTGTTCTACTTGTTGAGATATTAATGTAGCAACAGCTTTTTTAAGCTTACCGTTAACATATCTTTCTTTTTATGATTTTTACTTCCAACTTATTTATGTTATCTGTGTTTAAAGTGTATCTCTTGTAGACATCATGTAGCTGAATCTTGGTTCTTGATTCAGCCTGCCGGTTATTGATTCAGCCTGCCATCTTTGCCCATAAACTGGAGTATTCAGGCCATTTACATTTAGTATAATTTTTTTATATGGTTGTGTTTAAGTATTATCTCAAAAAGAGATAATAAAAGGCAAGGGCTTAGGGTTAATAAAATTTAAATCAGAATCAAGAGGTGATAGAATATTCTTTTATTTTGACTAAATTTAACCAGTTGGAATTATTTTTAAAGCACTATTTCATGTTTTTGAAATGAACTTGCCTTGTAATAGGAAATCTGTATTTTGTCATAATAGTAGAACAGTATTGACTTATTCTCAAATGTCCATTTTTATTTTGTGGATTTATTAGAGTTGAGACATAACTCATCATAAATCACCAAAAATGTATATATCTTATTACACACTTGTAGTATCATCCTATACAACTTCTTGGAATTATTACTCGCAGTATTTCCTGACTGTATTAAAAATATAAATGACATTTGTAAACTTCAAAATTAGTCAATATTAGAGTGGTATGTACGACTTTATTCTGGAATAAAAAGGGTAATGTTATTTTTCATACTTATTCAATAAAAATGCTTTAGTGTTCACAATGTCCTATGTGTTGGGTACACAGATCACATATAAAATCCTTGTTCTTGTGAGGGTCAATCTAATGTTGGTAGGGGCTGATAAGCCAGTTGACAATTATACATTATTAAATAATAGGATATGTATGGAGGAGAGGAGAGAAATTTAGCCACAATTTTCCTGGAGGTCATGAAGCATCAGCTAACTCCTAGAGGATGAGTATAAGCTCTTGAAGCAAATGCCGGAGGGATATATTAGAAATGGAGAACAACATATAGGAGAAACTGGCAAGGGTTGGGGCAGACCTGATTCATTTAGGAAACTACGGATTGTTTACTATGATTCCTTGATGGAGTATATTTTGAAGGAATGGTGAAAGTTGAGAACCAAAGAGACTCTAAACCAGAAGGGGCCATGCTGAGAGAATTTGGACTACATCTTGATAATGATGGAGAAAATTGGATGATGGTGAGCAGGAGAGTGATCATATTTAATTCTGGAAATAGCACTCTGATAACAGTAAGAAGGACATATTAAAATGGGGTAAAACTGGAATTGGAAGACTAGTTGAAGTTTCTGCAGTGATTGAGAAGGTAAATGATGAGGGCTTAAACTAAAATAGCTTCCAAGAGTATGGACAAGGGAAAGATGAGAGAGTGAGTAGGTAGAATCACTGTGATGAGGTACTTGGTTTTTCCTGCCTATTGTGGAAGAAAAACTTTGCAAATTTAGCTGGTTGACCTGCCCTTTGTTTGTCTAAAGGAATTCTTTAAAATTAGGATTTTTGTAAGAATGGCTGGTATTGTGGAATAAACTTTTCCACTAGATAATTAAATTGTATGTTACAAAACTATAACTAGAAAAATGATTTAAATTCCTTATGACAATGGTATTGGTAACAGTAGCTTGCTCTAGGGACAGAAATAAAATTTTTATCTGATTTTTTTTTCTTTTGACATTATTTCAGAAGTGTATTTCTTCTCAGGAATAATATAATAATTTAGAGATAATTCTCAATCTCTTGTTTTCTGAAACTATTCAAATTTCAGACTTAATGCCTCATATTTTAAAAATAGCTTTTAATCATAATTGCAATGTGTTTTGCAAAGTGCATAGAAGTATCAAAGCATGGCTACTCTCTCTTTCACATAAACTCATGCACCAAAATTTTGCATATGAGTTTGTGTGTAGGAAATTTGAGTAGATGGGAGATTTTATTAGATCACTTTGAATTAGGGCGGGAAGAAGAAGAAAAATAAGAAAAAAACCATATAGCATAAATGTGACTTCAGAAATTCTTCCATGACTTTTTATTCATTAGACCTAGCTGTCTCTGTTTCTAATTGTGATCAGTTTTATGCTTATGTATATCTAATTCATTCCAGAGTTTGGAATTTGTGTAACTCAGTCTTATTGTTTTCTCATATTACAACATAAATCTTGATATACTTACAGAATTTAGTTTTCTCATATAGATATCAGTACATCCTTTGAAGATAATGTCACTCTTAGTCTCATTTAAATGATGTTCTCTTGTTAAAGTTGCATTTCTTGCCAACCATTAAGAACATGGTGAATGGAATGCATAGGCCTCTAAGAGACTTGCTCCAAATACCTTATGGTATTACAAGCTTATTCCTTACAAGCTATGAATTGGAGGAATGTTATTTGCCCTCTCTGGGACTTGGTTTCTACATCTTTTAGTGGGTATAATCTCATTGTTCGGCAGAATTATTGGAAAAATGAAGTAAAATGTTTTATATGAAGTTCATAGTACACTAACTACATAGTGTAGGTGCTCAATTATCTTTTCTTCTTTTCTTTTGTGTTCCCTACTGTCAGGATGTCTACTGCTAATCTTGTTCTCCAAGACTTAGGATGGTAATTCTCAACTGGAAAGGTACTACTTCCTAAGGCAAATTTGGATATCTGTTGGAGGGGGTTTTGGTTTGTTATAAGGTTTGGAGGACACTATTGGCTCTAGTAGTTGGGGGACAGATATATTTGAACACCTGCAAATGAATATTTTGCTAGACCTATTTATAGCTATCTGAGACTATTACCCATTTCTAGTCTACATACAAACATAATTTTTGCGTGGCTTTAAAACACACTGAATTTTCCAGGCATGTAACTCTTAAGCATTTGTGCAAAGTTTTCACTTATTAGGATAAAACTGTCCCAAGATTTCTCCACTACTTTGAAAAGTGGCATTAATGACTATTCTGCCCCGTAGGTTACATAAAGACCTATCTGTATTGATCTACTTTTATAGCTTTAGTACTCAATTTGTTTTGTTTTGTGTATAGATCTATCTACTTCAGTATTTAGTCTAGGGAAGTTGTGCCAGGATGATTAGTGTATTGGAAAGATACGTTTAATTCCATTCAGTGACCTAAAAGTCATATAAGAATAATTTACAATAAAAATATCTTATTAAGTAATTATGTATGAATTGTATTTCAGGATTTTGAATGGGTGATAATGGTAGGTTTTTAATACTTAATTTGGTGTGATGGTTTGAGACCCCTTAGCCCAAGCCATTTACTTTATTCTATCTTTAGTGGTAGACCAGGTCCAGGAGCTTCTCTTGAATAATCATAAACTGTGCATCAGTGATAAGCTGGTGAATATTGCCCGCTCTTGCCAGTTGGTTTCCATTCTCTTGACCTCAAGAAGGGTGACCTGCCAGGCCAGCCCTCTGATTGCTGCTGACCTACTGATACTGACCCTAACATCTGTGAATCTGAAAGACCTAGTGCATAAAGTCATGTAAAAGAATTACTTTTCAAGCACTCAAGCTGTCTCATTATTCCATTACTGTCTACCTGCATTTCTGTTGTGGCTTCCTCTGAAAGTAGGAATTTAATCTGTTCACTTTTGCACAACTGCCCTGTAAGTTAAAATAACTTGCATTAAGTCATTTCAAGTCTCCTTAATTTCCTATGAGAGTAAATATGACTTTTTCAATCTTGATGAGTAATATGAGACATAGCTTACAGCCAGTAAATTCTGGAGTAATATTCCTATCTCCTTTGATTTATATTTTAGTTTTTTTAATAATACACTCTAGCAACCTGTGTGACATTTTCATTACTGCCTACATGCTTGGGGTTAAAGATGAAGCTTGAATGCTACATAATGCCTTTGGAAAAAGAATGTATATACTTTGATTCTCAATTTTAGGTTCATTTTCAAAAAATATTATTTCAGAAGGTTCTGAACAATAGTTCTTTCTCCTCCAAACAATAAGAATGTACATGTACATGAAATGACTGTTAGAAAATACTTATCAGTGACACATAGCAAAATTGAATTATTTGGGTAATTTTGCAGCAATTTTACCAACTCACTTTCTGAGTAGAATTATTTTCATGTGACCTTTCTGAGGTGTGTGTGTGTATAATTTTTTACCTCCAAAGAATTTCTCTTCTATTTGGGGGTAGTGATCACCTACTGTGTTATGGGGAAACTGTCTGTTTTGCAGAGTAGGTTTAAAAAAAATGCTTTCCATATTCCCTAGGGTCTTTGTGAGGTGGATTTGTTTCAAATATGCCCACCTGGATTCTAATTCCTATTTCACAGGGTTGTGAATTCCTACAGGGAAAGGATTAAGTTTTATTTTGCATTCTTAGTCCCTAACCATAGTTCTCATTTTCCATGTCTGTCTTTCCAGAAGTTAATCAACAGAACAATATTAACTAATTGTCAAATGCTATACTTGGAGCAATGGGAGATAGTAAATAAATGAAACTCAGTCTATCATTTTCAAAAGCTTGAATCATGTTTGAAGAGGAGAAAAGCCTTAGAGTAAGACATAATTGGCTAAGATACAATGTAATGTAGCTCATATAATGTAAGAGCTATAGAAACTTAAACACAAGAAAGGAAATGTCATTACAAATGGTTAGAAAAATTCTCTGGGAAAGGTGAGGAAAGTTGAATTTTCTTAAATTGCTATTTGACTCCACTTTTGGTTTTTATCCATACTTTTGCTAATATAGGCATAATCTGCAAACAGTTTTGACTTTTTCTTGTATAATTTATAACAAATGTATTCAGCATCACAAGAGCTCTCTGGCGGCATCTTTTTATGTCAAGGGAAAAGTGCTATAAACGGTGTGGTTGTGATCACTGATTGGCAGTAAAGCATCTGAAATTACCATGTTTATATTGCTGAGAAGTGTCACCTGTTAACTTGGGCCTGATGTTGATATTCTTGGGATGTCTCCTTGCACAAGGCAGGTTTTCTCACCTTGTTCTACACTCTTTTGGTGCTACTCATATGACAAAGTTTCCAGTAATCTGAAAAGAAGAGCTGGGGCAGGGGCTTTAAGTATAAATCAGAGCATGTGGGTCTGGATGAGAATTTTATACTCATATAAAAGTCTTTTTCCCCTCAATTTCCCAAGGCTTAAACGCTTAGGGTGTGTGTGTGTGTGTGTGTGTGTGTGTGTGTGTGTGTGTGTGTGTGTGTGTGTGTGTGTGTGTGTGTGTGTTTAGTTTAAGTAGAATGAATAGCTTTTCTCAGTCTAGTTAGCATTTGTGGACTTTTCCCTTAGATTTTCAGAACGCCTGTGAATTAGAAAATTAACTCATATATCAATATTTTGCCTTAAGAATTAAACCTCAGAAACTCAAAATTTCTTCCCTCCAACCCTTAAATAACAGTTGTCCCTTTGCACTACTTCTGTATTATTAGGATAATTGCCCCAATCAAAAGGCACTCTGGGCAGTATCTCTTGTATAATCATTTAATGCTGACTGAAAAACAATTGTGTCCTCTCAGATTGATTTTATTTAAATCTCAAAATAATGCTTAAATATCCCTTTGAGTAACTGTTTACATGCAGTTTCTAGATAAGATTCTAAACAAAAAGTTGGACCTTCTGATCCAGGTATCAGTACTTTTGTTAACTCACTGAGGATGGGATATATGACAGGTAGAAAGAACCAGGCAGGACAACCCTCAAATCCTAGTGCCACCTTTTCAGTTTCATATCTAGGTTGAGTCACTTAACCATGCTGAGCCTCAGTTTTCTCATCTGAGAAAAACTGGCAATAATAACTCCCTTGGAAAATTGCTCCTGTTGAGAAGTGATGGAATGTAAAGAGCCTTAAGTCCTTCTGGTACTATTTGAACTCACAAAGAGCAGCCCTTAGTATCAAACCAGGAAAATGCCATAAGTGGTTTCATGACTGTGGGACTCCCAAAGGTCAACATTATAATGATTGGGGATACAGTTGCCCCTCGGTATATGGGGGGGATTTTTCCAAGGCACATGCAGACCACAAATCCATGGATGCTAGAGTCTGTTATATAAAATGGCATAGTACACTGGGCCCTCCGTCTCTGCGGGTTCCACATTCACAGATACAGAGGGTAGACTGTGATAAAAAGTTCACAGGGATTGGGGAAAAGGTAAAAGGTTAAATGTCTGGAAGAGCGGGAATAGATGTTTTCTTTAGCAGCTATGGGAGATGCATGTGCATTTGATACCACGTATGCTGGGACCTTGGTCATTGTCTTTCTGTATTCCTTAGGAAGAGGAAGCCAGGTTATGGTCCCTGACATAAACTGACAGGTGCAAGAGATTGAAGAACTATATCTGGATTCTTAATTTTACTAGGCTTCTGTGTCATGCTTGACATTATGGGAATATTTTCAGGAGTTGGAAACCCTGTTGATGATCATTAGAATTTTACAGTAAGAACATTTTTTTTCCTGAGTGAAAGATTTACTTAAAAGATTGAATGTTCATTTTTTCAATATGAGGTATAAATATGCTGGGATTTTATCTTCTACCTAGGTGTACCATGCAGCCCTTTCCTTCCTTAATAGCTAGTAAGGTATCCCCTGCTGTACATCCCTTTTTCAGATTCCAGGGAAGTTTCCCATCTCTTTGCTGTATCTCAAAATCCTTTTCTTGCTCAGGACACCTAAAGTAACCTCTTTACTGAGTTTAGACTTCTATCAGAGTAGGAGACTCAAGCGGCATCTGCTCCCTGCCTTGTATGATCTGAGTCAGGGTATTGCAATGGGCCTGGCTACCTTCTTAGAACATGGGTGTTCTAGTGTGTGAAGAGGTGTGTCGTGTGTGTGTGTGTTTTGTGTCATGTGTTGGGAGAGAAAAGAAATATAGATGGAATAGACTCAAATTAACATCTCAAATTATCATGCTATAACTGGATTGAACAGCTTTTAATTTTTTAAATTCACTATGCCCCAATCTTGTTGAGTTCCAAGTAAAACACTGAGATAGATTAAAAATTGTATTTGAATTATATCATGATTCATTTTATTGTCATTAATGCAGATATCAGAGGACCCCTTGGTCCCTTTATCAGAGATTAGTTTTCAGTGAAAGAGGCCTGGTGCCATTTAGACTTTTATTATAAAGAGGGGAAATAAGTCTGGACTCTAGTATCCTCAAGCAAAGGAAAGATTAAATCTTAGCAAAAATCATGTGAGTGTGATATTTTAAAGGCATCAGACAGCAGGTATAAAAAAACTTACTTACAACAGCAATCACATTTTATCCAATAAAAGCACTTAGAGACAGCAGGTTATACCCATACAGGTGGAATGGATTTTGCACATTAGCTAGAAGTTTAGGTCGCTATGATTTCACAAACCAAACAAAAGAAAACGGTGTTAATAGATGTGCTTCTCAGTGTTTAGACCATTCTGTTCCTGCTGTATTCCTTACAGAGTCCTCTTTTATTTCATTTATTTATTTATTTAAAAAGATACGGTGAGTTTTGTTCATGGGGATTCAACTGCCTGATTTCCAAAGAGTAGCATAAAAACTGTGATTATAAAAGCAAGACTGCAGGGTGGAATGGGCATGGTTAAATTATAAAAGAAGATGCTATTTGGTCCCAGTAAAATTTATCCATTGAACTGGCAGTTCAGAGTGTTATAAATAGAATGTTTCTAATTAAGGGAAAATAGGGTTGAGCTGATTGGAATAAACATTTGGCTACCATGGTACATGGAAATTGACAGAGTATATTCTTTGCCATATCCTTGGTCTATTTCAGAAGTCACAGCTATATCTTTCTTTTTTTTTTTTTTTTTTTACAAGCTATATGTTTCTAACCTGCCACCTTAGATCTGGTAAAGTTTCTTATACAATGTCTTGAATATTAGCAATGTCTTATAGAACAGCACCATGGTCAGCTAAGACCAAGTGTATTAGCAAAACTGTATGGATGCAGCAGTGTTGGGTAATCAACTGGCTGCAGAAAGCTGAAAAAGGTATTCAGGATGTGATCAGTTCTAAACGTTGTGTCCTTGGATCATTGACTCAGCTCAGCTCAGCTTCCACATGGCCTGCAAGCAACACAGACCAGTCATTCCAAATGCTTAGTCTTTCATGCAGGCTGATAGTACTATCACAGCAAGAGGTGATTTCTTAAAAACATCTGCCTTTGTAGGGTCCTCAGCCACCAGTTCAGGAAAAGCAGGCCATCCTAATCTCAGTCTTCTTGCTTTTCAGTTTTGTGGAATGAACCAGAAGTCAAAACATGAGACCTTGCTAAGTAGTAAATTAAGCAACCACACTAATGTCTAAAAGAACCTAAAAACTAGACTATTACCAAGTCTGTATGTGTGATCTCGTTCCCTTACCTCTGAAGCTGTTTCTATTCTTCTTTGCTAGTGCACTGTTATTGTGAAATTGCACACACATCAGCAACCCAAACAAAAATGGGTGGCTCATTGATCCCAGAATAGTCACCCAAGTCAAGAAATTACAATTTAATACCCTAGAAGGCTATTTTGTGTCCCTTTTGCAGTCTCTTCTGTCTCCCCCTTCTAAAAATAACCATTACATGTCATTAATTGTGACTACTTTCTTCTTTTGCTTCTCATTTAGCCACCTAAAAACACATCCCTATATACTAAAACTTCGTTTTACTTGTTCTTGAACTTTGTTTAAATGGAACCATATCATATGTGTGGTGTTGTAATTGACTCTTTCATTCATTTTGTTTGTGAAATTAATCCATGTTTCACTAAACACATCTCATTTTCATTGATTCAGTATTCCACCATATGACTCTCACAATTAGGTATCTTTGGTTAATAGACATCTAAATAGTTGATCATCTCCAGTTTGGAACTTGTATTCGAGTTCACCATAGAAACAGAAACAATAAGGGGTGTGTGTGTGTGTGTGTGTGTGTGTGTGTGTTTATACACACAATCATATTTGTGTATACATACATATGTATACATGTGTGTACACTTGTATATATATGTGTGTATGTATATGTGAGATTTTAAGGAATTAGTCCATGTGACTTTGGGAGCTCATAAGTCCAAAGTCTGCAGGGCAGACCCAGCAAGACTTGACCTTACAGTCTTGAGTCTGAATGTGGTCTGGAGGTAGAATTACTTACTTTTAGAGGCTCTCTAAATTTTCTCTAAAGGCCTTCAGTTGGCTAGATGAGGATTACCCGTATTATGGAGGGTAATATGCTTTACTCAGTCTGTTGATTTAAATATTAGTCTCATTTGAAATACCTCCACAGCAACATCTAGACTGGTGTTTCACCAAAGATTATGTACTTGGCCCAATCAAACTGACATAGAAAATTAACCATCACAGGACTATTAGGGAAAATGCTGGTATGTATATTATTGCATGTGTTTTGAGGAACATAGTTATGTTTTCTTCATGAATAATATGTAGGAATAAAACTTTCCCAAAGTTTAGTACCGATTTCCATCCAGCACTGCATAAGAGGTCTTAGTGCTCTGTATTCTCTTAACTATCCAAATTCCTCAGCTATTTTTATATTAGCTATTACCTCTGACTTGTTTGTCTTTAAAAATTTTGGATACAAGTCCTATATCAGTCTATATGTTGAAAGTAAGTTTTCTACCACACTCTGGTTTGCACTTTAAGGTTCTTAATGGTACCTTTTGATGAATAAAACTTAATTTCAACATAGTCAAACTTATCTATCTGTTCTTTAATGCTTAATGCTTTTGTTCCGATTGAGAGTACATGACAGTGGTTATTATGTTGCATATCATATATCATGAAGCATATTGTATATTAAATATTACATGTATACTTACACCTTTCAGGGGGTATAGTTTTTTGACTTTCACGTATAGGTTTGCATCTACTTTCAGCCAACTATTTTTTGTGTGTGTTATGTGAAATAGATCAATTTTCATCTTTCCCCATGTGGATATTCATTTATTCCAGAACCACTATTATTAGATTGTTCTCTCATCAACTGTATCATGGAGTACCATGTTATTCTTAAATCAAATATCTATATATGAATTAGTCTGTATTGAGTTTTCATCCCTTCAGTCTACTTCTGTTCTTGCACCAAATATCATGCCGTTACTATGCTTTATAATACATCTATAGTTGGTTTTTGTTTAAAATGTGAGATAGGAATTTCACTTTTTTCCATATGGTTAACCATCTCAACTGTAACTATTTGTTGAATGGTCCAGAACTTCTACAGTAATCTAAAATATCAATTTTGTAATTCAAGTGTTTATATAGAATATGAATCTATTTGTATATTCTGTATTCCACTTCATTGGTCAGTGTTTTTATTGTTCACAGTGTGGAAATTACGGCAGTTTAATAAGAATATAGACTTGATATCTGGAACAGCAAGACTCTATTCTAATTCAATACTTTTTTCTTAGATTTTTTTTTATGTCCAAATAAATTTTAGTATAATTTGTTATGTAGTCCCTCAGGAAAGAAAAATCCTGTTAAGATTTTGTTTATAATAACATTGACTCTGTTGGTAACTTGGAGAGTTTTGACATCTTTCCAGTATTGTTTCATACTAATTAACATGGTACACTACCTATTTGTTTAGGGGTTCTGTTATGTTCTTTCAATGTATGGAGTATATTACTGTTTTTATTTAGTCATTATGTTTCTTCAAAAATTTTTCTCCATCAATATCATATATATTTTATTGGATTTTTTTCCTAAACACCTTATATAACTTTGTTTCTTTTGTTTTACCTTTGTGATGGTGGTGAGGTTATTTCTTTGTTGCTAATATACAAAAATGCAACTGACTTTTGGTATTAATGTTATGTGGTTTTCTTGTAATCTCATTAATTTCTCAATTTGCCTGTAGTTCTTTGGGGAATTCTTTATCATCTACAAAAGTGTTTTTTTTTTTTTCCTTCTAATCCTTTTAAAAATTTGTTTGGCTTTCAGTTTTTCCTTTATTAAGGTATAGTTGCTATACAATATTATATGTCTCAGTTGTACAACATAGTGATTCACAATTTTTAAAGATTATATTCCATTTATAGTTACTATAAAATATTGGCTATATTTCCTGTGTTGTACAGTATATCCTTGTAGCTCACTTATTTTATACATAGTAGTTTGTACCTCTTAATCCCTAACCCCATCTTGCTCCTCCCCACTTTCCTGAGAGTTAATCAGAGATCATGCAGGGCCATGTAGATCATGCTATAAATGTAGTCTTTATTCTCATAACAAGGTATATCCATGCAGTAGGTAGCTGAATTCATCATGGATTATTATGTCCTATAGTTTCTGTTACTATTTCCCAGTCATACTTGGCCAATTCCCATAAATCAAGTCACTGCATTTTTCCCTGATGGCTTTAGGTTTCTTCCTTTTGTTTGTTCTTCCCTATTAGAGACTGAATTGTGCCACCTTCCTCCCCCTACCCAAATTTTTGCTGAAGCCCTAACTCGTACTGCCTTAGAATACAATTGTATTTAGAGATAGGGACTTAAGAGATAATTAGCATCATTTTAACTTAATCATTAGGGCCCACCCTAATGATTATCTGACTGGTGTCCTTATAAGAAGAGGAGATCAGGACATACAAAGAAACAACAGGGATATAAGTGCACAGAGGGAAGGCCAGGTGAGCACGCAGTGAGAAGATGGCCATTGGCAAGCCAAGGAGAGAAACCTCAGGAGGAACCAGCTCTGTCAACACCTTGATCTTGGACTTCCAGCCCCCAGAACCATGAGAAAGCAAATCTCTGTTGGTAAATCACCCAGTCTGTGATATTTTGTTATAGCAGCCCTAGCAGACTAATACTCTCCCCTCTCCTTTTTTCTTTTTTTTTTAAATTTAAGCCTACAGTCTTACAACTGGGGATTATCATGACAAACCATTTGATATTGGAGAGATAATGAGTTGTTATTTAAAAGACACTCTAACATGCCATTTCCTGGATGCTGTTGATTACAGTTAAAACAAATTCAGTTAGGGAAACATCAAATATGGGATCATGTTTTGTGGCTATCATTCTGGTAAAGCTCTCCTATTGAAGCCATGTCGGGACTTAAGGCCTAATAGTTGTACCATCCAGAGCCCTGCAGCTGGTTCCCTGGGATGGTTCTAATAATTTCTAGCATGATTCCTTCAATAATTAATGCTTCAGTTATTTTAAATGTCTTAATACAAAAAAGCTCACATGTGGTGTCAGATCTCCAAGTTATAACACAAAATGGATGTTTTGCAGTAATTTACACGGAATTAATTCTATCCTAGAGTTCTAATAAAAATTAGAAGCCATTTAAAGCCGGAGCTCTGGTGGTTACGTGTCTCTAGACTCCCTCTATGGAACCATTTCCTTGTACATCTTTGTAGTCCATTTGTATTCTGTACACATTTGGTCTCTTGATGGCTTTGATGGTTCTTAATTGCATTTCTCATAGGCAACCCCAGTGGTAGTTTTCTTTCAACTAATAACTAGTAGTGATGTGCCATCATGCACACACACAAAACCTAGTCTCAATTTAATTATTAACAGTAATATCTTTCTAGCTTCTTCCAAGAAAACGAAAGCACATCACTTGATTAACAGAACATTCCAGTAAATGAAATATAATTTTATTTGGTCAAGTTTGTCTCCTAAATTTTCAGTTCTTATTTATGGATTCTGAATCTCAGGTGCCAAGTACTGAGTTAACACACTCTTCAGTTTCTAAAGTTCTAGTATTGATTTCTCAAAGAACTTCTGCATTTTAAGTGTTTTAATTATTCTTCCCATTTGTTACTCTCATTCAACTTCCCCCTTAGAAAGTGTTCCAAAGTAATTTAAAAACTTTTTTAATTCCCAGACTTATTGAGGTGTAATTGACATAATATTGCATAAGTTTAATATATACAATGTAGTGATTTTTATATATGTATATATTGCAAAATGATTACCACAATAAATTACCTCACATAATTACAACTTTTTGTGTGTATGGTAAGGACTTAATCTATTCTCTCAGCAACTTTCAAATATACATTGCAGTATTATTAACTATAGTTGCCATGTTGTACATTACAGCCTCAAAACTTATTCATCTAATAACTGTTAAGTTTGTATCCTTTAACAATCTTCACCCATTCTCCCCCAACCCCCAGTCCTTGGAAACTACGTCTGTTCTGTTTGTATTTTATTTGTTTTTGTTCTCCTACACGTCTTTTGCTTGTGTATAATTGCTATGTACTCTATGTGCTCTATTTTTTTCAAAATACCAAGTTTTGTAGGACAGTTTCCTTTTTTTAAATGGATAAAATTGTTTATAAGCCCTCATTTGAAAACAAACAGAGCAATGGTATGTTATGCTCATTACTTAACTAGGCTTACCTCCAATTAAGCAAGTAATGCTACATATGTATGAGTGGGTATGTAACTTAATATGTCAGTAGCTGAGAAATGCACTCTGTATGGAACACCAGGTCTCCAGGGCCCACTGGAAAATCCATTATGAAAGGGAAACGTATTTCTGTTTAAGAGGGAAAATACGACTGAAAAAGACAAAGGATGGCAAAGGCCAATTGAACTACTGTAAAAGTTACTTCCTTTTTAAGCAGCTGGATGAATTTGGCCATGCATATGCTTCTAGTGCAGAATAGACCAGGTAAGCATTAGCTAAGATTCAGTCTATGGCTTCACAGAAGATAATAAGTAGCAACAGGGCAGCCAGAGTAACCTGAGAGTAGGGATCACTGTCTGCAGAAAAAGGGGATATGCGTGTTAGGCTAATAGAAATTAACACCTGACTATTTCTGCTATTCAGAAAATGCAAGGAAATGGGGAAGCAAAGCACAGAAGGAATATACCTCAAATCTTTTCCAGCTGCCTAGAAAAAGAAAGCAATGGTCCATGGTACAGATGAGGTGATTTGGCTCTGTTAATTAAAATTGTCCAATGTATTTTTATGAACTCAGTTCACTAATGATATGAGTATTATATATTTATGTAGTTTTTCTGTTGCTTAAAGCTATTAGTTTTGTGATAAGAGTATTGCCCTGATTTCAGATGTTCCAAGAAGAGCTGGAAAGAGTGAGGAGAAAGAGACAAACTCCAAGAAATCTTTCTTTAAATGGATTATCTGGGGAAATTAGTGTCCAAACGCTTGACGCACTCATAGAAAATTTGGTGAATCTCTGTTGTGGTTCAGTGTGTTTGACTAGAGCAGGAGTATGCAAACTGCAGTGTATGGGTTAAATTTGGCCTGCTGCCTATTTTTGTAAATTTAGTTTTGTTGGAATACAGTAACATTCATTTGTTTATATATGATTTACAGCTGCTTTTGTGATATAACCGCAGCGGCTGAGTAGTTGTGAAAGAGACCATTTGGCTCTCATAGCCTAAAAATATTATCTGGCCGTTTACAGTTTGACAACCCTTTGACTAGATAATACCAACAGGTCAAGTTTCAAAAGTGAGTGTGAACCTATGAGAAGATGATTGGATGGAGAAACATTGAAAGGAGGTTACACTTAGTGTCATACTGTGAGCGAGTATTTATAAACCAGAGAAAATAAAAGTAGACTGATGGTCTTGGTGAATGAAAATAATCAAACGTAGATCTCCACACTAGAGGTAATCTGAAGAGAGCAAACTTGAATCCTATAGCTTTCATGCATGGTTTGGTAGCCATGTCTAGGCTTCATAATTTGGTTATTGAAATGACAAGACTTGAATGAGTTTATAGGTACTTTGTTCCAAATACAACTTCATAATTTTAGGGCCTAGGAATAGAGGCATAACATTAATGTACAGATCAGTTTATTTGCTAGAAGAAAGCTCCAGATGAGCCCTTCACATTCACTTTTTTTGTACATGTCACACGCTCTGGTAAGTAATTATTTACAAAGGGGAAAATGACATAGTTCTTCTTGTGAAAGGGGGCATGCTCGGTTTGGGGTGGAAGTTTAGTCTGAGAAATAGTCTTCTAGAAAGTCATCAATATTTTCACAGAAAAGGGTTTTTTGTTTTTTAAAGCATTTGGAGATTTTTGTGAATTCTGAGTTTGTAATGTTGCTTTGACCAAAATCTCTAGGTCAGAACCTTAGCTTGTTTCAAACACGGACTGCTTTTCAGTTTGAGGCCATGTAAAAAGAAGTTTACGTGACTCCCAATATGTAAAGTCTAAACATAAGCCTGAATGTAAGAGTGTCAATAACATGTATTAACTGCCCTCATGTGGCTGGGACCATGAGTATAACTAAGGAGGATGCTGATGAGTAGTTCTACATTTATTTCAGTTAAGGATAAAACTTTAAAAGAAAATCAAACAGAAAAACCTCTTCCTTAAAGTGAAGTTGATAGACCCTTATTTAGACATCAAATGTAAAATCTAAAGTTATACATTGATTTGTTTAATATTTTACAGTGGCAGTTTTTAAAGGAGATGAATGAAGTATAATATTTTGAGAAGGAAGGAATCCAAGTGAATATTACATTATTATATGTGTTTATGTGAACTAACCTTGGAAAATGATTCCAATGTTAAAGGCAAAATTTCCTGAAAATGCCTCAAATCTAATTAGAAACCTCAGATTATAACTGGCAACCTCGAAGTTAAGGAAAACCTTGCTAAACCACAGGAAACCTCTTGTTGAAAGGTTCACAATAATATATTATGTGATAATCCTGCGAAATTTCTAATTTGAGCTTAAATTTATGGCCATGTGACAGGTATCTTGGGTAAGTTTATAGCATGAACTAGAAATTTGTGTAATGCTGTTATTTTGAATGAAGGGAGCACTACTTAAAAATTATTGAAAATGTTTAACATTTAACATTTTAACAATCATAAATTTTTTTTTTTAGAATTTTTAAAAATTATTTTATTTTTGGCTGTGTTGGATCTTCGTTGCTGCGTGCGGGCTTTCTCTAGTTGCAGCAAGCAGGGGCTACTCTTTGCTGTGGTGCGGGGGCTTCTCATGGTGGCTTCTCTAGTTGAGGAGCACTGGCTCTAGGTGTGCAGGCTTCAGTAGTTGTGGCACGCAGGCTCAGTAGTTGTGGCTCGCGGGCTCTAGAGCGCAGTCTCAGCAGTTGTGGCGCACGGGCTTAGTTGCTCCGCAGCATGTGGGATCTTCCCAGACCAGTGCTCGAACCTGTGTCCCCTGCATCAGCAGGCGGATTCTTAACCACCACGCCACCAGGGAAGCCCCCATAAATATTTTTTATAAATTCATTACTGTAAAAGTTGGAGAGAACCAATTAAATAGGACTGGAGGGATGATGGTCTCCTGTTTCTGCTTTTGACATTGGTAATGGGTATGAAGAATGCTAGACACATATGAAGCTAGGTCAGTATCATGGAGTAAGGAAGCTTTTTTTCAGCCATGATTGCTATAGTTCAATACTCACCAAGGAAGCTGTGCTTGGCAGTGAGAACTGGACTCACTAAATTTAAACTAATGAAACCTACACCCCAGTCCTACTCTAATTAGATTGATCATATCCATGGGGATATCCTGCATCGTTCATGTTTAGCACCCTGGGGCAGCCTAACACCACAGATTAAACTCTGACACTTTGGCAACATTTGGGACATAGAAGCAACAGTCACATTGAGTTTCAGGAGTAGTACTTTTTTCTCCATTAGCAAGTCTTAATTTTCAAACAAAAGCCATTCTTCATCCAGAAACAATACTAGTGTGTGGTTCTGTCCAAGATCTCCTTTATTGCTCTCTACTATCCCATAATCCTCAGTAACAGTTTTAGCCATAACGGAGCACCGTGTTCATTTATGCAGTGCTAACTCCTGTGGTCCTAGGCTACATGGTGTTCCAAGGATTCGTATTTAAAATAAACATCTCAGTGAATCTACCCTCCCCTCCCCATGCTTTGTTTCCTTGTGGTTTCTTATATGGCAGCTTCATAAACATTGAGTTGCCAAAAAAAATTTTTTTAAAGCAAGTTGATAATGCTGTGGAATGAACTTTCAATATCTCTATCACTGACAAGTTATCAAGGGCTGTTAATAACTCATTCCTATATCTTTAAAAGAAAAAATAACCTACATAGATGGGAAAAAACTGCATTAAAGCTTTTCTGAGGAAAAATTTTAAAGTTCATAATAAAACCTATGTTGACGGCTTGGGATTTTTCTTTGCATATGTGTACATATTGACTTTCATGGTTTATGGTATCAGACAAGGGCTTGATTCCCAGAGAAAGCTTTGTGGTGTCTTGGGCAAGATACTGAACTTTTCTCAGTCTGTTTTCTCATTTATAAAGTTGGGACACTGTGAGACTTAAATGAGATAATGTACATGCAACAGGAATGTGATGAGGAAGTTTTCAGAAGTAGGTGCTGGAGGGCCATAGGTGAAAATATCCTTCCTGATTTTGAAATCCAGGGAAAATTTCTCAGAAATGGTGTTAGAAGACAGAAACCAGGAAGATTCACTGATCAGTCTTCTCTTTTTAGGAATAATACTGTAAATGTACAGAGATGATTCAGAGGAGGACCACACAAAATTGAGCACACATTACAGAAAAGAGAGCCAGACATTGTGCCTGGAAGAGCTAGAGGTAGAAAAAGCAAACTCAGAATTGACTGAAATGTACTGGAAGCAGGACATGTATTAGAGACTCAATGACTCTGGGCTAGAAATACAATCAACAGTGTTAAGGACATATACAAAATGAATGCTTTGTGTGTTTCTCTTTCCATAACAAATTGTCTTTTTTAACATTGTATTGTTCAATATTTCATTAGATTGTATTTTGAAAGCAAGCTTGCAAGTGGAGAAATACTGTCTATACTCTGGCCTACTTCTCCTATTTGTGTGAGTGATAGCTTGTAATAATTAGGGTGTTAACTACACAAAGATTAGAACTGTGATGTATCATTATACACATGAACTCAAAATTCTCATAGGGTCTTGTAATCCTTTCCCAACTCTGGGCTGCATATCCATGAGGAGCATTTCATCCCTTACAGTAGCACATGTGAAGTGTAAATTACGGATGAGCTTGAGCAAAACGCAACTCAAACCTACGCCTTCACTGTCTGTGATTTCATCCTGCTGCTGCCACATGCGTGCCCTCCGTATCCTGATCTTTTGTTGCTGTTGCTATTTTGTAAAATGTAAAAGCTATTGCAGAACTTATCATGAATTCAGTGAATCTAACCATTGGAAAAGACTCTCGGCCATATAGCTCAATATTTCAGCCAAAGAAAAGCTTCCCAGCTTCTGAAGGATGCAAGAAAAGGGAGTTGTTGTTTTCTGCCATGCATGCCTGAAGTTCAGACTATTTCACTCCCTTACACTTCGATTTAATCTAACTGTTAGATGTCTCTCTGATTTAACAAAGTCCAAATCTATTTCTTTATTGCTAGTACCTCAGTCCTCATTCTGTTCTCGGAAGCTACCCAGAAAAATTACAGTGTCCTTCCTATGAAGGATTTAATAATTTTAAGAATCATCTCTTGATTCTGCCTCTAAATCTGCTTTTACTTAGCTATAAATATGTGATTCCTCCTAACTTTCTTCTAACACATGTTCTTAGTGCTTGTTTTTTGAGTGAATAAATATGGAATGATTTAGATTCTCTGTCATCCTTTCCTTTCTTCTGGATTCCATACAATATTTTATTTTTATGTTTCTCTTCAAATACCATGCCCAGAATAAAATATTATGCCCCAGACTTTTTTGAACACTTTAGAGTAGAACAAAGTATTTCCTTGTTACAGAATTTGTACTCCCATTATTGTGACCTAAGATTTCATTAAGTTTGACTAGCATATCACACTGTTGCTGCATATTGAAATTAAATCCAACAACTCTTATCTATCCTTCTCTTACAACCCTGTTTAGTCATATCTCTCTCATCTTGTCCATGAGTAATCGGAACATTGTAGATGGTAGTTTTTTCTAATTTAATATTTGGGAAATATTCTGAAATTTATTAAAACATTATAGATATATTCACTTTTGAGTGTAAAATTATTATATGACTAATTCTATTACCAGTCTCCCCCAGAAGGCACCCTACAAAAACTAGCACCTGGAAAACGCCCTATTTATTGTCACTGAAAGGCCTGTGGTGCCTTACTTTAGAGAGGATTAATGTCATGTCTGATCAAAGGAGCTATTTAAGCTAGAAATAATACCCTTGAGTTAAAGAACATTTAGTCTAATTTGTCCATCTCTTGTTAACCCGGAACTCATGGTCAGTGGGGATTAATAGTGCATCTTGCAATTCTTTCTGCTTCATTCTTACCTGGTCTAACATCTCCTGCTGTGGTACACTGTAGAGACTTAGAGAAAGCTACTACATTAAGCAATCCTGCTGCGATGTTTCTAGTTTTTAGAAGTTTAATGCATTCCTGCAACACATATCCACAGGTGTCTTATGAATATTTATTGATCTGTGGTAAGGTGGTCACAGAGAGAAATAGATTTCTAGCAATGTATTATAGAATTGAATTATTTTTTTAATCATGTCTTCCATCATTAGAACTGTAACCTGCCACAATGGTGCTTCTTAGTTAATGATCTAATTTTTATGAGATCCTTTCAATAATTTTTTTACTCCATGTGTTTTATTGCTTCACATAAAATTATATGAGGTAAAGGTAAAAGTATTGTGGATAGAACAATGGAAAAACATACCCACCAGTCTAGGAGTTTTGAATGGTGGATAAATTGGATACGGAATCTAGCAAACAACAAAGGGTAAATGTGCTATATTCTGATAGAGTAAAATTTTACTAACAGTTCTATACTTTTTCTGTCATTAATATACTAGTCAAGAAATGATACTCAGCATTCCCTTTACTCTTGTATTGTAGCATAGTCAGTCTGCCATGACCCAGTCAGTTGGGCCAACACTTTATCAGAAAGGATGTATTAAAGAACAAAAAACATACAAGTGAGCTTTTTTTTGAGGCAATATCAGTATTTTCCTCATACCACGGATAGGACAAATGGCCAGGAGCTAGATATGGTTGTTTTTAATTTAAAAAATATGTGCAGTATATCCATATGAGAAGATCATACTAGTCTCCCCTCTTCTCTCATACAGACTGGACCTGTTGCCATCCAAGTTGGCCATGTTTCATGTTGCGGTTAATTGAATGTGAGCAAAAGCAATGTGTGTCACTTTCAAGTAGCAACTCTCGGAGCCATTCTCTGAGTCTGTTTCTCTTTCCTCTGCCACAAGATGGGTATGTTCCTAATAGTGGTTGTTTCTTGAGCTCTGGTCTCAGAATAAAGAAGATGTGGAAGGAGCCTTTGACCCTGTGTTGGATATAAATGTAAGAAAAAGTGAAATCATTGTAGTTATAAACTATGTATAATACAGGTGCTTCATCATGTATAAACAATCAGCTTTCAGTGTTCAGAGCTGAGCACCAGAACAAAAACACATTGCTGCATATTAAATAACTGTAATTGCCAATTGTGAGTTGTAGTAACATAAGCATTTCCCAAATAAGTATTTGGAACATGTATTAACAGAACAATAGTGATGGTTTATAAGATCTAACATATGCTTTAATTGAAATAGTGAGCACAAAGCATATTATTGGAAAATTGATAAGATAATGTGATCAAATTACGATTTAAATAATAAAACTACAATAAACTTTAGTAGTTCATAGTTGCATTTTTAATTTTTAAGAAAATTCTATGTAGTGGATTACATGGTATCACAAAATATGTCACATCCTAATCCCTGGGACCTGAGAAATATTACCTGATACAGCAAAGAGTAAATCTTAAGGCACAAGATGGGATTAAATTAAGGATCTTGAAAGAAAGAGTTTATCCTGGATTATGTATTTGGTCACTAAATACAAATACAATAATATGTTTCCCTCTATTAGATAGAGTTTTGAAACAGATACACAAGGAAGATTATATAGAAACAAATGTGAAGATAGGGCAGAGACAGAGGCAGCCACAAGCCAAGGAATACCACCACCACCACCAGAAACTGGAAGAGTCAAAAAACAAAATCCCTCTTAGAGCCTCCGGTGGGAGCAGAGCCCTGCTGACAACCTGATTTTGGACTTCTGGTCTCCTGACCTGAAAGACAATAAATTTCCAATGTTTTAAGCCATGACATTTGTGGTAATTTGTGACAGCAGCCCTATGAAGTTAATATACATAATAGATCAATAAGCACTGAATAAACCAGCAATTCTGGGAAACTAAACTTTATGTATACTCAAGGTCACATGTCTGTAGAATCTAGTTCAAGTAAATCCACAGTGGGACCCATGTTTGTATATCTTTTTAACAGTTGTTCTAAGGGATGTGAATACTGTAAATCTGAAGATCTTTTTGGGGAGGGAATATCTGGAATAGATAGATGCTCAGTGGTACCTACTGACTAGTAGCTTGTGGGTAAATATTGCGAGTTCATGTCTCCAGTGACCTAGAACACAATTTCTTAGTATATCTCTATTTCTTAATTTCATATTATCACAAAATTTTTTTTACATCTTTATTGGAGTATAATTACTTTATAATGGTGTGTTAGTTTCTGCTTTATAACAAAGTGAATCAGTTATACATATACATATGTTCCATATGTCTTCCCTCTTGCATCTCCCTCCCTCCCACCCTCCTTATCCCACCCCTCTAGGTGGTCACAAAGCCCTGAGCCAATCTCCCTGTGCTTTGCAGCTGCTTCCCACTAGCTATCTATTTTACGTTTGGTAGTGTATATATGTCCATGCCACTCTCTCGCTTTGTCACAGCTTACCCTTTCCCATCCCCATATCCTCAAGTCCATTCTCTAGTAGGTCTGTGTCTTTATTCCTGTCTTACCCCTAGGTTCTTCATGACATCTTTTTTTTTCTTAAATTCCATATATATGTTAGTATACGGTATTTGTCTTTGTCTTTCTGACTTACTTCACTCTGTATGACAGACTCCAGGTCCAACCACTTCATTACAAATAGCTCAATTTCATTTCTTTTTATGGCTGAGTAATATTCCATTGTATCTATGTGCCACATCTTCTTTATCCATTCATCCGATGATGGGCACTTAGGTTGTTTCCATCTCCTGGCTATTGTAAATAGAGCTGCAATGAACATTTTGGTACATGACTCTTTTTGAATTATGGTTTTCTCAGGGTATATGCCCAGTAGTGGGATTGCTGGGTCATATGGTAGTTCTATTTGTAGTTTTTTAAGGAATCTCCATACTGTTCTCCATAGTGGCTGTACCAATTCACATTACACCAGCAGTGCAAGAGGGTTCCCTTTTCTCCACACCCTCTCCAGCATTTATTGTTTGTAGATTTTTTGATGATGGCCATTCTGACTGGTGTGAGATGATATATCATTGTAGTTTTGATTTGCATTTCTCTAATGATTAATGATGTTGAGTATTCTTTCATGTGTTTGTTGACAGTATGTATATCTTCTTTGGAGAAATGCCTATTTAGATCTTCTGCCCATTTTTGGATTGGGTTGTTTGATTTTTTTTATTGAGCTGCATGAGCTGCTTATAAATTTTGGAGATTAATCCTTTGTCAGTTGCTTCATTTGCAAATATTTTCTCCCATTCTGAGGGTTGTCTTTTGGTCTTGTTTATGGTTTCCTTTGCTGTGCAAAAGCTTTGAAGTTTCATTAGGTCCCATTTGTTTATTTTTGTTTTTATTTCCATTTCTCTAGGAGGTGGGTCAAAAAGGATCTTGCTGTGATTTATGTCATAGAGTGTTCTGCCTATGTTTTCCTCTAAGAGTTTGATAGTTTCTGGTCTTACATTTAGGTCTTTAGTCCATTTTGAGCTTATTTTTGTGTATGGTGTTAGGGAGTGATCTAATCTCATACGTTTACATGTACCTGTCCAGTTTTCCTAGCACCACTTATTGAAGAGGCTGTCCTTTCTCCACTGTACATTCCTGCGTCCTTTATCAAAGATAAGGTGCCCATATGTGCGTGGGTTTATCTCTGGGTTTTCTATCCCGTTCCATTGATCTATCTTTCTGTTTTTGTGCCAGTACCATACTGTCTTGATTACTGTAGCTTTGTAGTATAGTCTGAAGTCAGGGAGCCTGGTTCCTCCAGCTCCGTTTATCGTTCTCAAGATTGCTTTGGCTATTTGGGGTCTTTTGTGTTTCCATACAAATTGTGAAATTTTTTGTTCTAGTTCTGTGAAAAATGCCAGTGGTAGTTTGATAGGGATTGCAATGAATCTGTAGATTGCTTTGGGTAGTAGTAGTGTCATTTTCACGATGTTGATTCTTCCAATCCAAGAACATGGTATATCTCTCCATTTATTGTATCATCTTTAATTTCTTTCATCAGTGTCTTATAATTTTCTGCATACAGGTCTTTTGTCTCCTTAGGTAGGTTTATTCCTAGATATTTTATTCTTTTTGTTGCAATGGTAAATGGGAGTGTTTTCTTGCTTTCACTTTCAGATTTTTCATCCTTAGTGTATAGGAATGCCAGAGATTTCTGTGCATTAATTTTGTATCCTGCTACTTTACCAAATTCATTGACTAGCTCTAGTAGTTTTCTGGTAGCATCTTTAGGATTCTCTATGTATAGTATCATGTCATCTGCAAACAGTGACAGCTTTACTTCTTTTCTGATTTGGATTCCTTTTATTTCCTTTTCTTCTCTGATTGCTGTGGCTAAAACTTCCAAAACTATGTTGAATAATAGTGGTGAGAGTGGACAACCTTGTCTTGTTCCTGATTTTAGTGGAAATGCTTTCAGTGTTTCACCATTGAGGATGATGTTGGCTGTGGGTTTGTCATATATGGCCTTTATTATGTTGAGGAACGTTCCCTCTATGCCTACTTTCTGGAGGGTGTTTAATATAAATGGGTGTTGAATTTTGTCAAAAGCTTTCTCTGCATCTATTGAGATGATCATATGGTTTTTCTCCTTCAATTTGTTAATATGGTTTATCACATTGATTGATTTGCGTATATTGAAGAATCCTTGCTTTCCTGGAATAAACCCCACTTGATCATGGTGTATGATCCTTTTAATGTGCTGTTCGATTCTGTTTGCTAGTATTTTGTTGAGAATTTTTGCATCTATGTTCATCAGTGATATTGGCCTGTAGTTTTCTTTCTTTGTGGCATCCTTGTCTGGTTTTGGTATCAAGATGATAGTGGCCTCCTAGAATGAGTATGGGAGTGTTCCTCCCTCTGCTATATTTTGGAAGAGTTTGAGAAGGATAGGTGTTAGCTCTTCTCTAAATGTTTGATAGAATTCGCCTGTGAAGCCATCTGGTCCTGGGCTTTTGTTTGTTGGAAGATTTTTAATCACAGTCTCGATTTCAGTGCTTGTGATTGGTCTGTTCATATTTTCTATTTCTTCCTGATTCAGTCTTGGCAGGTTGTGCATTTCTAAGAATTTGTCTGTTTCTTCCAGGTTGTCCATTTTATTGGCATAGAGTTGCTTGTAGTAATCTCTCATGATCATTTGTGTTTCTGCAATGTCAGTTGTTACTTCTCCTTTTTCATTTCTAATTCTATTGAGTTGAGTCGTCTCCCTTCTTTTCTTGATGAGTGTGGCTATTGATTTATCAATTTTGTTTATCTTCTCAAAGAACCAGCTTTTAGTTTTATTGATCTTTGCTATCCTTTCCTTCATTTCTTTTTCATTTATTTCTGATCTGATTTTTATGATTTCTTCTGCTA
Source organism: Tursiops truncatus (assembly GCF_011762595.2). Lineage (NCBI taxonomy): Eukaryota > Metazoa > Chordata > Mammalia > Artiodactyla > Delphinidae > Tursiops > Tursiops truncatus. Next base: position 20,998,165 of record NC_047035.1, on the reverse strand, counting down.
ACTTTGGGGTTTTTTTGTTCTTCTTTCTCTAATTGCTTTAAGTGCATGGTTACACATAATTTTTTTCATGGAAGTGTAGTTGGTTTACAATGTTGTGTTTCAGATGTACAGCAAAGTGATTCAGTTATATATATACATATCTCTTCTTTTGCAGATTGTTTTCCCTTATAGGTTATTCCAAAATATTGAGAATAGTTCCCTGTGCTATACAGTAGGTCCTTGTTAGTTATCTATTTTATGTATAGCAGCATGTATATGTTCATCTCAAACTCCTAATTTATCCCCCCTCTCCCTTCCCTTTGGTAACCATGTTTGTTTTCTATGTCCGTGGGTCTGTTTCTCTTTTGTAAATAAGTTCATTTGTATCATTTTATGATTCCACATATAAGCGATGTATGATATTTGTCTTTCTCTATTTGGCTTACTTCACTTAGTATGATATTCTCTAAGTCCATCCATGTTGCAGCAAATGGCATTGTTTCATTCTTTTTTATGTCTGAGTAATATTCATATACATATATATACACACACACACACATACCACATTTTCTTTATCCATTCATCTGTTGATGGACATTTAGGTTGCTTCCTTGTCTTGGCTATTTTAAATAGTGCTGCAGTGAAAATTGGGGTGTGTGTATCTTTTCAAAATATAGCCTTCTCCAGATATATGCCCAGCAGTAGGATCCCTGGATCATATGGTATCTCTATTTTTAGTTTTTTAAGGAACTTCCATACTCTTCTCCATAGTGGCTGTATCAAATTACATTCCCACCAACAGTGCAAGAGGGTTCCCTTTTCTCCACACCCTCTCCAGCATTTACTGTTTGTAGACTTTTTGATGATGGCCATTCTGACTGGTGTGAGGTGATACCTCATGGTAGTTTGGATTTGCATTTCTCTAATAATTAGCAACATTGAACATTTTCTTATGTACCTTTTGGCCATCCATATGTCTTCTTTGGAGAAATGTCTATTTAGATATTTTGCTCATTTTTTATTTTTTTTTGATATTGAGCTGTATGAGATATTTGTATATTTTAGAAATCAATCCTTTGTTGGTAACATCGTTTGCAAATATTTTCTCCCATTTTATAGGTTGTCTTTTTGTTAATGGTTTCCTTGCTGTGCAAAAGCTTTTAAGTTTAATTAGGTCCCATTTGATTTTTTAAATTAATTTTTTATTGGCGTATAGTTGATTTACAATGTTGTTAGTTTCTGATGTACAGCAAAGTGAATCAGTTATACATATACATATATCCACTCTTTTTTAGATTCTTTTTCCATATAGGTCATTACAGAGTACTGAGTAGAGTTCCCTGTGCTATACAGAAGCCCCTATATGTTATCTATTTCATATATAGTAGTGTGTATGTGTCTATCCCAATATCCCAATTTATTCCTCCCCCTACCCTTTCCCCCTGGTTACCATAAGTCTGTTTTTTTACATCTGTGACTCTATTTTATAAATAAGTTCATTTGTAGCATTTTTTTTCAGATTCCACACATAAGAGATATCATGATATTTGTTTTTGCCTGACTTCACTCAGTATGACAATCTCTAGGTCCATCCATGTTGCTGCAGATGGCATTATTTCATTCTTTTTTGTGGCTGGGTAATATTTCGTTGTATGTATGTACCATATCTTTATCCATTCCTCTGCCAATGAAGTCCCATTTTTTATTTTTGTTATTTCCATTACTCTAGGAGACAGATCCAAAAAGATATCACTGCAGTTTATGTCAGAGTGTTTTGCCTATGTTTTCCTTTAGGAATTTTATGATATCCAGGCTTACATTTAGGTGTTTAATCCATTTTCAGTTTGTTTTTGTATATGGTGTTAGAGAATGCTCTAATTACTTTCTTTTACATGTAGCTGTCCAGTTTTCCCAGCAGCACTTATTGAAGACCGTCTTTTCTCCACTGTAATATTCTTGCCTCCTTTGTTGAAGATTAATTGACCATAGGTGTGTGGGTTTATTTCTGGGCTTTCTATCCTGTCCCATTGACCTATATGTCTGTTTTTGTGCCAGTAGCATATTCTTTTGGTGACTGTAGCTTTGTAGGATAGTGTGAAGTCAGAGAGCCTGATTCCTCTGGCTCAGTTTTTCCTTCTCAGGATTGCTTTGGCTGTTCAGGATCTTTTGTGTTTCCATACAAGTTTAAAATTTTTTTGTTCCAGTTCTGTGAAATATACTATTGGTAATTTGACAAGGATTGCACTGAATCTGTAGAATGCCTTGGGTAGTATGGTCATTTTGACAAATTAATTCTTCCAATCCAAGAACACAGTATATATTTCCATTTGTTTGTGTCATCTTCAATTTCTGTGATTAGTGTCTTATAGTTTTTGGAGTACAGGTCTTTTACCTCCTTAGGTAGGTTTATTCCTAGGTTCACATATTTTTTTTAAAATGTGTTTACTAAAAATTTTATGAGAAATATAATTAGCAGCCCCCTCACTCCCAGAAAAAAAGATGAGTAATAACCTCTCATTGAATATCAGGGTTCTATAGTACACAGTGTAAATCTCTAGAAACTGCTTTTAGTTATTAATAAGACATAGTCTTAAAAATACCTAAAAATCATAAACTACCATAAACTTTGCTGTTTCAAATCATATCAGTGAGAATGGAACATCCCATTCTTGCTTGGAAGATCCTAGCTATTTGGGTCACTTTGATATGGAGAAGCAGCTTTGATTTTCAGCTAGCTTTAGTGTCTCTTTTGGACATAAAATTCCACATTTCCCTAACTTGTAGTTTCCAAGGAAATGGACCCCGAGTCCTGCTTCTCAGTCTTAGTCTAAACCTTTAAACATAAGGGCTGCTTTTTTTGTTCCAAACAAAACACTGCATCATTTAAATTTTACCTAAACTCTCCCTTTTTCAATACCCTGTTATATCCTTATGTCCTCTTTTTATTTGATAGGGTACTTTATGGTTTCTTTGGGAGTATCCTCCCTTTTTGCAGCAAGTTAATAATAACTTTTTTGACTCTCAGTTGGTTCTTGTTGGTCTTTGGCTATTGGGATTTATCAGCAGTTTGGGACATGCTGGAAAGGAAAAACTGAGTTCTGGAGAAGATGTGATTATTGTAGAAGGGAGTAGTCTGAGGAATCACGCAAAGGGAACTTGAGCTGGATACTAATGAGTATATCAGATTCATGTAGGCAGAGATTTTAGAAGCAGCATTTAAGTCAGATCATCAGTGTGAATAAAGATAAAATGGTGGGACATCGGTTTTTTAGCAAATCCTATGAACTCTGTCTTCAAATTTCACCACTCTCATCACATCTCCTGCTTCCACACTGACCCCAGCCCTGTATGGATTAATGCAGTAATTTTCTTTTTTTATTATTTATTATTTTTACACACACACACACACACACACACACACTGTATTTTATTTTTACAAGAGAGAAATAAACTGATACCAAGCATTGTAAATGGATGGCCACAACAAAAGCAACAATGATTGCAATGACCAAACACGAAACACACTCATACTATGTCATAACATTGACATTCAGTCCAGTAATCCTCCACTGTAACAGCTCCTTTACTTTGCAGTGAAAATTGATTTGTATATTTTTTGTCTCTGAGTCCTTCCATGGCCTGTGTGTGTGTGTGTGTGTGTGTGTGTATATGTATGTATGTCTACCCAACTTCTAAGAACTCTTCCCATACTACTCTGCCCTGGCTCTCTCTGATCTAGCCATGCAGGCATTCTGTTTTTCCATCAGCCTGAGAGACTTTATATTATTTTTTCTGCCTGGGGCAGTGGGAGGGGAGAGGGGTGAGATTAGAATTTGAAGAAAGAATTTGACATATATGTGTCAAAAAAGACAAGTATACAGATTTGATTGTAACAATGTGAATTTATTTTTACATGTGGACATTCAAAAATCTTATCCAACAAATTCATATAAGGTGCCTCTTTCACATTTAGAAAAAAGATTCATTTCAACAGGAGCCTCTCAGGTCAAGTCCCTTTGACTCTCGATAGCAATAATGATGCTGCTATTTTATGACCCAAGTTCCCTTTACATTTTCTTTCTCCTTTCCCACCTTCCTTTAAGTTACCTCAAAAGGGCAAAACCGTCATCATTGTCATCTGAAATTAAAGTCTTACTATGGAAATATGAATGTCGTATAATGATGGGATTGAGATAAATACACACACACACATTGTGCACAATTGTGCTGCTTCTACAAATGATGGATTACATTTTTAATGCCAAACTCAATGAAAACCCATAAATTTGCATGTATTTTTACTGATGTGACCTAATTAAGTGAGTTGAATTTTATTAAAATCTACGTTCCCAGACCTCATTCTATTAAAATACTCTTAGTGAGCTGCCTTTCATGTCTCACGGAAGGGTTTGTTTCTACAAGCTGATATATTGCAAGTTTTGACTCTTCTGATTGCTTTCAATTCCATCTGTAAAATTTTCTTCCTTTCCTGGTTAGTAGCATGTCTTACCATCATAGGTAATGGTATTCCACCTCCACTACCACACCAGTCTTCTAAATACATTACTATGTATATAGATGAATGGTCCATTATAGGATGGTGTTATGGACTGAATGTTTGTGTCTCTCTAAAATTCATATATTTAAGCCCTAACACATAATGTGATGGTATTTGGAGCTAGGGTCTTTGGGTACATAATTAAGTTTAGATGATATCTTGTGGGTAGGGCACCCATGATAACATCAGTGTCCTTATAAGATGAGGAAGAAAGACCAGAGTGTCTCCCCACCATGTGAGGACCTTATAAGAAACTGGCTTTCTACAATCCGGGAAAGAGCCCTCACTGGGGAAATGAATCAGCTGAAACCTTGATCTTGGATCTCTCAGCCTCCAGAACTATGATAAATTCCTATTGTTTAAGCCCCCCAGTCTTTGATATTTTGTTATAGTAGCCTGAACTAAGACAGATGATTATGTTTGTATCAGCAGATGGGACTAGGCATATAGTATAAAAGTTCAAACATTCATTAACTTGATTTTTTATTAGTGTTCACTGTAAAGCTTTATAACTTCTTATTCTCATGGACTCCATTTTGATGCATTTAGATTTAGAAACTTTAGGTCTATTATATTTATAATATTTGTAATTGCATTTCTAAAGTTATAGGGTTTATTCTAAAAAAGATGCATGGGGTTTCCCTGGTGGCGCAGTGGTTGAGGGTCCGCCTGCCGATACAGGTGACACGGGTTCTTGCCCCGGTCTGGGAATATCCCACGTGCCGTGGAGCGGCTAGGCCCGTGAGCCATGGCTGCTGAGCCTGCACGTCCAGAGCCTGTGCTCCGCAACGGGAGAGGCCACAACAGTGAGAGGCCTGCGTACCGCAAAAAAAAAAAAAAAAAAAAAATGCATGATCATTTCCCTATTTTAATGTTTTCATTATTCTGATCATATAGTTCATAAATGTCTTAAAATTAAGCAAACTGTAACCATACATCTTCACGTTTGCTTTTATTTATAGAAAATGAAAGGTTATTATCTTACCATAACAGTGGTAATAATTTCTAGAAAAACTCACACCAACTTTAAAGTAATACCTAATTCTCTCCCCTCTTCCACAGCACTAGTAAATACTCTTAGATTTTTAAACTACATGTTATGGTATAGAAAGTTGATTCTATTGTTTTGAAAAATTGCATACAGTTGGAATATAGTAAACTTATTTTTCTTAGTTTCATTGCCATTATGTTTATCATTGTAATACAGACTAAGGATCAACAAGGAATAGGAATAACACTGGTGCTATTTTTAGGATAATAATATTTTCCCATGCATAATCAACTCACATATACCTTACCTGAGATTTTTCTAAAATAATTGGCAGTTGAAGTATAATATACAGCACTAAAAGAAAATGAAGTCATACTTACTCCCAGAATTTACTCAGTTTGCACTTCTGACAGACTAACACAAAACATGTTCATGACCAGCATGCAAAGTCAAAATCATTCACTAAAAACAGATTGATTTCAGACTCAACAATATAGGCCCATTTAAAATTTGTACTTGGATGAGTCACGGAGATCTTGACCCTGAATTCCTTGTTTTCTGAAATGATTTCTCTCTTTTAAGTACTCTTATCCTTTACCATACATAACTGGACACTACGGCCAAATGAGAGTATGGAATTTGTTTTAAATATGCTCTTCAATAAAGATTATTTTGCAGTAGTTTCTAAGATCTGTGAAGGAGTTCAAGGATTTTCCAGTCGTAGGTTTATGCACTAAAAAAAACTTAACATTCAATAAAATTCACTTTGTGGCGTATAATTCCATGGGTTTTGACAAATTGATAGATTTGTGTATCCACCACCACAGTTAAGATAGAAAGCAACTTTGGCACCCAAAGAAATCCCCTACTGCCATTTTGTAATCAACCCCATCCCACATGCCCAGTTCCTGGCAACCACTGATCTGTACTCTGTCCCTATAGTTTTGCCTTCTGGAATGTCATATAAATAAAATCATATACATTATATAGTCTTTCACAACAAAATGTATTTGGAATTCATATTATTTGAACCAATAGTTTGTTCCTTTGTTTATTTCCTTGAATAGCAGTCCATAGTATGACAGTTTACCTATCTGTTTACTAGTTGAAAGACATCAAATATTCCTTGAGTTTCATTATTTGTGCTGTAAATGTCTATGGGTTTTAACAGACACGTAAGGATCAATTTTCCAATGTTGGATCAACCTTGTGAATAAATCCCACTCAATTGTGACATATTATCCTTTTTAGATATTGTTGGATTTGATATGCTAATACTTCGTTGAGGAATTTTTGCACTGATATGCCTGAGGGAGATATTGATGAAAGAAAACTTTTGTTAGCACATTTCTAGAGCTCTTCATATCTTTGTGTACATCGAAGTTTATGCCTGGCCCCATATTCTTTCTGCCTCAGAACTTCCTTTACCACTTCAGCATTTCTTATAGTGTAGGTTTGCTGGCCATAAATACACTGTTTATTTGTCTGAAAAAAAGTTTTGTTTCTTCATTTAAATACTAAGTTATATATTTCTGAATTTAGTTTTACTGTTTTTTTCTTTCAGCACTGTAAAGATGTCACTTGATTAACTTTTGGCTTACATGGTTTCTGTTAAAACATCTGTTGTAATCCTTACCTGCTTTGTGTATAAAGTGTGTGAAGGAGTGTGTGTGTGTGTGTGTGTGTGTGTGTGTGTGTGTGTGTATGTGTATTTTAGCAGTTTGAATATGGGATAGCAGTTTGAATAGGTGATTGTGGTTGTTTTTCTTGGTATTTATCTTGCTTGGTGTTTCTTGAATCTGTTACTTGTCTGTCATTAATTTTGGAAAATTCTCAGGCATTAACTCTATATATATTTAGTCTGCCTTATTTTTCTCTTCCTTTGGGATTCAAATTATACATATGTTATGTTAGAACATTTGATATTATCCCACATCTTTTGAATGCTCTGTTCTTCCCCTGTTACCCTCCTCCCCTCCCCTTCTCTGTGTTTCAGTTTGGGAAATTTCTATTGACCTATCCTCCAGTTCACTGATCCTTTTCTCCCCTGTATCAAGGCTACTGATGAAACCTGTGAATGCATTCTTTATCTGTTACAGTGTTCCTGCCCCCAACGTTTGATTATTTCTTATAGTTTCTATATTTCTGTTAAAATTTCTCATGTATGTTACATATTTTGCATTCTGTCATGTATGTGTATCAAATCACTGCCATATACTTTAAATATATATAATTTTATTTATTAATTATCCCTCAATAAATTTAGAAAAAAAAAGGTAGTTTCTTATTCTTTGAAATGAGCATGTCTTTTCTTCTACTTGGCCTTTAGTTTCAAGATTTGGACTAATAGAGTTCAGAATTGTGCTGGGTTTAAGGTTGACTAGTGCTGTGAATAAACTCAGTGCGCCACAGGCTTCAGATTCCTCTAGGATACCTTGTGCTTAGGATGAGCTGGTTTGTCAGAGGACTTTACGCAGTGGCTACTACATCCTCTACTTTAGGTCTTTTCTTTGTGCTTGACCTTAGAAAGGATATGTTCTTACAATTCTTCCAGCAGTATTTCAGTTTTACTTGATATTTGTTAGCCTGATACTGGGCGTTTCAGATGAAGAATTTTCTGTTATTTAAACATCCATTTCAGGTAAGCACTGTGACCTTACATCTTTGGGAAACGAGCTTCTCAGAGGTTCTGCCTGCTTTCCAGATTTCTGGACTAGTCAGTATTCCTGGCCTTCCTCCACGCTGTCACAGTTTCCTTTCCCTACCTGCAACTTGTTCTCATTAGTGCCTAAGGGTGACAGTATTGTTAACGCACTGCTCCTCAGATTAAGTCTTTTGTTCTACAGAGAAGATAGGGGAGGAGCGTCCAGGTTGGGGTTTCTTGTGTCTCCTGCAGTGCCTGCTGTTTTCCTTATTCTCATAAGGAAACGCTTTCTTAATATTCTTGCCAAAGATTTTGTGAGTGCTCACAAAAAACTGCCTAGAGGAAAGCTTAAGGAGCAGACACACTCCCTGTATATCTAGGGGGGGCTCCCACCTATTTGTTAACTATTCTAGCTGAATTCTTTCCAGTGCCAGGATATGTTGGCCTCAGATAAGCAAATGTTGCATCCTGTCTCCTCTGGGCTAAATTTGCTGTGTGTCTAACTTATTTTTGTTCTAAGCGTGGGAGTGACTATTGAAGTTTAGCTTTGTACATTTTTATTTACTGAAATGTATTATACCTCTACATTTGAATGTTTTAATTTTATATTTCTGTGCAGTGTATATGAAAACAGAGGTGTGTATCTATCAATGCCGCGTTTGTTTTTCTGGCTACGCTAACTTAGAGAACCGGGTGACAGGACCTATATCAATGATAACAAGACCATATTCTGACATTAGATCTCAGAAGGAAACCGGGGCCTCTCCTTGCCTTGCGAGATCTCTCATGTTGGCCTGAAGGTGCACATCAGCTTCTCTCATATTCCTGGAAATAAAATTGCTTGTTGGGGGGGCGGGCAGAGGTGGCCATGCCCTCCCATTGTGTTAAACTTCATTATATATTAAGTAACACAGCAGAGTAATATGTTCTCATATTCCTGCATTGTCTCCAGTAGTAGCATTTGTGTTTGATTTCCTCTTTTGATTCATGAGAGGCCTGGACTAGAAATTTTGGAAAAACAAACAGTAAGATAAGGGACAGGGTTGCAGGGGGGGAGGGGAGAATGGAGATGAGCAGTGTGTATGAGACTAGAAAATAATTTATGCTGTATTCACCTCCATCCTTCACTGCCACTTTCTCCTCCACTGAAATCAAGCTTGCTGGCATCAGTGTCTGCCACGTGTGACCTAACAGTTACGTATTGCTTGGATCAGTCTCTGCCACGTGTGACCTAACATTTAAGTATCACTTGGGAGTGAGATTGATGGACAGCACGAGCTGGTATTGTGGAGAGAGTTACTATTTACTCCAAATAATTGAGTGTTAGGCCTCAGGAGCAGTGATCAGCTGTGCTGTATTATTCTCACCTTTTCATTCATTCCAAAACATTTATTAAACTTTCTATATGCCAGACATTCTGCCAGTTGCTGAGAATAAAGTGCTGAACAGACACGGTTCTCAAACCTTAAAGGGTTTACAGTAGAATTTCTCATCAAATCCTTCTGCAAAATGAAATCCTAACCACTTCTCCCCACCTACTAAATCATCATATCGTATCAGAAGATGTTATTTGTGTTCTGATGAGTGCCAGGTCTCTTACAATCTTTATCTTATTTCCTTTAATCCTCAGAACAGGCCTAGGAGGTAGATTAATATCTCTACGTTACAGTTAAGGAAACTGAAGACATAAATGATTATGTAAAACAGTCATGTAGCCACTGGAGAAAAAGGCAAGGAGCTGCAACATTAAGCCAGGTGGGGCAACTTGAGTCTAATAGCTGTACTCTCAGGTGTGCAAAATTTGGCTTCTCCTCCCTTTAGTCTGAATTAGAAGCGGGCATCTCTCTGTTCGGGGCTTTATGCCAGGGAGGGGCATATTTTTTCATCTACATCTATATTTTACTAGTCACATCTATTTATGCTTTTATATGCCTATGTATTAATATATTAAATGTAAGATTAAGCCTGTTCTTGCATCAGTGGTTAGATTGATATAATTAATATCAGGAAAATGACAGACCTTACCAAATATGGTAAAATAGTAAATATAATTCACAACCAATTGAAATGTCAACATATTTTTAAAAAGCTATTGCCAAAACAAACTTGAAATTGCCTACACTTGAGATAAGACTGTCAAACAAAACAAGAAAATGTATTTGGAAACTTGCCTGTACTTGGTGTTAATGAGTTATAAAGGTAAGAAAGACCGCGGCTCATTTTCCGATTTGACAGGGCTTTTTAAAATAGTGCTTATTAATTATACTCCAATAAAAATGTTAAAAAAACAATTGTAAATGACACATAATATGATTCTGCCTATGCATAACTTTTTAAAATGAAAAAAAAAAGCCTTTGCTAATGAAAGAATAATACCAAATACAATAAAACGTGTAGTGGTATACTGTATGTCAAGTTAGTGTAGTGGTTTCCTTAGGGAAGGAAAATAATTGAAATTGTACAAAAACCTAATGTGCTGGGCTGCAAATCTATCTATTTTTTATTGCAATGAAAGTACCTAAAGAGAGGATGGTGAAATGTGTGAATTTGATAATGTTGACCAGTAGGTACCATCCTTTATTACTAGTCTCTATACATTTTGTTATGCTTGAATAATCCCTAATAAAAATAAACATAAGTATGTAGGTTTAAAAAAATAATAATAAAATAGTGCTTATCAGTAGCCAAAGCCAGCACTTTTAATGGTTTTAAATGCCCATGTGTTTCTCCCTGTGCCTCTTTGCAAAGAGGCCATTTTCCATATTTTTGGCCATTGCATATTTTTGGACATATATTTGTATTACTGTCTTTTTATTAGTGTAGACCTTTTAGAGGGCAAGAAATGTGCCTTAGTAACTTACTTATTCCTAGCTTGTAAAACTACCATGATGCACATGGAATCTTAATGTAATTTCATTGAGCTCTGATTGAATGAGTGTGTCAGGTGCTAGGAATCCAACAGGGTCATCTAACCTTAGTAGAGGTAGTATACAGTAGTAGAAAGAGTATAGATTTTGGGGGCCAAATAGATTTGATATAACTTTCAGTTTTACTTCTCCACAGAAGAATCCTTTGGTCTTTAACTTGTCAAATGATTTGCATATGATGTCTGTCTCTGGAAAAAAACGTACTAATGTACTTACCAAAATATATGGTACAAAAAATGATGTGCATGCAAATCACTGGAACTAAATTTGTAAACCAAAAGTCGAGTATAAATGTGCATCCTCATTTGTAAAATGGGGATGATAGTATCTATTTTGCAGGGTGGTGGTCAAAAGGTTAACAATTATATTTATAGCAGAAAGGCCAGAACCTGTTTCTAAGCAGATACTCATACACAGATGATATTGTTTAATTTTAATTATTATGAGATTAGTCCCTGGCTTCAATGTGCTTATAGTTCAGTATAATTATTTTCAATTTTTTTAAACCATGGCCCTCAGCAAGAAATCCTTTATACATTATTTTCCAGTGTGTGACATTGTGCGTGCACATACACATGAAAACACAGGCATACACATTCCTCTTAGCGTGTGAGAAGAATTTGCTAGCGCAGTATTATCTTTACTATATGTGATACACTATTTTCTGTCCTATCCTGCCCTACCCTATCTTATACATTCTTATCCTAATTTGTGACTTACTAGCAGGGCACAACTCATAGAAGAAGTGATTGAATCTATCTTGAAGTGTTAGGGAGCACTTTATAGAAAATAGCTTCTGTCATAGTTTGGGACAAAATAAGGTTTCGAGGTAAATGATAATTGGAGGCAGGTAGGGGACTTCTATTTGGGATGTAGAATGTATGGAACTTTGGACAATTCTAAGCTATTTAATGTATCTTGAACATGAAGTACATGTATATGCTATAAGAAGTGCTAAGGTAAAAAACGGGATAATGTAGATAGGAGCCATATCATGAAGATGATATCAAGTAACCCTGTGTTTATCCTATAGTTACTGAGAGTCATTAAACACTTTTAAGCAGGGGACTGAAATGGTCATATTTGTGTTTTAGAAGAGCCCTGTGCTGGTAAGCAGAGAGGATGGCCATGCATAGTTTGCGAACAGAAGCTTTGAGGAGGCACTTAGATGAAGCCATGGAAAGATAATGAGGGCCTAGAGGAAGACCATAATACATATTTAAGAAGTAATTAAGTTTTCAATACATATTTAAGAAGTAATTAAGTTTTCTTAATTTATTTGGGTGATGGGAAAGCAGGGATATAAAATTCCCTTTCCCTTTTATTTGATACGGAGCTAGATAGGGATGACATCTTTCACTGGGAATGAGGACATTAGTCTAGGTAGGCCATCAAGATGGGAAACCAGATAGACATATAGGGAGTAGAGAAGAAAAGCAGAAGGTTATGTTGTTATTTTTTAGAATGTGTTATTTTTTTTTAGAAAAACTGAATTTCTAAGTTTAATTGGTTTACAAAGGAAATTCCTTTTTACTGTTTTTCACTGTAATGAATCTACAGGTCTTTTGACAGCAAGCAGGGGAATCATCTAACATGAGGGAAACATTTAAGAGCTGGGCATTGGAGATTCTCCTCTGCACAAATGAGCTAGACAGTGTACTTGTCCTGTTAATCATCTTTGCCTAGTCTTAGTTTTTGTAATGATAGTTTTTTTTTTTTTTTTTTTTGCGGTACGCAGGCCTCCCACTGTTGTGGCCTCTCCCGCTGTGGAGCACAGGCTCCGGACGCGCAGGCTCAGCAGCCGTGGCTCACGGGCCCAGCCACTCCGCGGCATGTGGGATCTTCCCGGACCGGGGCACGAACCCGTGTCCCCTGCATCGGCAGGCGGACTCTCAACCACTGCGCCACCAGGGAAGCCCGTGATAGGAATTTTTTAAAAAAACATAGCAAGAGGAGATTTTGAGGGGAGTCTCTTGGTCTTTATCACATCAAGAGTGGTTTGCACATAAATACATATAACTAGAGAAATGTATTTATCAGAGAAATGGGTTAGAACCAGAAATGAAATGCATTCAAATCAATGGAATTGAATTTTTGTAAACCAAAACAACAAATAGTCTTTCTCCTCTTCCTTTTCTATTGTTTGTTTTATTTCTGCCATCCTCCTATCCTTAAACCATTTTTGAGTCCTCTGTCATTCATTAGGTGTTATACCTATTATCATTACTGTGTCACACAGATTAACCCCAAACATAGTAACTTAAAACAGCTATTTTATTTTGCTCACAATTTTGAGGTATTTTATGGGGTTGCAGTATGTCCTTCATTGGGTGGGAGATTCATGTAGCAGGTCACTTAGACTTCAACTTTAACACTGAACCAAAACCTCTACTTTTAATCATCAATAAAGATAATATTTTGAACTTCACATTCCACTACTTTTGTTTTATTTCTAATTGTGTTTAGAAGCCATGTGGTGAAAATACTATTTATTGTGTCAACAATAAGCCTTCACTTTCATGACCTTTTAGTTAGCCCTTCTTCCATTTCTTTTTGTTCGAATTTTTATTGATAAATTCTGGAGGGATTTTTAAAATCATTGGATGAGGATATCTTCAAGTTGCTATATACTCTTATTCAGAATGGCTGGGGACACTAAGAAAGGTAATCTCCTTAGCCACTGTGTTGGTATCTTAGGCTTTTGCCATCATAAGCTGGTAATTTAAATACGTATGTGTAACAAGCATATCTGTTCATTATTTAACTATTATGTGAATTAAATAATCCTATAATTGATCAGAGGATGAGGAGAGTTATGGGGAAAGGAGGTGGATCCCCTCTGACTTATAGTTCTCCAGATGAAAATAATATGTAAATTGGATACATTTCAATTTTCTTCCCACTTTCTGTTTCTTCCCCATGCCCTAATGACTTGCATGGCTGTCGCGTGATGGGGTGGAAATGGCTTTCTAGGAGGAAGGCGTCTTCAGGACCTGGAGAAAGTTTTGAAACAGGGTACATCTTTAATGAACTTGGCCTTGAGAAATATAAAAACTAAAGGATATTGGGGTATTCAGCGTCAAAGACTTGGCCAACAGAAAAGAGGAAGTCTTATTACACAAACACACATGCTGTTTTAACTAAGTTATTAGGGTAAGAGGCGAGGTGATTGGAAAGAACCCTCACAGGCTAGAAGCTGAGTTTTTTTCTCATTTGAAAGAGAGGCATCAGAATGAGCTGTATGAAGTGAGAACAATAATAGGTGATGCAAAGATGTTTGAGGTTTTAATAAGTCTTGTTCTAAGCTCTGTATTTTAATCTCCTCCCCGTTTTCTTAAGTGAGGATCACCAGTACAGATTTGTTTTGGGCTGTTTTCTTCTCTTCTTAACATTGCTCTGAGGCAAGTTTATTGTTGTTGTCATTTAGTCTGCCTCACTAAATGATCAGCAGAGCTGCTCTCAGAAGCAAATCTTTTGAGTTGTTCTTCTGAGGTATAGCAAGGAAGGGAGAGGCTGGGGAAATGGTGATCCCTCTGAAGCAGTATTGCAGAGGAGTGGGCTGACGTGAAGTAATAAACTCTAGGTAAAAAAGTGAACGGTGACAGATTGAAAGAGGGAAGGAAATAAATGAAGCCCTGGAGGACCAGCAGAAGAGAGAAACATGCTTGGCAGTAGAAAATTCATGGTCAGTTTATAACCAAAGAGAAAGCTCTATGGTCCAACCAGAGTGCTTACAACAGAATTGCAAGAGATGCATGCTCCTTTTAGACAAGGATTATGTGTTCTTATTTCCCTTCATTTGTTACTAAATTTTTCATTCAGAAATGTGCTGCTGCATTTGAGAGCAAAGTTTGGCAATATTTTGTGTCTGAGAGGACTTTATGGTGGGAGGAGACAGTCTAAGAATACCGTATTCTTACTGCACTACCTGGTTATATGAACATGGTCTGATTACATGTCTATATCCACCACTAAAATGAGATCTTTGAATGTAGGAGCAGTTCATATACTCCTGTATGTTCCCTGTGCCTAGCATGGTATCGGGTACAGCATAATAAATGTTTTTGCAATTAAAAATGTGCCCCACCTCCTGACCAGCATAAGGTGTGCTCATGATATCCTTTATAGTTTTACTTTTATTTTATGTGGACGATATATATCCTGGGGAGAAAAAAAAATGATTTTCTGTTGGTCTCTACCTTCTTTAACTTCAAAGAACTCTAGATAGATGTAACTTCCCCTGTAAATTCAGCTCTACTTGGATCCCAAGCCAGTCCTGATCAGGTAAGAAAGACAGCAGCTACATCTGTATCAATTTGAAGAGTCTAGAGTTATATGTGTTGCTCTAGAATTGATATGCTTTGAGTGAGCTGGGCCTGTATGTTAATCAAGAGCAGAAGGAAAGAGGGTTCTTTTTCAAAAACATATTTTAAAGTACAGCTATATTTCACATTTCTGGGAATTTTCTTGTATGACATCTTTGGGCTTTTTGGATCATGTAAGCATTTGGATTTCCTGTTGTTAGTGTATTTTTAACCATAATTCTAGAGTATTTTTCTGCCACATTGCCTTAATTCAGAGTTCTTTTTTGGAAACCTGAAGCACATGGTAGATGCTATATATTGGGGAGTGGGAAGGGACTTAAATACACACCCTATATCCTTCAGAACCAAGATAGCTGCCAGACATCTGATTTCTAAGTTGTCCATGAGGGAACGAAAACTGAAGTAGAAATTATTAAAAACATACAGCATTCTTTAATAATAGCATGGAACACTCAATTTCAAATCAGTCATTAGCAGGTAATTACAGTATCATTTAGTTGTTACATATTCTATTAATCTGGTGATGGTAAACTTGAACATGGTTTGGGGCAGGATTTGATTTAAGAGGTGGAGCAGCTGCTAGCTTGTTCCTACAGTGACACTTGCAAATGCTTTCTTTATGGTGACCCCTAGTTTAAATTTATGTGGCTCACTTAAATGTCAAACAAGCTAAGTGGTGCATTTCATTAATGAAAAATTAATGAAAACCTTGGGCTGGCACGTACTACTTGTTTACAATACATATAATTCATTAGGAAGACATCCATCAAGGGAGGGCTTTGGCATGGGTCTGGTGGCATTGTAAGCAGGCTCTATTCTCTTCCTTCCAGTTAATGAAAGTGCAAGGCTGGGAAAAATTCACATAAAACACATTTAATGAGTCTTTAGGGGAAGTTTTACAGAATATGGTACATGAGTCACAAATATCACATGTAAAATCTATTTGGCCCAAATTATTTAGGATTGGAAATGGCTATAATTTCATTTTATAATAAAAAAATGCCCAAGTATTTAGATCAGGAACTTAAGTCCAGGCAAAAGTCCCACGTTATTTATAGATCCTTGTCATTAACTAGGCTCGATATTGAACGAATCACTTTAGGATTTTAGAAAGCTAATTTATGTCCTCTAAATGGAGGTGAAACTAGTGGCTACATCCATAGATACAGGATGTATCTACATCTTACAGTAATCACTTATTTTCTAAAAGTCTCTAAATAGTGAATATCATTACATATCCATTTTTATATGTGAAACTTCCCTGACCTTGATAATTTAGTTATAAAAGATGGTAGAAAGTTTTTTTTAAAAAAATTTACTTCAAAGGAGTGCTTTATTTCTGCACAAGTAATGGTTCTTTCAATATTCAAATAGCCGACAATATCATTGGTCTCCTGTTTCTATTTTTCTCATTTTCTTGCTCAAATCTTTCCTAATTTTCACTATTATTTTCAAGTGTTTATAGATCTTTGATTTGCAAGGCATGATAATAGATGCCAGAGGAAAGATGAGCTATTGATCATGTAGGCTACATGACAGTTACTTTATCAACATTATTTTTTCAACACATTCAAAAGGTCTTGATACATAGGTGGGATTCCAAAACATATTTAATAAATGGAAAGAGAATGGTCCCTGTCCTGAAGTAGTTTTTCTGGTGGAGAGATGGAATATTCAACTACAAGCATAATTTGTAGAGTTGATTACTGTGATGGTTAATTTTACGTGTCAATTTGACTGACCTAAGGGAGGCTCACATAGCTGATCAAACATTTTTTATGGGTGTATCTGTGAGGACATTTCTGGAGGAGATTAATATTTGATGCAGTAGACTGAATAAAAAGAACCACCTTCACCAATGTGGGTGGGCATCATCCATCCTTTGGGGGGCCCAAATACAACAAAAAGGAGGAAGAAGAGCAAATTTCCCCTCTTCTTATGCTGTAAAATGGGAATATTTGGTCATTCTCATAATAATCTGGAGCTAAGTATAAGCTGCCTCTTTAGATGTGAATTTATGTATATCTTTTTGCCAAATAGATTGTATGCATCCAAGGATGAATCTTATTTTTCTTCGTGTCACTTCACTTCCTCTTGTGCCTTGCAATATGCTTGGCGAAACAAGCGATGATTATTTACACATTTATCTAACGTATACCACCTAGTCCTTCAAAGAATATTAAATATATATAAATTTTTGATGGAAAAGGTGGTATACGTTAGATAAAAACATTACCTTCTAACCTATTTGGATTTTACAAATGAAGAAAGTATCATCTCCTGCATTGCCTTCTGCCTGTCTTATTTTCCCAGCAGTCTGCCGTGAGGTATGCAGTCTAGCTGAAGGATTCCAAAGTTATCTCCTTGCTGAGTTGAAATCAACTCACACTGCTGCTCAAGCAAAGGTCTTGGCTGTCAAAGCAGTATCAATGCAAGCTAAGGACATCAGAATGGCAGCTGCCAACCTATACACTGTCATCATCAGGAAGCTGAGAGTCATCCCCAGAGTCACTGAAACAACAGCATCTTAGGATATCACCAGATGGGGCAATCTGTCATACTCAGGCTTTAGAGGACAGGATGGAGGTTCTTTATATGATTTGAGGGTGCCAAGTGCCACAACTCTTCAAAAGAGAGGCCAAGCCCTGCCAGTCATGACAATCATTGTAATGCAAAAAGGTCAGATAGTCTTGTCTCTGTATATCAGAAATGCCAACCTTCTGTCAATGATGAGGTCAAAAATCTGTATTAGATTAAAAGTATTTGTGCTAGGAACTTCATATTTCCAAAAGGTCAGAGTCAGTGCCAATCAAAATTCATGTACAGAATGAAAGTTAACTTCTGCCTAAACTTAAATGAAATAGCTTCTTGGCTTTTATTCCCTCACTGAATAATCCAAGCTCTATGACTTTATCATCAGACTGTTGGCAAATACTCCCAGTGCTCTATGTAAACAAGGTACAGATGTGGTAACATTTTATCTAAACCAAACTTGAGGGAAGGTACTCAGATTCACATGAAGGCGCTTCTTAGAACACAGATTGCAGGGCCCCCTTCCCAGACTTCTGATTCACTGAGTCAGGTATGAGTTTTAATAATTTGCATTTCAAATAAATTCCCAGGTGATACAAATGTCGCTGGTCTGGGGACCATACAATGGGAACCACTGCTCTAGATGGTCATACAGAAAGTAAAAAAAAAAAAAAAAATGTTAAAGGGTTAATCTCCTCACATATAAATGATAGGAATATATCACAATTGTTGGCTTTTATTTTATTTCAACTTTTATTTTCTTAAAGTGTTTGGCTGTTCTTTGAGTAAACAACATGACTATATTTCTTTATAGTCAGATGGTTTCTAGTATTAAGCTAAAGGAATTTCTAGATGGCTAATCTCTCTCTCTCTCTCTCTCTCTCTCTCACACTCACACACACACATGCACACACACACACCCGTATATAAGTTCAAGGAAGGAAATGCTATTTGTGTTGACACTAGTGATGTTAATGATGAAATGACAATAGTGATAAAAATTCAAATGACTCTGCATGCTTCCTGCTTACAGGTTTGCATGAAAAAAAGCCTGTGTACTTGGTAGATACTATAGGTCAGGGACTTTCAAAATGCAGCCTTCCTTATTTTCTTCACACCTGAACAGACCTCTGTGCTGAAGTTCTTGCCTCCTTGATGTCTCCCCTGGCATGAATAAACAGGTATCTCAACGTAACAGTTACAGAGATGGTACACTATCTTTTTCTCCAAATTAGTCCTGTTCCAGTGTCCCCACAATCTTATTTTATAGTGTCTCTAACCACTTTGTTTTAATTCCTGGAAAATAGGTGTATTCTAGACATTTCTATCTCATACAGCTAATCCATCTATTGGTTCTATTGGTTGATTCAATTTCTATAGTATATCCAAAACCTGTTCACTTCTCTCTCCTCCAGCATCAATACTGAATAACTATCATCTTTCCCCCTGACTAATACATAAACTAAGTATTCCAATAATTTTAATTTGTCTGTTAATCTGTTCTCTTAATTTTTCTAATCCTGTTTTTATTAACCAGATAACATATGAATGTATTTTATCATAAATGCTTTAAGCAAGTGAATATTATGAAACATGAAAGTCCTCCCTTTATTCTCCATCTCTGACTGCCCCTTTCTCTCCAAAGTTACTTCAGTTAAAAATATGATATATGTCTTTTATGCGGAGATATATGTATTAGATTATATGGGAGCTTACATGTTAATATTTATGTTCATCAATCCATTGTTTTGATCTGGTTTTATCTGCCTTATTCTTAAACTTTATTTATCAAATTATAATTGACTTGCAATATTAGTTTCAGATGTACAACATAGTGATTCTATATTTTTATACATTATAAAATGATCACCACAATAAGTTGTTACCATCTTTTACCATACACAGTTATTTACAGTATTATTACTATATTTCCTATGCTTTACATTACATTCCTCTGATTTATTTTGTAACTGAAAGTTTATACCTCTTAGTCCCCTTCACCTATTTTACTCATCCCCCAGCCCCTCCCCTCTGGCAACTGCTAGTTTGTTCTCTGTACTTATGAATATATTTGTTTTGTTGTTTGTTCATTGGCTTTGTTTTTTAGATTCCACGTATAAGTGAAATAGTATGGTATTTGGCTTTCTCTGTCTGACTTATTTCACTTGGCATAATACTTTATAGGTCCATCTGTGTTTTCACAACTTTATTCATCTATAGATGGACATAGGTTCCATATCTTGGCTATTGTAAATACAGCTGCAGTGAATACTGGAGTGTATATATCTTTTCGAATTAGTGTTTTTGTTATCTTTAGATAAATACTCAGAAGTAGAATTTTTGGATTATATGGTAATTTTACTTCTAATTTTTTTTTTGGGGGGGGGACCTCCATACTGTTTGTACTACTTTACAATCCCACTGGTGCAGGAGGCTTCCCTTTTCTCCATATTCTTGCCAACACTTGTTATTTCTTGTCTTTTTGATGATAGCCATTCTGACAGGTATGAAGTGGTATCTCATTGTTGTTTCGATTTGCATCTCCTTGCTGATATACTGAGCATCTTTTCATGTGCTTCTTGGCCATCCGTATGTCATCTTTGGAAAAATATCTAGTCAGGTAATTTGCCCATTTTTAAATTGAATTTTTTTTTTTGCTGTTGAGTTTTATAAGTTCTCTACATATTTTGAATATTAACCCCTTACTGGACATATCATTTACAAATATTTTCTCCTGTTCCAGTAGGTTGCCCTTCTGTTTGGTGATGGTTTCTTTCAATGTGCAAAAGCTTCTTAGTTTGATTTAGTCCCATTTATTGTTGCCCTTACCTGAGGAGACATATCAAAAAAATATATATTGCTAAGACTAATGTCAAAGAGTGTACTGCCTGTGTATTCTTCTGGGAGCTTTATGGTTTCAGGTCTTACATTTAAGAGGTCTTTAATTCATTTTGAGTTTATTTTTGTATATAGTGTAAGAAAATAGGCTATTTTCATTTTTTGCATGGAGCTATCCAGTTTTCCCAAAACCATTTATTGAAGAGACTGTCTTTTCCCCATTGTATATTCTTGCCTCCTTTGTCATAGATTAATTGAACATGCAATAGAAACGTGTTCATTTCTGGGCTCTCTTATGTTCCATTGATCTATGTGTCTGTTTTTGTGCCAGTACCATAACGTTTTGATTATTATAGCTTTGTAGTATAGTTTAAAATCAGAGCTCTGTTCTTCTTTTTTCAAAATTGTTTTGACTATTTGGGGTATTTTGTGGTTCCATACAATTTTTAGACTATTTATTCTAGTCCTGTGTTTTCATTTTCATTTGTCTCCAGGTATTTTTGATTTCCTCTTTGGTTTCTTCAGTGACCTATTGGTTGTTTAGTAGCATGTTGTTTAGCCTTGATGTATTTGTGGTTTTTCCAGTTTTTTCCTTTTAATTTATTTTTAGTTTCATACCATTGTGTTTGGAAACAATACTTGATATTATTTCAGTCTTCCTAAATTTGTTTTGTGACCTAACCTGATCTATCCTGGGGAATGTTCCATGTGCGCTTAAAAAGAAAGTGATTTTTGCAGTTTGGGGATGGAATGTTCTGTATATATTTATTAAGGCCATCTGGCTTAATGACTTTTTTAAGGCCGATATGTCTTTATTGATTTTCTGTTTGCATGATCTATCCACTGATGTAAGTGGGATATTAAATTTTTCTACTATTATACTGTCAATTTCTCCCTTTATGTTAATATTTACTTTATATATTTAGATGCTCCTATGTTTGTTGCATAAAAATTTCCAAATGTTATATCCTTTTCTTGGGTTGACCCCTTTATCATTATGTAATGCCATTTTTGTCTTTTGTTACAGTCATTGTTTTAAAATCTACTCTGAGTATTGCTACCTCAACTTTCTTTTCTTTCTCATTTGCTATGGAATGTCTTTCTCAGTCCCTTCAGTTACAGTCTCTGTGTGTCTTCAGATCTGAAGTGAGTCTCTTGGAGGCAGCATATACATCAGTCTGACATTTTCATCCATTCAGTCACCCTGCGTCTTTTTATTGGAGCATTTAGTTAATTTACACTTAAAGTGATTATTGATAGGTATGTACTTATTGCTCTTTTGTTCATTGTTTTCTGGTTGTTTTTACCATTCTTCTCTGTTCCTTTCTTCTTCTCTTGTGGTTTGATGCTTTTCTTTACTGTTGTGTTTGGAGTCCTTTCTCTTTATTTTTTGTATATATATTGTAGGCTTTTGGTTTGTGGTTACCATGAGGCTCATATACATTGACCTGCATATAGCACTTTATTTTAAGCTGATGGTCATTAAGTTCAAACACATTCTAAACGCACTACATTTTTACTACCACCAGCCCCCAAAACATTTTGTGTTTTTGATGTCAATATCTTACATCTTTATTTTGTGATATCTCTTAACTTCTTATTGTGGTTATAGTTGATTTTACTACTTTTATCTTCTAATCTTCATACTATTGAATAGCTTTTTAAGTGGCTAATCCATTGCCTTACTATGTACTTGCCTTTACCAATGAAATTTTTTCTTTGATATATTTTCTCACTCTTAGTTATGGCCTTTTCTTTCCCACTTAATGAAGTCCCTATAACATTTCTTGTAAAGTCAGTTTAGTGGTGATGAACTGCTTTAGTTTTTGCTTCTCTGGGAAACTCTCTCCAATTCTGAATGATAATCTTACCAGGTAGAGTATTCTTGGTTGTAAGCCTTTTTCTTTGAGCATTTAAAATATATAATGCCACTTTCTTCTGGCCTGCAAAGTTTTTCTGAAAAATCAGCTGACAGCCTTATGGGGGTTCTCTTGTATATGACTATGTATCTGTTTCCTTCCCCAGGTTAGGGAAGATTTCAGCCATTATTTCTTCAAGTATATTTCCTGTCCCTTTCTCTCTTCTCCTTCTGGGACCCTTATTTTGCAAATATTAGTCAACTTGATGTTTTCTCAGAGATCCCTTGAACTATCCTTATATTTTTTAACATTCCTTTTTCTTTCTACTGTTATGATTGGGTGAGTACTACTATTCTGTCTTCCAGTTCACTGATCTGTTCTTCTGTGTCATCTAATCTGCTGTTGATTCCCTCTAGTGTACTTTTCATTTCAGTTATTGTATTCTGCAGCTCAGATTGGTTCTTTGTTGTATTTTCTAACTCTTTACTAAAATTCTCACTGTGTTCTTCCATTCTTCTCCCAGGTTCAGTAAGTATATTTATGATCACTACTTTGAATTCTTTAACAAGTAAATAATTTACAGTATTTTTCCGAGGTTTTATTTTGTTCTTTCATTTGGAATATACTCCCCTGTCTTCTTGTTTGACTTTCTGTGTTTGTTTCTATGAATCAGGCAAAACAGCTCTCTCCCCCTGTCTTGAAGGTATAGCTTTGGTAGGAACATCCTTTATGTAAACTGTTTGTGGCAGGTGACTTTGGCAGGTCAGGTGGAGTTGGAATGAGTTCAGGCTAGGGGGTCCTGGGGTGTTCCACTCTGGGGTTCCCCTGGTGGGACAGCTAGAGTAGGCGTGGACTGAGGGGTAGTCTCAGGGCACTCTGTCCTGGGGCTGTCATAATGGCATAATTGGAACTAGAGCAGGCACAGGTCAGGAGACCCCAGGGCACACTGCAGTGGGGCCACCTTGGGGGATAGTTGGAGCTGGTATGGGCCAAGAAGCTGAACATGCGGGGGTGGCCTTGGTAGGCCAGCTAGAATGCCTAGATTATGTTCCTGCTTACATTAAGGTGCAACAAAAAAGCAAAGAAAATGGTGCTTTCTGGCATCTCTGACCCTGGAGAGAGTTCTAGCAGTCCATTTGGCAGATGCTCTAAGGTTAATAAATGATTTTTCTTCACCTGTCATCTAGGTGCCTTTTAAACTGCCGTTTTTTTCTATTGCTGTGCTCCAGGGCAGGTGAGTCTATACACATGTTCCTCAGGAATCTCTCTCCTACTGCAGGTCGCCACATCAGGGGTGGGGTTCCTGTTGATACTGTGTTTCTGTCTCTCCTACCCATCTCTTGTGGTCCCTCTATAGTTTGTTGTGCAGAGGCTTTTCAATCAGGTTTCAGTTCTTCAGGAAGAATTGCTTTACATGTAGGTGTTGATTTGGTGTGTCTATGGGAGGAGGTGAGTTCAGGATCTTCCTATGTCTCCATCTTGGCTTAAAAATTGATACAGTATTCTTTAATACAGATGTTCCCTGCTTTATTTGACTACTATTCTATTAATAAATGTTCAGATTTTATTTTCCATTTCCACTATTTTACAAACATAATGAACATATTTTTAGATAAGTCTCTAGGAACATGGGTAAGCATTCTTTTTAAAAATTTAGAATAAACTTAAAAAATCAGATCAAAAAAAATGGTTTTCTGCTGCAGTTGAGAATACAATCCAAGGCCTTTAACATGTATGACAAAGCCCAAACATCTAGTGTGTACCTCCTTTCCAATCCTGAGGCAATCGTCCTCTGGCTTGTTTGGTTCCAACTATACTGGCTGTTCATTAATTCTGAAAATATTCCACAGTTTTTGTATTTTTCCCATATGGTTCCCACCCCCTGGAAAGCTCTTACCCAACTCTTATTCCTGTTAACTCTGATTTTACCACTGTCTCATTTAGATACTCAATCCTTAGAAATGTGGTCTGTATTCCAGTGACCCCACTTCCCCGAATGAAACCAGGCCTGCTTATTATTATAAATAAATCTTTTATAATATTTTTCATTTAAGCCCTTATAACACGTTGTGATATTACTTAAGATCAGCTCTCTACCCCAGCCACCTCACCCTATAATCTGTAAATTCTATGAGGATGAGAACTATTTTATACATAGAGTAGTGACTCAATAAGGTTATTTTTTTTGAAAGTGCAAAGTT
The DNA here is from genome assembly GCF_011762595.2 of Tursiops truncatus. NCBI lineage: Eukaryota > Metazoa > Chordata > Mammalia > Artiodactyla > Delphinidae > Tursiops > Tursiops truncatus. The sequence continues at coordinate 20,973,311 of NC_047035.1, read as the reverse complement.
GAACCTGTAGAGTCTTGGGGGTACTTTAGTACTCTGCAATCCCCAAACAGACAACTTGCTTTTTTAAAAATTAATTAATTAATTAATTAATTTTTTGACTGTTTGGTCTTCGTTGCTGTGTGTGGGCTTTCTCTGGTTGCGGTGAGCAAGGGCTACTCTTCTTTGTGGTGCACTGGCTTCTCATTGAGGTGGCTTCTCTTGTTGTGTAGCATGGACTCTAGGCACGTGGGCTCAGTAGTTGTGGTTCGCCGGCTCTAGAGCGCAGGCTCAGTAGTTGTGGCGCACGGGCTTAGTTGCTCTGCGGCATGTGGGAACTTCCTGGACCAGGGGTTGAACCCATGTCCCCTGCATTGGCAGGTGGATTCCTAACTACTGTGCCACCAGGGGAGCCCAACAATTTGCTTTTTATGATGGCTCCTGCATTATAGGGTGTGTGTGGGTTAGGGTGCTTTGTTTTGTCTGTTTTGTTTTGGAAAAGAGCTCAGATGAACAAAATTGAGTTGATGACATTTCAAAATTCATGGTACACTGTCATCAGCAGTCTGTGTACAGCCCTTTATTTTAGCATTTTTACTCTTTTATTCCTTATCCCCAAGCTCAAACCCCAGTAGTTACCCACACCTGTGTTTTGAGAATGCTTTCTTTCCACCTTCCATGGTTATTTATATCTTACATTTTCACGAAGCTTAATCTGTTAATTGTTCCCTTAATCACTTGTGTTTTCATGCACCTGTTTTAAAAATTTTTCCAATCTTAAGATCACAAATATATTCACCTACATTTTCTTGTAGGAGTTTTTATATTTTTTTCTTTCACATTTATGTCTTAGGTCTATTTGGTTTTAATTTTTTAATATAATTGTAGTAGGAATCTAATTTTTGTGCTATATATTGACCAATACTATTTACTGAATAATTCATTTTTTCAAATTGTTATATACATTTATATGTTCCCATATAAATGCTCCCATTTCTATATTCTCAGCTATGTATCCTTGTTATATTAATATTGTTCCAGAACTGGTCTGTTTTAAATTCTAAGTATTTGTTATATGACTTAATATGTGATAGGGAAAGTTTTTCTTTTTTGCTCTTCTTTGAAAAATTATTTTATCTATGTATTAAACTTTGTTCTTCCATGAAAATCTTAGAGTCATTTCTTCTCCCCTAGCCTAAAAATGTAATTTAATTAGAATTGAATTTAATTTTATTAAAAAATATGGAGAAAATTTATATCTTTGCAATGGTAACCCATTCCCAATGGAGAGGGGATAGCTGACCATTTATTTAGTTCTTCTTTTAACCTCTTCATCATTTTGAAATTTTCCTCCATACAGTTCAAAGCCGTCTTCATTTGGTTAATTACTAGAAACTCTAGATGGATAGGAGGATAGAGATAATGATATTGTAAATAGTATTTATTGTTTTATTTTATTGTATTTTCAATTGGTAATTACTGGGGTGTAAAAAACTTAGTTTGTATATTGACATATTATCCTGTAGTCAAGTTAAATTCTTCTACTAGTTTTAGTGTTTTGTCTCTTGATATTCTTGTATTTGCCATGACAAATGAAAGCAAATATCTATACATGTCTTTGGTTTTTCTTCTCGTTTTGCTTGACTCTAATATTATATGATAAGCAGTGTAAAGAAGAGAAGGTGCCCATATCTTTTTGCCACTTTAAAGGAGATGTTTCTAAAGTTTCTCTCTTTCCATATGATGCATGCTACGGGTTAAGGTAGATAGACTTTATAAGGGTAAGAGAGTTTCTTGTTTATTCCTGGATGTTGATGTTTATCAGGTAAGTTTCTTTAGCTATTAAGATAATTTAACAATGTGCTGTATACCCTGAAAGATGTGGTAAAATGGGTAAATAATAGTGCCTAGTAAGAGCTAGTTTTTATCCAGAGTGTTTATAACATAGTCATATATAGAATAACATACTCCATTAATCAGTAGTGACACTTTACACACAGTATAATCTATACTTCTATCTTTGTAGTTTAGTCTGCACGTGTTCTGGTATGCAGCTTAAGTTAGTTTTAAAAGTTTCATCTTTTGAATAAGGTAATTTTAGAGATTTTTATAGAATCAGTGGAAGACATGATTCCAATCTTCTATACATTTCTTGGTTCTTTATTTCCCCTCTTGCATCCTACTTTCCATTTCATGCTTTCCTATATTCAAAATGACTTTTCTGTTGGTCCTCATCTTTTGAAATCTTACCCATCATTTAAGTAAGTTTCAGTGTAAATGCTCTATTCTTCTAGAAGACTTCTCTAATATACACAGAACAATAAAAATCTCTCCATTCACTGTGATCTTAGATTAGTTCTTGCTCCTATAACATTTTGTACTTTGCACTAGTTTAATAAGCATGTATTGGGTAATCATGTGTGTTAGGTATTGGGGTTACAAAGATGAAAAGAAAATTCGTGCCTTCCCACAAGTGGGTCAACGTATAGGAAGAGAATGAGACATACTTAAAAACAAAACGTAATGTGATAAGCTCAATTCCAGGAACTGATGAAGCAGAAAGAAGGACTGAGCAGTACTATATGGAGTTAAGGACAACCTTCACAGAGAAAATGATGCTTAAAGAGCAGAATTGGGAAGTCATTTCAGACAGAAGCCACTGCATCCAACAAGGCATTGAGGCATGAAATGGTGTGTTTTTGGAAAACTATGAATAAGCTGATAATTTGGTTGCAAATAGAGCACATGTGAGAGTAGGGAATGGGCAGAGAGAGTGGTGGATGTGAGACTGGACAGTTATGCAACTCCCAGTTGTTTTTTTTTTTTTGCGGTACGTGGGCCTCTCACTGTTGGCGGCCTCTCCCGTTGCGGAGCACAGGCTCCGGACGTGCAGGCTCAGCGGCCATGGCTCACGGGCCCAGCCGCTCCGTGGCATGTGGGATCTTCCGGGACCGGGGCACGAACGCGTGTCTCCTGCATCGGCAGGCGGACTCTCAACCACTGCGCCACTAGGGAAGCCACCAACTCCCAGTTTTTAATGAACAAGATTAGACTGGCAGCACTTTGAGTGAATGAAATAGCAAGGGAGGAAGAGATACAAGAGGTCACTGCCAAAGATCAACCCGATGTGTAATGAGAGTCTTGAGTGAGGCTGTGACATCTGAGAGGGGAAAAGACATACTTAGATGATGTTTTGGAGATCAGCCCAGGAAGACCTTCGTTCTGACTTATTAAAAGAGACGTATAAGAAACTGGGAGTTTTCTTTCTTACATGCTATTTAAGGTGAGACTTACAGGAGGAAAGATCAATTTTATTGAAATTATTCAAGTTTGGAGATGTGGAAATTAGTGATGGAAAAGATTAAATGTATGAAACTGAAGCTCAGGTACCAGAATGAGAATTACAGGTCTTAAAGAAATCATTTACATATGAATGTATATATATAAATAAATAAAATTGCTGTACAAATGGTAGTTGGATGGTCACACTTAAGACTTCCCAGAGTAAGCATGTACAGTGAGAAGATCTCTAAGGCCAAATCCTGAATGACACTAAATTTACTTTGAGAACTGAAGAGGTGAATTCACAAATGTGGCCGATAAGGATAGTCAAAAATATAGATGGATAATAGAGGGGTTAGTGTTGACATAAAAAAAATTTCCAGAAGATTTTTGCACTCTCTACCTTCTGTCATAATTCTTCACCTGGATGAAGCTTCTATTTCTGTGGTCAGTTCCTTAACCCCAGTCTCCCAACGACTGTCTTCTAACCTACCTTCACCACTTACCACCACAGTCAAAACACACAGTGCTTTTCAAATGTGACTTACCATCAGAGGGTCATTAAATGAATTTCATGGGTTATAACCAATATTTAACATATGAACATGGAAAGAAAAGAGTACAGCAGGATAAGATAAAAAGGAATCAGTGTAGCAGATGATATGGTTAAGTCATGAAACTCCTGTTAATGAAGCTCTCTTGTCCATCCATATGCCAAGCAGGAATGATCTCATCCCTTTCTGAATTCTTGAAGCGCCTTCTCTGCATCTCCCAAAGGGCGTTTATAAATTCTATCATCCTCCCACTAGAATAGAAAGTCCTTGAGATCAGGGATCTTTCTGTGTCTGATTCTCCGTTGTATCCTCAGCAACTAGAATAGCACTTAATACTAATTAGGCACAATACCTATATATGTTGAATAAATAAGTAATAAAGTGAACAAATTCTTCCCTGTGTCACGTGTTAGTGTTAATAGAATCCACCAATTACTATAGATACATGCGAAAAATGTGATTGAAATGAATTCAGTCATTTATGTACTCAGTTCTCCTATCAACAAAAGCCACTATTTTGATGAAGTAAGAGAGTCAAGTTTTATTTTCTTTGCAGTCACTGAAGTCTTTATTCATAACCATTGTATAATTTTTCACAGGTTAGCTGGGATCATACTTGTTGAAATCTGAATTAATAAAGAATAAATAATGTATTTTGCTTAATTAGAATGTTTTCTAAGATGAAACTACACTCATTTGTGCTCAAGTAATTTTACTGTTTTCTGTATTTCTTTTCTTTTTGTAGAAAACCTTTTTTCCTGACTATAGTCTGAATCTGCTTCCTATTTTTAAAATTTGAGAGCAGATGGCCTTGCTACATGAGCAATACCCTATAAAAAATGGTGTATACATGACCATATGAACAGGTTTTTGATGATATAATCAAATGAAATTTATATAAGTTGAACTGACACATGTATAATTATATGTCCAATTATTTTCTGCATGGAAATTATACAGAAATGAGAGCAGTGCACATAAAACATAACATTGCATTTATACAACCAAAACAAGTTTTTAAATGGCTTATTTTTCTTTCGTTGTTCACCAGTATCTATCTAAAGTCCCGGTCAGTGTGAAGAACATCTCCTTACCCTATGGGTTACATGCACATGACATGTCCACATACACACACACACACACAAATTCTGTCTCTGAGGGATACTTGACAATAGGTCTGGGTGGAAACCCACTAAGAAGAGAATAAAACTAAATTTGGTTTCTGATTCAATTGCATGTAGGCGTTCTGTAGCCAAAAGAAGTATGAAATAAAACCATAAGTCTGCTCCACCCAAATAGTATCTTATGAGAACTCCTGAGAGGAAACAACTTGGTTGTGAATATAACCTCTTTGAAAATCCTATGCTTGCTATTTACCCTTCTTAGAAGAAGTAGTAAACGCAAAATGTTAGTGAATATTTACAGTAAATCCATTCAAACTCTTTTTAAAGAATTAAGAACTTTTGGGCTTCCCTGGTGGTGCAGTGGTTGAGAGTCCGCCTGCCGATGCAGGGGACACGGGTTCGTGCCCCGGTCCGGGAAGATCCCACATGCCGTGGAGCGGCTGGGCCCGTGGGCCATGGCCGCTGAGCCTGCGCGTCCGGAGCCTGTGCTCCGCAACGGAAGAGGCCGCAACAGTGAGAGGCCCACGTACCGCAAAAAAAAAAAAAGAAAAACTTTTGTTCAGTGTTAACTAAACATAACGGAATTCCCTGAGATGTGAAACTGCGAAAAATATTTTTATATAATTTCCTAGAAATGTCACATTTCATTCTGAAGCAGGTTATAAACACAAATTATAAAGCTTATATTTTACAGGAAACTGAATTATTAAGTAATTTTAAAGTAATCTATAGAATGTTTTTTAAGTAGGAAAGGGAGGTTGTCCCTGTAGCTTGTAAATGAAATTATCCTATAATTATTAAGACCCCACTATGTAAATTATGTAAATTAATGGATGTCTTTGTATTAACCTACTGGCATGATGTATGAGAGCACATGGTATTTACCCTTGATGAGGGTACTCTTTTTGAACAGAAAGCACCAAATTCTTTGAATATGTTAGAGACACCCTTTAGTCCAAGTAATTCACAGAGAAAAGGCTGGGTCCAAACATAAAGCAGAACGTATTATTTCACAGAAGCAGAAACTAAAATGAAAGACTACATCTAAGCTTTTATTTAGTCTATTAAGTTTAACCCCAGGATTATCTCTCATCTCTTTTTCCAATTAACATGTAGAAAGTTAAGATATGGGCATCAACACAGAGTCTATGTTTAATTAATTTTCTCCTCTGATTTCTATTTTTTTTTCTTTTTTCTCTTTGTTTTCCCCTGTGTCAAGAATATAATGTGTCAGAGATTTTTGCTATAAGAAATGGATGATAATTATTCATGTTCTTAACTAGAGCCCCACATCCTGATTTTACAATGAACGTTTTTCTCCTGGAGGATTGTAGGAAGTTGGATTTTCTGTCTCATTTTTAGACTTTGTTATAATGAAGGAGTTTAGAGACGTGCCATCTAGTAAGGTCAATGTCTGGCTAGACAAGAAGTCATATGTTAGACATGTCTCTTATCATTATGATATTCCAGGGACTGGTTTTAAGCTTCTCTGTCTCCAAAACCTGGTTGTTTTAGGGCATCTAGAGTTTGTTAATACCTGTGGAATTGATGACTAAATTCACAAAAGACTGATGTGAATAAACTAAATTACCACCTTGGTAATTAGAACTGTAGAAGGGAGCCAAATATTCTCTTCCTAAAAGGAAATGGTCACTGGTTGCCAAAATTTCTTCCGGTGTATACCTGATTCATTGCAGAAATGGGAGATAGTTGGATAATGAGAAGCAGCTCAGCTGGACAGCTTGATGTATCCATCTCCTGGGTAAGGGTATACTTGCCAAATTGATACAGATTTTGCTATCAGATCAGAATACCCTCTTTTAATTAATGCTAAAGATACATTAATAATTTGTCATTTATGGATTTTCATTTGTCTAGACTTCTTAGAAACAGCACTCATTCTGTCAACACAATCTTTCTTTAAACTGAGAACATACAATCGTTTAGGTTTTGGTGTAACTACAGTCATATTCCAAGCCTGCTTCCAGAGTCCATATTTTTATGAAAACAGTTGGGCTTTGGCATTCCCAAAACTCCTTTACTTTTCCCTTCGTAATTATTTACAATGCCTTTTATAGTTTTCCCAGATCCATCAGCATGGATTTCACTTCTGTAGTTGTTGATGTCACCATTATTCCTATCACAATTCCTACTACCACAATTTCTACCAACTAACAAGTACTGAGTGTAAACCAAGTGTCAAGTTTAATTTAATCTTCACAACACCCCTAGAGGGTAGGTATAATTATTATCATACCCATTTTATAGATGAGAAAACTAAGGTTTAGAGAAATGTGAGGCCAAATAGAAAGTGGTTGAGCTGAGATTTGAACTCAGATATATCTGCCTGAAATCTGGATTCTAATTCATAGTGATTTTACTCTTACAGTGGAGCTCTTTCACATTCATAGACTTTGAAATAGCACTAAGCCATTTCTGAGATTTTTTTTTTTTTGAGGAAGCTAGAAAAATTGAATAGAATCTGAGAGTTGCTTTGGAACTTAGATTTTTCTAGATAAAATATTACAAAGTAGGTCACTAATGTAATTTAAGGAACTTTAAATCTACCAGGGTATAGTGACCCTGGTAAAATTGCTTGCCATGTTAGACTTGTCATAAATATTCCGTGAGAATATTTATAAAATATGGTAAGTGTGCATGGAACTTAGCAAAGCATAAAGCAGCACAGGCAAGGTGCTTGCTCCAAAGAGCTTGTGATCTAATTTAGATGTAGACAGAATACTAGATTCCTATAAAGTACCAGAGTTGGTTGGTTGACTCATAACCTCATTCATGGTGCCATAAATCAGATGGTAACACTCTAAACATCCATTGAGCACCTGGTTAGATCAGCAAATACATGTTCTAGACATAATGACAGCAGCAGGTGGTTTTACTCTGAAATAAGATGGGAAATGGCCAAGAAGGCAGGGGAAAAAATGTAAGATATGACTGTGCACATTGCATGCTACACAACACAACATCCTGGAAGGACAGCTATGGAAAGTCATGGCCAAAGGAGACTGTATTTCTTTTTGGTCAATGAGGCAATTTCATTGCTACACCAAAGAAGGGTCATTTTCAAGCTCTTTATATTAAACATAATTTTTATCAGTTACTCATTTTTTTATTATTTTATCAGTTACTTAAGAGTACTTACTTATAAGTAAGTATTTATAAGTACTTAAGAGTACTTAAGAGTACTCAAGCCAAGTAAGGTAGTCACTAAATTGAGTGAATCATACAGTTGCTAGTGAAGATGGTACCCTGGAAGGAAGTGTCATTAGACCGTGTGCTCCTTGAGTCATTGTTCACTCTGGATCCCCACCACCGTGACACACACACATGCACACACACACACACTCTCACAGATTTAAAATGCAAAAAGCCCATCCAGTCCAGTTACTTGTTTCTTGAGTTTGGGAGAGAGAACAAATATATGCGGCTCAGCTCTTTCTAGGCTTTCTCTTTCGGACCAATCTTCCTACTAAACCCATGCATTTCCTTTGTCTTTTCTCCTTCATTCCATGTGTGTAAGTCAGCTTCCACTCCAGTGGGAACTGGGCATGGGATGGCCAACAGTTCTGAGTGGCCAAGTTTAAATCAGTGAAAGTATCAGAAAGTCTGATTGTGGCCAGATACTTAATTTGTATCAGCTAGTCCAGTTTTTATCAGTAATAAAACTGTTTTTCTCTCCATTTGATTTTTTTTTTTTGCGGTACGCGGGCCTCTCACTGTTGTGGCCTCTCCCGTTGCGGAGCACAGGCTCCGGACGCGCAGGCTCAGCGGCCATGGCCCATGGGCCCAGCCACTCCGCAGCATGTGGGATCCTCCCGGACCGGGGCACAAACCCGCATCCCCTGCATCGGCAGGCGGACTCCCAACCACTGCGCCACCAGGGAAGCCCCTCTCCATTTGATTTTGAGTTTTGCTCTCAGATGGATCAAAACTTGAAAGAGAAAGGGTGGAATTAAACATCAATACACATAACAAGTGTTTATTAAATAAAAGAGCCAGGTAAATTAGCTGTAAAGGAAAAAAAGAAAAGTTGAATAGGTTAAATGAGCTTGTTGATCTCAAATATTTAAAATTATCATTCATATATATGTATATATACACATAATTCATATATATATTTGAAGATGTATATATAAATCTTAGTTTTCTTTTAGGTCTTATTTTAGATTGTGGGTCTCCTGAAGTCAGGGTCTATATTTTATTCACCTTTATAGGAACCAGCACTTAATGGTTTCAGGCATATAATAGATACCAACTATACTTAGTATTGAATAGACATGGATTTTTGGTTCTAAATAATATATCTAATCATGTATAATTAACTGAGATTTTGAAAAGTTGGCCTTGTATATTAGAAGCTATTCTATTAAATGGGATTACAATTTAGCTTTTTGTTATGGAGGAGTAGAGCAGATCCTTACCCCAACAATCTTTTAATTGAAAAAATATTTTAAAAATCACTTAGAACTTCCCTGCTGGCAGAGTGGTTAAGAATCCGCCTGCCAGTGCAGGGGACACGGGTTCGAGCCCTGGTCCGGGAAGATCCCACATGCCGCGGAGCAACTAAGCCCACGAGCCACAACTACTGAAGCCCGCATGCCTAGAGCCCGTGATCCACAACAAGAGAAGCCACCACAATGAGAAGCCCGTGCACAGCAATGAAAAACAGCCCCCGCTTGCCGCAACTAGAGAAAGCATGTACATAGCAACAAAGACCCAATGCAGCCAAAAATAAACAAATAAATTTATTTTAAAAAATCACTTAAATTCTTTGGAATTTGTTCTCAAAGCATACAGGAAGTGGAAAAATATTCATTCCAGAAAATTGACTAAATCTTGGAAAAAACGGGGAGAGACCCCAGCATTTCAAATATGACTGCTCTCCCATTCCCGGTTCTGTCTTACTGAAACTACTCTGGGAGTTCTAACTAGGTGATGCTGTAATAAGACAGGGACTTAATTCAGATTTAAGACTAACGTTCAGTCTAGGGCTACTTCATATCAGAAGGGAAAGGCCACAAGTATTTCTCTTGCCTCCAGCCTCCGGGTGCAAAAGCTGTGTGCCAGATAGGCAGGGCAGAGATGTCTGGAGTGACCTTCTTCCACCCAGTCCTCACTTGTATGGTAAATGCCTCATTCCAGGCTCGCAGGCTGAGAATACTGGGCCCTGATCACCCACTACCGCAGGCTCTATGGGTAGAAGTTCCACACCAAGAGAGGGAAGTCAAAAAAGCATAGGACGTGTCCTCTCCCAGCACCCATTTGTAAAGCAGGAGTGTCATTCTGGGAGGAGTGTGCACTGTCACTGCTTCCAGTACTTGTGTGGGGATGCAGAGGTCCTGCTCGTGAGGAGAGGCAGGCCACAGAGGCAAGCCTTAAAATGAAGCATTCTTTAGCTCTGTCTAAGGAAACTGGCTTTATTTAGAACAGGGGGTATAAAATTCCATGCCAATGGATGATAAAAAAGAATTAAAAAATGGAGTTCTTGGTGGAAACCAATTAAGTGAGTACAGTTATAACTCCGTGATACAATAGCAAGAAGTAAAACAGCAGGGCAATCAGAAGTTTAACACAGAAAGCCAGGGAAAGAGATAACCAAGAGTCCTTCTGGGATCACTGTGAACCCTGGGGGGTTGGGAGTGCTGTGCATAGGCAGGATAGGACTTGGGACAGATGTGAAAACATCCTCAAATTCACACGGCCATCAGCAGAACGGAAGCCTTACTGACACAAGGGTTTAAACACAATGTCTGCTCCATGATTAGCTGAATAATTTACTCTGACCCAGGGGCAGCTCCTATTTCAGCCAGGCTTAAAAATATGATCGGACACAACCCTAGGAGCCTGGAAGACTCTATGCCAAATGGTAAGCCCTCTCAGGAGTGATAAGAAAGGAAAGATATAAACTACTAGTCTCTGTCCAAAAATGGGTCATAAATGTGAATTCCTAGAACTGAGAAGGCAGCCTGCAAGCCACACACGTATCCAATGGTAATGAGTAAAACCTGGATTCCTAAGGGGGATTAAGTACAATCTTTAACCAGTAAGTGGCTTACGCTGATTCAGGAACAAATCATAGGTAGCCAGGCTACAAGATAAATATAAGAAAACAAATCTTAGGACATCAGAAGCTGCACATTACAGGACAAAGATTTCAGAGTCAGTTCAGCTAAGTCACTAATCAACCAACCAAGTGAACAAACGACAGCATCAACTCTCCAGGGATGGGAGAAATCAATATTCAGGGTTGCTACAATATATTATCTAAAAATGTCCAGTTTTCAACAATATCATAAAGGGGGTAAAGGGATCTATTAAAAGGGCAAAGGCACCAACTTGAAAGGGATCCCACTGGACAAATCTAGAAAAACTTGAACATCAAAATTATAACCGATTACAAGCCATTGACTAAAATAAAATTTTGTGTCCATGCTGATATGAACAAATGTGTCCATGAACATATTAAGCTACTCTTTATGGTAAAATACCAAGTATTAAATGTGATGGAAATGGAAAATCATCATTTGGCAATCATTGTGGTGGATATTTTAGGTGAGAATCAAGAGATACCAAGACTGACAAGTGGAATCAAATAGGAATAGGATATTGCCATAATCTAAGGATATCTTCCCATAAAATTCCACTTATTACAAAGGGAAAAGCATGTTTTTGTGTGTGGAAAAGCCTGGCAGAAATGTAACCCATAATGTTTACATGTATCCTGTTATATCACCAGTGGTGATGAGGTGTCAACCTTGTGTCCCTTTTGATGAGCTGCATTGAGAAGAGCACATCATAGTGTCTGGGATATTCCCGATGGGGATGCTTCACCTGAGTCTGCTCAAGGAGAAGAAGCAATGGACAAACCTGCACTGAAGGTCACCTAGACTCTGAATCTGTCAAGGACATGAATGTGATGGCAAGTCCGAGGAACAGCTCCCTATTGAAGAAAGGAGATGATTGTCCAGAATGGAGAAAAGGGATGATTTTTATTCAGACTATTGAGACATTTGGCCAAATTTAAAGGAGTCTGTGGATTGGATTATAATGTTGAAACAATGTTGACTTCATTTGGAGGTTAGGTGGAAGTTATATATAATGTTCTTTTTCTGAAGGAATCTGAAATATTTTGTGTGAAGAGGCAAATGTAGTAAAATATTTTATATTTGAAATTATTTTAAAATGCATTACTGGACTTCCCTGGTGGCGCAGTGGATAAGAATCTGCCTGCCAATGCAGGGGACACAGGTTCATTTCCTAGTCCGGGAAGATCCCACATTCTGCGGAGCAACTAAGCCCGGGTGCCACAACTACTGAGCCTGCGCTATAGAGCCCGTGAGCCACAACTATGGAAGCCCGCGCACCTAGAGCCCATGCTCTTCAACAAGAGAAACCACTGCAATGAGAAGCCTGCATGCCGCAACTAGAGAAAGCCTGTGTGCAGCAACGAAGACCCAGTGCAGCCAAAAATAAATGAATAAATTAAAAAAAAACTGGAAATAACATTTTCTAAAATAAATAAGTAAATAAATTAAAAGCATTACTTTTATAAATGACAAAAAAATTTTCTAAAATTTAGTTGTGCTTCTTTACCCAAATATAAAAACCTAAAATTGAATTTGGTTTAAGGAAAAAAGGAATAAAGCAGATTAAAGTCTGTTTAATTTGTTTTGGCTTTAAAGCGTTATTTGCTTTAAAAAGTAAGAATCTGGGTTGAGGGAATCAGGGATTGATACCAAGAAGTTTCTACTCCAAAACTTAATATAATAAATTCAGGACTTCTCAAATAGTGTTTAAAGTGATGAACAAGGATCCTTATGTGGAACTCAGCATTGGAAACATTCTGTGAACAAAGTTTTCTACAGTCTAAGGAACAAATGATTTGTAAATATTTCCTGAATCTTGGCTTACACTTTTCCTTACTTTATTTCATATAATCAATTTGTTTTGAATTATTTCAAGTGATTATTTTTTCTCGTGCTGATAACCAAGTTCAAAATTCAGTGAAAGCTCTTATTCTTGGCCCTAGAAAGTAATTATTTTTGGTTTTCATCTTTGTTTTTTAAGATTCTTTTATCATATGACTCTAGTCATGGGTGAATGCAATGTTTTTAAGAAGAAGCAAATGTTTATTTTGTTAATATTAATTCAGTCTTCAAATTGGCACATACCTTAATGTTTAATTTGGTATTTTGTTCCTTAGCACAGAACTAGCTTCTATTGTGGCTTTGGAAGCCCTTCAGCATAAAAAATCAATATGATATGAAAAGGCTAATATGCTGTAAATTATATTGTTATGACCTGGCCAGAAAAGCTACTCCATGACTTCATTCAGTTTCTGCTGTGAAAACAAGTCAGATTGACACACTGCCAAAAGTGATGCCATGTTTATTTACAAAATCATGAACCAAGGACAGTTGTAAATTGACTCAATAGTACATGATTCAATTTTTAAAAGAGAAGGAAAAAAAAGGGTTTCATATGCTTTTAACCTCTCTTTAAAAATAAAACTCCAATTTTTTTTTCTTTTTTTTGGTCGTGAATTTAAGGTGGTCCTAGAGTTCAACAATAGTACACTCTGGGACGGTTGTTAAGAATCTGCCTGCCAATGTAGGGGTCATGGGTTCGATCCCTGGTCCAGGAAGATCCCACATGCTGCGGAGCAACTAAGCCCGTGCACCACAACTACTGAGCCTGCGCTCTAGAGCCCACGAGCCACTAGAGTGAGCAGCAGTGCAGCTCTCAAACGCAGCCAAAAAAAAAAAGTACACTTTGCGGTTAGTAAAATATTGTAGAAAGAGTAAATATTCTAGATTTGGATATTTGTTCAAATCCTGTATCTGCATATTTTAGCATGTTTGATAATGGACAAATTAAACTTAATCTTCTTCCTTACAATTTCCCTAAGTAACTGATAGCCATTCAAAAATGTCCAGTTTTCTTCCCTATTTATTTATTTTGGGGTAGTTCTCTTAAAGTTTTGTACTTTCTGGTTTCTCAAGGTAGTTTTTACATTGAAATTACATAGGATTTTACAAAAATTTCTCTTTGCTTCAGTAAATAGCTTGGTTTTGGAAATTTGCTCATCATCCCCAGTTTCATCAGGTCAAGAAGATGGATTTCTTTAAAGGGATGAAAGGAAAACGGATCCATGTCAAATAAAAACCATGAGAATTGTAAGTAATCAACTGAAGCTGAACTTTGTCCTCTAAACATACCCTGTAGCTAAACATCTATGTTCTGGAAAATATTGAATGGTTTGATGTCAGTCAATGTTCTTAGAGTTCATATGTGAAGAGGAGTTCACCTTGTCTTGAAGCAAATGCAAGAACTATCTTGGAAAGCGATGTTCTCAGGTCTGAGTAGTCTGTGTAGTCTATAAAAATGTGATTTTGAAGTGTCCTTCAATCTCAGCTTCATCAAGTCCTGAAGTCTTCACCTGATGAAGGTTCTCTTCCCGTCCACTCCATCAGTCATCAGTTAAATATCTGCCGAAGGAATCAGAGCTCATCGGACTCAGTGTAAAAGCAGAAATGAGTTATGTTGAGGAAGACCCTTGGGAGAGAGAGATGGGGGAGCTTCTCCCTGGTTTTGCTCTTTGAGAGCTCCAGAAATTTTGATTTTGTGCCCCATGTAGGCCAAGCATATATATCTTGGAGTGTTTTGAAAATCGACTTCAAAGAACAACAAATACATTTGTTTAAAATAACTAAACTTTGAAATTAAAATCTCATACAGTTTACTATGAGAAGTTATATCTAACAAAATGATGTACAGTATATTTTGATATCACCTTTCAAGTAAGGAACTATTTCCTTTTTCCAATTTGACTAAAACATGAGTTTACCTATTCTGTATTTTTTTTTCTGCTGCTGCTCTTGGAGAGCTTTTCAGTCTAGGAAGAACTGACCTATTAACTCAGTTGTGTGTTCTTGTCTGCATTCTTCTACTTATCCAATATGTTGAACTTTCATTACCTTATCATATGTTTTATTCCTAAATCAGGCAAACAACTGACAAGCATTCAACATGTCCCAGTTTCATAGTCCATCTTATTTCATCACCTGATGCTTACAAGAACTTTATGAAGTAGGTGTTGTCTCACCTGATTGACCAGGTGCTAAGGAGGCCAGGAAAGTTAAATGATCCACTCCAGATCCTAATTACATAAGTCAGTCTGAACTTCAACTCAGCAATCTGATCATAAGCATAGACTCATTTTACTATATTGCACCCTCAGCATAATTATGTAAATAACCACCATTTGTTGGTGGCTTACTATTTGCTAGAAATTATGCTCATTTTAGGGGAAACGAGAGTATAGTGTAATAAAGTGTAGTCTGGCAGTATATCAGATTAACTTGGAGAGAAATTTTTCTAAATTAATGCAGTAGTTCTGAGTGATATAAAAAATGTGGAGTAGACAGAAAGAGGCAACTACATATGTGGGAATATATAGGAAAGGCTGCAAGGAAGTATGCAATTGCTTTGTAATTCTTTATATGTTTTGCACACTAAATTGTGGCTCTTGTATCCTTTGCATCAGGCTCTTGGTATGAGCTCAATAAACATTTGTTGAATTAATTAATGATAATTAATCAAAAGGTCAAATGTCAGCTAGATTTTTCAGAAAGGGTAGCAATGATTAGCCAGGTCCAAAAGAGCAGAAAGAAATTTCTAAGTAAAGAGAGTAGAATGTGAAAAGGCAAACAGGGAACATAGAAAGGGCTTTGCAGAGAGGAACTGCAGAGAACAACTTCTTCATCCATTCAGCAAGCATTTTATTCAGTGCTTACTGTGTTCTAGGAACTGTTAAAGGCACCACTAGTGAACAATGCACAAATTTCAGTGTGTCCAAATTATAATATCTATGGGGAAAATAGTAGGAGGTCATGTCTAGGATATAGATGATGGCCATTTGTCTGAACACCAGGCTAAGGAGTTTTGATTTATACTGAGAACAACATGCATCAAATTCATGAAAGTAATTTGTCGAGATTAAAATAAATTAGAGCTGATTTTTATCTATTTCATCAAGTTTTACTTCACAAAGTATATTTTGCCATGAGAAAAGTAAGTATATTCATCACTAAACATTTAAAGTGAAGAGCAGAATATTTGATGTTTGAAAAATAACACTGCTGGGTGGGAAGGAGATAAGCATGGTGAGAGCCTCAAATCAGACAGATAGGGGCTGGGAATCATCCAGTTAAGAAATGAGGAGAAACTGACAGCAGGTAATAGTTCCCAAATAGGAACACTTGTGGAGTTAGGATTGAAGTGATCTGATGCCTGACTGGCTGTGGTGGGATAGGATGAGGGTAAAAGAAATGATTCAGGGATGAACCTGAGGTTTTTCTTTCTGTGCAGCATTGGCAACACAGAGCACAGAGACATCAGCTTGCCGTGGGAGCTCTCATGGAAAAACAAATATGGGCTCGAGGGTGGAGGAATAGCATGAGCCAGTTTTGGAATTGGTGGTTTGAGTTGCGTTTAGTAGGCAGTTGGAAATACAGGTGTGGAGCTTCTGAAAAAGGCTGATGCTGAAAATATATAATTAGAAGTTAGCATAATAGAAATTTTAGCTGAAGCCAGGAAGGCAGATGTGCCCACCCAGGGAGAAAGTGATCAAAATGGTGGAGAGCCAACAGTTCATGCGAGAGTGGAAGGAGACCAGGAATGAGCAGGCAGAGAAAAAGGTGGCATCCTCACTGGGGCCTCTGCATAAGGCTTCTGATTACATTTGTTTACAAGCCTAGCAGAGCAATAATTAATGCTGATGAACTGAGTTCCTTGCACCATCACAGATTCTGTTGTGCTCTTGACACTGGGAATTACAAGGCTTCCCTGAAGATACAAAAACAAAACGCAGCCTTTGTGGAATTTGAAAGCCAATCTCAAGGGAGCCTAGGTGCTTCAACTCTTTTCAGAGAAGACACTTTCTGTAGCTGCTACTGAGCATCCACTTTCTTAGCCATAATCTTTGTTACAAAGATTAATCTTTGCAGATTACAATTGTTTAAATACTGGATCCTGGCAGCCTAACCAGAGGTCACAGGGCTTGGTTCAATAGGACCAGGAATGACTAGGTAAAAGGGGTTCTCTCCAAAATGAGAAAAGAAGAAATTCTCTTTTAAATGTTTGATTAAAAAAAAATAGAGACTGTATATGTCTCAGAAAGATGAGGTTTATCATTGTCATTTTTATCTTCTGACTTAAAACAAATAGACTGCCAGAAAACAAATTTCTCCAGCAAAGATGAGTTTACTCTCCAACAAAGGTGGAATCAGCACAGAATTGCAATTCAGGGTCTGCAACCACTGTGAGCCACATGCAAGTCTCAGGACAGCAAGAGAAGGAGACACTTTCATAGGGAAGAAAGTTGGGAGGGCTTTAGTAAATAAAGAGTCCATGGCTTTTCATTGGCCGAGTTGTTGCCAGGGAAGAAGAGGAGTTTTCCTTCTCCCTGTTGGGCTCTGCTCTGCTATTGTTTCAGGGCATGGCATGGGAGCTCCCCATTCTGGTTTCCTGACTCTATTTAATTGAGGTTTCTGTTTATTAAATTTTTTACCCTTCCCTGTCTTCCTGTTTGTGTGCACTACACTAATGTTGGTTGGATTAGTTCAGAATTATGCTCACTGAGGGTCTTCCCTGGTGGCGCAGTGGTTGAGAGTCCGCCTGCTGATGCAGGGGACACGGGTTCATGCCCCAGTCCGGGAAGATCCCACATGCCGCGGAGCGCCTGGGCCCGTGAGCCATGGCCGCTGAGCCTGCGCGTCCGGAGCCTGTGCTCCGCAACGGGAGAGGCCACAACAGTGAGAGGCCCGCGTACCGCAAAAAAAACAAAACAAAACTGGAAGAATTATGCTCACTGAGATAAAAAAGTTTTATTTGTTTGCTATTACATAAACCTAATTTTTTCTTTGGCATTTAAAATTTCCCAGCAATTTATCTTTCTGTTTGAGAAGACAGTCTTATATCTAGAGAGAAACTCCAAAGAATGCTCAGATGTTAAAACTCAATGGCCTTTGCTAAATCTGGGCCAGGTTACTACTGGCAGTTAGGGTCAGACTAGTTGTAAATATAATGGGGCAATAATTTATGGGTATAGATGTGTTTTCTTCTACAACTTCCCCTTGTCAGCACTTAATCTAAGTCATCAAGCACATCTAGAGGTCAGATCAGCATATCTAAAATGACGGTATAGCAGTGCATTGAATCAAGAGGCAGCTCAGCATGGTGGTGGGCTGTATTGAATCTGGGGCTAGAAGCCCTAGGTTTCACCACCTAATTATTGTGCATCCCTGGGCAAGTTACCCCATCTCTTTGTGTTTCAGTTTTCGTTGTTGCTGTGTAGGTTTTTAACTTGTAACATAGGAATGGTGACAAGGTTGTAGTGTGGAGGGTCATAAGAATCTGTTCTAGGGTTGTCATAAGGATTAAATTGGGTAATATATAAATACATTAAGTGATTCATCTGTGTCCTAATACCATACAGGCCTACCTGTATTAATAGTATCACTAATATGTTCTGCAGCCTTCTGTATTTAACCTCTTAGTATTTATAAAATCTTTTAAAATAATTTATCTTTAAGTATTTGAAGTTATTTAGTAGAAGGCATTATTCTAATGGCATTTAACAGCACTGGCCTTCCATTTTCTTAACCTCCTTTTGGCTATTCATCTGCATATTTCCTTTGGCCAGGTTGGGCACTTAATCTTTCTGTCTTCCATAGTTTCGGACACATTTTTAAAAGTTGCTATTAACAATTTTAAAAATTTCTTTCATATTTATATCACTATAGTGTTAGTGTTTTAAGAATAATATATCCTGGAGCTAGACCACATGTATTTCAATCCTGGCTCCTTTGTTTATACTTTCTTTGACATTAAGCAAATTATGTAAATCTCTGTGCCTCAGCTTCTTCTCCTACATATGTATTGTATATAGTTATGAGGATAAAATGACTCAGTATAGACAAAGTGCTTAGAAAAATGCCTGGTATATAAAGGTTTGCCTTTAAGTTCTGTGACTTTTGAGTGATGGATCTACCATTTCAATTACTCATTGGGAATGAAGAAAACATCACTCTCCTGCTACATTTAAATTAACTGATATAACCAGTAGATGTAAATATTTGAAGTTTTTTGAAATTACTTTTTAAATGGAGAGAAAAACCTTATTTGAGAAACTTAACTGTGAATGATAATGTTGGGATACACACTTGGGTCCAAAGCCCTAGGTCTTTGGTTCATTTCACATTGATTTCAAGAGAATTGATCACTGATAAAAATCTTTGGACCAGAATTTTTTTTGCAAATTCTCTTATTTCCTCTAGTATGCTCAAATTATTTGCAGAGCTACAATTTAAGGTGGACAAACTCAAACTAGTTTTTTTCTGGTCATTCTTTAATTGACAGATACTTCCTGTGTTTTCATGCTTCTGATTTTATTTTTTGAGTCTCTACAATTTTACTAAAGAAAAAAATTAGTAAAGATCAATTATGTTGAATTGATTAGCATTAAGTACAAGACAGAAAATATGGCTATAATTAGGTAAAAATCTTCCCTTGGTTCACTAATTCATCATTACTAATTTTTCATATAATTGAATTATTTTGCTAA
Source organism: Tursiops truncatus (assembly GCF_011762595.2). Lineage (NCBI taxonomy): Eukaryota > Metazoa > Chordata > Mammalia > Artiodactyla > Delphinidae > Tursiops > Tursiops truncatus. The sequence goes on along the minus strand of NC_047035.1, from coordinate 20,953,731 downwards.
ATTGTCATTTCATTTGCTCCCTTTACTTTTTAGTTGTTTGATTATCATATATCCTTGTTTCTCTTTCATCCCATGCTTTTGGAATAAAATAGTAATCAATTTTGAGGTCTGAGAGTGCCATTCAACACTATCTAGTATAACCATTTTGTTTTAAAACTTAGTCACAAAATCACTCTGGACCAGTTTTCTCACCCAAGATCACGCTTATTACTAGTTACAGAATTTAACAATAGCATTGGAGTCTTCTCAGATCTCTTTTTCCTCTGGTCACATACATTTTCCTTAGGTTCATTGTTTTTTAATCTATTTTTTATTGTTTTTTGTTGTCTACTTCAGTGCTTTAGTTTTTATCTTCTTTTTTTCTATCTACCAATCTCTGTGAAAGAATGACATCAAATTCAATCTTAAATAGAAAATGCAGTTATGGAAACTTGAACAAAGAAATGACAAAAATATAAACATTTTTTATATTTTCATGTTCAGTCTTTCATTTACCATTGATTTATTCCTATAACTTGTAGGAGGAATGGCTTAAATATGTGATTGCCTCAAAATGCAAATTTTTTTCTTCAGTTGGGAAAAGCCATGAATATGTCTGTTGCTACTTCTATCCATGAAAGAGCAATGCAGAAAGGGTAGTATTTGAATGTATATTTAATTTTAAAGAAACTGTTCAACTCATCAGTAAGAATTTAGAGCTATGTACCTATTCAACCAAATATAATTGTGTGAATATATATTTTTTAAAGAACTGAACAAATGAAGATAACATAAACTGGATGATAGAGATAATTCAAACACATACACACATACAACATAGTGAGCTTTCTAAATATAGTAGTGTTAAATCATAGGCCTATCTTATTATCAGAAGCCTTAACCTCAATAAGATATTGAGTTACTTCAAGTTTAATATAGAGGATACTTTGGTGGTTCAGTAATTTTAGGAAATATATAAAAAATTATGTTTGAATATTAGTTTACCAGGATGGAACTGTGAGCTTTTAAATTATTCAGTTTTTAGTTTAGGGGAAAAAAAAGTCATAATTAATTCTGATTTAGATTTAACAAAAGCACAGTGTTTTGGGGACTTAAGATTCACTATGCACATCTCCAATTCTAATATTTAAAAGCATATGATGCAAATGTTCTGAAAGGTGGGAGCTTCTTATTCTTCACCTATCTTAGTATTTCCAGCCTATTATTTCAAACAGCACATCTTTATTGGAATTTCCTTGATCTAGTGATTTGCATAATGGATACATATAATATACATCTATTAATTCATTCACTTCAAGGTAATTTTGGACCACCTGGCCTGGGAAATTTTAAAAGAAACCTCTTTGGTTCTTCTGGATACAATTTTCTACATCTTTTTCTTTTTTAAGATCTTTTTTTTTTTTTTTTGATGTGGACCATTTTTAAAGTTTTATTGAATTTGTTACAATATTGCTCCTGTTTTCTGTTTTGGTTTTTTGGCCATGAGGTATGTGGGATCCTAGCTCCCTGACCAGGGATCAAAACTGTACCCCCTATATTGGAAGGTGAAGTCTTAACCACTGGACCTTTAACTTCTTTTTTCTTTAAAAAAATAGTTCTTTATTGGAGTATAATTGCTTCACAATACTGTGTTTGTTTCTGTTGTACAACAAAGTGAATCAGCCATATGCACACATACATCCCCATATCCCCTCCCTCTTGAGCCTCCCTCCCACCCCTCTAGGTGGTCACAAAGCACTGAGCTGATCTCCCTGTGCTATGCTGCTGCTTCCCACTAGCTAACTATTTCACATTCGGTAGTGTATATATGTCGATGCTACTCTCACTTTGCCCCAGCTTTCCCCTCCCTCCCTGTGTCCTCAAGCCCATTCTCTACGTCTGTGTCTCTATTCCTGTCCTGTCACTAGGTTCATCAGAACTTTTTTTTTACATTCCATATATATGTGTTAGCATACAGTATTTGTTTTTCTCTTTCTGACTTACTTCACTCTGTATGACAGACTCTAGGTCCATCCACCTCACTACAAATAACTCAATTTCGTTTCTCTTTATGGCTGAGTAATATTCCATTGTATCTATGTGCCACATCTTCTTTATCCATTCATCTTTTGATGGACACTTAGGTTGCTTCCATGTCCTGGCTATTGTAAATAGTGCTGCAGTGAACATTGTGGTACATGTCTCTTTTTGAATTATGGTTTTCTCAGGTATATGCCCAGTAGAGGAATTGCTGGGTCATATGGTAGTTCTATTTTTAGTTTTTTAAGGAACCTCCATACTGTTCTCCATAGTGGTTGTATCAATATACATTCCCACCAACAGTGCAGGAGGGTTCCCTTTTCACCTTTCCAGCATTTATGATTCCTAGATTTTTTGATAATGGCCATTCTGACTGGTGTGAGGTGATAGCTCATTGTAGTTTTGATTTACATTTCTGTAATAATGAGTGATGTTGAGCATCTTTTCATGTGCCTCAAGGCCATTTGTATGTCTTCCTTAGTGAAATGTCTATTTAGGTCTTCTACTCATTTTTTAACTGGATTGTTTGTGTTTTTGATATTAAGCTCTATGAGCTGTTTGTGTATTTTGGAGATTAATCCTTTGTCGTTTCATTTGCAAATATTTTCTCCCATTCTGAGGGTTGTCTTTTCATCTTGTTTATGGTTTCCTTTGCTGTACAAAAGCTTTTAAGTCTAATTAAGTCCCACTTGTTTATTTTTGTTTTTATTTCTGTTACTCTAGGAGGTGGAGTTCACAGGCTGGTCCCCTGCCCTCCAAGGCCCGCCCTCCCCCACATTGGTGTTGGGGGCATAGGAGGGAAACCCAGGGAGATTAGGAGAGGAAGGTGGGAAGAGCGGGAGAGGAGCATTTGCCCCTCCCACTGGAGCCCAGGAAGCCTGCTGGGCTCCCAGGTGAGGTTCCCCTCCCTCTGAGACCAAGGGTTGGCGGGCATGACTGGGCCCCTTCTGTTCCTTGAGCCTAAGCCCCAGCCCCCACAGCCCCCAGGGCCTTTCCCATCCCTGTGGGTCCTAAGCATAGGCCCCTCCCACTGCCCAAACCTCACCTTTGCTTAGGCCCCACCCTCCACAGCCAAGGCGTTTCCACCCCCCACTTTTTCTTTCTTTTCCCTCCTCCTCCTTTTTTTTACTATTGTGGTACTGATGTACCTTCCAGTTGTTGATTCATCTATATTTTTATTTTTATATTCTTTCTAACATAACTGTTAGCTTCCTAGTCTAATTTTATTTTTTACCTTTTTCTTTTTTTTTTTTTTTTGCCACCCCATGAGGCTTTCAGGATCTTGGTTCACAAGCCAGGGGTCAGGCCAAAGCTCCTGCAGTGGGAGCTCTGAGTCCGAACCACTGGACTAACAGAGAACCTCAGACTCCAGGGAATATTCATTGGAGTAAGATCTCATGGAGTTCCTCATATCAGCACCAAGACCTGGCTCTACCCAACAGCCTACAAACTCCAGTGTTGGAAGCCTCAGGCCAAACAACCAGTAAGACAGGAACACAATCTCACTCATTAAAAACAAAAATGAGACAGCAAAAAACTATGTCACAGGTGAAGGAGCAAGGTAAAAACCTACAAGACCAAATAAATGAAGAGGAAATAGGCAATCTATCTGAAAAAGAATTCAGAGTAATGACAATAAAGATTCATCTTCCAGAATCTCAGAAATAGAATGGAGGCACGGATTGATAAAATACAAGAAATGTTTTAAAAAGATCTAAAAGAACTAAAGAACAAGAAACAGAGATGAACAATACAATATCTAAAATGAAAAATTCACTAGAAGGAATCAATAACAGAGTAACTGAGGCAAAAGAACAAATAAGTGAGCTGGCAGGCAAAATGGTGGAAATAACTGCCGAGGAGCAGAATAAAGAAAAAAGAATGAAAAGAATTGAGGACAGTCTCAGAGACCTCTGGGACAACACTAAGCACAACAACATTTGAATTATAGGGGTCCCAGAAGAAGAAGAGAAAAAGAAAGGGTCTGAGAAAATATTTGAAGAGATTATAGTTGAAAACTTCCCTAACATGGGAAAGAAAATAGTCACCCAAGTCCAGGAAGCACAGAGAGTCCCATACAGGATAAACCCTTTGAAAAACACACCAAGACACATATTAATCAAACTAACAAAAATTAAATTCAAAGAACATATATTAAAAGCAGCAAGGGAAAAACAACAAATAACCTTATCGGGATTCCTTTGTATGTTATCAATCAGCTGATTTTTCAGCAGAAACTATGCAGGCCAGAAGGGAGTGGCAGGACAACCAAGCCAAAGACCCCTCCAGGCCGCGTGGGTCCTGGGGGCATAAGAGGGAGGCCAGGAGATCAGGAGAGGCGGGAGGGAGGGGCCTTCTGGGACAAGGAGAGGAGTGGAGGGCATTTTACCTGCTCATTCAGGCCTGGGGAGACTGCTGAGCTCCCAGGCCAGTCCCCTGCCCTCCAAGGCCCCCCTCCTCCCCAGCCACATTGGTCCTGGGGGCATAGGAAGGAGGTGGAGGGGAGAACAGGAGAGGCAGGCAAGGCAAGTGTTCAAATTTCAACTATTTAGTCATCTATATACTCATATTTTCATATTTAAGGTAATATTTTAAAGATAGTGACACTAAATTCACTTTCCTCCTATGTGCTCAAAACTCAACAATACACAAAGCATCTCTGGCATTCTGCTCTATGAAATAACAGTAATTTTGTAACTGTTTCCATCAACTGCTTATCTATTAGACTCACAGAAAGTAAAGACTACTGCATTCTCAGACTAAAAGAATCAGGAAGAATTTTAAAGTACAATATAATACATTCGTGGCTCTTTAAAATGACCTCATAATAACATTCCTCTCCAGATTCTCTGGCCCTCACTGAATTTTAACATTTCTTAATTTCATTACAGTCCATTTTAGTGTGTTTTTGTCATCTAATTTGTGTTTTCATATATGCTACATTTTTTTTCCTCAACCAAATTATGTTTGGAAGTAGGATATATGTCTTACATAGTCATGCTTTTCCATCCTTCACAGCACTTAGCCTAGTGCATGACACGAGTTGCTTAATTGCTTAATAATTTCCTGAAAATATACTGCTGTTGGGGTTAAAAGTTACCTTAGGGATCATGTACACATTATTCATAAAACATTTGAGTGTTTATTCAGCATAGCATTAAGAAATTGGGCTCTGGAGTTACAGAACATGGCTCTGTCATCCTTAGTTGCATGACTTCAGGCAAGTCTCTGAAGGTTTCTGTGTTTACATTTCACATGCTCTAGAAGGAGCATAATTTACCAGTAGGAAGGTTCCATTATTCATATAATATATGTAAGGTTCATAGAACAATAAATATCTCTTGATAAAATACAATAAACATTTTTCTGTGACCATGGTGATGAAGATGATGATGATTATGTCAGGGACTGAGTACATATAGACAAAGTTGTCTTTCTTTAAAGAAATTTACTGTCTAGAAGTGAGACTAAAATGGAGACCACAAAAGGTGATGCAATGTCATAAGCTATGGTACAAGACTTTGCAGAATAAAGTAGAAGCCTGGGAGAAGGTTCCCTATGGTTACCTAGGGAAATCAGTAAATGCTCTCAGGTGAGGGTACATTTAAAAGATTGTTTAAAAAGAATAGCACTTTGGTAGGTGGACAGACTGTTAGTCCTTGTACAGTTGGGTAAAATCATTCAACCAGAAGGAACTGTCAGTGCCAAGTATTCAGATTTGGGAGAACATGGGATATTCTGAGATCCAATAGACTAAGTATCACAGGAACATACTTTGAGAAAGGATGTTCTATGAAATTGGACTGAGGTAGGTAACTGACAGGATGATTCTAGTGAAAATAACAAAAACAGTAATAAAAATGACATAGCTATCATGTTTTTCAAAGTGTTTCTTCTTAGTATAGTTGATTTACAATATTGTGTTAGTTTCAGGTGCCCAGGAAAGTGACTATCTTTTTCAGACTATATTTCATTATAGGTTATTATAAGATATTGAATATAATACCCTGTCCTATACAGTAAATACTTGTTGCTTATCTATTTTATGTATAGTAATTTGTATCTGTTAATTCCATACTCCTAATTTTTCCCTCCCTCCTTCTCCCCTTTGGTAACCATAAGTTTCTTTTCTATGTCTGTCTGTTTCTGTGTTGTATATAGATTCTTTTGTATTATTTTTAGATTCCACATATAAGTGATATCATATATTATTTGTCTTCCTCTGACTTACTTCACTTAGAATAATATTCTCTAGGTCCTTCCCTGTCATTACACATGGCAATATTTCATTCCTTTTTATGGCTGAGTAGTATTCCATTGTGTGTGTGTGCATATACATGTGTGTATATAATACATATATATATATATCACCTTTTCTTAAGCTGATCATCTGTTGATGGGCACTTGAGTTGTTTCCATGTCTTGGCTATTGTATATAGTGTTGCTATGAACACTGAGGTGCATGTACCTTTTCAAATTAGAGTTTTCACTTTTTTTTCTGGATATATACCTAGGAGTGGGATTGCTGGATCATATGGTAGTTCTATGTTTAATTTTTTGAGGAACTGTTTTCCATGGTGGCTGCACCAATTTACATTCCCAGCAACAGTGTAGGAGGGTCCCTTTTTCTCAAAACCCTCTCCAGTATTTATTATTTGTAGACTTTTTGATGATAGCCATTCTGACCAGTGTGAGGTGATACCTCATTGTGGTTTTGATTTGCATTTCACTAATAATTAAGGATGTTGAGCATATTTTCATGTGCCTTTTGGCCATCTATACATTTTCTTTGGAAAAATGCTTATTTAGGTCTTTTGCCCATTTTTTGGTTGGGTTGTCTGTTTTTTTGCTATTGAGTTTTATGAGCTGCTTTTATACTTTGGATATTAACCTCTTTTTTGTTGTGCTGTTTGCAAATATTTTCTCCCATTCCATAGCTTGTCTTTTCATTTTATTGATGGTTTCCTCTGATGTGTAAAAGGTTTTAAGTTTGATTAAGCTCAATTTATTTATTTTACTGACCTTAGAGTTTTTATGCTTCAGTCTCCTTGGAGTGGCTATTCTGAATGTACCTAGATTTTGACTTCCAAAATCCTAGAGCCTCCTGCTTCATATGGCTATCTTGGAAGGCTATAAGAGAGACTTAATATTTCCTTTCTAGGACTTATCACAACCCTGACATTATATCATATTATATTATATTAATTTTACCATTGTATGCCTGCTATGATAGCATGTTAAATATAGGTATATGTTAAGAAACATTTAATTGTCTTTATTGTTCACTGTTGAGTCTCCAGAGCATATTAGTTGATCAGTATAATTGTTGAATGAATTAATACATAAATGTGTGGTTGGAAGAGAAACATATCCTTATTTATAAGAATATGGTTTCAGATTCTTGAGATTGCTGTAAAAGAGCGAGGAGTATCAGACCTCCTCAGTTATAATTTAAATGTGCTTCTAATAGAAAAAATATCATATATATTATATATTACATATGCTGATAGACTTTTGTGAGACTTATGGCCTAAGAACACAACTTTTTATTTCTTTTACTAATTTTTATTGGAGTATAGTTGATTTACAATGTTATGTTAGTTTCTGCTGTACAGCAAAGTGAATCAGTTATATATATATTATATATATATTATATATATATATATAATATATATATACACACACACACACACACACATATATACACTCTTTTTTAGATTCTTTTCCCATATAGGCCATTACAGAGTATTGAGTAGAGTTCCCTGTACTACACATTAGGTTCTTATTATCTATTTTATACATAGTAGTGTGTATATGTCAATCCCAGTCCCCCAATGTATCCCTCCCCACTTTTCCCCTTGGTAACCATAAGTTTGTTTTCTACATCTGTGACTCAATTTCTGTCTTGTAAATAAGTTCATTTGTACCATTTTTTTTAGATTCCATACATAAGCAATATCATACATTTGTCTTTCTCTGTCTGACTTCATTCAGTATGACAATCTCTAGATCCATCCATGCGGCGGGCCGTTTCCGACCAGCAGAATAACGAGCCGCCACACGCAAGATTCTTCTCGTATCACACTTTATTGGAGCACAGCTTGGTTGAAGAAAGATGGAAGGAAGACCCCGCAATCCTATAGCAGTCTGCTTATATAGGGATTAAGAACATGTGTCGCTCTGTGATTGGCTTTCGCCGATGGTGCGATTTGTGAGCCAGCATCGGATAGGTCGCTACTTTAAAACCTCATTAGTATACTTAGCGCAAGCGCAGTGGCCACAGGAAGGATGACTCAGCTTATTTCAGCTTCCTGCTGCGTAGCAGTTAGCTGACCGCGCCCTACATCTCCCCCTTTTTTATTTATTAGAACACCAAGCGGAATGTAGCCCGTACAAGTGTTCACCTCATGATGTGCTCACTGTTCGAGGGCAGTTTTCCGTTGGCATGTCTGAGACACCTTCCTGCGTGCAATGCCAACAAGGGCTGCAGGGTGCAAAGGCTGACTCAGAATAATGGCTGATTCCCTATAGAGGTGCAATGGCAACAAGGCCTCTCTGTGCAAGGGCAATCAAGAATAGGCCTTGATTCCCTATAGAGGTGCAATGGCAACAAGGCCTCTCTGTGCAAGGGCAATCAGGACAATGGATGACTCCCTATAGAGGTGCAATGGCGACAAGGCCTCTCTGTGCAAGGGCAATCATTTCGAATTATTCAGGGCGGAGAGCCAGGCTGCGGGAGAATCTCCTTCCTTAATAGCCAGAAGTGCCTGAGTGAGCAGGACCCCATCTCGATGTGCCCTGATGCGCACATGACAGACCAACCAGAGACACAGCATAATCCCAAACACACAGCAGACTCCAAAGATTCCTACCCCCACCCACTCCCCAAAGGAGGAAAAGGCAGAAGAGAGCCAAGAGGCAAAATCTCCAAAGGCAACGGGCTCCAGCCCGGCAGCACTCAGTTGCACAATCTGAATAATCCTTTGTGGAATTCCAACTAATACAAAGCTCAGCATCTTCTCCGAAGTTTTCTTCAACAATTCTCGTCAGTCTTGATGGCACCCAGATCGGATCTTGATCCTGACTGGACTACTCACCGACGGCTCACTCCGTGTGTCGAGTTCTGAATCGGTCCTCCATGCAGGGCGCGAAGTTCCCGGGTTTCGGCACCACTTGCGGCGGGCCGTTTCCGACCAGCAGAATAACGAGCCGCCACACGCAAGATTCTTCTCGTATCACACTTTATTGGAGCACAGCTTGGTTGAAGAAAGATGGAAGGAAGACCCCGCAATCCTATAGCAGTCTGCTTATATAGGGATTAAGAACATGTGTCGCTCTGTGATTGGCTTTCGCCGATGGTGCGATTTGTGAGCCAGCATCGGATAGGTCGCTACTTTAAAACCTCATTAGTATACTTAGCGCAAGCGCAGTGGCCACAGGAAGGATGACTCAGCTTATTTCAGCTTCCTGCCGCGTAGCAGTTAGCTGACCGCGCCCTACACATCCATGTCACTGCAAATGGCATTATTTCATTCTTTTTTTATGGCTGAGTAATTTTCCATTGTTTTTACGTAGCACATCATCTTTATCCATTCATATGTCAATGGACATTTAGGTTGCTTCCTTGTCCTGGCAACTGTAAATAATGCTGCAGAGAACATTGATGGGCATGTATCTTTTTGAAGTATGGTTTTCTCTGGATATATGCCCAGTAGGGGGATTGCTGGGTCATATGGTAGTTCTATTTTTAGTTTTTTAAGGAATCTCCATACTGTTCTCCATAGTGGCTGTACTAATTTACATTCCCACCAACAGTGCAAGAGGGTTCCCTTTTCTCCACACCCTCTCTAGCATTTATCGCTTGTAGGTTTTTTGATGATGGCCATTCTTACCAGTGTGAGGTGATACCTCATTGTAGTTTTGATTTGCATTTCTCTAATAATTAGTGATGCTGAGCATCTTTTCATGTGTTTGTTGGCCATCTGTATGTCTGTTGGAGAAATGTCTATTTAGATCTATCGCTCATGTTTTAATTGTGTTTTTCTGTTTCTTTGAGTATTGAGCTGCATGAGCAGTTTGTATATTTTGGAGATTAATCCCTTGTTGGTCACTTCGTTTGCAAATATTTTCTCCCATTCTGAGGGTTGTCTTTTCATTTTGTTCATGGTTTCCTTTGCTGTGCAAAAGCTTTTAAGTTTAATTAGGTCTGATTTGTTTATTTTTGTTTTTATTTTCATTACTCTAGGAGGTGTATCAAAAAAGTTATTGCTGTGATTTATGTCAGAGACTATTCTGCCTATGTTTTCCTCTAAGAGTTTTATAGTATCCAACCTTACATTTGGGTCTTTAATCCATTTTGAGTTTATTTTTGTGTATGGTGTTAGGGTGTGTTCTCATTTCATTCTTTTGCATGTGGCTGTCCAGTTTTCCCATCACCACTTATTGAAGACACTGTCTTTTCTCCATTGTATATTCTTGTCTCTTTTGCCATAGATTAGGTGACCATAAGTGTGTGGGTTTATCTCTGGACTTTCTATCCTTTTCCATTGATGTATAAGTCTGTCTTTGTGCCAGTACCATACTGTTTTGATTACTATAGCTTTGTAGTATAGTCTGAAGTCAGGGAACCTGATTCCTCCAGCTCTTTCTTTCTCAAGATTGCTTTGGCCATTCGGGATCTTTCATGTTTCCATACAAATTGTAAAACTTTTTGTTCTAATTCTGTGAAAAATACTATTGGTAATTTGATAAGGATTGCATTGAATTTATAGATTGCTTTGGGTAGTATAGTCATTTTCAAAATATTGATTCTTCCAATCCAAGAACATGGTATATCTCTCCATCTGTTTGTGTTATCTTCAGTTTCTTTCAACAGCATCTTATAGTTTTCTGAGTACAGGTCTTTTGTAGCTTTAAGTTGGTTTATTTTCGTAGCTATTTTAATTTTTGATGCAGTGGTAAACAGGATTGTTTCCCTAATTTCTCTTTCTGATCTTTTGTTGTTAGTGTATATGAATGTAAGTGATTTCTGTGTATTACTTTTTGTGTCCTGCAACTTTACCAAATTCATTGATGAATTCTAGTAGTTTTCTGGTAGCGGTTTTAGGATTCTCTATGTATAGTATCATGTCATCTGCAAACAGTGACAGTTTTACTTCTTCTTTTTGAATTTTTATTCCTTTTATTTCTTTTTCTTCTCTGATTGCTGTGGCTAGGACTTCCAAAACTATGTTGAATAATAGTGGGGAGAGTGGACATCCTTGTCTTGTTCTTGGTCTTAGAGGAAATGCTTTCAGTTTTTCACTGTTGAGAATGATGTTTTGCTGTGGGTTGTCATATATGGCCTTTATTATGTTGAGGTAGGTTCCCTCTATGCCCCATTTCTGGAGAGTTATTTTTTATCATAAATGGGTGTTGAATTTTGTCAAAAGCTTTTTCTGCATCTATTGAGATGATCATATGATTTTTATTCCTCAGTTTGTTAAGATGGTGTATCACATTGATTGATTTGTGTATACTGAAGAATCCTTGCTTCCCTGGGATAAATCCCACTTGATCATGGTGTATGATCATTTTAATATGTTGTTGGATTCTGTTTCTAGTACTTTGTTGAGGATTTTTGCATCTGTATTCATCAGTGATATTGGTGTGTAATTTTCTTTTTTTGTAATGTCTTTGTCAGGTTTTGGTATCAGGGCAATGGTGGCCTCCTAGAATGAGTTTGGGAGTGTTCCTTCCTCTCCAATGTTTTGGAAGAGTTTGAGAATGATGGTTGTTAGCTCTTCTCTAAATGTTTGACAGCATTCACCTGTGAAGCCATCTGGTCCTGGACTTTTGCTTGTTGGAAGATTTTTAATCACAGTTTCAATTTCATTACCTGTGATTGGTCTGCTTATGTTTTCTATTTCTTTGTGTTTCAGTCTTGGAAGATTGTACTTTTCTAAGAATTTGTCCATTTCTTCCAGGTTGTCCATTTTATTGGCATGTAGTTGCTTATAGTAGTCTCTTATGATCCTATGTATTTCTGCAGTGTCAGTTATAACTTTTTTCATTTCTAATTTTATTGATTTAAGTCCTCTCCCTTTTTTTCTTGATGAGTCTGGCTAAAGTTTTATCAATTATGTCTATCTTCTCAAAGAACCAGCTTTTAGTTTTATTGATCTTTGCTATTGTTTTTCTTTATTTCTATTTTATTTATTTCTGCTGTGATCTTTGATTTCTTTCCTTCTACTAACTTTGGATTTTGTTTGTTCTTCTTTCTCTAGTTGCTTTACGTGTAAGGTTAGGTTGTTCATTTGAGTTGTTTCTTGAGTTGGGATTGTATTTCTATAAGCTTCCCTCTTAGAACTGCTTTTGCTGCATCCCATAGGTTTTGGGTTATTGTGTTTTCATTGTCATTTGTTTCTAGGTATTTTTTGACTTCCTCTTTGATTTCTTAAGTGGTCTCTTGTTATTTAGTGGCATACTGTTTAGCCTCCATAAGTTTGTGTTTTTTAGGTTTTTTTTCCTATAATTGATTTCTAATCTCATAGTGTTGTGGTCAGAAAAGATGCTTGATATGATTTCAGTTTTCTTAAATTTACCGAGGCTTGATTTGTGACCCAACATCTGATCTACCCTGGAGAATGTTCCATGTATAACTGAGGAAAAAGTACATTCTACTGTCTTCAGAGGAACGTCCTATAGATATCAATTAAGTCTATCTGGTCTAATGTATCATTTAAGGCTTCTGTGTCCTCATTAATTTTCTTCTGGATTATCTGTCCTTGGTGTAAGTGGGGTGTCCACGTTCCCCACTACTATTGTGTTACTGTCGATTTTCCCTTTTATTTTATTTTTATTTATTTATTTTTTGCGGTACACGGGCCTCTCACTGTTGTGGCCTCTCCCGTTGAGGAGCACAGGCTCAGCAGTCATGGCTCATGGGCCTAGCTGCTCCATGGCATGTGGGATCTTCCCGGACTGTGGCACGAACCCGTGTCCCCTGCATCGGCAGGTGGACTCTCAACCACTACACCACCAGGGAAGCCCCAATTTTCCCTTTTATTGTTGTTGGTGTTTATGTATTGAAGTGCTCCTATGTTGGGTGCATAAATATTTACAATTGTTATATCTTCTTCTTGGATTAATCCCTTGATCATTCTGTAGTGTCCTTCCTTGTCTCTTGTGACGGTCTTTATTTTAAAGTCTATTTTGTTTGATATGAGTATTGCTACTTGAGCTTTCTTTTGATTTCCATTTGCATGGAATATCTTTCTCCATCCCCTCACTTTCAGTCTGTATGTGTCCCTAGGTATGAAGTGAGTCTCTTGTCGACAACATATATAGAGGTCTTGTTTTTGTATCTGTTCAGCCAGTCTGTGTCTCTTGGTTGGAGCGTTTCATCCATTTACATTTAAAGTAATTATCAATATGTTATGTTCCTGTTACCATTTTCTTAATTGTTTTGGGTATCATTTTGTAGGTCTTTTTCTTCTCTTGTGTTTCCTGCCTAGAGAAGTTCTTTCAGCATTTGTAGCAAAGCTGGTCTGGCAGTGCTGAGTTCTAGTAGTTTTTGCTTGTCTAAAAAACTTTCGATTTCTCCGTCAAATCTGAATGAGATCCTTGCTGGATAGAGTAATCTTGGTTGTAGGTTCTTCCCTTTCATCACTTTAAATATATCCTGCCACTCCCTTCTGGCCTGCAGAGTTTCTGCTGAAACGTCTGCTGATAACCTTATAGGGATTCCCTTGTATGTTATTTCTTGCTTTTCCTTTGCTGCTTTTAGTATTTTTTCTTTGTATTTAATTTTTGTTAGTTTGATTAATATGTGTCTTGGTGTGTTTCTCCTTGCGTTTATCCTGTATGGGACTCTCTGTGCTTCCTGGACTTGATTATTTCCTTTCCCATGTTTGGGAAGTTTTCAACTATAATCTCTTCAAATATTTTCTCAGACCGTTTCTCTTTCTCTTCTTCTTCTGGGACCCCTATAATTTGAATGTTGGTGCATTTAATGTTGTTCCAGAGTTCTCTGAGAACTCTGTCGTCAATTCTTTTCATTCTTTTTTCTTTATTCTGCTCCATGGCAGTTATTTTCAACATTCTGTTTTCCAGCTTGCTTATCTTTTCTTTTGCCTCAGTTATTCTGCTATTGACTCCTTCTAGTGTATTTTTTATTTCAGTTATTGTATTGTTCATCACTGTTTGTTCTTTAGTTCTTCTAGGTCCTTGTTAAGGATTTCTTGTATTTTCTCCATTAGGATTTTGGATCATCTTTACTATCATTACTCTGAATTCTTTTTCAGGTACATTGCCTATTTCCTCTTCATTTATTTCATCTTGTGGGTTCTTATCTTGCTCCTTCATCTGAATCATATTTCTCTGTCTTCTCATTTTGTATAACTTATTATGTATGAGGTCTCCTTTCCGCAGGCTGCAGGGTCGTAGTTCCTCTTGCTTCTGGTGTCTGCCCCCAGTGAGTGAGGTTGGTCCAGTGGCTTGTGTAGGCTTCCTAGTGGGAGGGACTGGTGCCTACATTCTGGTGGGTGGTGCTGTATCTTGTCCCTTTGATGGGCAGGGCTGCATCAGGTGGTGTGATTGGGGTGTCTGTGGGCTTAGTATGACTTTAGGCAGCCTGTCTGCTGATGTGTGGGTTTGTGTTCCTGTCTTGCTTGTTGTTCGGTGTGGGGCATTCAGCACTGGACCCTGCAGGCAGTTGGGTGGAGCCAGGTCTTGGAGTTGAGATGGAGACATCCGGGAGAGCTCTTGCCATTTAGTATTCCCTGGGGCTGGGAATTCTCTGGTGTTCCAGAATCCTGGACTAGGCATTCCCACCCCAGAGGCTCAGGTCTGACCTCTGGCCTGGGAATGAATACCCCACAAGACACATGGCCTGGCAAAAAAGGTTGGTGGTGGGGGAAAGAAAGAGGGCAGGAAGAAAACAAATGAAAACAAACAGACCAAAACCCCCCAAGATAAATAGCAAAGACAAAAACAAGGAAATGCTTGATAAGATTTCAATTTTCTTAAATTTACCAAGGCTTGATTTGTCACCCAAGGTGTGATCTATCCTGGAGAATGTTCCATGTGCACTTGAGAAGAAAGTGTTTTCTGCTGCTTTCGAATGGAATGTCCTATAAATATCAATTAAGTCTCATGTCTAATGTGTCATTTACATATCAAAGGCATAAGAGAAACACCAATTCCTTCTAGCTTAACCAGTTACAAAAGGCTCACTTTGATACAGTAGTACAGCCATTAGAGGCCATTGTTCTCTAGATCTCTTGGCAGCCCCCATTAATCAAGGACAGACACCACAGGACCCCACATACAGTGGACAGCCAGACCGGGATTTCCCCTGAAACTTTTGGGATTACCCTGCAACTTTTGGGCCCCATGTGTCAGTGGACAGCCACTCCAGGATTACCCCTGCAACTTTTGGGCCCCACATATTAGTGGACAGCCCCCCAACTTTCCATTCCCTGTCTTGTATTTCCTGATATCTCAGCACTCATGGGAATTTCTTTGGTCTCCTGGCTGGCTCTGCCAGTTGTTGGGCTGCACTCTGCAGGCCTGTGTTTGCCCAGCTTCAAGACCAAAAAAAGAGTAAGCAACAAAGTCATCAATGTTTTAAAGGATGAGAGAGCTTAAGCATCTGAAGCAAGGTCCTGGAGTGATGCCCCACCATGTGCGGTGCATGACGGGCAGGGCATGGTGGCAGTCTTTGCTCTATCATTTGTTAACTTAATTACTGGGTGTTCATAAGTTATTTCATTCAATCCTAACAATAACCCAACGAGGGAGGTACTTGATCTCCATCTTACAGAAAGGAATACTGCTTATTGAGATTGAGTGATGTGCTCAGGTTTACACAACTTTGAAGTGATAGACCCCTTTTTGAACCCAAACAATTTGGTTGGGACACAAAGCAAGGATTATTAAATACAATAAAAAGTTTATGCTACTCAGTGCTAAATTATATAGTAATAGACCATGGGAGGGTTGTGATGTGCTGTTTCCGTAATCTTTGCCAACACAAAAGCCTTTTCAAGTTTTTTGAACATCTTATAGCATTACTAATCATTAGAACATACTTTGGGAAAGTTTGAAGTACGAAAGTTTGAAGTTGAAAGTACGAAGTTTAAATGGAATATGTTGCATACATTTCTATATCAGTAGTTCTAATCAGTGAATGGGAGCCACCCCGTCTATTTGAACAGAGAATTCAATATTAAAAAATAACTGGGTATAATGCTGTTAACTAGTAACGGAGAGGGTAAAATGAGAACACTGATATATGTAGATAACAGTTGTGGGAAGCGAGTACTACTACCAAAAAGTCTATGCTACATAGTTCTTAAATAAAATACTTTGCAAAAATTCTGTTAAAAATATCAAGTATTAGAAGTCATTATTTGGGATATTGAATTTGAGTCTTTGCTCAGATCCTTAGATTGGCATCACTTTATGTGATTATAAATCTTGAATATAAAATAATAAAAAAATAAAATACAATTAATGAAATTGAGGATTTTAGGGAGGTTGAAGGTAGAAAGAAAACTTTCCTTCATTTTTCATAGCAGAGAAATACTAAATAAAAAATGTGATTTTAAAAAATATAACATTATCAAGCAAAACTTGTAATTTTCTTAACCAGTTTTCTATAATCATATATTGTCATCAATAAATATCTATTTTTCTCTAGAAATACTTATAAGCTGTCCAATAGTTCCTTTAGTTTTTAACTTTTTTCTTTGGCAAATGAAATTAAATTTAATAATTTTATAATGGCTTGAGAAATATAATCACAATATTACCCAGTATTTCTAATCGTTAATATTTCTACTGGCTTTTTTATATGGAAATGCATCTGGAATGATGTTCTCCAGCTATAAAAGTTTTAAAACACTTATATATTATTGTCACTGGCCTGTTTTTTTTCTTTGTCTTTGAAGACTTTGTGTTGCTTGTATAATTTGTATGGCGAGTATGCATTATTTAATATGCAATACATTTATTTAAAAGACTTCATTTACAAGGTGGGTATTAGATACCAAAAAAAGTAGTCTGTCATGTGTTTTGAGGCTCCATTTGCTAGTGAGAGTGGGCTTTTCCTGTTCTAGCAGGTGTTTGTCCAAGGCCCAGGAAGGGGGTCAACCTCTGGCAGCTGCAGCAGACCAGAGTTAGGGAGGCACAAACTCTAAGATTCATTCTTCCTTTGACTTCAAACTCTCAACAAAATCTTGCATTGTCAATGATATCAACTCCCAGTTCTTCCTCAGGGCTCTGTCTCTGTCTGCATTTGGAGCTTTCCTCACTGCTTTTGGGTGATTATTAATCCCCAGTCAGTGCCAAGGTCTCTAGTTCATCACCTCGTCCCACTGAGGGCCACATTCTGTAAGGAGCTCTCCTCCAACAGTAACATTTGGGTTTGTCTCCATCTATTGTTTGCAGGTTGCTTCAGTGCCCTGATAACATCACACAGGGAACAGTTGAGTGCTGCAACCGGAAATGGTACACACAAACTTTAGGAGAAAGGGTGGCTTTTATACCCGTTCACATCTATGTCTTCTGCTGATGGTGCCTGCCTTGGAGTGGTAGCATGATTAGACCCACTGTTCCCTGATACTCACCATAAACAAGAAAAAGTTTCAGGACTTTTTAGGAGTTATTCTTTCCTCTTCCTATCCTCAACCCACATCTAGAAATGTCTGTGTTTTACAAAGACAGTGACATGATAATTAAAAACAAAACTAGCATTGGCACTATCCATTATTTCTTTCTTCTGAATCTCTGGGTCACATGTATACTTGGAAGTAGTGTATTACTTGCAAGGCACTAGGGCTTTGGGGTAGAATAAGAAATTCTCCAATCAGGATCAAGTTCAATAAACTTGCTGCAATTAAAATTTTCTGCATCATTGTTGAGATTGACAAATGGACCCACAACATGTCTTCAAAGGCATTAGGCGCAAAATGAGGGTGAACTGACCTCACTAAACTACACCTGACTCCTCCCAGAATTCTGTTGAAGGGAAGAAATGTCCTTTTTTTTTTTTTTCTTTAAATGTCTAGCTTAGCTGAACTGAGTTAAATACTAGTACTACAGGGATATAGTACATGGACACAGATTTGCCCTCAAGACCCCAATCTGATGGGGCAGACAATCAAAATTAAAATCCGGGGAGATAAGAGCAACAATGAAAGGGAGTCCAGAACCATTGATTAGAGCGTCCTAACAAAGACTGGCAGTCAGGGAGTCTTCCCAGAAGAGGTGACATCTCAGTTGAGTCTTAAAGCTTCCCTGGGAATGAGCCAGGTAAAGTCTAATGAAATTCTCAGTGAGGAGATTATGTTTAAACTTCCCAGAAGAATTGTTGCAAATGAAAGTGCTACTTGTTTTCCATTTGGGGCTTTCCTCCTCCCTGAGGCAATTATAGAAGCAAATTTTCCTGCCTAAAAAAGAATCAACAGGGGCTGGCTTGCAACTTCACTGGACCCTTAGAAAACTGGCAGCCATACCTACAGATAGAGGAACTCTCCAAGGACAGGGAAGGAGAGAGAACTGGGCCCTGGGCTGTCTCAAGATGCCTGTTTGTTCCCTGACCAAAAACCAAAAAAAAAAAAAAAAACAGCTGAGAGCAAGATTCCATATCAAAGAATCTTTCCCCAGGAGCCTCAGAGATACTGAGTGAAGTTGCTGGGTTATCAGTGCTGTGAAGAAATGGTGTCAGCCGTGACATTTTCTTGCTGGCAGAGACAGAACACCCCTGAGGAAAAGACACTGATCGTAGTTTTGTTTATTCAGTTAGGGGCGATGTCTTGCCAGGTTTTGATAAATGTGTTTAGAAAGCAAAGGGATGAGGTTATTGTGCGGCTTCTGCTTATTGCAATGCTGGTGGTACCTGTCTGAATTTCAGAGTGGGTCCCAAGTGGTGCATAGTTAGAACACAAACCATCAGGTAATAATAACTGTGGCCAATGCTTATTAAGATATGCCTAGCAATGCCCCTCAAACCTTCTTCCTCCATTAGCCAGGCTGGGGTGTATTTGTATAGGATTTTTAAAAGATACCTTGTTCCCTGTAATAGCTGGTCACTGATGTATGAAATTCCTTTGAGTGAGATAAACTTTTAATCCTGCAAGCTGCAGCTGAGGCTCAAAATGCAAATAGCCCTATGGAGATAAAGCTTTTGATTTTAATACTTTCCTGTGAGTGAATTTAATGAAATCTTCTAAGAGCAAATTTTTAAATGTGTATGGGGACTGGGGTGCTTATGTGTTTGTGTGTATATGGTACGAGAGAGAAAAAGGAGAACGAGAGGGATAGAGAGATTGAGAAAGACTGAGAGACAAACCCATTGCCACAGTGGAAAGGTGACAGGTGGAACGATGAAGAGGGGTGTACTGGGAGAAAAGACTAAGATTTTTGGATAGACAGGTGCCATGGTGCCATTCTGCTTTTAAAAATGACATAATGCTTAAAAAATAATAAACTAACAAGTATGTCAATAACCCACTTATCCTTGGGGTTTCTTGGAGGGAAAGGGGAAGATTTCGTGGACAAATGAGGCTGTTGGCTGTGCTTATATCCCTCTTCAGCACCACTAACTCACCAACCTGGGAGGCCTACAGGACCCTCACTTCTGGAGGAGCCTTGATGGTAAACTGAAGTTTACGAAGAGGGTGAGGTGAGACCATGGAGGTCCTTACAAGTGGAGATAACAAGACAGCAGCAAATGCCAAGAAGGGCCATCTGGCTCACTTAAAAATGAAACTCCCCTGAAGCCAGTCCTGTGAAATGCCTTTTCTGACATCTTTAAGTGGGTGGGCTGCTGAAACAGGGAGGTTTCATGAAAATTGTTCTGGCACTAGTCTCAGGAAAACCTAGAATTAAATCTAGGTGCTGCCACCTGTTATTTGTGTGATCTTGAGCCTGTTACTTAAAGAATGTGAAGCTTAGATAGTTTGAAATAGAGGTAATACTATCTAGATCATACTATTTGTTATGATACTCTGTGAAGCACTTCACAAAGGAAGAAATGAGTCTAATTATTTTGATATCATCGTCAGACAAAACTCATTAGAAAATGTCCACGGACTTCCAGCAATGCTTCTGCTGTGTGCCACTGGGTAGAAGCATAGCAAAAGTACGAACTGGTTATTTTGTTTGAAAAGTGAGTATTGAAGCTCTGCTCTCCTGGGAAGTAGCAGAGTGGAGGTTGTAAAAGCTGGTACTCTTTCTTTTTTTTTAAACATCTTTATTGGGGTATAATTGCTTTACAATGGTGTGTTTCTGCTTTATAACAAAGTGAATCAGTTATACATATACATATGTTCCCATATCTCTTCCCTCTTGGGTCTCCCTCCCTCCCTCCCACCCTCTCTATTCCACCCCTCCATGCGGTCACAAAGCACTGAGCTGATCTCCCTGTGCTATGGGCTGCTTCCCACTAGCTATCTACCTTACGTTTGGTAGTGTATATATGTCCATGCCTCTCTCTGTTTGTCACAGCTCACGCTTCTCCCTCCCCATATCCTCAAGTCCATTCTCAAGTAGGTCTGTGTCTTTATTCTTGTCTCACCCCTAGGTTCTTCATGACATTTTTTTTTCTTAAATTCCATATATATGTATTAGCATACGGTATTTCTTTCTCTTTCTGACTTACTTCACTCTGTATGACAGACTCTAGTCCACCCACCTCACTACAAATAACTCAATTTCATTTCTTTTTATGGCTGAGTAATATTCCATTGTATATATGTGCCACATCTTCTTTATCCATTCATCCAATGATGGGCATTTAGGTTGTTTCCATCTCTGGGCTATTGTAAATAGAGCTGCAATGAACATTTTGGTACATGACTCTTTTTGAATTATGGTTTTCTCAGGGTATATGCCCAGTAGTGGGATTGCTGGGTCATATGGTAGTTCTATTTGTAGTTTTTTAAGGAACCTCCATACTGTTCTCCATGGTGGCTGTACCAATTCACATTCCCACCAGCAGTGCAGGAGTGTTCTCTTTTCTCCATACCCTCTCCAGCATTTATTGTTTCTAGATTTATTGATGATGGCCATTCTGACTGGTGTGAGATGATATCTCATTATAGTTTTGATTTGCATTTCTCTAATGATTAATGATGTTGAGCATTCTTTCATGTGTTTGTTGGCAGTCTGTACGTCTTCTCTGGAGAAACATCTATTTAGGTCTTCTGCCCATTTTTGGATTGGGTTGTTTTTTTTTTTGTTATTGAGCTGCATGAGCTGCTTATAAATTTTGGAGATTAATCCTTTGTCAGTTGCTTCATTTGAAAATATTTTCTCCCATTCTGAGGGTTGTCTTTTGGTCTTGTTTATGGTTTCCTTTGCTGTGCAAAAGCTTTGAAGTTTCATTAGGTCCCATTTGTTTGTTTTTATTTCCATTTCTCTAGGAGGTGGGTCAAAAAGGATCTTGCTGTGATTTATGTCATAGAGTGTTCTGCCTATGTTTTCCTCTAAGAGTTTGATAGTGTCTGGCCTTATATTTAGGTCTTTAATCCATTTTGAGCTTATTTTTGTGTATGGTGTTAGGGAGTGATCTAATCTCATACTTTTACATGTACCTGTCCAGTTTTCCCAGCACCACTTACTGAAGAGGCTGTCCTTTCTCCACTGTACATTCCTGCCTCCTTTATCAAAGATAAGGTGACCATATGTGTGTGGGTTTATCTCTGGGCTTTCTATCCTGTTCCATTGATCTATCTTTGTTTTTGTGCCAGTACCATACTGTCTTGATTACTGTAGCTTTGTAGTATAGGCTGAAGTCAGGGAGCCTGATTTCTCCAGCTCCGTTTTTCATTCTCAAGATTGCTTTGGCTATTCGGGGTCTTTTGTGTTTCCATACAAATTGTGAAATTTTTTGTTCTAGTTCTAGTGAAAAATGCCAGTGGTAGTTTGATAGGGATTGCATTGAATCTATAGATTGCTTTGGGTAGTAGAGTCATTTTCACAATGTTGATTCTTCCAATCCAAGAACATGGTATATCTCTCCATCTATTTGTATCATCTTTAATTTCTTTCATCAGTGTCTTATAATTTTCTGCATACAGGTCTTTTGTCTCCTTAGGTAGGTTTATTCCTAGGTATTTTATTCTTTTTGTTGCAATGGTAAATGGGAGTGTTTTCTTGCTTTCACTTTCAGATTTTTCATCATTAGTGTATAGGAATGACAGAGATTTCTGTGCATTAATTTTGTATCCTGCAACTTTACCAAATTCACTGATAGCTCTAGTAGTTTTCTGGTAGCATCTTTAGGATTCTCTATGTATACTATCATGTCATCTGCAAAAGTGACAGCTTTACTTTTTCTTTTCTGATTTGGATTCCTTTTATTTCCTTTTCTTCTCTGATTGCTGTGCCTAAAACTTCCAAACCTATGTTGAATAAGAGTGGTGAGAGTGGGCAACCTTGTCTTTTTCCTGATCTTAGTGGAAATGCTTTCAGTGTTTCACCATTGAGGATGATGTTGGCTGTGGGTTTGTCATATATGGCCTTTATTATGTTGAGGAAAGTTCCCTCTATGCCTACTTTCTGCAGGGTTTTTATCATAAATGGGTGTTGAATTTTGTCAAAAGCTTTCTCTGCATCTATTGAGATGATCATATGGTTTTTCTCCTTCAATTTGTTAATATGGTTTATCATATTGATAGATTTGCGTATACTGAAGAATCCTTGCATTCCTGGAATAAATCCCACTTGATCACGGTGTATGATCCTTTTAATGTGCTGTTGGATTCTGTTTGCTAGTATTTTGTTGAGGATTTTTGCATGTATGTTCATCAGTGATATTGGACTGTAGTTTTCTTTCTTTGTGACATCCTTGTCTGGTTTTGGTATCAAGGTGATGGTGGCCTCATAGAATGAATTTGGGAGTGTTCCTCCCCCTGCCATATTTTGGAAGAGTTTGAAAAGGATAGGTGTTAGCTCTTCTCTAAATGTTTGATAGAATTCGCCTGTGAAGCCATCTGGTCCTGGGCTTTTGTTTGTTGGAAGATTTTTAATCACAGTCTCAATTTCAGTGCTTGTGATTGGTCTGTTCATATTTTCTATTTCTTCCTGATTCAGTCTTGGCAGGTTGTGCATTTCTAAGAATTTGTCTGTTTCTTCCAGGTTGTCCCTTTTATTGGCATGGAGTTGTTTGTAGTAATCTCTCATGATCTTTTGTATTTCTGCAGTGTCAGTTGATACTTCTCCTTTTTCATTTCTAATTCTATTGATTTGAGTCTTCTCCCTTTTTTTCTTGATGAGTCTGGCTAATGGTTTATCAATTTTGTTTATCTTCTCAAAGAACCAGCTTTTAGTTTTCTTGATCTTTGCTATTGTTTCATTTCTTTTTCATTTATTTCTGATCTGATTTTTATGATTTCTTTCCTTCTGCTAACTTTGGGGTTTTTTTGTTCTTCTTTCTCTAATTGCTTTAAGTGCAAGGTTAGGTTGTTTATTCGAGATGTTTCCTGTTTCTTAAGGTGGGCTTGTATTGTTATAAACTTCCCTCTTAGAACTGCTTTTTCTGCATCCCATAGGTTTTGGGTCATCGTGTCTCCATTGTCATTTGTTTCTAGGTATTTTTTGATTTCCTCTTTGATTTCTTCAGTGATCACTTCGTTATTAAGTAGTGTACTGTT
Source organism: Tursiops truncatus (assembly GCF_011762595.2). NCBI lineage: Eukaryota > Metazoa > Chordata > Mammalia > Artiodactyla > Delphinidae > Tursiops > Tursiops truncatus. The sequence goes on along the minus strand of NC_047035.1, from coordinate 20,930,071 downwards.
TAGCCTCCATGTGTTTGTATTTTTTACAGATCTTTTCCTGTAATTGATATCTAGTCTCATGGCGTTGTGGTCAGAAAAGATATTTGATAAAATTTCAAATTTCTTAAATTTACCAAGGCTTGATTTGTGACCCAAGATATGATCTATCCTGGAGAATGTTCCATGAGCACTTGAGAAAAATGTGTATTCTGTTGTTTTTGGATGGAGTGTCCTATAAATATCAATTAAGTCCATCTTGTTTAATGTATCATTTAAAGCTTGTGTTTCCTTATTTACGTTCATTTTGGATGATCTGTCCATTAGTGAAAGTGGGGTGTTAAAGACCCCTACTATGAATGTATTACTGTTGATTTCCCCTTTTATGGCTGTTAGTATCTGCCTTATGTACTGAGGTGCTCCTATGTTGGGTACATAAATATTTACAACTGTTATATCTTATTTTTGGATTGATCCCTTGATCATTATGTAGTGTCCTTCTTTGTCTGTTGTAATAGTCTTTATTTTAAAGTCTATTTTTTGTCTGATATGAGAATTGCTACTCCAGCTTTCTTTTGGTTGCCATTTGCATGGAATATCTTTTTCCATCCCCTTATTTTCAGTCTGTATGTGTCTCTAGGTCTGAAGTGGGTCTCTCGTAGACAGCATATATATGGATCTTGTTTTCGTATCCATTCAGCCAATCTGTGTCTTTTGGTGGGAGCATTTAGTCCATTTACATTTAAGGTAGTTATCAATATGTGTGTTCCTATATCCATTTTCTAAATTGTTTTGGGTTTATTATTGTAGGTCTTTTCCTTCTCTTGTGTTTCTTGCCTAGAGAAATTCGTTCAGCATTTGTTGTAAAGCTGGGTTGGTGGTGCTGAACTCTCTCAGCTTTTGCTTGTCTGTAAAGGTTTTAATATCTCCATCAAATCTGAATGAGATCCTTGCTGGGTAGAGTAATCTTGGTTGCAGGTTTTTCTCCTTCATCACTTTCAGTATGTCCTGCCACTCCCTTCTGGCTTGCAGAGTTTCTGCTGAGAGATCAGCTGTTAACCTTATGGGGATTCCCTTGTGTGTTATTTCTTGCTTTTCCCTTGCTGCTTTTGACAGCAAGGGAATTTTTTGACAGTTTTTTTGACAGTTTGACAATTTTTTGACAGTTTGATTAATATGTGTCTTGGCGTATTTCTCCTTGAATTTATCCTGTATGGAACTCTCTGTGCTTCCTGGACTTAACTATTTCCTTTCCCATATTAGGGAAGTTTTCAACTATCATCTCTTCAAATACTTTCTCAGTCCCTTTCTTTTTCTCTTCTTCTGGAACCCCTATAATTTGAATGTTGGTGCATTGAATGTTGTCCCAGAGGTCTCTGAGACTGTCCTCAGTTATTTTCATTCTTTTTTCTTTATTCTGCTCTGCAGTAGTTATTTCCACTATTTTATCTTCCAGGTCACTTATCCGTTCTTCTGCCTCAGTTATTCTGCTATTGAATCCATCTAGAGTATTTTTCATTTCATTTATTGTGTTGTTCATCATTGTTTGTTTCATCTTTAGTTCTTCTAGGTCCTTGTTAAATATTTCTTGCATTTTGTCTATTCTATCTCCAAGATTTTGGATCATCTTTACTATCATTATTCTGAATTCTTTTTCAGGTAGACTGCCTATTTCCTCTTCATTTGTTTGGTCTGGTGGGTTTTTATCTTGCTCCTTCATCTGTTGTGTGTTTTTCTGTCTTCTCATTTTGCTTATCTTACTGTGTTTGGGGTCTCCTTTTTGCAGGCTGCAGGTTTGTAGTTCCTGTTGTTTTTGGTGTCTCTCCCCAGTGGCTAAAGTTGGTTCAGTGGGTTGTGTAGGCTTCCTGGTGGAGGGGACTAGTGCCTGTGTTCTGGTGGATGAGGCTGGATCTTGTCTCTCTGGGGGACAGTTCCACGTCTGGTGGTGTGTTTTGGGCTTTCTGTGGCCTTATTATGATTTTAGACAGCCTCTCTGCTATAGGGTGGGGTGTGTTCCTGTTTTGCTAGTTGTTTGGCATAGGGTGTCCAGCACTGTAGCTTTCTGGTTGTTGAGTGAAGCTGGGTGCTGGTGTTGAGATGGAGATCTCTAGGAGATTTTCGCCATTTGATATTATGTGGAGTTGGGAGGTCTCTTGTTGACCAGTGTCGTGAAGTTGGTTGTCCCACCTCAGAGGAACAGCACTGACTCCTGGCTGCAGCACCAAGAGTCTTTCATCCACACGGCTCAGAATAAAAGGGAGAAAAAGTAGAGAGAGAATTAGTAGAAGTAGAAAGAAAGAAAGAAAGAAAGGAGGGAAGGAAGGAAGGAAGAAAGAAAGAAGAAGGAAAGAAGAAGGAAAGAAAGAAAGGAGGGAGGGAGGTTGGAAGGAAGGAAAAAAGAAAGAAGATAAAGTAAAATATAATAAAGTTATTAAATTAAAAATAATTATTAAAAAAACAAACAACAACAAAAAAAATGGATAGATAGAACCTTAGGACAAATGGTGGAAGCAAAGCTATACAGACAAAATCTTACACAGAAGCATACACATACACCCTCACTAAAAGAGGAAAAGGGGAAAAAAAATCATAAATCTTGCTCTCAAAGTCCACCTCCTCAATTTGGGATGATTCGTTGTCTAAAGGAGGGAAGGAAGGAAAGAAAGAAAGAAGATAAAATAATTAAAATTAATTATTAAGAAAAAAACGGACAGATAGAACCCTAGGACAAATGGTGGAAGCAAAGCTATACAGACAAAATCTCACACAGAAGCATACACATACATATTCACAAAAGGAGGAAAAGAGGAAAAAATCATAAATCTTGCTCTCAAAGCCCACCTCCTCAATTTGGGATGACTCGTTGTCTATTCAGGTATTCCACAGATGCAGGGTACATCAAGTTGATTGTGGAGCTTTAATCCGCTGCTTCTGAGGCTGCTGGGAGAGATTTCCCTTTCTCTTCTTGGTTCTCACAGCTCCCAGGGTCTCAGCTTTGGATTTGGCCCCGCCTCTGCGTGTAGGTCGCTGGAGGGCATCTGTTTTTTGCTCAGACAGGACGGGGTTAAAGGAGCCCCTGATTCGGGGGCTCTGGCTCACTCAGGCCGGGGGGAGGGAGGGGCGTGGAGTGCAGGGCGAGCCTGCGGCAGCAGAGGCTGGAGTGACGTTGCACCAGCCTGAGGCCCGCCGTGCTTTCTCCCGGAGAAGTTGTCCCTGGATCCCGGGAACCTGGCAGTGGCGGGCTGCACAGGATCCCCAGAAGAGGGGTGTGGATAGTGACCTGTGCTCGCACACAGGCCCCTTGGTGGCGGCAGCAGCAGCCTTAGCGTCTCCCGCCCGTCTCTGGGGTCCACGTAAAAGCTGGTAGTCTTGAGTCAGATGCGCTGGTTCAAGTCCTGATACCACCACCACCCTAAATTACTTAACTTTTCTATGACCTGTTTTTCTTTTAAACATAGAAATGCTTACTAATAGTACCTACCTCATAGAATTATTGTGAAGATTAAGTGAAGTGGTACTTGTAGCTGGCATAGAATGAGCACAATTATTACTACTGCTGAGCTTTATGTCCTGTTGCTTCTTAGGAGTAAACTGCAAAAAAAATTAAAGGATAAAGTGTCCAGTAACAAGGGCTCCATAGCCAGGAAGATCCGTGTTCATAGATGGTTGTTCACAGTCTCTAATTTTCAATTTCCTGTAAGATGGGTGTACTAACATTTGCTTCAGGATATGGGAGGTGAAGGAACCTGTCAGGATGCAAAGAAGTGAGATAAGAAGGGGAAGGGAAGGCAACCAACGAGTGGAGAATTATCAACTAGGTACCACTATGGTCAGCTAAAGCTTAATCCCACCGGGGGAGTTATGGGGGTCTGTGTAAAACAGACTCAAGAGATGGGCAAGGGAGCTGGGAGATGTGTACATGAACTCCTGTGAGCCTTTGTTCAACGGCTTTTCCTGGAGTTATTAATTCCCCTGCTCTTACAGCCTATCAAGTAGGTGGCAAAGCTGGTTCCAGAGGCCTGAGAGAATCCTCAGGCAACCAAAGGCAGGTGATAGCTGTTGGAAGCTGGGCACAGCACAGAGCACTGAAGCTAGCAGAGATGGAATGTGGGCAGGTAGCGTCTGCCACATATAGGATTCATTCCTCTTCTCCCCCAAGATGGCAAACGCTTAAAATCTTATCATGCAATTTATTAATCTGTTTGGACAAATATTTGTAATGAATTTGCAATTTTAGAGGACATGCCATTTGTAAGCATCTGTTTCTTTTTATCTAGTAAAATCGTATCTATTTCCCTCACATTGGAGGAAGTGAGAAATTTCAGTGTTTAGTTAAGGCAGTGGATTCCAGTGTGATGCGCACCTACGGCTCCAGAAATACACAAAAACAGTGGAATTTAAATTCTTTCCTAATCACTTTATAAATAAGTAGACCCACCTTGTGTACTTTGGTTGCATAGTGCAGTCTTTGTATTTGCTTGTTTACATACAGTACAGGTATTTCTACAGTATTATAGGGCATCCTGATTGATCGTTAGGAAGATAGACCACGGGAGAGAATAAGTCTTGTCTTTAATGCTGAAATTTATAGAATATTATTTATTATATAACTGACAAACACCAAACTTCAGTAAAGGAGAAATGGGAATAAGTGTAAATGTGTTAATTTTCTTTATTTTTTATAATAGGAAATCAACAGCTACTGATTAAGATTGAAATGTGTGAAAACCCGTATGCAAACACTGTACCAAACCAAAAACAATGACCCCATAAATTTAACATTTTTACGTTTGACTTTTCATTTTAGAGCAGTGAACAGTAAGATGTAGCCCATGAGACAAATCCGTTCTGCCACTTTTTTTTTTTTTTTTTTTTTTGTAAATAAAGACTTACTGAAACACATTTACACCCATTCTTTTATATATTGTCTATGGTGCTACAGCGTCAATCGCATAGTTGTGATAGAGATTGGATGTGGCTTGGAAAACTGAATATAATTACTCTCTGGTCCTAAAATATTCCTCCTCAACTTCTGTTGAGGAAGAATATTTTAGGAAGTACTGTACTGATCAGAAAAGTCTGTTATTCTCCTCTCAACACTCTACTTTCAATAATTCTGGTCTCCAAATGTGTGGGATTTTGCCCCCATCCCCAGCAATTCTCCCACACAGCTGCATGTTCTACAATTTAACTCAGTTCTGCCACTACGTACCTGGAAATAGCATCTGATCCCACAGGTTAAAGCCTCAGTTCCATAAGAATGCTTCCACACTACTTTGGACAACTGAAGTACAGATTATCACCTGGGTTTTGACCAGCTATAAAAGACAAATTCCCAGGACTCCTCGGGTTCGATAACTTGTTAGAGCGGCTCACAGAACTGAAGAAAATGGTTTACTTACTAGATCACCAGTTACAACTCAGGAACAGCCAGATGGAAGAGATATACAGGGCAAGATATGTGGGAGTGGTGTAGAGTTTCTGTGCCGTCCCTGGTCCTGCCCTCCCAGCACTTCCACATGTTCACCATCCTGGAAGGTTGATGTAGGTTAGTGAAGGTTTACCAACTTCTGACCACCACAGTTCGGGGATTTCTATGTAGGCTTTATTTTATAGGCATGACTGATTATATCATTGGCCTTAATGGCTAATTCAACCTCTAGAACCTGTCCCCTGCCCAGAGGTCTGAAGGTGGGGCTGGAAGTTCCAACCCTCTAATGATGTGATTGGTTCCCCTGGCAACCAGCCCATCCCAGGCTTTCCAAATATCACCTCATTAACATAAAGTCAGGGGAGGTTGAAAGGAAGTTGTTATGAATAACGAAAGACATTCCTTTCACTTTTTTGTCTCTGGAGCTGTCAGGAACCAGGCGCAAAAAGTATAACAAAAGATGCCTCTGTAGCTCTTATCACTATATTAGGATATTACAAGGGTTTTTAGGAGCTGTGTGCCACAAATGGGAATGAAGACCAAATATATATTTCTTATAAATCATAATATGACAGTTACATATGAAGTGTTATGAAACTGACAATCTAGTTTCATTTCAGCTACATTTTTATTTTGTTATGATTAAATAAAAATACGCTTTCAATATAAATAGAACTATGAAATTTTAAAAAGATACATTGGAATTATACATTAGATCTGCCTGTATTTAAAAAATGAGTGTATATGGTTTTATCAGACATCAGATTGGGTTTGGATCCACCATACCAGGTCGTTTTGTTTTTCTGGAAGTAACAACTTCTATGAAGCTGGTGGCCAAGCTACCCTAAGTATTGTTGGGACAGAAAAACTCTCCTCATAGCTGATCATATATTTACTTCCTTTCTCTTTTTCAGTGAGTTTGAAAACTATTTTCGAAGTGTGAGGGAATAAAATTCAGAATTTTCCTAATTTCAAACCCTGATTATGGACTCTGTCGAGCCTAATCCTTCTCAAAAGGCCCACTGAATTCTGTCCATAAAATAATGTTGCCTGGCCTTTTTTTTTTTTTTTAGGAGACAGGGAAAACCTCTTTCAGTTGATTTTTGTACAGTCCCTTATTGAAACTCAGATAAACTTGAGACCCTATGCGAATTTATTATAGTTTTGAATGCCACATCATATAGTTGAAAGTGGGAAAATTATATTTAAAAAATTTTAAGCTAAATGAAACACCTGTACTTATTTTCCAAACTCTTGTTTCTTTTCTTCATTCAGTCATCCTTATATATAGATTTAGATATTGGAAATACTATGTTATATATGAGTATAAAATAGATAATAAGTAAAACAAATACTTTGCAGCAACTAAGTGATTTTTCCTAATTAGAAAGGAAATAGTAGCTGAAATGCCTAATCATATTTAAAACAATTTTTAAAACTTTGTTACTGTACCTATATAACAAGTACTATATAATGTTGAAGGGTGGTAGCATACACCACCCCTAAGTATGACACTTTAACATAAGGATTATTTTGAGCTAAAGACACTTGAAATAGAGCAGATACAAAAAAGGACACTCTGCCTTCCCTGTATAGGGAGAAAACTTTCTAGTCACCAGAGATAGAGTCAAAGCTGAGAAAAGTCTGTACAAACAGACCTTGTTAAAATAACTTATCTTCCTTTAGCCTCCCCATGCATTTTACTTTTCCACAATTGCCACTTTGTTCAACCAACTAGGTAAGCATTTAGGTTTTGCCACTTCCTTTGGTATCCATTTACCTATGGGAGCTCCCATGTACATGTAAAAATCTGTATGCTTTTCTCCTGCTAATCTATCTTACCTCAATTTAATTCTCAGACCGTAAGAGAGTAAAGGTAAATTTTTGCCTTGCCTACAGTGTTCTGTATTCTTCGTGGTTGAAAAATGAAATCGTTAATTAATGCAAGTAGATTAAAAATGAAAACTTGGACTTAATACATATCCCTTAATTTTCAAATACACTAAAGCACAGTGCAATTTAGAATAGATTTACACTTGAACGTTCTTTCAGTAATTATCAAAATTACATAAAAATTATTTTAAGGTGAACAACTCCTTTCATCCTTAAGATATTAAATCTAGGGTTTCCCAAAAGTACTTGAGATGAGAAATGAGACATAGAAATTGATAAATGGTTTCCTACTACTGACACTATTTTATGTGTATATTTAAGTTATGCTAAAGGATTCTGATTAAAAAGGGCAAAGTGTACTCAATACAAAGAAGGTAACTTTTCTACTTTAGAACCATATTCAAGCATGTGGCTGTATCATGATAATTTACCCTTAAAGACAGGGTAATATTAAGAAAATAAAGGTCTATGATGGCTCCTGGTAACATTTTCCACTTTCTTAATGGTGGCAAATGGTAGACGATGCAGATGTTATATCTGTGCTCATGTTATTGTGCTTGGAGGGTCACAGATACTTAACCACACAGGATGGAGCATAAGAGGCTCTGTTAGCAAACTAACCAGCTGTAAAAGAATCAACATTAGAAATGTGTAAAAATCTAGTTGCAAATGGTCAGACAATTTATAGCTTTACTTCCCTTTTCCCTTATTTAATCAGGTAAAATTTACATGAAGAAAGTGCATAGGGCTTCCCTGGTGGTGCAGTGGTTGAGAGTCCGCCTGCCGATGCAGGGGACACGGGTTCGTGCCCTGGTCCGGGAGGATCCCACAGGCCGCGGAGCGGCTGGGCCCGTGAGCCATGGCCGCTGAGCCTGCGCGTCCGGAGCCTGTGCTCCGCAACGGGAGAGGCCACAACAGTGAGAGGCCCGCGTATCGCAAAAAAAAAAAAAAAAGCATAAAATGCAGTAATTTCAAGTGTTTGTTTCCGTGAATGTTTAAATATGTATACGCATGTTTTACTGGATGCAAGATCAAGAATATATGATATTTCCAGCACATGAAAGGGATCCCTTATATTCCTTTCCATAGCAATACTCCCTAAAGGAACCACTGTTCTAGCTTCTATTGCCATAGGTTTGTTATGCCCCTTCTTGAAATGTATATGCAGTTGACTCTTGAACAACATGGGGGTTAGGGGCACTGATCCCCTAACTTAGCTGAAAATCTGTGTATAACTTTGACTCCCCTCAAACCTAACAACTAATGACCTACTGCTGACTAAAAGCATTACTGATAATATAAGCAGTATATTAACACATATTTTGTAAGTTATATTATATACGGTATTCTTACAATATGCAAGTGAGAGAAAAGAAAATGTTAAGGAGATCATAAAGAAGGGAAAATACATTAGAGTACTGTATTTATCATTACTCTAAGTTTACCCTGTTTAAGTTTACCCTGTTTACAAGATGAATTGTTTATCAGTACCTATATCAAAACTGTCTTTCGTGATATAAAACAGTATAGATGTTATATGTACTACTAATGCTAGACATCAAAAATGCAAAGATAGATAATGTGAAAAAGAAACTCATATTTATTTAGAGGTATAACGATTTGTGCTGATAACAAAGAAGCAGCAATATGATTGATTTTTTGTAGCTTAATGTAATCAATATGATGGCCTCAGAGTAGCCTAGCCTGTACACTAATGACTGAAAGGGATCATTATAAAATGTTTATGGCATACAGTATTACAGTCATATTCATAACACTGTATTGGAAACATTGTTACATTTTTTTAAAAACAACTTACCTGTGATGATAGGCTGATACAAAGTTTCTCCAGTTATTAGAGAGAGAGCTACATGGCTCCTCTGTGAATTTTTTTCAAATTGTCAAAAATCTCCAAAATTTTTCCAATATATTTATAGAAAAAATCATATTAGTGGACCCACGCAGTTCAAACCTATATTGTTCAAGGGTCAACTATACATTAAATCATGTTATATGGAAGCTTTTGTGTCTGGCTTTTGTTCAACATAATGCCTATAGGATGCAGCTATTACATCTATGTTTTTATATGTTGCAGTAGTTTATTCTTTTTTTTTTTTTTTTTACTATTGTAGATGTCAAATTTATACATATCTCAATTAATTGTACTATTTATGAATTTGTTACTGTTTCATTTTCAGTTAAATCTTCTGTGAAAATCCTGGTGTATGTCTTTCTGTAAGCAAATACATTCATTTCTTTTGGGTATGTATCTAGGGTTGGAATTGCTTTAGTAAATACTACCAATTTCCCACAGTTTTTTACCACCTGATGCTTCCACAAGTAATGCAGCAGAGTTCCGTAACTTGCACAACACTTGGTCTTGTTGGTGTTCTAAATTTTAGTCCTTCTGGTGGGTGTGGGTGGTTTTAATGTGTATTGCCCTGATGAGTAATGACACTGAGCTCCTTATTCATACAATTATTAGCTATTTGGATATGCCCTTTAAAGGGATTTTCAAGTGTTCTATTTTTTATTGGATTTTATACTTTTATTATTGATTGCTTAAATTCAAAATACTTGGGGATCTTCTGGTTATCTTTTTAAACTTCCAGTTCAGTTTAATTCTTATTTAGTCAAAGGCGATTTACGTTGTAAATACTTTGATATTTGTTAACACTTGCTTTGTTATCCAGCATATGACCAGCTTTATTAAATGGTTTATATGCCTTCAAGAGAATGTATATTCTGTAGTTATTTGGGTATAGTGTTCTAAAAAGGAGTTAAATGAATTGGTTAATAGTTTTGTTCAGATCTTCTCTAATGGTAATGATTTATGTCTGTCTTCTATCATTCACTAAGGGAAGTTTATTAAAATATACAACTATGGTTGTGGCTTTGTCAAGTTCTCCATTTCTGTCAAATTTTGTTTTTTGTATTTGGAAGAATTATTATTATTGCAAACATGAGTTTTTAGTCTTCCTGTTTAATTTGCTGTTTTGCTAAAATGAAACATCTCTCTGTAACTTTAATGATTTTTCTTCCCTTGGAGTCTGATATTAATAAAGCTGCAACAGCTTTCTTTTGACTAGTATGTTTTTATTGTTTAACATTCTACTGTGTCTTTGTGTTTATATAGAATGTTTTATAAAAAGCATAGAGGTGGGTTTTTTTCCTTACCAGTCTGACAATGTTTCCTTTTAGACTTTTTAGTCTAATATAATGACAGATATTCTCGGTTTTAAGTCTACCATCATGCTATTGGTTTTCTTTTCTCCCATCCTGTGCTCATTTCTTTCATCCTTTCCTGCCTTTTAAAAAATCTATCAACATTTTGTATGGTCTATTTTATATCTTTTTAAATTATACCACAGTTTTTAAAGTGTACCTTCTCAGTTACCTTGGACACTGATATGCATCCTAAATGTATTACATTCTACCTTAAAATTAGTGCTGTATCACTCCCAGTGCAATAAAATAATTTCTATTTACCTATCTTCTGCCCTCTATGTTATGATTATGGCATATTTTTCTCTATTCATAACCCTCACAAGACAGTTATTGTTTCTCTTTAAATAATCTGTGGTATTTTTGAAGTATGTCAACCTAGCAAATTTGGAACTACATTTTCTCAGATTCTATTTCCTGTATAGGTTGGCCACAAGAAAATCTTGTGCGATATTAAAGTCAGACATGAAACAGCAGCCATTACACTGAGGGTTGGTCAAGGAACCCAGATGCTGCTGGAGTGGGCACACCTTGTTGCTGACCTATTGGGTCATGTTGTTGGCGTTGAATGCTGAAATACAATACTTGGGAGTTTAGGTCACTTTTATGTTGTGAAGTAGTTACTAATGCTAAATTTAAAGAATTAATTTTTCACACATGTTGAAACACAATTCAGCAAATAAAACAGGAATCACCTACAGGTTATATGTGTACCTACAGGTTATATGTGTTCCTAATATTTTATTCAGGTCAGCTATAAACATTTCTAAAGTATGTATGAGTTTGAGTGCACACAAATGTAGGTAAAATTTGAGTTCTGACATTATGTGGACTATATGTGAACTGCTTTATAAAAGTAGAATAATACTTTCCATTACTGAAAACATCATTTCTGTCTGTGTGTCCCCATACAATTATGGGCTCTGTTGTATTATACTGTATGCCATCCCAGATCCGTATTCAAGTGAAAGCTTTTATTTAGAAGTAATGTGAAAATCTATTACAATCAATCTAATATCTGTTTCAGTAGAAAAATATCATCTCTCACTTTTATAATCATTGGATACACACTTATTTGTTTTGTGTATTTACTGTTTAATTTCCTCAACTAGAATGTAAGCTTCCTGGGAATCTATTTGTTTACTGTTAGATACCTAATGCTTAGAATAATGCCTCATGCATAGCAAGTGTTTAATGTGGTTTTCTTTTTTAATAGAGTTTTATGTGTTCCTCATTAAAGATAGCCTCTTAAATTTGAAGGTGCTTAATAAGACTTTACTAATAAAAATTATTCTGGGACCTGTGCTGATTGTGCAACTATCATTTCAAATTTGACAATTTCCATAATAGGTGAAAATAAGAGTTAATTGCCAATCAATCAAAACAAGTGCTAGAACTACTTGCATGGCTCCACCCAACCACAAGACAGCCAGAGATATCAATTCCATAATTTTCCCAGAAAGGGGGCCAACTGTTAATACCTGGCAAACAGCACTAAGGACAAGCCTACTGCATGCATATACCCTTTGGGGCCTTAATATTTAATTTTCTATCATGTTAAACATTTTCCATTACTATTTCTAAATGGGAGCATAATATCTTACATCTGCCATGATTTGATTTATTTTTACCAATCCCCTCTTTAGTTTTTATTTCTTTTTTTTGCGGTATGCGGGCCTCTAACTGTTGTGGCCTCTCCCGTTGCGGAGCACAGGCTCCGGACACGCGGGCTCAGCGGCCATGGCTCACGGGCCCAGCCTCTCTGCGGCATGTAGGATCTTCCCGGACCGGGGCACGAACCCATGTCCCCTGCATCAGCAGGCGGACTCTCAACCACTGCGCCACTAGGGAAGCCCCCCTCTTTAGTTTTCTTCAAAATTTTGGTATTCTAAATTACTACGTTGAAATAAATGCCTATGCATAAATCTCTGTCCATGTTTCACGTTTATCATTAATAACAATTAGGAATTTTCCTATGAAAGAAATATTAGGTTATTATTGATGATGATTTTCAGTTCTGTTATATTATCTACATACTTCCACCTTAACTTGGTTGACTTATTTCTGCAATAGCACTGTCAGGAAAGATGATAAATTAGTTTTTAAGTTATCTGAGACTCGCTGGAAGTGGATTCTATTTGATTTTTAAAAATGGCTGGAGTTTAAAATCCCAAGTATCATTAAGAAATACTGGTACTCTGTTTGTAATATTATCTTTCTAAAATGTGTTATCTCCTTAAATGGAATATAATCATCATATACTTATATCCCTTTAATGACTCAGATCACCATTATGAAAATTAGGGGTCTTGGTTAAAAGAACACCTTCTTTGGACATAGCCAGTACTATGAGAACACCTTTATTCTATATCTAGTAGCCATGTAATCTTGGATAAACTTAACTTTTTTGGAATCTCAGGTTTTACTTTTCTGTAAGATGGAGACAATAATACCTGCCACAAACATTTGGTGTGTGGATTAGGAATAATATCTATAAAATTCTTAAAATCATGGCAGACATATTATAGATGAGAGTAAATGAGGAGATCTCTGAAGGAATTTTGAATAAGTGAGGTGAGATAGCCAGGTTCCAACCAACTGATATTAAGCTGTAAATATTATGCATCTAAGAATTTGTTCACTTATTTGTTCACTATATTTTTTGGCTCATGGAACACCAGGGTTCTACTAAAAGTCATTTGTCTCTAACCTCTGTCAACCGTTTAGATCAAGATTAAGAAATTAATTATAACTATTAATCAGTGTTCTAAAGATTTAAAAGTGTTTCTGGAATGAATTAACCCTTCATTTACTGCCTTATTGCCTCCTTAAAGTTTTAAGCCAGATGGTGAGCCTTTTCAGTTGATATATAAATTTAAATTCAATTTTCCCCCTAATCTTAAATTGAGACCAATAGAAAGCAGAGGAGCAATAATAGCAGTGGAAGGAGAGGAAATGACTGGGAATTCAAGTTCATGCTCCTCCTCTATTTTAGAGTTTGTAGTTTGAGGTTATCTTTAGAGCAGTGTTTGGCCTGGGTCCTTACCTGCATGACCAGGACAGGAAGCATAAGCCGCACATATCCCAGCTCTGGGGAAGTAGGACCAGCTACATAACATGTGGTATCCTGTGAAAGATGAAAAGGAAGAAAACATATGATCATCTCAACAGATGCAGAAAAAGCTTTTGACAAAAATTCAACACCCATTTATGATAAAAACTCTCCAGAAAGTGGGCATAGAGGCCCACATATGTCAACCCACAGCAAAACATCATTCTCAACAGTGAAAACCTGGAAGCATTTCCTCTAAGACCAGGAATAAGACAAGGATAACCACTCTCCCCACTTTTATTCAACATAGTTTTGGAAGTCCTAGCCATGGCAATGAGAGAAGAAAAAGAAATAAAAGGAATCCAAATTGGAAAAGAAGTAAAATTGTCACTGTTTGCAGATGACATGATACTATACATAGAAAATCCTAAAGGTGCCACCAGAAAACTACTGGCAGTAATCAATGAATTTGGTAAGGTTGCAGGGTACAGAATTAATGCACAGAAATTTCTTGCATTCCTATACACTAGCAATGAAAAATCAGAAAGAGAAATTAAGGAAACAATCCCATTTACCATTGCAACTAAAAGAATAAAATACCTAGGAATAAAACTACCTAAGGAGGCAAAAGACCTGTACTCAGAAAACTATAAGGTACTGATGAAGGATATCAAACACAACACAAACAGATGGCAAGATATACCATGTTCTTGGATTGGAAGAATCAATATTGGGAAAATGACTATACTACTCAAAGCAATCTACAGATTCAATGCAATCCCTATCAAATTACCAATGGCATTTTTCCCAGAATTAGAACAAAAAACTTTACAATTTGTATGGAAACACAAAAGACCCCGAATAGCCAAAGCAATCTTGAGAAAGAAAAATGGAGCTGGAGGAATCAGGCTCCCTGACTTCAGACTATACTACAAAGCTACAGTAATAAAGACAATATGACACTGACACAAAAACAGAAATATATGTCAACGGAATAGGATAGAAAGCCCAGTGATAAACGCACACACCTATGGTCACCTAATCTATGACAAAGGAGGCAAGAATATACAGTGGAGAAAAGACAGTCTCTTCAGTAAGTGGTGCTGGGAATACTAGATAGCTACATGTAAAAGAATGAAATTAGAACACTCCCTAACACATACACAAGAATAAACTCAAAATGGATTAAAGACTGTTGGTGGGAATGTAAATTAGTATAGCCACTATGGAGAACTGTATGGAGGTTCCTTAAAAAAACTAAAAATAGAGCTACCATATGATCTAACAATCCCACTCCTGGGCATATATCTGGAGAAAATCATACTTTGAAAAGATACATGCACCCCAATGTTCACTGAAGCACTATGTATAGTAGCCAGGATGTGGAAGCAACCTAAATGTCCATTAACAGAAGAATGGATAAAGATGTGGTAGATATATATAATGGAATATTACTCAGCCATAAAAAGGAATGAAATTGTGCCATTTGCAGAGATGTGGATGGACCTAGAGACTGTCATACAGAGTGAAGTAAGTCAGAAAGAGAAAAACAAAAATATTGTTATTAACACATATATGTGGAATTTAGAAAAATGGTACAGATGAACCTATTTGCAATGCAGAAATAGAGACACAGACACAGAACAAACGTACGGACACCAAGGCTGAAGGGGTGGGGGGGATGGATTGGGAAATTGGGATTGACGTATGTATACTACTCTGTATGAAGTAGATGGCTGGTGAGGTCCTACTGTATAGCACAGGGAGAAAAAAAAGAAGTAACAATTTTTTTGCAGGACATAAGTTAACCTTAAAAATGCATTCCTATATACATTAGGTGCAGACAAATACTGTTTGATTCTACTTATATGAGACACTTAGAATAGTCAAATTCATGGAGTCAGTACATTGGTAGATGCTGGGGGTGGTTGGGGAGGGAGAACGGGGAGTTAGTGTTTAATGGAGACAGTTTCAGTTTAGGAAGGTGAAAAATTCAGGGGATGGATGACGGTGAGAGTTGCATGATAATGTGAATGTACTGAATGCCACTGAACTGTACAGTTAAATATGGTTAAAATAGTATATTATGTGACTTTTACCACAATAAAAAAACATTAAAAAAAGAAAAAAAGATGAAAAGGAGGGGTTCCTGTTCAAAACTACTGAAGATTTCAAAATCGCAATAGTAGAGCATGAAATCAAGCATGGCTGTCCATAAAGCTGGCCTGTGAGGAAGCACTTCCCTATGATGGGCCTGGGGTTGAGAGTGACTCTTTTATCCCTTAGCTGCTGTTTGTTTTCTAAATTAGATCTTGTGCAAAGGAAAGGGGAGGGAACTACCCTTTACCGATCTTTAACTATGTGTCAGAAGCTTTCTTGCATGTTATTTAATTCTCACAGTGACTCTGCTGGGCAAATGTTGTCGCCACACTTTACATGAACTTGAGTCAGAATATTTGCCTACTTTGTCAAGATCCTGAGACTTTCTTCCTCTGGGTCTCTGGTTTGTTCTACCATACCTCCTTTCCCTATCCCAGCATCTGCTGAGCTGCTCTTCCATTTACAGATCCATACACCTCTTAGGGAATGTGTTCAACTGTTGGGGATCAGAGTGAGGCTTAAATAACACTCTTGTTTCCAACTCTGGGCTTAGTTGATAAACACAGAACTAAAAGCAAGTTAGCTCAGGATCTGTGTTGGTCTGATGCTTTTCTATAACTAGGCCACATATTTAATTAATTAGCAATGATCTACCTAAGCCCATTAGCTGCCCAGGCTATGTGTCTATCTAAATAAAGTAGCACCTACTCACTTTTTTTTTTTTTAATGGCATCTGGGATTTCTCATCCCACTATCTAAAAGCAACCACTACTGGGAAAAAAAAAAATTCTTCATAAAGACTCTTAAAGCTACCTCAATAAGTAAAGAAAACAATATTCACTTTTGAAATTATCTAGGAAGTTACATGAAGCAAAATAATTTTCCTCTTCTATTTGGATGGATACAACTGTTTATACAATTCTAAAGAATGCCCTTGCACTATCCACTTCTAAAAGGACTAAAACAAAACTTAATATTATGAAAAATTAAAATTTAAATGCAGATGATTAAAATAATTGTGAATAGAGAAGGAATGAAACTTTGATCATTTTCTATTTCTGGCTCATAAATATGATGGAACAAATACACTGCTAAAATGATCTTAAAAAGCTGAGGGACACACTAAGTTACCTGGTATGAGAAAAAAAAAATCCTGGAATAGAGAATGTAAATCTCTATAAAAGATCATAAAATTCACTTTCACAAAATCTTTGTACCTCAATAAGCAATCATTTTAATTATCTAAGCATTTTAGTACTACAGGCACATCTTGTTTTATTATGCTTTTCTATATTGTGCTTTACAAATATTGTGGTTTTTACAAACTGAGTGTCAACCCTGTGTGGGGCAACTCTATTTTTTAAACAGCGTTTGTTCACTTCATATCTGTGTCACATTTTTATAATACTCATAATATTTCAAACTTATTATTTGTTATGGTGAACTGTGATCAGTGATCTCTGATGTTATTATTGTGATTGTTTTGGGGTGCCATGAACCATACCCATATAAGATACAGAACTTAATAGATAAGCGTGTGTGTCCTGACTGCTCCATCACTCGGCCATTCTGCCATCTCTCTCCCTCTCCTTGGGCCTCCCTATTCCCTGAGACACAACAATATTGATATTAGGCCAGCTAGTAATGGCCCGTAAGTGTTCAAGTGAAAGGAAGAGTCTCTTGTCTCTTACTTTAAATCAAAAGCTAGAATAATTAAGCTTAGTGAGGAAGGCAGGTTGAAAGCCAAAATCTAGGCCTCTTGTGCCAAACAGCCAAGTTGTGAATGCAAAGGAGAAGTTCTTAAATGAAACTAAAAGTGCTACTCCAGTGAACACACAAATGATAAGAAAACAAAACAACCTTATTGCTGATGTGAAGTAAGCTTTAGTGGTCTTGATGGAAGATCAAACCAGCCACAACATTCCGTTAAGCCAAAGCTTAATCCAGAGCGAGGCCCTAACTGTCTTCAATTCTGTGAAGGCTGAGAGAGGTGAGGAAGCTGCAGAAGATACATTTGAACCTTGTAGAGGTTTGTTCATGACGTTTAAGGAAATAAGCTGTCTCCATATCATAAAAGTACAAGATGAAGCAGCAAGTGCTGCTATAGAAGATACAGCAAGTTATCCAGAAGATCTAGCTAAGGTAATTAACGAAGGTGGCTACACTAAACAACAGGTTTCCAAGGTAGATGAAACAGCCTCCTATTGGAAGAAGATGCCATCTAGGACGTCCAGAGCTAGAGAGGAGAAATCAATGCTTGCCTTCAAAGCTTGAAAGGACAGACTGACTCTCTTGTTAGGGGGTAATGCAGCTGGTGACGTTGAAGCCAATGCTCACTTACCATTCTGAAAATCCTAGGGCCCTTAAGAATTATGTTCAGTCTATTCTGCCTGTTCTGTATAAATTGAACAACAAAGCCTGAATGACAGTACATCTATTTACAACATGGTTTACTGACTATTTTAAGACCAAGGTTGACACCAGCTACTCAGAAGAAAAGATTCCTTTCAAAATACTACTGCTCATTGTCAATGCACCTGATTACCCAAGAGCTGTGATGAAGTTGTACAATGAGATGAATGTTGTTTTCATGCCTGCTAACACAACACCATTTTGTGGCCCATGGATCAAGGAGTAATTTTGACTTTCAAGTCTTATTATTTAAGAAATACATTTTGTAAGGCTATAGGTTCCATAGATAGATCCCTCCAATGGATCCAGGAAAAGCTAATTGAAAACCTCTGGAAAGGATTCACCATTCTAGATGCTATTAAGAACATTCACAATTCATGGGAAGAAGTCAAAATATCAATATTAAGAGGAGTTTGGAAAAAGTTGATTCCAAATGTCATGGATGACTTTTGAGGGGTTCAAGAGGTCAGTGGAGGAAGTAACTGCAGATGTGGTGGAGATAGCAAGAGAACTAGAATTAGAGATGGAACTTGAGGATGTGACTGAATTGCTGCAATCTCATGACGAAACTTGAATGGATGAGTTACTTTTTAATGGATGAGCAAAAAAAAAAGTGTTCTCTTGAGATGGACTCTACTCCTGGTGAAGATGCTGTGAAGCTAGTTGAAATGACAACAAAGAATTTAGAATATTACATAAACCTAGTTGATAAAGCAGTGGCAGGACTTGAGAGGACTCCAATTTTGAAAGACGTTATATTGTGGGTAAAATACTAACATCACTGTATGCTACAGAGAAATCAGTTTTGAAAGGAAAAATCAATCAACATGGAAAACTTCACTGCTGTCTTAGTTTTAAGAAATCGCCACGGCCACCCGAACCTTCAGCAACCACCACCCTGATCAGTTGGCAGTCATCCACAATGAGGCAAGAGCCTCTACCAAGGTCAGATGATGGTTAGCATTTTTTAGCAATAAAGTCGTTTTTATAATTAAAGTATGTACATTGTTTTTTAGCCATAATGCTGTTGCACATTTAATATGCTATAGTGGTATGCACAGGGAAACCAAAAAATTCATGTGACTCGTTTTATTGAGAAATTTGCTTTATTGTGGTGGTCTGGAACTGAATCTGCAATATTTCCAAGATATGCCTGTACATTTGACCCTTGAACAACATGGGTTTGAACTGCATGGGTCTATTTCTACACACTTATTTTTTCAATAAGTCCATCCTACAGTACTACATGAGTCATGGTTGGTTGAATCCACAGATGTGGAACCATGATATGGATGGCCGACTGAAAGTTATACGTGGATTTTCAACTGTGCAGGGGTCAATGCTCATGAACCCTGTGTTGTTCCGGGGTCAACTGTATTTTGGAAGATTATTTGGTTGAAAAATGAAGTAAAACCTTAATTGGTTATAGTTAAAATTAAACCTAAGTTTCTTGCTCAGGAAACCATGAATAAGATGAACTACAATAAGTTTTGTCATTGGATGTTTTTACTTGGTAGAAATAATCTGCTTTATTTATTTAGCTTTGATGAAATTTTAAAGTCCTTTTAAGTCCAGTTTAATTTTACATATTCCTTTGGAGAAACCTTGTTAAGGCTTCTTGATGGTAAATTCTTTTAAAACTTGTGGGAAAAAAAAACAAGTACCTGGGATAAACTTTCAGAAAAAATGTAGTAGGAGACTCCCATCCTGAGTTCATGAAAGAGTACCTCTCTCTGAATGAGGCAAGTCACAGAGCTGAGAAGAAACATTACTTTTCTAGCTATGAATAGGCTGTTTTAAAAAATTGGTACTCTTTTTGTTTTTAACTGTTGTCAACTTGATCTTAGTTTCAATTGTGAAGGAAGTAGAGGTAGAGGTAACAACAACCTAAATACCAAGATATGAAGAAATTGCTTATTAATATGCCATTACATTCATTCACTTACTCCACAAATATTTATTGAGAATCTAAGTTTGCCAAACTTTTAGGTAGGATTTGGGCATACAGAAACAAACCAAGCAGGACCCTGTGGGGCTCCTCAGCATGGAAGCCATTCTGTCCCCTGTTTCTTGTTTGTAGGGGACAGACTCCAGCCTCCATGACCTTCCCTGAGTCCCAAAGGCAGATTCAAACAGTTGCTAATCAGGGAAAAGGGATGAAGAGACAAGGGAAGAGCAGTAAAACAAAACAAAAAACCTGAGACCAGATTAAAGGAGTTCAGGCCCTACACACACCCAAATCTTATCAGCAACACCACGCTTGAACTATTTATATGAAACTCCTCACTGGGTTGGGACACACAATTTTGAGAGGCACAAGCCCACTGTGCACCCTTTTGCCTGGCAAAGAAATAAAGCTATTTTCTACTTCACCTAAAACTCTGTCTCTGAGATTTGATTCAGCACTGGTGCACAGATGCCAAGTTTTCAACAACAAAATGAACAAGACAGAGAAAGTTTCCATTTTCCTGGCTCCCCACAAGCGTTTAGGGAGGTCTAAAAGGGGAAGCAAAGACAAAGAAATTAATTCATCGATCAATCATTAATCAACAGGCACTTGTGTATATAGAGTTCCTGCTCTGTGCCAGACACAGTAACTGAGCTTTAGAAGTGAAATCTTGTGGGGCTTCCAGGCCAAGCAAAATTGATAATCCCTGGAGGTTGAACAGGAAGGGGGTGGGGCACAACGCTTAAAAGAACGATATAGCTGTTGAGGACAAGACATAAACTAGTTAGAACAAACTAGGTCCAAGATGATGGATGACTGACTTCCAGTAGACCTTGAGCCTCATTATACTCTCATTGTAATACATCAGCATGCTAAATGACACACCCACAGGCGCCATGACAGTTCCCAGGCTGACCATAAAAGGCCAAAAAGTGGTCGGTGACCCAATTCCTGGAAATCCCTGCCCCTTCTCCAAAATAGTTGAAATAATCCTCCCACTCATTAGCCTATGAAATTACCCAGTCTATAAAAACTAACCACCCCATATTTCGGGGCCTCTTGCCTTCTGAGATGGCCCACCCTCTGTCTATAGAGTGTGTATCTCCCTGAATAAACCTTCTTTTACTTTACTATGGCTCGGTCTTGAATTCTTTCTTGTGTGAAGCCAAAAACACACACTCGGCGACTGTCCCAGGGCTTGCCTGAGACCTGGGACATGACCATCCTCTCATGCCCCACTTTCTTTCCTGCAACAGAAATAGCTATGAATCTTCATGGACTCTTGTCTATTTGGAAAGAAGTATATATGAGAACGCAGAAACTATGAAATTAATTTAGTGCTTTGCAGTTGGACGGTCCCCTCCTCCCCCAAGAATCAGTTAGTTTTTTTTAATTTCAGCTCCTTGGCATAGATCCTAATCAGTGATGCACTGGAGAGGGCTCCTACCAGCATCCTATTACTACATTTTCAGGAATTTTCTAAGGAGTTTGACATCACATTGATAGCTTGAAATTGGCCATGGTGGGATTATTTACGCCATGGCAACCTAAAGATGGTACAAATCAGACTTGCCCCATAGAGAGCTGGTTGTTAATCTTTCGCCAGCATACCACTGGACTCTAAGCATCAGGAAGGATTTCTCCTTCCTCTTCCCTCAACACCAGTAATAATTACCATAGCATGAAGTAGTGCAGACAAGCTATAACTAGGGAGTGATTACTAACTGGTGTCAGAGTTCAGCTTGGACAGAAACATAAGTTTGGGGAAAAGGCCGATACTTTCTGCTTTGCGCTAAGCTGCCAGTTTCTTCAAGAGCTCCCAAGATAAGGCAGGCCCCTGATGATTCTTCCAGAGTAACTGGCCCTCAAGGGCTGACCTCTGGCTGATTTTCCAGGCCATTGCCTGCGGCTTCATGCTCAGAGCCCCCACTGGCATTTGGGGGAATAGAGTCAGCAGAACAGGTGCTGAATGTAGGGCAGAAGCTATGGGGTGCAGCAATACCCCACTGATGCTGTTTCCTCAGTTTAGAACTGTTCTCACTCATTTTCCCATACTAGGTGTATTGGGCAACATGTGCATTATGCCCTAGTTTGGTGGGCTTTTTAAAGGAAAAAAAAAAAACCTTGGTGGCTTCTCTACCTCAGTTCTTTAAGGAAGTTTACCTTATATAAGTATACAGTCACATTTTTAATCCCAGCCTCAGAGTTCTGCCCTAAGTGACGTCTTTTATCCTATGGTCCCTCATCCTGTTTGCTATAATAATTCTAATGTTTAATATAAGGCCTATTAATATACTTCCCAGTCCAATAACTGACTTGTGCTTCTGTTACTTTTCTATCCTCTTCTAATGTGGATTGTCTTGGAGTTTAGGGAAACAGATTATGTTCCCAATGTCAGCACTTTTTTAAGATGTGACTTTGGGGAAATAATTGAATCCTGCTGTCTATGAAATGGGTGGCCACATTTCTTTCCCATAGACCTCTTGAGAGAATCGTGTAAATAAGTGAGAACATTTGAGATGTTTTATACTTCCTAAGGAATAGAATGCATACAGGGAACTACAGGAATGCCGTTTCTGAGATTCATGCAAGATCCCTTTCTCCCTCATAGCCCCATTTTTACTTAGATATTCTAATCCATCTTGCTGCCTCTCTTGACCACTCCTACATTAAGACATTTGCTGCTCTTACATTAGGTGAGATTTCTGCTTAGTGTTGCCTTTGATATTGATCTTTTTGAATCTATTGACCTTATTACAATATTGCATTGAAATTATTATATATTCATGAAACATAACTCAGCCTTGAAATAATCATCTCCTTAGAATGAGACCTTATAGGTTCCTAACATCTCTGCATCTCTCTGGCATTATGTCCTCACCACCCTTCTCTCCCAACCCAACACGCTTCTAAACAGATCTTTTCCAAGCTCACACAAACTAAGCTGTGTGTGATCTGTATTTCCCTGCTGCATTAGCTTCTGATACCATCTGCTTCATTGCCTCAGCAAGAAAAACACGGAATGGACTCTTTTTTGACATGTTGCCAATTACATTACAGAGGGAGGGAAAAAATAAAAGACTGAAGAACAAAATGAAACGAGCAGCACCTGGGGACAGTGTTGATGTGCTCACACCACCTTTCTTGTTTGTTGACAACTTTAAATGGAAATTTCAAGCTGCTTTTCTGAGTAAATGTCTGTGTCCTTGTTTTCCAGTCTTAACATGGTCTGTTTGCTTTCTCTTGACTCTTCTTTCTTTGTGACTTCTCTACATCTTATTTCCCCAAGTTTTCCTAAGCACAGAAAATGAATGACTTCAACAACCACGGACTGCAGTAAGTGGATCCAACCCCAGTTCACTTGGTTACAAGGATCCAACTGCACCAGCCTTCTGACTGCCACCTCCTCCATCCCAGCCTCTCCCTTCTTTTCAATTAGGTGGTCAAACCATGAAGTTTTCTTTTGTCCTCCTTCTCCAAGATTTCACTTGCCCTATTTGAGGAGTTTATTAGGGTGACCAACCATCCAGGTTGGCCAGAGGCTTTCCTGGATTTAGCACTGCAAGTCTCACGTCCTGGGAAACCCCTCAGTCCTGAGCACACTGAGATAATTGTTCATCCTACTTCTGATTTATTAACTGAGAATCATGAAATACATGTTACATCACATTATGCTGCATTCAGCCTTTCAATTGAACTCAATCCTGTGTGCCTCCCAGGTGGAAAAGCCACAGCCCATTAGTCAGATTCAGCCTGGGGCCTGTTTTTTTGCACAGCCTGTGACTTCAGAATGTTTCTTACATTATTAAAGAGTTGTCAGAATAAAAGTGAATATATGACAGAGACCACATGTGTACTGCAAAGCCAAAAAATTTTACTCTCTGGCCCTTCACAGAAAAAATGCTGACCCACAGATTAAAGACTTCTTCCTTTGTTGTGTAACAACAGGGTTTGGGATGCTCAACCAAAGTCCATTTTGTCAATGAGATGTAAGGACAATATAGTGATTTTTGATTATTGAAAGCAGATTCTAGAAATGACTCTCCTATCATTGTTAATATTTTATTATTCTGTAGAAAAGGGAAAGCAGTATAATATGGAGCATAAATGACACAGAATTTTGTTAAAAAGAAAGTTGCTTTTAATTTTAGTTAACAGTAGTGAACAAAATATAGTGTTTGTGTATAAGTGGCTAATAGTTTTCTCGTATATCTAGATTGTTTCCCCATCTCTATCTGCAATAAATGATTAGTTTAAACCAGTAAATCTTTCCTGATCCAGGGATAGCATGTGTCTGAAATTGGCCTAATCAGACCAAAGGAAAGGATTTACATTCCATTGACATTAACAAAAAGGTATTGCACCTGTAACTTGGACTTGTGTGCAAGTTTCAAAATTTAATAAAAGTGGAGTAAAATCCTTCAACTTATTAAATAGGCTATCCTCTTTCTTTTCTTCCTCCCTCCCTCCCTCCCTCCCTTTGGTATCAAATCACTATGTTGTGAGATAATATCTCATTACATAGTGATTTGATACCAAAGGGAGGGAGGGAGGGAGGAAGGAAGAAAAGAAAGAGGATAGCCTTTCCTCCTTCACAGCTTCCTCTCATTGGTGCAGGTCCTGTCCCTATCCTTCTGTCTCTGTTTATTCTTTTTCCTTTTGCCCTACCCAGGTACGTGGGGACTTTCTTGCCTTTTGGGAGGTCTGAGGTCTTCTGCCAGTGTTCAGCAGGTGTTCTGTAGGAGTTGTTCCATGTGTAGATGTATTTCTGGTGTATCTGTGGGGAGGAAAAACTACAAATAGAACTACCATATGACCCAGCAATCCCGCTACTGGGCATATAACCTGAGAAAACCATAATTCAAAAAGAGTCATGTACCAAAATGTTCATTGCAGCTCTATTTACAATAGCCCAGAGATGGAAACAACCTAAGTGTCCATCATTGGATGAATGGATAAAGAAGATGTGGCACATATATACAATGGAATATTACTCAGCCATAAAAAGAAACGAAATTGAGCTATTTGTAATGAGGTGGTTGGACCTAGAGTCTGTCATACAGAGTGAAGTAAGTCAGAAAGAGAAAGACAAATACCGTATGCTAACACATATATATGGAATTTAAGAAAAAAAAATGTCATGAAGAGCCTAGGGGTAAGACAGGAATAAAGACACAGACCTACTAGAGAATGGACTTAAGGATATGGGGAGGGGGAAGGGTAAGCTGTGACAAAGCGAGAGAGTGTCATGGACATATATACACTACCAAATGTAAAATAGATAGCTAGTGGGAAGCAGCCGCGTAGCACAGGGAGATCAGCTCGGTGCTTTGTGACCACCTAGAGGGGTGGGATAGGGAGGGTGGGAGGGAGGGAGACGCAAGAGGGAAGAGATATGGGAACATATGTATATGTATAACTGATTCACTTTGTTATAAAGCAGAAAATAACACACCATTGTAAAGCAATTATACTCCAATAAAGATGTAAAAAAAAATCACTATGTTGTATACCTGAAACAAATATTATAAATCAACTATATTTTAATAAAAAATCTGAAGTCAATTATAATAGTCATGAACAGGTTCATCAGATTTTTTTGTGCAAGGCTAAATTTTGTTCCAGTAAACAGGCTTGAAAAAGCCCTAGGAGTTGCTTGATGAAGTCACCTAGTGATTGCCCAAACACGATTATATAATAAGTTAGGGCTCTGGTCCACTGGTTGTAATTCTAGAGACCTTTCAGGATTTTCCCAATTAGCAGTTTTCATCAACGCTGGGCCTGGCCTTCACTGACAAGCATATGAACTAGCTGGTATATAAGTCAGAAAAACCAGGTTGATAAGTTTGGATGGCTATATTAAATTCCTCAGCAAATCTGTGAGGATTTCAGCTACTTTGGGAAAATTTTTAACTATGGCTTGTAATTCAGGGAAATACAAGAGTCCAGGAATCCTCAAAAGGCTTAATTTTAAAGGGGCAGGTCCTGACAAGTCCAGAAGGAAAGAGAGTGGGGTGAGTTTCAGAGAAAAGGAGAAGATCAGTGAGAGAATTAGCATGGGGGACTTGAGGGTATAGAGGAGATGAAGATGGCATAGAGGGGAAAGAGGAAGATGGTGCCAGATTCAGAGCCTGAGGCTTCAGGAACCATTTTATTTTTCTTTAATTGTTTGCTTGCCTCCTTTAATCTTAATCTTACATTGTAGAGAGGCAGTTTTGGACTTCTGATAACATTTGGAAGCTTCAAAATAACAATCAAAATAGAAATTTTTAAGCTCTTGTAGTCCAACTCATTTTTAAGGAAATTAAGTTTGGGGATTTCAAAAGTTTCCCTAATGGCCATTGATATTCTAAATTGCCATTGGTCTGGTCAGTCCATTTAGTTAGAAGTGCACATGAAGAAGGACTATAGTTTTTTAAACATAAAACTGGCTGAAGTCCCTGTAAGGAGGCCCTCAAAATATTTATATAACTGGAATCCTATTTCTCGGAGGTTTTTCTCTAGAGTAAAAAAACAATTTTCAAACAGTTTAAATAGCTTACAGCTCAAACAACTCAATTCAAACAGCTTGCAAGCTAATCTCAGCCAATTCTAAGGAAACAGATTGGTCCCAGAAGATCCAGGCCAAAGACTTTCCAGCCAGTTTCCACAGAATAACCCTTTCTAGAGGTATAAGCCAAAGGCTGAAAAACTGGCAGTTTCAGTGAAGTAGTCCCTGTTCTGGAAGGAATGGGCTGAAGGTGTTTTAAGCCAGCTTAGGTTGAAATAGTCTGATCTTAAAATCAGATCGAAGTGCCAAATGAGTACCCACATACAGAAACAGGCCTTTACCAGAAAGACAAAACCTTAAAATAGTTCTTGAATAAAAGCTAGAGAACTTCAAATGCAGAGAGGGCATGATCTTGCATCCATGAGGAAGATGTACCTTCAAACTCCAAGGTCACTAAGAAGGCAGTGAGCGACAATGGGCTCAATTGTGGTTACTGCAACTGTTTGCTCACTAGCCCTGAAGCCTTCAGGGTCTCCTCTGGTCCCCATACAGGCACTGAAATATTGGCCTGAAATAAATATATTGCCAGATATTTCTCCAGCAAAAATGGGTTTACTGGGGATCAGCAGAGAATTGCAATTCAGAGTCTGCAACCATGATGAGCCACATACAAGTCTCCACATGGCAAGGGAAGGAGAACTCTTTAATAGTTAGGAAAAGGAATTTGGGGGTGCTATAGTAAACAGAGTCCACAGCTATTCATTGTCTGAGCTACTGCCAGGAGAATGAGGAGTCTTACTGTTGGGCTCTACTATCATTGCAGAGTGGGAGAGATTCCCCTTCTGTTCTCATTTCTGTTTATTGATTTTTTTTACAGTTTTATTCGGAGACTAATACCATTTCTATTCTAATGGGAATGCTTTTAAACAACAGAATTGTGAAGGTTGATTTTGTTTACTGCTCTTTGAAATAGAGATAGCTTACCTCCATTCCCTTTAGAATGTCCTTTACTGATATTTACATGTGACCTTGTTCTTGACAGTGATCAGTAGCCAGGCTTCTCATGGGCGTGAGGGATTTCCTTTTCTATTTCTTCATATTGTCTAGCTAAAACCTTTTTTACAATTGAAAATGGTATAAGAACCCGGTTTAGTACAGAGGCTGTTAACCAGTGGTCAGATGATTTCTAGTGAATTCATAAATGGGCTTTAAGGAATGTCTTGAAAATGTATGCATTGAATATACATTTTGGGGGAAGAGTATCAAGCTTTGACATTCTCACAGAGAGCCTTGCTAAAGAGTAATACAAAATGATTCTAACTATTCATGGTATAGATGGATAAAGTGAGGCACCAGTGGTTATGGGACTGATCATAATCACCTATCTAATTAAAAGTCCCGTGTTAGGACCGAAATGAAGGACATCTGGCTTCCAGTCCAGGGTTCTTGTCACATGAGGAAAATGTGTGAGGCAAGGAGGGAGGGGATGGCGTTCTCAGACATATTCCTCCCCCAACTTACCGTGAGTCTCTATATAGGGTAGCCTTTCCAGAAATGTGATTGATTTTCACATGTGGCTTGAGAAACCTGCCTTGTTTTTTCCATATGTCCAACACTGATATGTAACAGAGTTGGGCCCATTATTGTAGTGAATACATTAACAGATGATGTCATAGCTTTAAACATTTAAATTTAAACCTACGAAATTTAAAATTTAACTTAAAAATTAACTATCATTTAAGTTGCCATCTGTAGATAAGTTAAAACCTGTGCCAGTCTAATTAGCAATCAGGAATATGGTAATTGCTTTTGGCATATGAATGTGGAGAACTTCTCTGGAGTAAAATAATGCCAAGTTGTGCATTTCTGAGTCTTTTTTCTTTAAAATTGACAGTGTAGTGTTCTTTGGCATTTTTTTTTTTTTGCGGTACGCGGGCCTCTCACTGTTGTGGCCTCTCCCGTTGCAGAGCACAGGCTCAGCGGCCATGGCTCACGGGCCCAGCCGCTCTGCGGCATGTGGGATCTTCCCGGACTGGGGCACGAACCCGTGTCCCCTGCATCGGCAGGCGGACTTTCAACCACTGGGCCACCAAGGAAGCCCTTCCTTGGCATTTTGTTTGAATTCTCTTTCAATTTTTTGTTTTCATTTTTAAAAAGAATATTATCTATTTTTTACAATATCATCATCATCAGCATCTACCTATCTCCTTAAGTCTAGAGCTGAATTTCTCAAGTGGGCACTATTAACGTTTTGAAACAGATAGATCTTTGCTAGGGGGGACTGCCCTATATACTTCATAGGATGTTTAGCGGCATCTCTTGCCAATACACACTAGATGGTAGAACCCTTTCCTCCCATAGTCATGATGCCAAAAATATCCTTAGACATTGTTCCTGGATGATAACACAAGTATAGAGCATTTATTCTATAGACTGAAATTTCTTGAACATAATAGAACACATGATTAATGCTTCTGGGAAAATGGCTTTCTAAAATTAACAGAAAAAAATGTTAGGCCTCATGCTTAGATCATCTACAGACCCACTGCAGATACCAAGTTGTTTCAAGAAATCACACTTTATTTTTGTTTGATATAGATATGTGTCATGTTTCCTATTTGAAGGGCCAATAATTATAGTTTATTGATTTATTAACTTGTTTTACTGTAAGTATTCAACTTTTGTCATGGTTCATATTTTTCCTGCCATGTATTTTCATAACAAAAATCCCTTTCACATAGTAAAAATACATTTTTAAATATTAGAAGAATATTTAAAGTACAGAAGTACTGCACAATTGCACAGGGTGAGTCTTCACTGAAATAGGGGCTATTTGTTGTTGGGTTGATGCCCTCAGCTATTAGAATTGCCACCCCATGGGTAACACTCAGATAATTACCTGGGTGAGGCCCCTGGCCTTTGCAAAGATTCTTTTCTGTATGCCAGGTTGCTAGGAAACAAGAAGGGATGGATCCCCAGGAGGAATAAATACGTATTTTGTTATACTGATAGGCAATCTTGGAAAAGACCCTCCACTTCTACCACCCATTCCCGTTCAAATGTATATTTCTATTTAGCCTTCAGACACTTGACTTTCAAGTGCATTTTCAGGAACATGTTTTGTGAGAAAGTAGAGGATTGCTTTTATTTTCTTTATATTAATTATATAAATTACTCAGCAGATGTAAATCGTTTTTTTTTTTTTTTTTTTTTCCTTTTCCCCAGTATCCCTTTTTGTGCTGGCCAGGCCAGGGTGATGTCTCAGATTTTCTTCTGGACTCAGTCTTGATATTATGATCCTTAATCTGATAGTGTTTTCCCAAGTAGAAGTTCTCAGCTGTCTGGCTATGAATCCCCACCCAGCACCCCGTATTTGGAAAGCAGTTTCATCTTTCTTCATGTCACCTTGTTTGAGGAGCAATGAAATACAATTATTCTTTACAATGATTCGTGAAGTAGCAAATGGTGTTGACATCTGTTCAGCAAAATTCTGAAGACAGTCTATTTTTATTTTTCTCCCTGTGGAACTAATGTCATCATAGATTTTGTCCTTTGGCCTTGCTTTGGTCCCTTGTTATAGCCTTGTGATAGTCTAAGCAAGATTGATTTTAAAAATGAAAGGAGAAGAACAGGGAATAAGAAAGAAATGCCTTTTCATTATACAGTGGGAGGGGCAATGTTTGGTCCTAAGCATTTAATTGAGTGGTCAGGATAATTAAGTAACATAAATAAACTTTGTGGAAATTTATTATTTAACTATATTTATTGAACCCCTATAATGTGCCAGGTGATTTTCTAAGTATGGAGGAGAGGGACGTGAATAATACAATTTCTGTATTCTCATGGGAGCAGGTAGACAATAAAGAACTAAATCAATGTACAAGCAAGGTAATTACTGATAGTAAAAATTGCTATGAAGCGAGTAAGGGAGACCACCATGATAAAGAGGGAAGCAAATGCTACTTCTTCAGGGGGATCAGGAAACAATATTTAAATTGAATTCTGAATTGAAAGAAGTCAACTCTCCAAATGCTGGGAGCAGATGAAGGGGACCAGAATATAACACGCTAAAATATGCCACTTTGGCATAAGGATTATTTTAAAGCTAAAGACAATTGAGAATCAGTATACAAGAGAGAACTCTCTGCCCTTCCCCTTTCTGCTTAAAAGCAGGATGTAAATTTCCTTTGGTAAGGGTGATAGAAATTTTCATTTGTAAGCAGAAGAGGAGAAAGACTCTTAATCATTGGAGAGGACTCGGACTTACCAATGGACTCAGCACCAATAGTGTCTGCATAACAAACTTTATTAAACAACCCTAACCTACCATACATTCCCTGGTCACCTTTTTATAATTTCCCTCCTCTAGAAGGCCAGACTCTCCCTTTCCTTTGCCTAGTCAGTTCTTCACAATTTATTGCCCTTTGTTAAAATAATGTATAAGCTCCTGATTCTAACTACTTCTTAAAGTTTTCACTTCTGGGTATCCTATGTGCATGTAAATTTAAAACCATAAATTTGTGCGCTTTTTCTTCTGTTAATCTGTTGTTTGTTAGTTTAATTCACAGTTCACAGATACAGAACTTAAGAGGGTAGAGGAACAGTTTCTCCCTCCCCTACAGCCGGGGTATATCTCCAAGAAGAGAGAAATAGTGAGTGAAAAATTTCTGAATCAAGAGCTACCTTGATATGTTTAAAAAGAAAAAAGTGCAGTAAAGGGGGGAAGGGTTTGAAATGTAGGAAGGGGCCAGATTATGGCTTTCTAATCTATGGAAAGACACTTGGGTATGTATGCATGTATATATGTATTAAACTAAATGTGAGAAGAAACTATTGGAAGCTAAGTAGGAGAATAACTTAGCTAACTATTGGAAGCTAAGTAGGAGGAAAAAAATTATTTTTTAAAACATTGCACTGCCTATTCTGAGAAGAATGGTGGTTAAAGAATGGAAGGAGGTGAAGGAATCTGGGAAAATGACAACAGTGTCAGAAGAGGTTTTTTAGTCTCTTTAAATTGTCTCATAATAACAGAACAACTAGATATCAAAACAAAACAGAAAAATATAGACAATATTCAAAACAAAATCACATTGCAAGTTACTCCCAAGAATCTCTAAATATGAGTGGAGTAAAGACAACCCGCTAGAGGCATGTGTTTATGGGAGGGAGTGGGGGAAAGTAGTGAGGTAGGTCAATTTTAGAAGAGTAGCTTTGAAAGAAGGGGTTTGCCCTGTCCACACTTGGATGAGTGAAAGGGTCTGCATTAGGAAGGACTGAAGAGTCTAGAACAGTCTAGTCCCTCCAGTTGACTTGCTGGGTTTCTTCCTAGAACAGGGCCCTACAATGAGGAGACACTGCTCTAGGAGTGGAATCAAAAATCAAGCAGAATAGGGACAACAGAGCTGAAGGCAGGAGATGCTTTAAACTGAAGTGAGGGAGAGCAAGAGAGCCAGGACATCTCCGAAAACAGTCACCATATTTTTCAACACTATACACCTAAAACAGAAGAGGGAAGTCTGTGAAACTTGAGAAGCTTTTCTGATTCTTCCCCTCTTTTGAAAAGTTTGGAAAAACTAATTTCAAATAAAAAACATTTATAGTGATAAAGCCTCATTGTTGCTTAAAGGGTAAGTAAATATGGAGAACATGTAGGTGGTGATGATGCAGCAGATGACATAAGTGAGTTAAAAAAAATATAGTGGTTAAAGTAGTCTACAGACCAAATGCTTCTTTAGATAAATTCTATTTGATACATTAAGAAGAGTTATTGATTTATTGATTTATTCACTTTAGCTCCTAGTAAGCTGCGATTAGGAGAAGCTGCATTACTTAGGTTGGTGCCTTTGTAACCACTGCATATCCTTGCACGTGGTTTTATTTTTATAAATTCTGTTTTTTAAAAGAAGTCTGGAGGCTTACACCGCATTTGCATTCACCTTTCATTCAATTTCAGCAATTTCTGAGCTAACAAAGTATGCATCACAGGAACCCTTGTCAGTGTAAGCTAAGGAAAGCAATGTTTGACTGTTTCAATGTTCATTGTCTTAGACTTGAATTTCTGTCAAAGCTGAAATGTTAAAGTTTAGATATTGATCCTTAAAATAAATGATCATCATTTGAATTTCTTTTCAGATGATTTTGTCCCTTTTGACCTAACATAAACTGGCCAGTTGTGGTTTTCTTTTACATGAAGATTAACTTTTTTATACAAACTTACTGTTACAAAGCCTGTACCATGAGTTTTCCTTCAAAATGTTCTACCACACAGCAAGCACTTTCTAAGCTATTGGGGAAAAATGGAATGGGCAAAGTTATGAGAGAAAATAACTAGGAAAACATAGAAAGAAATGCTAGACGCTCTCTTACTTAATAATACACTTATCTGTGAGTCTTTTATTTATGTAGACAAACAGCTGCTGCCATTTCTGCACCTCACACGGATGTCCCTAGGTGTCTTTCATTGGAGCCCTCACCATGGCTATCAAGGGACAAAGGGAGCAACTGGAATGGTGGCGTCTGCCCAAGGAAGCCAGTGGCTCTGAGGTCTGGGTACCAATGCCTAAGAGGTTGCTCCGTCTGCTGGGAGGCATAGCCATCATTTCCATCCTAACGGCCAACCTTCCACAAACTCTAATAGCACCTGTTAGGGGATTCTGACTCACCAACCTTTCTCATCCCATAGGGAATGGTCCCTGCTGCTTTTCCTCCCACTACTATCATCTTTCTCCATCTCATGCTCTATCCTGGCATCTTTTCCAAAGATCCACTGCAAACAGAAACCACTGAATTTTAAATATTCTGTCCATTTGTCATGTCATGGAGAACACCATGTATCCTGCCTTTTGATTCAGAAAATGTGTTCATTCCAACTCTGAAATCCAGTCAATCTGGATGAAATGGAAAGTCTGTTCATATTATATTGTGTTGATCTTTCCTTGTTAGTGCAGGGTAGGTAAGGTACATGAGAATTAGTCCTGACACCCTTTGTTAGAACTTGGGTTGTATTTTTCCACAGAGATTATGTTTTTAGTTATATAGTTATAGGGATTCCCTGGTAAACTAATTTCCTCTATGCTATTATTTCTAGGGGTAAATAGTTTTCAAATTTCAAGCAATAACTTATCAAAGACCATTTGGAAGACAGTCCAATCATTGGCTGTAGACTGACTAAAAGAACCCTAAAATACTTCCTATGTCTCTTCTTTGTGTTGATAATATATTCACCTATGTCATGTATGTACTCTAAATGTATACAGGGTGGAAGTCCAAAGAGCATATTATTTAGTTAAATATTACCAAAGACTAATTTTGTAACCATGCCAGAGATATATAGGCAAATAAACTTTTATTCTCTCTTCAGAAAGCTCATTTTGTGGGGGAGAAACTCACATCAATAGACAATAATAAAATATTGAATAAAAGTACTTCAACCAAGATAATAGTTTGCTATGGGAACATACTGAAAGAGATTAATTCTGCATCCTGGGGTTGAGGAAAGCTTCATAGAGGACTAGTCATTTAAGCCAAGTGTCCAAGTATAAATGTGAGTCCACTGGAAGGAAGAAGGGGGACAGGGTATATGGTGCATTAGCAAAGACAGCAGATGGGTCTTCTGTTTGAAATGTGATACAGCTTTTACTGTTCATCTCCCATATTTTAGTTCTTTACTACAGTCCCAAAACTGCTGTGCTTTTCTCTTTACTCCTTTGTTCAATTTTCCCATTTCAAATAGCCAAAGATAGCAATACACTGCTTGATGTCCCTGATTTAACATTTTCTGGAGATAGCTTGAGTGTAAAAGGCAATGGAGTCCTATCTGCTTCTCCCCACTGTTCCCTACCAAAGCTTTCCAGGAATATATCCAGATAGAGGCAAGAAAAGCTATCCTCAGTAAGTTTCTTTCAACCCTATGTTCCATCCATTCTGAATTATTCTCAGGCATCAACAGGCACCATGTTTTCTTTCTCCCAAGATTTTGCACACTCTGTGCCTCCTGCCTTGAGCATCTTCCATCACCATTTAGCTTAGTTTATTTCTGCTTATTATTCAAATTGTAATTTTGGAGTTCTTTTCTTTGGGTAGCCTTCCCTGAGTTTCCAAACCTAGCAGACCCTTGCATATTAGGTGTTTCTGCTTTGTGCATCTCTTAAAGCTCATATTTCTCCTATAAAGTAACTCTGCATTATAATTTCTTGTTTAATTCTCTACTCACCACCTGATGAAAATTCCTTCAGAGTAAAGACTGTCCTCTTTATTATTAAATTCCTTGCATCTACCTTAATACCCATTTAAAATAACTCTTAATATTTCTGAAATAAATTAATGGAATTGTGTAAAATAATACTACCAATAATATCTCTGATTTATTCATTTGTTATTTCCAGATACTTTAAATATATTATCTCATTTTAATTTAATTTCAATTTAATAATTTGTGAGAGCTATTATTATCCACATTTTTAGACAAAGAAACAAACTTGGAGAGGGAAATTGCCAGAGATTTCACTGTTTTAAAATGGGGCCATTTTGGAGGTTCTAGAAAGGATTTATTTTCTCCTAATATGCTTCTGTTTATAAATCATTTAGCCTAATAACATTGCATTGCTATACTCTGTGAGAACTCTATTAAATCCATCTTTTTTTCTAGAAATAGAAAAGCACATTTGCCAACAGTCAATAAACAGGTATCTCAAGTGGTTCTAACTTGAAAGGTAGACATCAGAAGCTTTGAGAAACACTTAACCTTGACATTCTTCCATTCTAATTGACAAGCCTGCTGTTGGTTACTTGCTGAGATAAGAGAGATTTTCAGTGTATAATATGCAGGTCACTGGTTTTAAGTTGGGCCCATTATAATTTATTGGAGTCCTGACAGTTCTAGGTGATATAAAGAAGAAAGATTGGTTTTATTAGGTGATTTCCCCATCTTCGGTAGTGCTACTTTAATAGATAATAATGGTTAACAACTTGATGACATTTCCCTCATTTTATTTTAGCATTTGGAAGGTGATGAATTCTAGGACTCACTAATGTTAGAATGAGCTCATCACCCAGAATAGTGAGCCTGGGAGTTGCAAAAAGTCCATTATCCCTAAACTTTAGCCTCATGGTTTTAGCTCTGTGCCTCTCCAAGTACAACCTGACATTTGTGTCCTATTGGCTGAGAGCCCTTAGAAGCTATTAAGAGTACACTTGGATACCAATCCAAATATTCAAACTTAATTTATTTCAACAGAAACAGAAGGCCTAAGTGGTTTGCCAAGTTTGGAGAGAAAGCTTTTGATACCAGTTCATATTTAGAGTCAGCCTTATATGTAAGCAGCTTGGTGACCTCCTTTTCTGGTTAAATTTCAGGGACATAGGCAAGTTACCCTCTCCCCCAGCAGCTCCTCTACTTTATTTCCAAATCCCAGAACTGAAACTTTTCATGTCGTGATTAGAGATAAGATTGCAAATAGCCATAGAAATACTCACACCTTGGTGTATATTTGTGATTTGACATATGTAATTGTAATAGATTTTTCCTTTTGGTCTTTGTTAGGCTAAGAGCGAAGGAACATCAGAGTGCTGGCTAGATGAAAGCAGAGAGGGGAGAGCTGGTGCCCTGAAGACAAGATGGCCATTTTATACTTTTTCAAAGAACTGCCCCTGTCTACTCCCATTCATCTCTCACTGTTCTTCTTTCCTTCCTTCTTTGATCTTGGAACCACCTCTCCTCAAACTCTGCAGCTTTTATAATAGGGCTTGTTCTTCATTCAAAAGGGCTGATAAGGTAGCCAGAATTCTAAGAATGACCCCCAGTGACCCTTCCTTTTGAGTATAGATGAAACCTGTGAATATGATGACATATTATTTTGTGGTTATCTCGTGATTATATTATCACATATAGTAAAAGTCTGAGCCTAAACTAATCATGTGAATGCTTTGAAAGCAAAGTTTCTCCAGCTTGTGGCAGACAGAAGATGAAATTAGAGACTCAGAGTTCAAGGGGGATATGATGTTGTGGGCTTTGAAGTTGGAGAAGGCATATGATAAGGAATGCTGGTGGTCTTTTGGAGCAGAGCGAGGGTCAAGGCAGACTGCCAGAAAAGAAATGGGATCCTCATTCCTATAACTGCAAGCAACTAGATTCTTCCAACAGCTGAATAAACCTGTAAGAGGATTCTTCCCAAATCCTTCAGGTAAGAGCCCAGTCCAGTCAACACCTTGATTTCAGCCTTGTGAGACCCTAATCACAAGGGAGAACCCATTTGAACCGATCTGGACTCCTGACTCACAGAACTGTGAGGTAACAAATGGGTATTCTTTTAAGCTGCAAGATTTGTGGTAATTGGTTATACAACAATAGAAAACTAATAGAAATGGCAATTTCTCTCTTCCTCTCCCATGGAAATGTTTGCCAATTTGTACTGCAATTCACAAATACAAGTTCTCAGCTGTTAAAAGACATTATATTGTCTATGATTTTGTTGTTAATGAAGTTTTACTGTGTTCTGCTCAGTTTTGATTACAGATAATTTTTCTGTACTTAAAAAATTGTGTTTTTTTCCAAAGAGCACTTCCATATATACCATAGAGATGGTAAGCATTGAAGAGTGTACTGATATTGAAATTATTATGTATGTATCATTATAACCATCATTGTCACTTTTTAGTACGAGGTTTTTTTCAACTACGAAGTAGTTATGGGATCTTAGAGTTAAGGGACTTTAAAGACATAGGATCCAATGATGCTCAGCCTGGGTGAAAAAGAGAACTACCCCCACAATGGCACATCAGTATCTTTGTGAAGAATTAGGTGGGAGGGGACTTTTAAACCTCAATTAATTTTTGTCATTTATATCCTCTTTTGGTAAACACCAAGTAATCAAACTTCTTTATTTTTAAGGGATGAAAACAAATCCAGGAAGGTAAAAGAACCTGTACAAAACTGTACCATAGTTATAGGAACGGAATCAATTTTAAAGGTCAGAGTTTCTTCTACATTATGCTTTCTTGTCTCTGGTCTTTTTCAGGCCTCCCAGATTATAAACTCAGTGTATCACAGTCTCAGTTCTTCCAGGGCAAAGAGGATTCCCTGGGATTGAATACTTTCAATTGTATTGTAAGAATTGCTTATAAAAGCCATCAGTGTCAGCATCACTCCTTATCTCTGCAAAGTCAATAAGTTCTGGAGTATTTAGAAAAGATCCTGCCTATGACTTTGGAAGCAGAGAAATCACGCCCCCCCCCCCCCATTCCCCTTTCCAAGAGTCACCAAAGACTTCTAACATTATAATGCACATTTGTCTTTGAATGAAAAACACATAAATCAATAATGTTATATTTCTAATAGTAGAAAAAAATGTGTCCATGGAAAAAATGTAAGACCAGGGTTAATGAAATCACTGATTGATGATCTAAGTATAATCAGGTGTTTGCTTGCATCTTCCCAGCCGAGGAATTAAAAGTCAAGAATGTGTGTTACAGTACTTGAACTTCAGTGTACATCAGTATCACTTGGAGGGCATGTTAAACTACAGCTTATTGGACTACACACCTAGAGTTCCTGATTCAGTAGGCTTGGGGCAAGACAAAGAATCTTTGGTATTGGAACTGCTCAGCTAGCTCATAAGGACTAGCATGACTCCAGTGGGATTTAGAGCCTTTCAGGGCATGACGAGAAGTAAGGATGTAAATACAAATATCCCTAGGAAAAAGGCAGTGGCTTATTTATTTTCCAAAAATTTACTGGGGATTTTATGTGGCTCAGCTCTCTTTCTGGCATCATGAATAATGTTAATAAGTTATTTCCCAATCAGAAAAAGAGGAACAGAAACAACAAAATATAATGTGGTAACTCTAAAGATAGAAGTCAGCATATTGTAGTTTAGAAGGACAAAGTTGGGGCTACCCAAAATATCAGGAAAAGAATGGCTCATGAGTTGATTATTAACTTGCAAAAAATGAGCTGATACTTCAAGAAATATGTGTTTAGATGGCATGCTGAGCACAAATCATGTCTTATTTGACATTCATACACACGTGTGTGTGTGTGCACACGCACACAACCTTAGAGTAAAATGTTATTAACCTTTGATTGTTCTAGATTTTATCCCTGCTTACCTAGTCAGGGACATGGCTCAAAGGTCCCTTCAGTCTTTGTTCTATTATCAGATTTTCTCCTTCTATTAGATTATTTCCATCAACAGAGGTACATGTTATTAATCCTCCCATTTGAGAAAAGAGGTTTCCTACATTTGGCTCTTATGAATGGAGCAACTCTGAGCATTCTTGGGGAAGTCTTTGTATGGACATCTGTTTATATTTCCATTGGGTTAAGTATGTAGGAATGGTTTTGCTGGATTGTTGGGTAGCTATATATTTAACTTTATATGAAGTTGACAAACAGGTTTGCAAAGTTGATGTACCATTTAGGGTTATCATTTCTTATCTCAAAGACTGCTCTATCTGATATTAATATAGCCACACCAACTTTCTTTTTAATCTCTGTGTTCTTACATTTAAATTTTCCCTCTTATAAACATTTTATTTTTATCTTTTTTAATTTTTATCTAGTTTGATAATCTGAATTTTAATTGGAGTACTCTATTTATATTTAATGTAATTACTAATTTGGTTAGCTTTTTAAGCCTACTACTTGCTATTTGTTTGTGTGTGCCATCCGTTTGTTCCTTTGTTTCTCCTTTTCTATATATACTTGTGTGAATTTAGTATTTTTTTAGTATTCCATTTTGTTCCTTTGCTGTTCTTTAGCTATGTCTTTGTTTTAATTTTCATTTTTGTGATTGCTCTAGGGAACAGATTATACATCTTTAACTCATCATGGTTTAATACAATAAGACTTTACAAATGAGAAAAGAGCCTTACAACAGTATAATTCCATTTAACCCCAGTTTTGTCCCTTTCTCTGTTGTTGTTCTTACATTTTATTTTTACCTATATAAATATATTTTTACCTATTATAATTTCTTCACTTCTAAATGTTGGAGGGGCCTAGGCGTGATTCCTGGGATCTTCTCACTTTTTAATCTATACTCATTTTCTTAGTGGTCTGATGCAGGCTCATGGCTTTAAATATGCTGATGACCCCCAAGTTATATATGTAGCCCTAACCTCTCCCATGAATTTCAGACTTGTGTATTAGACCTCATACTTGACATATTAATTTTGATTTCTAATAGGAATCCTAATATTTCCTCCTAAAAGTATTGTTCTTACAATATTCCTCTTTTCATTTCATTGTAACTTCATTCAATAAATCTGGTCTGTTTGATTTTCCACGTATAACCAGACTGATTGCTTTTCATCACTTCCAGTAGTACTCCCCTGACTCAAGTCACTTTAAGTTAAAAATACAGTAGTCATTTGTCTACGTTGTAATCACTTTGATTATAAGAAAATCAGACATTCCAAAATGTCCTCATCCTTACCTTGGCTGTCATACACTTTTTAAGAACTTTCCTTGGACAATGAATCTTGTGCTATAATCATCTTATAGAACCCCTGGTGCCTCAGGGCTACAACACATGAGTCTTCCCAACTCTGGTCACTCCGGCTGCCAAACTTGAATCTCAGGTGGTGGGCTGAGATAGATACATAATAGCGGTTGTATAGGGTTTGTCCTGGCCTCTTGTAAAGTAATACCCATATCCATGCTTTGAACTCTCTAGGATCCTCTCATTGTTGCCCCAGTATTGTTCCAGGTGTAGGACACATTTTGTTGACAGGGATGAGAATTAGAGTTTCCATCAGTGCTGCTTAGCTCTGGTCTACCATTAACCTGGCATAGTATGTAGAGTCCCTGAGTCTCCCCAAACTTGAGCTACACTTTTTTTTTTCTTCAATTTTTGTTCTAGAGGCTGAAAGGAATAGGGAAAGCCCGACTCTCTTCCCAAATCTCCATTCACCTTCTAACTACCTTCAACTACTCCAGACTCTCCAGAATCTCCAGACTTTCCTTACTACTTCTGAGCTCTTCAACTAAAGTTTTCCATTTAAGCCTGTCCAGCTAAAGCTCAACTATCCAGATACATAGAGAAAATTCAATATCTGAGTATTTTTTTAACCTGGCCTTTTAGCATCATCCAGATACTCAACTATTCCCAAGCCCCGTCCCCATCCCATCCCACCCTGATTCTATTCCCTGGATATCTAAAAATTAATATAGACAACACTGATTCGATACCAGGTATTCTACTAGACACTTAAAAAGAAAAAAGCTAAAATTTTGCTATTCTTTTTAATGAGATAGTCTCGTTTTTCCAATTAACATTAAAATATTTCTTTAGAGCTTACAAAGAATATTCACATACATAATCTTACTTTTTTCCAAGAAGTGATAGGTGAGGTAGATAAGGCAACAATGGTCCAATTACCTCTGCTATTTACAGATAAGGAATCTGAATCTCAAGGTGGTGAAGGAGATCTGCCAATGTCACTCAGCTAAAAAGCACAGAGCTGAGACATAAACTATATTTTTCAAACCTGGGAAGAATGTATCTTATGTGGCTCTGTCTCAGCCTTGGAATGTGTGGAAAGGAAATACTCAATAAAAGGTCTCCGTTAAACTGCATGTGTTGTATAATAGGGTTAAATTAGATTTTTTGCCGAGGAGAGACAACAGCATCCACAGGAGTTGAATTCAGGGGCTTGGATGACAACACAGCATCCGTTGCTCCCTTTATCATCAGTTGGCTGCCTTGGCTGCCCGTGCCTGTGGCTTGGATGGGATCTTTATGGCAATGTTCACTCCATCCCACATACGTAACATTTTGTGCGAGTCAGTTACTTGTGATTTAGGATTCAGCACTGCACACTGTAGGTTACACACCTAAACTCCCTGCGACCATTTGGAGAAAATGTCAGCATGAGGAAGGGCCTTCAATTCCCAGTAGTTTCACCCCTAGACATAATGACAATAGACTGGAGCCTTATCAGGGGCTATTTCCCATTGTTACCTACCAGGGGAACCATTTATTTTCGAGGCAGGAGACATGAATCCTCTGACAATATTCTATTATGATGTTATCTCGAATGAGATAATTTGATTTGATAAATGTAAATGCAGAAGATTGGCAGTTACTACATTTTCACCCTTTTAAAAGGATTTGAACTTTTTTTTTTTTTTTTTTTTTTACCCGGTATGCGGGCCTATCACTGTTGTGGCCTCTCCCGTTGCGGAGCACAGGCTCCGGACACGCAGGCTCAGCGGCCATGGCTCATGGGCCTAGCCGCTCCGCGGCATGTGGGATCTTCTCGGACCGGGGCACAAACCCGCGTCCCCTGCATTGGCAGGCGGACTCTCAACCACTGCGCCACCAGGGAAGCCCAAGGATTTGAACTTTTAAATGGAATTCAGTCAGATTCCCAACCCCTTTAGCAGGAGCAAGTAACCTTGAAACTTTCTTGTTATCCTGAATCCCAGGAACTAGTCTTTATCCCTCATTTAAAGAAGTCTTCTAAAACCTCATGTACGTCTATATAACACCCCACCCCACCATCAAGTCAATGAATAGATAAAGTAGAATGAGGAAAACTACATATGTGATATAATTTAGAGTAAAAAATAAAGTAACCATGTGATCAGTTGTAGGTTTCACTGTAACTTTACTAGGTAGTACTAATATTATGAAGAAAGAAAGAAACTTTTACTATATATCAATATTTCCATATTTTGGGCTTTAGATACCATAGTGAAAAGGTCTTAGCTTGGAGATGGGATGGGTCTATGCTAATGAAATAGAAATATTCACTATTTCGTCACTGCATTTTTCACAGTGTTTGGCCAAAGTATGTGTTCAATGCATTTACTGAAATAATTTTTCCATATTTTCAATGACTAAAAAGTAAACTCATATTAATAATTACCAAATGATATCATCTGATAGTAAGAAGGGAACTTTTTTATTTTGTCCCCTCATTATGCAGATGAGAGAGCTGTGGCCCAGAAACATTACATGATTTGTCCAAAGTCACAAAGTTTAGAGACTGAGATGGGATTAGAATGGAAGTGTTCAGGCTGGCAGTCTATGTGGCCTTAAATCACTAAGGTAGAAAGTCAGCCCTTTATTAAATAATCAGTAACATGTTATTTACATGTCATTTCTATAGATTCTTACATTGGAACCTATTAGCTATGTCTGCTATCTTCCTTAGTTCTTAGAATTGAAAGTCATAAAAGATTGTTCTGTTATAACAAC
This sequence comes from Tursiops truncatus, assembly GCF_011762595.2. Taxonomy (NCBI): domain Eukaryota; kingdom Metazoa; phylum Chordata; class Mammalia; order Artiodactyla; family Delphinidae; genus Tursiops; species Tursiops truncatus. Next base: position 20,887,342 of record NC_047035.1, on the reverse strand, counting down.
AAGAAACAAAATCTCCATTTCTGGATTTATTACTAATCTTAAGCTGTTGTATAGCTTTTTTTTTTTTTTTTTTTTTTGCGGTACGCGGGCCTCTCACTGTTGTGGCCTCTCCCGTTGTGGAGCACAGGCTCCAGACGCGCAGGCCCAGCAGCCATGGCTCACGGGCCCAGCTGCTTTGCGGCATGTGGGATCTTCCCAGATCGGGGCATGAACCCATGTCCCCTGTATCGGCAGGCGGAGTCTCAACCACTGCGCCACCAGGGAAGCCCGTAGCTTTTGTTTTCTTAAGGTACATGATATCTGAGAGAACAAACAGTTTAATTCATGGTTCCCATTTTTCTCTTCCCACTCAATTCCTAAAATTGTTTTGTTTTATTATTTAAATTATGTTTTTAGAGGATTTCTCTATTTTTTTTACTAATAATAAATATCAATACAATTAAGTGCTATTTATTTCATTTCCTTAAAGAAAGACATCAAAGGAATAAATTCTAACTTGCTAGAAGTGAGAATAGAGTGTAGTTAGCCATTCTTTGGAGGGTGACCTGGGAGAAGTAAAAGGATGGGCATTATGAGTCAGAGTTAAAAGCATTAGTGAGGAAAAATGTCCCATTCCCCCCCTTCATACTAATGGCATAAATGTGTTTGTGATTGTGGTGATGGCCATTTCTCATGAGGCTAATAGCTGTGATGTGTCTTCAAAATGATTCACTACTGTTCCTACTCACATGCCAAATTACTCCTTCTAAGTGTGTCTTAGATACTTCAATTTCCTGAATGTGTAAATGTAGTCCATTCTATTTGGTGTAATATTAGGGAAAGGCAGTATTACTTGCCAGTAAACTATAATCTTGTAATGTTGTAGAAATAGCAACCTTCTTCATGTTTTTAAATAAAATGCTCATCCACCTCCCCTTCACAACACCCAGAGGAGTTTGAAAAAGTGACAAGTCATGAGAATCAGCTGTTAAAGGAAGACCTGCTTCTGGCTGATGTACTGAGCCAATTTATATTCCATCTCAAGAACAATATGGCTACAAATGCCAGTGCATAAATTAGCCCTGAATGTAGGCGGAAACACTCTTGCAAGCTGACAGAGTATCGCCCCAAAATATCTCTGATAGCTTATAAATAAAGAAGTCTGCTTTTCTGATCCAGTAGGCAATCAGGCACAACAGAAACAATGGGCACTTCAGAGTCTCTCAGTCCAAACTGGAGTTAAAACCCAGGTTTGCTATTTTTTGTGTGATCTGTCACAAGTCAGTTAACTTCTGTGAACTTCAGTTTTTCTCATCTGAAATCTTAGAAGTTGGATAAAATCAGTTACCTTACTGTACAATGTGAAAAATGGATAATGTTTGTAAATACTGGTTGTTATCCAATGCTAGTTTCTCTCCTACCCTGGTCATGTTGAGGGGTGTTTCTTGCAGAAACCAGATTCTGGTTTGGTAAGGATAGGTATAAGAGAAGTTTAAGGATTATTTCAAAAAACAATGCTCTTATAACTGCTGTTTTACCAAGTGTTTAGTTTATGCTATGCAATAAGCAAAATTCCTAACATATATTTATCTATCACAAAACCCTATCATATAGTATCTCTATTTTGTAATAAGGAATGCACAGGTCTGAGTGGTACAGTCTGATTCATTGTCAATTACTAAATAATTAAAAGACTTATTCTACAGATATTTATGGAGCCTACTATGCACCAGACAGTATGCTCCATGTTGAAACACTGGTGAAGAAACCAGGAAATGTCAGAGCTGTGACATTCCTCTAGAGAAGAGAGACTATAAAGAAGTGAACAAACTGTGATAAAGCCTACGGAAGAAACACAGCAGGCTGCTATGGAAGTGGGTAACGAGCGTAGTAACATGGAAGAGAAAATGGTAGATGCTGGAGTGGGGCCCAGGCACTCTAACCACTGTGCATTCCCCCAGGAAGGAGCAAATGGAGGAAAGAGGCAGGCAGCAACCCTATGACCAGCAGACACTCTTCTTCAGGGAATCCTACCACTAAGGAAAAGAGTTTCTAGGAGAATACTGAAATCCCTGAATTTAATGTAAGAATTGAAGGAGTCAGCTAGGGATAAATACAAAGGAATAAGCACCTTTGTTAGGTCAGAGGTCAGAATGGCCTAGGGCTGCCCCAAAGGCATCTGGTTGAAGAGGGAAAGAGGAGGAGGTTCCAGACCTGAATTGGGCCCTAACTGGCTGGGATTCATTGAAAGATACCCTAAATCTCTGGGCCCCCAGACTTTTAGGCAAAGGCAAAATGTCTTTTCTATATTATGTGAAAGATGATATGGTCATCACAGGGACATGCAGTCATACAGACCTAATTCACTGCTCCTTTGGTGCTACTAAATCCCAAACATTCAACTCACAATCATCAGTGCTCGTTTTCAAAGAGAGCATGGATTATGCCTATTTCCACGCAAAGCAATTTTCACACAATATATAGGAGTTTGCCAGTTGGCTCTACACATTCTAATCTTGGCACCTGCCCTCTGTTCTTGGACCTTGTCATTTATCTTTTGTCTGGACTGCTGATCTTAAGAAACAGTCATTTTCCTTTTTGCAGACATGCTGATCTGCCAGCAGATGCTGCCCTCCTGCACTAAACTGAACAGATCTGTTTGTCCTGCAGCCTGAGCTATCATCCTTTCCCAGCTAAGCCAGCTTTGGAAGATGACAGACACACTCACTGGCACTTGAGGTTTTAAAGAGCAAATGCTACCAGAAGAGTCTTTCAGATTCTCAGATACATTTCGGCTTAAATGGCATTCTCTTGCTGGGAAATATTTAGAGTGAATCTCCTTAGTTTATTAGAGGGTAACAGCTGGAGGAACACTGGATTCTCAGGCTTGACATGAAATATAAAGAATGCATGATCAGTCAGAAGAAAAACTCCACATGCACGTGGGTTCTGAACAACTTGACACTAATTTCAGGGAAGAGAGAGACCTGGTTCTCCCAGAGTTGAGCTGTGACTTTGGGCAAGTTACTTCATAGTAAGTAACTTCATCCTTAGTACGTCTTTTGAGAGTGAAACAAAATAATGCATGTAAAATTGTTAGCACAGTGACATGTCAATAGTAATTACTCAATAATTTTAGTTTGCCTACATTGTACATCAATACAAAAGGTACATCAATACATTTAGTTTGCCTTAATATTATAATGATTACTGTTGTTAAAGTGTCAAGTGACAAGAAAAATGATGGCTCAAGATCATTATGTGGTCTTTGGATTACCTGTATGGAAAGATTTTTGAGTATCTATCTGTTTAATTTTCTAGATAGAGCACCAGAAATGATCTGGGAAAAGGTCTGTTTACTGTACTGTCAGTTTTCATCCGACCCCTTAATCTCCCTTCCAAACTTAGTTTGTTTATAGCACTATTTACTGATTTTAGATTTGTCAATAAAGTACAGAAGTCAAAATCTGAATTCTGCCAATAAGCTTCTTGCTAATCCTGAATAAACTGAATGGTTGTGGTCTCATCTCACTCTGCCGCTCCTCAGGAGAGTGGAAAATTGACCTCTTGGTTTCTCAGTTTTATTTCAGAAATAACAATTCCTGCCTGCCTCCAAGATTTAGAGGGACATTGAAAATGACACTTTTTAAGACAAGATTAAAAATGACAATGGGGCTTCCCTGGTGGTGCAGTGGTTGAGAGCCCGCCTGCCGATGCAGGGTACATGGGTTCGTGCCCTGGTCTGGGAAGATCCCACATGCCGCGGAGCGGCTGGGCCCATGAGCCATGGCCGCTGGGCCTGCACGTCCGGAGCCTGTGCTCCGCAACGGGAGAGGCCACAACAGTGAGAGGCCCGCATACCGCAAAAAAAAAAAAAAAAAAAACAATGAATCTGAAGTTTTGCAGACAAATATAGTTTTAATTTAATAGCCTAAGAACGGGCTTAGTTTCTTTACCAAAAAATGACTTTACCTTTCTCAGGAATAAAAACAAAATGTCTACAAAGATGGTTAACTCATTAGTGTATAACTGGCACATAAAAGGCAACAAAAATATTGCTTTGTAAATGGATGCTTTTACTTGGTGATGAGTTCCCTGAAAAGTGCTATTCTGGCATCTATAAATTTTAGTGCTACAGTATGGGCTAAATGCACATGAGAATTGTGAGAGGGTATGATTTACGTAGAGAAGATGGCAGCCTGGGAAGCCCTACAAAGAAACCGAAATAAATGTGTGTCTGATATTTTATTTATATATTTATTTATATATATTTTATTTATATATTTATATATATATAGTAACTATATATAAATTTTAAATATATATTTTACATATATATAATGTAATTTTACCTTAGAAAAATTTAAAGGCTGACTCTCTGACAAATAGCAAATTCCTTTTCCAGAGCTAGCATTTTGAGATGATATCCATTTACATTTGAGGGTGTGTGAGCCTCAGGTTCTTCTATAATAGTTCAGTTGTGCATTGATTTGAAGAAAAAAGAGGCATATCGTGAAACACTAGTCTCTGAAACAGTGAGAACAACCCTCTTAACTTTGCCCAATGTTTGAGTCTCATCAAGTAATAAAAAATGTAATTTTGAATCAAAGGAAAAATACCAGTAAAAGGTAGCTAAGGCAAGCCAGGTATTTAGAAATAAATTACATTCTTTGGAGCCACAAAATTTGCCTACATAGGTTTCCAAACTAATGTTTGAGAGGGAAAACCATCATTTAAAATATAGTGCCTCCTAAATACAATTAAAAAAAATCGATCTCAACTTTAAAACAATGTTAAGTTTAATCAAACTGATTTATATTTAAAGTCAATAAGTACAAGTGCCAAACATATATATACTCACTCACACACACATAATTACCTGAGATAGAAAAAATATATATATGGAGAAAAAGTCATAGAAGTGTGTGCAAACTCAAAGAATTTTTTCCCCCTGAGTAAAATGAAAACAAATCTCTATTCAAACACCTTTCAGGCTCTGAAGGTCCCATCTCCAGTCAGTATCTGTGTGGCAGCGATGGGCTGGGTGACTGAAGCACTTTTTGCATCCCGTGAATAATTATCTCTGTCCTGAGTGCTTGCAGCATGACGCATCTTCATTTCATTAAGGGAAAGAAGGACAGGCTGGAATTGGCAATGGCAGAATTCATTTATCACGTTTAAATGGAGAAGCAGCTCAGGAAGGGCAGGCCTAATGAGATATTTCTAAAGAAATTAGCCAGTTTCTATTAAAGGGCCATCTCCTCTCTGCCCGTGGTCATGATGGATAGCAGGGGCACAGTTCAGGGAGAGTTCCCACCCTTCCCTCTGTTTTGCTTTGGTTTTCTGAGGCACATGATTATTTTTGGATGATCTACCTTTCAAATGCTTGAATTAATCATGTTCGCAAAGCTATACCAATTTTTAATATGGAGAAAAAGGGACCTGGTTTGATTTTCTGGATTTAATTTACAGAGAGAGACATACCCGTAGACCCAGGCTTGTCCCAACATTAATATCGCTAAAACTACTCATGACTCAAGCTTGCAAAATACAAATAGAAAGTTCTCTCTCATTTTTGTTATTTTTCTTGTCATTGTATCAATATCCTTAGTTTGGAGTATATGCAACTAAAATTATTCTGACAGAATCCCCTTCCAAAATTTCTGACGATGACAAAAAACAAAAACAAAAAACCCTTTAATTGCATTTTGATTCAAACTCAATTTCCCAAGGCATAATATACATAGTACTTGTATCAGATGGTATCCTAATCTTGCATTCTATGTTTTCCCGTATTATTGCTCCAATGTGACTAGCAATAAGAAATGCTCAAGTGCATCACGCAATGTGAAGGAGCAACTGACTGTGTGCCTGATTCACCACTGTTGTTTTTCTATTGATAAAGGAGTTTTATGCTGCGATCCTTATGCTGAAATTTACATAAAATTGGTGATAAACAGCAGAAAGTTAATACAGACTTCTTTCACAAAGACTTAGAAAATATGATTGGTTGTAGTCGGTGCTAAAAAGTAACAGGCCAGACCTTTGGTGGTTTATTTACCCAACAAATATTTATTGAGCTTCTACTTTAGGCCAGAGACTATGCTAGACAGTGGGAAGATATTAGTGAATAGACAAAGATTCTGCTCCTAATAAACTTACATCTTCATGAAGAACACACACAACAAACAAAAATAAGCTGTGTGTTGGCTAACTCATAGACTTCATTGGGTTGTTTACATATTAAATATGGGAATGCTTTAAAAATCAAACATTTATTTTGGTACAAAATACTGTTAGTAGGGTCAGTATTGAATCAAAAGTTTGACATCCGTATATTTTTTAGTACATGAACCTGAGAAGAAAATCAAGAATGTATATGAATTTAAGTGTGTACCTCAAAGTCAAAAAAGGCCCAATTCAACACTAGGAATAGTTTCAAAGGCCAGAAAAAAAAAAAAGAGGACTATTTAACATTTAGGAAAAAAAATTATAAATAAGGTCCTGGGGCAAGAAATCAGAGAGGCAGACACATTGGCAAGAAAGAGCAGTGATCTTGGCACAATGTGTTGGATAGATTCAAATAAAAAGTGAACAACACAGCTAGGAAACAGAAGGCTATAATAAGCAAAGCTGGAAATGTGTTGGGTATGAACTAAATGTTTGGCTTTCTGCCTTATCAGATTTCCATCTGTTGTCCAAACTTTGCAGATTCTCAATAAACCCTATGTCTTGACATCTTTTTCCTACAAAAGTATGTATTTTTCTTGGGTCACCACAGAGTCTGTAGGGGCTGTCCAATATGGTAGTTCCCAGCCACAGGTGACATTTAAAATTTTTTATATACAAATAGAAAGAGTGCCTTAGTCACACTAATCACATTTCCAGTGCGCAATAGCCACAAGTGGTTAGAAGCTGCATGGTTGACCAGGCAGAAATTATAGGCAGTTTCTACCGTTACAGAAAGTTCTTTCAGACAGCACTGCTCTGAAGGACTGGGAGATGGTTTAATGTGTCTTTCACAGAGTGGAGCTTAGTGGACCTGTTAAATGGGTGTTGAATAAATGCAATGTGTACTGCTCAAACATCATCTCCTCAGAGATCAGACTGGAGCAGGTCCTATGCAGCATGCTCCTTTTGTCTGCTATAATTCTCTGTATCATTTATAAAGTGTCATTAGTAATTATGTTATTAATATGTAATATCTGCCTCCCCAAATAATTGCATAAACTGAAACAAAAGTCCATTTCCTCCTTCTTGTACCCTTTCCTACCTCTTAACATTGTGAACTACAAGGTTGTGTTGTTTTAATGAAAACATTTAAAAAGTGATGTAGGAAGGGATGGCGTATTCTTATGAAATCAGGTATCACTGCACACAGTTTTGTGTGCAGCTAATTAGGTGCCACAGAAACACCTAAGCCAGATTGGGGACTGGCAGGACATACAGATGTGCAGGTTATCCCTCTTCCAGGGCTCTAACCCTGTCTATTTAGCAAGATCAAGGTCTTGCTGATGCATTGACCTCCTCAATGGAGGAGGTAGGTCTGGCTTGAACCTATTGTGGCATCCTGAACTACGAAGAAGGATGACTAGCCACTAAGTAGAAACTGAATATACATCTTGTAGATGCTAGTCCTTGCGAGACAAGCCTGAGGCAATGAAGCACGTTCCCTGGTCCATGCAGTGACCACTGGTGCCAGGGAAGTGCCATCCTGCATAATGATTAATTATTCAGGAAAATACTATGTCCCAACCTAGTGCTACACCAGGTAGAAAAGTCTGCAGTCACACTTCCCAGAGTTCTCCAAGTTCTGACATGATATTACATATGGTCACAGGGAGGGAGGCATTGAGCCCCTGGCTGGGGAGAGTCAGTACAGCTGGGTTATTGAGCAATGCTTTGAAGAAGGGTATAAATGTTTCTGTCTGTCAGGATAAACAAATGAGCAAATTCTGTGAAAGAGCCTGACAGCACAAGAAGCTGCAGTAGATGGGGAAGTGTGGTCCTGTGCTGGCAGCAGGGCCATCTCCTGGGAATTTGTTAGAAATGCAAATTCTCATGGCTCTGGGGGATGTGGTCCAGCAATGTGTTTGGACACAATGTGTGAGGACTGCTTGGTTAGAGGACAGTGAAATGCTGCCGCATTCCTGCCCCTGCCCCTCTGAGCTTGGGCTCAGAGCCCAGTGACGGAGGCTGGGTCTGCGGGTCCTGCTCCCACCACATGCTGCAGGACCCATTTCTTAGTACACCCTTGAGGAGAAATCCTTCCCTGGCATCAATGCTGAGTGAACAGATCCTCAAGCCCTTGCAAGACTGAGTCTGGAGAGGAAGAGCTTCAGATGATGATGTTTTCCCATATATTGGAAGAGCGTTGCGAGGGCTCAAGCTGGTGCCAGGAGCATTAGGTCAGTATTTACTGCAACACCTGGTACACTGAGGACTGAGTAACACTACCTTTCCTGTCTCCACAATAATCCTCTCCTTTCTGAGGTAGAACAGCTTCCATTTTTCAAGTCCATAAACACAAATATCCTGTAATATTGTCACTCTGTTTCTGAAAATCTCCCCTTCAGCTCCTTTAAGGGATTTCAAAATGGCATTTTGTCCTGTCAATCCTATACAGTTAATAAGCTAGTCCTTTTGGAGTGAAAGAAGATGAAAAACCAAACCCAAACCCAAACAAAATGAAACACTAATTTGCTCTTGGGTGTAGAATAATTTTCTTATAGGAAAAAAAACACTAAAATATTTGAACTCAAAAGAATCCATCTTTTCCTCCATCTTAGTTTGGTGTGCTTGAAGATCTGGCTATCACTTTCTCGTGACTATATCCAGAAAATAAAATTTTAGAGCTTGCTATGGTTATACATCTCAGTCAGTAAGTTAATCCAATCTAACCTAATGTCCTGATCCTAACAATTTCCCCCTCTATCTTCACAGTCAGTACTTAGAGGAGAAAGGAAACAGCTGGCTAGCATCTTATATGTGATTGCCCTAGGCATTGACTTACTTTTGGCAACAGAGTTGTTTAATCATTGGCTGTGGGAGAGGTTATAGGGACAGACACTATAGAAAATGACACCAGATCTCAATCAAAAATTTTTCTTGGGAAATTTCGAGCAGTTCCCTGCCGGCAGAATGATTATAATCTTTTGATAATGAGAATCAAATGGTAAGGTGATCATGACCACATCCTCACAGCGAGCTCCATCTGGATGTAAGCAATCCCTTTGAGAAGAACAAGTATGATAAACTCCATTGAGAGAACCTTCCACATCAAGGCAATTTCATTCCAACTAACAGAAAACATGATATCAAAATACACCAATTTTCAAAATATGATAACCTCTTACTATAATGCAAAGAACAGAAGACAATAGTTTGATTTCTCTTTTGATATGCCTATGATGTCATTACTATTCATAGGTCTAACCCAACAGACTGTGTTTTGAAATCATTGTAAGATATAGGAAAGCGTCATTGTTTCAAAGCTCCTTGAAACAGGATCCTTGTAACAGGATCTCTTAAATCATCTAAATTTTCTTCTTTGTCACTGTATTAGTGTTCAAAGAAGATTAATGTTCAAAAGATGACCGACCCCAGAGTTTATGAGATCCTTTGGTATCAAAGAAAGATTAAATTACCCTCATTGAACTGTATCTGTAAAGGAAGAAAGAGGGGATTAGCAAAGTTTTAAGAGGTTTGAAGAAAGGTGGAAGTCAAAATAAAATGAGACAGCAGGATCATCAATGGTTGCTAAAATTATTAGGTAAAATATTAGAAAACAGGATGGTCACGCAGTGTCAAAATATTATCCCATAGATGTCTTGACAGTCGCAAAAGGAAAAATATACTAGAGATATCTGGTGGTGGCCACCTTAACATCATCAAAGTTAGTATTACTGATAACAGAACAACCTGACAGTACATGTCCTCCAGTGTGATACAACTCGAAGTTCACAGTATCTCCTATAAATTATTTTTGCCAAAAGTGTTTAGCCCAAATCTCATCAAGGCTTAAAACCTAATCTTTATTGTATAAGAGATATGGGACATAGAAGAACAAGTTAAATGACACGGAAGTAATAATTAGGCAAATCCAGAGTGTGGGGCATTCTATAAGACAATTGGCCTGATCTTTTCAAAGAATCAGTATCACCACACACTGTAGTAGGCTGAAAATGGCACACTAAGATCTCCAGAAATTAAGATTAAGAAATCTGGGTCCTCCGGACATGTGTTACTTTATATGGCAGAAGGTACTTTGCATATGCAATTAAGGATCTTGAAATGGGAAGATAATCCTGGTTTATCTGAGTGGGCTGTAAATGTGTCACAAGTGCCTTGTAAGAGGAATGCAGAGGGAGATTTTACTACAGTAGAGAAAAGGTGATGTGTCAAGAGGAGTAGAATTTAGAGGGATGTGGCCAGGAGCTAAGGAATGCCGATACCCTCTAGAAGTGTAAGATGTAATGAATGGACTATCTCATGGACTCTCTAAGGAACCAGTCCTGAAGATACCTTCACTTTAGTCTTTAAGACTCATTTTGCACTTATGATCTCTAGAACTGTAAGAAAATAAATTTTTAAGCCACTAAGATTGTGGTAATTTGTTACAGTGGCAACTGGAAGTACACACAGAGGTGAAAAAAAAGACACAGGGGAGGTGGTGCATTTCTGGTTTAAAAGATTAAAGAGATATTAGCAGTTACTAAATCCTGACTGGAACACTAATATATCAAAAGCAGCTATAAAATGCAATTTTTGAAACATTTGTGTGTGGACTAGATATTATTAGATAACTAAATAAAAATCATTGCCATTATTTCCCTGTCTTAAGAGATACATTCTGAAATATTTTGGGACAAAGCCTCATGATTTCTGTATCTTACATTTAAATTTAAAAAAATTATATAAAAATATATAGAGAGAGGGAAAAATTTTAAAGCAAATATGACAATAATTGTTGAAACAAAGTGATGGTGTGTGGATTCATTACACATCTTGTCTTTAGTGTATGTTTGAAGCTTATTCTTAATTTAAAAAACAACTTAAGAATTTATTGTGTACATTTTTATTAATCAGTCTAAAAATATTAAACAGAATGTCATTGTATTAGGGTATAAATAGCTGAACAAAATGAAATTTCATTTCTCAATCATGCAATAGTACAAAGTGGACTTCTGGTCTGAAAGATCTCCTGAGCAATTTACCTGAAAGTGATGTCACAGGGTCCTTGGCACTTTCCAACTTATATTCCCACCATTCCCCAGGATCTTTTATAGCTGGTGGCAGGGGACAGGATAGGAGGAATCAAGGATTGCACAGGAAGTTGTCCATGGCCTGCCCTGGAAGTGTGGCCCATCACTTCATCCTATATTCCATTAGCTAGAACTCAGCTCTATCGCCAACCACATCCAACTGCACAGAAGTTCATCTTTGTCACCCACTTGTATCTTCAGGAAAAAGCTCTTGTTAAGATTTAGCAGTCACTGTCCAAATCCCTTTTTTTATATGACAGTGTAGTACCATGATTTCCTCCAAGGATGTATGTTAGGAAAATCTAAACTGCCCTAAGCATTTTATTGACCACAAATCTAAGTTAAATAATTGAGAGAAGCTATTAAAATAATCCTACTGGAAATTCTTATTAATGTTTTATCCCCTATTTATTTCCTACAAATGAAAAAGTTATTGAATTAGGTTAATTTTATTGAACTTTATAGACACGTGTATGTACACATACACACTCAAACTTTGCCAACAAAATGAAAATGCATTTTGGGATATTACCAAACACTGTTTTCTGAACTCATGTAAGTTTCACCACATTTGACTGAAGCCCTGTAGAACAACTGGTAAGCTTGCTCTGTTCTGTGCTTCCCTTAGTCATATATTCTTGTTTGCATCTATTTTGCAGCTTGAACTATAACCTCAGGCATTTGTTCCATCCTTCATTCTTTCAAAGATTTATTAATATTTGAAAGCCCTGTGAGAACAGGGACATCTCCATCTCATAGAAAAAAAAAAGTTGGAGGGAATACGGGCTATAAGAGTAAAGAGACAAACATGGAGTAATAGTTCAAGGTGCTCTCATAGATACAAACGCAGAATGAAAATGAGTTGTCGATTCAATAGGAACGGATTGAGGTCAAGAAACTTGCTAGAGGCAGTGATGCTGAAGGGGAGTTTTTAAAAAGGAATATGGTATTTTCTAGGCTAATCAATGAAGGAGTCATTTGGGACAAAGTTTTACCTGGCATGAAGTGTCACCTATAGAGTGGTGCTAGTAATCCCTTCTTCTGGGAGATTTTTCTACTCATCATTTCTTTTGGTAACTTTCTGAGCACTATCTGCAAGTATTTAGTATCATTGTTTTACAGTGAAGAAACCTGAGACTCAAGGAGGTTAAGAAAACTGCTCAAGAGCAGGTAGCTATTAAATGTCAGAGATGAATTTTGGATCCAATCTGCCTCTTTCCAGAAACTTTGCCCTTTTTACCATACATATAGGCATCTCCAATGATATACAAGTTTATTATGTGGATAAAAAGAGTGCAATATAGGCTCATTTGTTTAATAAATTACATGAAGTAAAACAGCTGTAACTTTTCATGAACTGATTTATATTGTCTTGCAATTTATCTTGTAAACATAATTCGTCATTGCAAGCTGCTTCTTTGCTTTAGCATTCCAACTTTGCAAAGCCACAGGAATAGACTAATCAACTGAACAGAAAATTATGAGGATGTGGGAAGGGGATCCAATTTATTGTGTTAGGAGAAAAGAAAATCTTGGTCCGCCCAACATTTCTTGTTTTTAATAAAGGCGAGATATACAGGGTAAGCACTTAGCAAAATTCTCTGACTTGTCTGAGCCCCTGAAATATGTCTGAAGGTATCATAAACAGGCGTGCACACACACACATTTCTCATAATACTTCCTGTGACCCTGCTCTCCGAAATGCAGCATAATCTATTAAACACCATCATACGGAGGGTCAAACTTCACACCTTTATCTAAGCATCACAGCCCTACAGCTCTACCAGGAGTTTAACCACCATTGCTTGTTTTACAGTTTATGCATGGCATTTATAAATAAAAATATCTTTAATAATGAGGTGTTCTATTTTAATGAGGTTTATGGCAACAGCTTTGTCTCTGGCATTTTAGAAATTCTAGCCTTGCTACAGAAACTTGTCCTAAAGGATGGCATGTCCAGATGAGGGTAATGAACCATAGTTAACAATTTTCATACTTGACTTAAGTCACTGTCACGTACACTGAAGACCATGAGGGATTGGCTTGGCTAAAATCCAGTCACTTTACTCCATGAAACCTCTCTCCCATGGTTTGTCTTTTTCTACATCATTTATGATCTTTGTAATTTACTCTTTAGATTTAACTAAAATATAGATGTACTAAAGAATTCAACATAAGCTATGCACAAAGGTCTCCTGATTGCAGAAGAGAACTGGGTGAATTTGACAAGCACTGACACTTGTTTTTACATAGGTGATCACACTCACAAGGACTGTTGGCCCAATTTCCAACCAAGAATAATGAACTCTTCAAACCCCAGATATTCAATCTATGAAAGTGATAAAGTGAATCACAATTATTGTGATAAAGATAGCTTTCAAAAGTATTAAAATCAAGACTGGACATTTTAGGAAACAACTAATAAAAATACACAATAAACAAAATAACTGAGCTCTTTTTAAAAATAATTTAACTTTCGGGACTTCCCTGGTGGCACAGTGGTTAAGAATCCACCTTCCAAGGCAGGGGACACGGGTTTGAGCCCTGGTCCGGGAAGATCCCACATACCACGGAGCAAATAAGCCTATGTGCCACAACTACTGAGCCTGCGCTCTAGAGCCTGCGAGCCACAACTACTGAAGCCCATGCAACTAGAGCCCATGCTCCACAACAAGAGAAGCCACCGCAATGAGAAGCCCACGCATCGCAACGAAGAGTAGCCCCCACTTGACGCAACTAGAGAAAGCCCGCGTGCAGCTATGAAGACCCAACAAAGCCAAAAATAATAATTTTAAAAAATTAAAGAAAATAATTTAACTTTCATATATTTGTCAATGTACTGTAATAAATAAAACATTTTTGATGAGTTCTATCCTCCTGCAGAATTTTTTTCCCATCTAGGCATTATTCATTTAAAAGGTGTGGGAACTTCTAGAAGAGTCTTAAAACCAATTCTTTGTGTTCTTGGCTTTTGGTCAGAGGAAGTGTCAGTGAGGATGTAATGTGAATAAAAAGACTAACCTTATATGCACTATAAATGATCACAAGTAAAAACCTGATGAAAGAGATAAAAGTCATTATCAACCTTTTGTATTAAAAATGTATAAATAATCAAATGAGAAAGTGCAGAATCCAGAAAAACAACTACCAGGTGTCAAAGCTATGTCCAAGTGTATACCATCTATTTCTATAAAATCCATTTAAGGAACACATCACACCATTTAGAGCTATTTACTTATTGACAGATATTGGAGGAACAATCATTCCTCTCTCATGCTTAATCTGAACTTTCAATTTTAAAACAAGTTTATGTTTTGCCTTATTTTTTTTGTTGAATCATTCCCAACAGCAAGTAAGTGATTCCATGCAAAGTCATAGAAAATCCACTGTCATTTGTTTTCAGGCTACATTGATCTCAGTTTGAAACAACTTGTCTATACTCTGTTTTGTGTTGGAGGAAGTTTATTTTTCTCTACAGATGATTAGTGTCCCTTTCTTATTTATTTTTCAAGGGTTTCACTTTCCCCCAAAGTTTTGAAGTCATACTTATTAGAGACTGGACTGGCAATACATTATTCTAACACTCAAGGGAAAATTTCTTTCTTTCTTTTTTTTTTTTACCATCTTAGCTGTAGGGAGCAGCTATGACTTAACAAACAAAATTTTTGTAAGATTATGAAAAATACAGAAGTGATAATTTCACAATAAATAGTTCCTAATTTGGGGCACCCTTGGCCTAAAAATCAATTCAGAGAAATCCTTGTGTTCAGCTCTTTGCCTGAATAAACATATAGGGCATTTGGTTAGTTATTAGAAATAGTGATACCTGAAAGTAAATTTTGCAGGGAAGGGAAATGTCTTCTTCCTTAAAAATCACTTATCTGAGCTGTTGTGGATTTTTTACATCATCTACTACAAATAGGTATTGAAAATATGTAAGTAAAAAATTATGAAAATGACGTGTCCTCTTTTATTCTATATGATTAATCCCTTTCATTGTTCCATGTGATGTTGCGGAAAAGCCCTACCCTATAGCCAGAAGAAAAGTCTGCAAATGCGATTTCTGTAAGTTTTAAAGAATAGCCTGAACTGAGAACTACCTATATATCTATCTACCCAGTAGCAGAATGGATAAATAAATTTTGTGTTATATTCTCACAATAAAATACTATACGGCAATGAAAATAAACACTAAAACTATGTCCCACAGTATAGATAGATTCTCACAGACATAATGTTGAACAGAAGAAGTTATATGCCTGACTCCACTACACAGCACAATAACTAAACCATGCTTTTGGAAGTTAGGATGGTCGTTATTCTGGAGGAGTGGTTTATAACTTGAAAGGGGAAGAATAAACTGGGACTCTGCAGTGCTGTTTGTTAATGTTCTGTTTCCTAATCTAGGTTTGAGTTATTCAGGTGTATCCAGTGTGTGAAAGTGTGCCCGTTTTTATATTTATGTGAGATACACTTTTTTCTATATATTATATTAGATTAAAAATGGACACAAATGCTTTTGTACTTCCGCATAGAGGGGTGGTGTTTATTTTCACTCCTCTTGAATGTGGGCTAGTCTTAGTAACTTATTTAATCAACAGAATGCAGAATATGTGATATGCTGAGACATTTAAGGGTAAGTCACAAAAAGCTTGCAGCTTTTACCCAGGCCTGTTGGAAAACAATTTTTTGGAGTCCTGGGCCATCCCATTATCTGATTACCCTGAGGGTGCCATGCTGTGAGGGAACCCAAGTCACGGAGAACGCAAGTCACTTGTCTGGTTGACTGTTTTCCAGTCATCACCAGTAAGGCAAAGATATGTGAGCAAAGCTGTTTTAGATCCTTCAGACTAGACTATCTGTCCACTGATTATCACTGAGTGACAGAGTTGATGTCATATACAAAAAAGAATCACTTAGCTGATTGCTAAGCAAAATCCTGTCCCTCACAATCATGACATGAAAAAATAGCTATTGGTTTAAGCCAAGTTTTAAAGTAGGAGCGTACCAAACTAAAACATACATTATAGTTTTAATAAAAGGTTTTTTATCTCAAGAAAGTAATTTACAATCTTTTGAAAATGTAAATTGCCCCTTGACTGACAGAATGCTGCCAGTTTATAGGCTGCTAAAAAAGCTTTCAACTGAAAGTACGTGTAATCCACTGAAACTGTTTTTTCACAATATCACACTGTTGCCAATTGCAGAAATAAAAGTTATTTAATCAATACTTTTGACAATAATTATAACAAAAGCCTAAATATGTCCAGTCACCTATGGCAAATTTCACCACTGATAATTAAATTACATATTAACAATGGAGTTTTTATATCATACTTTCAAAACCACAGACTTTTGATGATTAAGCAACAGCTGATAAGATTTTCCTATTTGATACTGTGATTTTTTGTTACCTTAAAAAGGTTAGGCATCATGTTATTTGGTCAAAATTATTCTATCGGTTTTAAAATGTTGATATAATCAGCCCTCGTTGTTTCCTAAATTTTCATTTTAAAAAATAGTAAACCTTAGAATTCTTTTTTTTATGGTAATGGCATTTGAAATTTTTTCCTATTTGTAAGTAAAATGAATGTTTTTGTCTTAATTAGTAAATAATGATCTAAACAAACTGTATTTTGAAAGTGATTAGCTAAGAATAGAAAAATCTCAAATTTAGCATGTTATCAAAAGGAAAAAAAAGGATAAGTAGACTTATTATAAGCTTTCTGTGCAAGTAATAATAGAGTATAAATGACTTTGAAGGGTTATACTAACACTTTTATGTACTCAGGGATAGAATAGAAAGTGACCTTAAGGGAAATATTACCTGCTGGCCATTACCCTGCTCTCTGGTCCACATGTCCTCCACTTTCAGGAGAGCTGGAATTGGTACACTTGCAACAGAATGAAACTCCAGATGCTCACAGATGGTAAGCCTACAAACTTAATTAAAACTCATGCTTTATTATCCCAAAACAGGAAAATTGAGAAAGCCTTGCCCAAAGAAAATGTTTATGTTTTCTCTGTCTCATCTCCAACCATCCAGAAAACTTTAGGGGTCGTGGAAATGGAAAAAAAAAAAAACCCTTCTTGTTGCCAGGCAAGGGAGTAAATTAGAGTTACAGTCCATTAACCTAAATACGGCTTCAAATTCAAGTACAACAAACAATTATGAATTGTGTACTATGTACCTAGCACTGTATTATTGATTTAATCAGGGTTTAATGAGATTATTATAAAAAGGAATTAAAGGACAAGCATCCATCACCAAATATGTACTGAGGACTTATCATATTCTGGACACTATATATGTTTGATTATAAATTTTTCTTGTAATTGTTAAGGGCACAATTTTACTTTCCCTTCAAAGATACTGAAATGAGATTAACTGAGCATCCTATGTGCATTTATATGCACTTTAGACACTTAGAAAAGTTTTTTTTCCTTTGTATTGCAAACACATATTATGTTTTTACACAGACTCATACCTAGGTAAATAATACTGAAATGTAAAGATTGTGTTCATTGGCAAATGCAGTTGCTTCTCTGGATGCTCACTGTGGACTTGATTGTCCTGTAGCTAGAAGAGTAGATACATAGAAAGAATGGTCTCTCAGAGGTCCACTTCTTTGAAGGGTTTTATAGTCTGCTAGATCTCTCCTTAGTTAGCATGGAAGAGGTATTTCATTTTAAACAATATTACCTCTACTGAAAATAAATACTGTACTCACCCTGTTAGCTCCATTAACTTTCCTCATAGAAATATGAAAATATCTAAATTGTTTTCTTTTTGTTGACAAGGTACATACCACATACCAGCTATAAATTTTTTTCGTAGAAACTAACATCCATATTTGTAGGCATCAAGAAGAGCAGAATTCAAATTACCTTATGCCAATTATTCAACACCTTAATAAATAAAAGTTATTTATCTGAATGTTCAGATTCTACATTATCAAGTTATTCTAGTATATTTAAATCTATTGATTTTTTAAAGATTAATTTTGAAGACAGTCACATATTTAGACCATCTTATCTGCTCTGATCATTCCTTTTGGTCCATCTTTGACAACTTTTCCTGCTTTTTTATGGTCAACTGTGATTTTTTAAATCTAGGACAGTTATTGTATTTTCTAAGCAGAATAGTTTATTTTAGTGGTATGTTTGTTCATTTATATGTTTCATTTTGTTTCAGCTAGAGAATCTAATTCCTGATAATGATCATGACATTTTTCTTCACTTTTCCAGTATTTGTATATTTAATTTAGTTTTTCTTGCCTTATTAGGTGACTAGCTCTTCTGGAAAAAAACAGTAAATAGTGATGCTTCTAAAGACTTTTTTGTCTTTCCCTTATTACAATGAAAATGAATGTTTTGCTTCACAATTTTAAATGCTCATTGGTAGGCATATACTCAGCAGCAAAGAGTGCTTGATGATCACAGATAGACTTTTAAGAGACCGTGTATGGTAGATTTATTTATAAGAATCCCAAGTTGGAAATACCATCAAAGATAGAATGGATTTTAAAAATTGTGGTGTATTCATATAATTTAAAACTACACATCAGTAAAAATAAAAGCAAACTACCAACACATGCAACTACATAGATAAATCTCAAATTAAAAAAATTACATCAAGAAACCAGACACAAAGGACAGATATTTTATAATTCCATTTATATGAAATTCAAGAATAGATAACATTAATTTTTGGATATAAAGGTTAGAATACTGGTTCTCTGTAGGGTGGAGGATATTATTTGAGACTAAAAGGGGTCTCTTGGGACCATCTGTGATGCCAGAAATATTCAACAGTTTAATATTTTGATCTTGGTGGTAGTTACACAAATGCATAATTATATAAAATGTATTTGGCTGTGTAATTATAATTTATGCATTTTACTGTATATATTTTTATCTCAAAAGTGAGTAAAATCAATGATAGCAGGAGCAGAATAATGCAGAAAAACTTTCTCTTTTAGCTAAGATGGAGTCGCTTGTGGTAGATAAGTGATCCCACTTAAAAAAAAACACAACTAGATAGACTATGTAAAATTAGAAAAACAATTTGAGGGCATCGGTGAGGTTCCAAGGCAACTAGAACTTGAGAAGCCAAGACCAGTACATTCTATGAGCCACTTTCTCTTAGTGGCAGTTGCAATTTATGTTACACAAGAGGTGGAGAAATCCAGGCAGAGGGCCATGGCTAAGAGGCAGAAAAATCAGAACTTTGAGGGATGACATAAGTCTGAGTAAACCAAAATCAAAATTCAGTGCAGCCAAGCAGCTAGGATTTAAAGGGCCAAGAACATGGTGAGTCAATCTTAAACAATTCATAGTTTTCTCTTTATGGTATTTGCATATTATTTGTTTCAAGGCAGGGAACTAAGGAGATAAGCAGAAAGCCATTAAAAAGTAGAGCAAGTTATCTGCAATCTTACAGAGCTTGTTACTCAAACAAACTTGTGCTCACTTGCCTGATGTGCAGCAAAGCCAATCTACTGATACCCGGTTGTGGTGAAGGAAAGTACAGCATTTATTGCAGGGTCAAGCAAGGAAAATGGGCAGCTCATACTTGAAAGATCCAAACTGCCTGATGACTTTCAGGGAAGGGTTTTTAAAGACAGGGTGAGGGAGAGGGTCATGGAGTTCGTGATCAGTTCACGCTCAATTTTCTGATTGGTTGATGGTGAGGTAACAGGGCGATATTTCAGCAATCTCAATTGTTAACCTGTTGGTTCCAACCAGTTTGAGGTATTTGTGCTGGTGGTCAGCATGTAGTTAACTTTTACCTGATGGGGTTTTAGTATATGTAAAACAACTCAGGAATGTGGCTCAGGATATTATAGCCCTAGAGGAGGAACTAAAGGTTCTTGACTTTATGGCCAAACTATTATTATTTTGTCTTACTTGACTGTTTTCCTTGTTTCTAAATTTTCTTATTTCTCTGATTAAATTTGCTCTCTGGAACTCAGGGAAGGCTAAGGAGGCTAGAGCTTTCTTATAGACAAGAGGAAGGGGACATGGGAGGGTCTGTCCCTGTACCACAAAGTCCTGCTTGGTTTCAAGCTGAAGAGACAAAAGAAGAAAAAGGTGGAATACACAGACAACCAAATAAGAGAAACCCTAGTTATCACCAGAGACATTCAGGTGGGATCCCTGGAGAGCTACTTCTTAGTAGTGCAAGAGTGCAAGATGTTGGTAAAACTGATCCTCTAAACCAGTCCAGTCACTGGTTTAATATCATCCCTTCCAAGCTATCTATCAGAGGATAGAATGGACCTTCTCTGGATAAAGAATACATCTTCCAGGACTTCCACAATTTTTCAAATATGATGGCTGATATTAAAAAATAACACCAAATATACTAAGAAAAACAACCAAAAGGAAAATAAAATATTTTAGAAACTGACTCACAGAAGACCCATTATTGAAGTTATTAGACATAGATATTAAAATAACTATGATTAGTAAGCTGAATAATACAGATTACAAGGTGCATTATACTATAGTCCCAGAAAATAAAATTCTAGAATTAAAAATGGAATAATTAATGTATCGATAATGGTTCAGTAATTTTGATAAGTGTACCATACTAAGGTAAGATGTTAGCAATAGGGGAAACTGGATGTAGGGTATATGGGAATTCTGTGTACTATTTTTGCAACTTTTCTGTAAGTCTATAACTACTCTATAATTAAAAATTTTAAATGGAATAATTGAAATTATGAGCTCAAATGTGAGCTCAAATGTGAGTTAAGAACAAATTTTATAGAGAAAAAGAAAGGATTTATCAAAGAATGACAAGTCAGAAGAAAATATCTGGATTGAAGTATAAAGAACAAATGAATAGAAAAATCCAGAAAAGAATGTAACTATGAAAAAAAGTGAAAAATTCTAACTTTTGTAATTGAAGCCCCAGTAGTAGTGGAGAAAAAGAAAGGGGTATAAATAATATTGGAAGGCATAATGGACAAGAATTTTCCAAAACTGAAGACATCAAACCACAGATTCAAAAAACGCTATAAAACAATCAGGATACATATATAGAATGTCACACTGGAGCACACCGATGTATCATTCTTGTAAATCAAACACAAAAAGAAAATCTTAAAAGCATCTAGAAAGTCAATAAAACTTATAGTGACTTCTCAACAAAAATGAAGAATAGAGGATAATAAATTAACATCTTTAAAATGCTAAAAAATAAAATGAGCCATCCTAAAATTCTGTACTCAAGTGGAAGTGAAAAGACAATTCCAAACAAACACAGTGAGAAATCTTCACCAGCACATTCCCCCGAAAAGTTTAAATGGAGTTCTTCAGGCAGGAGGAAAACCATATTAGATGGAAAAGTGGAAATGAAGAACACTAGAAAAAGTTTATATGTGAATATTGATGATATAAAATAGTAATATGAATATTAATGGTATAAAGTAATAAGTATAATACAGGGCCTAAATATAAACACATACATAGTATACAAATATACACACACATATACTCTACCTATATGTATGTGTGTATATATACATAATTTAATAACATCAATAATATAAAAGTTGGGATTGGAATTGTGGGTAAATGGAGTTAGCATTCTAAGATCCATGCCTTGTCCACTGCGTGGAAAAGAAACTAAAGTATACTGAAATAATATCTATCTATCTACTGAAATATATATATTTATATACACACATACACCTTTTCATTTATCTTTCAATTTGTGTAACGCACAAACATAAATTTTCTTTCCTTGTCTCTCTCTCTCCCCCTTTTTTCATCAATTTTTTTCTCTTTACAATTTAGCTTATTCATGGATATGCTATTTGGCTTGGAGTGGATTGTTGATACAGCAATTGGAATATTTGTGAAAAATCCTGTTCCATTCACAGCAGGGATCCCTCATCAATAAACATTTATTAAGCAGCATGACGTATTTTCCTGTTACTACTGATGCTGTACATGTACCATGACCTAAATAAAGAATTTAAGTCTGTGCTGATAATTTGGCATGTTTCAAATGCATTACATTCACTTGAAAGGGGAACAAGAATAAACTAATAAAAAGTAAGTTATATAAAAAACGATAACTTTGAGTTTAAATAGAACTAAAATAACTTTATGGCAACTGGTGTGTTGTCCCCCAACTTAAGACACAAATTTCCACACATATTTAGATATTTTTGCTTACTGGTATGCTTGAAGGTTGCAGTAGAGTTGTGATCGTGTGAAAATCTGTAAGGATATATAAAACAAAAGTAACAAGGTGGCAGTGACAGGGCAAAGCTATTTCACAATTCCAAGAGGATGGAATGATAAATTATCTGAGTGGATGGTTCTAGGGGGCCCAGTTCTTAGAGTTACCTCTTTCCCCTCTGGCACAGAGCTCTCACTGCCTTACAATGAAACTCTGATCTTGAAGAGAAAATTGGAGTCAGGTGAATTGAGTCCATTCTTATGCCCTATCTTTGCAATAATTTTAAAGGACATATGTCTTTGAAATAATTCTGTTGGATTTGATGGTGGCAACAAGAGGTCAGTAAATGTATTTATGACAGAAGGAAGAGATAGAAATATATAAAAGGGAAAATCCCAAATCACAGCAATAAACTCCTCTCAGAGCTGAACATAAAAAGGAATACTTTCAGAGGAGCTTAAATCAGCAATCCTTGGAAATGTGTAATGTTTCAGTTTGCATCTTTTTTTTTCTTTTTTCTTTCTTTTTAATCTAACAGAAGAATCTTTGAAAACTTGTCAGAAATCTTTTATTACTTTACAAGGTTCCACTGATAATTCAGTGCAATTCAAGGAAAGGTTTGGAGAGGCATGTTTATCTGGTGGTTTTGCCATCCCCTATACTTAGGGTGACTCATAACCTGTGAGAATCAATGAATCTTTATTAAATATGTTCACAGCTTGCTGCCTCCAATGCCTCTCCCAGCACCTTATTTATACTTGGACCATGGAACTGACAACGCTTACTTCCACTGCACTCTGAGTTCCTTAAAGGCAAAGATTATTTCTTTATTCAGCTCTATATCTCTAGCATCTCTATATCATCTAGCATCTAGCGGAAATCGATAAAAGTTTCCTAAATAAATAAATGATTAAAGGAAATTTTAGGTTGAGGGTAGAATGTGGTATGTTGTCTCATCTCTTCTAATTTGTGAAGGGATACCTGATTTTTGACATAGATTTTCATAAACTTGTTTGTTTGGAAGATCAAGAAAAATGAGGAGATGAGACTGGCAGTGAGACACAAGAGGCAGTGTTAGGAGATAATAAGGGTTTTGAGGTCAACATCTGTTAACTCAGGTATTTATTCCTGATTAATATTTGCTACCAAATATTCGGGATTTGGAAATTAGCTTAGTGAAAGATACTTACACAGTAGGGATAGAGTATTGAGGAAGGCAATCATTACAAAACATACCTTCTAGTGGGATAGGGAGGGTGGGAGGAAGGCTCAAGAGGGAGGAGATATGGGGATATATGTATACATATAGCTGATTCACTTTGTTATACAGCAGAAATGAACACAATATTGTAAAGCAATTATACTCCAATAAAGATGTAAAAACAAACAAACAAAAATACCTTCTAGAGGAGGAAGATAAACCATTAACCTCTTGTTAGTACATACACAGACAAGGAAATTAGATGCAGATAAATGCTATGAAAAAGAAAAGAGGTGAAGTGGCATGGAGGCATCACAGCTAGTGTGGTCTGAGAAGCGCTCTCTGAAGAGGTGATATTTGAAGCAGTCATATGGGGAAAGTGTTTCTGAAATAGGAAGAACAGCAAATGGAAAGGCCTAATATTGGAAGAAGCTACATAGGTTCAAAATACAGGGAAAAAAATGACACTGTGGATGAGTTTGTTGAACAAGGGGTAGAGAGGGTAGATACTAAGTTGAAGGAGATATCTATAATAGGTCTTAGGGGCTTTCAAACACAAGGCTACTATTTACTGGTACATACTTTGGGGTGCTAGTTGTTAAGGTGTTGAAATATTTCTATACTACTTGATAAATAGTATACTACTTTTATACTACTGGCCAAAACCCTTAAAATGCCTACTTTGATGACTTCAGTCTGTATCTGGGACCCCATAATCCTGATTCGGCAACTAAAGGGTAAATGAGATCTGCAACAGGCAGCCTCTAGGGCCCTGCTTCAGCACTCTCACCTGTGCATAGTCTAACCCTTAGTGCACATGCTGTGCCCAGTGATAAATATTTTGAACATCACTTCTGATTTTGGGCAATGGAGGAGGATATAAGTAGATTTTATTCAAAGAGCAATGGGAAGCTATTGGAGGTTTTCACATAAAAGAGAACAATGACCTGATTTAAACTTTAAAAAGATTACTGTGGCTGCTATATGGAAGGGCACAACTAGTAGGAGGAACTAGAAGTGAGAGCCCTGGCGAAAGTAGATTATTAATAGGTGAGAGGTGATGGTGGCTTAGATTGGAATTGAAGCAATAGAGATAAGAAACGATCGGATTCAGGATATAATTCAGAGATAGAGTTGTTTATTTTTTTAAATTAATGTTTGGGATATGGGATTGGAAAGACAGAGGAAAATCAAGAATGATTCTTAATTTATTAATTTGAGCAACTGGGTATGTAGTAATGCATTTTACTGAGGTTGAAAAAAGCATGGGGAGTCAGGAGCAAGTTTTTAGAGGGGTAGGAATCCATAGTTATATTTTCACCAAGTTAGGTTTGAAATAACTATTAGATATCAAATTGGAAATGTTGAGTTGGCAATTGGGAATTTAGGGATAGGGTCAAGCAGCAGAGAAAGGAAATAAGTTCTGTATATAGAGAATATACACACAGGGATTATGAGTATGAGATTAATAAATAAACCAGTGTTTGAGGCTGCGGGAATGTGTCTCTACTTATTCACCATAGATAGAGTGCACGTAGACAGGAAGAAAGGAGGGCCAAGGATCTGTTCCTGGCTGAGGACTGTCAACTTATGGACTGTTATACAGAAGAAAAATAAATATAATAAATTTCTCCTTCATTTAAGCCTCTGTAGTTTCAGATCTCTTTGTTACAGCAGTTCACCCATACACTAACTAATTCAAGAGGTAAGGTTGCTGGTGTTAATATCTTGCAGGACTATTGTTAGGGGAGCCCTTACCTGGAAGGAGCTCTTCATTGTACAAATATTTACTGACTTATGCATGAGGTTCCAGGAATCATTTTAATTGCTTGGAATACAACAGTGAACAACAACAAAAACAAAACAGAAAAAAATCTCAGCCCTCATTGAATGCACATTGTAAGCAGGGTTTTCTTTCTGAGGTTAACTCTTCTAACCTATTCTTCTTAACTTTTCCATCCTTCATTTGTGTTGGCTGCTGCTTCTTGCTGACTATAAAGAGGTCCAAGCTATCTTTTCCTATTTCTTACAGATACTAATTAAGTAAAATCTACTCTGTGGAGAAAACTTTTGTTGAATTCCATTAAGCAAGTTAAGCCCTTCAACCACTGAGCATTAATAATACTTGCCACTAACAGCACATCTTTTCTATTAATTTTCACACTATAATTATATTCTATCTTTTTATACGTGTGTAAACTACTACACTTTTCATATACCTAGGGCAGGGACTTATTTATTTTTTATATTCCATGTGCATGTATAACATGCTCAAAAAATGCTGGTTGAATATATGATCCAAATTCTGTCATTCAGCATCTCTTATCATTTATCATTCATTTGCTGATTTATTCATCAAACAATTATTGTGTCTGCTATGAATATGTCTTAGGTATGGTATACAAGGATTTATGCATTCAGAGGACATGCAGAGAAGGGAAGATAAGAAAGAAAAGTGAAAAGCTGAATTCAAACTCTAACTATTAAGGTCTTTTATTATTTTGCTGAAGTTTCTTTTTAATATTTTAAATGACAGATAGAGAATACTATCACTGCTGGCTGTTCAAACTGCCAACAACAGAGACCAGTGCTGAGCCCCCAATATGGCACCATTGCTTGAGAAGATGAACTGGGCATCTAATGGCAAGTTGATTATGTAAGCATATTCCAAGAGCAGGCAGGGTCTCAGCCAGCACCATGTCCGAGGGCTTATGATGTGTTTGATCTGCTGACATGGGAGTCCATGAGACATCATATCACACTAAGCAACTGACTTCACAGCAAATACAGTTCATGAAAGGACCCACAACCGTGGTATCAGCTGGTCATATCACATACTGCACTCCCAAAAAGCTGTCTATCAAATAGAGCATGGGAAGAGCCTGATGAAGATAGAGCCAAAGCTCCAGATTGGAGGAAATACTTTTCAGAAATAGGACACCATCCTTCAGGACACAATGTGTACCCTGAATCAATGGGATTTATATGCTACTTTTTCCCCAGTAGGAAGACTACATAGGTTCAAGATGCTCAAATATTCCCACTTACCACCACCTGAATGGCTCACTTGGGGAATATGTGCTTCCCGTCCCTGCGACTCTGGATTGAGTAGGGTTAGAGGTCCTGGTCCCCAGGGGGAAATACATGCTAGAGGACATGGCAGAAGTGTCACTGAATTGTAAGCTTGACTTCAAGCAGGGCACTTTGTGTTCCTGTGTTCAAGGACTTCCAGGCAAGAAGGGACATCATCGTCTTGGATTATTAAGCATTGATCAGCAAAAAGATGGTAGGATTGTTGTTGTACAATAAAGATAGGGATATACTGAATATCCAGGCCATCCACTTGGCTTTTTATTGCCTTGCCCAACTGTCATGGTAAATAGTCTTGTTTGGTAATCACAGTCTGTTATGGGCCGAATTGTGTCCCTCCCGTATGTTGAAGTCCTAACCCCCATGTGACATTAAGATACGGCCTGTGAGGAAGTGGTTAAAATTGATGGGTGGAACTCTAATCTGATTGGATTGATAAACTTCCAAGAAGAGGAAGAGACTCTGGATATCTCACTCACTCTCTCTCCACATGCACACAGAGAAGAGGCCAGAAAAGGCCACAGAGAGAAGGTCGTCATCTACAAGCCAGGAAAAGAGGCCTTATGAGAAACCAATCTGATGGAATCTTGATCTTAAACTTGCTAGCCTCCAGAACTGTGAGAAAATAAATTTTTGTTGTTTAAATCACTCACTCCATGGTATTCTATTATGGCAGCCTAGGAAGACTAATGCATAACCTTAGTAGGGCATGATGACCAGGAACTCAGAGAGAGAGTCTGAGTAATATCACCAGCAAAGCCACTGCAGCAAGCAGAATTGCCCCCTGAGCAGCAGATCTGGCTCACTCATCAGATCAGCTGTTACTGTAACTTGTCTCAATAATCTTTCTCCACTAAGTTTCCTCTAATAAGAGAGGGCCATCAGAAACTTGGAGGAACTGCTTCCTGGACATGTATGAAGAAGTGCATTTGAGCAGCACAAGAGGTGGACTGCAGTCAACAAGGAGGATCACTGTAAGCTCTTGTTGCCCCAGCTGCAAGGAGTGTGCTCAGCAAACTCTCTTCAACTGTCAGCTTGTTAGGGATGGCCCCAACTGCAGAGAATTGCCAATAGCAAAGCCACACCCTTCTGGCAGAAGCCCATATTTCATATCTGTGGAGGCAGAACTAAAAAGATCTCGCCATTTTTAGTAGGACAACTATGAAGGGCCATTTCAGGTCCTGAGCTTCCCATGGGGCTGGGTGAGGTACTGGCTCTTAATCAAGTCTCCACTTCTGTCTCTACCCAGTCCTGCTTCCTCCCCTCCCTCCTCAGGGATGATTTCAAGGTCACTTCCTAATAAACTTTCTGAGCAATAAACTGTCTCGGAGTCTGCTTCCCAGAGAACCCAAGTTGTGACATGCTCTGAATGACATCAATGATACAAATTGTCATTTAGTCCAGACACTGAAATTATTTTTTAAGATTCCATAAGTAATGCTTCATATAAAATAACTAAAGATTTTTCTTAAAAAATCAGAATAAGGACATTTTTGTATTTTTATTTTAAGGTTAGTACTAGAATTTATAATATATTAATAAGGTTTACACCTAATGATAAAATGATGCTTCTAACTACTAAAAAACAAAAATTCACTCAAGTGGAAAACATTATTACAAAAACAAATTCATTTTTCAAAAGAATTTAATTTTGAAGTTTTAAGCAATCTAATATGAAACGTATATAACATATTTTCACTTTTGAATTAATTTATTAACTTAATATTTTATTTGCAAAGAAAGGTAGCATTAGATTAAAAATAGACAAAGTAAGCCAAAGTAAGCCAAATTTTCATATAAATTCAAAAATAAGATTCAATTTATGTTTTGGACCAAAGATTGTATGCATTCCTTTATCTCAAATCTTTACTTAATTGCATCTTAATAGTTGCAGTAAAACAGCCCATATGGTGGTAACTGCATAATACATTTATGAAGTGGCAGTTTTTCACATATGAGATGTGTCAATTTTCTGAGAACAGAGAACTTTCTTAATTACCTTGGTTGTTCCTATTTGCTACTTTAGAAATTTCCTTCTCAATTCAAATCTACTGGAACATAGTTTTAACATGCAAGGCAACAACTCTAAGCTTCAACACATATTTGCATAAGTAAAGTAGAACTCATGTTTGCACTCCATGCTTTTTATAGTTAGCTTGGTAGTCTCATGCAAATCCATTCATAAAGCAAGTTTCACATACATTTATGGAAATTGCAGGTACATGGCTAGAGTCCGCTTTTCTTTAGAGTATCTGTAAAGATTTATGAGATCCTTGGCAAAGGTTACTATGCAGGAAGAGTCCATACAAAAAAAATAAGGCATATGCCACAGCTTTGTTATGCTTCAACGTGTAAATAGAACTGTCCCTCTTGGGATTTTCCACATGTATTGTTTGATTTTTCTTTTCCTCCATAACTAAGAAATAAATTCTCAGCCAGTTTGAACTTGCTTGAATGGATCATGTAGGCTCTGTAGGTTCTGAACTCATTTCTTTGCTTTCATATTCAGAAGTGTGGTGATGGTGAAAGAAAAAAGGTCAGGATATTAACAATCTGAATACGGATAGATATAATACACATAGAATATTTGAGCTCTCAGGGCATAACGACTGCACCTAGGCTGGGTCTCTACAAGCCAAATACTTCTAACTCCAGATAGATTACAATATCTAGGTGCTGGAAAATAAAGTGTGGTTGGGCATTGCAGCAAGCCGAAGAGAGTACATTCTATCTAAAAGCAATGACACACAATTTAAAAAATAGACTAATACTTCTGCAAGTTTTAATCAGTGGGGCAACACTGATGACCCCTACTAGTCTACCCAAACTCACTTTTTTACTGATTTTTTTTTTACTGATTCCTGAGTACAGTGATTGCAGAGACTATAATATTGAAAATGAATCTTTTCGTAAAGAATTTGAAGGGAATGGTCTGGAGATGGAATTAAAGTCTCCTGACACCCAATTTGGAGTTGTTTCTCTGAGGTTAATGTCTTTGAGATTGAACAAAGTTTGCTCTCTTCAATTGGACATTCCCAAATTCAAGATTTAACAATTATTTTCAAATGCAACTGTGATGTATTAGATTGTATTATATTGACTACCATCTAAGCCTCTTAGAACTATAGGAAGCTAGATATTCTTTCCTGGGGTATCCAGATTGTGAGGCAAATATGACACATGATGTCAAAAAGAAATGCTGTTTATATATTTCTATTCGTGAAAAATAATTTCTGTTTGAACAATTCTGTTAATTTTCCCATGTGGTGGTATTTTTAGTTTCTAAGTCAGGCATGTCAATGCACAAGGAAAAAAAAGAAGCAATTTACAACTCTGCAAAGAAATACAGCCTCTTCCACTTCATCTGTGTTTCATCTTGATTATCAACACATTTGTCATCCCCCTGTAATTTATTCATTATTTTTACCAGAGGAATATGAAGGGAAAAAAGAAGATAAGCGCACTTGTCAAAATGTGAAACAGATGCTCTAACAATGATTGGAGACAATTAATGTTCTCAGGGAGAAACAACAGGCTGGGTTTGTGTTTAGCTTCAGATTTTTACAGCAAACAGACTTGGGAAAAATGCAAATGTAAAATAAAGGTTTTATTTTCCAAGCAAGGGAAAACAGTATTCTCTGACTGCATTGTTGTACATTTCTGTTATGATCTGACAGTTTAGACCTTTTCAGCAAAATCTTTAAGAACAATGGGAGCAAAATGCAAATGAGCAGCTTTGAAGAGTGATTCAATGACTTTTCCTTCTGAATCACCAAATTGAAAATGTCCTGCAATTGAAATGGCTGTGGGATGGTGGACTGACAAGCAGAATGAAGATAAATGTTTGTGTCTGATCACACTTTAATTCCAAATGGACACAACAAAGTAAGAGTGTCTCCACTCACCTTTGCAATATTTCTATTTGTTCTTTCTTTTATTGAAGAGATTTCAGTTCCACCACCTTTTGGACTCTGACACTAATTTCCTGCACGTCATCTAGCAACCTACTCCTATAATCTTACTCTAGACATTGTAATCAATATAATCTCGTTCCTTGATCATTACCTCCTACCATGATAGCTCACTTATCTTTTCCACTCACTCCTGTACTTCCATTTTCCAACCATGTGGAATTTATTATTGCTGTAACCAATATCTGATTATCCTCTGCTTTAAGATTCTTGGCAGGATCACATCACCCAGAATCAGGATTGGACTCTCTTCAAAGTTATGACCACAAATGCCAGTGTGCCCTCAACACTAACCACCAATCTGATGTGTTAGGATAGGTTAGGCTGTGTGGAAAATACACACAATGGCTCAAAAGAAGTTTACTTCTCATTGACATAACAGTCCAAGGTGAATCTTATGATTAGGTCACAAGACCTAATTAGGTCATGAGACCTCCTAATCAGAGGAGACCTAATAGATCTCCTCTACTGGTCATCTAGGGACAGGGACTTCTTCCATCTTCTGGATTTGCCTCACCAGAGACTTAGTTATTGTCTGCATGCAGCTAGCACAAAGAAAACAGAGAGCACAGAGAAGGCTTCTCTTCTCTGTGAAAGAAGTAGCACATGCCCCTTCTGCTTACAGGCTGCTAGACAGAGCTCACTTGATAGCCACCATCTGAAAACTGCAGTCTGTGACCAGGAAGAAGAGGAAAAAAGAAAATTATCTTGATGAACAGCTGACAATCTCCACCACATATGTTACTCTAATTTCCTGAAACTGTGTTTTTTCTACTCTTAAAGAAAACTATTACTTCTCTCTCTTCAAATCGTAAACCTCCAAAAATGATCTGACTTCACTGAGAAGGTAGATACAATCAGATGAGAATGGTCACTTTCTTCCCACCTTCTGAGCTGCCTAGGAGCCCACATACTTGATTCTCCCTTTCCTCATGACGGAGTAAACACCCCTGTGTGATCTAAAGACAAAGCCTCTTTTTGTTCCCTAGGTAGAATTTCTTCTATATTTCTCAAGGACTTTACCCCTGCAGTCATCTTTTTTCTAACCTCCATCATCAATTTCTTCTGTCGGCCTAATAACAGTAGTGTGCAAACATGCCTAATATCACTCATATTTATACAAGTAAGGGAAAAAAAAAACCTCCTTTACCCCACATCCCTCTCCATTTATCGCCTCATTTCTCTACTATCCTTAATAGAAAACTGTTAAAATATTCAAATATGTTATTGTTTCTACACTTATACCTCCCATCTTGATCACCCTTTAATAAGGATTTCATTCAAATCATTTTAATAAAATGGTACATATCGAAGTCACCAATGATATACATCTTGTTCATGTCAATGCCAATTATGTGTCCTTAGCCTACCTCTAGTAACATCAGACATGCATCATTTAAGTTTAAGATGGTCCAGAATAAGTAATACAGCTATTTACTTTCTAAATTCATTGAACATCTGAGCAGTATTTACCTGAGGTTAATCTAAATATGTTTTACTCACTTATATTCTGATATTAGGTAAACTTTATGATTTTCCAAAGGACAACCAATGTTTCTTTGGTAAGAAAAGGCAGACAGAACACCAGTATAATATTTTACAGACAAGGGAGACTTCCATTTTGTTTCTAGGCACCTCTTAGAGTCATTATGAGAATAATACTAGATGATTTGGGTGCTTCAATCAGACCACTGTTCAAGTTAATGGGGTGGTAGCATTCTTCAATTTAATACCATAAAGGAACATGCATACACACTCATCACTGCACTAGATGCTTCAGGTATTATAAAAATGATTAACTCAGCTCAAGGAAACTAACCTGAAGGAGAAAATAAACACATATTCATCCTACAAAAACTGAGAAAGTACTTCTTGTGAGACTGGTTCCCTGTAAGTTATGCCAGATTGTATTTCTTTTTTTTTTTTTTTTTTTTTTTTTTTTTTTTTTTGCAGTACGCGGGCCTCTCACTGTTGTGGCCTCTCCCGTTGCAGAGCACAGGCTCCGGACGCGCAGGCCCAGCGGCCATGGCTCACGGGCGCAGCCGCTCCGCGGCATGTGGGATCTTCCCGGACCAGGGCATGAACCCGTGTCCCCTGCATCGGCAGGCGGACTCTCAATCACTGCGCCACCAGGGAAGCCCCTAGACTGTATTTCTTAAAGGCAGTTGCAAATACATCTGTCATCCTACAAGGTCTCCTACACATGAGTGTCTGTTTCTCTACTCCTTGAAACTTGGTGGTCCCTATGACTTCTTTAACCAACAGAATACTTTGCAAATTCTGGTTGTAGCTCTAACTACTTTGGCAGTTTCTGCTTACCCTGCTTGACATTCTACGCTTGAGATGTCACTCTCGGTACCCAGCTACCATTCTGTTAGAAGCACAAGGCAAATGAAGCAACCATGTGGAGACTCTTTGATAGACAGCCTCCAATGAGATTCCAGCTGATGTCCAGCAACAGTGGTCAGTTAAATGACTGGGTCATCCTGAATGTTCATCCGTCAGATGATTCCAACAATAGCATCTGAGTGAACTGAATGAAAGCCCATGTGAGCAAATGCACAGATGAACCCAGCCAACCCACAGAGTCACGAGGAAAAATAACTGTTTGTTGATTTAACCGTTAGAATTTTGGATGGTTTGTTGTGCAGGAATAGATAACCTGAAGGTTAGGCCTGAGCAATAAAGATCATTTAGGTATATTTTCTACACCTGGGAACCCACAGGCTAATGTAAGATATTAATGAATGCATTAAAATGTGAATATAAGGAAGTTATGGTGATGAATATATGAGAGGTATGATTACATGTGGATAGAACAGGAAAGACTTGTTTAGAAAAGTGCCATTTGAGTTAGGATTTGAAATGGGTGTAGAAATTTTCTAATTGCTATTTGACAAGGTGGAAACTTAAGGAATTTTACAAAGAGTAAACAGCTTGAGAAAAGAAATGTATAGGGCCAAAAGCTGAGTAATATTAGCTTGCATAAATTAAATTGCTGCTAAGGTTTGGGAACTTCACATAAGTTACTTCTTGTCTTTATCAAAACAATCTAGAAAGAAAGGAATTAAATCAGAGTTCAAATGTAGTGCTGGAAACCTAGGCTCTTTCCAGGACGCTACCATGCCTCAAGGAAAGGATAGGAAGAAAAGTGGGAAGAATCATTTAAGTAGTAGCTTGGGGCACTAACATAGAGAAAGTTGAACGCCCTGGAAGAGCTTGTCTCCAGTCACAGTAACAAAATGGACCCACTAAAGATTTCTCAGTAGAGAAACTCATGTTTTCATTGCTACATAAAATATTTACATGATTTCCTTTTTTTTTAATATTATTATTACTTTCTGATTTGGTTGTGTAGATTTTTAATGTCTAGGCAGTCCTTGGTTTCTCATTTGAGTAACAGAATCATATCTCTTAGTAATAATTTGGCTTTTTTCAAAAGTTAGGGTAAGAGACTCTTTAAACTTATTAAATGGGAGAACTGACTAATACAACATGGATTTAAATTAGTAAAATGTGGCATCTCTTCTAAATATTCATTTTATTAATGTAAACATTAAAACAATTAAGCATTATTAAATTTTGGGGGATAGGTAATTTAAATATTTTCTGCGTAACAGATTTAAATCTTTACACACCATCTTGGTTGATTTTAAAGCATTGCATATATAAGAATTTCTATTTTATTACTTTCACTTTTTAGGCAGGAATATTTAAGCTCAAAATTGTGAAGGTTCACACAAATTAGCAACAACAATGATGCAGAAGACAGCTAACTAGGAAACAAAAGAACAGTACAGTTAATTTGACTTCCACCTGAGGGTCTTGCTATGTTAAACTCACTTATTTTTAAAGACTTCTCTTGAAGAAGTCATCTATTTGTCTCTCCCTGAATAAATAACAATGTTAGGAACATAAGCATGTCTTTGATTTTCAGAATGAATTTCTAGAGGCCTGACAAAAGGCTCAGCTATAATTATTTAAAATTACAGATATATAAGGTGACAAAAAACCTTCGGTAAATCTTTACTGGCTTGAGGCCACACCTCGGAAATTTAGATGTTTATTTAAAAGATTCCCTCACGGGCTTCCCTGGTGCACAGTGGTTGAGAGTCAGCCTGCCGATGCAGGGGACACGGGTTCGTGCCCCGGTCCGGGAAGATCCCACATGCCGCGGAGCGGCTGGGCCCGTGAGGCATGGCCGCTGACCCTGCGTGTCTGGAGCCTGTGCTCTGCAACGGGAGAGGCCACAACAGTGAGAGGCCTGAGTACCACAAAAAAAAGAAAAAAAAGATTCCCTCATATAATCTTCTCTTGTCTCTCTCCCATTCTTTAGTGCAGTAGTTTAATTTTACGGAACTCTATTTGCATTTTTCTTTTATAAGAAAAAAATACTATATTATTGGCTATAAAAGTAAGTCATGACTATAATAGACAACATGGAAAATACAAAAGACTATAAAAAATAAAGAACCACATTTAACTTGTCCACCTGGGCATGACAGCTTCTTTTGTTTATCCCCTACTATTATCAGCTGACATACTGTATTCCTTGTGCATCCAGAGTTGTATCATGTTGATTATTATGTCTCCAACACTATCACAGTTTCAGGTGTATAGTAGGAGCTCAAAGATATATTTTGAGTAGAAAATAATGGAATTCATTCCCTTGGTTCTTTCTAAAGATTTTTGAATAGTTGGGATTATTCCGCATTAATGAACTTACACTCACCCAACATCTTTCATGCAAAATATTATCTCATATCATACGATTCCTTCGTGTGGGTACATCAAATATTATCCAAATAATCCCCCTTTTTTTTTTTTAAAAAAAGGGGGATTATTTGGATAATATTTATTTGGATTATTTGGATAATATTTATCTTTATTGGAGTATAATTGCTTTACAATGGTGTGTTAGTTTCTGCTGTATAACAAAGTGAATCAGCTATACATATACATATATCCCCATATCGTCTCCCTCTTGCATCTCCCTCCCACCCTCCCTGTCCCACCCCCCTAGGTGGACACAAAGCACAGAGCTGATCTCCCTGTGCTATTCAGCTGCTTCCCACTAGCTATCTATTTTACATTTAGTAGTGTATATATGTCCATGCCACTCTCTTCATCCCAGCTTACCCTTCCCCCTCCCCGTGTCCTCAAGTCCATTCTCTACGTCTACATCTTTATTCCTGTCCTGCCCCTAGGTTCTTCAGAACCATTTTTTTTTTTTTTAGATTCCATATAGATGTGTTAGCATATGGTGTTTGTTTTTCTCTTTCTGACTTACTTCACTTTGTATGACAGACTCTAGGTCCATGCACCTCATTACAAATAACTCAATTTCGTTTCTTTTTATGGCTGAGTAATATTCCATTGTATGTATGTGCCACATCTTCTTTATCCATTCATCTGTTGATGGATACTTAGGTTGTGCCCATGTCCTGGCTATTGTAAATAGAGCTGCAATGAACACTGTGGTACGTGATTCTTTTTGAATTAATCCCCTCATTTTAATCACTTAGATGGGTTCTAAGTGTTTGCTAGTATAAATCACTTGGTTTTCAAAAACCATAGATGCGACTACTTTTTATCTGCCTAAATTCATTACTAGCCCCCACCTTTATGTCCACTGTAGTTGATTTGTAATCAGTTGGTTGGTCATTCAGGGACTGTGATTTCTAGTCCCTCCTTTGCAGCAAGGTGTGCTCATGTAACTAAGTTCTGGCCAAAAAATATGAATGAAGGTGTCCTCTGCTTCTTTCAGAACAGATCTATATATATCCAGGAGAAATAAGTAGCTTAGGTGTATAAATTTCCACAAGATGAACACTCATCTCTGATGATTATAAACAAGGAATGCTTTGTTCCTTTTTTTTTTTTTTTTGGCTGCCCCACATCATGCAGGGATCTTAGTTCCCTGGCCAGGGATTGAATCCGTGTCCCCTGCAGTGGAAGCACAGAGTCCTAACCACTGGACCATGAGGAATTCCCCAGGAATTCTTTGTTCTTGAGCCAGCATTGTTGCTGAGTCTCTGGTAAGAGAAGCTGAGTCATTGGTCTGTAACTAATACAGTCTGTATTAATACAGCCACACTAATACCATCACATC
The DNA here is from genome assembly GCF_011762595.2 of Tursiops truncatus. Taxonomy (NCBI): domain Eukaryota; kingdom Metazoa; phylum Chordata; class Mammalia; order Artiodactyla; family Delphinidae; genus Tursiops; species Tursiops truncatus. The sequence goes on along the minus strand of NC_047035.1, from coordinate 20,850,528 downwards.
CCCCCCTCACTAAATATGTTTCAGCTTGCTCATCTGTTGTGATCTTGACTCATAAGTGTTCCCGTCTAAGTAGGAAACTATGTTTCCAAGAATCACTTCTTCTTTGTTGTTTCAGGTTAGAGTTTACCAATAAGGGACAATAGACCAGAGGTTGGTTTCCACTTGGAAATCTACAGGATGAGAAGATGCCTGACCATCTGTGTTGGTGGATCAGGCATACTGGAACACAGGTTCTTAAATTTTAGGGAGTTTCAGAATCACCTGGAGGGCTGTTAAAGCATGGATCGCTAAGCACACCCCCAGGGTCTCTAGTTCAGTAGATGTGGGGTAGATTCTGAAAGTATGTATTTTTTTTTTTTTCCGGTATGCAGGCCTCTCACTGTTGTGGCCTCTCCTGTTGTGGAGCACAGGCTCTGGACACGCAGGCTCTGCGGCCATGGCTCATGGGCCCAGCCGCTCCGCGGCATGTGGTATCTTCCCGGACCGGGACATGAACCCGCGTCCCCTGCATCGGCAGGTGGACTCTCAACCACTGCGCCACCAGGGAAGCCCAAGAGCATGTATTTTTAACATGTTCTCAGGGGATGCTGATGTTGCTGGTCCTGAGATTGCACATTAAGAACCTCTGTTCTTGAAGAACCAGAGCTCAATTCTTTCAGAATGGCAAAGAAGAGGGGGAAATAAAGTAAATAAAACCTCCTCAAGTTTATTTCTGTAAGTTTTAAAGGAACTTTATAAAAGTCAGAATTTTCTCCACAGGACAATAATTATTCAAGCTATTTCACTTGTCTTTATATTGCTAAATAGGTGGCAAATACTATGAGCATACAGTCTCATTGCTGCCTTTTGTTTTTTCTTCCGAGGCAGCTCTAGTGAACACGTGGAGGAACTAACACTGCTGACATCAAACGATCTACATATCTACTGGATCACTGGTCTGTGACAGAGTGCTTCTTTCCCTACTAGCTTGTTCCAACCATCAGATGGTAGCTTATCACTGATGCTTAACACTTTAAATGATCCACTTGTCAAGTAGGGCTATTAATCTTCATGGTTTAACAGAGGATTATAGACATCAAAAAATGCGAGAAATATCTGACCACTGAAACTACAGCACAATAATTTTCACTCCTGCATTTTGGCCATTTCATTGGCTTATAGAACAGAACTCCCGAGTTCAGAGTGTTGGGAAGGTAACATTTAGAAACCTAAACCTATCTCAAGCCTGCAGGGCATTCATTTGCAAGAGCAGAGGACCTTACAGCAGATCTTTTCTCTGATGTTTTAAACTGCAAGACTACTTACAAAACTTTTTAAAAATCATGTCCCCTTCCCATTAAGGAGACTGTCACTCCTACTGTCCTTTGGATCAAAGTGAATTTTTTCTGTCATTTTTCTGCCAAATCAGGATATGGTGATGGAGAGGGTAGCTCATCTCAATCATCAGTACCAGCTACCTCTACAAGGGCTCATAACAGTTATTAATAATACAAAACAGATATTGGTGCTTATTTTTAGTCCAATCTTTACTCTCTACAGAAGAGATGCCGTAAGTAGAACAAATGATCATTGTTATATAATACTGCGTGCTTCAGAAGATAAAAAGACAGTTACGTCTGCAAATGAATCGAAAAGCTTTGCACTTTCTGATTAAAACTCACCTGTTTTACGTGTGACATTGCCAAGAACATTATTTGCCCTTTATGATATCATATGTAATTATATGCTCCATACTCTAGAAGGGCCAATGCATGAAAAGGAGAAACAGAGTTGGCAACTGTGAAACTTTTGTTGGACAAAAGTCCTCGAAGAAGTAAATCATGGGTTTCTAATTCAGACATTTTAACCACATAAATTTTACTTTCTGAATCTTCATGCTCTTTATTTTTAACGTAAATTCACATTAGGTACTCGCCCGAAAAGTGAGGCAAAGTCACAGCCATCCTGTATTTCCAGGTCTAAAGAGAATTACCACAGGTCACTAGTATGACCAAGATAGAAAATTATCATAGCTTTGCTTTTAAAAAATTTAAACAGGTCACAGTAGTAGTGACAGTTATTGGCATTTGACATATTCCCTGGAAGCATCAAAAGAGTATCTGAGTATAAACGGCCTAAGGCACAGCCGCTGAATCAGGAATCTATGAGTCCAGCTTCAATGGTCCGGTGAACCTCTCTCTAGTTGGTTGGGTAATGACAAGTCTTGCTGGGAGAGGTTCTCTAGCAGGTACCACACCTGCTATTGTGCAACCGCAAGGAAACTATTTAATTCAAAGGGAAAGGAATAATAATTGTATTACACAGTTGGTGCCAATTATTTGAGTATATTGAGAGTTTAGGTCTGCTGACACTTATATCATATCCTTCTTAAAATCTGGGTTGATTCATTCTTAGAATGTTTCAAGACACCATCTTAATATAAAGAATGACCTTTCTAATATGTTTTATTGGGCAAGTCCTTGATATTGTCCCATCACAAGTCACCCACAGTTCTGGAGTCAGACATCTGGAGGTGGGGACCTCTGTATTGCCACGTACTAGCTCTCTGGGCTTGGACAAATAATTTAAATCCCCTGATTTAACTGTGTCTTAAATGTACTATTTTTGGAGGAGAGGATGAAATAATGAAGAAACCACACATAGCAAGCGCCTAATGCAAGTTAGGTACTATGTAAATTTAGCCAATATTATTAGAACATGACTAATCTTTTTACCTAAATATGTGTAAGGCTATATGAGGGAGACTGGAGAAAATGCCACTGATAAATATATCTTTCTCATTGAGCAGTTGTTTATGAAATAACGTTGCTTTGGTTAGAGGAAATATCTGATTAACATGTAGGTGCAACTGCAGATATAAAACTTTAGTTGGTATCAGTTATGTATCTCTTTAAGGTAATTTTTGTCATAATTTCTGATAGAAGAATGAGCTAAGGGAATGAAGGATTATTAAAGGGAAAGAAGGATCTTTCTGATAATTTCTGATAGAAGAATGAGCTAAGGGAATGAAGGGAATGAGCTAAGGGAAAGAAGGATTATTAAAGGGAAAGAAGGATCTTGAAACTATGTCTACAGGATGATTTGGTACATAGTTAAGCAAACCATTTTTGCTTTAGTCATTTATCCAATACATAATTGTTGAGTGACTGTATGTGCTAGCCAAACTTACAAATCATCTAGGGCAGCGGTCCCCAACCTTTTGGGCACCAGGGACTGGTTTCATGGAAGACAATTTTTCCACAGACCGGGGCAGGGGGGTGGTTTCGGGATGATTCAAGTGCATTACATTTACTGTGCACTTTATTTCTATTATTATTACATTGTAATATATAATGAAATAATTAGGCAGCTCACCATAATGCAGAATCAGCGGGAGCCTGGAGCTTGTCTTCACTTGCCACTCACTGATAGCGTTTTGATATGAGTCTGCCAGCAATTGATTTATTATGGTCTCTGTGCAGTCAAACCTCTCTGCTAACGATAATCTGTATTTGCAGCCGTTCGCCAGTGCTAGCATCACTGCCTCAGCTCCACCTCAGATCATCAGGCATTAGATTTTCACAAGGACCTCACAACCTGGATCCCTCACATGTGCAGTTCACAGTAGGGTTTGCTCCTAAGAGAATCTAATGCCGCCCCCGATCTGACAAGAGGCGGAGCTCAGGCAGTAATGCCAGGGATAGGGAGCGGCTGTAAATACAGATGAAGCTTTGCTCGCTCACAACTCACCTCCTGCTGTGCGACCCAGTTCCTAACAGGCCACTGACCGGTATTGGTCCAAGGGTTGGGGACCCCTGATCTAGGGTAAAACCATACACATTGCATGTTAATGCCTGTCCTCACGGCATTTGCATTCTACTTCAAATCTTTTCCAAAGTGCTGTCCCCAGTTGAATATGATACACTAATTTCCACTGAAGCTGTGAATTGTACATTTTCTGTTGTAATTGTCAGAGAGGTTTCACCTGGGACTTTTTGTTTTAAGGAAATTGAATGAATGCTCTTGTTTATTTGATAAATGCTTAGTATCACCTTACTCTCTGCTATTTTATAAATGTAAATGTATTATATTTTTATCACAAACATATCAAATAGGTATTATTATTATCCCCATTTTATAAATGGGAAACTGAAACACAGAAAGGTTAAGTAACTTGCCAAAAGTCACACAGCTAGTAAGTGGTAGGGCCAAGATCCAAATCCAGGGAATCTGATTTGAGAATTTGGGATCTGAACCATTAAATTTATTCAGGAAATATTAATCTTGATTTCAGCTTGAACTAAAAATGTTGGTTTGTTCAATGTCATTAGGAATCTCACCTTCAGTTCTAGGATCCTCTCTTGTTTTGAACGAATATACTCATTATTCTTTAGAAAAGTGCCACTGGCTGATACTGTACTTATCTCTGCATTTCTTTTTCTTATTCCCCAAACAACCGCTATAGGAATATACAAGATTTGCTGTGTAAACATGCATGTCACTTTTAACATTATTTTTGACCTCTGCTTCTTATAAGTTGTTCCAAACTTTTCTTGTTTTCTTTTCCTTCTTGCAACCCAAATGCAGTTTATGTTTCACTTGCATTATATAAAGAGGTAGACTGATATGGTAGAATGTTAATAGCTAATACACATGAGGACTTCTTTTTAGCTTGTACTGGCACTAGAATAAGTGCTTGATCTGTATTATCTTTAATTCTCACAATAATTCACTAAGTTTGAATTTGCTTTTATCTACATTTTATAGGTTATAAAACAGACTTTTAAAGCAGAAATATGTAGACCAAAACATTCTACAAAGTTTTTGGCATATAGGATGGAATATAGACATGTCAGAATTTTAGTACAAGTTCATGAGATACCAAAGTCCAAACTCTTAACCAATGATGATACTTAAAAAGCAAAGACCTGGCTTGACGTCTGAGTCCTAACTAGGCAGTGTGTTCTTAAGTGCGTTACTCAGAGTATCTGTCCTTCAGTTTAGCTATCTTTAAAGTACAGAGCATTCCTTCATTGATGATACATTTATTCATAGTAACATTCTATGCCAAAACCTGTGCTATGAATAGATTGTACAAGGATGAATAAAATATCTTTCATTAATGACCTTGGAAGGTAATGGTAGTATAGTATTTACATCATAGAGTTATGTAAGGATTGAATAAATCAACAGATAAGCTCTTCAGGATAAAACCCACATTATAGTGATACACACACATGCATTATTAATATATTGGTAAAGACTAAGGGTGGTAAATAATGTGTGTGTATGTGTGACGGTCTTATATAGATGAGAGCCTCCATGTGTTTGCCTTCTAAGTATATGGCAGAAATTCATGTCAAGGACAACATTTTGAATGATATAGAAGGTCAGTTTTGAAAATGCTTTTCTCCATGGAATCTGCCATAGAGTCACATATCTACAAAGAAATGATACTTGGCACTTCCCAACTACATTTCAGGGAGGATGTAATAAGATAGGTGGAAATGCATGCCAGGTTGCGTGCAGTCTATCTTTAGTTTGCTAGTCACATTTATAGCCTACACAGAGATTCTTAATTAAGAGACAAATATTTTTATAATTTTTACAGTATTAATAAGGATTTATGAATGATTAAGTATGCATTAAGGCAGCTATTATGTGTTTGGAGACACAACTGAGGACCACTTACTAGATATTATGGCATCATTAACAAAGAATACTAAACATTTGACAAAATAAAGCTATCTGGATTATCTCTTCAGAGGCTTGAAATGATTATCTTAAGAAGTGTTGCAGAGAAATCGAAGTAACTTCCATGAATGACTAATGAGATTAAAGGCATTCTATGCAGACAGATATTAATATAAATATCATTTTCCTCAAGAAACACTTCACATAATTACATCATTTATGTTAAATTTAGATAATTTTTGACCCATACATACTAGTTCTAAATTGGTATTTCAAAACAGTTCTTAAAGCTAACACTTTCTACATTACTATGAGGCAGTGTCACATGAGAACTGCAAAGAAAGAAAGAATTGAAATATGTTAAAAAAAATGGCCATTGCTTTGATTTAAAAGAAGAATGGGTGACATTTTCCTCTGTGATCTGGCTTGTTTTGTTTGGTAGCTGATTCTACTTCCTGTCATGTACTTGGTTTTAACCTTTGGACTTCATCCTCTTTCAGCTCATTGTTTAATTACAGGGCATGGAATCCTCTGGGCTTCATCCTCAGTTTCTGCAGTTCACTCTTCACTTGACCTCACTAGCTGACTCAGAGCTCCACTTTCTCATCTTGACCTTGAGTTGGAGGGACTGGGAACAGAAGCCCAGCTCCCTTGGGCTCAGCATCTCTCCAATTTTGCTACTAGTCTGGTCCTGCCTGCTGCCACCTCCTTTCTGGTCCTTCTCATTCTGGGTCCTCTCCAGTTGCATCAGTTTCTCTGTTATTTTCTCTGCATCTGAGTCCCTTTTTTAAAGTGGTATCAAGCAAGGCAATGCTTCTCAAACTTTATTTTGGCGCCACTCTCCTGATTTTTGCCATTCAATTTCCACTTATATTGTTATTAAATGGTACACTATTTTTAAATTAAATGAACTCATTTTTTTTACTAGCTTTTTAAAAATTCAAAGTCGTTTGAAAGCAAACCTCATATCCCTCTACTATATGGAAAAGGAATATTCCTTACCTTAAAAAAGAGTAGCTACAGAATGAAATTTAATGAAGACAAAAATCATGTGATCAAAGTCTCTCCAGATATTGTTTCAGGCCTGAGGACTATTCTCTGATAATAATAGAGACTACCAAGTGGTAGAGTGAAGTTACTGAACATAGTGACAATAAACTGAGTTCTCTTCTTTCCATAATCAGAATGCCTAAAAGATAACCAAGATCTGATGACGGTGACAAATTGAGACAGCAATGCAGAATTTCCCTACCCTCAAATTCCTAACACAATTTTAAAAGCCAGCAATAAACATTTAATATAATAACCACTAGCAACTAAATAAGGAAAGGGGCATGAGAACACAATCAACTTCCCAAACTAATGATGCGGGGTGGGGGGTGGCACAGGAGATTCTGGAACAGGGTAGAAAGGTGCAGAAGAGTTTAGCTCCTTACCCTAACCCTGGTCCCCAGAAACCATAGTGATGTGATGATTCTCCTTACTTCCTGGTATGAATAGAAATGAAAAAAAATAGATATTAAAATAACTGTTCCATTTTAAGGGATAAATATTCCTAGTTTATGACTATGTATGAAATATTTTATATAGGGTGTTCTGGTTAGCTTTCAGTATTTCTTTTTTGCCATGCTACTTCATAAAACACAGAATATAAAAATTATTAAGGTAAGTCCTGATCATAAGGAAGGTATAGTACTGACCATTTCCATGATTAATTGAAAAGTCTTTATACTACAAAATGCTTGCCTATGTGGTTTCTGAAGTTCATTTTAATTTATATACCCTAAACTATGCTCAGGTTCAGTTACAGAATCCTTTAATAAAAAGAGTTGCCAAAACTTTACACTACTCTAAAGGAAGTCCTTCCAAGCTGAAATTTTACAAAGCACATCTTATAGGTGATGATATATTAAATAAAAGGTTACTTTAATAATAATTTTTTTGCCAGCACAGCTTCAATGCCATATAAATGTTTCCTATTCAATTACCTGCTCACATTTTTCATCCTCACTGATTTTGCAGTGATCAGAATATTTCTCTTAAACCCCACTACATTAATCCATCAAAGTGCTTTTTTCATTAGGTGATGACTTTTCCCACCCAGAATATTGCCAGGGAGGATGATGACATTTCCTATTGTTCTGCCTCTAGACCGTTGCTTGTGAGTATATTTTTATTCCTCTAACCTCCCATTATTCAAGAATCATAAGGGATTTACTGTGCAGAAGGTAAAATTGGAAACGAACTAGAATCAGATTCCTTAAATCCTTCAAAGGAAACTTTCTGTCTATCCTCAACCCCTTGCAGAGTTACTTAATCACCTTTTCATTGGTTAATTACTCAATGCATTTAGTAACTGGAATGTTCATTCAATGCAGTCAAGCTCAAAAATTTAAAAATAATAATAAACAGTCTGCATTACAGTAGGCATCAGAACATCAAAAAAAGATATCAAAAGCTCCTCTAAGAAGGTTGATGGCTGAAGAGGATAAACAAAATCTCTTGAAAGACTGAACTCAACAATACAGCCCCCTGTACCAGAATGTGGGCAAAGAACACTTTTTTTTTTAACTTTCTCATTGTTGGTTTCTTCTTTTGTTTATTATCTTAATATTTTGATGACATAGAGTTAACTGGTTTGCCAGGAACAACCACAAGTTTCCATCAGAAGAAGGAATTATAAACAATTGCAGCAGAGTTCTATCCTGGATTGGTACTGAGAACAATGGCCTCTGTATTGAATTGAGAGGAAAAAAAGATATGTTTCCAAAAAAATTTTTTTTGGCCTCCTAAAACTCCTATATTTGCATCATTCCCTCTTTAATATCTCATTGAAGGTTTACACACCTTGGCCTTTTGACAGACTGTGAGAATACTTGATGGGGAGGCTAGGTCAGGTTTGACCAATCTGTTATTTTTTATTTTTTTACGGTATGCGGGCCTCTCACTGTTGCGGCCTCTCCTGTTGCGGAGCACAGGCTCCAGACGCGCAGGTCCAGTGGCCATGGCTCATGGGCCCAGCCGCTCCGCGGCATGTGGGATCTTCCCGGACCGGGGCACGAACCCGTGTCCCCTGCATCGGCAGGCGGACTCTCAACCACTGCGCCACCAAGGAAGCCCTAATCTATCATTTTGAAAAAGTAAGAAGGGTGGGAAGAGTAGGGTCATAGGAAATCTGAAGTATTGTATCATCTATTTTCCAATTTAGCTTAGACTAGTTCTAAGCTAGTCTAGAACAAGTCCTGAAGTAATAGGTATTTACTGAGTTCTGTACTGGAAAGTAGACTACTGCAGGAAGCAGCTTTCTTTCTTTACAGAAATACATGTTAGCCAAGAGAATGCATAAATAAAATGTAGTGTGCTGCAGAGTAAGATGGTGACTCTTCATGCAAAGGAGGTTTTGAAAAGGGAAAGTTCAACATGAGCTAAAGCAGGCAGAGACACTTCCTTGGAGAAGTGACAATTAACCAGACCTTACAACACAGGCAGGATTTCCTAGGCGGGGACTGTGTTTTGGATGTCTTGAATGGGAGGTAGAGAGGAGGGCAGAATGAGAAAGCAAATAAGAGCAGGGAATCTAATAATGGTTACAACTGGGTAGAGCAATTCTTGCTTTCTCAAGTCTGGATTTAACTCCTAAAGCCCTGCCTGAAGTATGGAAGGAATGGAAGAAAAATTGGGCTTTAGACAGCGAATAAAAATGTCTAGAGACATTGCCCAATTTTATTCATTAGGTGTGTGTTCATTTAGTTAATAATTGAATATAGGTAGACATTCATGACCTGATGGATGAAAGAGGACCAGGAATGGCCCAAAACTTCATGCTTGAAATATAGTAAATGGTCCATTGAAATATGGTACATTTGTTGCTCTGAACCTCAAACTCTCCTTAGACTTGGTAAGTCTTATGACAATTTCTGCAGATTTTTTTTTCTGGGTTTCATTTGTTTTTCTTCTGGGGCTGCTTTCAATATTAGAAGCTGTTGTGTTGAATGCTGCTCAAGAAATTGAAAAGGGATGGGATTACAAATGTAGATATTTGATACAAGAGATTAAACCTAAACACACAGGTCAAACATAAGACTAGATATATGTGCACCAAGAGGAGAACAATAAGGTCTCATAAGGCATGTGAAAAATGCTGAGTTTGTTATAAAATATACATGAGGGTGAGTGTGCATTTTGTGTTTAACATTGGGGATTATTAACAGGATAAAGCTAGGGAGTAGTCTCTCCTTCCCTTATTTCACATTGTTTGGGCCTTTAGGAAGCTTTTCTTGATTCCCAATATACAGTATTAACCCTTAACCACATGACACCATCCATCCAAACCCACATCCCTCTCTAGCATATCTTCCTGAGACATTTATTCATGACAACATCACTGTGAAATGATTTCATTTATTGCCTTTGTTTCGCAGTAGAATAAAACTCCATGAAAGCAGAGAATTTAATTACCTTGGTTATTATATGTAGAACAGTGTCGGACACATTGTAGCTGTTTAATAAATATTTGAGTTAACAATCATATAATTTTCTTGATCCCCTCATGTATAAAGAATGCGGAAAAATAACTGAATTTGTAGTAACACCTTCTTGATGGTTCTTTACCATGAAAACAATATAGAAAACTAAGCATAGAGGAGAAAGACATAATCTCTGTTTTGAACAAAAGGAAGATGGATAATAACAATAATAGACACAAAGGGACTGAATAGTACGTATTAGAAAAGGGAAACTGAAAACTGAGCTTGCCCAATAGTAGGGGCTCATTAAATGCATAAGAGGCTTTACCATGTCTAATTTCAAAAGTTGTAGAGTGCCTTACAATTGCCAGTTAGTTATGCCACTTGATTGTTCTGGCCTTTAAAGAATCCTGTCCTTAAAACATCAGAATATAGTACTTCAAGATTCATTACAACACCTTCCCTAATACAGAGAATTTATACTGTCTTATCTGGAACACACACCTACATGAAGGGACCTTACCAATCTCATTCACCACTGTTTCACAAGTGCTGAAAAGATTATCTGCCACATGGAGGGACTCGATTTCAGTCAAATTAATATAAACATTAGTTATTCAGACTGTATACTTTGGAAAATTCAGTCTTGGGAACAAACCTCCCAGTAGTTTAGGGAAAAAGAGCCCAATAAATTAATTACATAATATCCTCTACACACAAAAACTATATGATTTAATTGTTTTTAAAACAGTATTATTAAAATTTTAAAGACAGATCTTAAGAACAGCATAGAATTACGGAGGTAGTAAGTTTAATTAGTTAGATTTGCCCTGAATTTTAATCATCAACCTTGAGACAAATAACTTCTGGGTAAAAAATGGTTCACTTAAACAACTTTTGGGTGACTTAATTTTTTTTTTTTAGTTTATTGTTGTTTTTATTTTTCTCACTTTCATAGCCAATTTTAGGCTCTGGACAAAAATCTCAAAAGTTACAACTGAAATTTTATAGGAAGGCCTAATATTACAAGGTTTATCCTTCAGTTTATGAGATTTAAGAGTTGTGGACAGTTTGAATTAGGTTTTGCTAGAAAGGCATCAGTGAAAAAAAAATTTTTTTTTTTTAAAGAAAAAGTGACTCTCCTCCTACCAATAAAACTTCTAAAAGTCAGTACATATGACTTTGTTTTCAAAAACAGACATTAAAAATGGCAGATTTAGGGCTTGCTCAGGCAAAGACTGAAAACAGAAGATAAAGGAAATTGGCTGAAATAGGAACATTTCTCCAAGAGGACTGGCAATGAAAGTGTCATAGGTCAGGTCCAGGGAAATGGTCCATGCATCCAAGATTTGTGTGCAGGGGTGTTTATTGGGGAGGGTCTCAGGAGACTCTAAAGAAAGGGCTAAAGAAAGCAGCATTGGGCAGGTGATGCTGAAGTGCAAAGCTATTGAAAGAGAGGCCTCAGACAATCCCATGGGGAGTTCCAGACCTGGCACCACCCTTCAAAAGTTGTCCCAGTTTGAGGTCAAGGCCCAGGCCCTTATACTGCTGCATGAAGCTTTCATGAGATTAGGACTGCCCTTGTCAGGGGGCATCATGGTGGGTCTGACTGAAGATAAGACCTGAAGAGGGACTCAGCTCTAAGAGCCATCAGGCACACCATCACCAGCGAACAGAAGAAACAACTCAGTTTTGGCAGAGAATCTGGGCTGCACATCACAGAATCCAGACAGAGATTATGCTATTGAAAATGATATTATTTACAAAACCCTTCTTTTGATTTTATACAGGAAGTTCTAGTGTACACAAACACACACACACACACCCCACATAAAATAAAGACATGTTGCCTCCTTAAAAAAGAAAAACAAGGGAAAGAAAAGAGAAAGCACAGCACAGGGAAAAGGAATTGTCTCAATGTGAGCTACTTGAGATAAAGGGCTCTGCCGATCTACAGATAGTTTACCACTTAAGAGTGTTTGAAAATAGTCTGACACATACAAGTGTTCAAAACTTACTGTTTGACATAATAAATGAATCAATTGTTCCTAGGCTCTTTTAAAATCAACAAAAATAGTTTTCTATTAAAACAATAGGCAGAAACTCTCTTTTGGTTGCTTGGTTGGAAGTTTTGTAGACTCCTTTCTGTAATGCACTACTTTTTTCCCATTAAAAACAATGCCAGCCACTGCAGTTGGCTCAGCAGTCTTCTCAGAAAGGAAAGGGAAGAATCATCTAAAGGGTTGACTGCGTGTTCTCTTTAGGCTCATGTTAACTTGCCCAGTGCTCTGCGTCAGAGTTTGGTTTCAAACTGGGCTTCAATCACTTAACAGTTTTGTGACCAAACCCTAGTTTCTCAACCTCTCTCAGTCTCAGTTTCCTGATTGCAAAAGTGAAATGTTAGTACAAACCTTGCAGACTTGTTGTGAACTTTAATTAAAGCTATTTGTGGGGGATAGCTTCAAGATGGGGGAGGAATAAGATGGGGAGATCACCTTCCTCCCCACAAATACATCAAAAATACATCTACATGTGGAACAACTCCTAGAGAACACCTACTGAACGCTGGCAGAAGACTTCAGACTTTCCAAAATACAAGAAACTCCCCACGTACCTGGGTAGGGCAAAAGCAAAAAGAAAAAACAGAGACAAGAAAATAGGGATGGGACCAGCACTTCTGGAAGGGAGCTGTGAAGGAGGAAAGTTTTCCACACATTAGGAAGCCCCTTCACTGGTGGAGACGGGGTGGCAGAGGGAAGCTTTGGAGCCACAGAGGAGAGCACAGCAACAGGGGTGCAGAGCGCAAAGCAGAGAGATTCCCGCACAGAGGATCGGTGCCAACCAGCACGCACCAGCCTGAGAGGCTTGTCTGCTCACCCACTGGGGCTGGTGGGGGCTGGGAGCTGAGGCTTGGGCTTCGGAGGTCAGACCCCAGGGAGAGGACTGGGGTTGGCTGCGTGAACACAGCCTGAAGGGGGCTAGTGCACCACAGCTAATAACAAAGGAGTCCTAGAAGAAGTCTGGACCTGCCTAAGAGGCAAGAGAGAATTGTTTTGGGGTGTGCGAGGAGAGGGGATTCAGAGAACCACCTAAATAAGCTCCACAGATGGGCATGAGCCGCAGCTATCAGGCGGACACCAGAGACGGGCACGAAATGCTAACGCTGCTGCTGCAGCCACCAAGAAGCCTATGTGCGAGCACAGGTCACTCTCCACACCTCCCCTCCTGGGAGCCTGTGCAGCCCGCCACTGCCACGGTCCCGTGATCCAGGGACAACTTGCTGGGAGAACACATGGCGCACCTCAGGCTGTTGCAATGTCACACCGGCCTCTGTCACTGCAGGCTCGCCCCACATTCTGTACCCCTCCCTCCCCCCGGCCTGAGAGAGCCAAGCCCCCAAATCAGCTGCTCCTTTAACTTCGTCCTGTCCGAGCGAAGAACAGATGCACTCAGGTAACCTACATGCAGAGGCGGGACCAAATCCAAAGCTGAACCCCGGGAGCTGTGCGAACAAAGAGAAAGGGAAATCTCTCCCAGCAGCCTCAGGAGCAGTGGATTAAATCTCCACAATCAACTTGATGTACCCTGCATCTGTGTAATACCTGAATAGACAATGAATCATCCCAAAATTGAGGTGGTGGACTTTGGGAGCAACTGCAGACTTGGGGTTTGCTTTCTGCATATAATTTATTTCTGGTTTTATGTTTATCTTAGTTTAGTATTTAGAGCTAATTACCACTGGTAGATTATATTATTGATTTGGTTGCTCTCTTCTTTTATTATTATATATATAATATATATTATATATATATACATTTTTTTCTCTTTTTGTGAGCATGTATGCGTATGGTTCTTTGTGTGATTTTGTCTGAATAGCTTTGCTTTTACCATTTGTCCTAGGGTTCTGTCTGTCCGTTTTTTTTTGTTTTAGTATAGTTTTTAGTGCTTGTTATCATTGGTGGATTTGTTTTCTGGTTTGGTTGCTCTCTTCTTTTCCTTTTTTTTATTATGTTTTAATTTTTTTAAAGGATCTCATTCATATTTCACGGAGAAATTAAAACCTTTACAGGCAAGCAAAAGCTAAGAGAATTCAGCACCACCAAACCAGCTTTACAACAAATGCTAAAGGAACTTCTCTAGGCAGGAAACACAAGAGAAGGAAAAGACCTACAATAACAAACCCAAAACAATTAAGAAAATGGTAATAGGAACATACAAATCAATAACTACCTTAAAAGTAAATGGATAAATGCTCCAACCAAAAGCCATAGACTGGCTGAATGGATACAAAAACAAGACCTTATATATGCTGTCTGAAAGAGACCCACTTCAGACCTAAGAACACATACAGACTGAAAGTGAGGAGATGGAAAAAGATATTCCATGCAAATGGAAATCAAAAGAAAGCTGGAGTAGCAATACTCATATCAGACAAAATAGACTTTAAAATAAAGACTATTACAATAGAAAAAGAAGGACAATCAAGGGATCAATCCAAGAAGAAGATATAAAAATGATAAATATTTATGCATCCAACATAAGAGCACCTCAATACATAGGCAAATGCTAACAGCCATAAAAGGGGAAAGCAATAGTAACACAATCATAGTAGGGGACTTTAACACTCCACTTTCACCAATGGACAGATCATCCAAAATGAAAATAATGAAACTCAAGCTTTAAATGACACATTAAACAAGATGGACTTAATTGATATTTATAGGACATTCCATCCAAAAACCACAGAATACACATTCTTCTCAAGTGCTCATGGAACATTCTCCAGGATAGATTGTATCTTGGGTCACAAATCAAGCCTTGGTAAATTTAAGAAAATTGAAATTGTATCAAGTATCTTTTCCGACCACAACGCTATGAGACTAGGTATCAATTACAGGGAACAAAAACTGTAAAAAATAAAAACGCATGGAGGCTAAACAATACACTACTAAATAATCAAGAGATCACTGAAGAAATCAGAGAGGAAATAAAAAATATACTGAAAAGGGAATTCCCTTGTGGTGCAGTGGTTAAGAATCTGCCTGCCAATGCAGGGGACATGGGTTCGATCCCTGGTCTGGGAAGATCCCACATGCCGTGGAGCAACTAAGCCCATGCACCACAGATACTGAGCCTGCGCTCTAGAGCCTGCGAGCCATAACTACTGAAGCCCATGCACCTAGAGCCCATGCTCCGCAACAAGAAGCCACTGCAATGAGAAGCCTGTGCAGCGCAACGAAGACCTGATGCAGCCAAAAAAAAAAAAAAAAAAGAATACGTTGAAGCAAATGACAATGAAAACACAATGACCCAAATCCTATGGGATGCAGCAAAAGCAGTTCCAAGAGGGAAGTTTATAGCAATACAATCCTACCTCGAGAAACAAGAAACACCTCAAATAAACAATCTAAACCTATACCTAAAGCAATTAGAGAAAGAAGAACAAAAAAACCCCAAAGTTAGCAGAAGGAAAGAAATCATAAAGATCAGATCAGAAATATATGAAAAAGAAATGAAGGAAACAATAGCAAAGATCAATAAAACTAAAAGCTGTTTCTTTGAGAATATAAACAAAATTGATAAACCATTAGCCAGACTCATCAAGAAAAAAGGAGAAGACTCAAATCAATAGAATTAGAAATGAAAAAGGAGAAGTAACAACTGACATTGCAGAAATACAAAGGATCATGAGTGATTACTATAAGCAACTCTATGCTAATAATGGACAACCTGGAAGAAATGGAAAACTTCTTATAAAAGTACCACCTTCCAAGACTGAACCAGTAATAAATAGAAAATATAAACAGACCAATCACAAGCACTGAAACTGAAATTGTGATTAAAAATCTTCTAACAAACAAAAGCCTAGGACCAGATGGCTTCACAGGTGAATTCTATCAAACATTTAGAGAAGAGCTAACACCTTTCCTTCTCAAACTCTTCCAAAATATATTAGAGGGAGCAACACATCCAAATTCATTCTACGATGCCACCATCACCCAGATACCAAAACCAGACAAAGATGTCACAAAGAAAGAAAACTACAGACCAATATCACTAATGAACATAGATGCTAAAATCCTCAACAAAATACTAGCAAACAAAATCCAATGGCACATTAAAAGGATCATATGCCATGATCAAGTGGGGTTTATCCCAGGAATGCAAGGATTCTTCAATATATGCAAATCTATCAATGTGATAAACTATATTAACAAATTGAATGAGAAAAACCATATGATCATCTCAATAGATGCAGAAAAAGCTTTTGACAAAATTCAACACCTATTTATGATAAAAACCCTCCAGAAAGCAGGCATAGAGGGAACTTACCTCAACATAATAAAGGCCATATATGACAAACCCACAGCCAACATTGTTCTCAATGGTGAAAAACTGAAACCATTTCCACTAAGATCAGGAACAAGACAAAGTTTTCCACTCTCACCACTATTATTCAACATAGTTTTGGAAGTTTTAGCCACAGCAATCAGAGAAAAAAAAGAAATAAAAGGAATCCAAATTGGAAAGAAGAAGTAAAGCTGTCACTGTTTGCAGGTGACATGATACTATACATAGAGAATCCTAAAGATGCTACCAGAAAACTACTAGAGCTAATCAATGAATTTGGTAAAGTAGCAGGATACAAAATTAATGCCCAGAAATCTCTTGTATTCCTATACACTAATGATGAAAAATCTGAAAGAGAAATTAAGGAAACACTCCCATTTACCACTGCAACTAAAAGAATAAAATATCTAGCAATAAACCTATCTAAGGAGACAAAAGACCTGTATGCAGAAAACTATAAGACACTGATGAAAGAAATTAAAGATGATACAAACAGATGGAGAGATACACCATGTTCCTGGATTGGAAGAATCAGCATTGTGAAAATGACTATACTACCCAAAGCAATCTACAGATTCAATGTAATCCTATTTAACTACCAATGGCATTTTTCAAAGAACGAGAACAAAAAAATTCACAATTTGTATGGAAACACAAAAGACCCTGAATAACCAATGCAATCTTGAGAAAGAAAAATGGAGCTGGAGGAATCAGGCTCCCTGACTTCAGACTATACTACAAACCTACAGTAATCAAGACAGTATAGTACAGGCACAAGAACAGAAATATATATCAATGGTACAGGATAGAAAGCCCAGAGATAAACCCACCCACATATGGTCACCTTATCTTTATGAAGGAGGCAAGAATATGCAATGGAGAAAAGACAACCTCTTCAATAAGTGGTGCTGGGAAAACTGTACAGGTACATGTAAAAGAATGAAATTAGAACACTCCCTAACACCATACACAAAAGTAAACTCAAAATGGATTAAAGACCTAAATGTAAGGCCAGAAACTATCAAACTCTTAGAGGAAAACATAGGCAGAACACTCTATGACATAAATCACAGCAGGATCCTTTTTGACCCACCTCCTAGAGAAATGGAAATAAAAACAAAAATAAACAAATGGGGCCTAATGGAACTTAAAAGCTTTTGCACAGCAAAGGAAACCATAAATAAGACGAAAAGACAACCCTCAGAATGGGAATAAATATTTGCAAACGAAGCAACTGACAAAGGATTAATCTCCAATATATACAGGCAGCTCAATAGCAAAAAAGCAAACAACCCAATCCAAAAATGGGCAGAAGACCTAAATAGATATTTCTCCAAAGAAGATATATAGATTACCCACAAACACATGAAAGGAGGCTCAACATTACTAATCATTAGAGAAATGCAAATCAAAACTATAATGAGGTATTATCTCACACCTGTCAGAATGGCCATCATCAAAAAATCTAGAAACAATAAATGCTGGAGAGGGTGGGGAGAAAAGGGAACCCTCTTGCACTGTTGGTGGGAATGTAAATTGATACAGCCACTATGGAAAGCAGTATGGAGATTCCTTAAAAAACTAAAAATAGAACTACCATACGACCCCACAATCCCACTACTGGGCATATACCCTGAGACAACCATAATTCAAAAAGATTCATGTACCATATTGTTCACTGCAGCTCTATTTACAATAGACAGGACATGGATGCAACCTAAGTGGCCATTGACAGATGAATGGATAAAGAAGATGTGGCACATATATACAATGGAATATTAGCCATAAAAAGAAATGAAACTGAGTTATTTGTAGTGAGGTAGATGGACCTAGAGACTGTCATACAGAGTGAAATAAGTCAGAAAGAGAAAAACAAATACCATATGCTAACACATATATGGAATGTAAAAAAAAAAAAAAAAGGTTCTGAAGAACCTAGTGGCAGGACAGGAATAAAGATGCAGACATAGAGAATGGGCTTGACTACACGGGGAGGGAACGGGTAAGCTAGGACGAAGTGAGAGAGTGGCACAGACACATATACACTACTAAATGTAAAATAGATAACTAGTGGGAAGAAGTTGCATAGCACAGGGAGATCAGCTCAGTGCTTTGTGTCCACCTAGAGGAGTGAGATAGGGACGGTGGGAGGGAGATGCAAGAGAGAGGAGATATGGGGATATATGTATATGTATAGCTGATTCACTTTGTTATACAGCAGAAACTAACACACGATTCTAAAGCAATTATACTCCAATAAAGATTTATTTTAAAAAAATAAATAAAATCAGAACTAATTTAATCCTAAAAAAA
Organism: Tursiops truncatus; assembly: GCF_011762595.2. Taxonomy (NCBI): domain Eukaryota; kingdom Metazoa; phylum Chordata; class Mammalia; order Artiodactyla; family Delphinidae; genus Tursiops; species Tursiops truncatus. The sequence continues at coordinate 20,831,725 of NC_047035.1, read as the reverse complement.
AAGCTATTTGCAGAGCTAAAAAGATACTTTGTAAAGTTTGTTAACAATTATATTGAAGTGGGAAATTTATTTACACAAAACCTAGAACTCATAAAGAAAAACTTTGTGTGTGGTATACTTTTTAACTTTGCAGAGCTTCAATTTCTAAAACAAGAATATATTTGAAACATTTAACAGAAGGCTAATATTTTAAATACACCAAAGCATTTTATGAAATACTGAGGAAAAGGCCAAGAACCCAATTAAAAATTGAGAATGGACATACAGATGTAGCTCCAAGAAAACAAAATATAAATGATATATAAATAGATATATATATACACATATAAATTTATGGTTAAGGTTCATTATAATGCATAATTTAAAAATAAATAGAAATAATAATGTGATATGTTTTCACTTTTCAAAAAGCAAAATCTAAGAAAGAAAAAAGAAGTTACAGCATATACTGTATCAGTGACAGTCCAGTGGTTCAGGTTCTTGGTTGATAGAAGTGTAAATTAGTGTGACCTCATTGGAGAATAATTTGAAATTAGGTATTAAATTTAAAATAAACATTCTTTTACTCAGCAATTTAAGCTCTAGGAATGTATATTACTGATAAATTTGTGCCTCTATAAATATTTTTTGCAGCATTATTTGTAGCAGGAAAAGACCAAAAACAAGCTGTATTTACCTTAGGAAGGCATTCACTCAATAACAACATATATGTTGTCATTACATGTATATACATACACACACATATATATATATATATATAGATTAATTTATGTTCTGAAAACAAGGAATTTTTATATATTGCTGTGGAAAGACATAAAGATAATTGTTAAATAAAAAATAAAATATATGGAAGACTGTAAAATATACTTCAGTTACGTAAATAATTATATAAGAATATGCATATTTGTAGACAAATTATATTGAAATAAAAGAAATTGGAGGTTTATCTGCAAATATTTGCCTCTGAAAGAAGAAACTGGGGTCCTGGGATGAGAAAGAAACATACTTTTTCATTGTATACACTTTATACAGCTTGATTTATGAAGTATATACATACATTGTTTTTAAATTTAAAGTATAGTTACTTAAAATGAGAATTTCACAGGGCACTTATTTAGTTTATCTCATTTAATGCTGTATCACTATTACCTGGAGGTTAGCCTAGCACATAGTAAACATTCAATATTGTTGAATGAATCCACACTTAAAAATTACAAAAGAAAGTTAGGATTCCTACTACATACCTCCAGCCCAGATTATTCTCTTGAGTTCTAGAAATGCACCTCTACCCGAATGTCCCATAGCTACCTCATACTCAGCACATTCAAAACCTGCATCCATAGTCACCTCTCCTCTAATATCCTCCTCATCTTTTAAACTCCATCTTACTTAATAGTATTACCATCCACTGAAAACAGCAGCCAAGATTTTGATCCCTTTTATCATTAATGTTATTGACATTGACTTAGTTCACTTAAGCTATTGCAATAGAATCTTTCCTCTCTTCTTTGCAATATAGATTTATACAGCTGGAGGGAGGTTTCTGAAGTGCAATTATCATCATACAACTCTTTCACGATCTCCCACTACCTGCAGGATAAAGACCCAAGTGCTGCATATGGCCTATGTGGTGTTCCATGTTTGATGTCCTTCCCAACTGTGCAGTCTTACCTATGAGCACTCCTACAAACACTGAACTACTTTTATTCTACTTGTGACATGTTATTTCATGCCTATATGCCTGTAGACACTCCTCCCTCTGGCTAAATTACCCACTCTCTGTTTTTATCTTAGAATATACTATCTCAACTCAATGTACAGTAGAGGTGTTGTGTCTTTTGAGAAGACATTAGTCAGACCAGCTATTCTCATATTCCCAAATGCGCTTCTATTACTACACTTACAAAACAATGAGATAACTCTCTGCATGTCTGGTTCTTCACTAGACTATCATTTAGGGTGTTGAGTAATAATAGTACTGAGCTGAAAGAAAATACGGAGGTCACTGTAGGTAAACATCAGGTGGGCAAAGTTGGAACTGATGGAATAAAAGCCATAACTTACAAAAAGGAGCTAAAATTTATTTTCTATTATATGCAAGTCATTGTGACTTTCCCAAAAACTTCCCAAATTTTTGTTAATAATATCTTTATTAAACTCTCCTGAAATTACCCATTTTGACAGAGCCATCTCTTTTCTGCCAGCCCCCTGACTGAAATGCAATCTCATTCAAAATTGATGATTGTGAGTTCATATTCATAGTAATTACTAAGCTGTGTTAAATTACTAATGTGTGTTTTCCCAATAGTTCCTGTTAAAAATAAAGTAATTGAGCGTGTACCCTCAGTTACTTTTTTTTGTATGAGAGATTTTGTAAGAACTAGTTTATAAGGCAATTCACACTTCTGAGGACAATTTTGTGAAAAGTTGTTACTCATATTCTGGCACACAGGTTAAATCTTATGGAGAAACTACTTCATCTTTCCCCTCACTTCTTATAGTCTCTGCCCTTTGCTCTAATCCTCTTCTCCTGCCCTCAAGAAACCCACATCTTTATGTATCTATAAGCATAGAATTATTCATCAATGTATTCATTTAAAACTATTTTCCCCATCTAATTTACATTATTGGCTATAAGGATTGAGATCATTTATCAGAATTCAGTCTCCTTTGTGTAAGGCTAATATCAAGAAAATTCCAAAAAGAAACAATTCTTTCAAATTCAACATTTCTGTTAATGCTCAAAACCTGCTAATATTTGATGAGAATTATTGATATAGAAATGAAGAAGGAAATTTTTCATCTATATTGATTACTAGTCAAACTATAATTATACAACCAATTTTAACCAAAGAACTTTTATTGTTCCTGTCAGTTCTAGGTGAGAATAACTTTGATTTTGTGACTTATTTAGTTGATAATGTTGAAATATGGAAAACTAATGCTAAAATGATAACACTTTAAATTAGCAAAAATAGAATTAAAAAAGAGAAACTATTCTATGTAATAAAAAGAACTAATTAGATTTGTTTCTTTAATGGAAGAAAATTAATATCAGTTGAGCACAATATACTAGATATTGTTTAGTATTTTCATGTAGCATTTCAATTAATCTTCACAGCAATTTTCTGAAAAAGTATTACTATTTTTCTTTTGTTGTTGAAGAAATGATGGCTCAGAGAGATTTTGAATCTTGACAACCATAGTGGGCAGGTCAGTATTCAAATCTCAGACTCTAGATGTATTTGTTACTGTAGCATTACTATCTGCTGTAATATCTCCCAAATCCTGATTTTTTTTCCTTTTTTTAAGACTGGGGTATTTCTCTTTATCAACCTGTCTAGCTATTTAAACTAGCTATGTATGTATGTATGTATGGAAAAGTGTCTGAAATGGTATTTATCTATTGTTAATCATGGATAGCTTAGATAGTAGGTTTCAAATGACATTAAAAATACTGTTCTTTATTCTGGTCTGTACTGATTCTTTTAAAAAATGAGCAGTTATTACTTTTATAATTTCTGTTCTAATATAACTAAAGAACATACTGCTTCTATAAGTATTTAGAAGGTCCCATGCTTCAGCTTATGTCAAACCATGGATTTATCCATCCTATTGTGGGTTTTTTTTTCAATTTTATTGAGATATAATTGACATATAACGTTGTATTGTCCAAGGTGCACAACACAATTTGATATATGTACATACTGCAAAATGATTACCACAGTAAGTTGACATCCATTACCTCACAGTTATAAATTATTTTTTTTGTAATGTGTACTTTTAAGATTTACTCAATTAGTAACTTTCAAATATGTGATACAATATTGTTAACTATAGTCACCATGTTGTACATTACATTCACCAGAACATATTTATCTTATAACTAGAAGTTTTTATCTTTTGACTACCTTCACCCATTTTCCGCAACCCTACCCTCCACGTCTGGCAACCATCAATCTGTTTCCTGTATCTATAAATTTGGTTTTGTTAGATTCCACATATAAATGAGGTAATGAGGTGTTTGTCTTTTTCTGTCTGACTTATTTCACTAGCATAATGCCCTCAAGGATGATCCATGCTGTCATGAATGGCAGGATTTCCTTCTTTTACAGCTGAATAATATTCCTTTATTATTCACAGGTTTTTCATCCATTCATGCATCAGTGGGCAATTCAGTTGTTTCCATATCTTGGCTATTATAAATAATGCTGTAACTAACATGGGGGTGCATACATCTTTTTGAGTTAATGTCTTTGTTTTCTTTGTTACCCTAAGTGGAACTGCTGGATCATATGATAGTTTTATTTTTAATTTTTTGAGGAAGCTCCATATTGTTTTTTTGTAGTGGTGGCACCAATTTACATTCACACCAACAGCGCACATGGGTTCCTTTTTCTTCATATGCTCACCATCACTGGTAATTTCTTGTTTTTTTTTTTTTTTTGGTATAAGAGCCAGTCTACCAACTGTGAATTTGTATTTGCATTTCCCTGATGATTAGTGATGCTGAGTACCCATACCTTTTGACCATCTGTATGTCTTCTTTGGAAAAATGTCTATTTAGGTCCTCTGTCCATTTTTTAATTGCTTTTTGTTGTTGTTATTGTTTTTGTTTGTTTTTGCTGTTGAGTTGGATGAGTTCTTTATATATTTTGAATATTAACCTCTTATCAGATATATGATTTGCAAGTAGTTTTTCCCATTCTGTAGGTTGCCTTATCATTTTGTTCATGGTTTCCTTTGCTGTGCAAAAGATCTTTAGTTTGATTTAGTTCCACTTGTTTATTTTTCCTTTTGTTGTCTTTGCTTTTGGTGTCAATGTCCAATCCTGGTAGGTTGACTGTAGTTTTTTGTCTTGCTGATACTGTAAGTACAATTGAGGTGGGGGTGAGAAAAAAGCAAGCTGCTGCCAATTCCATGCAGTCATGCAAGATCCCCCAAAGGGGGCTCTGCTCTATTTAACATGTGGCTGCAAGGTCACCTGGGACATCAACATCAGTTGGCACAAAGGGATGAGAGTGAGATAGGAGGAGAGAAGGCTCAGTTGAGAGGTTTTATGGGCCAGGCTTGACAGTGATGCATGTCAAACCCACACACATTCTCTTGGCTAGAATTCAGTCATAGTAATATTTAAATAAAAGAAGGCCTGAAAAATAAGTCTAGGTGTGTGCCCACTGGAAAAGGGAAATGGATGCCGTGAACAACTAACTAGTTTCTGCAGTAAAAAACTGGGTGCTCTTTACTAAAATTCAATTATAATAGCCTCTCATCCTCTTGTAAATTACTAACTTTCCCAATAAACCATCAATTACATTAACATGTACTAGGCTAGGTCTATAGGACTGTGCCAGGATTAGGGTTTTTAAAAGTTTCCATGACTGCTTTATTTTTGGGGGAAGAGTCTCACTAATGATATGGATCAGCTGCTTACCATCACATGAACTTCCTCTAAGGATGCGATAATGACTAGCAACATTTCCAAGTTTATCTATTACTTGTACTTTTTCAATTAAATCTATGAGAAAGCTATCTAGGAAACTCTGACCTATTTCTACCCCCAAAATTTAATTTGTCTTAAGTATTAAAAAAACATTAATCATTCCCCTAACCTATTTCAACAGCTTACTAGAATGAATATGTTGGATAAAAATACCTTAATTGCTACCTTTTTCATACTCCTCAGTGTCTATCATGAATATGGGAATCACTGTTTAAAAAAAAAGAAAAGCACTTGGCACAGTCCCTTTCAATGAAAACACCAACAGCCCAGCCTCATTAAATACACTTCTTATCTCATTTGTAATACAAACATACATTTTTATCACAAGGGAAAAATATCATATATAAAAATAGTAATTGATTTGCTGAAATTCTTGATCCTACTAGATTTAATAAAATTTTAGATATACTGGATATTTTCCATATAAGTAATAATGATTTAACTTTTTGACAAATTAAATTTTCAAATATGCCCATAAAAGGAAATATTAATAAACAAATATCCTAGCATTCAGATTCATGATTTGGGCTTAGGATCTGAAAATGGATCCAGAATTAAACAGGTGTTAAGGAATTTGATTCAAAATTTCTGAAATAAGCTTCTACAACATCTGGGGCTTTTTTTTTTTTTTTCCTAGTAATAACTGACCAGGGTAAATATGGTTTGGCCAAACATCTGCTTGGTTAACCCCAGAACTGAATAGGTTTCATCTTACAGCCATACTTTTCCAGTCAAAGATAATAATGAATCAACCATAAAAAACAAACTACCTATTGTGTTTAACTTCCTAATCCTCAGAAAGCAAATATATAATTCTTTTTACAATTTTCTGATCTTAAATACCTTTTTTTGGTAAGAATTGCCTTACATCAACTTGCTGTGGTCCACTTGGTAGAAATACTTATTTCAAAGTCCATTTCAATGAAAGCGAAATATGAAAAATGTTCAAATCTTTGTATCTAAACTCTTAAAATCTGCTTTGAAGAATAAAAAAACGGGCAAGTTACAACAACTGCATGAATATCAATTATCACACAGTTGAATATATATGCACATTTTACTTGGTTTACATCATCCTAGAGAAGCAGAAATTGCTTCATCATGAACAGAATTTTTTTCATAATAGAACGTTTATCACTTATATGATACAAGCCCTTTCAGAGCAGACTGAGCACATTGTTATTGACAACTGAACAGTGACTTTTGAAAGGACTAAAACTGAAGGTCATTTTTGCTTTTCTCATTTTCTAAGACTTCACAAAAGCACAGAAAATTTCTGGCATTATTTTTTCCTATTATATGTATAGACATTAAGTCAGAAAGGTAATGGTTTAATCTGTTATATGAGCTTCACTCTTTAATAAAATTATAGCATCCTTTCATTATGTTTTATTTTTCAATGACCAACAAATAATAGAGGGCTTGACTGGTTCCTGAATGTACATTAGTTTTTATAACTATCTAAATAGATGTCAGCAAACTATGGTCCATGGGCCAAATATAGCTGTCTACCTGTTTTTGCCATCCAAAGCAAAATGGAACCATTTAAAAGCTCATTTAAAAGCTACATCATAGTTTGTCACAAAGCATAACACCTTTCATCTTTTTATTTCAGAAAAAGAGGGTTCAGTAGGGTACACGGAAATATGTGCTCTACAACCAGTAGAATGTGCATGGCACTGTGTGGCCAGATGATATGATTAAGAATGCGTTTGCATTTTACAGAAGCATTCCTTGCTAAGTCTCAACATTAACCTGGTAATTAGTTCCTCACATCTTCAACTTCTGAATGCCTGAGGAAAAGTAAGGAGGAGAGGACATGAAAGGAAATAAAGCCCTATAGATTACATCTGAAATGATTTATAGAAATAATATAAACATTATATTACCTAATACACTGAACACATTCCAGGTGGTTATATTTTGCTTTTGGTTTACAAAAAATTACTGATTTGGTATAAAGGATGTTCGTTTTATGACAGCAACAACTTGATACCCTTTCTTAGGGGAATGTGTAGCATATTTCATCTGAGAAACATGTATGAATTCTATAACAGTGTCAGTAGTGACACAGGAAGATGGCTAAGCAAAATCAAAAAAGATAACACAAATATATAGGTGTCTGAACAAACTGCAAAGCTCATTACTTCTGTGGTTCTCTGATGTGGCTTAAATATGTTCATCCATCACTGAAGCCTATAGAACTTCCAGTGTTAATTTAGACTTGCTGACAGTTGTGTGGGAGGAATGGTGTCAAAAATACAGCCATATATTTTGCACCCCTTAGTTAAATGTCACTCACAGTTTCTAACACGAGCCTTTTATTGACTGAGATTTCACCTCAGAGGTGAAGATTGGCAGCCCAGAAAGCCTGGTTGTTTTGGATTGGTTATGTGTTTGACGCAGAGTCAAATAAATGCCCAAGTCAATCTAGAGATTTCCAAATGCCTTTGAATTTTCAGGGTATAAATAAAGCTTTGCCTTTGAAAGGACAGCAAACAACTCCATGTTGCAAGATCTGCATCTATGTCATTAGAAGCACCATTTTTCAAACGGTTCCCAGGTAGAAGATTTAAAAAAAAAAAAAAAAGTGAATCCTGGCCAACATTCTGACATGTTTTTTCCTCAGGGATTTAGAACAAAATTGTCACCATTAGTTTACAATGTGAATTGATGCCTCTGGATATTTTTAGGAAAGAAAAAATTTAAAACAAGTGAGGTATTATATCCATCTAAAAAAGCTGCAGCTCAAAGGCATTATGCTTTGTGACAAACTGTGATGTGGCTTTTGAATAAGTGACTCCCAATTTTCAGTTATCACTCTTCTTGCTATTATATATGCTGGGAATTGTGGGTAAATTTTCTGTAAAGAACACTGCTTATCATATTAGTACCCATGGTGAATGCAAACTAATGACTCATCTTTACATTTTAAACATAAACTGTCTTAAAAATTTACATGTAAAAGTCAAAAAAATAAAGTTCTGAAAAATCTGGCTTACATCGTATCTTGTTACCATCAAAAAGTGGATGTGGGGCTTCCCTGGTGGCGCAGTGGTTGAGAGTCCGCCTGCCGATGCAGGGGACACAGGTTCGTGTCCCGGTCGGGGAGGATCCCACATGCCACGGAGCGGCTGGGCCCGTGAGCCATGGCCACTGAGCCTGCGCGTCCGGCGCCTGTGCTCCGCAACGAGAGAGGCCACAACAGTGAGAGGCCCCCGTACCGCAAAAAAAAAAAAAAAAAAAAAAAAAAGTGGATGTGAAAAGAGTAGATATCTACTAGAAAGTATGTCTTTTGAATAATACATTCAAAATTGATACATCCAAAAATAAAATAAAACATTATTCAATAACATGATTCTAATGAGTTTATTATTTTATCTAGTTTATTTTAATGAAACTGCACTCATAGGCTTTTTGTTTTTTAACACTTGGTAAATGATTCCCAGCTGAATTATGAAAGCCCAGCTTTAACTTCTGTTACTCAACAGAATGATGTTGTGGTGGTGGTGATAACTATGAGACGGAAGCTACTACTACTACTAAAAGCATCAACTAACCCATTTTTGAGGGCTTACTATATGCTTGACCCGGTTCTACATAAATACTATTAATATCCCTAATATAAGTACTATGAATAGCCCCATTTTACAGATGACAACATAGATATTTAGAAAAGCTAAGGAGTGTTGCTAAGATTACACACTAGGAAATGGTACAGATATAAAGAATGACATGATCTGGCTAATCCAACATCTTGCATAACAGTTATCAATTCACACTTTCCATGGATTTTAATACTCAAATGTTTTGGACTTACTGTAAAAGCATACACCAACATTTTATTTATAATTATACATTATTGATAGAAGAAGACCCAGGAGAAAGAACGTCTCAGATTTATCAAGCATACTAGTCATTAATATTTTGAATTTCCCTAATACAACTGGGCTTGGATGTTGGACTAGAGGAGGTGATGAGTCCCAACTTCACCTCTTATTAGCTTTGGGACATTAATTAATCTCTTTGAATAAATTTCCCCTCTTTCATGTAAGAATAATGAAAACACCCACATCACATTCCTGTGAGAATTAAAGAAGAAATGTAATTAGAATGACCCTGCTAAGGTGTAAAGTGCATAAAATTACAAGTTACTGTTGTAGACACAAAAATATCATATACATATGCTATATAATAGGAAACATCCTACCAATAAATGCATGTTTTATGCATGCACATATCAGTTTTTACTTTTTGATATCCTTCAGTGTTTCTTATTATAGAATCAGGTCCTAGAATCTGGAAATATCTTAGTCTCACTGCTATAGGTATTGAAGACAAGTTACTTAGCATTACTTGGTTGCATTCTGACAGAGTACAGCATGGTGACTATAATTAACAATACTGTATTATATACTTGAGAATTGTTGAGAGTAGAACTTAATTGCTATTACCACACACATGCACACACGCATGCACACACACACACACATGTAATTATGTGAGAGGTTGGAGGTGTTAATTAACCTTATTGTGTTACAGAACCTTCCTGAGGACTTTCAGGGAAGAGGTTTTAAAGGCAGTGTGAGGGTGAACACCACAGAGTACCTGATCAGCTTGTGCTCAATTCTCAGGTGAAGTTTTGAGCATCATCAACCTTCTGGTTTCAACTGGTCTGGGGTCTCTGTCTTTGCAGTAAATAGTTTTCATCTGGTAGGGGCCTGCTTTCTATAAAAACAACGTAGGAATGTGTGTCAGGCCTTTATCTATATCTTTTAGGGAACTGGGAGTTCAGTGATTCTCCTATGTGGCAGATTTATAGTCTAAATTATTACCAGTTTTCCAGCCCAACATCTATTCTTTGTTTCTACATCTTCAAATTTCCTTAATCATTAACTCTTGAGCCAGGCTTTTGAGACTCTGGGGAGGCCTGGGAGGCTGAACCCAAAGATTTTTGCTTCAAAAGACTGGGATACTGGGGCTTATATATGGTTTCAATCCCCCCTTTTCTTTTATACTCCTCAATCTTGAAGGGAACAGGTTCACTACCAGAAAGAGAATAACTTTTTTGGATAGAGTTGTTAATCATAAACTTGGCAGAGGAACTCGGTTTTAGGGTGACTCAGATTCAACTGTGGTAATCACTTTGCAGTATACACATGATCAAATCATCACATTGCTCACCTTAAACTTATGTATGTTATATGTCAACAATATCTCAATAAAACTGGAAAAAAATAAGGTAAACATGGGAGAAATAACTTGACTGGCACATCCTGGGCCATATGCCCACCACTGAGTATAACCACTATGGACACCCAATCCCTTGGCCAAGGGCAATACAGATGCTGGGCAGACTAGCATTACAGCCACTTCAAAACACAAGCAAACTCAACACACCACTGGGAAATGAATTATAATAATATATGTGTATACTAAATGAATGTTAGACAAAAGAAAAAAGATTAACACATGAAGTCTAGGATAATCCATTTTTATAATAAATAAGAGAGCATAGTTTAAAAAAATTTTCAAATTTTGTAAACAAATCTGCTTTGAAAAAAATTACTGGAAGAAGATTCAATTAAGAGAAAGAAATTCAGCAGAATACTGCAAGATGTATGAAAGTAAGGCCAATAAAATAACTTAAGAAAGTTTACTATTGTTTAAAAAGTCAAGGGTAAAATAAAAGAAAAAAATCACCATCAAAACATCCAGAACTAAGTCGTTAGACAATATTAACACAAGCTGAGGTAAGAGGGTAGGGCAACAAGGGATATCAGATTCAGTTAAAGTACCAGTCTTATTAGGGGAGGACATACTCATTGATGAATGTAAGAAATCGAGATGGCTTAATAAATATGAGTACAGGCAGTAAGTAAACAGCACTTAACATAAGAAATAGAAAATATCATTTTTACATTAGCAGAAAATATAATGTAAGCAAATGGAGGAAAGGAGAAAAGAATGTATAAAAAAGTACAAGAAATTGAATTCATGAAATAAGATGGCAAAGGATTTCTAATATGTCAGTAACTTCAGTAAATATAAAGTTCACAATAGGCATCAGAGAATCTCAATTTGATTTAAAATAAAATCTAAGAAATCTTAACAAAAAATATATTCCATTAGAAGGAAATATAAAGAGAAGAAAACATTTATACCAGGCAACTGGGAAAGGAAGGAAGGAAGGCAGGAAGAAAAAGAAAGAAGGGAGAGAAAGAGCAAGAAAGGAAAAAAGAAAGAAGGAAATTGTAGTGGCATTTTAACATCCGGGAAAATAGAAATCAAGGCAAAAAATAACATGAGAGATGGCAATACACTGCTAAGTGGAAAATATAGCAAGAATATACAACCCTCTAGGCCACATATTGATATAAATCCAAAATATAGCATCAAATGGATAGCAGCCAGAATTGAAGAGAAATACTCAACAGTTGTGTCTAGAAATTCTAGAATTTCCCTTTAATGAAGTGACAGATTAAGCAGAAAAACAGAGTTAAACAGAATCTGAATAATATAAGTTATCAACCTGATAAAGATTATACCTCTACAAAGATTACTTAAAAACAATGCAAATAAAATATATTCTGAAAAAATGGAAATGTAGTCCATGTTCTTGGGTGGAAAAGCTCATTATAAATCTTTCATTTACTCCCAGATTAATCCATACATTAAATGAAATGAGGAAATAAACAAGGCTACCAAATTAAAATAGGCAAAAGCTATCTTTGCAGAGCTTGCTATACCAAGGGAGTTGGCCACCACCCTCACTTGCCTTTCCGCAGAGACTCAAAACAAAGGCAGGCAGAAGAGTGAGAAAGCTTTACAAGGGAAGGTTTAGGTGTGCCCTAATTAGAGGCTGGTGATGTGGAGAAACTGCAGGCAGGCTTAACAGAAGCAGATCTTATGTGATTGTTTAGGGGTGCACGTTTGACTTTCTCTGGTTGGTCCTAAGTTGGAAGTGGGGACAAAAATTAGGAAAGTTATCAGTTATTAATCAAGTCCTGGCTGTTTTGGGCCTATTGTTCCAGGAGTTATTGTTTGGTTTCCTTGATTGTTTGCTAGACATAGTGGTCTGACTTCTCATAAATCTAACTTATAGATAATAGGCTGGCTTCTTGGGCTGATTACTGTAGATAATGGGTTCATTTCCCGGGCTGGTTACTGCAGATTATGGGTCAGAATTCTATTTTTATATATGATCTGGACATTATTTTTATATTCAGTCTTTCACAATCAAAATCAACGATTCTGGTGGATTTTGGGGGAGAGCTTAACAAATTCATTTAAAAATTTGTATTGAAGAATTAAGGACCATAGAGGGCTTATTTACCTTTGAAAATGGAGAAAAGAAAGCTTTATGGTAAAATACATACTCAAAGTCTTATTAATAAAAACAGTATGTTAATGACACAGTAGGACTTAAATAAACATATGCAATAAAATAGTTATTTCAAAAGGAGTTTCTTACCTATTTGGGAACTTAACCTCTGTGATTAAAATGACACCACAAACTGGTAAAGGACAAACAGTTTAGCAGATGGCACTGGGAAAATAGCTTCACTAAGGAGAAAATAAAACTGAACCCTATCTGTAAGGATAGAAATATCAAAGGCAAATCTAAAAACTTAACAGACAACCAAAAGGGAAAATATATTTTTATATAAAACTACAAGAGTACAAATTATAAATGAAATAAAGATAACACCAAAATTAATTCTCTGAGTGAAGGACAAAAGAGCAATTCTAATAAATGTAAGATTAAGAGAAGATACTTGAAATTTCTAATTAAAAAACAATAATGGATAAACTATAAAATTTGCCAGGTTATCAAAAAGAAAATAACAGGGATCCAAATAGAAAAATGAACAAAGAACATGAAGAAGCACTTTATAGAAAAGCCCAAAGACAAGGAAGCATGTCAATAGATACTCAATTTCATCAGAAAATTAAATAAAATTAAAACAGCAAGATATCTGTCTCACCTAGCAAGTTGGCAAAGATTAGAGAGTGTATCTGCCAAGTGTTGGTGGGCATGTAGACACCTGTATTGGGTTGGTCAAAAAGTTCATTCGGGTTTTTCTGTAAAATCTTATGGAAAAACCCAAACGAACTTTTTGGCCAACTCAATACTACTGAGGTGAGTGTAGACTGGTGCAGCCATTCTGAAGAGTAATCTGGCAGTGCTTACTCAAAGTCAACATGTATGTATACATACCCTCTGATGCACCAATCTCCTTTCCAAAAGTATACCCCAGAGAAATGTTTGCAAAAGAACACAGTCATATAAGGATGTTCATCACAGTGTTGTTTACAAAGACAAGAGTTGGAGGTAATTTAGATAGCCATCACTCAGGGAATGATAAATAAAACATAGTAGGTATCTGCTGTGGAATACTACACAGCGGTAAAATGAATATACTAAATGTGTACACAACAACATGGAAAAAGCATAATGCTGAGTGAAATAATAAACAGAATGAATGTATAAAAACACACACCATGATATTATTTTATAAGAACACATATGAATAAAATCAAGCACACTAAACATGTTAGAATGGTTGCACATGGGATAAGAGTAAGGATGAGTATAAAAGAAATGAATAAATTAATAAATGGAATAAGAGAGACCTAATGCAAGCTAGTGATGAGTGTTTTATTAACTAAGGATCTATAATAACTCAGACTTATGCACTTGAGGACAAATAAAAAAATGTATACGAACTGAAAGGATTTATTCTGAAAATCGCAAATTACTGAAAGATTCTAATAAGAGGGGGGTGCAGTCAGAGTATGGGTGCCAGCAATGTCATTAGGAGCTCTGAAGACATCACAGGAATGCACAATACCAGAGCGTATACAAGAGGAAGGTAGGGAGTTATAACCAAACACATAATGTTGTAGGGATGTGATGGGAAGACACATTTTTCAGAAAGCAAAAAGACAAAACAGTAAAAACAAACAAACAAAACAAACAAAAAAACAGATCATATTGCCTGGTTTACTTCAGTCATCATCCAAACTGATAATCAATGGATGGTTGAGCAAGGGGGTTCCAGGCTGTTTCCATGTTCCCTCTGAGATCCTTTCAGATTGTGAATCATCTTGGTTTAGCTGGTGACTCATTCACAGCCAGATTATCAAAATAGTCCTTAGGTCTTTGCAGAAACAGACAGATTTTATGAGGAGCTTTTTTTGTTTTTTAAACTTTCTTTTCTAGAAATTTAGGAAAAATTATGTATTCACTTCTGAGCTATTTAGAAATGAAATGCAGATTTTTTAACAACTGCACCTGCTTCATTTTAATATTGTCTGCCAACAAATGCATACCTCATTTCATTCTTAGTTCCATCAATATCTATTAACTGTTTGGGCCTGACACTGTGCTGGTGCTAAAAATATGATAATGAAAAAGTTATGGTTTCTTTCCTTGAGGAACTCACAGATATAAATATTTTTCATGCACAGTTAGAGCCAAAATTGTAAATAGAGAAAAAAAAAAAGGGAAATCTCAGTACCAGGTGAGGTGAAGGGACTAAGTAGATTGAATAAGATGTGCAAAAACAGAAGTTTGAAAAATTTGGTTTGTTTGGAATGTTGAGAATTTTTTCTAGCAAGAGGGATTGAGTAAGAAAGGGGTGTGGTTAATGCAGTTGATATTGGGTTATAAATGGTTCTGGATGCCATCATCATGGATCTCAATCTCACCAGAAGAAAATGGAGGAAATCTCTCAGGTTTTATGCAGAGTGCCAGGATCCATGCTGCATTTTGAACAATAACCCTGGCAATGAACCTTTCTAGGCTGAGAATTAGGGTATAGTATAAATATGGGCAGAGGGCCAAATAATAAGTACATTTTATCTCTAGACAGAAATAGACTCCTATTATTCCTTCACTCACCCCAAATACTCATTAACACATTCCTTTTAAAACTGTGTGTTTTGAAGTCTACTCATGTCTCATGGCCTTATTCCAAATTCTAAATATTTACCAAACCACCCTACTGAATATGAGGCTTATTTTTCTGCTCATCTATTACAGGAGTTGTTTCTGTTCTGACTCTTTTATTTGATATTTTTGTGTCAGTTCTGAAAAAGTTCAATCAAGAGTTAGGCTCTTGTGTTTGTTGTACAAAACCATTTTACCCTGGGGGATGGCAAGGAGAAAGTTAAAGGGCTGGGGCTCTCTGGCAAATGGTTTTATTCCTCTTCCTCTAATTTCTGCATTTTGCATTAAAAAACAGAGGGAGGAAGAGGAAGAACAAAGATCGATGGCTCAACATTTTGGAAGAATATCTTGGAACTGTGAAATATGACAAAGTGTGTTGAAGTAGAAAAACTGAGATATGTTATTTTTTTATGCAGGTTAATTTTGTGGTATGCCTAAAAGTCCTGGAAATCTTTTTGTTGTTGTTGTTACATCTAAGTTCAGCTAGATTATTTTAGTTTTCTTTCTTTTTAGAAAGAATGTATATTATTTTTACTTCTGTGTCCACCCTCACAGTCAGCTGTAACTTGTTATTCAGATTTAGACTGTGATTTGATGCCACCAGTCTGCCATACATTTTTTTAAATAGTTTTGAATAAGAATTCATCAATAAGAATAAATACATATTTTATAGGCACTGTTCCAAGAACTTCTGGTGCTGCTTATTTGTTCAATATACCAATATTACTAGATGATAAAGATACCATATAGTAGACAGGTTATGGTA
The DNA here is from genome assembly GCF_011762595.2 of Tursiops truncatus. Lineage (NCBI taxonomy): Eukaryota > Metazoa > Chordata > Mammalia > Artiodactyla > Delphinidae > Tursiops > Tursiops truncatus. The sequence goes on along the minus strand of NC_047035.1, from coordinate 20,815,501 downwards.
CAAAATATTGATCATTCACTGCCACAATTATTATGTATTTTTATTAAAATAAGTTTATTTTAGAAATGTTGGTAAATTCATAAGATATAAAACCATTATGAATAATCTATTCCTTCCTTTCTGGCAATACCTTTTGTATAAATCATCCTGTCTTGGTTTTATGTATTCATATATCTTGCAAAGTAAAATTTTATTTCACTTACCAATATCATAGACATTTTCTCATATTATTAAAAAAACTCTTAAAATCATACTTTTTATGGATACAAATTATTCTTTAATAATGGATGCTCTCATTTGAAAAACTTTATAGCATAGAGACTATGAACCTGAGCCTCAGGGTCAGATTGCCTGAGCTTTAACCACTGCTTTACCATTATTGACATGTGAACTGGAGCAAATTCATTAACTTCTCATTCTCTCAGTTCTCATATAAGAAAACTGGGAATAAAAACAATACCTACTTCATAGGATTGTTTTTCTAGTTAGATGATTTTACATATGTAGAGTGATTTAAACAATGCCTGCAACATGATACGTACTATTTAAATACTGGATAACATTATTACCATTTATATTTAAACTCCCATATTGTGATACATTTGAATTGTTTCCAACTTTATGAACCTTTGAATAATGATATGCTCAACAAATTTGAATATAAATCTTTCTAAGAATATCATGGCCAAAGGATTTGTGATTTTTATATATAATGCAAAATTGCCTTCCAAAAAAGTTATAAAATTTATCTACCATCTGTCAGCTTGCAAGAGACTACTTGACAAGCACTAAGAGGCTTCATAATAAACTAGAATGCATTTGATTGGTAGAAAAATTAAATATTTTTTTATTGGTAATTTATATTTTTCATTTTAAAAATTGCCTAGTTATTTCTTTTTAAAATCTTCCTTTAGACATATTTTTATAGTTTCAATATTCTATAGATGATGATAGTTAACTTGTCTTATTTATTGCAAAATTCATCCATTTTTTGCTTTATATTTGAATATCATGAGTGGAAATTATCTGTCTAATTTATGCTTTTTGATTGTGCATACTTCTTAACATTAATATTGTTTTCCTGATTCACATGCTTTCCTGGCATGTTTGTGATCATCATCTCATTTTAGTTTCCCTGTGTTTTCTGTTTTAGACAACCTCTTGAAAGTACCATACATTTAGACTTTGTTTCTGGTCCAATCTGTCTTCTAAGAGTGAAATTTAAGCCATTCACATTTATTGCTTTAATTAATACATTTGCCCTTGAATCTGCCATCTTTTTTAATCTTAATGTTGTATACTTCACTGTTCTTCCCATCCTCTTAATTTTGATAAATATAACTAATGTCTTCCTTTTTCTTTCTTTTTCTGTCAGAAATTATATCTGTCAGTATAATGGTTATTATTAAATTTATTTTTATCTAATTTCAAAGTCAATACTGAAACCCTATCAGTTTTCTGGTTCAAAAAAGTATTCGGCTAAAGCCTTTACTGGAACTTCTTCATTCTGTCACTTAAATACATATAAAAACTGAAAACAATCCTTGCTAGATAAATGGATTCTATAATACTTGAGGAACACCCACTACCTATAAGTATAATCTGTCTGCTGCAGACGTAATTCAGGAAACAGATTGCTAGAGAAAAAGGAAGCTGGAAACATTATGTATCTCCTTCCATGTCTGACTGACACAAAAGCTCAGATCCTGAGTCACTGGGAAAATTAGATAGCTGTTCATTGAAACTAGAGGAAAATATGGTAGGCATAAGCAGAGAGAGTGTTGCTTCTCTAGAAAAGAGCAGATAAAAAAGGAATTATCATTTATAAAAAAAGAAAAAAAAACCTAGCTAAAAGGACAGGAACACAGAATAGCAGCAGTATGGCTGTCACACTTCTAGGCCCTGGGGTTTGATTATCACAAATTAAAGATGAGAATGTTGGATAGAGCATGGACATGTACAGTATTATGTTGTTCTTGACAAATTTTTACTGTGGATGTAAAGAATAACAGTAGTCAATACTGACAACTACCAAAAGCTATTCATTCTCATGTACAAAACTAGCTTGAAAAAGCTATATTCCCAATTTATCAAGACGGAAAGAGTAAATATTTTTATTGTAAGCTACTTGGCATCTCAGCCAGGGTAAATGTGTTCACTTGAAAAAAAATATGTATTATATTCTGGCTCCAAAGTGATGGAATAGAATATGTTAAAAGTTAGCAAGGATCAGAGCTTTGAACTTGAGGCAGTGCATAAATTCGTAAGTGCCAAAATACCTAGTTGGAGTGTTTTATTGAGCTGGTGTTTCCAATCAATATAACATGTACAACATCAGTGTGCCATTAAGGCCAATCAGATTTATGTAGGATCACCAAATGCTGTGCAGTTGATATTTGTGGGGAAAGGGGGAAAAGGAACCATCTTTCCTGAAACCTGTGAATATCCTTGACTTCAGCAAGTATGTACTTCACATAGTTAATCCCTAGGGTCTTTCACTAAAAATAGTCAACCTCAAATCTTCACATATTGATTTGCTAAATGCGAATCTTGTAAGGAAAACTGGATGATGGTGATTATGATGAAGATGCTAATAAAACCCATCATTTAATGAGACATATATGTGCCTAATTTTGAGATAAGTTATTTATACATACTGTTGAATTAGACCTTACAACAATGCTATTTATTTCTCCATTTCATAGGTGAAGAAAATTCTTGTGACAAGAAGTAGGTCATTCACAATGACATGGTTATAAAAAGTTAGAATTGGGGGTTAACACAACTAGTTGACTCCAAACACCAGGATCTCAACTTCTTAGCTATAACGCCCCCTTAGGCATTATATCTTACAGCCGTTGTATATCATATAGCCAGTTGATGCCACTTGTTTGTTCTCTCTAAGGTTTGGTTGTATTCCCAGAAAGGAGAGTGTTATTGGCTGAAGTGTGCCTCTTTCAATTCCCCAGGAAGACATTTTAACTAAGTAACATCTCCATTCTATTGCCATTATGAGGTAGGTCTTTCACAAAAAAGATAGGGTTCCTTCCATTGTCGTTTCCTACACAGAGTATAACTGTATTTCACTTCCATTTCACTGAATCAGTTTTTTCATCCCTTAAGGAAAACTGGAATATTTCTAAGGATAAACTATTAGGAAAAATCCGTTTTCTACCGGTGAGATCTCATTTGTATTTAAGGGCTACAAAATAGCTCATTTACTAGAGCGTGAACTTGATTTGCCAGACCTTTTGTATCTTCCCACCTTTTTTCTGGTCTCCACACAATCAATTAAACTGCCCTGCACTTTTTTTTCTTCTTAATGAAACATGCTGATTGGCACACATGAGTTAAAATAAAACTATTTACAGTAAATTGTTTGTATTTAATAGGAGAGTTTGAAAAACTGTTCTGCAGTTCAAGAGAATATACCTAGGAATGAATATTTCAGGCCCACAGAGGGACTGCAAAAAGGGCAATTTGGAACAAAAGAATAATCCTATCACATAAGCAACCACCTACTTTTAATCTGTGGATTACTAACTGATTGTGTTTTCTCCCCATCATTAGAGGGGGAGAAAAAGCCAGTCAATGTTGGAGACCCATAGACCTGGTACCGTGATCCAGCTGAACTACTTTTGATTTGGGGCACAATGATTAATCTTTCTAAGCCTCAATTTCTTCACTCCTAAATAAGGGGTAATAATATATACAGGACTTTGGAGAATTAGACATAATGAATAAAAGTACCTAGCACAAATCCTCTGATTTCAATGCACATCTTAGAATTAATCTTTTATTCCTTTTTTTATCCTCCTCCTTTTCTTTCTACTCTTCAGTTTCTCCCATGCCTTCTTCTTATTATTATTATATAATTTCTATAAATGAACAATGCTGTGGTATTCTTATTCATTTATGTATGTATTTATTTATACTGGCCTGACTTCTCTGCAACATAGCGATCTACACTATCCCCCTATATAGGGCAGTGACCCAAACCAAATCAAAGATGTTATTTTGGTGGAGTATAAAGGACACAATTTCCTATGATGTGGTTATTGGAAGCAGGTTCTTTAATCATGGCATTACAAAGTTCTAGTTTCACATCCATTCTACCACATTACCTATACCCAATATAGAGGTTGTCTTATGAGACTCAACGATTGAAGCATATTCTTATTAAATCTTTATATCTAATATAAAGAGTAGCTAGGAATTTAAAGATATATACTTGTTCATATATTACATACACATGCATATATATAAAACATATATATATATATCATATCATTCAAAGTAATCTATGATAACTTTGGAATGAAATACATACAGCTTCAAAATTCTGACATATTTTTATATATATTATGTTTTATTTGGTTTATTTATGTTTGCTCTGACATTTCTGTGAGCCATGTAAGTGCAGTTTGATATAAGCTCCTTCTATATTACTGTATTATCATATTCATCCTAGAAAATTCTACAGTTAATGTATCTACAGATTACTATTTATATATTTGTCTTCAATTCTACCTTCTTCTGAGAGTTGTAACTCCATATGCTTTCTACCACCAAGTTAAAGATTAGTACAAGAATAAATCTGTGTACAAACTTTCTTATGTCAAATTTTGGCCATGATAAATAATATTATGGTCCCTTCTGGTCTTCCTGAGAGCATCTCTGACAAAGACTTACAGGGTCTTGCCCCTCTTACTGTAATCATACTAAGGTCCAGGATTTTAACTGTGTTGTGGAACCTTAATTTGATCAGTATCTTTGGGTTGAGCCAATTTAACCAAACTCATAAGAGATTACTAAGTAAACTAGAATTCCATTATGTTAATAAATATGTCAAAAGAACAATAATATTTTACTAGCTGACCAATACACTGTCTTTCCTCTTTAAAAAATTACTTAACTAGTACATAATGAAATGATTGTTTATTAAACGTCAGTTTAGATCAAAGAGAGTTAGTTAAATAATTTTGGTGACTAAAATCCCAAATCCCGATACATCCATCTCTACCATTAAGTATTGTGTTCTTTTCTCAGAGCTCCTATAAAAAAAAATTACCACAAACTAGGTAGCTTAAAACAAAAGGAATTTATTCTCTAACAGCTCTGGAGGACAAAAGTCTGAAATCAAAGCATTGCCAAGGCCACACTCCCTTTGGAGACTCTAGGGAGAATCCTTCCTTATCTCTTTCAGCTTCTGATGGCTCTCAGCATTCCATGGCTTCCTTGGCTTGTGGCCCCATCCCTCCCATCTCTGCCTCTGTATTCACATCACTTTTTCCTGTGTTTCTGTCTTCTCCCTTTTATCTCTTATAAGGACTCATTATTGGATTTAGGGCCTACCTGTGTAATTCAGGATACTCTTATCTCAAGGTTCTTAATTACATCTGCAAAGACTTTTGTCCCCCCCCCCCCAACAAAGTCACAGTCACAATTTTCAGGGACAAAAACATTATTTTTTGAGGTCACCATTCAGCCCACTACAGGCACCATCTGCTTGAGAACTGGAATGTCAATAGTTAATTGTCAAAGTATTCTCTGCCTCTGCATTGAACAGTACAGAGGATACATGAACCATGGGCATATTTAACTTCCTCCTTTCTTGTCTTTAAATAAAACCTGCCCTTTTATGAACTCATTTAATATAATTTCGAGATTGACAGAAGATATAGTGTAAAAGGAAGTGAGTGACATGAGATGAGTTTCTAGAGGTAAATAGAGACTGGTTAATGCAGCATCTTGGAGGCCACAGAAAAAGTGTGAATTTTATTCAAAGAGCAATGTAGCACTTACAACTGGTGAAAGCTGTCCACATTTTAACGTACATTTAATTATGGGTGTCTCCATACATGTTACTATTTATGTCAGTGTCCAAATTCAAGAACACCATTTACTCTCTACATGCAACACTAGAACTTTCAATACTGAATAGGTTGAGAACACCTTCCTTGGAGGCCATGGCAACGTGGAGAGAAGATACATTTACATTTTTGCTTCCACGTCCTATAATTCAGTTTTTCCATTCATCTTGCTAAGGTGCTAACTGATGTTGGTTAAACGGTGAACAAATGGTCCTTGTTGCAGAGATAGAGTAAAGGCATTGTATCAGCATTTCCAATTTTGCTACTGCTCTCCTTTTTACTTCAGAACTTCACACATTCTACAGTCTTTGTTGTAGACTCCAGAAGGTAGTGAAACCCTCTTCCCCTTTCTCCCTCAAATTCCCACTCTTTTATACACTTTTTTGTTTTTATTGTTTTTGTTAAGCCATCATTCCCTTTCCTCCTTTGTTAGCCTTCTCCCACACCATACCATACCATGACCAGGTTACCACACAATCCACTCTCCCTCACTCGAGCAGATTCTAGAATCTCATCCATTCCCCAGCTGGTCAATGATTAATTAAAACACAGAGCAATGTCCCATGTCTATACCACTCCTTTATTCCTCTGCCCAAATAACTATTCATGTTCTTGAACTTCCCTTTCACTCACCACTTCACAAAATATACTGATTTCAGTGTTCATATATAATGTTAAGAGTTTATTTTATGGTACCGTTTAATGTTTGCACAGTTGTCTGGATAGGGCCCTTTGTCTTTCCACACAAAGGAGCAGACATTTCACATTATGTCAATGGGCTGTTTCTAATGCCATGTGGACTCACATGGAATGTGAAAACCAGCCTGCAGAAAGTTTGATCCACATGTGTCAAGAAAAATAATGTTTATGTTAATACTCATAGTATTATCTAACTATTAGCAGCATGTGTCGTTCAACCCACTGTAAAGTGTCCAGAATTTTATAGGAGGCAGAAGACACAGCCTCTGATATTTGGGAATTTACAGAATAAATGAATGCATGTGACTGGAAATAAGAAACCATACAGAGGAAACGAGAGATTTGGGCATTTGTTGGAGTCATGGTGCATGAATTATCCATTGCCAGACAGATCTGAAGAGTTTTGAGATGTCACAGGATATGTGGTGGTGGTTGTCATCAAGAGGCAGGGAGAGGAGTTACTGAAACTTGACTCCAATACTAATAACTATATATCCCACAGTTTCCTAGTTTTCACCTGTAAAGTGGGAATTCTGGTCTTCCCTTTCCAGGACTACTATGAATATTAAATGAATATGTATATGCAAAATACCAGGAATATAGAGTAGTTGCTTATATGTTAATTCTCTGCCATCCCCACCTCAACCATGATGTAGACTTGGTGTCAGTAATGTAAATTCAGCATCACAAGATTTTTGTCTTGAAAGGGCTATATCAATGTGGCTACAGAACCCATAATTAAAAGAATGACCAGCATCCAACGAAAAAGCTAGGGAAGTCCCCATGCATATTATGGAAATTTTACTAGCTATTTTTTTAAATAAAAAGTTAATGACACAGGGACTTCCCTGGTGGTGCAGAGATTGAGAGTCCGCTTGCCAGTGCAGGGGACACGGGTTCGATCCCTGGTCCGGGAGGATCCCACATGCCGCGGAGCAACTAGGCCCATGTGCCACAACTACCGAGCCTGCGCTCTGAGAAGCCCACGCACCACAATGAAGAGTAGCCCATGCTCTTCACAACTAGAAGAAGCCCACATGCAGCAACGAAGACCCAACGCAGCCAATCAATCAATCAATAATTTAAAAAAAAAGTTAATGACATAAATAGAACATAAACAAGTGAATATATTCAAATTTAACCTTGTGATGTCTTCAGAAATAAACGGAAATAATATTTCAGTTTTTATTATTTTTAGGGATGGTGCCATTTAAATAGTCCTTTCTTCTTTTTGCTAATTAAAAAATTGTAAACCTGTGATGTTTTGCATTAATATTCATCAAGTTAAACACAGATATCAGGAAAATATATGTCTAACTTGCTGTAATATTACTATAAGCAATGCTGGTGGCTAGGCACTGTGTGAGTAAATATGTATTTTTTGTGGCTATATGATCATATTTTTATGCATTTACTTTAATTAAGCTTGCTGATTTACATCATAATACTGAAATTATAAGATCATGATACCTGAGGCATATAATAACATCTTTTTCCTAAAGAATAAAATATCCTGGGGAATGAGGATAAGAGATTGCATGGAGGGAATGAGAGGTATAAAAGAATATTATGTGAGTAAAAAACAAACAAAAAAAACAATCTGGAGGTTTTCTTTATGAGTTAACTAAAAGAAATAAAAATGCATTTTTATTGCATTTAGATTAAGATTAAAGCATAGTTATGATCCTGCAGTGTTTCTCCTGTTCAACAACTCAGTAGCCTCTATTAAGATGTCAGAAAATTCTGCTGTTACAACAAATGAAATTCCTACTCTATCATCTATAAAGTATTCTCAGTTACTGTCACAAGTCTCTAAACCAAACCCTGAAAGAGTGAAATTATAGCCTTTGTGACCAGCAAGGCATCTGTTATATAATGGTGAGCACAGTGAGTTTGAGAATTAGAAAACATGAGTCCAAATTCCAGGTCTTTCATTTAAACACTGCCCTCTCAAGCAATCATATAGCTATTTCAAGTCTCAGATACTTCAGCTCTAAAATCGGGATGATATATGAAAATGGTATCTCAGAGGATCAAATGGCACAATAGTTCGGCATCAGAAACTAGCTATTCATTCATTCAAAGCAAATCATTTTTCTCCTCCATGCATCAGATCTAATCTAAACTCCAGACAAATGAGCTTTGGCTCAAATACTTATGTATATGGTAATTGATTCATTCTTACATAGAGCTTCTGTATGGTACTTTCAGTGGGAAATCAGCCATGCAAATACTCTGGATATCATATTGGAACATTACCACCATCATTACCCATACTTGGAGTAATACTGACCTTGATCACTGCCTAGTTTGAAGACAGCAAATCCTGTACTGTGTCAAACTGTTCAGAGAACTTATTTTAAATTTCCATAATAGAGGAATATTATATCATGCATTTTCAATTAACATTAAGGAATTTAGTATAATAAGAGCAATGGTTAGTAATACTTAGGAATGGTTCAGAAGAAGGGCTGTTGAGGGAAAGTACTTTAACAAATGTGAAATATCTTACATGTCTCTCACAATGTTATAAAATTGACCTTCTGAGGGGGTTATTCTAAGGGAAGGGATGCATGGCCCCAAATGCACCCCTTCCCTTAGAATAAGTATTGTATGGTTGATGGTGGTGTGTTATAACCCTTAGTTGTGTTGGAGTAGAAAATGGTTAAGTAACCATTGATTTTAAAAGCAATAATTTGTTTTTTTAATAAAAAATAACTTTATCACTTATTATGTGGTTTCTCATAGCATGCCTTTCCATTCCTTGATTTCTATTTTGCATCAGTAATACTTTTTACACTCTACTACCATCACCCACTCACAGGGATTCTATCCTAAGTCATCACCAGACCTACAATGACTACAAAATATTTCAACCCCTCCACTCTTTAAACATTTTCTCTTATTCCTCCAGCTCACTTATTGCCTACCTGGACTCTAATCTCTTTGAGAGTTTCAATCCATTAACTCTAAGACTTGTTTTCTATAATGCCTTGTCTCCCCAGGTCTTCATATCCCTACTCAGATGAGATTCCATATTTTAATTTTAGGTACACTTAAATGTATCTAATTTGAATAAAATGAATAAATTGAAATTTTATTTAACCTTTCTTGCTCATCCGTTAAGAAGTTCTTGCTTGACAAACCTATATACGTGCAACCACATGTAGCATCAGAACATTGCTGGCAAAAAAAAAAACAAACTGAAAATACTTCGATGACTAGATTCATCTAAAATTTATAACCACAAATCTCAAATGGATACTCAACACTGTCAGACAATCCTTCAATATGTGCCTGGTAAATTCGTTCTCTTATTCTCAAAGAGGACTCTTTCACAACTTTTCTCTTCTCAAATCTCTCTCATTCTTTTCCAACCCCCTGTCATAACTTTGAGCTGATAGTACTGCAACATCTTCTATTAAGAAAATCCATATGAACATATATTTATAACTTAATCATTTTGCTGTACAGCAGTAATTAACACAACATTGTAAATCAACTATACTTCAATAATAAAAAGAAAATCTATATGAGAACTGCCACAAATCTATATGAACCTGTACCATGATAGCTTGACTTCCTTATTGCTACAGTAGATATGTCCTTTTGCTCTCTAAATCGAATCCTCCATTTGTGCTGTTCTGTTTATTATCTCCTTGCAAACTTTCAAGAATGTTACTCCTGCAATTAGCTCCTATATTTCTTGCATCAACATTTTCTCCCTCTCTACTGGGTTATTCACATTGACTTTAAAACTCTTGTCAGGTTTACCCCTGTCAGAATATCTTGTCTACATTTTCCTCCAACCATCCTCAGTATTTGTTGGCTTCCCATTCATAGTAAAAATCTTTCTTGTGAGTTGTCTATGGTGGCTGTCTCTACTTTGTCTCCTCCCATTCTCTCTCAACCCTCTCCAGTTGGGCTTTTATCCCACTGCACCATAGGAAGTGACCAATGTCCCTGGGAATAAAAGCTGGTGAAAACCATATATTCCCTCATCTTACTGAACTTCCAGAAAAATTTTACACTGTTGAACACTCCCCACCTTCACTCCATAAACATGTTGTCCCCTAGTCTTCCATGCCTCTACACAACCATGTTTTCCTCCTGCCTTACTGAACACCCCTTCAGAAAAGTCTGAAGGCAATTATCTAATAATTTAATAATTATTTCAGGCAATTATTCCTATACTAGGTCTCCAATTTTGGCAGAGATTTTAATCCCTGTTCTGAATCCTCTTCTCACTTTATGCCCTCTAAGAAATTTTATCTACTTCTATGGTTTCAAAGACCACTCTGTAGGTTGGTGAATCTCCAGTTCATTTCCCTACCCCTTACCTCTTCCTTACAATCTGGACACATGCCGAGGTATCTTCTTAGTTTCTCCACTTAGACACTAAATACTTTCAAATTTAATATGTCCAAAACATGTTCCAAACATTTTCCCATATGACACACACCACAAAGTTTTCCTTGCCAAATAAATGACACCATCCATTTCATCAGACCAAAACTATACAATTCATTCCTTATTCATTCTTTATTTTTACTTCTCACACCATATCCAGTTGGCTGTGCCTCCAAAAATATCTTAAATCTTACCATCTTCCAAATGATAGGCATATGTTACCCACCCAACAGCCTTTAACTGGTTTTATTATTATCTCTGTTTTTGCACCTGGTGCTCGCCAACACCAGAGTTTAGTATCCATGTTTTCCATTTCTAATAGTTGCATTCGCATACTTTAATCTAATAATTTTCATTTGCTGTCGCTACTTTTAAGAGTTAATTATTAATATGTATACCTTTAGACTCATTTATTCCATTTCTTAATATTCCTAATTTATATATTATAATGATGGTGTTTGCCTTCAATTCCTTCCTTTGTTCTCAAATCTTCCTTTTCATCTCACTTTATTATTAACTATCGTTTGATCTCGTTTTATGAAACCTATATTTTTATAAATATAAATAATTCTATATAAAAATATATTTATATAAAATATATTTTATAAATATTAATAAAATTTATACTTTATGTATATTCTGTTTTATAAAGCATAAAATGATAAAGAGGATTTACATCCTATTCTTTGTGCTGTATTTTTTCTAGGATGATTCTTTGTCCTTTTGTTTCCTTCTTTCTTCCACCCCTCTCGCCTTCTTTCCAATGTATCAGGCTCTCATTTATATTTAAATTTACAGAGAAAAAAACTGGCCTCTGGCCCAGTGGAAATAGAGTCATGATCAATTAATCAATCAATCAAAATTTCTCAGAAAAGGAAGGTTTGAACAAAGCTGCAGAATGAAAGTCTGCCTTTTTTTTGCGGTACGCGGGCCTCTCACTGTTGCGGCCTCTCCCATTGCGGAGCACAGGCTCCGGACGCGCAGGCTCAGCGGCCATGGCTCGGGGGCCCAGCCGCTTCGCGGCATGTGGGATCCTCCCGGACCGGGCATGAACCCGTGTCGCCTGCATCGGCAGGCGGACTCTCAACCACTGCACCACCAGGGAAGCCAAAAGTCTGCCATTTTTTGGTGTGGCAGCCTCTCGTGTCACCGGGGAAGTAGAGGAGCAAGCAGGAAAATTCAGCTGAAACTGCACTCTCTCTCCTGAAAGATTCTTTTTCTTTTTTTCTTTCTCTCCATATGGAAGTGATATATATTTTTCTGGGAGGATTGGTAAGGGTATGGGTCATTTCTCCAACTCAGTGTTTTACTGTTTGGTTTTCACTTACTCTTGTTAGCAAGGTGCATTATGAGAACTGTCAGTTTTATTAAATCTTAAGTAAGACTTCAGTGGAACCATTCCTTACTGTATTTATGTGTATTGTGATGTTCCTGGTCATCACTTTCAAGTGTATTGCAGGAGGTTGTGCCGCTTTTCTCAATGGATTGCTGATGGTGACTTTTTGTCCCCATTTTTACAGGCATTAGGGGAGGGACTTGATCCAAGGAATTTCCTCTCTTCCATTTCAGTGGTGAAACCCACCTGAACAATGTGGTTTATTTCCCCAATATAAATAAGTATCCGTATCCTCTGCCACTTTACAGGTTGGCTGCCTCCATATGTTAAAAAGTATTGCTGGACTTCCCTGGTGGTGCAGTGGTTAAGAATCCGCCTGCCAATGCAGGGTACCCGGGTTCGAGCTCTGATCTGGGAATATCCCACATGCTGTGGAGCAACTAAGCGCGTGCGCCACAACTACTGAGCTTATGCTCTGGAGCCCACGAGCCACGACTACTTAAGCCCGTGCGCCTAGAGCCCGTGCTCCACAACAAGAGAAGCCACCGCAATGAGAAGCCCACATACCACAACAAAGAGTAGCCCCCCCGCTTGCCACAGCTAGAGAAAGCCGGTGTGCAGCAACAAAGACCCAATGCAGCCAAAAATAAATAAATTTATTTTTTTTAAGTTTAAAAAAAAAAAAGTATTGCTTATTTAGCTATTTCCCCAACCCTAACCCCTTAGCTCATCAAATCATCCCAGCAAGTTTTGAGCACAAATTGCTGAAAGAATGTGCCCTGCAACTACCTTTCCTTACTTTATAGTTTCTCACTAGTTCCAGCTTAGGCCCATGGGCATCAAAGAGAATGTCTGGGCTGGAAGAAAGCCTAGAAACCATTTAATTTAAAAATATCTTTGAATAAAAGCCTCCACCACTGCTTGGGATTGTTAAATTCGTTCTCTAGACCTGTGTGGAGATTTCATGGACAGGAATGAAATATGAGGACATAATTTAAGGTTTTCTATTTTCCACAGTTTGGTTTGTACAGAAGATTTTATAGACGAAGGTTAGTTATTATAGGCAGGACACCTTTACTTCCTTTGGCTTAATGGACTAGTTCCATTTTTCTCTTCAGAAAATCATGGGCATGGACAGACAATATGGATGGATGGCTTTTGTGATAAACGTAAAGTCAAATATGGAAATGCTAATGGCTTCGTATCCTATACACATTTATTAACACACAGTGACAGCTTTAACAGATGAGCAGATTATGTGTGTTCATCATGGTCTATCTATAGATTAATAAATACTGAATCATATTTACTCCACTGAACAGAATAAACAAATTCCTCTTAAAGGAGCACTTTGTGACCTACTACGGAAAATTGCTTAAAATGCAAATACTTGGGCAAACAGTTTTTGACTAGCTTCTGAAGTTTTTAGAGTGAAAAATCTGAATAATTACTACTAATATCTACAACTTCTAACTCATTTATTAAACACATCAACTAGTATACAAAGACTTATAGAGGTATGTTTGATGAGACATTAATGACATCGTTCTGCTCATAATTATAAACACTATTATGAAAATATTGCATTGATCATGACCTTGAAAAATGTAAGAGAACCTGGTAAGCAGAACCATATTAAAAATGTTATTCCTCTTTTCTTCTGAGGTCTTTGCCACTCTTGCTAAGCCTTTTCTCTGCCCCCATCTTTCCCCAACTTCTGAACACTATCTTCTATCATATTTTTTACTTATAAATATTACATAAGTGCTTGACTTTTAAAAATTAAGGCAACATACATTCAATGTTTATTTTAGCCAGACTCTTCTCTCAGTCTCTGTTTATTAAGACTCAAGGAGGGGATTCCCTGGTGGCGCAGTGGTTGAGAGTCCACCTGCCGATGCAGGGGACACGGGTTCGTGCCCTGGTCCGGGAAGATCCCACGTGCCGCCGAGCGGCTGGGCCCGTGAGCCACGGCCACTGAGCCTGCACGTCCGGAGCCTGTGCTCCGCAACGGGAGAGGCCACAGCAGTGAGAGGCCTGCATACCGCAAAAAAAAAAAAAAAAAAAAAAAAAAAAAAGACTCAAGGCCAATTGACAAAACAAATTAATAGAAAACACCTTTTTATCATTCAGCTCTTTATTTTATTCTGGTAAGTTTTAAATCATCTTAGGAGCAAAGCTATTATTCAATGGGGACTAAAGACTATAAATGCTTCAAGTTTTACACTTGCTCCAGGTATGAAATTTATTGTTCTTTGTTGAAAAAGATTTTCATAATTAAAATAAATAGGAAGGCCAAAAAAAATTCATCTGACTTTTCCTCTTTACCTTCTCTGGTAGGACACCAATGCAATTGAATTGATGTAGTTTACAAGACAATGAATAATTGCATTTTTAAAATTTATCTTTTGTGAGAAGTAATTGCAATTGTAGATTTTGAAAGCCCCTGGAATATTTAATTGCAGGGAGTTTTTCAGATTAGGTTTTTAGATAGGACTTAGGTAAAATAATAGGACAAGGATTTGCTAAGCTTGCGAGACATTACATCTAAATTCAGATATTGCTATTGTAATTTAATGGAAGTCATTTTTTTTAAGAGTAAAATTTCATAAAATATATTCAGGACTATTGCCACTTACTAAAAATCTAATAATGATGTAATTCTGCAATTCTAATGAATAATTCTTCCTTGAATTGGATTTATGGACCTCTCTGATGTTATGTTTTATCCTCAAGGAACATGGTTCAGTGAGACTCTATTTTACTGATTATTGTTTGGTCTGTAATGTTCTGGACCTACTTCTCCTCATCTTTGGAGAGATGATGCATGCGTATCAGTCCTACCTCCAATTCAAGTACAGCAGATAAAAAAGGCTCTAGGCATTTGTTTTGCGTTTGCTTTTCAAGTTCATAATCAATTTTTTTTATAATAAAGAAGGTACTTTCCTGTATAGTTTATAAAAGGTCTTTATTCTTATGCTTAGTCTCCTTATTTTCCTAATGTCATAAAAAATAATATGCACACAAAGTCTAACTCCATATTTTACCCATTCACCATGTATTTTTGAGAAGTCCTTTTGAAGACGCATTTATAACAAACTAACATGGAATCAAAAAAGTTCCAGACTCTGAAAGGTGCTCTGAAGCAGCTTTAATTTAATTATATGAATTATTTAAGAGGAACATCCTTTGATGTACAAATGCTGCTCCTGGAAATCTGTGTGCTAAATCTGGCAGCGGAAGCACAGAAACATCTTTGTAACTGTTAACTTAAGAAAAACAAGAAAGAAAAAAGCCTACACAAAATCAAATGTCATAACATTCCTTAAATTAAAAATTAAAGCTATGCGTTTTCATAAATAGACTGACTAAAACAAGCCAAAATACACAGCTGTTTTGGGCTTCAATAAAATAATTATAATAGCAATTAAGAATTAAAGGGAACCAGAATGCACAGAACCTTCTACCGAGCAAACTCTGAATTAAACGGAACCAGAACTCGCAGAACCTTCCGGAGTACCCTGAGCAAACTCTGAGTTAAACGGAACCAGAACTCGCAGAACCTTTCGGAGTCCACTGGGCAAACTCTAAATTAAACAGAACCAGAACTCGCAGAACCTTTCGGAGTCCACTGGGCAAACTCTGAATTAAACGGAACCAGAACTCGCAGAACCTTTCGGAGTCCACTGGGCAAACTCTGAATTAAACGGAACCAGAACTCGCAGAACCTTTCGGAGTCCACTGGTCAAACTCTGAATTAAACGGAACCAGAACTCGCAGAACCTTTCGGAGTCCACTGGGCAAACTCTGAATTAAACGGAACCAGAACTCGCAGAACATTTCGGAGTCCACTGGGCAAACTCTGAATTAAACGGAACCAAAACTCGCAGAAACTTTCGGAGTCCCCTGAGCAAACCTGAATTAAACGGAACCAGAACTCACAGAACCTTCCGGAGTCCACGGGTCAAACTCTCAATTAAACGGAACCAGAACTCACCGGGAGGCTCCGGGCTCACAGAACCTTCGGGAGTCCACCGCGTATCTTTCCCCGCCAGGCTCGGTGCTCTGGTTGGTCGCTGCTGTGCTGGGCTGTCCTCGCAGCCTGGCTGCTCTGACCCCTCCTGCGGCTGCGGCTGCGGTGGCGCCGAAGCTGCTGACGGGATATCAGCACCGTTTGGTGTGACTGCCTCTCCCTGTAGCCGGGGCGGAGCCGAATCCTCCCCGTGCACCACGTACCAGCCCACTGGAATCACCTGCATCTTGTTAAAGTGCCGAATCCTAGGCCGTCAGCAGCTGCAGCGGATTTTTAGAGAACCTGCGTTTGACAAGGTTTCTGAATTTTCTAGAGCTACATAACAAATCACTTCGAAACCTAGATTCTAAAAACAGTAAACATTTATGACCTCCCACCATTTCTGAGATCAGGGAGCAGTTTCACTGGGTGGCTCCAGCTCAGTCCTTCCTAAGGCTGCGGTAAGATTTGGCCAAGGCTTGCCTGGGGCCGGAGGGCCACTCATTGCCTGGCCAGTTAACGCTGGCGTGGCTGGAGGTGACAGTTCCTCATCATGGGGCCTCTCCACCCCACGGGACAACTTGAGAGTCCTTACAACATGGCAGCTGGGGCCTCCCAGCAAGTGGTCCAAGAGAGCCAGGAGCCAGGAGGAAGTCCCAGTGCCTCCAAATGACGCCTCCGCGTCATTACACGGGTTGGCCTCACTCAGGCTGGGCGGGATGACCGGGGCCATGACTGCCAAGAGGCAGGCTCACTGGTGCTGGTGTGAGGCTGCCCACCAAACCCATTACAGTTGGAGCATTAGCTTCTCCCCAGGCTTACACCCCGATGCACAGGGGCTGGGAGGGTTTTTGAGATTCGTTGGTGTTGGTGGCATGGGGTCTCCTTCAGGGCAATGGGCGCTTGCACAGGCCGGTCCTGGAAAGGCCTCGCTCATCCCCTGCTGCAGACACACCCGTCGGATGAACACGCCACGACTCAAGCAGGCTATTTGAACAGTGCGTGGCCAGTGAGTACCACTGTCTCCCCAAGGAGTTAAGGTGACTCGCTCTCCCACCAGCATCTCCATTCCTCCACAACCCATCAGCGCTTGGTTTTGTCCAATTTCTATTTTTTACCCATTTGGTGGGTGTGAAGTGGGTCTCATAGTCTTCACATGAATTTCCGAGATTACTAATAAGACTTATTAGCCATGTAGATTTCCTTTGTGTGAAATGCCCATTTTTCTACTACACTGTTTCTTTCTTGATCATTGGCATCCTTTATATATTTTGGATATTAATCCTTCCCAGTTACATGTGTTACAAATTTTACTGAAAGGCTAATTCTGGGTAAAACTACCAGATGCTGGAGAAGATGCAAATGGCTGATTAACTCTCTCCCCCATGAGCACTGAAGCCCTGAATAGTGATTACTTGGCCTTACTCAATAACCATAGGCTTGGAGCAGACTTTTCTTTATGAAAAATTAGTATTGGAATGAGGTGCCAAAACACCTCATTGTATTGTATAGCCAAAAACTATATTGTATAGCCAAAAACAGTCCCTTGGAGGATATTGCTTCACTGTAGAGAAGGATTTAAAAGTCCCTCTAAGTTTTGAAAATTTAAGGCAAATAGGCAGTGTTCACCAGTAAAAGTTTCTGTGTAGATGTAGATATAGGTATGTAAAAATGGGTGTGTGTTTCTTGCTTAGCAACATTTGCCTTTCACCTTTATGCACAATGGGGGGATCCCTTGTTGGGATGTGCAGAAGTGGTCCCATACAGAGGGAGCAAACCAGGCTCCACGGGGAAGACTTATTCCAGCACCTAAGGAGGCTGGGGCTAGGTTCTTCTCCAGCATGGCCCAACTGGCACCATGCTAAGGATTAGGGGGACATGGCTGAGCATGTGAGTGTGATCTAGAAGAGAAGTGTCCTCAGAGTTCAGGGGGATGCTTCTGGGGTGATGGAAAGAAAAGAGCTGAATCAGTAGGAATATCGTAGCAACCATGAATAAATTTTCTGCGGTTAGAATGTGCAGGACCACCTGTAACCTCACGTGGCAGAGACCCAAGCCACAACATTAGTGGACTGGTCACACTTGCTGGTTTCCTCTTGCTTCCTGGCTTTTTGCAGCAGGATGGATCTTTGAACTAAGTCCCTAGAGTTCCTGACCAAGTAAGGTGGTTGGGGGAGGCCTTGGGAAATAAGGGCACTTCTGTCACTGAGGGCAAGTGGGTGCTCGAGCAATAAACTGGAAAAAAAAAAAAGACACATGTGTTTTGTTCCTTATGGTTTGCAAACTTCTTTTTAAAAAAAATCTCATATTTGATCCTGGGACCAACTGTGAAATAGGCCTTATTAAATCCCAGATTGTTAAGTGAAGGAACTGAGACTAAGGAAGATGAAGGGATCTAAGTTCACAGAGAGGAGACTGATAGCCTGATCTACTAAATAGCAAAACTCAGTGTTTCCAGAGACTCAAAATTACTACTTCACTTATTGGCCCTTTCCTTAAATACAAGTTAATTCTCTAGCAATGGATGCCACTTTCATTTGAGAACATTATCATATTTTTGTTTAATCATCCAGTAAATTATCCTAGTCACTATGGTTGGCAGAATGCTTATATGTCCCCCATGATTACTGACCCCTGATATGTACAGTCTGTATAAGCTTCTTGAGTGAGGGCAGACCCTGTGAATATGATGAAATATCTCTTTTATGATCATGTTATGTTATATGGCAGGGAGATTAGCCAGACATAATCAGGTGTGGTGTAGCCTGACTTAATCAGGTGAGCCCTTTAAAAGCAGAGTGTGTTCTCTGGCTGGTTGTAGAGGAAGAAGAGAAACACATTTAGGCTGGCCTGGAAGGAAGTAAACATCCATGTTGTGAACTGTCTATGGGGTACATGTAGTAAGGAACTGTGGACAGCCTTTAGGAGCTAAGAGTGGCCTCTGACTGACACCTAACAGGGAAAGAAAGAGACCTCAGTTATTCAGGTGCATGGAGATGAATTCCAACAACCAGGGAGCTTGGAAGAGGACTCCAAGGCTCACATCATTTTTGCTAGTTTATATCTTCATTACAACCTAGTGAGCTCCTGAGCAGACAGTCCAGCTAACCCACACCCAGACTCTTGAGACACAGAAACCTTGAGCTGATCAATCTGTGTTGCTTTAAGCTGCTGAGTCTGCGGTAATTTGTTAGGCAGCCGTAGAAAATGAATACAGTCCTCTTTCCTGATGATATTAGGATGCATGTCAAATGTAACTTAATTTCCAAGTGACTATAATGTTCAATATTAACCAAAAAAAAAACCCAACAGAATTAAAAAAATATTAGACTGGATGGAGATTTTTGAGGGCTTTTCCCCCAGTTATACTGTCACAGGCCACCTTTTGAACAGCAAATTTCCTGAAATTATGCAAAAGTTTCTAAGTATCTTGGACTAACAATTACTTCACCCTTGATATGGTACATCATCTATCTTCCTGTTACAGATTCCCTACAGTGTTTTCCTCTTCTTAATTCTTTTCTCTGGATATTCCTGTTATTCTTTTCTCTTCGGTAAATTCTGGTAATTGGAGAGCTATACTTTCACATTATGTTAGATGGAATGATGTCTTCCTGGTCCAGGCATACAAGTTGCTTTGGTTCTTTATTGTAGGCAAAATAATTTTTCAGTGTTTCCATAAATGTGCAAACAAATGGGAATGTAACTGGTATCTGCCTGTAGTACCTCTGAGACAGGAGTCATGGGATCACTACTTTCTCAAAAACTCATCATGATGTGAACTTCACTAGTGAGGTTTTGCAGGCTGCTAAGCCAATGAAAAACATATCTTGGGCCTCAAAGGAACAGAACAGGGAGCACTGCAACTCTTTTGTGGAGCTTTTGTCCCTAAGGACAATGCTACCTTTTGCTATCTTTTTCTAGCCTTGATAAACTGTAGAATGAAATGGCAGCTTGGTTTCACCTTTTGAGCCAACTCTGCTTAATTGGTAGTGCTAGTTAGTTGCTCTCAGGCAGGAAGGATTCTGAGGCCAGTGAAGTAATACAGTGATTGATTAATAATGTCTGCAAGGGTCATGACACAGAAAAATGTTCACACCCACATGAATTACATGGATGATAACAATGAAATAACTATAACTATCCACCCATAAAATGAATTGAAAATATGGATCACTTATATTAAGGATTTTGAGAAACAAAAGCATGTAATGGAGGGAGAAATTCTCATTTCAGCTTTATGTTATTTATTATCTAAATTTATCTGTCAATAGATATTTGTTCTTTCTTAGACAAATATAAACAGCCATACAACTCTCTTGCTATATCTCATCCTAAGATTTATTCAGACATTTAAGAAAATCATAAATTCCAAAATTGCTTCCCATCTTAAAATTGATATTTTATTTTTTCTCAATTTGATAACCCTTCGAATCTTGTAATGTATTAACCAAACACTGCATAAACTATCCTCTTTATCTTTAAATACTTTATTAATATGGTGATGTCTGTGAGCCTATATCTGAAAGTTGGTGCCTGGAGAATGAAAACATAATTACCATCCACGTGCAGCTCTCTTCTCCACTTCTAATCTGTGTGGAAATTGCATAGCAGCACTGAAATGACGGCATTTACTTTACTTTCCTACGCTACGGAATGGGACTAATTTCAAAGCTATTTATCCTACTCGTAGAATGAGAGTGGGAGTTTGGTACTAATTTAACAAGTATCTGGGCTGTGGAATTCTCCTAGCATCCTTATGTTTCCTAGAGAAAATAAAAAATGGGAATTAATTATGCTACAATCCACAAAAGGCAGTGGATGAAACCTGTAGGCAGTTGCTGGCCCCTGTAGGCATGAGAGGCCCAGCTCCCACTACATTTTAGTCTCCATTTTACAGAATCACTGGCATCAGATTAGCACTGGGGAGATACATATTGTACTAGGGATTTTGCTCTTATCCAAGATAACATTGACCAAGAACAACAAACTTAATTGAGGGTCTACATAGCAGAAAATGCTAAATCTTGCTAACCCCTAAACTATAGAACCTTATGTCATGGTCTGAATGACATCTTATGAAGGTAAAAATAAAAATGCAGCTGATCATGCCTAAACACAGATATGAAAATTAGCCAAGCTATCAATGGTTTGGATCTACAATATGCGGTTCTACTACAATATTTCAGCCCAATTACATCCGTGGTCTTCATAGGCAGAGAGAAGGTCATATTACACAGAAAACATACAGCTTTGTGTATAAACAGAGAAGAATAGCTACTTATATACTATGATTTGACAGAGCGTAGGACGATCCTCTTCTAGAAGATATGAACTTGATTGATTATCGATCCACCATTGCAGTCATCGTGTCATAAATACAATCTAAACTTCAACGTGTTTTTTTTGTTTGTTTGTTTGTTTTGCTTTTTGTTAACTTTATATCTAAATAGAACTCTATTGATTGCAATTTTAGAAATATCTCCACAATCTGCCACCATTCTCTAAGCACTCAGTAGTTCTGGCATGGCTTATTTTTACAAACTTCCTAACTGATCTGTTCATGTTAATAACAATTGTTAGCACTTATTAAGTACTTATTATTTGCCAGGCTCTCTCCTAAATCATTTACCTGCATTACATCATTGAATCCTCAGAGCAACCCCATGAGTTAGGTTATTTTTTACCCCCATTTACAAATGAGGAAATGTGAAGGTCCCATAGCCAACTGAGTAGTGGAGATGAGATATGTACTAGTCTCTTCCCTGCTGCAGTTCACCTTCACTAAGAATCACAAACTCAGAAGTCTATAGGAGTAAGCAGGAAACAGAAGTGCATGATGAAAGCAGATTCTAAATTGTGTTGTGCTCCACTATAGTTACTGCCTGGTTACATCATTTTTTAAAGTATAGCACTGACCAAACAATTCCCTAAGGGATAAGGGCCACTAGTTATAAATTTCTGACATTTTTCTCTATGCAATAATCAATGTAGTATTATGAAAACAAATTTAGCCCTGTACTCCTTCTGAAACCCTCACTGGGCTCTGCACTGTATTTGAGATTAAAAATAAGGGCAGTTGCCCTTTACAAAAGCCCTTCACAGTGTGATCTTAAATTATCTCATCTCCTACCTACCTGGTCAGACAGCCTGTAGTCCAACCACAATGAGCATTTGACTTACCCCGATTAACTCTTTCCTTTAATACTGTGTCTCTCTAATTTCTGTTCCCTCTACTTAAAATACTCTTTCTTTATTCCCACCCAGATAATGCCTATTCATCCTGTAAGATGCAAATCACACATCACTAGAACTTTACAACCATTTCCAAGTCATATTAAAAACACTGTGTGCAGTTAATACTAACCCAGCATGATGACTGTTATTCTAGCAGTGTAGACAATATTGCTAGACAAGTACAGGCCCTCTGAGCCTGTCCTTGAGAAGGAACATTGTTTGAAGCAGTTTTATCTAAGGAGTTTTATCCAAATAAATGTTTGAAGAATAAATAATTGTGTTTTCCAATCAACCTTCTCGCTATGCCCAGCACCTCTATTCCTCTAGTTCTGTCTTATTAACTGTAGTTTCAGATTTTTCAGACTTGGATTAAGGAAGAGGAAAGCCCTGACTTGTCTGACTTGCACATGGAGAGCCAATTTTGGTGCTGTCTGATCTTGGCAGGTGTTTCAGATATTTAAAGTTGACTTTCCTCTTAGCATCTTCATGAATTTTTAAGAGAGCCAATCATTTCTCTCCGTACATTCGATGTCCCTGGCTGATAGTGGCCAGGGACATCGAATAGTTGATAATGGTTGATAATGAAGGCAGATCAGTTCTCAGGAGTTGTTCACTTCTGGGTCAGTCCTGGGCATCCAGTAGTGCTTTCAGCATCCTTCCCAAGCCCCCTCTCAGAGCCCTCCTGAATAGGCTCCAAGAACACCTCTCTTTGAGTTTCTCTCACAAATGGCTCTCATCTAGCCCAAGTAGGATTGACAGATGAAGTACAAGACAATATGTTACATCTGAGTTCCTGATAGGCAAGAACTAATTTTTTAAGTGTGTCCAAAATATCACATGCAATATATTATATTAAACAGATATCGTTTGTTTATCTGAATTCAAATTTTACTGGCACCTCTAAATTTATTTGCTAAGCCTGACAACTCTCAGTCCAAGATATACATTCACACAATCTTTGTCCTAGCAAACTTACAGCATAGACTTGAAACAAATACCTCTCTGTTTGGTTCACAATTAACACAACCAGCCTCTTTTTGCATTAGGTTTCCTAGACAGTGTCAGATACTACACAAACGATATGGGCACATTAACATCTCTAAAGGAAACTCTTAAAGCATTTCTCTTTTTGACTTGAGGTCAGGAGAGAAGGAAGGGAAAGAAAAACAACTGTCTCGTGACTCACGGCATACAGCAGTTTTCTCTAATAATTCTAATAATTAAAAAATCTAATAATCCTTAAAGTCTAATAATCCTATTCTAATCTTCAATTTCTGACCTTTATTTACTTTTGATGTGGGTAAGAGGTTAAGAGATACATAACTGGGCTTGAAACATCTATGTAAATCCAGAGCCAGGATCTCTTACCTCACTTTGGAATGTTGACCCATGTCTTAGTACCTCGGATAAAACTTTTATTTTAACATCCTGTAACACACACACACACACACACACACACACACACACACACGCACGCAAACACACTGCTCACAGTTTTACTTACTGGTTTGAAAATCATATTTATGACTTAAGTTTTATGTTCTGTATTTGAATGATTTTCACAGTGATTGCATATTGTTTTATTATTTTAAATTTAGTATAAAGTAAATATAATTTTCAAAAAATATGGTAATGATTTATTAATTTATGATGAAGTAAAGGAAAACAAGATTCAAACTTTGAAAAAGTTTTATTAAAACACTTAATGATAAAATGTTAGGTAATAAAATAATAAAATCTTTACAGACCATATAATCCAGGAATGTATGTGTTACTCCTAAATGTTTCAAATGGAAATATATTAATGGTGGGATAGTAGATTAGTTTTCTTTTCCTTATATTTATTTTGTTTTGTAATTAAAAAATTATTATATATTGTTTTTATAATCAGAAAAAGCAAAATTATTAATGGCATGATGTAGACCTAATTAGATCTCAAAATAACTTAAGAATCTACTAGAACTATACCTATGTATGACTGACAGTTCTAGCTTGCTTTATTGAACTTAACATTCAACACACATTACTCTTCTAAAAGGATGAATCCTGCAGTCACTTCTCCACAAATTTCCATAGAAAAAGATTGTGAAAAAGTCTCAGTCTTAATAATAAGCTGGGACGAAGTAAGAGAATAGCATTGACATATATACACTACCAGATGTAAAATAGATAGCTAGTGGGAAGCAGCTTCATGGCACAGGGAGATCAGCTTGGTGCTTTGTGACCACCTAGAGGTGTGGGATAAGAAGGGTGGGAGGGAGACGCAAAAGGGAGGAGATATGGGGTTATATGTATATGTATAGCTGATTCACTTTGTTATACAGCAGAAACTAACACAACACTGTAAAGCAATTATACTCCAATAAAGATGTTAAAAAAAAGTTAATAAAAATAAAGTCTCAGTCTTAGAACAAATCTATATATGGTAGTTCATGCTTCTTAGTTTCTTTTACCTTTCCCAGAGTCAGTGAGTTTTGTTTTGTTTTTTAATACAAAGGTTCACCTTTTTTCGTTTTAATCTCTAATACCTTTACTTTTTCACAAATCAAACCTACACATCCTGCTACTGAATCAGAGAAAATTTACTGTGGGCACTGTAGTTAGCTGCTTTTAATGACTCTGCAGTCATGGCAGTGATTAAAATGAGTTAAAACAGGTAGAGAGGAAAGCCATTGGCCTGTCTTCGTTTCATATGCACAAGATAGCCTCATTATACCTTGTAAAATAAGTGGTTATATTCTACCTATTCAAATAAGAGATAAGAATATCTATACCTTCCAATACTTTCCTCTAAAAATGAAACACTATTGATAATGAAACATTGATCCAAGTGGTGGTCACAGGAAACAAGATTATAACAAAATAATAAATTCCACATCATAAATTATCATCAATCCTATTATCAACGATGATGAAATGATCCTGGAAGCTCATTTATTTTGTGTGTAACCATGTTTCAAAATCTGGAAAAGATTATTCCAGTTTTGTTTAAAATATAATGCTTGAATCTTCCAGGATTTTCAGTTTGGGATTTTTTCATATACAACTAAGCTAAATTATTTCACTAGGACTCAATCCCCTTCTCATACGTCATTCAATAGAAGACAATGACAACAATAATTGCTCTCTATAACCCAGTTAAGACCATCTCGAATACATTTTACAGTGGTCTCTGCATCCTAGGTAGAAATTAGAGCAATTCCTTACAACCATGAAAAAGCACGATATTTATTGGTTTCAAAGGCAGGAGCAAGGGTGATATTTTCTGTATTTTTCATTTCATTTGTAAGGAAGAGATTAGACAGGTTAAGAAGTGCCCTAGTCAGAAGGGGCTGAAAGTTGTGAGACCTGGCTTTTTGCTCACCACCTGGGCACCTGGGCCAGTTCCTTTACCATCTGGGCTTCATTTTTTGGGGTTGTTTTCTCTAAAACAGGGAAAATAGGAAAATCTACCTGTTTCTACTGAGTTTCAAATGTAAGTAAGATTTCAGTAAATTATAAAACACTAAATAAAACATTGTCTATTTTTTTCCTTCTAAAAAAAGAGCTCTGCGATTTTATGGTTACATATAGTAGGCAAAATCACACTGGTATTCTTCAATAATTGAAACTGTTTATTCAGTATAATTTGAGGAGTCATCAGCAATACCTTCCCACAAACAGAATAACCTTTTTGAAGGCACTTTGACAATCTCTAAAATTCAATTGAGAAGATATGTATTTCTCCAGTAACTACTTATTTCCTTGGGTCAACTCTTCAAGCCTCTGTTTTCCTACAAAGGCAAATATAACTAGGAGTGGTTAGCTCCTAGGTGTGTTTACAATTTACTGAAAGGAAGCCTGACAGACCTTTATCCCAGATAAGTTTTGGAAATGGGCGATCCTGGGAACAGCATGAGGAATTTGGGTGTCTGGTGGTGGTAGGACAAAGGACGATTATAAAAGTAAGGACAAGAGAGCAACATGATGTCTGAAAGAACATTGATTTTGTATCACTGAGTGGATGCATGAACTTGAGGAAGTCATTAAATCTCTCTGAATTTTAAATTTCCCATCTTTAAAATAGGGATATGAACATATACCCCCCACACAACTGACTATTAATTGAAATAAAGTGTCTAAAGTGCTTACTAAAACCAAAATATCTTCTATAACCTGGGACATAGTACATGACAAATTTTGATACCCTTTTCCCCAATAAACGTTACGGATGTATTTACCTAAGTTTAACCTCCTGTGGATGACTTTACTTGGAACTCACCCAAAAATTTTCAGTTATGTGAAAAGTCACCTTATTTTGCCATGATTTTCATAGCCAAATTTTCCTATAACTAAGTTTCACATACTTCAATTTTTCATTAATGTGTGTGTGATAAATTATATGACATCACATGGATATTATTTGGAAGATATAGAGTTGACACCTTATGGACTCTGAAAAGTATTGTATCATGTAAGTCCAAAATAATATTTATCATCTCTTCAATGTAAAGTGATATCCTACAGGAAAAAATTTTTGAAATTTGTAGAATAAGAAAGACATAGACGCTTTGTGTCTCATGGAAGACAAAAGCTTTCCCTCACTTCACTAGACATTGTTATTATAGGTCATATATACTTGTCAAGTGTTGAAAAGTTCAGGTAATTATTTGTGGTTCTTAACAGGTGCCATTTATTTTTCTTCATTTTATTCTAAGTGGAGGTCATTTCATTAATTTCTCACTGGCTCTGCTAGCTCCACTGGCATATTTTTCACTGTATATTTGGAGTAAAATAAGTTCTGAAGGAAAGTGTTTGAACTAAGGCTGTGCAATTTTCTCATTTGACGGCGCAACCTAAAACTTCTAGACCTTTTTTTACCTGAGTATTTGTTTATTATGCACACTTGATTTGCCCAAGAAGATGTTTCATAATTTATTTTCCACAGTTAAACACTTCATACATACATGATCAATATATGAGGGAGAATTGGTAATAACCGTAAAATTATATGAAGTGCTGCTTCCAGCTTGAAGTTGCCAGTTATGAGAATGAGTCCTACATGCCTTTCCATATTAGGCAATTGGGCAAGGACACACTCTGAATGTTCTATATTTTTCTGAGCTCTAAAGAGAAATCTGAATAACTCAATCAACCTAAATTTTAAAAACTCAACCCCATTTTCAAATTTTATGTACATACCTACATCTATATAGATATATCTATATCTATACTTATAGTTTATATCTATATCCATATCTATATCTATATCTATATACACATGCACAACAAAAAATTTAATAGCTTAGAGCACACAGTCCAAACTTACAGCTTCTGGGATTTGCTGCCTTTTCCCATGTGACCGCAGCTTTCCCTTCTAATGATAGCACTCCCTTGTTCTCCTAACAGCAGTTGTATCCAGCCTGAGACAAATTTGCTTGCTCGTTTTTCCTCAGTTGTGAGGGATAAATGAGGTAATGCCTAAGTAATGTGCTTTCAAACCAATAACTCGTGATACAGCTTATGAGATGATGATGATGATGATGATTTAATGCCTATTTTTTATGATCTAGGTCAAGTTTGATTTCTTCCACAAAGCCTTTCCTCACCAGCTTGGGTCACCGCAATCAATCTTTTTTCTGACGTTACATTAGAGGTACTTTTTATTTACCTCTTATATGACTCATGGCCCAAAAAACAGTGCAGGTTCTGCAAGAAAGGAAGTCAAATGTCATTTCTCTTTGAATCTCCCAAAAATGCCTGGCACAAGTTCTCACGTAGAGAATGATGAATGAATATTTACTGATAACTCTGTGCAATACCTAGAGGCCAATTAAAATCTTTCAATAAACAAGTTACTTATTTAAACAATTTATATTGGGTTGGCCAAAAGGTTTGTTCCGTTTTTTCAGTACAATGGCTACAGTAGCACTTAGTTATCTTTAACTTCACTGAAACAATTTTGTTAGATTGTATGTGACAGCTATCATATCAGCATGCAGTTAAAAAAAGACATCAAAATTGCTGAATTTTTGTTTAGCCATTTTAATATTGAAGATGGAAGATAAAAGCAACATTTTCGGCATATTATGTTTTATTATTTCAAGAAAGGTAAAAACACAATGGAAACGCAAAAAAATGATTTGTGCAGTGTATGGAGAAGGTGCTGTGACTGATCGAATGTGTCAAAAGTGGTTTGCGAAGTTTCGTGCTGGAGATTTCTCGCTGGACAATGCTCCACGGTCAGGAAGACCAGTTGAAGTTGATAGCGATCAAATCGAGACATTAACTGAGAACAATCAATGTTATACCACACGGGAGATAGCTGACATACTCAAAATATCCAAATCAAGCGTTGAAAATCATTTGCACCAGCTTGGTTATGTTAATTGCCTTGATGTTTCGTTTCCATATAAGTTAAGCGAAAAAAGCCTTCTTGACCATATTTCTGCATGAAATGAAACGTAATGAAAATGTTCCGTTTTTAAAACAAATAGTGAACCTAGGGCAGGAGAGGAATAAAGATGCAGATGTAGAGAATGGACTTGAGGACACGGGGAGGGGGAAAGGTAAGCTGGGACGAAGTGAGAGAGTGGCATGGACATATATACACTACCAAATGTAAAATGGATAGCTAGTGGGAAGCAGCTGCATAGCACAGGGAGATCAGCTCAGTGCTTTGTGACCACCTAGAGGGGTGGGATAGGGAGTGTGGGAGGGAGATGCAAGAGGGAGGAGATATGGGGATATAGGTATATGTATAGCTGATTCACTTTGTTATAAAGCAGAAACTAACACACCATTGTAAAGCAATTATACTCCAATAAAGATGTTTAAAAAAAAATCGTGATGGGCGATGAAAAGTGGACACTGTACAACAATGTGGAATGGAAGAGATCATGGGGCAAATGAAATGAACCACCACCAACCACACCAAAGGCCGGTCTTCATCCATAGAAGGTGATATTGTGTATATGAAGGGATTGGAAGGGAGTCCTCTATTATGAGCTCCTTTCAGAAAACCAAAGGATTAATTCCAACAAGTACTGCTCCCATTTAGACCAAATGAAAGCAGCACTTGACAAAAATCACCCAGAATTAGTCAACAGAAAATGCATAATCTTCCATCATGATACAGCAAAACCGCATGTTTCTTTGATGACCAAGCAAAAACTTACAGCTTGGCTGGGAAGTTCAGATTCATCAGCGTATTCACCAGACATTGCACCTTCAGATTTCCATTTATTTTGTTCTTTACAAAATTCTCTTAATAGAAAAAAATTCAATTCCCTGGGAGACTGTAAAAGGCACCTGAAACAGTTCTTTGCTCAAAAAGATAAGTTTTGGGAAGATGGAATTATGAAGTTGCCTGAAAAATGGTAGAAGGTAGTTGAACAAAACAGTGAATACATTGTTCAATAAAGTTCTTGGTGAAAATGTAAAATGTATCTTTTATTTTTACTTAAAAACCAAAGGCACTTTTTGGTCAACCCAATATGTTTCACCCTTTCAATCTTTTTTAAAAAAAACTTTCAAGAAGTTTCTCATGGAAAACCAATGCACAAATATCAGAAATAAAATACACCTGCTATTTGTGTGATGTACTAGACATGAATGTAATTTTAGGTTCTCTTGTACCGTTGCTTCAACGTCTGTTTTTATTCTAGTTCCAAATTCTACTCAGTATCACACAGTTCGTAGCCACATGTTTTTCTGCTCAACCCACGCTTTCCAATGCCTGGGTGTGGATTAAATTGATCAGGTAGCAAACTGGCTCACATGAAAAGAGTTTCTTAGTATCATTTTATTTCAAAAACTTTCCATCTTTTATGAGTAAGCACTCTTTCTGAAAAATAATCAATCCAGGCTCTTTTATTCTTGCTGTTATGTTTCTTTTTAATGAGGAACTTATGAAACCAGAAATTGTATTTCATATTCAAGCATCCCAGAGGCTTTCTACACTGTATTGTATCCTGTCTCCTGTCGACTTTCCAATCCATTTCATGCTGTCACCCCCTCCCATTGCCAAACCAATAAATAATCCTTTTAAAATGCAAATATTGATATTTAAAATAATGGAATACCTTTTGTAAATAGAATTGTGAGATTTACAGGCAAATGAAAATCTAGTCTGGAAATTGCTTCAATAACTCTCTGTGGCGTTTTTTGTTTTTTAAAGCAGAGTTTCAGGAAAAAAAGGATATAGTCCTATTGTTACATAAGCACAGTAGGTAGCTATTTCACTTACCTCTCTCCATGAAATTTAGTCCTAGTACGGACAGTTACAGACTATATCTTTCTAAACAGAATATGTTGTTACAGAATTATCACTAGATTAAAAACAAAGGCTTCAAACTGTCTTTAAAATTTGCCAAGTAATTTGAGATCTTTTGTTATGGATAATTTTTAAAATACCATGAGTTTATCACAACTTTTTAAAAATAAATTTATTTATTTATTTTTGGCTGCATTGGGTCTTTGTTGCTGCGCGTGGGCTTCCTCTAGTTGTAGCGAGCGGGGCTCTTCTTCGTTGCGGTGCTTGGCCTCTCATTGTGGTGGCTCCTCTTGCTACAGAGCATGGGCTCTAGGCGCGCGGGCTTCAGTAGTTGTGACACGTAGGCTCAGTAGTTGTGGCTGGAGGGCTCTAGAGTGCAGGCTCAGTAGTTGTGGTATGCGGGCTTAGTTGCTTCGCAGCATGTGGGATCTTCCAGGACCAGGGCTCAAACCCGCATCCCTTGCACAGGCAGGCGGATTCTTAACCACCAGGGAAGCCCCATCACAACTTTTAAAATAACAAATGCCAATACTAATTCAAATTTCCCTAATGCTTCAAGTTATTTTAATCAGTTATTCAGTATAAACTGCCTTTCATGTTCTTTGTCTGCCCTTTACAGCGAACAAACCTATTGGAAAAGTAGAGATCAAATATGTCACTGTTTTCTGGTATTTGCTTATCTTTAAGAGAAGAGATTTCTATAAGATACCAATTGCACCAGAAGCCCCAGTACAATCACAAATGTGCTAGACTAGTTTCTGTACAGAAAAGTCTTACTTTGCTACCAATGGATTTCTTGTGGTTAATCTCCTTCTCATGATGTTGTCACCAGAAGTAGCACCAGGATAATAAATTTTACTTGACATTATTATGATGGATGGATTACTAAAACATTGTAAATGATGTAAACATCTCATAGCGTTAAGAAGCCAAACTAAAATGTTTATTGCAGAAGATGTGTGGTATGTCTAGACATAGTAAAGCAATACAGAGCTGCAGAGAATAAAAATTAACTCTACTCAAATTCTAATTGCAAAAATTATGCATTAAATTGGAACAAATAACTATACTTAAAACTGAATTAAAGTGACAATGGAAATATTGAAGCTGTTTGGTTATCATGCATTTGAAATTGTTAATATAGAAGTAAAGTGTGAATAAGAGGATTAAAAAGTTAGCTATCTAAATAATGCCCCCCAAGTGTATTACAATATCATTCATACTACCAAAATTTTATCTGGGTTGTGGTCTGTTCTAGAATTTCCGTTGAACAACGATAGTAATTTTCTTTCTATTTTTGGTTTTGATGAAGGAGAATTGTCCTGACTCAATTTCTGTGGGGCTTATTTTTAATTTCTTAGAAATGATCCTTTGCTTTAAACATTACATTCTTTTTTATAAATATACTTTGTGGTTTATTCTTATTGAAACCAAAGGAACTGTCCATGCCATCACACTAATTTAGTATAAAGTAATATCATTCACCAATTATACTATTTAGAGCAAAATTAAATTTCCTGTTATTTAAACTCAATTGAACTTTAAATAAATGTAATAATAAACTACCACTACAGTAAAATCCCTTTCCCATACTCTAACACTGACAAGATAAAATCTTTGAAAAAGAAAAATGTAATTCAAAACCCCAACCAAATTTTGGCTTACTTTAAGTCATATTTAATAGAGTAAAGGATGAACCCAATCAAATAATGCTCAGATGCTTGGAAACTGTTGAAATGGTATTGTATTCTCAGGATACCCTGAAGAGGTAGCAGCCTTATCTTGTTTTGAAAATATAACCAACACAGATAGAAATGTTAGTTTAGAGTTAAACAGAAATTGCTTGGGAAATATAGTCTTGATCAAATACAACCTCAGACAATTACATTAGGCAAATCAATCTTTTGGGTCTTTGGGTACGTTCAAGTGTCAATACTATGATGGTTAAGGGCCAAACTTATTTGGTTTAAAGCCTGGCTCTGCCATTTACTAGTTTTGTTTTCTTAAATAAGTAGTTTCATCTCTTTGTGCCTCAGATTCCTCATGTGAAAAGCTGTAGTGATATTAGGGTTCTTATGATGTTTAAATATGTTAATATACATAAAACACTTAGAAATGTGCCTGTCATAGAGTTTTTCCATAACTATTCACTCTTACAAGTGTGACTTTTTGCCATAACATTTTCTTTTATTCATCCCAATGTGTCGGGACCAAACCAGAGTTCCTCATCTGAACCACAGAACACAGAAAATGATTTTTTTTTTATCCATCACCACACAGAGTTACAAATTATTTTCTTGTGATAAGAACTTTAAAGATCTACTCTCTTAGCAACTTTCAACTATACAATACAGTATTATTAATCATAGTCATCATGAGGTACATTATATCCCCAGGACTTATTTTATGAGTGGAATTTTTTACCTTTTGACAACCTTCACCCATGATTTGAATGTCTATTTCCTTGACTCTCCCAAAGACGGTACAAAGTTCATGCCATTCTAGAGGCATAGGAGAGTGGTTAATTCATTACATACAGTGTACATTGTGGTAGGCTAAAAAATGCCCCACCCCCAGAAGATATCTATATCTTTGTTATGGGTTTAATTGCATACCCCCAAAATTCATTTGTTGAAATCCTAACCCCAGTACTTCAGAATGTGACTGTATTTGGAGATAGTGTCTTTAAAGAGATAATTAAGTTAAAATGAGATAATTAGGTGGGCTCCAGTCCAATTTACTGGTGTCTTTTTAAGAAGAGAATAGGACTCAGACATACACAGGGGGAGGACCCTGTGCAGGCACAGGGAGGTGACTGCCATCTATAAGTCAAGAAGAGAGACCTCAAAAGAAATCAACCCTGCTATCTTCCATACTGCAAGAAAATAAAATTTTGTTGTTTAAGCCATCTGGCCTATTGTAGTTTGTTATGGCAGCCCTAGAAAACTGCTGTACAGATTTCATTTAATGAATACACTACAATTTATAATTCATTCTGCTCTTGATGTATATTTGACTTCTTTCAATTGTTGCGGTTATCAGCCTTTTTATAAATAATCTTACATAAATAAACATAAATTTTTTTGTGGAGTATCTACCTAGACAGAGATGTATGGGGCCATGAGATGTGTGTATGTTGTTTGAGCAAGTACTATGAAACATTTGTGAAGTATCAATTTCAATTTTTCAATTCTACTAGCAGTGCTTGAGAGTTCTAGTTTTCACAGACTTAGCCTTTCTGGTAGGTTGGTAATAATAACCTATTTTGAATTAAAGTATCAGTAACATCAAATAAATTGTATCCATTTTAAATATAGGGTTTGATTAGATTAGACAAATACATTTACCCATGTAACTACCACCATAATCAAGATACAGATCTTCCTCAACTTCTGATGGAGTTAAATCCTGATAAAACACATTGTGAGCTGAAAATATCCCAAGGCAAAAATGCATTTAATACACCTAAACTACCAAACATCATAGCTTAGCCTAACCTACCTTTAATGTGCTCAGAACACTTACATTATTTTACATTACTTTACATTTAATAAAAAGTTGCATAGCTCATGTAATTAATTGAATATTGTTCTGAATGTGAAAAACAGAATTGTTGTGTGGGTAGAGAATGTCTGTAAGTGTATTGGTTGGTGCCCCTTGTGATCATGTGGCTGACTAAGAACTGTGGCTTGATGCCATTGCCCAGCAACAGAAGAGTATCATACCATGTATCACTAGCCTGGGAAAGATCAAAATTAAAAATTTGGAGTAGAGTTTCTACTAAATGTATATCAATTTTGCACCATCATAACATCAAAAAATCATAAGTCAAATCATTGTTAAATTGGGAAGCATCTGTTGAGAATATTTCCATAATCTTAAAAATTCCACCATGCCCTTTGTAGTCATATCTTCACCCTTAGCCATAGGTCACCACCCCATTTTCCATGGCTACAGATGAGCTTCGTCTTTACTAAAGTTTATATAAAATAAAATTATGAAATATATAATATTTTTTTCTCTTCTTTCATTTAGAAAATTTCTGATATTCTTCCTTCTTGTTTTATGTATCAACAGTTCATTTCTCTTTATTCCTGAGTAATAAGGAATTCATTGTAAGGATATACTACAATGTGATTATTTCCCCACTTGTTGATGAACATTTGGGTCATTTACAGTTTGGGACTATTGTGAATAAAATTTCTAAGAATATTCTTGTACAAATTTTGGTGTTACCTATTTTTACTTTTCAAGGGTAAATAGGTAGGAGTGGAATATTTGAGTTATATGGTAAATATTTATGCAGCCTTATAACACAATACCAAACTCTTTTCCAAAATAGTTGTACTATTTTACATTACCAATAAAATGTTTTAGAGTTATAGTTGTTTTATATATTGCCAACATATTGTATGGTATTTTAAATTTACTGATCAAATAGATTTGGTGTCTAATTTTGATTTAACTGGTTTAATGTTTATATACTCTTATCATAGTCCCTGATGACTAAAAATTATTGAGCATTTTATTATGTACTTATTGACGTTTGTATATTTTATTTTATGAAGTGACTTTTCAAATGTTTTGCCAATTTTTTATTGGGCTCGTTTTAAAATATTGAGTTGTAGGTGTTCTTTATACCTTCCAGATATTTGTCCTTGGTCAGATAAATGAACTGAAAACACTTTCTTCCAATCTGTGCCTTGGCTTTTCACTACCTTAACAGTATTTTTCAAAGAGAACTTTTAAATTTTGGTGAGTTTTATTAATCTTTTCTCTTATTAAATATGCATTTTGTGTTTAGTTAAGAAATTGCTACCTATCTCCACATTGTGAGGATGTTTCTTCCATATTTTCTTCTAGAAATTTTATAGTTTTAGCACTTACTTTTACATCTGGGATGCATTTTAATTTGTTTTCTTTCATACAGAATATAAGGTAGGAGTTGAGTTTTTGTTTTTCTCATGTAGATATTCAGCTCTTTCAGCATCATTTGTGGAAATGTCGTTTCTTTCCCTAATTAGCTGCTTGGGCACCTTGATCAATAATCAAATGTACGTATAGATGTGGAAATCTATTTCTGGGCTCCCTTTTCTCGTGTACTGATATACACATCTTTAAATTCCTACCATATTGCATTGGTTACTGCATTGATCAGATAATTATAAGTCCTTCAATTTTGTTTCAAATTTTGGCCAGCGTAAGTCCTTTGCAATCCCAAATAAAACAACGAAACAAAACAAAACCAAAAAAACAACTGCTGTTATTTGAATTGGCATTATGTAGAATAAATTAATGAATTTGGGGAAAATTGGCATCTTAAAAAATTGTTTTTCAACTTTATAAACATAAACTTTATAATATAAATTTATTATATATTTCATTTATTTAATTCTTTCAAAAAAATTTTTAAATATGTGCTTTCATTGTACAGATCTTATATAAATGTTATTAAATTTTGCCCAATTTTATATTTTTGATGCTATTGTAAATGTAATATTTACACATTTTTAATCCATGATACTTTGTTGCTGGTATATAGAAATATATTTTCTTTTTTGATATTGACTTTATATTCTGAGACCATGATATATTAAATAATTAATTCTAGTAACTTTTATCTAGATATATTATGAGGTTCCACTTACTTGACCATGTTGTTTACAAACAAAGATGTTTTATTTTCCTTTCCAATCCATTTTTCTTTAACTTCTTTTTCTTGCCTCATTGAAATACCTAAAACTTCCAGAATAATATTGGACAGAAGTAGTGAGAGTAAACAGTCTTGCCATATTCCCAGTCCTATGTGGTAAACATTCATTTTTTAAAAGCCATTAAGTTAGCTTTAGGATCTTCTAGATATTTCTTTATCCATTCATATTCTTTATTATAAATGGGTACTGAATTTTGTAAAATGCTTTCTCTGTATTTATTAAAAT
Source organism: Tursiops truncatus (assembly GCF_011762595.2). Lineage (NCBI taxonomy): Eukaryota > Metazoa > Chordata > Mammalia > Artiodactyla > Delphinidae > Tursiops > Tursiops truncatus. The sequence goes on along the minus strand of NC_047035.1, from coordinate 20,778,741 downwards.
ACTTATATTTTTTTCTCTTCTATTTGTTGATATGGTGAATTACATTGATTGCCTCCTTGTGATAAATCCCACTTGGCTATTATGTATTAATTTTTTACAGATTAACATATTTGCTTTGTCACCTTTTATTTTTTTAAAAGAATTTTTTCCTGTATGTACATGAGGAAATTTGGTCAGGACTCTTCTTATAATGTTCTTATCCAGTTTACCATCACATGTTTCTCCCCACTACTCTATGAAAGCACTTGAGGGGGTTATTATTTTTTTCCATGAATGTTCAATGGGATGCTCCAAAAAGGTGATCTGAGCCTAGTGTTTTCTTTGTGAGAAGGTTTTATTTAATAGGTATAGTGCTATTCAGATTTTTCATTTCTTCTTGATTCAGTTTTGGTATATTATGTCTGTCAAGGATTTTTCCATTTGTCTTAGTTGTCAAATTTATTAGAAAAAAATCATTTACAATATTTCCCTTTTATCCTTTTAGCATCTGTTGAATGTTTTATGATGTTCCTCCTTCATTCCTGACATTGTTAATTAATTAGTCTCTTTCATTCCTGACCTTGTTAATTAATTAGTCTCTCTCTTTTCTCCTTTCTCTCTCTCTTTCTGTCTCTTTCATTGGCCTAGATAGAAATTCATCAATTTTATCATCTTTTCAAAAAATCATCTTTGGTTTCATTGACTTATTCTATTTTTTATCCATTTCCTTTTCCTATTTCATTGGTTTCAAGTTTTCCTTTCCTAGCTATTTTAGATGGAAAATTAGATTTGATGTGAGAATTTTTTTCTTTTATAATATAATCATTTAAAGTTAGCAATTTATCTCTGAGCACTGCCTTAGCTGAGCCCCATAAATAATAAGTGGTTTAATTTTAATTCTGTCAAAAATTTTCTCATTTACCTTATAATGTGACATTTAGAAATGTGTTGTTTTAATTTCCCTGTGCTTGTGAATATATTTATGTTACTGATTTAATATAATTCCATTGTGCTTCAGAATAATTACTTCAAAGGACATAATATATACTCTGTATATTTGCAATACTCTATTGATAGTTATTTTCTTTGGACTAGCATATGAACTTTATTGATGAATGGCCCAGGTATTTTGAAAAAGATAAGTGTTAAGAAATATATTTCTGAAAAGTTTGGAGTTGAGTATTTTTAAGATGTCAATTAAATCAAGTTTTGACAGTTTTGTGCAGGTCTTATATATCTCAGTGATTTTTTTGATTTCTGCTCTGTCAATTATTGAGATTGTTTGAAGTTTCTGACTGTACCTGAGAATTTGTCCATTTCTTCTTCCAGTTCTGTCAGTTTTTTTAAAAAAATTATTTATTAGAGTATAGTCGCTTCACAATGTTGTGCAAGTTTCTGCTATACAGTGAAGTGAATCAGCCATATGCATACACATATCCCCTCCCTTCTAGATTTCCCTCCCATCTAGGTCACCACAGAGCACTGAGCAGAGTTTCCTGCACTATACAACAGGCTTTCACTAGATATCTATTCCATAAATAGCAGTGTTCATGAAATTAGAAGCTCTTTTAATAAGCCAGTTACAAAATTACAAATACTGTATGATTCTACTTATATGAGGTACCTGGAGAAGTCGAATTCACAGAGACAGAAAGTATAACAGAGACTGCCATGTGCTGGGAGTATAGTGGAATTGGGAGTTATAGTTTATGGGCACAGAGTTTCAGTTTGGGAAGATGAAACAGTTCTGGAGATGGATGATGGTAATGGTTGTACAATGGTGTGAATGTGCTAATGCCACTGAACTAGACACTTAAGAACCATTAGAATGGTAAATTGTATATTATATATAGTTTATTATAATTTTTTAAAGAATTTACACTTGACTTTTTTAAAAGATAGCTGTGATTTCTTGCTCTGTTTCTATTGACTCCTTTTCCTCTGATTGTTGGTCAAAATATCCTGTTTCTTCACATTTTTAATAAATTTTGATAGAATGCTGTGAATGTTACATTGTTGCTTGATATCTGTGATTAGCTCTCTTTACTTTTAATTTTGTTTTAAATGGCAGACAGTAAGTTTCTTAGGGATGAGCTTGATCTTTTTGAGGCAAGGTTTATTGTTTAGGTCTTAGGGTAAACTTTACTCTAGGACAATGGTTCTCAACCAGGGGTGATTTTGTCCTACAAGATGGCAATGTCTGGAGACAACGCTGGCTGCTGTGCCAATATATCAATAGTGACAAGATTGAGAAATGTTTCAAGGCTAGGTTTGCCCTATTATTAAGCTATGACATTTCCATGATCTGAACTGAATGTCCCAGTTTTCAATGGAGTCTCTCTAATTTGGCTAGTTAATATCTCTCCTAAGTTTAGGTCTTGGAATAGGTCAGCTTTCTGTTCAGCCTTGTGCAGTTTTACCCTAAACATGCAAAATTTAGTATTCAGCTACAGAGTCAAGGGAACATTATGAAGATTTCTGGAGCTCTTTCTCAGCATACTTTCTTCCTTTCTGATTCTCCACCCACATATCCCAGATTTCACATTCTCTCTTAGATTTCCTTAATATTGTATCTTGTTTGGGTATACCCTGCCCTCGTGCTGTAGTCTGGAAATTGCCTTCCAACAGAAAGCTGAGGAGATCTTAGTGTTCACTTTTAATATTCTCCTCCTCTCAACAATCACATTCTTGTGCTATGTGTTGTCAATTGTTGAAAATAGTCATTCCATATGTTTTTCCAGATTTCTAGTTAGTTATAGTGGGACCGCAGAGCTGTCTCAATTACTTCATCCTTGCTGGAATTTGAAGAACCTTATTTTGGTTTGAATTTCCATTTCAAAATGATTAATTACATTGAAAACCTCTTTTTTAATGTGTCCATTGGCCATTTATAGATCCTATTCTATGAATTCCCTATTAAAGTTTCCCCCATTTGTCTATTAGTCTTCCTTTTAGATATGGATGCTGAGCATTTATTTTTATGTTCTAAATATAAGTTCTCTGTCAACTATATGTAGTACAAATAGATTCTCCCAATCTGTGACTTACTTTCTAATTTCTTAATGTTTCCTTTTGATGAAAAAATGTTCTTAGTTTTAATAAGCTTCCATTGATCGTTTACTTTCTTTTCTCTGTTAATGTTTCATGTTCTTTGCAAGTAGTCTTTGATAACCTGAGGTCATAAAAATATTTTCTCATGTTTTAGTCTAAAAGCTGTATTGTTTCACCTTGCACATTTATGTTTATAATCCACCTGAAATAGACTTTAAGATGTACAGTTGGGGTACAAATTCAATTTTCCCAGCACCATTTTATAAAACTGCCATTCATTCTCCACTGCACATCAGTTTATCATATATGTGTAGAACAGTGTCTGCAGAGTCTACTCTAGTAAATTGTTCATTTTGCTATATCTCTGCTGCTTTAATTAACATCATTTAAAATAAAGACTATGTCTTGTATGTAAGTCTTCAAGGTTTATTCTTCTTCAAGATTGTTTTGAATATCTGGACCTTGTAGATTTCCATATAAATTATACAATCAGCTAATTTTCACATGAAAATAAAAAGCCTGTACTTCTTTAATGGAAATGCATTAACTCTAGATCAATGAGTGGAGATTTGACTTCTTCACAACATTGAGTGTCCCATTACCTGAACATGCTATATTTCTCCAAATATTTAGATATTTTAATGTTTTAATAGTGATTTGGATTATTCAGAGTGCAGGTTTTACAAACTTTTACTAGGTTCACTGGCAGATATCTGAGAGTTTTTTGATGATGTTGCAAGCTATTTATTCCTTAAATTTTCATTTCTATTTGTGAGTGGTATATAAAAATAAAATTGAATTCTTTATATTTACACTATAACTTTAGATCTTCCTAGACAACTTATTAAATCCCATAGTTTCTTTAGATTTTCTATGTATACATCATGGTAAATAAAAATTGTGACATTTATTTCCACTTTTCTGATAATTAAACTTTATTTCTTTCTCTTACTGATTATGGTAGCTCACCATTAAGTCAGGTGCTTATTAAAAGTTTGTGTAGATACTCTTCATTAGACTGAGGAAGTTCTTTTCTAATTATATATAGTATGTTAAGAGATTTTTAAAAAAATCTTTCATAGTTGTTAAACTTTGTCAAATGTTTTTATTGCATTTATTAAGATTGTCATCTTTTTCTACAAATGTAGTAAAATACACTGGTTTATTTGGTTTTATAAATTAAAATATAATTTACATACAGTAATTTCTATCCTTATTCATGCAAACTTTTGCAAAGTTTGACAAGTTGCATAGTTAAGTTAACAACACCACATTCAAGTTATAGTACATTTATATAATATCAAAAAATTTCTTCATGCCTCATCAGAATCAAACTCTCTCTACATCCTCTGGCAAACACTGAGCTTTTCACTGTCTGAATCATTTTGTCTTTACAGATGCCATGTAAAAGGTATCATACAGTATGCAGTCTTTTGAGTCTGACCTCTTTCACTTAGCATGATGTATGTGAGACCCATCAATGATGTTGCATGTGCCAGTAACTGCAGTCCAATAGTAACTCATTGTGTGGATGTATCACAGGTTGCTTATTCCAGTACTGAGGAATATGTAGGCTGGCACCGATTTCCGTTAATAATGAAAAAAGTCTCTATGAACAATTACATCATGTTTTTTTGTGAACATACATTTCATTTCACTGGAGTAAACACCTAGTAGTGGGAATGCTGGATCGTGTAATAAGAATAAGTTTAACTTTATTAAGATATTATTAAATGTTTTCCCAAAGTAGTTTTACCCATTTTACATTAATTCCAGAAATATATTTGAATTTCATTTGTTCTGCAACTTTGTCCACAATTGATATGGCCAGTATGTGTTGCTTATGATGTTGGTTTTTCAGCCATTCTAACAAGTATGTGTTAGTATCACATTGTGGGTATAATTCACGATTCCCTAAAGGCTAATGATGTTCAGAAAATTTTCATGTGCTTGTTTGCCATCTATATATCTTTTTGGTGATGCATCTTTTCAAATTGTATGTCCATTATTTTAATGGGTTGTTTATTTTCTTGTCACTGGTTTTGGAATTTCTTTATGTATTCTAGACACAGTCTTTTTCCAGATACATGATTTGCAAATATTTTCTCACAGTCTGTGGATTGTTTTAACTTTCCTAATGTTGTCTTTCAAAAAACAGAAGTTTTTAATCTTGATGAATTCCAATTTATCATTTTTTTGGTGTGTGTCTACCATGATTTTGGTATCATATCTAAGAAGTATAATACATCTAATCTAATATTGTAAAGGTTTTCTCCTAGATTATCTTTAAAATTTTGAAAATAATTTTGGATCTTATATCTTGGTTAATGATAAATTTTGTATAAAGTGCAATATAGTACTATTTTAATCACTGTCATGTTATACTAATTTTTAAATTTAGGTATAGTGGGTCCTTCAAATTTGATCTTTTTTTTCAGGATTGTTCTGGCTATTTCAGTTTATTATCTTTCCATGTAAAACTTAGAATCAACTACTTTTTTAATACAAACATTTTGGCTGAAGTTTGATTGGGACTGCGTATGTATAGGTTAGTTTGGAAAGAGCTAATACCCTAATAATCTTGAGTCTCTCAATCCAGTGACAAGGTAGATCTCTCCATTTACTTAGATCTTCTTTGATGACTTTCATCAATGTTTTGTAGTTTAATCATACAAATTATGCATGCATTTTGAAAAAAATTTCATTTAAGTATTTCATGCTCTTTTTGCAACTATTACAAATGATACTCTTAAAAAATTCAGTTTCCAATTGTTCATTGCTAATACATAGATATACAATTGATTTTTAAATATTTAATTTATACTGTGTGACCATGAAAAATAACTTACTAGTTCTAATACCCTTTTGTGTGGATTCTTTTATAATTTTTATATAGGCATGGCATCATGAGAATGGAGAAACTTTTGTTGTTTTCCTAATCTGTCTGCATTTTATTTTTTTCCATGGCTTATTGCATTGCATAAGACTCTCAGTATAATGTTTTATAGGAGTGTTAAAAGGAGTCATCATTGCGTTGGTACCCTTGTAAATGTCGTTAGCTATAAGTTTTTGTAGATTCCCTTGATCAGGTTTATTCTTAGTTTGCTGAGAATTTTTATCATTAATAGATATTGAATAATGCCAAATGCTTTGCCTGCATCTTTTGAGCATATCTTTGTTTATTCTTTGTAGTCTATTGAGTTGCTGAATTATATTGATTAATTTTAAAATATTGAAACACAACTTCCATTAGATTATTTTGAATATTATAATAATCTGGTTAAATTGTCCATATTTCAACTTTGTCTTCATGGTTTTTTTTTCATATTTTTAAGCATCTTTATCATAGTCATAGTGTCCTTTATGATTAAATGCAGTGTCTGGAATATTTTTGGATTTTCCTCTGTTGTTTGATATTTTTCTTGCATTTTAGACATGTTGCCTATGTTATGACATGTGAAGTAATTTCCAATTAAATCTGAAATTATATATAAATAAAAAGTACCTGGCGAGGCTATCTTCTTCCAGAGAGGTGTTTGCTTTCCATTTGCTACACTTACAGATTGGGGACTGATTACTTTAATCCAGCAAGACACTGTTTTGAATAGTGGCTTACTTGTTCTCTTGGTAAGGCTCAGTCTCCAGGTTTTCAACAAAGAGCTTGTTTTCTTTAAGCCTCTAACCCTTGATAAGTATGGAACACTAACCTGTGTTTCAGGAAACTGTTGAAACCTCAATTCTTCTTTTTAGAGTCTTTCTTTTTAAGTTTTTAAATCTATACCTTCCAATCTATGCTGCTCCAGAATACGGCTAACGTATCAATAGGGCAACTAGCTATGCTCTTGAGTCCACCTTCCAAGTCTCTGTCCAGAATTTTGCTGTTTTATTCTGAACACCGGCAGAAATTCTCAGTGGATAAAATTTCAACTTCCTGCCCCTATTTATAATCAGAAAGTGCTTTAAGGGCAAAAGTGACTACATATAATCAGATCACTCTTTTGAAGTTCTTCCCTTTCTGGAATCTTGGCCCATCGAGTTCTCAGTTCTCATTGTGTCTAACTTTCTGCTGTCCTCCAGCATATATTTTTGTATGCTATGTAGTATTTTGTTTTGTTCTATTTTTACTGTGGCTGCTCTCAATAGCAGCACTGGTCTGTCATTGGGCACTACATATCATCCACAAGACGTTTTCCCTCAATTTCAATAAATTTTTTTCACCATGAGGTCAGAGGTTTTATTTGTCATTTTAATACTTTCTCTGATTCCCAGATCACAAACAGTATCTCAGACATAGCGGACTCTCATTGAATATCTGCTAAGTGAGTGAATAACCAACATACTTACAGCAAAACAGACAAGTCCATTAGAAGATAAGTCATCTTATTTTGAATGTGTCAATTTAACTCTAGATAACTACATTTTATGTCACTATTGTGCCCTAATATTTTTTGGTAATTACGGGTTTAGTTTCTTTACAATTTTAATTTTTTGTTATAGTAATAAAGAGATATTCTGTCACTATCCTACCTCACCTTATTATTGATATTTAAAAGATTTAAAAAGAGAGAATGCAAAAGAAGAATAAAGCTTGATATAAACATAGATGCACTTACTGGACATTTTCTGAAATTTTTCCAGAATGATTTGTGATATCTCTTAAAAATATTTCATTAAATATAGGTGAGAAGTTAAAATCAGAATACCGGTGAGTATGCTCTCTCAGATAATATATGATAATACACAAAGAGTTTAGTTGTTTCTGATTTCTATTAAAATATATTGATAGATTTTCTCTACATAAACTAGTGCAGCAGGAAACAAGAGAAAATTGTCTCTTGATATGCTTTTATTTGAAGAGTATCAGTTAAATTGATTCCCCTGGAGGTGACTGAAATCAAGGGTAGAGACTGACTAGGAATATTATTCACTAAAAGAATAAAAAGATCTTCTTATGCAATGTTTATTAGTAGGCCCTGACACAGATCCAAAGAATTTGCATTTTATTTTGAGTCCCTGGGGTAAGCAAGCACTTTTGAATTGGTTATATTACCTTTTAGTTGACTGAGATTACAGATAAAGAATTAAAAGTTATCATGAAATGATGAATTTCTACCATCAGAGAATACCTTAGTGGGCACAGGAATCATATCACAATAAGCCTTAAACTTATATTTTAGTGTTAGGATTTGATCATTTCCAATATTCTGAGCTGCTGGGAGGTATGTACTTGCAGACATATGAGTGATATCTTTTTATTTTTTACATAAATCCTTACATAATGCCAGGGAGAGATCCCCATTCATTGCTTTTATTTTCCTTTAATGTGTTTCTTCTCACCTTACTCTGACCATTGACATCATTGGCTTATTACTAAATTTAAGAGGAAAAAAAAGTAAGGGACCTTTTTCTAGGTTTAGCAAGTCATAAAAATTCATCTGAAATGAGCTCTCAAAACTGGACTGTAAGTTTTGTATTACATTTCCCAGCATGAGATAAGAGTTTTTATCTCTCAATCTGAAATATCCAAATGACCCTGGGCTGTTCATTTTAGATTAAAGCCCTAATGGTACCTTTGTCTGTTGCAGCATAACTCTATTCTTCACTTTTGTGAAGCACCAGCCTTAAAGGAACTGCTGTTATTATTTAAGGGCATTTCAAAAGGAAAGCTGACACTACCAAATAAACACATTTAATGAAGTGAGATTACTAGTCACTAAGGCGCTAATGAACTGTAAGATTAGCTGCAGCAAACAAAATTTCTCCCATTTCCCCTCCTGCCAATATCCAGGACTCCAGCTGGAGAGATAAGATGTAGAATTCATCCAGTGTTCAATACTCAGACAGCTGAGACAGTATTCTTCCTCTATAACCCTACACTCAAAATAGCAGCTGCATTCTGGGTCAAAATGAGTATGTGGAGACAGATATGGAAATGTGATTTTTTTCTTTTTTTGTTTCACTTTCACAGAGTTCTTCTTTATAGTCTTTGAAATATATAACTTATATATTAGTAAAATTTTTCTTTTATTTTGCCAAATGTCTTTACCACCAAGATTCTGCTTAAAGATATAACATTATTGATCATGGAAGAAATACTGCAAAATTGTCTAGGACTATATTGGGCAAAATATCATAATAATTTTTTTTTTAATCCAGTACTGGGACTTCCCTGGAGGTCCAGTGGTTAAGACTCTGCACTTCCACTGCAGGGGGGGTGAGGGGCAGGTTTGATTCCTGGTGGGGGAACTAAGATCCTACATGCCACGTGGTGCAGCCAAAAAATAAAAATAAAAATAAATCCAGCACTGACTTGGATATTGCCAAAGAAACCGCACAGACTACATCTTCTCTTAACACTGCACCACCATCCCAACCTCCCCACCTCCCATTAACCCCCTACACAAACACTGCCCCACCTCAAGACTGCAAAAGAACACTCTTCTCTGTTTGCATGCACTTTAAGCAGATAATTTGTTTTGTTGATATATTGTTTGCCAACTAACCCTTGCAGAACATTACAGTGAACTAACAAATACAATGCTTAGATGCAGTAAATGTGAATATCGCACATGCACATGTGAATGTAGGGGATGAAGAAAGAAGGAAAAACTAAGAAGACTGAACAAGGAAGGGGGGGTAGTGAGAGGGAGGAGAGAAGGAAGGAGGAAGACAGGACACAAGCGTTTCAAGTTGTTTACTAATCAAAGGTATAGGCATTGTCTGTGGATCGATTTAATACAATAAGTGGCAGTTATGCATATATTTGAAAAAAATGTACCTTGTAGTCTTTTAATTTTGGTTGTTTAAAGAATTGCTGTGTAATCAATTTGGTAGTAGCAGTCAGAATCGATCAGAAAACAGACATATTGTCTATACAGGGCCCTATTTATTTGCTCACCTACTGTGTATAAGCAGGCTTATTTAGAACTGAGAGGATTCAACCCACTAAAACAAAAAACCTTTTGTACGACAAATAAGTTGCTAATGCAATTTCACAATCTAGTCAGTACCGAATTTGTGTTATCATAATGCTCACATGGTGAATATGCTATGGAGTGATGCAAGTTACTCACCAACGTTACAAAAGTGATGCATGTCATCTTGCTTCTTCTTAACCTCACTATTTAAGCCTGCTCTACTGGAGCTGTGCTAGGGGAGCATCACCACAAGACTGCTTAAAATCATAACTTCAATACATTCAGAATAGGAAGGTAGAGAGAGAAGCAGATCAACATATTCTCCCTGTGGGATCAGATGGGTTTTGCAAAATTTCAACAGTTCAGTTATTTTCAGCCTTCTGGAGGAAATTCATCAAAAGCACTTTTTTTTTTTTGGTACAGTTTGCTTCCCTCCCACCCTTTGTTCTGCAAGCCTCTTGTCTTTATACTTTCTGCATCTGCTTTTATTACATCTCTAGCTGGTTGTGAATTCCAGCTTCTTACCCAAAGAAAAATCTTGCCTCTGTGAATCACCCTACATAATATCCAGAAGGGAACACCATATAAAGCCCATCCGAAGTTGGAACTAAAGAACAGGTAACAGGCAGCAAGGGAGAACTACACATTGTACCTGGTTTCAAGGAATGCTTTTGCTTTTTCTTGACAACATAAGCAATGATAACAAGTCTTTGCTTTTTTTTCCAGTTACCTTTTTTCTTGTACTAAAAGTGTTTTATAAACAATCTTACACCACTGATCCTTTCTAGAATAAGGCAGAGTATAAATATGAAAGTAAAGTTTGCCAGGTTTGGAATTTACAAAGACCTTTATATTTAATCTTGCCGATGATCTCCACTTAAAAACAAAGGTCGTGAAATTCAGAGAGACTATACAACTTGTCCAATGTCATCTTTGGTTGTTTAGAAACTGAACTAAAGTTTTCTAGAAATTAAAGTCTTTTTGATGAACTTTCATAATTTCAATAACTCAGCTTCTTTCAGTTCTGATGGAAAAACCCAGCAGTTTTAGAATGACATGCAAGGCTTTTCCCTCATCCATGCATGTCTCCTCTGCTGGCTCTATTTTCCATCCAGCCCTCACCTGCCTCCATGTTTTCCAAGCACAAGAAATGATCATTTAGTTCTTAAAGATGCTCTATCTCTGACAGGCCATTACTTGTGTCTTTTAGTCCGTTCCCTGATCTAATACTATTCTCCTCTCTGCCTGGACATCTCCTGTTTTCTCTCAGTGACTATGAACACGGGACCTGGGGTCACTGGTCTAGGTAAAAAATCTCATTCTGCTACTCCCAGCTAACTTTTAGGTAAATTGCATAAGTGTTCTGTGCCTCAGTGCCCTCCTTCATGATGTGAGGCTGGTTATAATCCCTTCCTCATAGAGCTGCTTTCAAGTTAAAAGATTTAATCTATGGAAAACCCTGAGAGAGTTGTTGATTAACCAGAGTCCAAAGAGTAACCTAGTTTTTCCATACATCTCATACCACAAGCTACTAGACCCTGATATATTTTTTCCACATTGTGGCCTTCATAACTATTTCCTCTCTTAAATTTCCTCTGCCAGTTGTATAACCCTGACCCTCCTCACTTACTGTTGGATTTCCGTAATTTTCTGTGACATGCTATTCCTGCTACGTGGCTTCTCCTCATCTAAGGTATTCCCCACAATCTTGCCAGTTTAGTCTTTCTAACCTGCAAGTCTGATCAATTCACTCACTTCAAAACTCTTCCATAGCACCCTATAGCTTTCAGCATACGTGAGGCTCTACATGCTTCAATCTCTGCTCTGCCCCCTAATGTAAGTTGAGCAAGTGTACTCATACCTTCTAACTTGCAGAAAGTGCTAAACAATAGTGAATGAATGGATGGACAAATGGTTGATTGCACAATGAATCATGGTATAAGCATGTTCACTATACAATGATGTCCTTTCTGATCTGGTATCTAGGACAAAGACCCAATCTATGTCTTAGGTAGGATTAGAGGGGAAGTTGCATACTGAAATATGTTGACTGCAGAATAATCAAGTGTTTTTATCATTCTTTAAGGACTAATGATCCTGAAAATCATTTAAAGGGAAAACAAAGGAATCTAAAAAGCTGTGCCTTTCCTTCTCACACGGTTTCCTTTCATTTGCTTATAGACACAATGCCTTGGGAAGTTATAGACCTCTATGGCATTCTTACTTAAAAAAATTGAAGTATAAATACATGCAAAAAGTATAAAATATGAATTCAAATCTACAGTTTGTAGATTTTTTACATTTTTCTAAACCCATGTATTTACCATCCAGATTAAGACAAATATGTTAAGCACTCAAAAGTATTTCCTCGCGCTCCTACTTCCCAGGCAATACCCAGCCACCCTCCAGATGTAAACTTGCTATCTTGACTTCTTCCAACGTTAGTCAGTTTTTTGTTTTGTTTTGTTTTGTTTTGTTTTTGCAGTACGCGGGCCTCTCACTGTTGTGGGCTCTCCCGTTGCGGAGCACAGGCTCCGGACGCGCAGGCTCAGCGGCCATGGCTCACGGGCCCAGCTGCTCCGCGGCATGTGGGATCTTCCCGGACCGGGGCACAAACCCGTGTCCCCTGCATCGGCAGGCGGACTCTCAACCACTGCGCCACCAGGGAAGGGAAGCCCCGATAGTCAGTTTTGACTGTTTCGAATATGTACTCTTTGTGTCTGGCTTGTTTTATGCCACGACATATCTATGAGATGTATCCAAGATGTTTTGTGTGTCAGTAGTTGGTTCTTTTTTATTGCTGCATAATATCCTATTGTATAAATATGCCACAATTTATGTTTTCCAGTCTCCTGTTGCTGGACATTTGGGGTGTTCCAAGTCTGAGGCTACAATGAATAAACATTTATGTATGTGTCTTTTGGTGTATACATGTATTAACTCTCTTGTATATGTATATATCTAGAGTGAAATTATTGGGTCACAGGATCCTATGGCTTTTGATGTTTTGATTTTCCTCTTTCCTCTCTTCATACTTTTTTAAACCATTGAACAGCCCCTCTTGACGTTTGCATCCATATTCCCACATTATATTATTTTTCATAATTATTCTCCTTTTATACAATCTCAGTTTCTCTTTAACTAGACACCTAATCTGGAACAATTAGGAAATCTAATAATACAAAGAGAGATTAACATTTTCTTAGTTCAACAGTTGGGATCTTTTTCTTCTACAATACAAGAGTATTTTAAAGTATTACAAATCACTGACATATGCCACCAAAAATCCAGTATTTGTTTGGAGATTTCTTATTTTGGAATTTTATCTGTGCAACCACCCTTTTGATTTTTGACCCCTTTACTAGAGTACCAGGTTATGACTGTAACTTATTTGAATTTTGTAAATTGGTTAGCTTGGCTTTTTCATAGATAAGTGCTCCTGTTATATATTGTATGCATGACTGTCCTTCCAAACATTCATTTGTTTGTCAGTGCTTATTCTTGGGGAGGGGGAGGCATCAAAAAGAACACTTGCAGTTTCATCCTAAAACACATCTCAGATGTGTAGCCTCAGTCCTTTGAGTCTAATTCCAAGAGGCTAGGCAAAATATTCAGACTTCTTAGTGACCTTCGTTTCCTTCATGGTTTCAAAATAACAGAATTTTTGTCTTTGTGATTCCCCAATTTGCTGTAAGAAACCGCTTTAATGACTTCTGCAATGAAGCCTCAGGTTTCACTTTAGCTGTAACATTTTTGGAAGGAAAACATGAGAACTGAAGAACGCTTCAGCAGAATCTGAAATAAAAGAAAAAAAAAAACACAGGGCTTTTAGTGTTCTGAGGCCGGATAATAGTGTTTCTTTGTTCTTTCTGGGAAATGCAAGTGATAAATATCAGAGACAGAATGAAGCATATGATAAAGAAGAACAAAATATGAAGTAGGAAAGTAGTCTTTGATACTGCTGATAGTGGCAATAAAATCCCGCCCACACTAACATGTAAAATGTGCACTCCTTACTAAAATATATGGAATATTAGAAATCACTCAGAATTTAAGCTTTATTCAGATGTAATGAAACTTTTCACGCAGAACTAGAGATTATCTCATAAAAATAATTCATTCCCTCTGATTTACCTGGGACAAAATAAGATGGTTCTTTCCTGGTTATCAGTCTAGCAAGAACTTTGTCCAATCTGATTTCTACAAGCGTCAAACCAGTACTTAGGGCAAATATTTACGATGCTAATTTTCTCAAAAGAGCTTCTATATGTCGTTTCCTTTTTTTTTCATTTTCTGTCTCCAACCCTTCATAACTTCATTGCTAAGAAGTGACAAAGTATCTTCGAGAACTTTGAGGCAATTCTGAGAGACCAGGTAACGGATACCACAGAATGCTTTCACTTCACTGTAGCTTAGAGTTTAACACAGATCTGACAACTTCTGCTTTAGCAAACACTTTTTCTGTGTTGCAACAATTTATCTCAGACAGCAAAAATACCATTAGAGGTGTAACTAAAAGGTAGAGTGTCATCATTTCTTGTATATTTTGCAGGTTTATTGCTCCTTATTAAGACAGTATTACCATGGAAATCAGGCAGACTGACAAATCCTCTTGAGTCCACACTACTGGGTATGTGACCCTTTGTTAGGTTATATACAGTCTATGATCCTTGGCTTCCCTTATCCATCACACAGAAATAATTATACCCTCACGTTACAGAATTGTAGTAAGAATTTACTGATAAATATATAAACTCTTGCATCATAATATGCATCATAATACTAGATCCCTTACAAAAGTACTTTTCCAATTGAACTTGATTTCATATGTTTATAAATTCTGGTAGATGCAGGGAACATAATGTAACTTTGGAGGGCAGTGTGCAATAGACAAAAAAAAAAAAAAAAAAAAAGGCAGCAATTGGAATCATACAAACTCAGGTTGCAATGGAGGCAACACAACTAACTTTTGAAATTTGACCAACCTCTCTGAATCTTAGTTTCTTCAACTATAAAATAGAAATTATAACTAACTAATGGGAACCACTGACAAGCTGGTTCCAAGGATCAAAGGAGATATAATCTGGTATAATGCATCTTGTAATGGCTTAAAAATAGTATAAATCTCTTCTATAATAGGATTTAAAATAAATGTCTGGATATATACATATATACTCTGGACATACCATAAGGTTTTCCCATCACACTTAGAATGACATTAAACCCCTCTTCCTGGGCTGGTCCTGAATACCTCTTAGACCTCGTCTCCCAGCATCTCCCATATTTACTTTACTTCAATCAGCATGGCCTCCTTGCAGATTTTCAAATAAGCCAAGCTCATTTCCAACGCAGGACTCCTGCAGTTGTTCTTGCTTTGCTGAAATGATTTCCTCTCAGGTATTTTCAAGGCTCATTTTGGATTTCATGTATGCCTCTCCCAAATATCTACTCCACCTTTTATAAATAGAACCTCACTTGCAAAACTCTAGTATTTACCGTGTCTTATGTGTTTTGATATGTGTATTAAAATTTGATATTAAAGCATGTATCCATTTGTTTACATAAGTATTCTCTACCTACCTTGGACAAGAGCAGGTGCTTACTATTTTATTCATCTGTATCACTAGCTGTAGAACAGTGCTTTATGTATAATAATAATCAATTAATACACACAGGTAGAATGAAGGAATTCATCAATCAGTCAAATCATACTTAATACTTGGGAATACGTAACATTCTTTTCGGCCCATTTTGCCAATATTTTGTCTCCAAAACATGCATACAAAGAAACACTATATTCAAAACACTATATTCAAAACAATACTTGAATTGTATATTCAAGTAATTTAATTTAGGATAACGACTTATCTTACAAGGGAGATATCTGTAATGTTCACATCAGAGTTATAGACAGTCAAGTTATATTTCTTACATATTTTTACTAGTGTTAATTGTGGACTAGGAAGAAATAATTGTCCTGGTAAATAAATTTTGACAACATAAATACATTTAATTTAAATACCACCAAGTTCTCCTAATATGGGTTATATTGTTGCCTTCTGATAGTACCTGTGAATTTCCATAGTATTTTTTATTTTCCACAAGCTAAAAAAATAATTCTTTCCTTTTTTTTTTAACACAGTGCCTCCTTTTTTCTTTAGTTTCTTCTGATACAATCAGAGAAATATATGTGGCATTGAAATTTATTCAATGTAAATGACTTCTGTTCTAATCAAATGTCTAAGCTGTCTTTTAACGTTTAGTCACCCAAAAAGTAGTTTATTGCCTTCCTTGATCCTCTGCCATAAATGCTAAATTTTAATTAGTTTGGCAGTTCCCTAGATTTGCAGCCAGGATTTCTGCACAAATATTCTTTTATATATTCCAGTAGGTGAATGAATATTATCCCACTTAATTTGGGAAATTGGCGGAAATGAAAAACTCTCTAGAACAAGGACAGCAAAAAGCAAACAGTCAAGGATGAATTGAAGGCTCATGAAAAACAGCATTTTGGCAGGGGATTGATGTGTATGTTAAAGAGTAGTAGAAGTGGCTGCTTTCAGGAAAAACTTCAGAAGCATACTGCATTTGTACAAGAACACACGAATGAAAATGTAAACAATAAAGACATCAATATTTGTATAAGAAGGCAATGAGTGAATATGGGATGATTTCATGGAGGAAGTGAACTGATGCCAGACCTTGAAGGATGAGTTAAATTGGCTTAATGATCCAGGTAACATCTACTAAATGCTTACTCTGTAATTGGCACTTTTACATCCATTTTTATTATTAATTTAATTCCTATGAGAACAGCACTATAAAATGGTACGGCTATTTTCCCCATTTTTCATTTGAGGATATTAGACACAGTCACAGTTTACTCCATTCCTGACAAATTACTTAAGAGCAAAAAACATAAAGCTTGGGGTTAATCTTTGGTCTATATAATTTATTTTTAATTGGCCATAACTGCCTTAACATTGGATTTCAGAATATTTTAAATTCTGGATAAATCATCTAGAAATGCCTATTAAATTAAATTTATAAGTCCAAGAAGGTCCAAGACATTATTAGAATTAGTAGAATTTCTGCTTCAAATATTTGGCTAGAACATTAATTCATTCCACAAATAGGTACCAAGAAGATTTATATGCTAGGTTCTCTGATAGGAGAAACTTCGTGTGTGTTGTTTTTTTAATTTGATCTATTTGCCTAAAACATCATTATTTTCACTTAGTGCTTACTAATTGTTAGATCTCAGGCTTTCTTTTTCTTTTCTTTTCTTTTTAAATTTCCTTCTTCTTTTCTTTTTCCTTGACTCCATATGGAAGAAAAAATAATCATCTTATGGTTGCAATGCATTCACCTTGGGGAAAGCTGTGATGGCTCTTTTATATGATTATTTTAATGGTATGACTTCCATTAGGAAGAAGACATTTCTATTGCCCCTAACATTTTTAGAAAGGCAGTGACACAGTAAAATGGAATCTTGCTCTGATTTCCACTCATGGTATAATTCTTATTTAGGGGATTATGTTTGGTGTTCACAACTAGTTCTATAGAGCTCAGGGATTACTTAGACAAAATGTGAATCGATCCATGGTCTGGGCATAGGTAGACAAAATATTTGCATAATTTAGCAGCTTATGGTAGAATCATACAACTAAGACCCAAAATTTTAAGCAAAGTTATATTTTAACAAATTCACTATCACTTGGTACCTCTTAATTGAACTTAATGCTAGATTAATGACATGCAAATAATAACTACATTATGGATTTTCCAGAAACTTCTAACTTATTAGGAAAGTAGGAAAACAAACTGCATGGACCTCACAACAGTTTATGAATGAACAAAAGAAAGAAACAAACAAACAGAAACTTCCCTGAGCAGAACTGTCCAGTAGAAATACAATGTAAGCCATATAAATAACTTAAAATTTTCTAGTAGTCACATTTTAAAGTAAAACAAAACTAAAATTAATTTTAATAATATATTTTAATTAACACAACATATTATTCAATATATATTTTAACATGTAGTCAATATTAAACTATTGAGATATTTTACATATTTTCATTCTAAGTCTTTGAAATTTGATGTATATTTTACAATTACAGCACATCACAATTCAGATTTCAAATTTTTATTGGAACTAATTCATCTGTATTTAGATTTTTAAAGCTATAGTTTGAAAACTAGATTCACCTATTCAAGCTGTTCTAAACACTTCTAAAAGTATTCCAGGAAATAAAACGTACTCCAAAAAATATTTTTACTTTAATATTAACATTTGTATTCACATTAACAAAACTTTTTCATCTTTTTTAAAAGAATTGATTTAGTTTTAAATCAACAGCATATCAGTTTCAAACTGTATCTGTCTAACAAAATTAAATGTACTAACTCCTATGCCAACTCATTAACATTAACAATGATTTCAAAAGAGTATTGCACAAATTAAATAGAAATTCTAAAATTATCGATATCAGTACATTTTTTCTTATAGTTTTGCAGCCAATTTATATAACAATGTTAATTAGAATTAAAATCCTCTGTATATTGATTCTCATTAGAAAACATGTAAATTATTGTTATTGGTTTTTATCTTGAAAAGTTTCAATATTAATATAAATTCATTTACCTCTTTAGCTAGTTTGTCAAAAAGATTTTCCTTTTCTTAGAACTTCAAATTTAACTCACTTATATGTTACCTGAAACTGGTGAGAAAATATAACACACAGTGCCATATTTTTGCCACTATTATTGAATATTGGGAAAATATTCCTTTTGTTTCAGGAAAGATTTGAACTGTGGTTAACAGTTCAGTACAGATGGTCTCCAAATTAACATGGTTCGACATGATTTTTCAACTTTACCATGGTATGAAAATTATACACATATTTAGTAGAAAACATAGTGCAAATTTGGAATTTTGATCTTTTCCCTGGCTAGTGATATGCAGTGTGGTATGATACTCTCTCCTGATGCTGAACAGTGGCAGTGAGCCACAGCTCCCAATCAGCCATGCAATCAAGACAGTAAATAACCAGTACACTTATAACATACAACTATTCTGTTTATCACTTGCAGTACAGTATTCAATAAATTACATGAGATATTCAACACTTTATTATAAAATAGACTTTGTATTAGATGATTTTGCCCAACTGTTGGCCAATGTAAGTGTTCTGAGCACATTTAAGGTAGGCTATGCTATGCTATGATGTTCAGTAGGTTAAGTGTGTTAAAAGCATTTTGACTTTCACAAGTCAAGGAAGAGCTGCAAGTCTTTGCAAAACACTTCTGTGTCTTATGGAACACAAGATCCTTAATTCATTTTCTTCCATTTCTTTTAATAGTTTCATGGCATCCATAGCATTTTTACCTATATACTTAACAGTTTAAGAACTATATCCATGACAGTTTACTTAGAATTTGTTTCAGAAAACAGAAAAATATTTTCAACATACATCATGCTGTGAAATAAAGCAATCAGATAGATTTCAATCCATTGGGATAGAAACTATTTTTTTCATATCTACCTAAATTTTTTCTTTGAAAGATATAAAAAATTTTAAAAACCTATTATTTATTAGCCTTAACACATATTTTGGAATCTTAGGATTTTGTACATATAAGAGTGTATTACTCACAAACAGATGTAATTTTACTTTGTGGTTTTTAGTTTGGATGTCTTGCATTTCTTTTCCTTATCTAATTGCTTTGGCTAGAACTTCAAGTACAGTTAGCCCTCTGTATCCATAGGTTTCCCATCCACAGATTCAATTAACCATGGATCAAAAATATTCAGAAAAATTTCCAGAAAGTTCCAAAAAGCAAAATTTGAATTTGCCACATACTGGCAACTATTTACAAAGCATTTGAATTGTATTTACAGCTGTTTATGTATCATTTACATAGTATTTGATATTATGAGTAATATAGAAATGATTTAAAGTATACAGAAGGATGTGTATAAGTTAACACAAATACTATGCTATTTTATATAAGGGACTTGAGCATCCCTGGTGGTAGTCCTGGAACAAATCACCCACGGATACCAAGAGACAACTGAACAATGTTGAATAAAAGTGGTGCAAGCAGGTATCTTTTCCTTGTTCCTGATCTTAGAGGAAAAATTTTCAGTCTTTCACCACTGAGTATAATGTTTGCAGTGGATTTTCCATATATGGATTTTATTGTGTTGAAATAGTTTCCTTTCATTTCTAGTTTGTTGAGTGTTTTTAATGATGAGAAGGTGTTGAATTTTGTCAAATGCTTTTTCTGAATCAATTGAAGTGATCATGTGCATGTCTGTGTGTTTTACTTGATTCTGTTAATGTGGTGCACTACACTGATCAATTTTTATATGTTGAAACATCCTTGCATTCAAGGAATAAATCCCACTTGGTTATGTTGTATAACTGTTTAATATGCTGTTGAGTTTGGTGTGTCAGCAACTTGTTTAGGTTTTTCCATCAGTGTTTATAAGAGATATTGCTCTGTAGTTTTCTTGTGATGTCTTGGTGTGGCTTTCATATCAGGGTAGTGTTGACCTCAAAGAATGAGTTAATAAGTGTTCCCTTCTCTTAAATATTTTGGAGAAGTTTGAGAAGGATTTATATTAGTTCTTTTTTAACTGTTTGGTCAAGTTCACCTGTAAAGCAATCAGGTACAAAGCTTTTCTTTGTTGGGAGATTTTATTATGGATTTAATGTTCTTACTAGTTATAAGTCTATTTAGATTTTTTACTTCTTTGGGACTTAGTCTTGGTAGATTTTGTGTTTCTAAGAGTTTGTCCATTTCTTCTAAGTTGACCAATTTGTTGGCAGTACTTTCTTATAATCCTTTTTATTCTACAAAATTAGTAATAATATTCCTACTTTCATGTCTGTTTTTAGTAACTGGAGTCTTATCTCTTTTATTCTTAGTCCACCTAGATAAAGCTTTGTCAATTTGTTGGTTTCAAATAACCAAATTTTAATTTCATTGATCTTTTCTATTGTTTTTTCTATTCTCTATTTTGTTTACCTCTGCTCTAATATTTATTATTTCCTCATTATTGCCAGTTTTAGGTTAAATTTATTCTTCCTTCTCTAGGGCCTTAAATTGTAAAGTTAGATTGTTGATTGGGAATCTTTTTTGTTTTTTAATGTAAGTATTTATAGCTAAAAATTTCCCCTTTAACACTGCTGTTGCTGTGTCCCATAAGTTTCTGTATGTTGTGTTTTTGTTTTCATTCACCTCTAACTATTTTCTAATTTCTCTTGTGATTTCTTCTTTGATCCATTGGTTAAGAATGTGCTGTTTAATTTCCACAATTTCATAATTTTTCTAATTTTCCTTCTGCCATTGTTTTCTTCATCTCATTATGATCAGATAATTTATATGATATCTATTTTTTTAAAAAATCATGAAAATTTGTGGCCTAACATATGGTCTATCTTGGAAAATGTCCCATGAACACTTGGGAAGAATGTATATTCTGTTGTTATTGGAAAAGTGTTCTCTGTATGTCTGATAGAATTAGTTGGTTTACTATGTTGTTCAAGTCCTCTATTTCCTTGTTTATCTTTAGTCTGGTTCTTATATTCATTATTGAGAGTAGAGTATTAAAGTCACCATCTATGTTTGTAGAATTGTCTATTTCTCCCTTCAATTCTGTCAACTTTTGCTTCACTGATTTTGATGGTCTATTACAAGAAGCATCCTTTATTTTTTTTATTAGAAAAATAATTTAATTATGATTAAAAAAGAGTATTTTAATTTTAATGCCAATTACAATCTACTTAAATATAATTTTAACTCAGGTTCTCTGCATAAATGATTCAAATAAGACATTTTACAATGTTATATCAATGTGTAAGAAAACTCATTTAATTAAATCAATCCATTAACACCGACTAGATCAGTGAAGTGTTTATCTGCAAGGCTGTGTATGACATAAGTGGCCTAACTCAACACACTACCACAATGATGCCCTTTATGATGCAATGGTTAAAGTGAAAGGTAGATTTACCAAATAATAAAGCCATGTCCAACATAACACGTGTTTTACAAAGTTCATTTTTTAAGTAAAATTTAAATTAAATGAAATTTAAAAATTAAAAATTTAGTTCCTTGATCATATAAGCCACAGTTTATGTGTTCAATTCACATATGTCTAGTAGCTAACATACTGGACCATGTAGCTTTAGATCATTTAATGTTAAGGGGCACTTACATTTTCACATGATGAAGTTGACATTAAGAAAACTTCTCAATTGAAATTTCAGTCATTAGGTGAAATTAGTGTGATTCTAAATCACAAGCTTTGCCATATCACAGGACAGGGGTTAAATATATCTATTATTTGGCAAGCACTCAATAAAGAACAGACATTGTTACCAGTATTACTATTGTCAGTACCACTGCAGAGACACCTTGATGAGACACATGAGATCATTTTAATGCAAATTTTAATGTCTTGGCTTAAAAGTGATGTATCATATAGAACATTAGCTCTAGTCACTTGAATTTCACCATAAATCTGTATTTGGGTAACTTCTTTTATTTTTATGTTAACTTCACATTTTTCTGATTTTGTTGTTGTTAAACAAAAATTTTCTTAAGGTGCCTAATTAAACAAAATATTCATTCTGATACTTTGTGAATAATTGTTTTTGAAAAGTTTAATCTGGGAAGGCTAGACAAATGAAGCTTTAGATGGATAAACATAAACAAGAGGAGGCAAATGGAATTTTTTAAAAAGTTCTAAGTTGCTCTTTGGGAATATTTTTACTGGAGAAGACCAATCCTGGAACTTGCATGATTAATAGATATAATTAGTTTACAAAGGCTGAAAATCAAGGTTATCTAATGGCCAATTCACTCAATAGTGCAGCCCTGGCCAGAATCAATATGATAATGATCATTCTTTCCCCAATTGAGAGAGGCGTGAAGTGCAGTGAATGTGTGTATGTGTGTGGTGGTAAGGGCAGTGGTGAGTTGGGATGGGTCCAGAGCAGAACAAAGGCAGGTGTCACTTCTAGGCCTGCTAGATTTCCAAGGATTTCAATCCTGGACAGAAGACATTGGGGCTTATCTCCTTTGAGTCTAATTGCTGCAGAGGATAGTAAAATATTAACAAACAAAAGATAATGAAAGCACATGTTCCTTGGAAAATAGGAGAAAAAATGAACATTGACTTTTCTGTAGTTGTTAGACAGACAGATAACCTCTGTAAATTTAGTAAGGGATGTCTGTTAACTAAAATAATTCACCTTTACTATCTCCAGCAAAGCTTCAAACCAAAATGGAACATTAAGTACAATTACTACAGAAGGATAGAAATTACATAAGTATGCTTTTATGAAATGTTAAACATTTCTAGAACTAAGAAATACGTATGTTGCATCCTTTTTGACCCTCCTGGTGACTTTGGGCAAATAACTTAAATTCCCTGGTCCATAGTATCCTTATATGTTTAATATACCTCATGAGATTTATTAGACATGCTGTATAAATCATATAGCAAAGAAGCAGGCAGAGAATAAAGCATTAAAATATTTATTTTTGTAACTTATATTATTATAATGATTTTTAGATAACATGGTTAATTCAGAACAGTTAAATGGAATGATAGTGAATCACTGCAGGATATTATATATAAATATGTAAAGGTAGATGATAGATGGCTGTATGGATAGATAGAATATTAAACTATATTTACTATTAAATATAGTTAAAGAAAAGGTGGTTTCTCTAGGAAGTGGAATATGGTGGCAGGATCATTAGCCACTCATTGGAAGTCTTGATTTCTACTTTAGTTTTGTTATTTGTTAGTTTTTTGAATGTAGGTATGTGATTTGTCTTTGGTAAACATGAGTTTCTTCTCTGGAAAAGATAACAGAACTAATAATACTCTCTCTGGTCTTCCAAAAAGAATTATTTAGAGATTCAAATAAAAAGATAGATGGAAAGTACTTTATGTCTCTGTAAAGCTTTCCAATTTTCAAATGTTGTTATCAATAGAAATATCTTATTAGGTATGGGAGAGAGAGCAAAGTAGGTGACTAAGATAAAATGATTAATATAGAAGTTAAAGAAGTTTAAAGGAAATTTATTATTTAGCTTTCAAGAATGGAGGGGTTATGATTTTAATCTCCTTAGACCTTGTATAGCTCATGACAAATAGTAGAAAGGAAATCAAAATGGTTCCAGGCTTAAATTCCAGTGCTGCCACTAATAGTTTACTGGGTATAATACCCAGCTTACAGGGTTTTTTTAATAGTAAAAGAAAGTGTGTTTTTATAGCATTTAACATAGTGGCTGATACATACTCTCAATAAGTGTAACTAATAAAAATTAATTACAGAGTAATCCCTCATGCATATTTCAAAAAAATAAATCTAGGGATTTACCATGCTCTGGTCTATAAAAAGGCAGAGTTTCAGAGATATGCGGATCATATGGCAATATCTGTCCCAATGATTCAGTATGGCAATGCAGCTATAATAAATTAAAACCAGATTCATTGTACCTATAAAAGTGAATACAACAACCAGTAATAATGACAAATATGAATCACACTTTTAGAGTCCACCTCTGAGTCGAAATTGCTTGGCCAGGTATCACCTCATTAATTCTCTTACCCTCAAGATAAATGAACCAGTTTTATAATCTTAAGAACACTGAATTATATTTCAGAGAATAATCAGAATTACTGATAGAAAAGAACATACTTGAAATCTCCCTGATTTTATAAGCCTTTACATTTCAATGCAAAGCCAAGGCCTTTTTTAGAGGCTGAGCTCTATTTATGGCTAGATTTTTAAAAACTTCTCGATTAAAGAGAAAAGATTGAAATGCCTCATAAAAGGGCACTTGGACATCAAATGGACCTGACTTGACTGTATTTTGATGACTTTAGTATGGATTAATCACACACATAGAGATAAAAATTCCCTTGAAATACATATTCAGTTTTTAAATTAATAAGATAATGTGCTTTGAACAAATTGCTTTTGGAGAAAGCAACTATAAAATTCAAAGTATTTTCAACCAGTGTCTTGCACCAAATCTAACAAAAAGCAGGACACATTCTCCAGAAGCAAACTCCAGTACTACTGATATTTGTCTCTTACTAATGTTCTTTAGTATTGGTTCCTGGAATTAATGATTAAAATTGGCCCGTGGAGAGAGAGATACCAGGGTTATATGATACCTGGGTTAAATTTGAAGTTGCGAAACTTTTAGACAGAGTTCTAAGAAGACTGTTGTTCTCTGAGGTGGTAGGGAGTGTGAGAGCTGGGACAGCTGAGAAAAACTGAGGAGAAGAGACCCCTACAGCCATGCAACACAACAGCATCACATATTACCTTGTATAGGTACTGGGTGTTTGTGGAAGATTGCATTTTAGGAGGTAAAAAACAACAACAACAAAATAATTGCTCGCCAAATAAACCTGGAACCCACCAAATTTGAGGATGAAATTTTTATAGACAAATGTCTGTAAAGGTAATCCAAAGTTACAGCATACTTCAGATTGAATATGGGGAACTGGAGAAATCTTGTGAAATTCCTTATTAAAATCATTTTCCATCTTGTCTTTTCTTTGGAGATATCTTTCCATGAGTTTCCTGGCAATAATGATGGTGAGGAAGAGGAAGAGGAGAAGAAGGGTAGTGAGGAAGATAATAAGAATATAGCCTTGTTCTTACATGTATCTTGTACCAGTAAGTCTTTTCACCTCATCACTTTTTAAAAATTTCACAACTTTTCTCCACAGAGAAATCATGGCCTTGTTGACTAATTTCATACTGTTGTTTGAAAATGTTCCATCTGCAGACTCATAATTGAAAGCCCCTGGTGTCTTACCTTAAATGTGTTTTTATATAGGCACAACTATTTTTAATATCTCATTCACTAGGAAGGGAATGTCAATGCTCCCCCACCCCACATTATTCTTTTTCTTTTTCAGATCAGCAACGGATTTGTATGCATTCTTCAACATTAGGTTCAGTGTAACAGTTATCTCTGCATTTTAATTAATTAATTAATTAATTAATTTTTGGCTGCGATGGATCTTCATTGCTGCGCGTGGGCTTTCTCTAGTTACGGTGAGCGGGGGCTACTTTTCATTGCAGTGCGCGGGCTTCTCACTGTGGTGGCTTCTCTTGTTGCAGAGAACGGGCTCTAGGCGCGTGGGCTTCAGTAGTTGTGGCACGTGGGCTCTAGAGCACAGGCTCTGTCGTTGTGACGCACGGGTTTAGTTGCTCCGCAGCATGTGGGATCCTCCCGGACCGAACCCGTGTCCCCTGCATTGGCAGGCGGATTCTTATCCACTTCGCCACCAGGGAAGTCCTATCTGTGCATTTTGAGAAATAATATTACCAGATAGTTATGCCAAGAATTTAGATGGCATGAACAAAACACATAAGGTTAAATAAGGCATTAAGATGATACAGGACATATTATATTTCTCTATGTGTGGGACTTAGCTGAAAGCATACTGTGGGATTTTACTAGACTTATTACCAATGAATACTCTTTTTCCATACCCTTCTATCAAAATCTGTTGTTTTTTTACCTTTCTCTCTCTCTTTTTTTCCCCTCCCTCTTATGTAAAATGGCTGATAGCTTCACAGGATTATCATCTCCAGGAAGAGTTGCATATTATCTTTTCACCAGGAGATGAAACCTATATATTGGGGAAATAAAACATCAGCAGTGGGGTATGGCGTTTGGTGAGGAAGGGCATGAGCCGAGATCCCTTCAGGGTCAGAATTTAGAGGAAAGCTGGTTTGTATAGATCTAGATTGGATTCCTGACTCAGAAGCTGATATTCATGTAACATAGGAAGTTATTTCACTCGATGTCTCAGTATGCCTTGCTGTAATGAACATGCAGTGCAAGTGAAATGCCCAACCATGTCCTGGAAGATGGTAGGTACTCAGTGAATAGAGTGTCCAGTTCTTTCCAAGACATTGTACCTGGGAGGCAGTTACAAGCACCTGGCTACTGTTCAGTTAAATAGCCAGAATGACTTTAAACATTTCTTTTTACCCCAACAGATGAATAACACATTGGTAGGAAAGAGCCCAGAGATAGATTCTTTTGCTGTAAATAATTTGTAGATATAAGTCCTGTCTTCTTGTTTTTAATACTGTAATCTATTATAATTCACTTCATCGCTGTAGGCAAATTGCTCTTTCTGTTTGGAAGTGTTTCTTTTCACCCTTGGAGTTAAAAAGTTTTCCAGGACTCTGGAACTCCATAGTCCTTTTAATCTGCAGACACAGGACTTTTTTCAGTTCAGGGAATACATTTTTCTATTATTTTTTTATTTTCTCTTCCTTATGATTCCTTTCCCCTTCTGGAATGCCTCTTCAGGATACTAGGTTTCCTAGATATATCCAAGATAAATCACTTTTTTCAAGATTTTTATCTCTTTACATTTAAGTTGACCACATTTTCTTCTATCCATACACTGAACTACTTTAATGGCAAATCATGTTTTAAACTCTAGAAAGAGGTATTTTGGGGGGACAAGAGAGAGCTATATTTGCATCTATAATCATAAAATCTGTAATCATCTTATTAGTTTTCCTTCTTAACTTACCATTGAAGTATAGCAAATTTAAATTTCATAATCTTATGTGAACCACAAATTTAATTTTACATATATATCCAAATTCTAATTAATATAAAATATTAATATATAAAACCCTCATCCAAGAAGCCTCCTTTATATCCTCACACAGTCAACACCCTCCCTCCATAATTACCATTCTGACTTTAGCCAGCATTGGATGGTTTTGCTTGATTTTGAATTTTCTATAAATGGAATCGTATAGAAGGTATGTGTCTGGCTTACAGCATTATGTTTGCAAGATTCATCCATGTTATTCTCTATAATAATTTATCACTGCTGTATATCATTGAATTGTACAAATAAACCATACATCAGTAAAACATCTATTTATTCTAATGTTGATGAACATCTATGTTGCTTCAAGCTTTTGGCTATTATGAGTAAAGCTGTTATGAACATTTTGTACGTTTCATGGAAAACATATACACTCATTACTACTGGAGTTCTGAAGCACTGAGGATGGACATTTTCACCTTCAGAAGATACTGCCAAACAGTTTTATAAAGTTATTTACCAATTTTCATTTTTACCAGCAGTGTATAAAAGTGACAGCTTAACTGCTAAGTATTCTTATTATTTGTAATTTTAATTTCTGTCTTTTTCTAAAGGTCTTGTTAATCCAATGTATTTTCTGCCATTTCTGACAATTCCTTTTTTCTTCCTTTGAGCCTCTTTAATAGATTCTTATTATTACTTGACCACATGGCAGGACTTAAGCCTTTAAGTTGCAGTTCCTGAGTGGCAGTAATCCAAGAGGAAGTGGAAGAGGAAGTGCTCCCTTAAGCAGGTCACATAGCTCAGCAAAAATATCTCAAAGGTTCATGCCTACTTACTCCCATGCCTACTTGTACCCCTCAGTCTTAGGGACACAGAAAACAGTCTATATCAAGTTCATTTTTCACTCAGGCAGACTAAGGACTCTTATACAAGGACAGTGTCAACCTGCCCAGTGGGGTCAACAGATGACTGCAGGCTAAAGTCTGCCTATCATGAGGTGATGTTTTCAAGTCTGCTCAATGAGGCTGTAATTCTATAATGCAAGCACCACCCATATCCACAAGGGATAGAGCCACACACTACTCACTCCACTTAACTCTTATAAAACATTCATGTCTCTTAGGGTAAAATGTAAATCAGATTTTCAGCAAGCTAGTTACTCGGGCAAAGTTGCTTCCTCTTTCTAACACATTTTCTGTTCTGTATCTCTTTCAAATGGCTTGAAAATTTCATTGTTCTTTTTACATTCAATGCTAAGGGCAAAAGTAACATTTCTTATGTTTGTTAATTCATTTAAGTTCCCATTAAAATAAGTTGTTCTTTGCAGAGACAAATGATGAATTGGTATGTTACTGAAAAGAGATATTCCATGCTGCACCTCGTACCTATTTAACTTCCAGTACAATGGCAAGCAGAAACGTTTATAAGATCAAGTATATTTGAACAGAGAAAGATGTCAGCTGTTAAGTACCAAAGGTAATATTTCTTTGATATCAGCCTAGGCTGTCTTGCTAGTGACTGACTTTTTACTACTGTATTGTAAACAAAGTATAGTCAAATGTTGATCTCTGGAGCCACTTGAGGTTTTTACAGCTCTCTGAAGCCTATCATAAAATGTAGACTTGCATATTTCCCTTGATATATATTTTGTAGCTCAGTTTATGGACTGTTTACAAATCATCATATATATGTGTAGAAATATGGATGAATTATAAGCACACATATTACTTCTTCCACTATATAATTCTAGAAATAATTTAACCTAAACTATTTACATGAGTTTGAGATTAGTTTTACTTGAAATCATTTTTGGTCTAGAATATTAATTCAAGATGTTCTCTATTCTAGCCTTCTGCCAAGAGTAAGAAGATTTAAATCCTAAGCACATAAACCTGAAGTTATCCCAAACAATAATTTATTGATCCATGCTCAAAAGAATCTATTTCCGAGCTTTGGAAGTAGAAAATAAATATGTAGAACAATAGATTCTCAAGATAGAATAAAAGTATAGATGTCACCTAAACTAAACCACCATTTCATTGCTTGAATGTGTTCTCTGATCTCAGTTAAGAATTGAACACTTCCAGAATGCTCCGCAAAATCTCTCTATGTTGAAGTAAAACCTTTCATTTAATGGTTGTCCTGATCCTAGTTGTGCCTTCAGGTTCAAACAGCACAGATTTTAACTTTCTTTCAGTGACAACTCTACAAATATTTAAGGGTCACTCTACAGTCTTCCCTGTAACTCACCTGCCTGGATTAAACCCCCAGTTCCTTCACCTGTTCCTCATACATTGGGTTTTGATTACCCTCCCAGTGGCCACCACTGTTTTCTCTACACATTCTAGTTTGTGGCAAAGATAAATATTGCCAGTGTAGTTTTGTTTGAACCGTTCATGAGAACAGAATGTCTTAATTCTCGACACTAGACACTCTTTGAAGTGACAATCTACGTTTACCTTAACATTTTTAGCAAATATATGTATATATAAAAAATATTGGTCACTCATGTGAAGCTTATTATTAAAAAATTCTAAAGCTGTTTTACATATTGTTGTTGAGCTATATTTCTACCATTTTAATTTGGGAAACTTTATTGTGGGATGTCAAGGGCAGCCCTGGTGGATGGCAGTAAATGGTGGATTGAAATGGACTAAAAATAAATCTTATATTTAATACTATTTATCTTTTAAATTCAACCATTTTTTTTACTTTGTTAAGATCTTGTTGAATTATGATAAGTCCTTCCAGTTTTATAGCATTAAAAAATTTGGTCAGTATCTTAGCAGTACCATTATCTAAATCTTAGATTAAAATTTTTTTCAAGGGAGCTTAGTTTTAAATAGAATCATATACAATTTGATACACAATCTATATTCTTTTGATAAAACACTTTATTCAGTTATAAATCCATCCAGATAGCTCTAGTTCTCCATCTTATCTTTCTTTCTTTCTTTCTTTTTTAATAACAGAATTTCTTAAAACGCACCTCTGAGAGGTCTCATGGCAATACAACGTCACTGATCACTGGTGTACCCTTGATGGAACTGGTTACTAAGAAGAAGTCTTCTTCTCTCATCACAGCTTTCTATGTCTTCTTCCTAGTGCTTTACATTTTGCTGAATAAAGCAAACTTCCCACATAAAAGTCAACCACCAATGATATGTTTTCCATATAGAACATTTAAATAATTGTAAAATCTAATTCACTAACATTTATATTTTACCAAGTTATCAAAAAATAAATGAAATTAATCTGACATGACCTGTTCTTATTTCCAAGTTTTCTCAACTCGTAGAATATAAGTCCATGCCAATCAGAAATTTGGATTATCATTCATTCTTAGTAGGTAATTGTTTCATTACCTAATCTATGAGGTAGTTAGAAACCTATGATCTTAAAACATAGGATACTACCCCTGCCCTCAAGAAATTTACCATCTTGAGTAAGAAATTAGAAGTCAAAAGTGACTATTTAAACACACTTTTTGGAAGGGACTGTGAAAATTAGTAGGCTCTGATTGAGGAATTTTGGAGAGTAAGTTGATATAAAAAAATAAGCATCATGTAGCTAAACTTCCATGAAAGTGTAGAATTTGGTGAAGAGAAAAAAAGCTATCCAAAGAGGAATTTTAAAGTTTTCTCTTTTTTAAAACAATGATGATTTAATCCAACAGCTATTAATTCTTTTAATCATTCAGTAAAGAATTAGATTACCTTTCAATGATTTTGTTTGCTTGTTTTGGTTATGGCTTTTTTGATGTCTCAATGTGCTGAAGTTACTCTCATTGTGAGTGTCCTGGTACAGTTAAATGGAAATCTTATCTTGGCCATATTTCAGAAGAAATTCTTTTTTATTTTGAGATATCTATGTGTCCATATCTTTATATCTCTTCCCAAATACCAATAATCCAATAAAAGAAGTACTTTACTTCAGTTTACCAATTTAGACTTCATAGTTCCTAAGGACAGCTCCTAGGCTCTGGAAGAGTCAACATGAAGTTCAGCAGTGGCAAGCAGGCAGTACATTTGATAAGTTTAGGCAGAGTTTGGTGACATTCTCGGTAAAGTGTCAAAAAAGGCATTCTCTTTTGAATTGGCTAGGTCAGGTCTGTCTTCATAAATCTCTTCAGTGAGCTAACTACTAATGTGATCCATTTCTTCTTTTTAGGTTTGGATCAGACTAATAATTAAAGATACCCTTAATTACTCCTTTTAACACTGAGAAGACTGCAAGGGAGAAGGGAGGTTACCAATATTTCAGAACTTCATACTTCTACAAAATGATATATATATGACTCTTCATTGGAGCCTTTTGAAACTAAAATATTTCAGCACTTTCAATGTCCTAGACAATTTTTTAGACATTTTGTACCTCTATTTACTTTCATCTTCACAATAACCCTCT
Organism: Tursiops truncatus; assembly: GCF_011762595.2. Lineage (NCBI taxonomy): Eukaryota > Metazoa > Chordata > Mammalia > Artiodactyla > Delphinidae > Tursiops > Tursiops truncatus. The sequence continues at coordinate 20,746,749 of NC_047035.1, read as the reverse complement.
AAAGTAGCTATTATTGTCCCTATTTTATAGAAAAATTGAGGCTCATGGAGTTTATTAAACAAGATATCTTGATTCAAGTCTTACAGCTATTGATGATTATAAGCAGAATTTCTCAGTTATTTCTTAACTTCTAAATCTCTACTCTTTATAGGAGATACATAGACCTTTTTCTGAAAGGTCTGGGTTATCCATGAATAAACTATCTTATATACGTCATGACCTCATCACTTCAATTTGTGTTCCTTTTAGACAAACAAACAAACACCAGAAAAAAAACCTACCAACCCCTTAGCATCAGTTTTGGCTTTTTGGGCTGGATATGAAATATTTCCAGAACAAATGGAATAGCTGAGACTATCAAAAAATGTAAGCTATTTGCTTCTCTTCACTGCTTCTTTCATGACTGAGTGAATATTGCAAAAACACAGAAGCAATGAGAGAGGATTCATGATCAGTCCAGGATCACAAATCCAAAACTCTAAATAAGTCTTAAAGTAGGTGAGAAGTTTCACAAGGCCCCGCAAGAACATTGTAGAAACCTCTCCTCTAATGAAGTATAATATTAAAATGATGAAAAATGTAACCTAAAATGAGATAACAAATAAATTTTAAGCTTTGGCAGTATTTCTGATGCAAGAGCAATGATTGGAGTAGGGACACAGTTTAAAAGGTCTACCAGTAGTACAAGATTTATTATGAAGAAAAACAGCAGTCTCCTTTATTACCTTTATTTCCCCCATCCTTCCATCTTCAATATCATATATCAAAATAACTTGCTTATGATGATGCTTCTTACATTATTTTCAACTTTAGAAATTATCAACCAAGTATCAAATCAGTTGAGGGTTTAGCTATTTTTTTTACACTTCCACCATAACATGAACATTCTTGCACCCAGTATTTCATATGTATATGAATATACATGTATATATTTTGGTTTATATGAATATTCAGCATTTATATTATCATGGCTAATTAAATAGCATGTAAACTAAGCCATACATAATGCTTTAATTACTTGTGTTTCTCTCAAATTTTTATTTTGCTTAGATTTTGTTTTCACCACAAATTTATTACTATACTATTTCTCAATTTTCTTAGAATCCTCTCAGTAGAATCAAACATCCCAAATAATCTCTCAATTTTATCCTTTTCTGGATCTCTTTCTGAGATCTTCCTGACCTGCTGTGGGATGGACTGGTTGCTGTTTAAACAACTCACATCCTGGACTCTCCCTTCAACCTCATCTCAAGGAGTTCCTTCCACACTCTTGATTTGGATCCTCTGTTGATTGGCCCTAGTGCCTATCACTGTGTAATTTGTTTTCCTCTTTTGGTGGAACATATTCTCAAGGAGACTCCTGAGAAAGGGTGTTCTTACAGGAGTGATTATGCCTTTTGCCAACTTTATGATTAATTGAGGGCTTTCTTGCATACAGAATTCTACATTGTAGCCTGAGAATCCCCTTTCTCTCTCTGTTTCTTCTACTTATGTTTCTGTTTGCTTGCCTTTGCCTCTGCTTTTCATAGAGTGGCAGTTTTGTGAATCCTCAGATGTCTGCTCACAAGTTATAGTGGAACACTAAATTCTAACTAGAAACTGTGTGTCCATGGATGGGTCGTGTCAATGTGAAATAAACTGTAAAGTAATCTGAATGAGGCAATTTTTCTGGAGACATCATAAATTAAATAAATAAATAAATAAATTTTGTCAAGGAAATTCCACATCTTCTCTGTGCTGCTCAAAGTATATTTTAATGCATCACAGCTGATAGAAATGATAGAAAAGTATGTCCCCACTGGTTGGATGGCTACTATTTCTAAATGCATACAGCCTTCCTACTGTTCCATTCTTCTGTTGGCCTGTGGTTAATGCTATTCTCAGGGATTGATAGAATGATATAGTCAGTCTCTTTCTGTCTCTGTCTCTCCCTCTACGAAAAATAGAGATCTTCTTTCCCTCAAAATTGTTCAAGTGCATGGTTGGACTGGGTCGGAATTGTAATTTAAAAAAAGGTTTGGGGCTTCCCTGGTGGTGCAGTGGTTGAGAGTCCACCTGCCGATGCAGGGGACACGGATTAGTGCCCCGGTCCGGGAAGATCCCACATGCCGCGGTGCGGCTGGGTCCGTGAGCCATGGCCGCTGAGCCTGCGCGTCCGGAGCCTGTGCTCCGCAACGGGAGAGGCCACAACAGTGAGAGGCCTGTGTACCACAAAAAAATAAATAAATAAAATAAAATAAAAAGAGGTTTGGAGTGAAATGTAAGGATATAATAAGGAAGCTATAAGATGTATATTCATTTTACTCTCAGAGCGGAAGTAGACAGCAGGAAAATGTGGGTGGCTGGTGAATTACTCAGAGATTGCTTCTCTTATATAAAGGCCAGTGATGCCCACAGTTACTTTGGAGAGCACTGTTATTATTTTTTAATGACATTATTTATACCAATTTTAAAGTAAGTTATCACACTTTAGTCAGATGTTGACATAAAGCAAAAACTTCATCGATTGTTTTTTCCTCTATCCCTTACAGAAGAAACTATATGAAAAAAGATTTAGAAAATGTGAAGACTACTCACCTCTCCCAGTTCTGCTCACTTTCTCTATTTTAAATGTCAGCATGAATGAGAAATTATTTACATACATATAATCATTCATCAAAATTGACAATTATCTCTAGTGATTTACATGCATGGAAATCAATTCTTGAGATATTTCTCTTTTGCCATTTGATGCTGTAACACAGATTTCCCCCTTACCAGCAGTCTTAGACTAGTTTCTCCAGAAGCAGAGTCGGAGGCAGTGTCTCATGTGCTACTGTTATTTTTTATTGGGGAGTGCAGTCTTCATAAGGAGGAATGAGAGATAAGAGGTGTTATATTAGATTTCTAGGGTTATCATAACAAAATACCACACTGGGTGCCTTACATAACAGATGTGTATTTTCTCACAGTTCTGGAGGCTGGAAGTCCAAGATCAAGGTGTTGTCAGGTTTGGTTTCTTCTGAGGCTTCCTTCCTTGGCTGGCAGATGGCTGCCTTCTCATTGGATGCTCAAATGGTCTTTTCTCTGTGTTGTGCATACCTGGCATCACTTTGTGTGTCCAAATTTCTTCTTCTTGTAAAGACGTCAGTCAGATTGGATTACGGCCCACTCTCATGGACTCACCTTAACTTAATTACCTCTTTAAAATCCTTATCTCCAAATACAGTCACATTCTGATGTACTGGGAATAAGAGCTTCAGCATAAGAATTTTTTTGGGGGGGAGGGTGTATACATTCAGCCCATAAGATGGGGGGTAACATAAGGAAGGAAGAATAACCAATAAAAAGTACTAACCAGTACTTGTGATAAAAAACAAAGTATTGCTTTATTTTTCAGGGCATGTTCTGAAAAGCTATTTTAAAAAATTGCTTTTCAGGACAGTCCAGGCAGAAGAAGGAAGAGAAAATAATATAGCCACCTGTTTTGGTGTCCCATTAGTCAATGTTTTGCTCCATGGGCTGGTAATTTCCTCATGGGCACTCTTGGGTTTTGAATGCTTAGTGCAGGGCAAATCTAGGGAGTACCATGGAATACAAAAGCCCTGGTATGACAGTATGGAGATGAAGCACTGTCTGGTTATATTTACATTAGGTTGTTTGGAGGCCCTCAGAGCTGGCCAATGTGTTAGAGGCTGAGGCAGGAGAGTTACCTGAGCCCAGGAGTTCTGGGCTGCAGTGTGCTCTGCTGATCAGGTGACACACTAAAATGGCATCAATACGTGAGGCACCCAGAGCAGAAGACAATAAGCTGACAAAATGCAAGAGGCAGGTGAAGGCAAGAGAACCTGATTGTGGTGCTTTAGAGATCCTGAGATAGTCGCTTTGTGACTTATTCCCTCTAACTCCCAATTTCCATTTCTGTAAAATAGGATTGTTGCAATGCTTACTGCAGATAATGCATGTCAAGTGCTTAGCCTGAAGCCTGACATTCAAAATATACTGAAAAAATATAAACTAGTGTTATTGCTAAAATCCCTAGTCCATTAAATGGGAAGAGTTATTTGGTGGGCTAGAGATAATATATTCAAGGCACCAAGTGTTTGGAACATAGTTGATGGTAGGTAGCTTGTTTTTATTTTTGTCATTATTATCATTGTTATTGTTATTGCTATTAAGCCCTATATAGGTTAAAATGCATCTTCTATTAGGGAATTTTGAAGGTTCACAGAAATAAAATACATTTATCAAATTTCCAATGAAAAGTCAGAAGATGACAATGAGGAAAGGGGGAAATTATTTTTAAAAGTATTCCTATTTGGGGGGAAAATTCACCAATATGGTGTCATGTTTTAAGATATTGATAATATGGTGCTTTCTGTATAGGTTAAGCCAAAATAGACAAGTAAAATGCACTCACACATATGGAGTTCCTGGCAAAGTGTAAGTTCTCACTAACATCTAATGAGCACCCTGGCTCCCAAAGGATTTTTGAGTGTGATTATTAATACTATGGTGATATTCACATGGTATTCAAGGTCTGGCTTACAGGAATATAAGAGACTAGGCAGAGACCTTATCATGGAGTCCCAGACACATATGAATTTCTTGTAGGAGGCTCTTGTGTAAAAAGAAATTGCAGGACTTAACCCCCTATATATCATTATGTTGCTTACTAAGAAGAGATTGTTTCAATACAACCATTTGCCTATTAAACAGTTTTTATCTTCTGAAGACTGCTTAATATTCTTTAATATTTTATAAAACAATCCAGAAAACACTGAGAAATACTCACTGTACTATTTATTTGATATATGGAGATATAGCTGTTAAAAATAGCACTTTTTTAGAAAGCACACACACACAGATATGTATATATAAAGTGCTATGAAGCTAAGATACAAAGATCATACAAAAATGTGTGGTGAAGAATGGAAGAAATGGAATACCATTGAACAACTGGGAAAAGAGGGAGCACAACTCAAAAAGTGTTTTCTAAACAAACTCCATAAAAGCAAATTTTCCAAGATTTGTACGTATTTATATTAGACATTTTTATCATTCTTAAGAAATGGAATCTCTGGAGACAAAGAGCTTCTTGGATATACAAAAGAAAGAGGTAGAGGCATTTAATACATCTTAAAATAGTTGTTTTGAATAAATTTTCATTAAGGTAGAGAAAATTCATGACAATTATTTAGAGTGGGTGTTATCTTGAAAAGACTTGGTTGTCAAAACAACAATTATTATAAAGATGAACACTGTGGAAAGGTTTTTAAAATCTCTTTTATGACATGCCTATCATTTCCCATGGGAGATGCGCAGACATTTTGAATAGGAACACCTATTAAAAATTGGGAACATATGTATATATATAACTGATTCATTTTGTTGTGAAGCTGAAACTAACATACCATTGTAAAGCAATTATACTCCAATAAAGATGTTAAAATAAAAAAAAAATATATATATAAAAAATTGGGGCTCCAAAAACAATTTCTATTTCCTTTTATTTAATTTTATGACATTTTTTAAAACCATATATACCATTAAATTAATGATTTTCATTGTTAAATGTAGAGTTTTGATGGCAAAGACTTACTTTAATATCCTCCAAACTATCCCTTGAACTATGATGATTTTTGTAATTCTATTCTATTTTAGTCCTCTTTATACACCACAGATAAGTGAATTAATGGATGTATTTATGTAAAATATGGCCTCACTCCTATGGCCATCCTTAAAGCCCACATTTACAAAACCACCTTACTAATGATTGTTGACAGAATAAACTTGGGGGGGTAGGTAATTAATTTCTCTAGAGAGACATGCAAATTAACTCCTCATTGAATTATATCCAGATGCATTATTAAATGTAACCAGCATATATGCTATTGATATTTTACAACTCTTCAGGATGAAATAAAAACTTCTTCATAACATTGCACAATATTTTAAATATTTCCTTATTTTTTTTCTGAAAACACTGTTCTTCTCTAATCATCTGAAATTATGCAAAACAATAAATGTAAAAAAAAGACACATTTATTGTGTGTTATGTTTGGATGCTTTATGTTTATTATCTCATTTAATAGCTGTTAACAACCCTATTTCACAGATGCAGAAACTAAAGTTCAACAGCATATTTGTATGCCTTACAGTATATTATGTTGACAAAAGATAATCTTCATCCATGTTTAATTATTTCTCTTGGTTTCATGACCTACCATCCGAAATGTATTTATTGATAGATATTTTATGTTAATCTTGCTTAAATTAAACAAGGAAGGTGTCAGTCCATAACCTACCTCAAGAAGTAGAAATTATTCAGTACAGTTGTGCCAAAGCCTAGTAGTAGTAAATGTAGAATTTCAAGGTACATGTTGGCCAAGACAGTGTTCCTCATTTAGTACTTATATCTCTTAGATTTGTATATTTCAATCTAATTTTAAAAATATACCCTGAGAGATTAAAAAATGACAAAAAAGAATGGGTACATTTTAAGCATTATGCTCTACACTCAGGCATAAACAACAGAAACTCATTTACAATCCCATGAGAAAAATCAATGACTCCATAGATTCAGCTTTTCCCAAAATGCTTATTCACTAATTGGCACTATAAACTCCTACCAGGAGACTTTTGTCAAGAAGTGTGTGAATAAAAACTCAGCAAGGTAAAGTTGAGGAGTAAAAGAAATAGAATTGAAGCTAAAAAGACTTTTTCCCAAAACCACTTTGTAAATGTTTGAGCATTCCCTGAGCTCCTATATATCAGTCCCATTTGACCAGATCACCTGGAATTCCTTAATTATTCCTTAATAGCTTCAGATTTAAAATCAAATGTTTGCCAAACTAGGGTGTTCAGCCTTATCACTCCACTGTACATGATTTGGGGCAACTGGATAAATTCAGAAAATAAAATTAATTTTTAGCTTGTACCACGAACTATTAATATTTGCTATAGGGATGAAGGAAGAGAGAGGAAAAGATTGAGTGAGTACAATTATCATTAAATGCAAAGAAATGAATTCATAGTGTCCAGAATTTGAAATCAAATGATATAGAATTTCAAAGTTTGGGAATTTATTAAATTTTAGGTCTTGGATCACAGAAAATGGAGATTGCATTTCTCTTAAACAGAATTAACACCTCTATCCATTACACAGTCTCTCATTAAACCTTCATGAATGCTTGATTTTATCATCACAGTGGTTATAAAAACTTTAGGGCAGGTCAAGATATAGTCTTAATTCCAAAATTCTTTATCCAACTGTTAGATTTTTTAAGGCAAAGATTTGCACTGTTTTCATTTCAGAACTACTGTGCCTTTAGTGAATGATACCTTCAATAAAGAAGGACCACAGCAAATGCTTTTTAAAGTTCAACCTTGCCTTGCATAATTCAAAGACTCAGTACATAGAGCAGTTAATGAATTTTTAATTAAGATTTTATTTTTTGGAGTATTAGCTTCACAAAATGAAAGGAAAGGTACAGAGATTTTCCCATTGCCCCCCTGCCCCCACACATACATAGCCTCTCCCATTATCAACATCCCTTACCAGAAGGGTACAATTGTTACAATTAATAAACCTACATTGACACATCATAATCACCCAAAGTCCATGGTTTACCTGAGGGTTCACTCGTGGTGTTGTACATTCTGTGGGTTAGGACAAATGTAAGATGGCATATATCCATTAGAATAATATCATATGCAGTATTTTCATGGCCCTAAAAATCCTCTGTGCTCCACCTATTCATCCCTTCTCCTCCTGCCAACCCCTGGCAACCACTGATTTTTTTTCCTGTCTCTATAGTTTTGCCTTTTCCAAAATGTCATACAGTTGGAATCATACAGTTATGTACCCTCTTCAGATTGGTTTCTTTCACTTAGTAATATGCATTTAAGATTCTTTCATGGCTTTTCATGACTTGATAGCTCATTTCTTTTTAGTGTTGAATAATTATCCATTGTCTGGATGTACTACAGTTTATTGATCCATTCACCTGCTGAGGAACATCTTGGTTGCTTCCAGGTTTTGGCCATTATGAATAAAGCTGATATAAACACACATGTGCAGGTTTTTTTGTGGGCATAAGTTTTCAGTTTCTTTGGGTAAAGAATAAAGAGTGTTGTTGTTACATTGTATTGTAAGAGCATGTTTAGTTTTGTAAGAAGCCACCAAACTATCTTTTAAAGTTCCTGTGCCATGTTGATTCCCACCAGCAATGAATGAGGGTTCCTGTTGCCCCATATCCTCACCAGCCTTTGGTGTTGTCAGTTCTATGGATTTTGGCCATTCTAATAGGTATATAGTGGTATCCCATTGTTGTTTTAATTTGTCTTCCTCTAATGACATATGATGTGGAATGTCATTTTATATGATTATTTTCATCTGCATACATTCCTTGGTGAGGTGTCAAAGTCTTTAGTCCACTTTTTAATCAGATTGTCATACAACAGTGATTTCTACAACACCTCCATTAAATAGGTATTATCCCTATGTGACAGATACAAAACCAAAGGCTTAGGAAGATTAAGTATCTTGCTTGAGGTCACATATCACCAACTTGAAGAAAGTAACAGAAATCAATTCTGTATGATCCCAAAGCCCATGCTAAAATTGCTATGCTTAAATGACTCCTATTTAAGAGACCAGAAATGATACATGTGTCTAAATCTGACTCAACCTAATATATGAAAGCATATTTTAAAAACTGAGATATAAGCATTCCTCCAGACAGGGGAGAGGGGCTGTGACTGGAGTTAATAGTTAATCATGCCTACATGAGGAGCCCTCCATAAAATCCCCAAAGTAGGGGACTTCCCTAGTGGCACAGTGGTTGAGAGTCCGCCTGCTGATGCAGGGGACATAGGTTCGTGCCCCGGTCTGGGAAGATCCTGCATGCCACAGAGTGGCTGGGCCCATGAGCCATGGCTGCTGAGCCTGCGCGTCCGGAGCCTGCTCCACAACAGCCTCTCCACAACGGGAGAGGCCACAACAGTGAGAGACCCGCATACCACAAAAAAAAAAAAAAAAAAAAAATCCCTGAAGTACAGGGTTCAGAGAGCTTCCAGGTGGGGAGGCTTTGGGAGGGTGACACATACCAGCTCCACGGGACAGAAACTCCTGCACTCAGGACCCTCCCAGACATTGCTCTCCATATCTCCTCGTCTGGCTCTTCATGTGTATCTTTTATCATATGCTTTAATAAACTGGTAAGCATACAGTGTCTCCCCAAGTTCTTTGAGCCACTCTAGCAAATTTATGGAATGTGGCGGGGGGGTGTCATGGGAACGTCTGATTTGTAGTCAAATCAAAGAGAAATTGTGGGTAATCTGGGGAACTATTACTTTCTTTTTTTAAAAGTTAATTTAATTAATTGATTTTTTTTTTTAGGACACCTATTACTTTCGATTGGCATCTGAAGTAGAGTGGAACCAGTCTTGAGGGACTGTGCCCTTAACCTGTGGAATCTGACACTATCTCCAAGTAGATAGTGCTAGAATTGAGCTAATTTGTAGGACAATCAGCTGGTGTCACAGAGAATTGTTTGGTGTGGTAGGAAACCTCCACACGTTTGGTGACCAAAAGTGTTAGAATTGAAGTGAGCTGTGTGAGTAGAAAAGGAGACATGCAGTGGGGAAGATTGGGTGGTTTTTCTAATAATCAGTAATTCATTCCTTTCCAGGGATGGGGTCAGAGACAAATATTAGAACAAGAGAGTCTCCTAGTGCTATTATCACTTAGGAAATTACAAAGGTTTTAGGAGCTCTCTCCATGCCAGGAACTGAGGGCAGAGACCAATATGTATTTTCTATTATCTCATACTGGTATATGCAATAACATTGATGAATCTCAAAGGCCGTATACTAAGTAAAAGAAGCCAGAGTCATACATATATGATTCACTTTATATGATTTTATTATATAGGTAAAATGTTAAGGACAGAAATAGATCAATGATTGCCAGTGCTTGGTGATAGTGGGAGAGAGTAAACTACAGAGAGGCATAATAAAATAATCTTGGATGATAGAACGGTCCTATATCTTGATTGTGCTGGTGATTACATGACTGTAGGACGTAACTCATAGAACTGTATTCTTAAAAGGGTAATTTTTACTCTAGGTAAATTCTACCTCAATTAAACATGCACATATTCCTTAAAAATCTGAGATATAAAGCTAATGGAAAAGAAGGAGGAGCATATTTATTAGTTACTATATCCCTTCTTGTATTAGTTTACTAGGGCAGCCATAACAAATTACTACGAACTTGGTGACTTAAAGCAATATAAATTTATTCTCTTACAGTTCTGGAAGCTAGAAGTCTGGAATCAGAGTAAGTATCAGCTGGGCCATGCTCTCTCTGAATGCTTCAGGGAGCCTGAAGACATTAGGGCCTACCCTAATTCGGTATTACCTCATTTTAAATGAACTAATTATATCTATAAAGACTGTATTTGTTATGGAACTCAGGCTCTGCTGCTCACCATTCAAAAGTCAATACTCGAGAGGCAAGTGTTGGTAGAAAGGAAAGTTGCTTTAATCAGAAAAATCTGGCATCTGGGGAGAAGGCAAACTCGTGTCCCAAAACCAAGTCTGAAGATTCTGTTAAGCCATGAAAGTTTCTAAAGGGAGAAAGGGGAAATAATCTCAATTAATCATTAAGATAGGAGGTCAGATTCTTCATCATTTTTCTGTTGTGTGCAGACCTGCTGACTTCTTCTGATCTTTCTTTAGATGCTGTCTTGTGGTATGGTCCACCTGCAATTGGATGCTATCTTGCCCACGTGGTCTGCTTGCAAATTTGCTAAGGGGGAGGCTGAGGGGAGAAAGTCAGTCATTCTTTAACTACTTAATTCTTCATTCATACCCCTTTTAATCTAGGAAAGGAATCAACAGGTTAGGCAAGGCATTGTGTACATTAGGTAGAGCAGAAGTCAGGAGTTAGGTTAAATGTTACCTAGTGATCTCATTTTTATACTTAACATTTAAGGGGAACAGAAACAGGCAAGCAGAAATGGGACAAATGACCTGCTTAAATGTTTCCAAATAAAGTTACATTCTGAGATTCCAGATGGATATGAATTGGGTGGAGGGCACTATTTAACCTATTACACTCCTCATGGAAACTATATATATTAAGTTATATTTTTGGCATGGTGACCTTATGTAGATATTTCCAGATATTTTTCTATACAATTAATTACCTTGAGAAAAATCTGAATGTCTGAGATTCCCATATCATAAGTGTGTACAACAAAGTTTAAAATGAGTAGGGATGTGAACAAGAAGGTTAGATTCAGCATCCAAATGGAACAGCTGGGAAACATTTGGCAAAAGATTAAAATCTTCTAAAGAGATATTGCAAGAATATTTCAAATAATTCTAGCTCTTTTTATGAAAGTGTCAGAGGACCATTTTATAATTGGTCAGAATTTCTGTGTAGCTTTTATCTAGAAGCAATAATTCCAGCAGTGCTGGTTCAAATGACTTTATTTGCCTATCTCCCCAAATCCCATCTGGTTCTAGTACTCTGGCTAAATACATACAGGACAAATAATTATGGTTACATAATGCCTCCCTGAGTAAGAGCAGATAAGCCTACTTCTTAATAAGAATATCAATATTTCCTTATATTCACCAAATGCTTATTTACAAATTCATGTTGCTTATATAAAAATTCAACCTTAATTCTTCACCTTTGGGCAATAGCATAAAGCAAATCTGATATTTTGGCAATTCCAAGTCTATGTTTCAAATGGTTACATGTTTCCACTCTTTTTCTCTCCTGGAACCAAGCCTAAATAAATCAGGGCTAGACTACAGTACAATGAGAAACATATTGCCTATTCACCCCATCATTTTATTGACAATAAATTCCCAGGTACATTAGTAAGGCCATCTTTGTCCAGTTGGTCTCAGCCAAGTTGACGCTCAGACATAAAGACTGGACAAAGGAGTCCAATCAAAAACAGCCAAGCCTGGCTCAGATTAGCACAGCTGCCTTGCTGACCCAAAGACATGTGAGCAAAAACAAATGTTAATTGTTTTAAGCACAAGTTTGTCGATAGCAATGTATATTGATATGATAGGGTTAAGAAATACCCATAAGCACCATAAAAGAGTATTTGATGAGTCCCTGTTAGGTCAATGTAGATGTGCTTCCATATTTTATTTCAGTAGAATAGACACGTGGGGGATCATTAGTACTTAATTAATCCAAATCAAACTATCCATAATCAATTCTTTTCTAAAGCAATGGCCAGTCATTTGCTTCCCGTTGTGTCTTCACCATTTTATTTTTATTAAATTTAGATTCTGGAAAATGTTTCAGTTAAAAACATAGAATTCATCATTTTTTCTTTTTTTGCTTAATTGTGCATCTTCTTTAATTGTTTAAAATATGAACACAGCAAAAGTACTAAGTGTTCACTGTGGCAATATCCACCTGAAACATGCAAGGGAGGCAACCAGAATATCTCATTCAGATTATGAGATGAAAAGGTGATCAAGAGTGATAGAACTATCTTTCATTAAATTATGTGTGCCTTTTTTTTTTTTTTCTCTCTAGCTGTCTAAAATGTTTGGCTAATTCTCTTTCCTTTTTACTCTTCACCTATGATCGCTTCAGTCAACGAATCTCACTGCAGTTGTATTTACTTTAAAGCAATTCATTTGCACCTTTCAGTTCATGTAAAAATTGTAACAGGTAAATTACTTTCTATCTCCCTTAATTCTAAAGGATTTTTTCCCCACAGATTATGTCCTCCATCTACCTTCTTGAACAAAAGGACACAAAACTCACCAGATATTTTGAAGAAAATTCATTTACTTCATTGTAATATGTTAAGTCATTTCATGATGATGATGCCAGCAATGAAACATAACAGCAATGAAACATAACCCCTCCAGGCCAGCATGTGATATTACTTTCTCTAGAGAGCTGATCTTCTTTTTAGAATGGCATTTCATGATTATTATTTATTAGCAGGGTCTGAATGATGTACAATAGTGTACAATAGTGTACAAAAGATGTATAATAGTTCCAGATTGCTAACAGAGACACTATGAGGTCACACTATGTTTTTTAAAAGAAAATTAACTGCAGGAGATATAGGGCTTTCTGAGAAAATAAGATTAACATTGATATCCAAAGCCCTCACCCTGTGTCAATAGTTCAAATCAAAGCTACACATGTTTAAAGGTCAATTATTGTTTGGTGATTGTGGTTTGACAAGTAGACCGACTTGGGTCTGATTCCAAAAGTCCAAGTATCTCTCTCACATTTGTGACATTAATTGACCCTTCTGTGGCTTTACAGAGGCCAAAGTTTGAATAAACCTTGGAGAATGGACTTCTTATTTACCACATAAATTGTTCTTTGCTTTATTAGTAGAACAACTTGAAAGTGTTCTGTTTTATTTCTATATGCAGAGTGTAGAAATAATGAAATTCACTTTCTGAGCTGAAGTAATGAAAATGGAGCTCAACAAAATCTCATTTTCAGTCATGATCCTCCTAAGGTTCTGTCCATCATCTATTTCTATTTTTTGTTTTTTGTTTTTTTGTTTTTTTGTTTTTTTGCTGTACGCGGGCCTCTCAGTGTTGTGGCCTCTCCGTTGTGGAGCACAGGCTCCGGACACGCAGGCTCAGCAGCCATGGCTCACGGGCCCAGCCGCTCCACGGCATGTGGGATCTTCCCTGACCGGGGCACGAACCCATGTCCCCTGCATCGGCAGGCAGACTCTCAACCACTGTGCCACCAGGGAAGCCCTATCATCTATTTCTATTCTCCATAAAATTTATGGGAATATTTTCAAATTCTATTCATTGTTCTCAAGATTAATGTCTTCTATTATAGAACCTGTGTAAATTTCAACACCTTTCTTCCAATCTTATTTTTCTAAAAATTAAAATAATCTAAATATATCCTCAAGTCATTTTATTGTTTGGTTTGTCTTTCTGTGACAACTATCATCTCTAGCAATTTTGATTCTGCCATTGTTGTCCAGAATATGGCTCCAGAAGTGCAGATTAATTTTAGAGACTACACATGGAAATGTCAGGCAAAATTAACCCTCAACTGAGAAAGTTCTATAAAAGAAACTTGAAAGTTCCTCAAAAGTTGGTCTCAGCCCAATTTTCTCACTTACAAGGCAGTGTAACCTTTGCTTGATCCAAAATGCTTCTTGTCAGAGTATAGCAGGGTGCACTAAGACCCATTTATGAAGCTACATTACCCTAATTAAACATCTCTCAGGCTACTGCCTTTTAGAAAAGAAATAATGTTTGCAATTTGGGGTATCTGATCATTTCTCTCTTTTTCTCTAAAAGTTACAAGGTTATTTCTTGCCATCCAGTTACTATCATTTTTTTTTTTTCCTTCTGGCTACTGTTTTTTTCCGAATTATATTCAGCATTATGCTTTCACAAAAGTACTATTTTTCAAAGCTTTGTATATTAAATGATTTTTCTTCGAAGTATTTTCTTTCTTTTAATTGAGAGTGTTTCTCTACCTTATTTAACATTCTATAAACATTCAAGAAACAAACAAATGAACAACAGCAAAAAAAAACCAGGAATGATAATTTAGAATGTTACTGTGGGGTGAGTTATTTTATTTGAATAAGAGTATGAAATCTAAATTGTTTCAGAAAGTTACAGGATAAATCCAATTCTTAACAAAATTAAAAAGAAAACAATTTAAGGTTGTGGACAGATAAGATCTAATGACAAAAATGAGTCCAGATGAAATAAAGTATACTTAGAATGACATGGGAAGGATATATATGAAGTTCAGAATATAGTTTCTGAGAGCTACCCAACAAACAAGCAAAAAGCAAATGGAGAATTCATCAAAGTAGCTTAAAATTAGAAATTAGGAAAAGAGTAGAAAAGCTAATGCTTTTGCTATGTCTAATTCATGACAGTCTTTCTAGAGAAGGAGATATAAAATAGAAAGGATGAAATTGACTAATGTTCAGCGGAAAATTAGGAGTAAAGTTTTAACAGTGTTAAAATCTCAGATAATCACTTATTTTTTGACCTGAAAAATTTCTTATAAAGAGATGCTGTGAGATGGATGCTTTGGGTCTCTGTTGAATATTATTGTAATGTTTGATTAAAAGTCTTATAGAATTTAAACATATCAACCAAGAAAGTCAGAGACATAATGTATAAATTCACATACATATAATACATATAAAATATACAATACCTATATTTAGAGGGTGGAGAGAAGGGAAGGAGGCAAGGAGAAATTATAATAAATTCCTATTGCCTTTTTTCAGTAGAAAAATATGTACAATGTTGTAAACACTTGTGCAATATTTGCTACCAATTAAAGATCTGTCACTTGATGGAGGTAAATTTATTTATCATGTTCTTAGGCAAGTATTTTGGGAATATTTATACAAAATGTTTCAGCTATACTGAGCATTTATTACAGAAAAATGGTGACTAATTTTTAAAGCAGTATCTTGGCCTGCTTGTCTCTACCTGCCACTCTTGAAAAAGCAGCAGTGTAGACTTAAGGAGCCCCAAGAAGTGGAGTTCTGTGTCTTAGCTGAAAGGTTGTGTTCCTATCTGTGTAACTCAATTAACAATTTATAGCCAAATCTACAAAGGATTAAGGTAAAAAATGTACAAATTCACTTCATGGAGCTGGGTCAGAATTTCCAAATTTAATACAATTCCCGTTTGTACTGCAATTAGTGGTAAGGTATATCATAAATTAGATCAGTCTTTTAGCTCAAAGGAGTTACCATTCTTAATTCTGCATCTTTCACCTAGAATCTGATAGCACTTTGCAGGAAGGCAGTTTATAGGCCACTCAATACAATAAAAAGAAATCATAATTTGATGCACAATTAAAATACACCTAACTCCACATAAGCTGATGATCTTCAGTTTTTCAAAATTCCTCAAATTACCTAACATATCAGGCAATTTATATTTTTACTTTTAATTTTGATTATTTTAGCACAGAAAAATTTTGAAAGGAAGGCTTCTTTTTTTTTCAGCTGTTGTGTTTACCCAAAGAATGATATTTGCTTAAGAATCCACACTGATTTTCCAATATTTACTTTGGTAAACATGAAAATAGTTAGTTGCTATTTTTAACATGTTAACAGAAGAACAGAATTATTTCAATACATTGGTAGAAATGTTAACCTGTTAAATCCGTCATTCATACCTACTAAGAGGTTAAGTACTCTATGAAAAACTATATGAAAAAACACGGAAGTGGATTCTGAGGGGATTTAAAAGTATGAAGACACATTCTTCTTTTATCCTTGCCTACATAGGGAAAAAACACAAATTAATACATAAAAACGCAATTTAACAATATTTGTTGGAGATTTAAGAATTCGATTATAAGAAGCCTAATATCAATCTGCTACTAGTTAGCTATACATTTTTGAACAAGAAATTTACCTTCTTTGTTTCCTCAATTAAAATTCATTTATTTATAAATATTTATTCATTATATATAACTTAGAGTGTAGTCAGAAGGTTTCTGAACTCCATGAAACTGTGACATTCTAAGCTAGCCTATGGACTTTAGGAAAAAATAATAAATATATGTATATTTACATTAGCTTCTATGAGAGATATAACTAGTCGGAGTCCAGTGGTGTTACCCTTGGGTGAGCATCCCTCTCTTGTCTGAGCCTCCTTCCTGTCTGATCCTACCCACATATAACTTAGAGTATGTGTACTTTGCTAAAGCACTGTGCTTTGACTTTCATGTGAACACCTTCAAACAGCGCAGAGGCTGTCTTTCTCGAACAGAGAAGTTGGTAACTATGCACTACAGTAATGGAAACAGTATGAAACTTTTAATTGATATTTTTTCATATTTTCCTTTCTGAATATATCTACCTTTGTATTTCTTAGTTCACAAATCATGAAATGTATTCAATCATAATGAAAATGTAAAAGCAATCAGAAATATAAAAAATAAATGAATTCTTGTAGATTATTTGAAATCAGACTCAAATTATTAAGAGTACTAAGAAACAAAAAGTCTACCATCAAAAATCATTGTAGAGTGAGAGGAAGATGGCGGAAGAGTAAGACGCGGAGATCACCTTCCTCCCCACAGATACACCAGAAATACATCTACACGTGGAACAACTCCTACAGAACATCTACTGAACGCTGGCAGAAGACCTCAGACCTCCCAAAAGGCAAGAAACTCCCCACGTACCTGGGTAGAGCAAAAGAAAAAAAAGAAAAAACACAGACAAAAGAATAGGGACGGCACCTGCACCAGTGGGAGGGAGCTGTGAAGGAGGAAAAGTTTCCACACACTAGGAAGCCCCTTCGCGGGCGGAGACTGCAGGGGGCGGAGGGGGGAGCTTCGAAGCCGCGGAGGAGTGCACAGCAACGGGTGCGGAGGGCAAAGCGGGGAGATTCCCGCACAGAGGATCGGTGCTGACCGGCACTCACCAGCCCGAGAGGCTTGTCTGCTCACCCGCCGGGGCGGGCGGGGCTGCGAGCTGAGGCTGGAGCGCAGGGAGAGGACTGGGGTTGGCGGCTTGAACATAGCCTGAAGGGGTTAGTGCACCACGGCTAGCCGGGAGGGAGTCCGGGGAAAAGTCTGCACCTGCCGAAGAGGCAAGAGACTTTTTCTTCCCTCTTTGTTTCCTGGTGCGTGAGGAGAGGGGTTTAAGAACGCTGCTTGAGGGAACTCCGGAGACGGGCGCGAGCCGTGGCTAAAAGCGCAAACCCCAGAGACGAGCGCGAGCCACGGCAAAAGGCGCGGACCCCAGAGACGGGCGCAAGCCGCGGCTAAAAGCGCGGACCCCAGAGACGGACGGGAGACGATAAGGCTGCTGCTGCCGCTACCGAGGGGCCTGTGTGCGAGCACAGGTCACTCTCCACACCGCTCTTCCGCGGAGCCTGTGCAGCCCGCCACTGCCAGGTTCCCGGGATCGAGGGACAACTTCCCCGGGAGAGCGCACAGCGCGCCTCAGGCTGGTGCAAAGTCACGCCGGCCTTTGCCACCGCAGGCCCGCCCCGCACTCCGTGCCCCTCCCTCCCCGCCGGCCTGAGTGCGCCAGAACCCCCGAATCAGCGGCTCTTTTAACCTCGCCCTGTCTGAGCAAAAAACAGACGCCCTCCAGCGACCTACACGCAGTGGCAGGGCCAAATCCAAAGCTGAGCCCCTGGGAGCTGTGAGAACAAAGAAGAGAAAGGGAAATCTCTCCCAGCAGCCTCAGAAGCAGCGGATTAAAGCTCCACAATCAACTTGATATACCCTGCATCTGTGGAATACCTGAATAGACAACCAATCATCCCAAATTAAGGAAGTGGACTTTAGGAGCAAGATCTATGATTTTTTTCCCTTTTCCTCTTTTTGTGAATGTATATGTGTATGCTTCTGTGTGAGATCTTGTCTGTATAGTCTTGCTTCCACCATTTGTCCTAGGGTTCTATCCGTCCATGTATTTTTTTTTTTAATTTTTTTTCTTAATAATCAATTTTAATTTTAATAACGTTATTATACTTTACCTTCGTTCTTTCTTTCTTTCTTTCTTTCTTTCTTTCTTTACTTCCTTCCCTCCTTTAGACAACGAATCATCCCAAATTGAGGAGGTAGTCTCTGACAGCAAGATTTATGATTTTTCCCCATTTACCTCTTTTAGTGAGGGTGTATGTGTATGCTTCTGTGTAAGATTTTGTCTGTATAGCTTTGCTTCCAACATTTGTCCTAAGGTTCTATCCGTCCCTTTTTTTTTTCTAAATAAGAATTTTTTAATTCAATAAATTTATTATACTTTATTTTATTTTTACTGTATCTTCTTTCTTTCTGTCTTTTTTCCTTCTTTCCCTCCTTCCTTCCTTCCTCCCTCCCTCCCTCCCTCCCTCCTTTCTTTCCTTTTTGCCTTCTTTCCTTCTTTGCTTCTTTCTTTCTTTCTTCCTTCCTTCCTTCCCTCCTTTCCTTCTTTCTTTCCTCATACTTCTACTAATTCCCTCTACTTTTTCTCCCTTTTATTCTGAGACGTGTGGATGAAAAGCTCTTGGTGCTCCAGCCAGGAGGCAGGGCTCTGCCTCTGAGGTAGGAGAGCCAACTTCAGGACACTGGTCAACAAGAGACCTCCCAGCTCCACATAATATCAAACGGCAAAAATCTCCCAGAGACCTCCATCTTAACACCAGCACCCAGCTTCACTCAATGACCAGCAAGCCACAGTGCTGGACAACCTATGCCAAACAACTAGCAAAACAGGAACACAACCCCACCCATTAGCAGAGAGGCTGCCTAAAATAATAATAAGGCCACAGACACCCCAAAACACACCACCAGACATGAACCTGCCCACCAGAGAGACAAGATCCAGCCTCATCCACCACAACACAGGCACTAGTCCCCTCCACCAGGAAGCCTACACAACCCACTGAACCAACCTTAGCCACTGGAGACAGACATCAAAAACAGCAGGAACTACGAACCTGCAGCCTACAAAAAGGAGACCCCAAACACAGTAAGATAAGCAAAATGAGAAAACAGAAAAACACACAGCAGATGAAGGAGCAAGATAAAAATGCACCAGACCTAACAAATGAAGAGGAAATAGGCAGCTTACCTGAAAAAGATTTCAGAATGATGATAGTAAGGATGATCCGAAATCTTGGAGATAGAATGGACAAAACGCAAGAATTAGTTAACAAGGACCTAGAAGAACTAAAGATGAAACAAGCAATGATGAACAACACAATAAATGAAATTAAAAGTACTCTAGATGGGATCAATAGCAGAATAACTGAGGCAGAAGAACGGATAAGTGACCTGGAAGATAAAATAGTGGAAATAACTACTGCAGAGCAGAATAAAGAAAAAAGAATGAAAAGAACTGAGGACAGTCTCAGAGACCTCTGGGACAACATTAAACGCACCAACATTTGAATTATAGGGGTTCCAGAAGAAGAAGAGAAAAAGAAAGGGACTGAGAAAATATTTGAAGAGATTATAGTTGAAAACTTCCCTAATATGGGAAAGGAAATAGTTAATCAAGTCCAGGAAGCACAGAGAGTCCCATACAGGATAAATACAAGGAGAAATACGCCAAGACACATATTAATCAAACTGTCAAAAATTAAATACAAAGAAAGCATATTAAAAGCAGCAAGGGAAAAACAACAAATAACGCATAAGGGAATCCCCATAAGGTTAACAGCTGATCTCTCAGCAGAAACCCTACAAGCCAGGAGGGAGTGGCAGGACATACTGAAAGTGATGAAGGAGAAAAACCTGCAGCCAAGACTACTCTACCCAGCAAGGATCTCATCCAGATTTGATGGAGAAATTAAAACCTTTACAGACAAGCAAAAGCTGAGAGAGTTCAGCACCACCAAACCAGCTTTACAACAAATGCTAAAGGATCTTCTCTAGGCAAGAAACACAAGAGAAAGAAAAGACCTATAATAACGAACCCAAAACAATTTAGAAAATGGGAATAGGAACATACATATCGATAATTACCTTAAATGTAAATGGACTAAATGCTCCCACCAAAAGACACAGATTAGTTGAATGGATACAAAAACAAGACCCTTATATATGCTGTCTACAAGAGACCCACTTCAGACCTAGAGACACATACAGACTGAAAGTAAGGGGATGGAAAAAGATATTCCATGCAAATGGAAACCAAAAGAAAGCTGGAGTAGCAATTCTCATATCAGACAAAATAGACTTTAAAATAAGGACTATTAAAAGAGACAAAGAAAGACACTACATAATGATCAAGGGATCGATCCAAGAAGAAGATATAACAATTGTAAATATTTATGCACCCAACATAGGAGCACCTCACTACATAAGGCAAATACTAATAGCCGTAAAAGGGGAAATCGACAGTAACACATTCATAGTAGGGGACTTAAACACTCCACTTTCACCCATGGACAGATCATCCAAAATGAAAATAAATAAGGAAACACAAGCTTTAAATGATACATTAAACAAGATGGACTTAATTGATATTTATAGGACACTCCATCCAAAAACAACAGAATACACATTTTTCTCAAGTGCTCATGGAACATTCTCCAGGATAGATCATATCTTGGGTCACAAATCAAGCCTTGGTAAATTTAAGAAAATTGAAATTGTATCAAGTATCTTTTCTGACCACAACGCCATGAGACTAGATATCAATTACAGGAAAAGATCTGTAAAAAATACAAACACATGGAGACTAAACAATACACTACTTAATAATGAAGTGATCACTGAAGAAATCAAAGAGGAAATCAAAAAATACCTAGAAACAAATGACAATGGAGACACAACGACCCAAAACTTGTGGGATGCAGCAAAAACAGTTCTAAGGGGGAAGTTTATAGCAATACAAGCCCACCTGAAGAAGCAGGAAACATCTAGAATAAACAACCTAACCTTGCACCTCAAGCAATTAGAGAAAGAAGAACAAAAAAACCCCAAAGCTAGCAGAAGGAAAGAAATCATAAAAATCAGATCAGAAATAAATGAAAAACGAATGAAGGAAACAATAGCAAAGATCAATAAAACTGAAAGCTGGTTCTTTGAGAAGATAAACAAAATAGATAAACCACTAGCCAGACTCATCAAGAAAAAAAGGGAGAAGACTCAAATCAATAGAATTAGAAATGAAAAAGGAGAGGTAACAACTGACACTGCAGAAGTAAAAAAGATCATGAGAAATTACTACAAGCAACACTATGCCAATAAAATGGACAATCTGGAAGAAATGGACAAATTCTTAGAAATGCACAACCTGCCAAGACTGAATCAGGAAGAAATAGAAAATATGAACAAACCAATCACAAGCATTGAAATTGAAACTGTGATTAAAAATCTTCCAACAAACAAAAGCCCAGGACCAGATGGCTTCACAGGCGAATTCTATCAAACATTTAGAGAAGAGCTAACACCTATCCTCAAACTCTTCCAAAATATAGCAGAGGGAGGAACACTCCCAAACTCCTTCTACGAGGCCACCATCACCTTGATACCAAAACCAAACAAGGATGTCACAAAGAAAGAAAACTACAGGCCAATATCACTGATGAACATAGATGCACAAATCCTCAACAAAATACTAGCAAACAGAATCCAACAGCACATTAAAAGGATCATACACCATGATCAAGTGGGGTTTATTCCAGGAATGCAAGGATTCTTCAATATACGCAAATCTATCAATGTGATAAACCATATTAACAAATTGAAGGAGAAAAACCATATGATCATCTCAATAGATGCAGAGAAAGCTTTTGACAAAATTCAACACCCATTTATGATAAAAACCCTTCAGAAAGTGGGCATAGAGGGAACTTTCCTCAACATAATAAAGGCCATATATGACAAGCCCACAGCCAACATTGTCCTCAATGGTGAAAAACTGAAAGCATTTCCATTAAGATCAGGAAAAAGACAAGGTTGCCCACTCTCACCACTCTTATTCAACATAGTTTTGGAAGTTTTAGCCACAGCAATCAGAGAAGAAAAGGAAATAAAAGGAATCTAAATCGGAAAAGAAGAAGTAAAGCTGTCACTGTTTGCAGATGACATGATACTATACATAGAGAATCCTAAAGATGCTACCAGAAGACTACTAGAGCTAATCAATGAATTTGGTAAAGTGGCAGGATACAAAATTAATGCACAGAAATCTCTGGCATTCCTATATACTAATGATGAAAAATCTGAAAGTGAAATCAAGAAAACACTCTCATTTACCATTGCAACAAAAACAATAAAATATCTAGGAATAAACCTACCTAAGGAGACAAAAGACCTGTATGCAGAAAATTATAAGACACTGATGAAAGAAATCAAAGATGATACAAATAGATGGAGAGATATACCATGTTCTTGGATTGGAAGAATCAACATTGTGAAAATGACTCTACTACGCAAAGCAATCTATAGATTCAATGCAATCCCTATCAAACTACCACTGGCATTTTTCACAGAACTAGAACAAAAAATTTCACAATTTGTATGGAAACACAAAAGACCCCGAATAGCCAAAGCAATCTTGAGAACGAAAAAAGGAACTGGAGGAATCAGGCTCCCTGACTTCAGACTATACTACAAAGCTACAGTTATCAAGACGGTATGGTACTGGTACAAAAACAGAAAGATAGATCAATGGAACAGGATAGAAAGCCCAGAGATAAACCCATGCACATATGGACACCTTATCTTTGATAAAGGTGGCAGGAATGTACAGTGGAGAAAGGACAGTCTCTTCAATAAGTGGTGCTGGGAAAACTGGACAGGTACATGTAAAAGTATGAGATTAGATCACTCCCTAACACCATACACAAATATAAGCTCAAAATGGATTAAAGACCTGAATATAAGGCCAGAAACTATCAAACTCTTAGAGGAAAACATAGGCAGAACACTCTATGACATAAATCACAGCAAGATCCTTTCTGACCCACCCCCTAGAGTAACGGAAATAAAAACAAGAGTAAACAAATGGGACCTAAGGAAACTTCAAAGCTTTTGCACAGCAAAGGAAACCATAAACAAGACCAAAAGACAACCCTCAGAATGGGAGAAAATATTTGCAAATGAAGCAACCGACAAAGGATTAATCTCCAAAATTACAAGCAGCTCATGCAGCTCAATAACAAAAAAACAAACAACCCAATCCAAAAATGGGCAGAAGACCTAAATAGACATTTCTCCAAAGAAGATATACAGACTGCCAACAAACACATGAAGGAATACTCAACATCATTAATCATTAGAGAAATGCAAATCAAAACTACAATGAGATATCATCTCACACCAGTCAGAATGGCCATCATCAAAAAATCTAGAAACAATAAATGCTGGAGAGGGTGTGGAGAAAAGGGAACCCTCTTGCACTGCTGGTGGGAATGTGAATTGGTTCAGCCACTATGGAGAACAGTATGGAGGTTCCTTAAAAAGCTACAAATAGAACTACCATATGACCCAGCAATCCCACTACTGGGCATATACCCTGAGAAAACCGAAATTCAAAAAGAGTCATGTACCAAAATGTTCATTGCAGCTCTATTTACAATAGCCCGGAGATGGACACAACCTAAGTGCCCATCATCGGATGAATGGATAAAGAAGATGTGGCACATATATACAATGGAATATTACTCAGCCATAAAAAGAAACGAAGTTGAGCTATTTGTAATGAGGTGGATAGACCTAGAGTCTGTCATACAGAGTGAAGTAAGTCAGAAAGAAAAAGACAAATACCGTATGCTAACACATATATATATGGAATTTAAGAAAAAATAATGTCATGAAGAACCTAGGGGTAAGGCAGGCATAAAGACGCAGACCTCCTAGAAAGCGGACTTGAGGTTATGGGGAGGGGTAAGGGTGAGCTGTGACAGGGCGAGAGAGAGTCATGGACATATACACACTAACAAATGTAGTAAGGTAGATAGCTAGTGGGAAGCAGCCACATGGCACAGGGATATTGGCTCGGTGCTTTGTGACAGCCTGGAGGGGTGGGATAGGGAGGGTGGGAGGGAGGGAGACGCAAGAGGGAAGAGATATGGGAACATACGTATATGTATAACTGATTCACTTTGTTATAAAGCAGAAACTAACACACCATTGTAAAGCAATTATACCCCAATAAAGATGTTAAAAAAAGAAATCATTGTAAACATCATCAGTTAAGACTCAGACAAAAATCAGTATGTCTTCCCAGAGGACAGCACAAATGACTCATATCATTAAACTGTCCAGGTATAATCCCAAAAGTCAACCTAATAAAATTTATTGAGAGAGACTTAAGCTATTCAAGTTGTTTCCACATATAACTGTAATTTGGAGAACAGTTAATCACATTAAGTTATGATCCTTTTCATTCTAACAACAAAAACCTGTGACAGAGAAGTATGAAGGGAAAATTAGCCTCTCATTTCATGGAAGAGCAGACCGGATGTAGAGTAGTCGATAAGCATATGCGCTGTTTATGTGTGCACATGTGTGTGCACGTATGCAAGTCTCTCTGTGTGTGTGTGTGTGTGTGATGTGTTGAGTGTTCCCTACAAACTTCTTTAAATAAGTTTAAAATTACCAAGCCAGCTTTCTGATGATTTTGTATCTTAAATGTATTCATTTTAGTCATGAAAAACATAGTGCTATCATAAATTAATTGAGCTTTAAGTCCAATTTCAACAGAATGTAAACCAAAAAAGACAGACAACAATAGCATTACAGATTGTAAAGCCAAAACCTTTCTTGGGGTATGTGGGGAGCAGTGAGGAGATGGAACAAGTCTGGTAATTCTCATTCAAAGACAGAACTACCCAGTGACCTTAATACTAAAAGAGGTCTCTGGGTGAAAGAAAGAATTAGAACTCAACTTTGCAATTTTACTTGACTGACACATTCGTCAGTGTCTTTTGTGATGCAGCTGACCCACCTTGACTGAAAGCCTAGCTGTATTTCCAGGATCTAATGAAGGGCTGTTATGTAGCACTACTCAAGTTTGGCGCAATCTTACATTTAATATCATGGGTTAAACAGGACAGAAGCAAGTGTTTGTTGAAACTGTGTTTTTCGTTTTGCCACCAAGGCTGATCTTATTACTTGCCTTTGAGCTGTTGGAAGAAAATCTTAAAGATAATTTTAAACTTTTTATAGTTTGCCTGTAACTTTGACCCTACAGGATGAGAACCGGCTGCAATATTGTTCAAGATTATTGTCATTTGACAACTTCTGCCAAAATAGCAAAGATTCCAAATGTCTCTGTCTGTAGATAAATCTGCAGGATTTTAATTTTACTTATTTATTTATTCCCATGGGAAACAATTCCAAAGAGAGTTGGTTATATTTAATATTTCAAGACTAATTAATCAGAGTAGGATTTAGGTTCCAGCTAATAGCTATAGTGATTGATCATGAGGTTCATTTTCTGCTGAGGACTGAGTAGGTGTTTTGCTGTGCATATTGAAGATCGAGCAAAATAATTCTGCTGCATATTTTTTAAAATTTTTTCTTGAGGTAGCTATTGTAATAAATAGATGAAGCTCAAATCATGACCAGACCCGTTGGCTATAGGTCAGACTCCTTTTAGTAGAAATGTGATGTGGGCATTATTTGGCTCTGTTTTATCTTCTTTTATTTTCCATTTCAAAGGTTGTCCTTCCCCCCCAGAAAACTGTGTTGTTGTCTTCTCTACTCCAGTGGTTCTCCATCTGAGCTGTAGGGAAGTAATTTGATTCTTTTCTATTGAAATGGACTAGAAAAATCAGCTGAAGTGGACTGAGATAAACTAGTCACCTGGATTAGCACAAGGGGCGGAACACGTCTAGGAGATTTTTACCCTGTGGTGACTACACTAGGAAAGTTTGAAACACGACAATTACGTTGAGCCTCCCTAAACCTCCCCTGCAGAATCTCTATCTAATATTTATTCTCCATGAGCTCTTGCCTGTAAATTGGTCACTGCACTCCCAGGTTATTTCTGTAGGGTATTTCTCCTATGAGGTGTCTTTGGAGGCACAGGTGTACTTGGTTAAGTTTTCTGATGACAGAGGCCAGCTAATTGAATTTCTTAGTCTTTAGGGTTTGTTTTTTCCTGTGGAAAAAGTGCTCCTTTTAATGAATATAATACTCTAAGACACACACATTTACTCAACTTACTGAAATTTATGGAAAACAAACTGCTTAAACCTAGGTTTGTTTAGATAGCACTTCCTCTCAGAATGAATGTGGAAACTATTTCACATCATTCTGAAGTCATGGGAAATAAAAAGGGTAAAAGAAACTAATTTATATTTTTATAACTATGCATTTTATAAATCACAAGGTTGGTCTCTTTGCAAAACAAACACCATAGGTGACATTAAAATATAGCTGCTATCTTGAATGAGTGGAAATCATAAGAAAACAAATAATTTGTTGCTTTCATGCCTTTTAGAGAGTGGATTTCTTTTCAGATAATCATAAAATTCAATAAACATATTCTTTTTATATTTATTTTGCAATTATTTATAAAGCACTATATAGTAGTAATAATAACAATAATACCAAAATTTATTAAGCATTTATTAATTGTCAGGCAGTATATTAAAAGTTTTCTAAACATTGGCTTGTGGTATCTGTCAATTTCATTATGGAGTAAATAATTATTATGTTAAACATGCTGAAATTGAGGCTAAGTCATATTAAATGGTATACTCTACATTCACACAGCAAAGACATGGCAGAGCTGAGATTTGAACCTCAGCGGTTGGGAATCCATTGTGCCATGCCCAATGTTAAGTGTGTAAATCCAAAATTGAACAATGTAGGATGATATCTCTTATAAGGTTAACTATGCTTAGGAAGAGGAAAAAAATTAATAGAACACCTAACTTAGGTGTTACTTAGGGTTAAGAAGACTGCTAGGGGAAGGTGACATTTACACCAAGAACCAAAGAATGAACAGGATTAGCCAATTAGCCAATGTGGGAGGGCAGGGTGGTTGTATTAGTCAGGGCCTAAAAGGAAATGGACAGTATCCACAAAATAGAATAATTTAAGGGTAATTTAATGAAAAATACTTACAAAATGTGAAGATGGTATAGGGAAGCCACAGGAATAGTATAGTATCCCAGGAGCAGTAATATGAATGAGCTCCATGGATGGCAAGGGGAGGGAGTACTTTGTGAAGAATGCCTTTTTATGGAGCCAGAGCCCCTCAGTCCAAGTATACAGTTGTGGTACTATGCAGGGAGGGAGAGGAAGAAGAAGAAGAGCCCTGTCTTCAACCTCCCTCCTCTAATTTTCTGGTGCTGTTCTTCACTGGCCAAACCCAACTGGACTACAGAGGGCATGAGGTCTGTGGATGTAATCAAAACAGAGCATACTCTGGAATTTCTCTGCAGTGTGAAGGTTAGCAGTACCTAGCACAAGAGTATAGATAGCAGAATCATTGCAGGCAGAAGAAACAGAATGTATGAGAGTCCCAAAATAAGAATATATCTTATTCAAGGACATGAAAAAGTCGGTAAGCCTAAGCATAGATTATGCTTGGGAATGGGGTGGCATATAAGAATGTTTGATGAATTGGGAGATTAACACTTGGATTAACACTAACAAATTAGGCTATCAGATCATTTACAGACTTGGAAGCCATGCAAAAATATTCCCATTTTGTCTAAGGAGCAAGATAGAGTCTTGGAAGGATTTTGAGTGCAGGGATTGACATGACTGTCTAATTCATAAGCAGCCAGAAGAGTAAATTGGTGAGAGTATGGGGAAGACCTCACTATCTTAAACAACATATTCGTGTTACACATCATGTGAATATGTCCTATGAGTACACGCTCATAGCAAGGCTCTGTGTAATTAGATTTAAAACATTATAAAGCAGTTTGAATCCAATGTACAGACATTATCATTTTAGGTAAGCAGATTTAAAGTGTTTCCAAAGAAACTAGAGAAAAAATAGGCTCTAGGACATCCCTGATATTCAGATGGGCTATGTCCTTCAACATCTAATTTTTTGCTAGTCCTTTATTCTACTCATTGCTATCTCCATTGAGAGTCACGTGTTGAGTAGCATGGCTCCCGTGCATACTTTTAAACTACCAGTTTAGCTGTACCATGTTCAGTTGGCAGGCAAAACAAAGCATATGATTTGGTGTTTGATGGACTTGGGTTCAAATCCCACCTTTATCAATTAGTAGCTGGGTGGTTATGAGAAAGTTCCCTAAACTCTGCAAACATGTCTCAGTTACCTCATTTGTAAAACAGCAATGAGGTAATGGTAGTGTGGATTCTTAGGTTTGTGGTCAAAGTTAAATAAATGTAACCTCTTGTTAGACTCAGACTATGATGACACATTCGAGAGGCATATCCTATTATTGAAAGTAGTTACAAAGCAAATCCTTTTTTGCTTACAAGGCTTGAGACCAGTTGGTATGTCACTGGAATCGCTATATCTGTGGAGCAGCACATGTAGCCTGACCAACACTGAGATGTTCCCAGCTTCCACAGGCCTTGGCAGCTGGGAGGCTCCCAATGTTTGCTTCTGCATATAGTGTGATAAAGAGCCTCTCTCACCTGGGATATACTGAATTTATCGGGTTTTAAACCTTAAAAAGAGTTTAAAAGAGCACAACATCGCTTCTCCAAATATCCTTGGCTCTGACAAGGAGCAGCTGCCAGAGAATCATCCAGAGATATTGCCCAGCTTCTTGACAGTGGCCTCCCAACCATTAGCAGATCAGTCCAGAAACTGATCAGCAAAAGTACATGGATACTTGTGTGCATGCCCAGGTGAAAAAATCTTGTGTTAAAATCACAAATTCCAGGAACCTGTAGTGATATTAAGGTATCATGTGGAACATTGTAAAATAAATTCATTAAGGTATTTAAGCAAGTACTAAATGCTTAGCATTGTACATAGCCTTGAGAAATGTACAAAATGGGATGTATCTCATGGGCATCACTATCAACAAATATTTGATTAAATTACAACTTTATGACTATCTATTATCCTCCGAGAGAACTTCAGGTCATATGGATGCTTGACAAATGTTAAGTCTCAGTTTGTTGTTTGTATGGAATTTGACTATATTGACACATTCCTTCAAAGAATAAAACCATTTGCTAAGCCTTCAAAAACTTTACATACTGTACAAATAAGTACTATAATTATTGTTGCCATCTTTTCTAACTGTCCTAGTCCTGTAATGGGATGTAATTTGTTAGGATTTAAAATAAAATTTTTATTTTTTATCTTTTTTGCTGGATTTTGAATTTTAAAATATAAATAGATATAAAAAGAAAAGAAATACATTTTTTTTCAATTAGAGATAGTTTCACTCTCCCCACGCCCAAATAATAACAAAAACATATGAAGTAAGCATAATGGAAGCAAAAACACAGAGAGAAAAGAAAAACAAAAAACTAAAGAAACCCATCTAAATAAATACAAATAAAGATGTAGAAGGAAAACATAGCTGGTTCAATGTATGCTGATAACCTTAGAATTGTACATTACAAAGCACATCTGCCCTTGGAGTCTTCAAATTGACATTAGTTCGTTGTATGAAATTATGTATAATTTATTTTCTTTGCTGGTCCCAAGGAAGATATTCTTTCTTTTATCTATTTGACTATTTTGGAGGGTGGAAATTAGAGAGGAAAATTGAAAAAAAAAGTTTCTTTGTTTTTCTTTTGTTCTTAGTTCTTTCCTTGTTACCAAGATTTATTTTTAGTTAGGGTTTTTTTCCTATTAAAATGACTTGTTATTCAATCAGGAGTGAGTGAATCAGCTTACAAAACTAAGTATCTTTACATCTAAATCAAGTTGTATTTGACTTGAACTTTTAGGTGAGAGCTTTAGATTAGCTGGAAAGATTTTCTTCCTTCTATTTATGAAATGTTTTATTTTCACATTCTCAGGTTCCCAGCAGGGATGAGTATTCATGCATCAAACTACAGTTTCAAGAAAAACTATTATTTTCTACTATAACTTTAGACCAAATTTGTTATGTTCCTGAGTCTATCAATCAGCAACTAGGGTTTCAATTTTTTAATACAAACTGACAAATAAGTGTTTGCATCTGTTATCTACCCACAAGTATTTGAGACCATTGTGGATAAGATTTATGCCCTGATCTTCCTAGAACTAGTCTTCCTTGAATCACAATTTCTTAGTACACAATTTCCCAAGATGTTGCATGGAACAGATTTGACAATCAGTAAAATTTATTGAACAGATCTAATAGTATCATGGGTTTGGCACATTCTTTTCCTCAAACATTCTCCTAGAAGTAAGGTATTAGAAAAATAGAGTCTTCAAAAAATTATGAGACAACAGATTTCATATATTTCTTTTATTCTTTTTCTCTTTGTCATACATAAAAAGGTAAAAGGTATAAGGTAAAAAATTCCCAACCATTCCTTTCCCCAGAGATAAATGTAACTTTCTGTAACCCATTTATCTCTATCCACCTTTAAAATCATGCCTTATAATGATAACATCTCATAATATTTTTTTAATGTTTGCTATTGGATGCTAATACTTAGGTCAAATTAAATGCCTACTTTAGCTTGCTTTAAGCCATAGATATATACTTATCACCTACTCTTTCCAAGGTGCTATGAGATGTCCTTTATGTAGGTAATTGATTTTTATATATTGACCTTACATCTTGTGCCCTTGCTAAACTTGCTTATAAGTTCTAGAACGTTTTTGTACATTTTTTCAGATTGTTCTATGTAAACAACTATTGCATTGTCTGCAAGGGGAGGCAGATTTCATTTCTTCACTTCAAATCTGTATGTTCTTATTTATTTATCTTGCCTTGTTGAACTGGGTAGGATTTCCAGCATAATGTAATTAAGAATGGTGAGTGTGGAGATACTTGCCTATGACAAAACTTAAGGGAAAAATACTCTATCACTACTGTTATCTAAAGTTCCTTGTAGATAATCCTTCCAAGGTTAAGGATGTTTCCTTCTATTGCTAGTTTGCTGAGTGTTTTTAGCATGAATGTGTATTGAATTCGGCAAATTATTTTTTTCTATCTATTGAGTTGACCTTATATATTAATATTTTTTTCTTCAGTTTGTTATGAATTACACTGATTTATTTTTAATGGTGAATTAGCCTTGTATTCCCAGTGTAAACTCAGTTTGGTCAAGATGTATTTTTTTAATAGATTGCTGGATTTGTTGAGGCAATTTGCTTCTCTCTTCATGAAAGATATTGCTTTTACTAGCATTATGTCTTTGGTTTTGATATCAAGGTAATACTAGCCTCATAAAATGAGTTGGGAAGACTACCATGATCTATTTTCTGGAAGAGATTGTGTCAACTTGGTATTATTTTTAAAATGATTCATAGAATTAACCAATAAAATTATACTGACCTTGGGTTTTCTTTGAAGTATGAATTTATCTTATTTAATAAATAAAAGATAATTCAAATTATCTTTCTTCTTGAGTGAATATTGATAGTGTGTTTCTTTCAATGACTTGATTAGTTTCATCTATGCTGTATAATTTATGGGCAGAGAATTGCTCTTAGTCTTTTCATTATTTTTTTAGTAGTTGTAGATTCTATAGTGATTTTCTATTTTCAATCCTGATATTGGTAAATTGTATCTAGCTAAAAGTTAAACAGTTTATTGAACTTTTAAAAAACTAGCTATTGGTTTCAGAGATTTTCCTTGAGAGGTTTTCTCTATTTATTTCCATTTTTATCTTTATTAATTCATTTTTGATTACTTTGATTCAAAGTGTTTTTGTTTTTCAAGTTTCTTATGGTAGAAGCATAGATTTTTGACTTGAAACATTTATTTTCTTTTCTAATGTAAACCTTTGATGCTATGAATTTTATTTAAGCTCTTTTTTAACTGCATCACATGAGTTTTTGTTATTTTTTTATTCAGTTCAAAATATTTTCTAATTATCCTAAGAGTTTCTCTTTGTATTGATGTGTTATTTAAAAGTGTTTAATTTAATTTACTTTCCAAGTGGTTGGCAATTTCTCTATGATCTTTCTGTTGTTAATTTCTTGTATAATTGTGTTATGGTTAAAGAACATACTTTGTATGGCTTATATTCTATTAAATTTGTAAAGGCTTATTTTATGGACCAGATTATGATCTGTCTTAGTAATGACTCATGCACACTTTAAATGAATGTGAATTCTGCTGTTGTTTGTTGGAGTGTTCAATAAATATGTCAGGTTGAGTTGGAGAATACTGTTGCTTAGATCTTCTATATCTTGCAAATTTTATGCTTTTCTATTCTACCAATTATTCAGAAAGGAGTATTCAAGGATCCATAAATAACCATGGATTTGTCTTTTTCTCCATCAAATTCTATAAGTTTTGTCTCAATTACTTTGAAGCTTTATATTTAGGTTCATATGCTTTTTATTTTGCTGTGTTTGCTTGGTGAACTGATTTTTTATCATTATGTGATACCCTTTTTTTATCCTGGGTAATGTTTTTTCTTCTAAAGTCTACTTTGTCTGATATTAATATAGCCATACCAGCTTTTTAAACATTTGTGTTTATATGATGTATATTTTGATGCTTTTTCTTAAAATTATTTATGTAATTTTGGATAAATGTGTTTATTTTAGACAGCACATAGTTTTATCTTCTTGTTTAAAATCCAGTCTGACAATCTCAATAGTTGGCGTATTTACCATTTCATGTAATCTTAATAGTTTTTGAAATATAAATCAATTTATAATTTGGTCTGTTGTTTCCTTTTTTTTATTCCTCTTTTTCTTCTAGCCTGCATTCTTTCAGTTTATTTGAATATATTTTTATCAATACATTTGTTGATAGAAACAATCAATAAACAATCTATGATAGGGGTAGGAAAGAGTTTAATTGAGCTAAACTGAGGACTATAGCCCAGGTGGCACAGATTCAAGAAGCACTTGAATTATGTTCCACTGGACTACAAAGTGGGGGAGGCTTATGAAGGTAAAAACTACAAAATTACATAAGTTTTTGTCAAGAATTATCATTGGAGTTGGTGAGAAATAAGAGTGCTTATTAAGCAAGGGTTGGTTGAGGTCTGAAATGGTTGCTAGTTACAAGGGGAGAACTTGAAACCATAAGGTTGCAGCTGGCAGCTGGCAGATATTGTTTTGAGAACTAGTGGTGTCCTTCAGTCTGATACAGTTCAGAAAATTCAAGTTCTCAGTGATGCAGGAACATGTCTGAAACCATATCCACAACGACTACCTGGCTCCATTTTGGATGCCTGAACCACAGTTATATCATTTTGAGTTGTAAATGCATTCTTTTCTTTAATGGTTAAAGCAGATGTGCAATGCATGTTTGATAGGCTACAGACAGGCTGTTTTAGTTAGCATAAAGTTTAAGTTAAATCACATATAAGCCAGAATGACTCTGTGTATCTCAATACATAAAATTTTCTTCCACCATGTTTTATTTCTCTATTAACATTTTAGGTTGATCTATTTGTATTATTTTTAAGAAGTTGCTCTAGGGATTCCTACATACATATCTGATCTTTCAGTTTATCTAGAGTTAAGTTTTGACCATTTCAAGTAAAACATTTATGCTATAGTTGCATATTGTATCTACATACATTGAAAAGCCATCTAAAATGTGTTGCATTTTAAAGATCTTAAGAGGAGAAAAATAATCTGTAATATTTAACTAGATATTTACCATTTGTGTTACTATTTCTTTATTCCTGAACTTCCACGTTCTCCTCTGATAAAATTTCTCTTCAGCCTGAGGGACCACTTTTAGCATTTCTTTTAAAGGATGTTTTCTGGAGCTGATTTCTTCTAGTTTTTCTTCATCTGAGAATGTCTTTTTTGTTGCTGTCATTTCTGACAGGCATTTTCAGTAGATATAGAATTTGGAGTTGACTCTTTTGTTTTAACTTTTTAAGCACTTAAAAAGATGTTATTCCACTGTCTTCTGGCCTCCAAGTTTTCTGATAAGAAATCTGTAGTTATTTAAATTTTTGTCCCCACATATAAAATACTAGCTTTCTCTGGCTCTATAAAGATTCTCCTTTGCCTTTGATTTTCAGCATATTGATTATGTTTTGAATGGACGAAGTTTCTTTGAACTCCTTCACTATGTGCCTTTATGCTTTTTTCCCATGTTTGCAAGGTCATTACTTCCTCCAATTTTTTATGAACCAAATTTTTTTTCTTTCTCTGGGATTTCATGATATGAATAGTAGATGATTTGATATTGTCCCACAAGCCTTTTAGAGTCTTTTTTTTAATCTTATTTTTTCTCTTTCTTCTGTCTTCTGTATTCTGCTATTGAGACTGTTCTTGTGGGGGTGTTGTAGTTGTGTTTTTACTTCAAATATTGTAACTCTTCTTTCTAACTGATTACTTTTTAATAGTTTCTATTTCTCTGCCAAAAATTTGTATCTTTTCATTTATTTCAAGAACGTTTATCTTTACCTCATGGAACATGGTTATTACAGCTATGATTAAGTCTTTGGCTAATAATTTCAATATCTGGGTCATCTCAGGGTTGGCTTAGCATCTGTTAATCATTTTTCTCTTTGAGAATCTGTCACATTTTTCTTTCTTCTTTGTATATTTAACAGTTTTATGTTGTACCCTAGATATGTTTATTTTTCTGTTCGATTCTCTAGGTCATTTCAAAATCCTTTGTGGAAAGTTGATTTATTTTTATTTTAGTAGCCTATCAACCAAGTAGGGTTTAGATCAAAATTTCTGCTTTGTTTTTGTAGGTGGTTATTTCAGTGTTACTTCAATTTCCACAGCCTTTGCTCTGTCTCTTTTGGCCTTTTCCCTATATATGTAGCTCAGGCATAAGCCCAGGGCTAAGGTTGTTTCATATATAATATCAGGGAACCCCTTTTCCAGGTCTCCAGGATTTGTTTCACAATCTCTGTCTCTCAGGGTTAACTTTTTCCAGTCCTATAAAGGCAGGGCTTTTGTTTTTTCTTAGAATTTTATTCCTAAGCAATGCTTCATAATCCTTATGACTGGAATTGCTATCTGGACAATGCAGTGTAAAGTGAAAGAAACAGTAATGATATCCCCATACACTCTTTGGTCCACTGGGGATAATTTTTTTTCAGTTTTTCTGTACAGAAAAATGTTTATTTTGCTTTGTTTTGTTTTCTGGATTTTATATGTGTGCACCGCAGCTGTTGCCCCTGCAACTGCAGTTCTGCAACTGAGGACCCCTTAGGGTAGGGCTGGGAAGGAAAGCAGATTTAAAATAAAATATAACAAAATACAATAAAATGGAATTGAAAGGAAAGAGAAATAAAAAAGGAAAAGGAAAAGAACAAAGAAGAGAAGGAAAGAAAAGGAAAAGAAAAAGAAGAGATTCCTATCCCTGGTCCTCTAGCCAGAAATAGATCGGTACTGCTGCTGTCCAAGCCCACTGAACAGTACTACACAAGAATTGTTTTTAAGTAAAATCTGGGCAGGAAAAGATATAATTTCACTTCTTAAAGATCCATTCTTCAAGTTTGTTTCCCACTTCCGTTCTGCCTACTATTACTAACTTTTCAAAATCCAAGGTAGTTGCTTTTTATATTTCCTTAAAAGATTTTAGTCATAATCAATGGGAGAGAGAGGCTGTAGTGTGTCTCTTCTAGCTTGACTGTCACCAGAAGACTTCTCTAGACATTTTTCATGTAAATACTTCATCTTTTTTCCTTTATATTAACAGGCTTACATTATGATATATACATATATGTAGTTGACCCTTGAACAATGCAGGTTTGAACTGCAAGAATCCACATATGTAGATTTTTTTTCTATAAATATATAGTCAGTTCTCCATATTCATGGCTTCCAAATCGTGGGATTCAACCAACTGGTGATCATGTACTATGTTTATGATCCTTGATTTGTTGAATCAACAGATGTAGAATAGAAGGATATGGGGTGCCAACTAGGGGACTTGAGCATCCCTGGATTTTGGTGTATGCGTGACATCAATAAACATATTGATCTTTGTATGGTTTGTATGTTGTCCTATTATTAGACATTCACATTTGTACAATTTTTTCATTGTCATAAAAAATGCTGTTATGGGTATTGTTACATACACATTTGTGATAGTCAATCTCTGTTTTCAGTCACCTCCCTGATTATTTGCTTAAAAACTTTTTCCAAAGTGAAGCAACTGTGACAAAGTTATGATCAGTTTTTTAAAATGGTGATACTTTTTGCTAAAATTCCATCTAAAATAACATTCTACTACCAGTGTAGAAAGTTCTTCCCTCTCCTGCTCTCAAAAAACACTAGGCAAAATCACTTTTAAAAAGAAGTTTTAGTCTGATAACTGGAAAAGAATATTGTTTTTTTTTAATTTGTGCTTCCTGGTGTTAATGGGTTATATTTCCAAATGATGGCTAATAGATTTTGACCTTTTTTGTATTTCCTGTTCTGTTGACATCATCCTTTTTGATTCATAAAAATTCTTTATGCTGTATTATCATAACATTTTTATCATTTTTTATTTACCATTGTTTGCCTTTGACTTTATTCACAGACTTTTATGGCAAATAATTTTTAAATATTGCCAATCTAGTGATGATTTTTTTATTTTGATGTCACACTTAGAAAGTATTTTACATCCTCATGATAATGTAAGATTCACACACAGGTTTTTCCAGTATTTATAGTACCGAAATTGATTTTGGTATAGTGTATAAGACAAAAATGTAATTTTTATTTCTGTTTTATTCAAATGTTTTAGAAAGCTTTCCTAGTAAACAATAGGCATTTATTAGTATAGCCACATATTAGTCAAAGCATATATAAAATACTCATTAGATAGCAGCTGTTTTTAATTGGCAATATTCTAGCCAAAAGTTAAGGATTTTTTCTAGGCAATCTTATGTTGGGTTCAATTTTTAATTTTTTGTAACACTTTTTGAAATATTGAAAGTACTATTCAAACCCCTTTGGTACCTTGCAGAGTTCTTAGAGACCTACTCTTTGGTTCTTCAGTTACACAAACTGGGAAACAGAAGTAAACTATCATCATTTATTTTTGGAAAAGACAATGTGTTTTTCCAAAGAGGGAAATTAAAAGGCACAGGATATTTTGTTTTGGAAGAGGCATAGATCTAAATAACTAATGACCGGGGTATTATAATATTTGAATACCACATTCATTTGAGGTTTTTTTTTCAAGGCTCACTTAAAAAAAAAAATCTCAAACCATAAATGATATAGGCCAGCAACAAATTGCATGAGTATTTAGTGGAGGAAAAAAATTAAATGATTGAATCAGACCACAGTTTTCTAACTTAAATTGGAAAACTCTTTATGAAAATCACTGAACTTACTTCTTCCTAAACAGTAACTAACTGTATTACAGCATTCTTTCACCTGCCTTCTAACTGGCCTGAGCAACAGGCATGTGACGCAATGACTCCAAACTTTACTTAAAGATAGAGCCAGACAATAAGCAAGGACTCTCTTCTGAACTTAAAGAAGTAAAATAGCCTTAGTATTCACTGTATGAGCTTCAGTATTGCCTTTTGTTTTATAGTGCGATTTAGATTTCCAGCAGCTCTAGGTGCTTGATTAGGCTTTGGCAGATCAGGGCAACAAGGCAAAAGGGAAAAGAGTAAAGTGAATTGAGTCATCGGTGGAAAATAACACTGGATTATGGCAGACATAGTGCAGTGGAGGTTTTAGCTGCTGAGTGCTGAAACATCCCATTAAAAGTTACAGTTTGGATGATCTCATCCCATTATTGTAATGGGATAGATTATTAGGTGGATGGTGTTCTTTTTATTGCTGGGCTATTCTTACATGATGCTCGGGATTTTAATATTGTATTCACATTGCAGTAGATTCAGAGCAGGAAGAAAATGAGGAAATAACTGGGCATAACTGACCTAATAGTTCTGGGCATAACTGACCTAATCCTGGGTTATATTTATACATAGCTTTAGCCTGGAATTCCACTGAGCAAAGACATATAAGAATGACATATAGAGGAAGGAGAGCAGTTGAACAAATGCTGTAATGTAGCCTCAGCCTTAAATTAAATCTGGACAGAGGCAAGATTGACAGAGGCAATTGGAGCTGCATAAAGTGCCTATCTGCAGTAGGTCAGGAAAGCTGGGAGTTAGAGAATTCTAAAGTGGTCTGAAAGACAAGTACAGGAAGCCCAGATCAGAACAATAAAGTTTCTACCCCAGCTTGGCATGGAAATATGCGAAGGCTAGCTTTCGTGTTGCCAGATTTAACCAATAAAAATACAGGACCCCCTATATTTGAATTTCAGTTAAACGATGGATAATATTTTAGTATAAGTATGTCCTAAATATTACATGGGACATACTTACATGAGGAAGTTATTTGTTGCTTATGTGAAATTCAAAATTAACTATGAGTCCTATATTATATCTGGCAGCCTAACCAAACCCTACTTTCTTATTAATTCATGATTCTAGAGGTCAGTAATCTCAGGTAGCCTGGGATTGAATCTCCTGAGATTTTTATACTTCTCTGGTGAAGGGTGGGTAGAGTTAAGATGAATAAGATTCAATGCAGTTGCAGAACTTAAAACAAACTTCTCTAAAGAAACAAACAAATTTATCTGAGTCCTCTAATTTTGGAATGAATGGCTTATCAATATATCGATAAATCTGCATTAGCTACCTCTTTTATAAATAAATTTCTTAATAATGATGGTATAAAATAATATGTTAACATGTGTTTCCTCCCTAGATTATCTCATCAGTATATTCAGCCATATAATATAATAGAAAGGCCATATCTACAAAAAATATACACTTTTTTTGGAGAAATGAGGTAGTCGAAAATATTTGAAATGGTCTCCTTTTGACATATGGATTAGAACTGTTTGAGATCTCAAATAAATAATATTCCCAGATGATAGTAATCTTGACTTTCCACAACCTACATGAAACTTTTCCCAATTATTTCTGATTTTACTTTATTCCATAGTGCACAGAAAGACATGCATATACAATCCTGTGTGAAATACTTTTGCACATTTTGACAACGAGCCGTCATCGAATATTTATTGATAGGCTAATGCTTTCTGACAAGTCCATGTAAGTTATAATAGGACTGCAGAGTAACTGCATTTTAACCAGTTTGGGCTCTTGGGTAAAAATTATTGAAAAATAATCTTCAAAAAATAAAATAGCACTGTTGTGGTGATAAGCTAGAAAGAGTGACATGGCATGAAGTTAAAGTTGTGGTCGACACACCTCCCTCCCAAACCTGCCTTGCAGCATAGAGTCGAGAAATCATTGGTCCAGGTGTGTGGCATCCATCCTTCTGTCTCTGAATCACAGTTACTGTAGAGAGTGGAGAATGAGTTTATACTGTTCCTAGGATGAGACACAGAGCTGTATCTACCACCCACTCTGACTTGCTGATTGAAGGCGCATGAATTCTCCCAGGTGACTCAGTCTCTACTTATTGATGATGATGTCACTTAACAGCTTTGGCTGTAATAAGCTGCCTTATTGACTTCTGCCTTGTCACTCTTCTAGCCAACTCCTTGTCACAGGCACCACTGTTGTGCATCAGTCTGCCTTTGCTTTATTGGCTTATTGATAGTCCCATCCATCTTCTTGAAGGAGGTTGACAGGCTGGCATTTGACTCTTCTGTCTCCCTGTGATTTTACAGCCTGCAGGATGGCTGCCTGAAGTCCCTGGTGTTTTGCCCAAATAGCCAGTATGCAAACCACTTCTCCCCACTGTACCTAGGGATGCTACAAATTCTTTATTGCAAACTATGGAATCGTTGACAAATCTTCATCTGCATGTGTTGAGCTGCAAGAGGGAGCTACTATTTGACCTAGTAACAGCTTGAGACTGTTTTCCCAGGTTCTCCCTGTGAGAAGCTCTCTGATTGTTACACCAACAGAGCAGTGTTTTTCCCCAGGTATCCAAGCAGAGCAAAATAGCTGCAGGGGTGTGAACTGATTCCCTTTGGCTTTGTACAACATCAAAACCATGTCAGAGGAACTCTGACAAGATTCTTTGGTACTGAGGGAAAGAAAAGACTAATTCCCAATACTAAACTCATTGATTTTCAAAGACAGAATAATAACAACTTGATTTTTTTTTTAATTTAAAGTCAATGTTTATGCCTCTGGCATGTGGGGAAATCATTTGACTTGTAAACTGAGTGTGTTTGATTTGAAACCAACCAAAGAGTGATATAGCATGATGTAATGAGAGCTTTCATGGGAAAAGAAAAGATGGATTATATGGTAAGAAAGCTTTCAGGGATCCACACTGTTAGATATCATTAAAAATGCAGTTTTATCTTATCCTTAATCGATCTTATTCATGAAAATCATCTAGGCAACATCTATTAAAGATGAATTAAGGAGTTATATCAGATGCA
Organism: Tursiops truncatus; assembly: GCF_011762595.2. NCBI lineage: Eukaryota > Metazoa > Chordata > Mammalia > Artiodactyla > Delphinidae > Tursiops > Tursiops truncatus. Next base: position 20,705,895 of record NC_047035.1, on the reverse strand, counting down.
ACCAAAAGTCTAGTAAAATAGTTTTTCTTTAATTTAATTGATCTCTTTAGGAATTTGCAGTACCTCTGGATGAGCTTCACACCAATGCTTTTAAAACATGCTCTTTTCTTTTGAAGAACTGCATATGCCTTTTAGGGTAAACTAAAAGAAAATTAAAAAAAATCAGAACAGGAACTTCCACTTATCGCACCATGATGATGATTATTACATGATTTACTTCTTATTAAAATCCTTATTAAAATTTATATAAAACAAGTATGAATTTACCATTACCAGATGAAAAAATTGAGTCATCTAGCTATTCTCTTTATCTCCAAAGCCCAGTCTGGTAACTGCTGTGTGGCTTTATCTCACCCTGAACATGTAGATTTCTGGTTTTTATTATGAAAGTTTTGAAACAATAAAATCTAGATATCTAAGGCACACCATGTTATATCTGGGAAGAACAATAAATACTTTAAGACAATAAAATAAAAAAAAATAAAACAATAAAAAACCAATAAAAAACAATAAAAACTTAATTAATTTGATTTCTGATTATGATAAGGAAACAAGGCCAATAGAAAGTAATTAGGAGAAACTAGTAAAATATCAATAGATAAATCCTTATTTTTACTTCTAAAAAACGGCAACATTAATTTACTTTCAAGTCGTTACTCCTTGTTGTTACAAAAACAACTAAAGAATCCCTACCCTCGCCCACCATCTTTAGGAGTCTGTCCATTATAGGTTTATTCCACACTGCTAATATTTTTGGAATATGATATTTAACATTCCATACTCACTCTCTTCTCTTTATGAAACAAACATTTCAAAAATGGTACTTCAGTCTTGACAACCTTGTGGACCCTTGACTATCTATATGGGTAACATGATTTATCTCATCTACTATTGTTGTATAGAGAGAGCACTAAATTAGAACATAACATTCTATTTTAGTTTGGTAGGGATGCCGTCACAGATTACCATAAATTGGGTAGTTTAAGACAACAGAAATGTATCCCCTCACGGTTCTGGAGGCTAGAACTCCAAAATCAAGGGGATCAGCAAGTCCATACTCCCTTTGAGACTCTGGATAGAATCCTTCCTTGCCTCTTTCTAGCTTCTGGTAGTGGCCATTAACCATTGGCGTTCCTTGGCTTGAAGCTGCATTATTCTAATCTCTGCCTCTGTTATCACATTGTCTTCCTCTGTGTGTGTCTATCTCTGTGTCCAAATTGCTGTTTTTCATAAGGACGCCAGGCATATTGGATTAGGGCCCTCTTTAATGACTTCATTTAACTTGATTGCCTCTGTAAAGACACTATTCTCCCTCTCCCCACCCCAAAAAAAATCACATTCTTAGATACTGGGGGTTTGATTCTCAACATATCAATTCAACCCATGACCTATATGATAGAGGGCAGAGCAAATATACTTTATGCCACACTAAAAGGGTTAAAATGACACTGGTTAAAGGAGGAGGTGGGAGAGAGTGGAGGATCAGGGCAGCCCTACTTTGTGTATTTCTGCTTGGATTAGAAACTCCTTATCAAAACAGACATGATACCTTCTTCCGCTGTCTCTCAGCAGGTCGGGGATGTCCCTGACAATATGTTTGGAGAAAAGTCCATAACATCTTACAGGAAGTGCCTGCTGCATCAGCCCTCCTTCTCTGGTAAGGAAATCAACACAGTCTCCATTCATTTCAGCCTGGTCACAAAAGGTTTAGGGATGGACAGCGGAGTGACACGTTAGAGAAACCCTCGCCACCAATATCCAGTTGCTTCAGAGTTAAGGTAACACGATTCTCATTTATATTGCTGAGAAATAAGCAGTCCTTGAAGTTAGATGGTGTCTGGATCATTTAACATGAATAAATAGTGGAAAAAGAAGTTACTCTACTTAGTCTGAACCATGCTAAAAAAGACTTAGTTTGACTTCCAACAAATGAAGGAGTGGTGATGCCCCAGCACTTTTTAAATGGTGGACATGATAAGCATTTTTACAGCAAGAAGAAATAGAGAGCCCAGGGGCCTGCACAATCTGCCTTTCACCTCAGGGTAGAGCAGACAAGGATCAAATTAAGAATAGGTTGGAGACATTCTGTTGCCAGGAGAACATTCTCACTGACTCAAATTGAATAAAGCAGAAAACTGTTCATTAATAATATTGAATTATAATTTTATTTGGGAAAATGGCATCATTTAAAAATGAATTAATTCACTTTTTTGTTTGTTTATACATTTTTTATTTTTAGAAATCATGTGTACTCAGTGTCTGAAGTAATATTTGCTATAAACCAAACTAACACATATTTATTAAGTGCCTACTGTGTGCAAATTAATGCACTTGGCTCTGGAATACTTAGGTTGGAAGGCCTTGGCTCAAGGTTGTTTTATTTAATGGTTTACTTTTTTTTATACTGTGCAACATTGGTGTTAAGCAGTTCATCACAACCAATATAGACAACAACTGCTTTAAAGGCAAGAAGAAACAAATTTGGCCTAATGCTGCATTTATTAAATTAAGGACAGACCATGTGGGCAGAGAGTTCCTCCTGTTAACTGGCATTCTGTAAGTAGAATTAAACCACTCTACCGAAATGTTGAGATGTTGCAAGTAAAGGGACAATTTTCTTTAGAAGTCATTCTTCCTCCCCAAATTACCTATCACTTTGAAAGCATTTTCAGACTCTGAGGTAAATATTTAAATTGATTTTAAAAATATTTTTTCTGGCTCTTGGCAAAAATTTATCGATTAGTAAAATAACACCTTTACTGTGTCATTTTTTATTACCTCTGCGGTTGGGTGATAAAAACATTTTAAGTCAAGTCCCTCCTCTTAAGGTTAATTGGGGATATAAAACATAAACAAATGGCCATGATATTGTGTGCTGTCTCCTGTGTTAGAATGACATGGGATCCAGGAATTCAGAGGAGAAACTGTATTATGGCAATGACCTAGGCAGAGTGAAGAATGTCCTAGTTGAGGTTAAGAAAACCAGATGTGTGTCGCTCTGTATTATCTTCTCTCATTCCCTTCCCACCCAGGGCTGCTAAGTCACTGGGAAGAAAACAAAGATATTTGTGAGTGCAATTCTCTGTATATATATCATTCTTCCTTCTCAGTGGATCTGAACACTTCACTTTGAAAAATATTTGTGAGTTGTTATAAGAATGATTCATCTTCATTTTTTAAATCAAATCTTATTCACATGTTCCTCTTAAAATATACATTAAAATTTCACAGTTCCACTCTGCTGTGGTTTTGACTCTGCCGAACCAAAAACTCCCCAGCAACTGATTATTTCCATTTCTCTCTTGTATGTTCCAGACCGATAATAGAGAAGCAATAAACACACTTAACGATGGAGTGTACATTGATCAGTTTTTTCTCTCACCTTTCCATTGTGCAGTTGACATAAAGGACTTTTGAGAAGTAGATAGCCGATCTGATGAAGTGTTTAATCTTTCAGTAAAGGTAAACAATGTAAATGCTAATCAGACATCCATCTGAGAATTTGGCCAATGTGTTTCTCTAGTTCTCCTAATGACATGATCCTGGCCTCATTTGAGATGTTTGAAGATGAGCAGAAGTCTTACCTCTGAGACTTTTCCTTCTTTGCTATGACTGCCTTTCTTGTACCGTTGCTGTTATTTCCTCTATTATTCACCTTCCAAGAATTCCACAACTACATAAAGAGCCGTGCTTGTCTACTATCTTGTCTATTTGTTCTTTTTCCTTCTGTGACTATTTTCTCTTTTATCCTCCTCTCTCAATTTTTCTCATTAGACAAAATCTTACTAACTTTCTCTTTTATGGATTCCCATTATTGCCAGTCTTCCAAGGATTCTCTTCCCAAGGCTATTGTGCTAGTCAGAGTTCTTGGCTGCAAACAACTAATGTCACTTCTGGGAGGTTAAGAAGAAAATGAATTTAGAAGAGAATAACAAAGATCTCACAGGCACTAAATAAGGGAAGCCTGGAGAATCAGGCTGTGGAAGTGTCAGGAACCTGTAGTGGGTAAGTGGTGAGCACCACAGCCCTCCCACTCACAGGGAGAATCAGGTTGGGACATTGTTGTTACTGCTGCTGGGCACCCATGACAGTCACCATCACACTGCTGACTCTGGTCCCTGTCTGCCTGAGTCACCCTGTTGCCTGCACTGAAATGAATGTTCTATTCCTCTTTGGGTCACTTACTCCAGGGTGAAAATCATGGATACAAGTATCCGATCTAACTGGTGAAACCATGTCCATTCCCTTGCTGCAAAGAGTTGAGAAGACTGAGTGGTGGAATTTATTGTTTTTAAAATGAGAAGTAAGGTTCTGCCTTCCACAAAGATTTATACAGCAGTTAATTCCTCAGGGACAGAAGAGTATCACATCCCAGGCAGGCAAAAGAAAAAAGGGCAGGGGTGGGGGGCAGACGTTGATTACTGGAAATATTCTATAACATAAGCACATTATGTAGAATGACTAAGTCATGACTCTAAGTCAATTTCTCCTTGAGGAATTCATAGTTCATTTGAACAGACACTGATACAGACAAATGAAAACATGAGGTTCTTGTATATATCATGAGGCATTTCACAGATTACTTTGGGATCACAGAAGTAAGAGGAAAGAATTTTGCATATAGGAACATGGGAAGACTTCACAGAACAGATATTTGTCCAAAGACTAATACTTGTGCCCATTTGATAACTGCTATTGTTATTAAGTTACTAATATACGTAAATTCCTCACATATATTAACATTTTCGAACCTCCTACCAGCAATCAGAGACAGGTGTTACTATGGCCATTCTGCAGACAATGATCAAAGAAATTTCTGCAATAGTGAATGACCAAATGAGAATGTAAATTCAGAATTTCACAGATATTCTTTGTCATCTAACCACCATATAAGGATAAGACCAAGTCAAACAAGTGCAATCAAATGGCCTAGAAAATTTGGAGAACTGTGAAAAGCCAGTAAAGTAATAATAAATATTTTATTGGGGACAATTATATGCTAAATATGGATCCAAGAGTTTTTCATGTCTTGCTAATTTAATACTCACACCAACCCCATGAACTAATTGTTATTATTAGAATTCCAATTTTAAAACGAGATAATTAATAAGGTCAAGTGACTCCCAAGCTTTCACAGTTAGTGTGTGTTTCAATAATCTATTGCTATCAAACAATCCAAACTAAGACTCAGTAGCTTAAAATTTAAAAAACAAGGTTTTTTGTTTTGTTTTGTTTTTCATGATTCTAGCATGACTGGGCTCAGCTGGAGTATTCTTTTGGTTCGAGTGGGCTGGAGTGTTCCAGATGATCTGGCATATCTGGTGTGTTTGTGGGGATAGCTGGAAGTTTGGACCTGCCTCTCTATGGAGTCTATGGGTCGCTTCACAGACAAGTGGTTGATGTCCCTATGTGGTCTCTTGAGCAGGGTAACCAGATCTTTTACATGGGACCTCAGGGCTCCCCAAAGCACAAAAACAGGAGCTGCCATGTTTTCTTAAGGCTTTTACGTGCAACTGAAATAGCTTCACTTCTACTGTATTCTGTTGACCAAAGTGAGTTATAGGCCCAGTCCAGATTCGCTGTGCAGGGGGGCTATACAAGAATATGAATTTGGGGAAGAGATGCGCACAAAGGCCACCTTTGGAGAACTAGTTACCACAGTAAGTTGTGTAGCTAGGGTTGACAGCTAGGTGCCCTGAGCCTGAGCTGATACATTTTAGCATAAATGCTATGGAAGTCAGGAATAGGGGAGGATAGGAAGATAAAGGAGAATGACAGGAAACAGGCCATAGAGTCACACTCTGAGGACAGAGGCAAAGATCTGTCTGCCAAGCTAAGGGACATTTTTCCTTGTTGTTCACTTGTCCACTAACAATTCATGCTTAAACTTGTTCTTCATAACTATATTATATATTGGAAGAGGGGAAAATTCTTCAGCATCCTGAAAATGGTCATCTTTCCCTCTTTAATTAAGAGTACTGCTTCTTCCTGTAGTTCACTTTCATGGAGAAATGTGCTGGGTTAGAGGCAGGAAATGTAAATCCTTCACTGACCAATTTATTCAGGAAACAGATTCTACATTTAATGTACCCCTCAGTCTTCTGTTCCCTCTTTCATTTTCTTCCCTTCATAATCTTTAGTTCTAAAAGTGACAAAAATGTATACAATCATGTGTTTTTACAAGTTAAGTGTGCATTCCCCTGCTGTTAATTGAAATGTCTATAGGTGCCACATTGAGGAACAATTAAAGGATTTCACTGGGGGTAAAGACAGAATGACTGATGAACTATGGTGGGGTGGGAGGTCTTGAGAGAATCAACGATTGGTGTGATTCCCATTAGAAGGAACAACAGTACAGACAAGGAACAGGTACACAATTAAGTTCAGCTGCCATAAAGTTTAGAAAAGTATCTGATGATAATCAAGTTGGTGCAAAGCTCTACTAGAAATTTTCAGGTGTCTAAAAATTTTCCATCTGAAAATGCATTATTTTCAATTAGTGTCCCCTGCTGACTCAATGATAACACCTGCAATTCTTCAAGATCAAATTCTAACTTCTCACAAATAAAAAAGTAACAATTTCTCCATTAATCAACAACACTAATCCAAAGCATTTTTCATGAATTGAATGCCGTTGTCTTATTTCATTTAAATGTAGTAAAATTTTCATTCCTTAACAGGGTGTGTGATTATTCACCATTTTCTCCTTCCTAGAGCAAAGTAGTTCAGAAGTTCTTCTAAATATTATATTCAAAAGGGAGCAGACCAGTTTATGTTCAGGTAAAAGAGAAAGTTCCAAACTGGAAAGAAGTATTTTTGTGAGATCAAATCAAAGATATATATAGGAAATAAATTGAATTAATTTGGAAAAAAAAGGCTGCACACCATCTTTGTGAGTTTCCTGTTAATGAACAGAAAATTTGGAAAAGTTACTGTATAACTGCTTGTCAAGGAGATCACTCTATACTTGCTAATTCTATCAGTCTTTAAAAATTAATTCTATATATTAATTTCTCTTATACTATCAACTAAAAGATTTAGGTGTATCAGAGGGAAATTTCTAAATGGTCCTTTTTTCATTAGAAAAGGTATAAAAATTGCAATAGACTAAATATTTAAATCCCCCCCCAAAATACATATGTTGAAATCCTTTACCCAAAGTATATGTTCCTGTTTCTACAAAACCTAGAACTACACCTGAGTATCAGATATCTGTTGTCTTCATATTATTAAAAAAAAAACAAAACAATAAGTCTTTTCAAGCCTGCAAAAGAATTCACAATAAGTTACATGTGAGATTTATGAGGATTTACTTATTTGAGCTAAATCACATTTGATTTGAAACTTAGACCAAAATAAGTTTTGTTTTGGTTTAATGTCTTGGTTAGCAATAATAGTATGGACTAATACTATAATTTGGGGCAACATAAATTGTGTATATTTAAGAACTCCCTAAAAATTATAGAAATGAACTCTTGAACTCTCCATTTCTAAATTTTTGTTTTTGTAACTTTAATATTCTTACACCAAGTTTATCTAATGTAGTTGGACACAATAGCCCTCCCATACAAGTTTTCCTTCAGGGACCACTTTTGTCTTTTTAAAAAATATTCTTCTAAAACTGTTGTAGAAATATATTATCCTCTATAATTTTCTATGCATATTTGTTCCTTTTATATAATTTTTACACACATGCATTCCTTTTTATTCTTATTCTTTAAACAAATGATAGCATGCCCTAAACTGTGCAGCTTGAATTTTAGTTCATGTAAACAGCATAATACTCAATGGCTATGTAATAGTCCATGGATGGTTTTACCATAGACTTTTAACATTTTCCTCCATTCACTACAGCCTAAATGTCTAGCAGCTTTTGTTATAATAGCCAGTGACAGAGTGGGAATCATTACACATGCCATTTCTCATTATGAAATGATTACCACAATAAGTTTAGTGAACATTGATCATTTCACATGGATACGAAAGAAAAGAAAAAGAAAAAAATTTCTTTGTGATGAAAATTCTTAGGATTTACTCTCAAGAATTATGAGCATCTTATTTATTTTCTATTTCTTCTTTGGTAATGATTGATCTCTTTAGAATTTCTACCTCCCATAGGGTAAATTTTGGTAATTTCTATTTCCTTGAAAATCATATATTTCATCCAGATTTATATAAAGCTGAGAAAATTGTCCCTGGTGGTGTTTTAATTTCCCCTGTATCTTTGGTAATTCAACATTATAATTTATTGTTTTGCACATTTGGTTTTCTTTCCTTTTTTCCCTTTATTATTTACTTAGGATTCATTTGTTCCTTCCTCTCAATGAACAAGATCTTGGATATTTGATAGTCTTAAAGATTTTTGTTTGTTCGTTTTCTATCCTGTTTTATTTTGTTTTTATTTGTATTTATTTCTCTTTGGTTCCTTTCTTTCTTTTTTTTATTGTTTTGTAAAGCTTGAAGTCTGATATTTACATTATTTCATTTATTAATACATACATTAAAGACTGAATTTTCCTTTTGTCCTTGTTTATTCTTCCCATATGTTCTGATTTATAATGTCTTAATTATTACCATTTTATTCATGTTAGACAATTATGGCTTTCATTTTTATTTGAACCCATTGATACTGATGCTTTAGATTACTTATTATTTTTTAATTACCAGGTGATAACATTTTAGATTTTTTCTTTTTTCTTTTTCTTTTGTTTCCAGTTCTGTTAATAATTTCTAACTTTATTGCATTGTGAATAGAGAATACTGGCCATGAAATAACTCTGTTTTTGAAATTTATTAAATATTCATTTATAATTGTAGTACTATCCTTTTCAAGAAAAGGATATCCTTTTTATCCTTTCAAAGAAAAAAATTAAATTAAGCATGTCAATATAAAATGAAGATCTGACTGCCTAAAGAAGAGAAGACCTCTGAAACATCACACAGGAAGGCATTCTTGAAGAAATTCTCATCAACTACTTCTGTCAAACCAGCTTCAGCTAATCGTGCACAAGGAGAAAGTGAAAATGGCTGGACTCTCACTAAGCAGTTGTTATAACGTGTCATTTAAAAACACTAAATTTACAACCACCCAAAGACCTTCTTGGAAGTGAATGTCTTCATCTATCTAGAGATGTGTCTTGACTTTGATCTCCAGACTTTTTTTTTCCCCACTGTAAAAGGCATACTTCACTTGTTAAGCATGACACTGCAGGATAGAGCTTGATTTCTCAAGATCTGCAAACATCTAGTGTCCCCTTGTCCTTTTGTCCACGGTACCTCATTTCTTTTCTTAGTTTGAAGAGAAAGAAATAGATAAACAAGGAGCATGTGATGATAACTAAAGGTATGATACTTTTTTTCTATCATCAGCCTAGCTGTAACAGTCTAAGATAACGTTTTCATAACGTATTTAATCTTAACTAAAACCCTGGCATCGTGCTTTCCTGCATCTCTATTCCACAACATAATGCAGTTCCCAAACCAAGGGTGATAATAATAAATGTGGAAAAGGGTTCAAGGCAAACTTGACACACTGTCCTTTATACGTGTTGTTTAAAATTGCACACACACACACAAACACTCCGTACAAATTTTCACTTGGAATCACTCCCAGAGCACACCAGAACTATCATGGTTACAAGTAATCCTAGAAAGAGCTGGGAAAATAGGGTTGGATCTTACTTCCTAAGAAGAGCCTGAGCACTAATGTTGGTACTGAGAAATAAGGTTAAATTCTTCCAGATCTGCTTCGATGACATTCTCTTTAGTTGGCATTCTTTTCATCTTTATGTTAAATTGGAGCAACCATGCATTCTAATGAAGAGAGAAAAAAATCATTAGTGATATTTAATCTGGAAAGAAATTCAAAGACTGAAGACTGTTTGTTTTCCCAAATTTAAGACTAGTTTATATCCAAGTATATTCTTCAACTTTACTTCCTGGTAAAATGAATCCATTTCCCTGACCCCTTGGATGCACTGATCCATCCCTTACTCCCTGGGGGAACTGACTATATTTTGAGACCTTATTTTATTTTATATTTTTACATCTTGATTGGAGTACAATTGCTCCACAATGGTGTGTTAGCCTCTGCCCTACAACAAAGTGAATCAGCTATACACATACATACGTTCCCACCTCAAAGACAATTCAAAATCCACTATCTTCTTCTGACCCAAACAGAAGGTTCCCATGACTTATGTAAATACAATAAACATTTTCTGGGAAAAGTTTCATCCCGGAGTTTTAAATTTTCTCATGTAAGATTTTACTAGTCTCATCATTCACATATTGCAATGAAGCAAGATGATTTCTCTAGGAAATTTGTTCCCAGTGAGAATGCAATTATTAAATACCATCATCACTGATAAGTAAACTTTATTACCACAGTTTCAACCTTGTCAGATCTGGCTCCCCAGAGGGGCAACTGTATGTGAGAGGCTTTAGAAAAGAGTATAGTGAAGAGTACAGTGTTAAAACTAATGGAACACCTGACCAGGGACAGTGCCTGAGAGCCCAAAGACTGTGCTAAAGCCCTCTTTGTATAGGGTTGCAGCATGACTCTGCTCTGTTCTTGCTGCCTTTAACCCATGTTCAAGAAAGGAAATTCTTTCCCAATAAGGAATAAGGATGCTAGGATCAAAGTTAAAGCAGGTTGGAGGGAAGGTGACAAAGAAGTGTTCATTAAGAGAGAATGAATGATAGTCACTATTTTTAAGCATCATCTCAGTGCTGGGCACTTTTTCTCTTATAGTGGGGGCTAATAGATAATAGGTGATTTACCAGAAATCCATTTAACTAGTAACTGTAGAAAGCATATTCAAAACCAGGCCACCCTGCTTCAAGATGCATGCAAAAATTTTTTTCTGTCTACACTGTGCCGTCTTTTATTGGCGAGAGGAAAAACATATATATGTGAAGGAGATAAATGAGCAAAAATTTGTTTACTCAATGTTGACAAATATTTGGCTGCAGTTAATTTTAACTCAGCTGCTTAAAGTGCACAGTAATTAGCCTGCTTGCCTTGAGAATAATCTTAAATGAGGATGCCTGGACTAAGATTGCTATGATGCACAGAGGTAGTCGAACATGTGTAGCTGGTAAGAATGACACTAGGTGAACAGGGAAAAGCAAAGTGCAATTTTGCATGTTGAAGACTTAAAAAAAAAAACTCACCAACATCACGGTCAATGGAAAGTTAATCCAGCCTGGTATAGCCTTGGGTGCAACTTCTGCCTTTGAATGCAACTTCTGCCTTTGGATGCATAGGACCTCACATGATCATGCTAAGTTAGAAACACAGTAAACCTATATTTACGATTCTGTGGATGCTGAATTTAAAAGACCTTATTTAATAAATAAATAAATAAGGCCTCATTTCCTTTTGGGTATTGTGCTTAGCCTGCATTGTTTTCCTTTATCTGTTTTGAACTCTCTAGATACCTGTTTTCTTAACTTTTACAAAATATGAGAAATTTTTGACTCCAAATGTCATCCAGACCCAGAGTTTGGTACCAATTCTGGAGAAAGCAACAACAAGCCAAGAATGAGAAAGTTTCGGCAAATGGCAATGAACTTCATGACCATAAAATTCAACTTTTCTACTATCAGTCTGATTAGTTAAAATGGAAATAAAGATAGGGAAATATAAATAGCTTCTTGAAGGTAGGGAAAAGTCCAAAATAATAATAGTGGAAGGAAGAGGCGGGCCAAAAAGCAAAGAGTGAAAAAGTAAATTTAAAAAAAAGCATTATGATTCACCATATGATGATTTAAATATCTTGAGGAACTGAAATAGGGTTGACTTCTAAACCACTACTCATTTTTTGTTTTCATTAACCAATCTGACATTCCATATAAAAATAAAGCATTTTTAACTGATTGATTTATGTTTTTAATGATAAAACTTCAAGTCATCTCCTCAAAGTTAATTTTAAAAAGAAGACTGAGTAGGAGAGAAGGATGGAGAAAGAAGAAGGGGATGAGTGCTTCAGAAGAAAATGCAAAGTTTTACTCTATAACATGAACTCCAAATTTCAAATAAGTAGTGAGTTTAAAATAGGGACCCATGAGGATGGCTTCACATCTAAGATGGGGACACACTTTTCTCTGTCCTTCCTTTCTTTTGAGCTTTAATAGTCTCCCAGATTTGAAGCAATTCTTAAACACACACACAAAAACACACACACAAAAGTAATCCTCCATTTTTTTTCAAGTAATCTTGATTCACACATTATCTCTTCAATATAATATAGGTTACTAGGCAAGTCTTTCAGCCGTGAACTGTGCAGTAGCCAGGGAAGGAAGATTTAATACTAGAGAGAAAGCTGCCCAAAGAGAAAGGCTTAATGCCAAAACAGGGAGGAGAAGACCCCTCACCTCTGGATATGGTAGGTTTTTTAGATACTGGGCCCTGGAGGCATCCTCTTTATCCTCCAGGGTTTCGTTCCATCTTAGTCTGTTTCTGAGTCTTGCTTCCCATCCTCTGCTGCCATTACCACTCTCTGGAGGCAGTGGGGCCTGTTATCTGTTTCTAGGAAGACTGAGGTTTCACATTTGATGGTGATCCTTTTGCAAAGCTAATGTTTGCTTCTGTATCTCTTTGCAGAGTATTTCTTTTGAAATTCCCTAGGATAAACGTTTTGTTGATAATTCCCAGTATTTGAAAACTTGCTATGTGCCAATGAGATCACAATTTGGCTCTTTTCTCTAGAAACTAATTGACCTTTAAGGAGGCTTCTCTTCTTGATAGTATGGCACATAGTTTCCATTAATGTACTGGAGTTAAGGGATCATCAAGAGATAATAGACCCCATGGTGAGAGCAACTGAACTTAATTTACAACGTGTCAAAACAAAGGCTCCTAAAGAGTTGACCTGGTGAGGCTCTTCAGAAATTTTTGTCAATGGCAGCTGGAAGAGGTGGCGAAGCTGCTCTGATATGCATTCTACAAACTCCATTTAGATTAGAGAAGGGCAGCTCTTTTCCTGTAGACAAGCAGATATTTCATGATGTTAATGAAGTTTGAGTTTTGGGATCCTCATTTGTATGGGTCATTCCTGGGCCACATAAAAAATTTTAATTTGAAATTTTGCATTATTTATAAAGTGGGTCTCTGCTAAGATCTGACTGTTTGGGTCCTCCCTAAAATTCATAGGCTGATATCCTAACCATCAAAGATAATGGTATCAGGAGGTAGGCTCTTTGGGAGATGCTTAAGTCATGAGCATAGAACCCTCATAAATGGGATTAGTGACCTTATAAAAGAAGTTCTGGAGAGATTCCTAGACTCTTTCACCATGTGAGGACACAGAGAGATGGTATTGACTATGAACCAGGAAGCAACCCTTTACCAGAGGCAACAATGCTGGCACCTTGACCTTAGACTTCCCAGCCTCCAGAACCATGGGACATAAATTTCTCTTGTTCTTAAGTTACCCAGTCTGTGACATTTTATTATAGCAACCCAAAGAGACTAAGAAGGTCTCCAAAGTTGTATAAGTTGCAAGTAGGGTTAACAGGTTTAGAAAAAACAACAATAAAATAACCAATCAGGAAAAAAAAAAAAAAGAAATTCCAGGATGTTAAGTTAAATTTGAATTGTAGACAATGAGTATTTTTGTACCATAAGTATATCCCATTAAATATTTATCATGCATTATTTAGGGATATTCTTATGCTAAAACATTATCAATTGTTTATCTGACAATATTCAAGGCCCTGGGGAATCTGTAGTGAACAAAACAAACAAATCCTCTTTTCCAATGGAATTTACAGATATCAAGGCAATAAGTAAGACAAAATGTATAGTGTGTCTGACGTTGATTTTATTTTTGTCAACTGACATGTAAATAAGTGTTTCCCTATAGGTATAAAATAGAAGGAGGAGAGGAATAGTTTTGGAAGAAATATGGAGGCAATATGAAAAGCAGAATTTTTCTTTAATTATAACCTTTATTATTTAAAAAAGTTTTTGATCTACAAAATAATTGAGCAGATAATACAGAAGATTTGCATATACCTCATACCTGTTTTCCCATTTTATATACATATCCTTAGATATTTCTAAATGTAACCTTATGCATCTATATTAAGCTAAACTTCATACTATTGTCTCCACCTCTAATTTGTTATTGCATAGAAGATGTTAGCCTCCTTCTTTTACTTATCTGTGAATTCCTATTCCAACAGTGAGAAATCTGTCTCCCACCATCTGTCATTCATTTACCTAAATTTTTCAATTCAGTATATATATCTATATCTATACCATCTATAGATATATATAGTAGTTTTAGAATTATTAATTGGTGCCCCCTTCCCTGGGTTTATAACTTTATCAATTAGAGTACAGTACAATTAGATTATGTGCTGTTCCTTTTGCCTTTAGTCTTAGAGACATCACCCATTTATAAAGTTACTTAGGTCAGCACTTGCCACTCTGCCTTCAGTGAGGTTGTCTCATACATTTGAAGTACAGTTAGATTCTCTTATCATGTCCACATATCTTCCTGGGATCCCCTGATCTCCTCAATGATTGTTTTTTTTTTTTATTTTTGAATTTTGTTTTATTTATTTTTTTATACAGCAGGTTCTTATCAGTTATCCATTTTATACGTATTAGTGTATATATGTCAATAAATTTGCATATATTAACAGTTTACTCTTTGTGTTGTAAAGTTCTGTGAGTTTTGACAAATTCATAATGTCATGTATCCACCATCCTGGTATCATACAGAATAATTTTACTGCTCCTGTGCTTCACCTGTTCATGCCTATCCCTCTCCGCTAGCCCCTGGCAACCACAAATCATTTTACTGTCTCAATAGTTTTGCCTGTCTGGAATGTCAAGTAATTGAAATCATACAGTATGTTGCTTTTTTATTCACTTAGAAATATGCATTTAAGTTTCTTCCATGCCTAATTTTGGTTTGATAGCTCATTTCTCTTCAACACTGAATACTATTCCATTGAATGGATATACCACAGTTTATCCATTCATCGACTGAAGGATATCTTGTTTCCAGTTTTCTGTGATCATAAATAAAGCAGCTGAAAACATTCACAAGCAGATTTTTGTGTATCAGCTGAATTGAATACATAACCAGGAGCACAACTGCTGGATCATATGCTAAGACTATGTTTAGGTTTGTAAAAATCTAGCAAACTGTCTTCCAAAAGGGCTGTATTATTTTGAATTCCTACCAGTAATGAATGAGAGTTCCTATTGCCCTACATCCTCTTCATTTTTTTTAAATTTTAGCTATTTTAATAGGTATACAATGGCAGCTTATTGTTGCTTTAATTTGTAATCCTTTTATGACAAATGATATTGTGCCTTTTTAAAAGATGCTTAGGAAGGCATAGTTTTAATACATATTTTGCTGAGGAGATTTGTAAAAATAGAGGGAAACCAAGAACAATAAACTCCAGCCTCCAGAATTTCCCTATAACATCTGTGAAGGTGGAGTGGTAAGTGACAGATAAATCAACTCAAGAAAAAATTTTGTACATTTCAACCTGTGCTGAGGCCAAGTCCTCACAGATGGAGAAAAGGGAAATTTAATTCTATTTGTACAGGTATAGATGATTACCCCAAGTTAAGAATGGTTACCCAAAGTTTTATTTGAGTGCTTAAGAAAGACTTTCTCTTAAAAGAGGACTCCATGGTATTATTCATTAGGCTGGGGTTACTCTCAAAACAACATTAGTATCTATGGAACACTTACTATGTGCCAAGTGCCAGGTGCTGATACAAGCAAAATGCTGAGAGACCCTGGAAGGTAGGCCCTATGATTATCCCCATTTCTTTCGACAAAAGCTAAGTAACAGAACAGCTAAGTATCTCATCTAAAGTACATAACAATGTGCAGAAAAGCCTGGATATGAAATCTAGCAATTTTGACTGCAGAATCTGGTTTCTTAATCACTTCAGCATACAACAGGCCTCATACAGCTTATCCTTTCATAAATCAAGAGGAAAAGATGAGAAAAATAATGAAAGGTAAGAGGTTTCTTGAAAATGGAATCATATTCAGATCCTGAAAGAAGAAAAAAATTCCACAGTAAGTTAAAAGTATATGACAAGAACCCATTTCTTTGTGATTGTAAGAATCTAGAACTGTAGATGTGGAAGAAATCTCAGAGATCATGAGGACTTTGAAGCCAGAAATATTTATTGTCTTATACCTGAATTGACGGTCTTGTTGATAGCTGTAACAGGTCTTCAGAGCTAGTGTCACTTTCACAACATCATTATTTTTCCATATGACCTTTACAAAATATTATAGATTAAAAGTGTTTTCATTTTTTTTCTGGTCAACCTGTCATTTTCTGACCAGAGCCTCAAAGTGCATTAATGGGAGGGTAGAATCCAGGACTCCACTTGCATTTTTTGTCTCTGTTACATCAGGTAAATATAAACAAAGAAGCCATCTGTGTGCCTGGCTACCATCATAAACCCTAGGCTAATGCTCACTTCATTTAAAAATAAATTATTCTCTTCTTTCTAAAGGAAGTCATGTAAATCTAACTAGCAGAGAGCATTTCTGTTTTCTTTCCCAAGTGACACAAGCAGCAATGCCACAGTGATTTGGTCATGATTACTATAATATCAAAAGAAAACTCTTGTGAATGGGGTTGATTTTTTTCTAAGAGATCAGGGGGAAGGTGATAGCTAGCTCCATGCTTCTAATTCCTTGGTTTGCATACTGGTCTCAATATGAGACCAGAAAATGAAAGGGAGGTAACTGGAAATAATGCATGCAATTATTTTGTTATTAAGATTTTATTGGTGGTTTAGGGAGGGGAGAGAGTAGCTAAGAAAACAAAGCTCAAGTTAATTCCAATTCATAGCTTTTATAGCATTTGATAAATCTTCCTGGGGAATAAATAGCAAGAGATAGTGAGCTGGGGGATCTTTTCATTTTGTTTTGTAAATGAAGAAAGTATATTTGAACCTAATTAAAAGTGTTAATAATATAATTAATGCAATTTTGAATGTGTCTATCACTAGATATAAATTATCTTGTAGTCACTAGAACAGATAACGATATTGTTCTTCGTGATTAACGTGCTGTACATCTTCTGAATATGAATGCTGTTGAACTAAGATATATTGGTGACCAAATAAATGTTTTTCTAAAAAACAGACATCTTCTTTAACACTAGCTTAAGGTGGTAGAAGTAGGTGGAATCTGCCAATGGACATGTTTTCTTCCTGGCCAAAAATCAAATTCATGAAGGGTCTAAGGAAAAAAAATAACTAAATTCAACAGGAAAATAATATGATGCAAATAAAAATAATGCCACGGGAAAAAAAAAAAAACATGTCCTTTAAAGTTAAAGAAAAAGGATATACCAGTTAATTAAACAAGGAGACCATTAGACTGAGGTGGTTCTAATGCCTTGGCATGTACACAAGCAAACCAAAACCTAAGCCTATAAACTCCTCAAGGTTTAAGAAAATGAAACCTACAGATAACAAATCATAGCCAGTTAAGCTTTCCCAAATAAGGCAACCACTTAAGCCAATCAAATAACTTCCTTACTTTGCTTCCTTGTCTTCTCAGTAGAACTCCTTCCCTGTTGGTAGAGTGTTCCTAACCTCTGCCAGTTTGGTGCTGCCCAAATGGAATAATTTTTTGCTCAAACTCTTAACATTTTTAACATGCCTGGGTTTATCTTTTAACATACTGAATTAGAACTTTTTATTTTCAATTACTATCATTTATTCTCACCATCCTGAACTCTCATAATTCATGATTTCATTTTGACAGGAAATCTTCATAATCCATAAATTGAAGGGTAAAACATAAACAAATTCTCATGTTTTGAAGTCTTTTCTCTTAAGCCCATCTTAGATTTTAAGTAAATAGTAAAGTATTAAATCTAGAAGATTAATTAAACTTAAGAAAACTCTAGAAGTAGTGTGATACAGTGTGCTAAATTCTTTCTATATCCTTACATATTCTACATTCCTGTGAGGTAGATGGTATCAGAATACATTTTCAGCTGATAAAGCTGATGATTTAGAGGTTAAGTAATAGACCCAGAGCACTTGGTACAGAAAATTACAGATCTGGGATTTGAATTGCAGCCTCTCTAATGCCAAGTGTCATGATACTTCCTTACCTCTCTTAAATGTTAACCAAATATTTTGCCAATTTATAAAAGAAAATGCCTCAAATTTGAATTACAATTTATCATGAGATAGTTTTATAGGCTTAGAGTAACAACATTGTAGGGAGCACAAATCATTTCAAGGTGTTAGATTTTTACATAGTAAAACTCTTGATTTAAAAAAAATCCTGGAAATGTGATCCGCCTCCCACTGTCAAAGAACCAAATTATCAATAAGTCATGGTTCTCATGGCTTATTTCATGAACTATTTAATAGTCCTATCACATTTGTTAGCCACATGTTCCCTCACTACTGGCCCCGTGGTAGCATACCCTCAGCTTCTGGGTGGGATGATGTGGTTGGTGCCAAATGAGACCATATTTTTACTTCTGGACTCCAATTCTGCTACAGGAGATCACCACCTCATCCCGTTTCAGAAAGTAGTGTAGAGTTGTGGCTCATAATCAGATGCATTGTTATGGTCTTCCTGTTCTTCAGGAAAGACCGGCTTCTCTCTGGCTTCTTTACTCCAAGGCTGATCCATCAAAAGCAGTCTTAGCTCTCATTTGCTTATTTCCCATGAACCTAAGAGATCCAGAGGTCCATATGTTCAACAGTTTTCTTACTTAAAGCATTACTATTTAAGAATTAAACTTCAGTGCTAGAACTGAATCCCAATAGAACATAAATCTCGGCAAGAATAATGGAAATAAAAACAAGTAAGGAATAGAAAGAGGCGTTCTCATGCCTATGTTCTTTTACAATTAAGCTCATTCAAAAAATGTGTGTGTTGGCTTCGCCCTGTAGAAACTCAATGTACTCAGACATGACTGACTCATGTCTCTGTGTGTCTGAGCCACAGAGTATAATGAGCCATGAAAAATAAAAATGCTCTAGTAGGTATATTGGAATGCTAATGCTGCATAACAAAGCACTAGAGATCTCAGTAATATATAACAATAAAAATTGATTTCTCACGCATCTGCAGGATTCAGCATGAAGTTGCCTATCTAGTCTGTGTACAACCAGGCAGCTCGGCTTCATATATCCCTTACCCACCTTCTGAGCCTACCAGGCTATTTCACTTCCTTGATTAAGTTAATTTCTAAATATTGTGTTCTTATTGATGCCATTGTAAATAGAATTGTTTTTGTAATTTTCTTTTCAGATTGCACATTGCTTGTGTATAGAAATGTAACTGATTTTTGTGTGTCGACTTTGTAACCTGCTACTTTGCTGAATTCATTTATTAGTTCTAAGAGTTTGTTTTTTGTATGTATATGTGCATTGAACTTTTAGGGTTTTCTACATAAAAGATCATACTGTTTGCAAATACCGATAATTTTGTTCCTTCCCTTGGAAGTTGCAAGCCAGATTCCACAGTTCCAAAATAGTTACATCAGACAGATTCTGCCAGTAGAATTGTTGGCTAGGTATGAAGACAAATTCCCAGCACTTCCTCTTCTGCCATTTCCCCAGAAGCCTCCCAGTAGACTTGGTTTTAATACTTAGTTTCTAAAACATTTAAAAAATTTTAATAGTCCCTCAAAATGAAAATTGACAATTAAGCAGATTTATTGGTAATTCATGGTTAAAACAATATTTGTTACACAAATATCCAGGCCATTAAGTTTAAGTGCTTCAATTTTTAGTTATTCACTTGATGATAGAAGACTCCCTTAGACTTCCTTAGAATTCTGTACATCCAGAATAAAATAATACACCTAAAGATGGGATTATCCCAAAATAATTATCATCTCTCTATTGAGAATATCCACTTTCTCTTTTGCAATTTAGAAATTTTTGATTATTAAAACAAAAAAGCACAGTAAGAAATAGAAAGAATACTTGGCTATTCACTGGCACTAAGGTCTTCTGTAAATATGTTTCTCAAGGAGAAGGTAGATAACTTGATTGATATGAGCTTCAGGCTGTATTTTGCCTTGAATGTTTAGCCATTCCCAGATTTTCTCACGACTGTAATCAGTTCTATAAAGTTAGCCCATGTGCCAAATGAAGAGGTATTACTAACTACCTACATAATAAACTTGCTATGGTATACTCAAATTCGGACTAATAAGAAGCCAATAAAGAAATCACTGTTTGGAGATACATTAAATGTTTCAGTTTCAAGTTAAATTTTATTGCATGAAATTAAAGCATAATAACCCAAGTGGCATTAGGAATTAATTTGCTACTTTCTAACGATATTAAAAATGTTTTAGTCATAAAAGTTTAACGATATTAACAGTAATCAAACAATCCAGAAAACATCTTGTATATAAAATTTTGATAAGTAGTTATTTACAAAATAGCTCCAACTGGTGAAAACAGGACACTGTAGTAATTCAGTTGCTAAACTTTCAAAATTAGATATAAACTTAAAGTTCAGCAATAAATATTCTTTTTGAATAAAGATAACTGAATAAAGAACATAAGAGTTTATATCCTTTGTTCCAATAATTCAATTTCTAAGAATAAAATCCTGGGGGGATAGTAATTTTTTTTCAAATATTTATACACAGATAAATTAAACCTATATACATCCAATATAAATGGTCATTTCTAGAAGAAACATTTAAGAAAATTATAGCATATCCATACCATGGAATATTATGCAGCTATTAAAAAGATACTTATAAGTTTCAAATAAATGAATAAAAATCTTATGATATCATTATAAGCGAGAAAGAAGGCTACACAGTTTTATGTGCACTATGATATTATAAAATGATGCATAATACATAGAGAGTAGAAGGAAATAAAAGTGCCCACCTTTGATAGTGATCATGTTATAAATATTGCTCTTTCCTTTTCACATTTTTCTATATTTTTTTCAGTGAACCTATATAATACATTATTATTTTTAAATGTTTTTAAAAATGTTTTTAAAAAACATCATTGAACATCTACTAAGTATGATGAACTGACTGTGCTGAAAACTTAAATTTAGCAACATTATCTTTACTACAGTTTGGGATTTCTATTTTGTTTTAGAAGGCTCGGTTACTAACTATGCATGATTAGAGGATACAAGGGATTATTTTAATATTTACTCATCCTGCCTAGTAACAATTTTAGAACTGTTATTTTTTAAGAACCTAGTTCATTCTGTACCTTAAAGAAATCTTTAAGGTGCTTGCTCCTTTGCAATTAAAGAGGCCTCATAAGACCAAAGATTAGTAACTATAATCTCTTGGCTGTCCAAGGAACCCAAATAGTTACTCATCAATGGTGATTTCTCAGGTCACTTGCTTACTGCAATAGTTGCTTTAGGTAACACATCTTCAGAACTCGTAATGTACTAATATATTAAAAGTACTTTTTGAACAATAGTTCCTGTCTTCTGAGTTGACATTCCCATAAGACTAGACTACTGTAAAGTTGATTTTCCTACTTTTGAGTCTGTCTACTTGTTGGAAAGTGGTTGCATTTTAGAGTCATGCCTTTTTCAGGCATATTTGCAATTATTAAGGAGTAAATTGTATTGTTTTCACGACAGAGTTAACTTTCTGTCTGAACCAAAACACAATTGAAAGCAGCAGTCAATCCCAAAGATGAGCCAGCCCCTTCTCCTTCTCCTAGAACTAGTTTCTCACTGATTTCCTGAAGTGAAGACATAAAGGTGAGTTTTCTGAATTCATTAGGACAGTACCAGTCTGCCAGATTCAAGCAACTCAAAAACCCTTGTCACTGAGTATTTTTCATTTTTTTAATGACTGAGCCTAAAGCAATAACAAATGGTTCATAATGTTTTGCAATGTAATCTGAGATGAAGATGAGGTAGGACAGATTTAATGAAACTAAAGCTGGGAAAGTCCACCTCTTAAGTGAGTGGTAAGAAAGGTCAAGTGGAGATGCTTCTATTAAAGAACGAAACTATGAGACCATCATTTTCATTGTTGTTACACAATTTTCTATAACTTGTCTTATGTTCCTAATGTTACCTTAAGACTGCATAGCTCTTGAGGCCCTATCAGTCAGCACTCGGGGAGAAAAATGGCTTCTGCTGAACAACCTCCTTAAGAACATTCTGTAGAATCAGAGAAGGCTTGAAGAATTGCCCTACAAGCAAGAGGAATTTTATTAGAAAGAATTTACTCACTTGGAATGAAAATAGCTCGCCAGAGGCTAATACCACCAATCATAGAAAAAAGGATGGTGGAGTCAAAACTGGGAAGAATTGTAATTTATCTAGATCCTTCTTCAAGCTCCAGAGAAGATAATAATTCAAGCATTGTGAACTAAATATTTCTCCTAAGTGTAAAGTTGACCAGAGTTAGTTTGTTCCCCTATGATTTGGGGTCTAATGCGATGAAATTTGTTGACATTCAGTAAATATTAATTATTAATAATGATTCTAAATCTTCAGTGAAATATCACCGTACTCTACAATTTTTTTCGGTATCTAATGTAAAACTCTTCTGTGACAATTAATTTTAATCTATTCTATACTTGTTGTAAATGAAGCATCATAAATTGAGAATGACTAATGGCCTCCTTAGACAATAGTTTTTGTATGCAAGGTAATATCATGGCCGTTGTTTTCCCTGGGTTTAACTAGTTACTATTTGTCTCTATTTTTAGTCCATCATTCTCTACATCGTCTATGAAAACAATGAGAATAAGATATCTTTGAAATATATTTGCTACAAAATACCCCCCTGCACTAAAGTCAGGGCATAAAATGAAAGCCGTTATTTGTATTTTTTATTAATAAAATTTAAGGAGACCCTTTCTGAACATTTTAACTATGTAGCCAACATTAAATTCCATTGTTCAACAATTATTTATTGCTGAGTGTGCATGAAGAAGGACACTTTGAGTTTTAGACTACACAAAACTGTACCTTCTTAAATCATAAACCACCTGTCAATATATTTGTGTCTTCTTAGACATCTCCCTTGTCCCAAATTACCAACTCTGGCCATTTTCATTTCCTAAAGTTCATGATATGATTGGAGAGCAAGGACATTTGGCTGCAGATTATAATAAAATAACCGAGATCTATTTGAGTGCCTTGAAGATACTTCAAGGGAAAGAAAACTCATCCAGTTGTATTACATAAAAAAAAAATGCTCCAGTAATTTAATTCTTAATACCTTCAAGAAATAACCCTATCCTAATTTTACCCTTAGCTTATTAATATAGGTTATTAAGGTACTGGACACATGTAATAAGAAAGTATTTTACCTTTCTAGATTGCTATTAATAAATGGAGATGCCACCTTATTGCTTTGAAAGTGTAGGTGAAAGGTGATTTCCACTCATGCAAGCTTTTGAGGTCTGCAAGCCTCTTTGAAAGCCTAATACTTCTTTACATAAATGTATACAATTAGATTAACTAGGTTTGAAAAGTAACCAGGTCTAGCTTAGCACCAGATAGAATCATTAAATTTTGCAACTACATACTATAGACTCTGCCTTAGGGAGACATACTTCATGTTAGCATATAAAGGTTGCAGGTGATCCTGCAGTATATGAAGTGTTTAACTTTCTTAACCAGAAAATTCATTTGTATTATATCTCTAAGCATTTTATAATAACTATGTTCTTCAGAAAACCATTCATAGAAGCTAATCTGAACCAACTTCTTTTTTCCAGGTAAAGAAAATGGAAAAAATGATTGGCTAAATATCTTATCCAGCATTATAGTCTGTTAATGGCAGAAATTGATGTCAATGCAGATATCCTGACATAGATGTATATGCTCATCTTTTCTTTGGTTACCCTCTGTTCATTAGTCATTATTCTGTAAAAGTAAATTAAGTCACTTTTCCATATACCTTAGCAATTATCATAAAATTATCTTCAGATTGGGTTCATAGCTACAATCATTGAAAGGGTTTTCACCTTTTAATGATATTTTTTGGTACATTACCAACTACATCATGTTGAGTGAGATTGATTGTCCTCCATAACTAACAGCGATATAGTGCTTTTCCAGGGAAGTTTCCATAAAGCACACAGCTTGAATATTTGTCTCAGTTCCCATGTCTTGAATTGGATAAACAATTTTACCCTTATCACCATATGTCATGTCCAACCTCTGGGTTTAGTTTAAATTTCTGTTGTACCCATTTGCACTGGCCTCTGCAAAGAATCAAACAAAAGAAAGTGGTCTTAGAATGTCTTTCTTTACAAAATCAATTAGAGTAGTTACATCATTTTTTGGTCCACTTCCTCCTTATAAGTCAGACAACTGAGCCAAAGCTCCTTATCCTGAATAAGTCAAATGAAATATAATTAAGTCATCCTTGCTTCTCCATATTGTATTGGAATAAATCATTCAGGATTGGAACCATGCTTATTTGTGAACGAGGGCTCATTTTAGGTGGAGACATTTATATACTCTCAAAATATTAATTTCATGTAATTCTGTCAGACATGAAATGAATGCCTAGTGTGTATTAGTCACTGTGCTTATGGAGATCAAGCATACGGGCCCAGCTTTCAAAAATCTCATGTTTTTAAATGGAAAATAGAAAAGAAGTAAACAAAATGTGGTATCATAAGTGCCACATAACAGAAGTGTGCATAGGGTGCCAGGAGTGGGAGAAATTCTAGAGGACCTAATGTCATGTCTGTGACAAAGAATTGCAGCACCATTTCCCATTCTTTATTTAAAATTTCTTTCTTTTTCTGTCTAAAGGAATTAGAGGAGAAGGTGATTAACAAATATGTACTGAACAGGCAAGGGAATGAGTGAGTGTGTGTGTGTGCGCGCGTGTGTGTGTGTGTGTGTGTGTGCACACACATGTGTATAAGTAAACAACTGAAACGTATTTGTTAGGATCAAAAATCATAAATGTTAATATGAAAATAATAAAATGCATTCCAGGAAATGGTATTAACCTGCATATGAAAATCAAACCCTTTCCTTCAGCTCCAGCCCTCATCAGGGCATCTACAGCCCCTATTTGTCAATGTTAACATGGAATGCCTTTCTCTGGCCTAGTGTATGCTCATCAGAAAGTATATTCAACTTTCCCACAGACTACATGAAATAGAAAATCTAAGCAAAGACTCTAATTCTCTCTCTTAAAGATTTGGTAAACACTCTAACCAGTCCTTCACATAGCTGATAACTTGTCTTCCATTGCATTACCTTGCTGCTAAAATTCAGACAGGACTCCAGACAAACTCAAGCAAACTCTGAGAAATACATTTATAACCTAGATCATTTCATTCTGTTGAAGTCCCAAGAGCAAGAAATATTTAGCAGCTTTTAAACCATAATATTCCTAATATCATAGAGAGATAGCATTCTGTTCAGTAGCTAATTATCAGAGGAAATGATTAAGAGTCAGCCTAAGCCATGTAAAAATTTAAACAAATCGTAAACCTTGTGGAGAAAGCCCACTTAATGAAATAGACCTAGGATAGAAACATTTTTTCCATTCCCATGGTAGATACCTAATAACAGAAATTAAAATAATATTTGAAAAATGGAGATTAGTGTGGTAAAAATGTTTTAACTGCTAATAATGAAACCACATACAATATTCATAACTTTATCAGGGGTTATAGTAAACTTGTATGTCTAGTCTGAAATTCTATATTCTCCCTCCATCCCCTAATCTGTAATTAAAGCATCTGACATTAAAATAAGCAAACCAAAAACAGCCGAATCCCACCACACAATACTTCCTTAAACAACCAAAACGTGTTACATTTCACTGGAGGCTGCATGATCTGGACTATGCGTGTTTTCTCCTGTAGAGCATGAGGCAAGCATGAGGAAGACTAGCAAGGGGAAAATGATTTTCACAAACCCTATTTCAACACAGTGAGGGTCTGTGAGTAATATCTGGAAGAGACAAGATTTACCATGGAATTTCAGCTTTTTCATTACACACTGTATTCTTTCCTACATTCCCAAGTCTCCATAAAAATTTGAAAAACTCTGTGGACATTTTAAATCATCATATCTCCCTCAAGACACCTATTATATTCTACCCCATATTATTGATATTTCACTTGGATAAATAGGAGAATGCTACGGGTATCAGAACTTTACAGTGAACATTGAGAATATTTGCATCCAGATTTGCTATTGATGCCTAAAACTTGAAGCTAAAAGTAAGGTCTGGGTCAAGTTACTTTCAGTTTTAAATAATAACAAAAACAAAATAATGGGAAAGTGAGTTAAGCAATAAAGGAAAATTATTGTTACAAGACATTGGGATAAACAGGCATCTACCTGGAATGTATCAACATTGCTAAGGATACACAGATTTTTCTTTTTTTTTTTTTGATGTAGCAATTCTATATCTAAGAAGTTACCCTAAGAAAATAATTAATTTTATGAACAAAGTTATTGACTAAGGTAACCAAAGTGGCATTATTAGTATTATCTTTGTCATTAGTGTTAGTAAATAGCATTAGTATTAATTTGCATGAGAATTACATAATTACCATAGTGTATTTGCTATGCTGAGATTTGAGTTAGACTAAGAACCCAATAATATGCCTAGTTACTTAGAACTAGTACTCTTCTGTTGTCTGTGCTGCATGTCTGTTCACATGATTCCTGCTGTCTTTGTACTATAGGGATGACCTTTATGATCTTAATGGGGTTACTGTTGGGTAAATGGATCAACAGGAGGTTCATGCCAGACTGAATTGTTGCCCATCCACAAGATTAACTCAGCCTATGCAGCCAAAGCCTCATTCACTGTACTCACATTGCCTCTGTTCATCAGTATCATTGAGATCACAAGAAATCTAAGAATTATCTTTATCGTAAGAGACATATTAATGAATATATGTATTGACTCTGTTCTGGGCATGGATATACTTTTCATAGTCTAATTTTAGTGACACAGGGGAAATTTGTGGATTGGTTGAGTTCACAAATAACTGGTTTCGTCATAGGAGCTGCTTTTCTTAATGATTTCCAGGTTTAACTATTTTTAATTCCTAAAAGTGCCCACCATGTTAGCTTCTGTATTCACTGCAAAATATAGATTTCACTTTGTTTCATCATATACTCAAAATCTCTGTATTGTTATTTCAAGAGACAGGGAGATAGATATTCAAACTCACAGCCCAAGATCACAGCAGCCTAAGTTGACCTCATTCTTTCTATTATCCAGAGTCCAAAATTTGTTATTTCTATTTAGAAAAACTTGTATTGTCTTACTATAAATGATACTCATCCTCAAATATTACAATCACATCACTTCAAATAATGACCTCAATTTTCCGCCAACTAATTTATTCAAATGGAACTTGGCACAACCTTGACAGATAAAGGTCAA
Source organism: Tursiops truncatus (assembly GCF_011762595.2). NCBI lineage: Eukaryota > Metazoa > Chordata > Mammalia > Artiodactyla > Delphinidae > Tursiops > Tursiops truncatus. The sequence goes on along the minus strand of NC_047035.1, from coordinate 20,678,514 downwards.
GGATACATAACAGGATTTACCTATCAGTGGTAAGATCAAGTGCTAAAAAAGTTCAGTGAGCTGAGTTATCAGGAGATGTTGTAAGGCAGAAAGAAACTGAATATCATTTTTTAAAAAAATCAATGGAAAGTTCAGTAAAAAATCCTGAAGAGAAAGTTAGATAGAGCCAGCCAGGATATGTTGCTCTGCATTTCCATAGTATTATTCTTAACCAAGAAAACACCAAAGATTCCAATTCAATATTATCTAACATATGTAGATAATGTTCCACTTTGTAATACACCACCTTATAGCTGGGGCAAAGAACTGAATGAAGTAGATTACGGATAACGTAACAATAGACAAAAATAGACAATCTCAGTATGGCCCATGACAAAACCTAGGTAAATCCAATTGAATAAATGTATGCAAATTCAAAATTACCACTTCCTGACCATTCACAAACAAAAAATGGCCATGTTACTCAAGAAATAGAGACAAATAGAATAAAACTTAAAACAGGATTCTGCCTGTGAATTATTCCTATTAATGCCTTGTGAATCTCATTAACCTTTTTCTCTAAGGAAAGATGATATAATTATTTATATCATGGGATTTTTTTTCTCTATTCAATTTTGGTTATTACTAACCCAAAAAATCTGGAAAAGTTATTAAGATTCCAAGTTACTTTCACATACGACTAGCTTAACAATAGGAGATCTCAGATTGTTTAAGGACACATTTTCTTTCAGATAAAGCAACATTTCACAGAATGCTGTCATCAGACACTTGGCAATTCCCCTGCCTTCTAAATAAGAGCCTTGCTCAGCATATGTGGGAATTGAGAGATTGCACACATTGGTTCAACTAGAATTCAAGTAACCAACATGTGGAAGCCATCAGCAAAAGTTATTCCTATGATCTCACATTGGCAAATATGGTGCTCTGACTCTTTCCAGAGTAAACAGATCGTTCTGTTTGAATGTGCACACCCATGTGTGAACACGTGTAGACACACAGGGAACTGAAGAAATGGAGTTATGAGGAAAGAGCAGAAACCCAAGAAAGAAGGAAGATGTGCACCACTGGTTGGCTATAATCAGGCAAGGTAACCCACACCATTGAGTCCTAAAGATGGGCACTCAGTCAAAGGAAAATATTGTAGGCGAAGAGAGAAGAATGAGAAAATGGAAGAAGAATCCATTTTCCACTTCACCTTAACCCATTCATATGCATGGCAAGCCACACTAAAAATTTAAGATTTAATTAAGTTTGGAATCTAATTGACTATTTTCTTAAGATTTAACTTGGTAAAATGTATGACTGGGATTGCAGATGTGAGAAGGGCAGAAATAAAATACATTGACTGCTCCCATAGCAACTCTACTGGACTGTTATTTCCTGAAGGAATTTGGCTGCCACCTTTTACTGACAAGTTCCCTTATAAATAATACTAATGTGAGAAGAAAGGTACTTGTTTATTGAAAGTTCCTGACCAAAGAAAGCAGGAAATACCCTGAGTGTAGCCAGGCTTTGTACTCTCTTCAAGGATGCCTGAGAGTCAAGCCAGAGGTTTGGCTTCATGCAAGTTATTTCTTTTTTTGAAACATTACTTTTGATTTAGAAAGTCAGTTACTAATGTTACCAAGACTAAGAAAAAGAAGATATATACCAGCCTTGCTTCCATTTTCCAATTTTCCAATATCCAAGTGATATTCTATTGATCTTTTGGGAAGTAGTCAAAAATTAAGACTGCAGCTTGAGGATTTACCTGAAAATTACAATTAATCACATATCTAAGTCTTGCTGCAAGGAAGGTTGATACATTTGTTTGTTATTTTAGGTGTCGTAAATTTTATTATTACGGAAGAAAGTCACATTGAGGGGCAACTAACTGTTATCAGTCTATCGCATAATATTTCTAGTTTGGAAGCCTGTGACAAGTAATTCATATTTTTCTCTCCAAGACCTAACAAAATCATGACCAGTACAAAGAAGTGTCTGACACATTTATTAATATCCCATTAGAGGAATAAATAGGTAAATAGAATTTTCACTAGGACATTCTGAATCTCTGTAGCTTAAACATTGTAAAGAAACAACAGAATGCACTGTAATGTTCACTTTTATCTAATTCTATTTATTTTTTAATTCCCTTGGAGTTTATACAGATTTTACACTGGGATACTTTAGTTATGTTTATTGAGTAAGCATAAAAGACATTTAATGTTCATAGGATCCAAAACTCTAAGTTGAAATTCCTATTAGGTAAAGTATTTTTATACATAACAAATGTGAGGTCCAGAGAGTAAATTAATCAAAATTACATAATTAAAACCTATTGATCTTTTGGATATGCAAGGTGAGGGTTTTTCTGCTTTTATATTCTGACTTACCTTTACTGTGAACTGAATGTCTTGAAATTTTACAACCTTTACTGAATGTCTCGAAATTTTCAAAATTTAGAATACAGAAAGATAAGTTAGTATGAGAGTAAATAAACCAAGAAATCAAAATATGGTTGTATTCAGTGCTCCAAACTAGGCTAAGCTTTTTATCATTAGTATTTTGCAAATGACTATTAAGTGGTTAATAGCCAAAAAAGTTTTTTTTTTTGTTTGTTTTTAAAGCAGGGAAGACTGATTTAAAATATCTTCTCCTGATTTAAAATATTTTCTCCTGATTTAAAATATCTTCTACTGAACATTTATATACATTTTTTTTCATGTGCAGAAAGAGACAATGTTCATGTTCATGATTTCAAATTCACTTCAGCTTAGAAAAGTGTTGCAACATTCAGGAAAAATAAAAAGGAAAACCATATGCTTACCCATATGTGTGGAGTCAAATGTCTTGGTAAAGTTGGAGCTTTTAAGAAGGGTGGGTATTACATTAATCTTCTTACTCACTATAGAATGTTTCTGATGATGCTATTATTACCTTAAACATTCTTTCTTTATTTTGGGGGGTTCTATCTTTATTTTTTAAATTATAAGATAGCGGTCAATTAAAGAACAAACAACAAAAATGAATAAGACATAGTGCCATTTTTGTCAGGCCAGAAACAAAAGTGTATCTTGGAAGTCCAGGTCATGACAAAATGTGTTTTATTTCAAGCATTCAGCTTAGGAAAGGTCACGCCTCTTGTAGAGAGAATAGCACCTGCCTGATATTACTTGTATCTTCAAGGGCAAAAGCAGTAGTAGCAGAAATATGAGTGGATCCTTCTTCCTGCTGGTTATTTCTACTTACTCTTTTCAGAGACTAGGTCTTTTTGTTATCTGAGAAGAAGAAATTAAGTATTTCTAAGACATAAACACCTATCAATGTGTTTTGAAAGAGTTTTCTTAGGCTTTGGTACGCCTTAGACTTAGGGTCCTTGAAGAAGATCAGACTAAGCGCATATAAGAGTTTTTTTAATTCTGTATCCTTCCCTGATTGTTAGGAAGCAAATGAAATATCTTGGTATCATTAATATTTGGTGATGATTCAGCTGAGGTTCAGACAAGATAAAAATCCCAGAGAAGGTTGATAGCTGAGGGCTTAAGACAACAGCAGTTTCCCAGGAGAATAATTTCTTTGGTCTGAAAGCACACCTGGATTTCATAGCACATCACCCACTACAGTCCACCCTTATGTCACTTAGATCTATTTGTATAAGTTCTAGAAGCAACTTCTCCAGGATGCTTGAGCCTCTTTGATGGAGGTAGGGGGAACTTATGAGACAGAAGGTTTGTGGAAAAAAAATATAACCCTCACAGAAGGAGCTGGCCATAAGGTCACAGCTGATTCTCAGTGTTTCCTCCTTTATTACCGCTTCTAGATTCCCCTCGGATTTCGTCCATCCCTTTGTTAATCTGGGTAATTTACCTAGTGGGGTGACACAGACACTTGTTAAGGGTCTACGCCCTTGTCACCATGTTCTTCTTAGGCCATGCCTGCTACATTTGTACATTTACCATCAAAACTGGGGAAAGGAATAACAAAAGATCCTTACATGGATCAGTTGAGAGCCAAAAACTTTCCTCCTTGATTGCACTACATAACAGAAGTCCTACCTTAGCTTTATCCTAGTTTCTGTATGGAGAACAAATTGTAAGCAGGCAAGGGTAAAGGCAAAAAAGCCAGTCAGCTCATATTCAACTACAGAACAGGAAAGAGAATTGGGGCTTGGGCCAAGATGGTGGTTAAAGCACATGGTGAAATGTAGTCAAGTTCTGTATGTATTTTGAAGGTAGAGCCAACAAGATTTGTTGAGAGAGTGTACGTGAGGTATGAGATGAAGATAGCAGTCAAGCATGATTATTTTCTAAATTGTGCAAGTCTTAAAGATTCCATTTTTTGGCAGTGAGCTTATTTTATATACGGAAAGATTTATTTTAGAAACAAGGTTATTCTCTGTTCCTATAGAATGGGATTCTCACTTTAGCAACCTGTTTCTGACAGTAATACTAACCATTTTCTCTAGGAATACAGACGTCCAGTCTAGCTGGCTAATATTAGTTCACCTCATATAGGGTCTATTGGCTAAATGAGTTTAGCCAAATAAAATTTATTTTAAAAAATAGAACAAGAATTTTCACAAGTTACTTCAGTAGATCCCTTCAGCTTTATCTCACATTTCCACTTTTATTTTCTGGTGCAGTAATAAAGAACAAATTGCAGTATCTGAAAACACCATGATCTCTCTCACATCTATGTGAAGCTCCCCACCCTTTATCCTTTAAGACTATGCTGTGATGTAAATTCCTCCAGAAAACCTTTCCTAATGCCCCTACACCCACTCTTCTCTGAAGTTCTCATGATATTGTGTCATAACATGTCTCCTGGTATATTTCTGATTGTGTTGTAACTGAATTATCTCTCTAGATCTAGAGCTCTCTGAAGGCAAATAATCAATTTGATTAGCTACTGTATTTCCAGCACCTTGAACATTTTCTAGCATAAAGAAAGCAGCCAATAAGTATTTGTAAAATATTTAGGTGACTCCTATTTTATTTCAAAGGAGAAACTACTACCTACCTACTCAAGACTGTAACAAGCAACTTTCTTGGGAGCCAAATCTAGAGCAAATGTCTAAACTTTATTGTTCAAAATAATCACCTAAGTAATTTATTTAAAATAAAAATCCAAAAAACACACTTTCAAAGATTCTGATTTTGCACATTTGAATTTGGGCCACTGACGATTTTGACATAGATTTTCAGCAGACCAAACTTATAGACACATTGGCCTAAGCTTCTCAGAATAAAATGAAAAACAAAAAACTCTCCCTTCCAACCAGGTAAAAGTATAATTGGCAGTTGGAATTGAGAGAAGAGTATCTGAATCCTGAATCTTTATTTTCATTACCGAAGGTCAAAATGTACTTACAACAAAAATTCTTACAAAAAGTTAGAGCTAGAATTAAATTGCATTATGAGTAATACATAAAAGGTAGGCCAACTTCACATTCTTATACCTGTAAGTTTAAGGACCTTTGTTTGGAAAAAGCTGATTTAACTAAAGTTTATTGAAAATTCCCATTGTTGTTTATTATTTTTTAGCTGTCAAAGAAATCACAATTATATAAAAGATTTTAACTGCTAGGTAGCTATTCAATGTGTTGCAGTTGAGATTTTATACTTTGTTCATTGTACATCATTTAAAAAATTAGATTTGTACAAATTAAAATTGTGCAAATTTTTTAAATGATATACCTTTTCAGACTCTGAAAGAGAACATTTCTACATAGGAATCGGGTACATTTCCATCAATTCTTCTTTCTTATGGTGAAGTATAAAAGTCAGCATTCTCCAGATAAATTTATGACTTGATTTCTGTTAAGCTTGAATTCTCTCCCTATTGCCTTTCTAAGAAAGAAAATAATAGTTTTTTCTAAAGGAAAGCATCCCTAAAAGTGGAATGTTTTTCAAACCTATGTTTGAACAGGAGAAGCATAACCATCCAGAATAAAAACGCCTTGAGATATATGAGCTTCTTCATTTTTTAGCAGCGTTAGAAGATGCTGAGCTGGAATGTCCCTAGGGAGAATTGAAATGCTGTGTCTGTTAATATTTCTATTTCTTTTGTATCAGTCAGTTCTAAGTAAATGGCCACGAGGCCTCAAGTTTACTTCAGTACACAAAGTGCCACCTCTAAATGTAATGTCTTTGGAAGTTAAAAAAATATCCTAAGGAAATTGTTTCCCCAAAGAACAGATCTCACATTCTACTTTGAATTACTCAAACTACCTCAAATTGCCAATAAATTCAAATGAACCAGTAAATATATGGACAACTGGCTGGAACCACTCAGATATCAATACCATCCTAATTCCTTTCCAGGTTCATTCTATTTATCCTCCTGCCGTCCGCTAGCAGGTCCCATGCATCTGTCCTTAAGCAAACCACCCTTTTGCATTGTGCCAGCTACCTTCATGCATTGCTGGAAACCCCAAACAAGTAAATAGGAAACAGGAGAAGAGTTTACGATGAATCTCCGTTTCCTCATTTCATTACTTTTGGTTTATCGTGGCAGGCTTCAAATGATTTTCGGGCATCTAGTTTGTCTCTAGTTTATTTCCTCCTATAGGCACAGGGAGATTAATCTTCCTGAAACTTCACTTTGATCATGTCACCTCATATTCAAGAATCCACATGACTACCCATTGCTTATAAACTAAGGAATATGCTGTATTCTTTCCTCTCTGTGCCTTTAATCACACTATTTATTCATTTGTATAATGCATTCTTATCGAACCTCAAATGTGATTCATTAAAAACATATCCACAACATTTTTCAGTTTCTTGCATTAAGAATTAGAGTTGGTTTCCCCACTCCCTGAATCTGGGCTGGTGGCATGACTTACTGTAATCAATCCAGCAGTGGAAGTAATAGTGCACAGCTTCTAAGGCTGGACTACAGAGGCTTCACAGATTCTGTCTTCACCCTCTTGGAGTGTGGCCCAGGGAGCACCACATAAGGAAGCCAGTCTAAGCCAATGGAGGATAAGAGACCATGTGGAGGAGATAGGAGGCATCCTAGCTGACACCCAGTACCAACTGCCAAGCATGAGTGAGATCAACTTGGATCTTCCAGCTGAGGTGACGTTACAACCACAGCAGTAAGCCTAGGTGAAACCAGCAGAGGAACTGCCCACTATACCCCCGAAATTGTGATAATAATATAATGTGTTTTTTTGTTTTTTTGTTTGTTTTGCGGTACACGGGCCTCTCACTGTTGTGGCCTTTCCCGTTGCGGAGCACAGGCTCCGGATGCGCAGGCTCAGCGGCCATGGCTCACGGGCCCAGCCGCTCCGTGGCACGTGGGATCCTCCCGGACCGGGGCACAAACCCGCGTCCCCTGCATCGGCAGGCGGACTCTCAACCACTGCACCACCAGGGAAGCCCAATAATATAATGTTTTAAACCACTAAGTGTATTTGTTGCTAAGTATCGGTAGTTTATTACATAGCAAAATAGTTCATACATCAAGTATGTGCTAGATATATTTTTAGGTGTCAGGTATTCATTACTAATAAAAAAGATAGGCAAGGACCTCGATTACATGAATTTTAAAGCCTAGTAAGCAGAGAATGACAAAAATACATAAATACATGCCCAGAAAAATACTGTATATTAGTATATAACATAGTGATACATTTTGCATGGGGAATTAAAACAGAGTGTTATAAAAGAGATAGATTAGAAGTAAGGAAAGCCCATTCTGAAGTGATATAATGAATCAGAGACTCAGCACTGCACCCAGCCAGTAAAAGAATTGGTTTAATGGCACAGTGTTTTAATTTTGTTTATGTTGGTGTTGTTTTGCTTTTAATAAATGTGAAATATTTTTAAGTGGAACATACCCTATTTACTAAGATCGCATGCTCCACAGTCCTTAGTGTCTTATATTTGAACTCTTCATATGTTTCTTATCCATCTCACCCTGAGGGTGCTTTGTATCTTGCATTCTTTGGTTTGTACAATTCTCCCACATAGGCCATGGTGTTTCTTTCTCTCTGCTTCCAACAGTTCTGCTCATCCTTTACAACTCAGTTCAAATCTCATTTCTTTCAATAAAGCCACCTTTCCATTTTCCCAAGCCCAAGCTACAAAATGCATACTCTCTTCAAAATTATAAAATAGAGATTTCGTCTCTCAGCAGAGAGTATAATACCTATCTTCGTGGTTCTGGTCATGATTAGAGATAATTTATATAAAGTATCTAACATAGCTCCTGGAACAGGGCACAAATGAAATAAATGATAGAAATTGTCATTACCATCATAATCATCATCATTTTCGCCACTGTATTTAATGCTTTGTTCATTCAAATATCACTTATTTAGTGCCTTTAATGCATCAGTTACTGTACTAGGAGCTGGGAAGAGAAATGAAATGAGTTATCTCTCTCTGTTATGTTATTCATTGTGGGTTAATGATTGTAATAAGTACAGCACGTAGACCTGGGCTTCTGGGGACCTATCATGGGTCTATTTCTTTGGAGGACCCCTATCCAGCCCTCTCCCATTCATGTCCCTCCCCATGGCATCAGGAGTCCACAGGGCCAAGGAAACATGTCCACCCAATGCACCACTTCTAGACCAGTGCTTCTCAAACTAGCTGTGATGGAGAAATCATTTTTGTTCCATCCTTTCATGTTCAATCTGCTGTGGACAAATACTTCTGTAAAATATAATAAAAAAGAATTACTAGGTAAATTAGATCTAAAAAGCTGACAAAATGCAAACCTCATATTTTAATTATTAAATTAAGCAGGAATTAAATTACTTTGCCAAATTGCTTTAAAATGTTTCTAAATTCTTACATCAGTTTCTGCCCTTATTGTTTTGCAGACCAATCACAAACTTTTTCCAAAGTGATAAGAGTCTGCAGAAGACACTTTGAGTACCATTTTAGTAAAAACTATGTTCTGGGTTCCTAGGATGCCAGAATTCCATTCCCAAATAAGCAGCAAGTAATCAATGTTTGGTTTAAGTAACTATGGTGGAAAGGCAAAAAATGGAATGAATTTAGGAATTATTACTGAGGTGAAAATGACAGGATATCAATTATTGCCTATAATTTTTATTTGACTTTTATCACTTAATTTCATTCTATTAACAGAAATCTTTTTTTGTGCCTCTAAGATGTGGCAAGAATTGGCACACATTTTTGCTTAGAGCAGCATTAGAATCATTGAGCCTCAGTGCAAATTTAGGACTGTCTTATTTGTAAGCTTCTGCTCTTCATGTTGCACCATTCTCATCATTTCCCCATTTTTACCATGTCTATGCCTTAGACTCACTCTTAGCTTCTTCTAACCTGAAACTAAGGACTGTATGTTTAGTCCTTGGAACTCCCAGTATTATATACCACTGTTCTTTGCAGACAGCACTTAATAGGAGGCTATGAAGTGACAAGGCTATGAACAAGGTTGTGGTTCCTAAACTTTGCACTAATGCATGTCAGGGTGCTGCGATGTATTCACAGGGTCACCATGGGATATGTTAAATATCCCAGGGAAACACAGATGCATCTTCTGGACACCTCCAGCACTATTAGCTCCAGGATGTTCACAGTTTCAGAATTAGATCACACTACTTCTGGTGACATAAATTTGTGAAGCCTTTCTGAAGGTTGCTGAGATAAAAATTAAACACCACATGAAAATCAATGTAGAGCAGAAATTCGGGTGGTCATAGCCAACTGAATTCTAAGCTTTGAGAGGCTATGCAATGCCCAACAGATATACACACCTCATTAGCAGGTAATTACAGTTATGTAAGAATGAAATAAAAATATTTTTTCTTTCAATTTATGTTTACTATTAAGTGGCTACTAAGTTCAAAGGACATAAATTCTTACTAAAATTCTTAGACATCACTACTTAACCAATGAAACTGTGCATTCCATTTCTTTTGGCACCATGAGAAAATTAGTTGAATGCTAAGGACACAATGAACAACAATTTAAAAAAAATTGGGAAGCCTCTGGTGTAAGGTCTTTAAATCCCACCTTCATTACTTAGTGATTGTGTGATCTTGGACAAGTTTCTTGATCTATCCCATGCCTCATTTTCATCTTTTATCAAATGTGGTTAATTGTAGTACCTACTTGCCAAGGTTTCCTATAAAATATTAACTACAGTAATGCTTAAAACATTGTCTGTATATAGTAAGAGGGCCATAAATGTTTGCTAACATTTTTTTCTGAGTTTTCACCTCCAGTTCACATTCTTTCAATGCATTTAGATATACTTTGTAAACCCAGTGTTACTATGCATGCTTTGTGGTTTAAACAATTATCCAAAGATAATTTTTAATAAAAATTAAATATACTACAGAAACTACAATTACGCCCCCCACCTTTTATAGGATGAGATAATTAGATGAATGGGTGTAGCAAAATACATTTTTTTTTTGTTTTGCCACTTTCCACTTTATCTGGAAAAGGAAGAGGTACTGCTAAGAACATAGCTGACTAGAACTATATCAGTAAGAAAACTATACAAAGACAGTTTCTCTATTTGTCTGACCCTCTTACCTACCTGGATAGTGATGCTTAACAAGGAAGACTGAAAATGCATCTATACGTAGCTTTATGGAATCTACAGGCAGGATGCCATTCATATAAGAGTCTCTTTCCCCAGCCTGACCTGCCTGATTGAAATCTTTTCCCAGGAGTGAACAAAGTAGGTGGAAGTATAGAAGCTGAGCTGATATTCAAGCTTCCTTCCAGATAAGAGAGGTCAATAAGGGTAACCACAAAGCACTCTCCAAGCCAGAAACCTCAGAATTGAGCACAGCACACATGGACAGTTCTCCCTTAGAAACCATAGGAGGAGACAGATACTTCCTGAGAAAATAAAGAATTATAAATTATAAGGACTCAGGGTAAGAAACAAAATAGCCAACAGGGAATATATCAGATAGATCTAATCTACTCATAAGAGTGGGAAGATAGTGGAGGTGGTTAAGAAGTAAACTACCTGAAGAGATAACGTTTGAATTGAGATGAAAAGGATGAGTAGATTAATTAGGCAAGGCTGAGGCTTTTAGAGAATAGGTAATAGCATGGACAGAGGTCTTGATAACAAGAAGGAACATATCTTATCCCAGGGTCAGTCTAGCTTGAAACAAGGGTGAGCATCAGAGGTATAAGATGACATGATGCTGGAGAGGGAGGAAGGAACCAGTCCATTAAGGGGCTGGTAGGCAATTTAAATGTAGGTGTTAGTTAAGGAGCAAAGGGGAGCCCTTGAAGGTTTTCAAGCTACCTAGTACTATTCCCATATTAGATTTTTTTTAACTAGAAAAAAAGGCTTCTTTGGGGGCAAAAGTGTATGCCAATTGAAGATTTAGGAACCCTGTGCATAATCCTTAAACCTCCATCACCCCCTTGTTCCTTTTCACGTACACTGATGACCATGAATCATATTTCACTGAGATGATAAAAGAGATCAGAAGAAGCTTGCATAAGCTTCCATCAACACCTCTATTAAATTGCATGTGTCAAATTCATATCCTCTGCCTCCCCTTTTGATGCTAGGAAGGAAAGTTTGCTCCTCCTATTCAAGGTTGATTCCTCCATCTGTTCAGTAGACCTCATTCCCACATCCCCCATCAGCCATCATCCCTTCCATTTATCTGCTTCCTTTATTAGCAAAGTTTTTAAAAAGTTAACTCTACTTACTAACCATTTCCATATTTCCAATATTCATTTTCTCTTGAACTCACTCCCATGCTTCAATTCTCACCAATCTGCTCTAATAGCTATCAAAGTCACCAACAGCCTCCACACTAAAAACCCTACAATATTTGACTTACTAGTATGTGGCATAGTTGATCACTACTACTTTCCTGAAATAATTTTTTTTTGGTTTCTGTGATTCTACTTCCTCTTGTTTTCTCCCCTATATTACTGGCTGATTTTTCTGCCCTATTTTCCAAATCTCTAAAAATAAGAATGCCTCAAGGATCATTTCTTAGATCTTTTTCCTTTCCTTTCTTTCCTTTCCCTTTTCTTTCCTTCTCAGTTTACATAACTTCCTTGTGGTTCTCATCCACTCTCAAGGCTTCACATTCTACCTATTTTTTTGTTATTCCTGTTGATGGCCAGAAAATCGCTTCCCTGAGTACTAAATCCACATGCCCAACTGCTTCTGCAAAATCTGTTCTTAATTGGTCACTTGTCTCCCCTCTAGACTACAAAACTGCCCCTCTCATAGAGTTTCTCTGTAAATGGAAACTCCATTCTCCTAACTTCAGGCCCAATTCTCTTGGTGTCATTCACTCCTCTGTGCATCTCTCACTCACATCTAATCCATAGGCAAATCCTTTTGGCCATAACTTCAAAATATGACCAGAATCAAATGACTTCTCAAATTTCTGTATAATTACCATCTTGTCTCAAGCCAGTTCTCATGGTCTTTTTGGACTATTGCTATAGTCTCCTACTGTTGTCCCAGTTTCTATCCTTGCCTTCCTACATCTGTTCTCCACATACCAGTCAGAATAATGAAAACTTCAACAAACACTTACAAAATATAAAAAAGAACCAATCAGAGCTGAAAAGTACAATAAATGAAATAAAAAATACACTAGAGAGAATCATAAGTAGATCAGATGAAAGAATGGAATTGATCCAAAAGAATGGATCAGCAATCTGGAAGACAGAGTAGTGGAAATCACCTAAGCTGAACAGAAATATATATATATATGTTAAAAAATGAGGCTAGATTAAGAGACCTTTGGAACGACATCAAGTGTACTAACATTTGCATTATAGGGATCACAGAAGGAGAAGAGAGACAGAAAAAGGAAGATAACATATTTGAAGACATAATAGCTGAAAATTTTCCTAACCTGGGAAAAGAAACAGACATCCAGGTAAAGGAAGGACAGAGAAACCCAAACAAGATAAACCCAAAGAGGTCCACAGCAAGACACATCATAATTAAAATGTCAAAATTTAAAGATAAAGAGAGAATCTTAAAAGCAGCAAGAGAAAAGCAACCAGTTACATAGTAGAGAACACTAGCAGCTGAATTTTCAGCAATAACTTTACAGGCCAAAAGGGAGTGGCATGATGTATTCAAAGTGCTGAAAGGGGAAAAGCACAAACAAACAAACAAAGCACACACAAAAAAACCCTACAACCTAGAATACTCTATCTGACAAGGTTATCATTCAGAATTGCAGAAAATATAATCAGTTTGACAGACAAGCAAAAGCTAAAAGAGTTCATCAAGACTGCCTCTTCAATAAATAGTTTTGGGAAAATGGGACAACTACATGCAAAAGAATGAAACCAGGCCACTTTCTTACACCATATATGAAAATAAACTCAAAATAGATTAAAGACTTAAATGTAAGATCTGACACCATAAAACTCCTAGAAGAAAACCTAGGCAATATGCTCTTTTTCTTAGCAGTCTTTCTTTTGGATCTGTCTCCTCAGGCAAGGGAAGCAAATGCATGAACAAACAAATGGGACTTCATCAAAATAAAAATCTTTTGCATAACAAAGGAAACCATCAACAAAGTGAAATGACAATCTACTGATTGGGAGAAAATATTTGCAAATGATATACCTAATAAGGGATTAACATCCAAAATATAAAAGAACTCATACAACTCAATATCAAAATCAAACAACCTGCTTTAAAAATGTGCAGAGGACCTGAATAGACATTATATAAATATATACAGATGGTCCACAGACACACGAAAAGGTGTTCAACACCACTAATCAACAGGAAAATGCAAATCAAAACCACAATAAGATATCACTTCACACAGTCAGAATGGCTGTTATTAAAAAGAGAACAAATAAAAAGCAATGGCAAGGATGTGGAGGAAAGGAACTATTGTGCACTTTTGGTGGGATTGTAATTGTTGCAGCCACTATGAAGCACAGTATAGAGGTTCCTCAACAAATTAAAAATAAAATTGCCAAATGATCCAGCAATTCTTGGTATTTACCTAATGAAAACCAAAACACTATTTTAAAAGATATGTGCACTCCAATATTCATTGCCGCATTATTTATACTAGCCAAGATATGGAAGCAACCCAAGTGTCCATTGATAGATGAATAGATAAGGAAGATGTGGTATACATATACAATGGAATATTACTAAGCCATTAAAAAAACGAAATCTTGCCAACAGCACAGTTGCATTTAGAGGATATTGTGCTAAGTGAAATAAATCAGAGGAAGACAAATACCATATGATCTCACTTATATGTGGAGTTTAAAAGAAACAAAACAAATGAACAAACAAAACAAAATGAAAACAGATTCATAGAACAAACTGGTGGTTGTCTGAAGGAAAGAGTGGGGGCTGAGGTGAAATAGGTGAATATTAAGAGGTACAATCTCCAGTTATAAAATAAATGTCACGGATATGTAGTATACAGCATAAGGAATATGGTGATAATACTTTAATAACTTTGTATGAGAAGAAATGGTTACTAGACTTACTATGCTGATGATTTCGTAATGTATTTAAATGTAGAATCATTATGTTGTACACCTGAAGCTAACATAATATTGTAAATCAACTATACTTCAATTAAAATGTTAAAATTAAAATTTGAAAAAATCCCATTTATACCTCAAATAAAATTCCATCCTTGACACACTAAATTGATTTCATGACCTCCTTTTTTGCAGTTTGAAAACTACTGCTATTAAAAAAAATGGCACATACCTAATTGTCACTCTTTATCATATTTATTCTGCTTTAGTTTTATGGTAGCACTTATCTTTAGCTAATATATTTTATGTTTACTTATTTGTTTGCTGTCTTTACCTCCACTTCACTAGAATGGACACTTACGAATGCAGGAATTCTGTTTTGTTCCAGACTATATGTCCTACATCTATTATAATGCCAGATACTTAGAAGGCCCTCAAAAGACATGTGCTGGTAAATAAATACTTCAGGCATGATACTATTCATAAGATATTTAGTAAGCTACTGTAACAAAAATGTTTGATGGGTTAGATTTGAGGCATGAATAAGAAGAAAGTTTAAGGATCTGCTTCATCATTCTGGCCTGCTCAGTTAGCTAAATGGTGGTAGTAATTCCCTAAGGAAGAGTACTCTGCTTTGGACAAAGTATTTGAAGGAAGAACACAAGTTTGATTTTGGACCAGTTGAAGTTGAGCTGTTTTAGAACCTCTAAGAGAAGACATCAAGCCCTGAATCACCTGAATAAAATCTGCACAGGTCCCATGCAAGACATTCAAATTCAAAAGTTCAGGTGTAATATATCATTTTTTTATTATCTTTCCCTTTCCCATTTCTTTTCTCTATACAGCTTTTTTAAGTCACAAATCTAAGAATATAAACTCTTTTCCACATGTTCTGAAATATGAGATTATACTTTCTCATTTTAGAAGCCACGAAAGATCATATTTTTAAAATTTTAAAACATATGCTTGTGTGGGTAAATAAGGTAAAGATGAAATTTCTCCCAATTTCTCTGACAAAACATATTGGAATCCACAATGTTACTGTTAGAGAGAGATTTGACTTTTTTAGTTCAGAAATTGGATGAGGCAGATATGGGATAATCCAGGGCCAGAGACTTATCAAGCTATTGATATGAATATCACTCAATGAAGTTAATTCTGTGACAGGGACTGAAGTCCCAGCTTCCTGGCCGGAGGGGTCCTCGAGGGGAATTGTGAGTCAAAGAGTGGCAACCTTTAGCACAATATGCAAGGGATCAAGACTGTCTTTAAAGCCCAGCCACGCCTCTTAGGCTATGCCCCCCTCTCACTAGCAGCTTGCTTTTAATTAAACAATGACAACAGGAAAACAATACAAATAAAAGGTTTTGTTGGGGAAGACTTAAGGCAACATTCCCTGTGTGTTCAATAATAGTAATTATACACTGTAGGAAAAATGCAATCTTGATTAAATGCATTTGAAAATTGTAGAGTTAAACAGGTAATGTAGGTTGAATTACTTCACTATATAATGTGCATTTGATGACTCCAAGAAAATTATCTAACATTCAGATAATTCAAAACACTGTTTGACAGTGAAATCTTTTTTTTTTTCAAGAAATGATTCATGAGACATATTTTGAGGCATGCTAGTATGGATTGTTTTGTGATGACTGTTATATTAAAAATCATGTTTTTGAAAATGGATATATCATTGAGAAAGACCCAGATTATGACAGGAAAAGTGTCAGGACCTACTTCATATTCTTATGAGTCTTGTTGTGAACCTTGTGTTTTTCATTTGTAAAAAGATATAACAGTAATCATGGGATAGAAAATTAAAAACAGGAAAATATTACCTTCTGCAGTGTCACAGAGTTTTCATGGTTCTAAGGATATCTAAGTTTTGAGCATCTTGTTTTTCACTTAAATTTCTTTCCACTTCCTCTTATTCACCTCTTCTTCTGAACTTTAAACACTACAGAGTCACTCTTCTTTCCTGCATAGCCCAGGAATTATTGCCAGGGGACTCCTTCAAGTCTTACAATCAAGACAGGAATTAAAAGCTTTTTGTATTGTTTTAAATTTTCAAGCATGGCTTCTAAAATCAAGGTTCAAATCTTTTCCACTATCTATGGCTAGAAGTTTAACGGTTCCTCTGTGGGAAAATTATCTCTGTCTTAATCAAGGCAGAATCTCTCACCAAAGCTAACCACCATTCACAGGATAGGTAAGTAGTGCAGGACTACTGCCCATGCATTTGTACAACATTTTGGATGACCAGATCCAAACACATTCATTAGAGACAAAAAGGATCTGTTTGCAGAAGGAAGGTGCAATCATAGAACTCTGAGGGATTGTGTTGTTGTTGTTATAGATACAATTTAACAGTGTAAGGATAACACTACTAAATATATCCTTAATAGGAGTACTTGGTTTACTTAAAGCTGGGGAAGTTGGGGGCGGAGAAGTACATTTTACACAACTTGTGTTGTCACTTGTCACAATAGGATTGTTTGCATTTATAACTGAAGAAAAAAACAAAGTAGAAATGTTAATACATTTTTTCCTTTTTTAACCCAACTTGTAAAATTCTTGAAATAGAGTAGGTGTCCAGTGGTATTTTACCATTTTTTATCACTAGATTTAAAGCAGCTGACAGCTTTCCAGAGCAAGTATAGTTTTTAAAGCAAACCTGAACAAAGTGGTTAACAGGGAAAATTAGTGTCTTTTCTTTTAAAGGTGAGGGTTGGGATGAAGTTGTCAGGTGAGATGTGTAATTCATAGAAGGCCTAGGTACACATCATTGTTGTAAAGTTTTAAGAGCTGTAATGATGGCGAATATGCTACAAATACCATTGATACTGAAAATAATTGTTATTTTCCAACTATACTAACTCCTAAGCAAGTCGCTGTGTAGAAATCATCCATCACTGAGAGAAAACAATATTTGACAGTTGGTAAATGCATATCCAACCATATCACGCAAAGCTAATCAAAGCGAGAAGTCTGGAACTCTGCAGTGTTCCACTTGAGTGTTCAGCTAATACTGATCAGCACTTGCATGTGAGGAGATCACACACGGCTGAGAAAAGAACCACCTGAAAGGATTAGCAGAAACAATGCTTGGCATTCATATAGGGCCTAGAAATGTATTGATTTCATCAGCCAGACTGGAGACCTTCATGATTCCTGGAGCATTAGGTAGAACCTACAGATGGTTTTTGTCTCAGTTTTGGTTGTGCGGGGGATAACCCTAGAATGAGCATAGCTCTGGTCCCTCCTAATAAATATTAAAAACAAGACCTCCTCTTCCACCAAAGCCAAACTACTTCCAATTAACACAATTATGTCTCAGCATGAAGTTCAAGAATGCTAATAAGAATTTTTTAAATCTAGCTCCCCAAAAAGCAAAATCAAAATGTCTAACACCCAGACAAAAGTAGCAGGCATTAGAGAAGTTAGAAAATATCACCCATAACTGCAAGATGAATCAAATCATCAAAACCAAACTAGAACTGGCATAGATTTAGAATTAACAGACAAGGATATGAAAACAGGAATATATATTCAGGTAAACTGGTGGAGTAGACTGAGGGAGGTGGAGCTAAGTTAGTTCTCTATCCACAAGCACTATTTTGCCCTTTCTGCATTCCCACAAACACACACTAATGGCAGAGGGAGGTGAGGGGATTAATACTCCAGCTTTCCTCTGCCTCAACTGGGACGCCTCTAAGGCTTACTCTGTGTCTCCGGAGCTGCCTAATAGCATGAGTTCTAGTTGTGCAAAGTGGATACTATCTTGGTAATGCACCTTTTATTCTTTTCTCTTCTCATCTCAGTCTCACTTTCTTAACTCCCTTAACTGTGTCTCATCTCCTAAATAAATAAATTGAACTCAAATCCTTGCCTTGGGGTCAGCTTCTGGAGAAATCTAAATTATGACAGTGACTATTTTGGAAGATTTATACTAAACATCTAGCTGGAGTGCTTGTTGCTTTCGAGAAAACAGGTGATGAACTGCGTCAGAATACCCATAGTTCAGACTCTGGTTTCCTTTCCTCATAAGTGTTTGGATATCTCAGATAAACAAGTGATATTTACCTCCAGTTTCTTCTCCAAACTCTGACACAGTTGAGGTTAACCTTTTTCATTATGCGCTGGGTGTGGGGACAGTAGGAGAGATGCCTGAGCAACACTTTCAATACTAGGAACCTTCAGCAAACTTAGGCTTTGAAAATAACCTGATGGCTTTAGAATTGAAACACCCAGTTGCAAACTAGGACCTTCACATTCATACTACTTGAATTTTAAATATGGAGCTGTCAATATATTTACCTTTGGACACTATCTTACTCTTTTATAGCAAAAAACAAAAAGAAACAAACTTTATTCCAGCTAGATATTTTTCCCATTTCTTCATTTTTCTATAGTCACCAGAAGACTGTTGAGATAAGACTCATGAAGTTATCGCTACAATTTGTGTCACTTTAAGTTAACATGTTAGGGTTATTAAAATGTAGGGTTTCCTTTCATTAATGAGTATTTCATCACTAAGCTAAGGTGAAAGAGATGACATTTTTGTGTGAATACTTGTAGCATGCAGTGGGGGAAATGTTCTATAATAAGTAAAGGGTCCTCTGTTGAGAGAATATACAGTAAAACTTCCTACCATGCTCATGAACAACCAAAAGCACTTCTCTCATTTTTAATACAGTCTGAGGAGTTCACATCTCCTCAGGTGTTAGGGAAGAAGTTTTGAATTTTTGTTCATTAGAGAGTGTGGTTTGTTTAAAGTCAGTTTGCTCTTTGATGGAACAAACCACTGTGTTTCAACTAGGGAATTATCCCTGGTCCCATCACCTAAATATACATCCTAGGGGAATTTTTATAAAGATTTGGAGAGGCTCCCAACTCCTCATGAGGTGCCATATTGAATAAGCGTTTTTTATAAGGCAGTGAGAGAATAGCTCAGAAATCTACAAGGCAATGTTCAAAAGAGTATTCAACAAAATCCTTTTAGTCAATAACTAAAATAATATTAATTAATAAATAGTTATTACCTATAATTGTTTTTCACAACTCTTAAATGGGGTCCCTTTCCTTGAACTATTTCAAAGATCTGACCAGGACTGGAGTCCCTTACCCACTTTACACACTTATCATCTTTGAAAAGGTGAACCAAGAGAGGATCATTCACCATCTAACCCTATGGGCGTAATCTCATCATTACTTTTCTGCCTAGGAAGAAACCTGTCTTTTTCTTTTGTTCCCAAAATGATTGAAAGTAAGGACATACTATCATAACTTTCCCTTACTATTTGGGGCAAATTATTGATAAACATTATCTCACAATGAAATAAATTAGGCCTTATGGTACCATGCTCTCCTAGTGACAGTATATATCAAGTCCATTTTCTCAGAAATGAAGCAAGCATTGTCAAAAGGGCTAAGGGGTATCCCTATTGGCTGGTACAACACTTCTTGATGTCCCCTGGCATATTCCACCATCTAAAACAAAAATAATGACACTTTATATATTAAATGAGTTCATTTATGCCAGACATTCAGAATAGAGCCAAATATATATGTTACTTGCTGTTATTGTAAATCTTTGCATTGGGGCATTATCCAAGGCAAAAATGAAAGAAAGAGGTCTTTGTCTTTCTAGCTTTTCAATAGTATAGGTTACTAAATTAATGTCAATGGTGTAACAGCAATAAGAATTCAAGCATGGGTGGTATGGGTGTTTTTACTGCTAGCAGATTCAGAGAATTTTAAATTGTTATTAATTTGGGTTATATAGTTGCTTTGGAGTTCATTTTATGAATTTGATTTCCAACAGTATGGATTTTTCATTTTGTATTAACTTCTTATATAATACAGATATATATATTTCATTTGGATTTCAATCAGATTAAGGTAATCTACAAATCGGGATTGCTTCTAATTCACCAGGGCACCACTATATTAAACCTGGCCTTTATTCACTGATCAAAGCACTTTATACTCTTGAGCTGTCCATTTTTCCTTATTAAAGAGAAAGGCTAGTGATTATAGATTCCCTACCTTTGTAGGTCTGGGCCTTCATGGGGACTTTGAAAGTAACATTAATCTTCTTAATTACATCATAATTCCCTAGTCCAGTGTTAAATTATCTACTCTTTTCCTAATATTAAAAAAGATCTACCATGCAAAATATTTGACTTTAAGATTTATTTAAATCCAGTGACTGATTTCACTCATGTCTTTAGTAGAACAGTTTTATCCTTTCAAGAGTTGAGTGAGCTCTCACATAGTCTAGTCTCAACCCTCAGAAAATTCCCCAGTTTATGAATGGATATTATTCACATTAAGTGAGTTTAACTACAGATATGTAGATATAGATATGGAGCTAATCATGCTTGGCAAATAGGAAGTACTGAATAGCTATTGGTCATTATAATTGTTTAAGA
This sequence comes from Tursiops truncatus, assembly GCF_011762595.2. Taxonomy (NCBI): domain Eukaryota; kingdom Metazoa; phylum Chordata; class Mammalia; order Artiodactyla; family Delphinidae; genus Tursiops; species Tursiops truncatus. The sequence continues at coordinate 20,657,633 of NC_047035.1, read as the reverse complement.
TTAGGATTTTTGACCAACCCCTTGCTCTAGCATGGGATCTGGTACAGGGACAGTTCTGATAGGCAGCTGCATTGGAGGGACATTATGCTGTGCCGCTTCCCACTAGAAGAAGGAGTCACTTATTCCAGACCTTGAGTAGGGTAGCCACATATTGGAAACAAAAAGAAATGTCAAGTAAACAATTTTTCATTCCAAATGCTTATAAGGTTTTAAATTATATCTTTCATCATCACATTTAGCTAGATAATCAGCATTTCCTGGGTTCTCAGCCACTACACTTGCCTCTGTGGTTTGGTTTCCTAATAGTTAATCCTAACAATTTCCATTTTGATAAAGGAGGTTTTAGGTTTGGTTTATTGGCTAGAGTATACTATGTCTACCCAGACCAAAATGTTCTAGGGTCCCTGACAGAAGTGGTAAGGAGAAAACATGTTACAACTGTATCAATGCTTCTCTTACTGAGTATGAGTTCACTTTAATACAAGGACTATTATAAATATGCTTCCTAACTTGTAACCCTATAAAAGTGTGGGTTTCCAGACAGAATAGAATGAGAAACTAGAGTTACTATTTTATTGGATATCCACCGATTTCTGCTTCACCCTGAATGTCTTAGAGAAGTCGCCTGGCCTGGATGCTACCCTGCATGAGATCAGGAGCATCTGTGGTTTACCAACAAGCTCAAAAGGTGAGGCCTAAGGCACTGAGAATCACAGAAATCAAAGCCTATGCAGCAAATGTATTCAGGCTCACACAGTTGGGAGAGTTGCCCTGACTCTCATATATGTAAATTCATGACTAGCTGATGGCAATAGACATGCCCCTGACCTGAAAGTCAATGCTCACCTATCTTTAGGGATGGGAGGAAGCTCTGGCTAGTACTCCTCATGTAGGTATCCAGGTGTGATATCACTAAAAGTGATTCAGAGAGATCCACATGGGAAAAAGCTCAGTGTGTTTCCCACGGTTGGTTACACTAGAACAAGGCAAGGCCTGGGAATATTTTTTTTCTTATCAGCAGATAAAAAGGAAAAAGACAAGATTTCTGAGTTTTGATTGTTTTGGCCTTGGAGGGTGTGGCTATGTGACATATTGTATGGTATACAAAGTGCATTAAGACCTAATCAAACTTATGTGTCTTTGCAAATTTTACTGATTACCCACTTTCACAAACTCTTATCATATATCATATCTGTATCACTTATAAGCACTTAAAAGTGCATCTTTATAACTGTCTCTTTTGTGTCTTTGTTGCTGTTGTCCCTGCTTCTGAACTGAGCCCAAAGCTCCTTATAGGTAAAACACAGTTGTTAGAGATTTCTCTCAACATCCAGGTAAACACACGGTCAGTGCTTCGTGTACTTTCTGCAGTAGTTTGAAGTTGAATCTTTTCCTTTGAGAAAACTTGGAGTTTGATTCCTCCTTCTTATTTTCCCACACTAAATAGGGATGATTTATCTTTCATTAATCCTCTTTAATATTTTCCCACTGTTTCTGAGTAAAATAGAGCAGACAAATGTACCAAGTTTAAACTTCTGTTTAAAAAATTGAGATGCCAATATACAAGTCAGCTGTAGAATCCAGGAATAAAATTTGAAAGGCTGAAAAAATGGTGATGAGCAGCCAGCATAGAAACATTTAGGTCAATGAAGAGTGGTTCAGGAAAACAGATTTACACCCTATTCCTGTCTTTCACGTCAGCAGTTGTGCCATTTACAGCAAGTGTTAAAAATAAAGGAAACAATATAATAATTTCAAAATTTTTAAATTGAGAACAAAAGATAATACTGGCAAGGTGACATATAGATTCCAGGAACACCATGTTACAGACCCTAATTTTGTGTCCCAGTAAACCACAAAATCGCAGTCTTTTATTCCCAGATATGGGTAACACTAAGAGGTACTTTGTATATAAGCTTTACCATTACAACATTCCCTCACAATATAATATGCCATCTAAAAGTCAGGCTCTTTTCTACATATGACATAGATACTCAGAGATATATACAGTTATAGGCAAATCTCCACATAGTGTCACAGTAACCAGGTAATTACAGTATGTGTATCCATAAGAAGGTTAAATTTGATGTGAGAAATAACAGATTAGTTTAATCCTTCTTATACATACACACACATATTTATTTTTACTGCAGTCTTCCTAAATTCATGAATGTAAGTTTTACTTTACTTTTTAACGTGATTCTAACCAAGAAATCACCAGGGAATTTGAAGCAACTGTAATGTAGCTTAGAGGAGTACTGAACTTAAAACACAAGGGCATAGAACTTAGAATATGAAGACCTAGACTCAAATCTTTTTTCTGCAGTTTATTAACTATGCAATCCAGGAAAAACCATTTAACTTTTTGAATGTTAGTATTTTCATCCATAAAAGAGAAACAGTATTTTGCGTTGTCAAGCAAGCTGCTATTTATCACTTGGTAAGACTGATCTCGTTGTACAGATGGACAAACACACAGTCTAAAAGAGTTCTGACATACTTCCCCTAGGTCCAGCGTTCAGCAGGTATACTAAGGGCCTCCTGTGTGCAAGGACACATGCTAAACACTAGCAATTAAAGGGTGAGGATGCCACACATCACAGTACATATTTTATTATGATTTGTATAAAAGTATATGTACAAATACACAGACACAAACCCATATACAGGCAAAACATCTTAAAAATTTAAGAGTTGTTAACTGTAGGTCATAGTGATGCTAAATCTCTTGGTCAAGGCATTTTCTATTTCATAAATTGTATATAACATATATTTTTTAAAGTTTTGGAATAACACAAAGCAAAATCTCTGTGATTTATTAATCACTTAATAAGACAGTTTTGTCACTCAGAAATTTATGGCATGTTTGAGTTTATTTTATAACAGGAATTTCTGAGAAGCCTCATTCTTCCTTCCTTCCTATCACACTCAAGAAAGTCTTGGTTTCTCATTTCCTCATCTCTAAGATTAAAATAATATAAAATTCCTCCTGAGGTCACTTGAGCATGGAATGTGTAGTCTGGAAAGGTCTATTCCAATGCTTGTTCTTCTATTTTCATTGCCATGATCATTGGGGGAATGACTTCATTACTTGTAGGAGAAGAGAAGTAAAGTGTTTTTAGATATGTAATTAGTAGCTCCCCCCATGCCTTCACCGGTACTTTCATTCTTGATTTATACAGCAGTGATGGCCTGGAACCCGAGGGCAAAGATGACTTGCTTTAAGAAGTGGTTAACTCAATGTTAATTACCTACTACTGTTAAAAGCCAAATTTATTTGTATTGAAAAGTATAATACATAATTTCAGAACTTAAGTTGGTACAGATTTTCTGAAAGACAACTTTGAAAAAAATTATATATACACAGATACATACAAACATAATCTTAAAATCCTGAAATAACTGAACTTGGACCCAGTATTTTTACTTTTAGTTAATTTCCACTAAGAAAACAATTAACTGCTTGTACAAAATTTTTACCACAACATTCTTATATTGTTCACGATGTTCAAAAAGTATAAAACACCTAAATTGGTGGTTTTCAACAGAATAATACTGGCATTTGAGAGGTGTAGTTCTTTATTTGTGTGCCTGACCTGTGTACTGCAGGAGAGTTAATATTGCTTTCCTTTATCCATTAAATGCCAGACATGCCCCGACACTAACCCCTGTGACAACCAAAAACACTCCTCTCCAACACGTATCTCTATCCCCCCAGGTTAATAATATTGTCCTTGCTGGGAAACTGAAGTCTAAACATTTGCAAGATTGCACTGGTTAAAAAAATGTTGGTGTATCCACTTATGAAGCTCTATGATAATTTTAAAAGATTATTTCTTGACTTGGAAGATTATAATTTACAATACATATACACAAGCACGTATATATTCACATACACAAACCTATTGGGATTATATTTAAACACCTCCAAATATTCAGTGGCATACAGAATTAATAGGGTTTATTTTTCTAATGTTTCAAGTGGTTTATGGTTGGCAGTCCATGTAGGTTCTCTCAACCAGCAGTATCCTGTGGCTTCTTTCTCATATTCAGAAGATAATCTTTGAATCCTAGGAATCACATCCTCATTCCAGGAAAGAAAAAAAATGAGAAAGGTAAAATGCAAAGTGTCAGGAATTTGCCTTTGTTAAAATCCCATTGGTCAAAGCTGGGTCATATGGCCACTCAGAGCTGCAAGTAAGACTGGGGAGGTGAAACCTCTGAAGGGCCCATTGGAAACCAAATAAAATCAATATACATATATATTTTTAAAATAATTTTTTATATCAGAAGAAAAGGATCCTTGAAGTAAGATAAGCTACCATCATTCTTCCACTTATATAATATGTTTCCTCTCACCATCAATTGTCTTTTCTATACTTTTCATATTTATTCTTGATTATACAAGCATAGTGTGCATTGTAGTTCCTCCCTAACATCTATGCTACCTCTCCCTAATGGGTACATGCAGCAAAGACCTTTGATCAAAAGAAGTCATTTTGCCTCATTGAAAGGAAATTGAATGCAAGCACAAGGAAAGATGGAAAAACATGGAAAAACCATGATTCAAAGAAAAGAAGCAGCCCATCCCAAATAATGTGAGGAGGCATTTACCCTAGGATAGGAGGAAGAATTGACAAGACCTAGTAGGAAGATGTGGGGACAGTTGTTAGGCTAGGATAACATGTTAACACAATATTGAAAAGCTTAAAAATGGAATGAGAAATTGGTAAGATGCCATCAAGTCACTGGGCTTCCTTTGCAATCCATTTCAACAATCTGAGAACATGGCTCAAAAACAGAGACTGAAAGAGCAGTGTTGTGAAGGCCGACGATATTGGGTTTTCTGAAACACACATTTCCTGGTTTTAATCTAATTTTATTACCAAACTTTATTTCTCATTTTCCCCCTTCTTCTGGGGGGCTTCTTCATGAGCAGGACATATGAAAATGTGAAGTGACAACATTCTGCTTTGAGGAGAATTTTGTGAGAGGAGAAAAATAGAGGCCTTTGATACTTTCCGGTTTTCAAAAACTTCTCAGGGGTATTTTCAGGCTTGGAAAGTGCAAGCCAGTGAATTCATCTATTTTAAGGAAATGAAAAATGCATGTCTTCTTGTTCCTTCAGAAAAGCTACAATGCACATGAAGACTGACAGAAAAATAAAATTAACCTTTTTTTATTAAGCTCATTGGCAAAAAAGTCTTATTTAAGCTCTTTACAATCATTCCCTTTTTGTTCTCCATTAACGTACAGGAAGCAAAGAAAAGTTAAAATTGCATGAAACAATGGAAAATTATGAGAAATGGAGGTACGAAGTATATTTTTCTTGATTAGAAGGCCCATTGGTAAAGGACTGTCTTTGGTTTCTTACCCTTCTTTTTGCTTATTGGAGCCACCATTGACCATGTTTCTCCATAACTCAAACTCTTCAAAATAGCCATAGAATGATCATTCTAGTGATCTGCCTTGTGAATTCCATGATAATTTATTTCAGTCTAACATTGTTGTTTCTCCTTCAATTCAAGTATATTTTTAGCAAGAAATTCTGTCTCATATATTTTATTTTTAATTCAAGGTGATCTAAGATTCATCTCTCTCTCTCTCTCTCTCTCTCTCTCTCTTCTAGGAGTCAACATAGTACATTCAGTGCTATATCTGTTAGGACTCTTTTGGTTGTAAGTTACAGAAAACCCAACCTAAACTAGTTCAACCAGAATCTCAGACAACACAGTTAGAACCTGTTCTTGCTCATCTTGCCCCTATTTCTCTCTGTGTTGGCATAATCTTCACTCAGGCTGTAAAAGACTGTGAGTAGCTCCAAGCTGCCATCCATCAGGATACAAGTCTGCTGGAAAAGAAAATATGCCACTCTACTGATTAGCCATTGCTAATGGATTTCAAAATAGTGGACCAATTGATCAACTGGGGTTACATAACACTGGTTTAGTCAGATCTAGATTACACTTATACCTCTGGAATAGGGTGAGGCCAGCCTTTCCCAAAACAATATAATCCAAGAATGATAGTGGTAATAAAAGGCAATTTTAGATTCTGGTATAAGGAAAAGTATGTATATCCTTGGGGAAGATGAATGACAAGGTACATGTCCAAGAGGATTTTCTGAAAGCCATTCTAGTTTTGAAGCAGTAAGGATGTATCCTAGAGCTGTTTAAATCCAGACTGAGTTACAGAATCTTCTAATTCTGTCACTGTCTATAGAACTTGAACCAGTTTCTAAATAACAATAAATCAGGAAGCTAACTACATGTACAGGAAAAGAAAGAATATGGTGTTCCATGTTCTCAGTGGGAAATTCTTCTGCTTTTTTTCCAAGTTGGTTGTAGTCCCGCAGATGCCAGAGTTGACCATTTGGGGCCTGAATGTAGGCATAGTTTATAGTTATGCAATTATCTTTCTATGTCCAAGTTCCTGTGCACAGGCTGAATTTGTTTGGAGTAAAGATGTAATATGGAATTTAGAAGACAATATGCTTCCTCAGGAGATTTAAACATGAACTTTCCTGGGTACTACTGTCATGCTGTACCATATACAGGAAATTTAAGAATGCCAAAGTTACACTGATTTGTAGCGTTCTCTGATATTTCTTTCTGTCCTCCTCTTAATTTTTCTTATAAAACAAAAGTCATATTTGCTATAACTTTTTAATGATATCTGACTTTGGAGCCAGGGAATCTTGGGTTAATACTGACATAGACACTTGCTATCTAGACAATTTTGGTCAAGTTATCCTGTATGAGCTTCTTGTTTACCTTCAAAACTAGCACTTCGGAGTAAGTAATCAAAGGTATTCCTTCAAAAGTGATGTGACTATTCTAGGTGTTAGTAGAAGCTCTATCTTCCTCTTTAATATATAGCTATCAGGGTCTTCCACCAAAAACTTCTATTTCTTCTCATCATATAATTCTAACAATCAAACTTAATGCTTCTCTGGAAGAAAAAGTCCCAAAATATGGCGTTAACTTATTTTAATTTGTAGTTTTCTCTTTCTTGTTACATTAGTACTTATTTTTCATTCTCTGCACCTTCTTTCATTCTTTCCTCTCAAAGAGAGGACCCCAGCTTCCAACATGTTATAAATGACCTGGGCCAGCTGAAAGCTAATAGCTACAGTCTTGGATCTTTGCCCAGCTGAATCAGAGAAGTCTACACAATATGCTTCTGTCTTGGACAAGCCTCTGGAAACAAAATTAACACAAGTTAAAAAGAGAAATTCCTCTTTAAATGTCTTATATTTGTTTCAAACTGCATAAAAAAAATTTGAGGGGCATAATATTAAAACCAAGTAATTTGCTTCAACCAAAAGAACAAAATGAAAATTATTAAGGCAGCTACCAATGCATGGGGAGAAACATCCAAAACACTTTATCACTCCAGCTTCCCAACACTTTAGAGCAGCAGAAATATTTTCAGTAAAGTTGTCCTACTAAGAAACATACTTTTGACACTTGAAAAAGGACAGAGTTGGAGGACACCTACTTCCTGATTTCAAAACCTATGGCAAAGTGTAATCAAGACAGTGTGGTACTAACATAAGGATAGATATGTAGATCAATGGAACAGGTTGGAGAATCTAGAAATAAACCTTTACATTTATGATCAATTAATTTTCAACAATGATACCATGAGAATTAATTGGAAGACATTTTTTTTCAACAAATTTCCTAAACAACTGTATATCCACATACAAAATTATGGAGTTGGACTTCTTCCTTAAATTATATACAAAAATGAATTCAAAATGGATCACAGACCTAAATACAAGAGCTAAAAAATCCAAACAAACAAACAAAAAACCAAAAACAAACAAACAAACAAAAACAAATTAAAAAACCTCTTAAAAGAAAATATGGAAGTAAATCTTTGTAACCTCAGTTTTGGTTTAGGCAACGTTTTCTATACACCAAAAGCACACGTAACAAAAGATAAATTAGATAATTTGGACTTCATCAAAACTAAAATATTTTGTGCTACAAAAAAGAAAGTGAAAAGATGAACCCACAGAATGGGAAAAAATATTGGAAAATTGTATAGCTGGTATGGGATTAGTATTTGGCATATATAAAGTATTCTTATATCTTAATAATTAAGAGATACATAACTCAATTAAAATTTTGGCAAAGGATCTGAATAGTCATTTCTTCAAAGAAGATACAAACTGCTAATAAGCACATGAAAAGATGCTTACCATCATTAGCCATCAGGGAAAAGCAAATTAAGACAATGATATACCACTTCATACCCACTAGGAAAGTTATAATAAGAACATAGACAATGGCAATGTTGAAGATAATGTGGAGAAACTGGAACTCTCATATATTACTGGTAGGAATATGAAATGATAGAGCTGCTCTGGAAAACAACTGGCATTTCTCCCCAAAAGTTAAACATAGAGTTACCATATAACAAAGCAATTTCATTCCTAGGTACGTACCTGAGAGAAATGAAAGCATATATCCATATAAAACGTGCACATGAATGCTCATGCATTATTAATAATAGCCCAAAAGTGAAAGAACCCAAATGTCCAGAATCTGATGGATGAATCTGATGGATGAATACCCATAATGAAATATTATTTGGCCATAAAAAACAGTGACATTCTGATATGTGCTACAATATAAATGAAACTTGAAAACACTATGCTAAGAAAACAAGTCAGTCACAAAAGACCATATATGGTATGATTCCATTTATATGAAATATCCAGAAAAGGTGGATGTATAGAGACAGAAATTAGATTAGTAGTTCCCTTGGGCTGGGAATAGGTGAGTGAAAGAGGAAAAGATGGGTGTGTGATTGCTAATTTGAATGGGGTTTCTTTTGGGGGTGACAAAATTTAGATTTTGGTAATGGTTGCACAACTCTGTGAAACACTAAAGCCACTGAATTCTACAACTATAACGGTTGAAATGTACAGTGTGTAAATTATATCTCAGTAAGGTTTTCTTTAAAAAAAACAATAAGATGGAAATGATTAAGGCAACCACCAATGCACAGGAAGAAACAGACATAAGACTCATTTAAAGCAAAGAAATATTTTCAAAGAATTGTTCAACTGAGAAATATAATTTTGAACACTTGAAAAGTTGGATAATAGGTAATTAGTTTTTCACCTGTAGAATAGAAATTTTGTTTTTATTGTTTCTGTCATAAATTTAACTCTGCATTTAAAGCGGGAGGGACTAGACATTATGTCTTGATTATTCCAATTTCTCGATTCCGTTGAATAATATGGGATTCAAAATGGATACATCTACAATCTAACTACATATTAATAGATGATAAATTATAGATAAACTGATGGATAGATCAAAATAAAGGGGATGCTTGTAGAATCAACTCTAGAGTATTACCACTGAGATATCTCTGAATTCTGATTCTATTAATAAGTGGTGTTTTGAATGTTCAGGGGGGAATATCTTCACAGTCCTATGAATTCTTTTTATTAGTATAGAAATACAAGGACTTATGTAAAATTTTGTGAGGAAAAAAACAGAAACCTGGCATCCATGTAACCAGTGAGTTTAAACAACCTTGTTTAAGAGAATAGTCTTTCTCCAGAATAACTCAGGCATTAATCTTGGCTTCAAATACATTTTTAAAGTCTGAGTTTTGCCAAGTGGCATGAGGCCAGGTGCAAGAATATTTGCTTTTCTTTCACTGTGTTGAAAACTTGTAGAATCCAGAATTAGAGGAATACACACAGCTGGTGGAAAATTAGTTCACTACCTCAATACATATGCAGCTCCTACGATTTTTTGAGGCACATTAATAACCTAGAAACTGCTGAGTCCCTGGTGATGTTGACAGAGATATCCTTTCTTTCCTGCCAAATTCATGCTCATAGGTTTTCTAGTGTATGATTCCATATGCTACAAATATAAATAAAATTCCAACTCCCTTACAACTTAACATTAATGGAAAACAGAAGAGAAACAGGATGGTACATTTGACAATCCATGAGCCACTATTTCAAAAGGGAGGCAGCAGACCAATCATACCAGTTACAAAATGCAGAGTCTTTAATATTCTGAGCCAGAATAGATCACACTGACTATATACAAAGTAAAGTCTGGGGCTGAGAACCACCTATAGTCGACACAAACCAGTGAATGTTTCAGAGAACATTTCCCCCTTAATTGTGGAAAAGCATCCGGCATAATTTAACTGGCCATTTACTTTGTTTTAATTTCCCCTCCCATAACCATGAACCCACAGGTCTGATGTCCACAAATACACACACAGTCACACACACACACTCACATCCATAACATCTGTCCTTGGTTTTGCCAGGGATAAAGAAGCATCAGCATAGAAAATGGTGAAAATCTTTTGCTGAATTAAATTCCTGAATGCAGTAGTTCTTTTGTTAGCGTCCTTTACCTGCAGGTCCTGCAGCCAAAAGAACTGCAAGGATCACAAAATTTGCCTCACCCTGGGATTAAACACATCATGAGGATGGTCCCACCAGCAGAGGGCAGTGGCATACCACGCACAAAACTTGGCCCAGGAAAAGCCTTACAACCTGCAGTTAATAAAGAACTGGGCAGGAGGGTAAAATAACTGGGTTTAGAAGAGATTTATTTCAACTACATAAGCAAGAAAGTTATACAGTTACCCAAGAAAACTCCATCCGTGGAATTCACAGCAAGGCAAAGTGTGCCAGTGATCAAAGGCTACAGTGAAGCTCTAAATCATTGCTAAATGATCCAGAGCCCATTCACCTGGTGCTGCCAGCCTCCATCCATATGGGGAAATGCTTGCAGACGGGCCTAAGAGATATTATAATTTCAACAGCAAAGAGGATCTACTCTGTGACTTCTGACTTGGAGAAGCACATAGTTTACAAATAAATCTGAATCGAGAAACTATGGATTTTCTCCAGAAAAAAATGAGAAATGTGAGTTATTGTACCAGCTTTGCTAGTAAAAAGCTGTGTGACTCTAGACAGGTTTTTTAACCTCTCTGAAAGTCAGTTCAATAGTTTAAAAAATGAATTGGATTGGACAATTCTGAAAGCAACTCCAGCTTTAATATCTTTTTTAACCGGTGTCTGCTAAATGGAGAGACTGATGGGGAGTCCTGATCAGTCTTCCTCTCAGGATATTCTGAAGAAGAATATAATTGGAATGAGGAAACTAAACCCAAAGCGGCTAAGATTTTGAGTGAATTTTGCACTGTGTCGCCCCAGTGATCCAATTAGGAATACTGAAGTAGGCTCCTTCCTGTACTATCCTTGGGCATTCTATTTTATTAATCCCCTCTTTTTATTTACATTTACATGCATCTTTCCTAATGTAAGATTAGGACTTGTGTGTGAGATGTCCTATATGTAATTCATCTATGTAGCTCACCTCAATAATTCTTGTGGAACTTGCACCATGATACATTGTAATACTAAATCTCAGAGACTACACCAGAGCAGATATCTAAAGCCTGTGGCAGAAAGCGAAGTGGCTATATGACGAATGTTACAAAGCCAAATAGAACATCTGAGAAAGACATGACAGGGACACTACTGTACACGCAGCTCTGGCTGACATTTTCCAAGCACTTTTGGGGAAGTGGAAAGATAATAAAGTGACAACATTTGCAAATAAAATGCCCTGTGGGCACGTTCTGTATATTCAAGCGGCCAAGCCTGGAAAAAAGCAGAGTACGCAAAGAGAGAAAATCCCACCAGTCACCCTTTCAGCCTCTTGATTTCTTTTTTTCTTTTTTCTTTTTAACATTTTTATTAGAGTATAATTGCTTTACAATGATGTGTCAGTTTCTGCTTTATAACAAAGTGAATCAGTTATACATATACATATGTCCCTATATTTCTTCCCTCTTGTGTCTCCCTCCCACCCTCTGTATCCCACCCCTCTAGGTGGTCACAAAGCACCGAGCCGAGCTGGTCTCCCTGTGCTATGCGGCTGCTTCACACTAGTTATCTATTTTACATTTCGTACTGTGTATATGTCCATGCCACTCTCTCACTTTGCCCCAGCTTACCCTCCCCCCTCCCCGTATCCTCAGGTTCATTCTCCAGGAGGTCTACATCTTTATTCCCATCTTGCCCCTAGGTTCTTCTGACCATTTTCTTTCTTTCTTTCTTTCTTTCTTTCTTTCTTTCTTTCTTTCTTTCTTTCTTTCTTTCTTTCTTTCTTTCTTTCTTTCTTTTTTTTAGATTCCATATATATGTGTTAGCATACAGTATTTGTTTTTCTCTTTCTGACTTACTTCACTCTGTATGACAGTCTTTATGTCCATCCACCTCACTTCAAATACTCAGTTTCATTCCTTTTTATGGCTGAGGAATATTCCATTGTATATATGTGTCACATCTTCTTTATCCATTCATCTGTTGATGGACATTTAGGTTGCTTCCATGTCCTGGCTATTGTAAATAGAGCTGCAATGAATATTTTGGTACATGACTCTTTTTCAATTATGGTTTTCTCAGGGTATATGCCCAGTAGTGGCATTGCTAGGTCGTATGGTAGTTCTATTTTTCGTTTTTTAAGGAACTTCCATACTGTTCTCCATAGTGGCTGTATCAATTTACGTTCCCACCAACAGTGCAAGAGGGTTCCCTTTTCTCCACACCCTGTCCAGCATTTATTGTTTGTAGATTTTTTGATGATGGCCATTCTGACTGGTGTGACATGATATCTCATTGTAGTTTTGATTTGCATTTCTCTAATGATTAATGATGTGGAGCATTCTTTCATGTGTTTGTTGGCAATCTGTATATCTTCTTTGGAGAAATGTCTATTTAGGTCTTCTGCCCATTTTTGGATTGGGTTTTTTGGTTTTTTGATATTGAGCTGCATGAGTTGCTTGTATGTTTTGGAGATTAATCCTTTGTCAGTTGCTTCATTGGCAAATATTTTCTCCCATTCTGAGGGTTGTCTTTTCGTCTTGTTTATGGTTTCCTTTGCTGTGCAAAAGATTTTAAGTTTCATTTGTTTATTTTTGGTCCCATTTGTTTATTTTTGTTTTTATTTCCATTTCTCTAGGAGGTGGGTCTAAAAGGATCTTGCTGTGATTTATGTAATAGAGTGTTCTGCCTATATTTTCCTCTAAGAGTTTGATGGTGTCTGGTCTTACATCTAGGTTTTTAATCAATTTGAAGTTTATTTTTGTGTATGGTGTTAGGGAGTGTTCTAATTTCATTCTTTTACATGTAGCTGTCCAGTTTCCCAGCACCATTTATTGAAGAGGCTGTCCTTTCTCCACTGTATATTCTTGCCTCCTTTATCAAAGATAAGTTGACCATATGTGTGTGGGTTTATCTCTGGGCTTTCTATCGTGTTCCATTGATCTATGTTTCTCTTTTTGTACCATAACCATACTTCTTGATTACTGTAGCTTTGTAGTATAGTCTGAAGTCAGGGAGCCTGATTCCTCCAGCTCTGTTTTTGTTTCTCAAGATTGCTTTGGCTATTCAGGGTCTTTTGTGTTTCCATACAAATTGTGAAATTTTTTGTTCTAGTTCTGTGAAAAATGCCAGTGGTAGTTTGATAGGAATTGCATTGAATCTATAGATTGCTTTGGGTAGTAGAGTCATTTTCACAATGTTGATTCTTCCAATTCAAGAACATGGTGTATCTTTCCATCTATTTGTATCATCTTTAATTTCTTTCATCAATGTCTTATGATATTCTGCATACAGGTCTTTTGTCTCCTTAGGTAGGTTTATTCCTAGATATTTTATTCTTTTTGCTGTAATGGTAAATGGGAGTGTTTTCTTGATTTCACTTTCAGATTTTTCATCATTAGTGTATAGGAATGCTAGAGATTTCTATGCATTAATTTTGTATCCTGCTACTTGACCAAATTCATTGATTAGCTCTAGTAGTTTTCTGGTAGCATCTTTAGGATTCTCTATGTATACTATCATGTCATCTGCAAACAGTGACAGCTTTACTTCTTCTTTTCTGATTTGGATTCCTTTTATTTCCTTTTCTTCTCTGATTGCTGTGGCTAAAACTTCCAAAGCTATGTTGAATAAGAGTGGTGAGAGTGGGCAACCTTTCTTGTTCCTGATCTTAGTGGAAATGCTTTCAGTTTTTCACCACTGAGGACGATGTTGGCTGTGGGTTTGTCATATATGGCCTTTATTGTGTTGAGGAAAGTTCCCTCTATGCCTACTTTATGGAGGGTTTTTAACATAAAAGTGTGTTGAATTTTGTCAAAAGCTTTCTCTGCATATACTGAGATGATCATATGGTTTTTCTCCTTCAATTTGTCAATATGGTGTATCACATTGATTAATTTGCATATATTGAAGAATCCTTGCATTCCTGGGATAAACCCCACTTGATCATGGTGCATGATCCTTTTAATGTGCTGTTCGATTCTGTTTGCTAGTATTTTGTTCAGGAATTTTTGCATCTATGTTCATCAGTGATATTGGCCTGTAGTTTTCTTTTTCTGTGACATCTTTGGTTTTGATATCAGGGTGATGGTGGCCTTGTAGAATGAGTTTTGGAGTCTTCCTCTTTGTGCTATATTTTGGAAGAGTTTGAGAAGGGTAGGTGTTAGCTCTTCTCTAAATGTTTGATAGAATTCGCCTGTGAAGCCATCTGGTCCTCGGCTTTTGTTTGTTGGAAGAGTTTTAATCACAGTTTCAATTTCAATGCTTGTGATTGGTCTGTTCATATTTTCTATTTCTTCGTGGTTCAGTCTCGGAAGGTTGTACATTTCTAAGAATTTGTCCATTTCTTCCAGGTTGTCCATTTTATTGGCATATAGTTGCTTGTAGTAATCTCTCATGATCCTTTGTATTTCTGCAGTGTTAATTTTTACTTCTCCTTTTTCATTTCTAATTCTATTGATCTGAGTCTTCTCCATTTTTTTCTTTATAACTCTGGCTAATGGTTTATCAATTTTGTTTATCTTCTCAAAGAACCAGCTTTTAGTTTTATTGATCTTTGCTATCATTTCCTTCACTCTTTTTTCACTTATTTCTGATCTGATCTTTATGATTTCTTTTCTTCTGCTAACTTTGGGGTTTTTTTGTTCTTTCTCTAATTGCTTTAGGTTTAAGGTTAGGTTGTTTCGTTGAGATGTTTCTTGTTTCTTAAGGTAGGCTTGTATAGCCATAAACTCCCCTCTTAGAACTGTTTTTGCTATATCCTATAGGTTTTGGGTTGTTGTGTTTTCATTGTCATTTGTTTCTAGGTATTTTTTGACTTCCTCTTTGACTTCTTCAGTGATCTCTTGGTTATTAAGTAGGGTATTGTTTAGCCTCCATGTGTTTGTATTTCTTACAGACCTTTTCCAGTAATTGATATCTAGTCTCAAAGCATTGTTGTCAGAAAAGATACTTGATACAATTTCAAGTTTCTTAAATTTACCAAGGCTTGATTTGTGACCTTTAGATATGATCTATCCTGGAGAATGTTCCATGAGTCCTTGAGAAAAATGTGTATTCTGTTTTTTTGGATGGAATGTCCTATAAATATCAATTAAGTCCATTTTGTTTAATGTATCATTTAAAGCTTGTGTTTCCTTATTTATTTTCATTTTGGATAATCTGTCCATTGGTGCAAGTGGGGTGTTAAAGTCCCCTACTATGATTGTTTTATTGTCCATTTCCCCTATTATGGCTGTTAGTATTTGCCTTATATATTGAGGTGCTCCTATGTTGGGTGCATAAATATTTATAATTGTTATATCTTCTTCTTGGATCGATCCCTTGATCATTATGTAGTGTCCTTCTTTGTCTCTTGTAATAGTCTTTGTTTTAAAGTCTATTTTCTCTGATATGAGAATTGCTACTCCAGTTTTTTTTTTGATTTCCATTTGCATGGAATATCTTTTACCATCCCCTCACTTTCAGTCTGTATGTGTCCCTAGGTCTGAAGTGGGTCTCTTGTAGACAGCATATATATGGGTCTTCTTTTTGTATCCATTCAGCCAGTCTATGTCTTTTGGTTGGAGCATTTAATTCATTTACATTTAAGGTAATTATTGATATGTATGTTCCTATTACCATTTTCTTAATTGTTTTGGGTTTATTATTGTAGGTCTTTTCTTTTTCTTGTGTTTCCTGCCTAGAGAAGTTCCTTTAGCATTTGTTGTAAAGCTGGTTTGGTGGTGCTGAATTGTCTTAGCTTTTGCTTGTCTGTAAAGCTTTTAATTTCTCCGTCAAATCTGAATGAGATCCTTGCTGGGTACAGTAATCTTGGTTATATAGGTTTTTCTCTTTCATCACTTTAAATATGTCCAGCCACTCCTTTTTGGCTTGCAGAGTTTCTGCTGAAAGATCAGCTGTTAACCTTATGGGGATTCCCTTATATGTTATTTGTTGATTTTCCCTTGCAGCTTTTAATATTTGTTCTTTGTGTTTAATTTTTGATAGTTTGATTAATATGTGTTTTGGTGTGTTTCTCCTTGGAATTATGTGGTATGGGTCTCTCTGTGCTTCCTGAACTTGATTAACTATTTCCTTTCCCACATTAGGGAAGTTTTCAACTATAATCTCTTCGAATATTTTCTCTGTACCTTCTTTTTCTCTTCTTCTTCTGGGACCCTTATAATTCGAATGTTGGTGCATTTAATGTTGTCCCAGAGGTCTCTGAGACTGTCCTCAATTCTTTTTATTCTTTTTTCTTTATTCTGCTCTGCAGTAGTTATTTCCACTATTTTATCTTCCAGGTCACTTATCCGTTCTTCTGCCTCAGTTATTCTGTTATTGATCTCTTCTAGAGAATTTTTAATTTCCTTTATTGGGTTTTTCATCATCGTTTGTTTGCTCTTTAGTTCTTCTAGGTCTTTGTTAAACGTTTCTTGTATTTTCTCCTTTCTATTTCCAAGATTTTGGATCATCTTTACTATCATTATTCTGAATTCTTTTTCAGGTAGACTGCCTATTTTCTCTTCATTTGTTAGGTCCGGTGGGTTTTTATCTTGCTCCTTCATCTGCTGTGTGTTTTTCTGTCTTCTCATTTTGCTTTACTTACTGTGTTTGGGGTCTCCTTTTTACAGGCTGAAGGTTCGTAGTTTCCATTGTTTTTGGTGTCTGTCCCCAGTGGCTAAGGTTCGTTCAGTGGGTTGTGTAGGCTTCTTGGTGGAGGGGACTATTGCCTGTGTTCTGGTGGATGAGGCTGTATCTTGTCTTTCTGGTGGGCAGGTCCACATCTGGTGGTGTGTTTTGGGGTGTCTGTGGCCTTATTATGATTTTAGGCAGCCTCTGTGCTAATGGATGGGGTTGTGTTCCTGGCTTGCTAGTTCTTTGGTATAAGGTGTCTAGCACTGTAGCTTGCTGGTCGTTGAGTGAAGCTGGGTGTTGTTGTTGAGATGGATATCTCTGGGAGGTTTTTGCTGTTTGATATTATGTGGAGCTGGGAGGTCTCTTGTGGACCAGTGTCCTGGTCTTGGCTCTCCCACCTCAGTGGCACAGCCCTGATGCCTGGCTGGAGCACCAAGAGCCTACCAACCACACGGCTCAGAATAAAAGGGAGAAAAAATAGAAAGAGAGAAAGAAAGAAGAAGATTAATATAATAAAATAAAATAAAGTAAAAAAAATAATTATTAAGAAAAAAATTTTTTAAATAATAAAAAAAAACTAAAAAATGGACAGACAGAACCCTAGGACAAATGGTAAAAGCAAAGCTATACAGACAAAATCACACACAGAAGCATACACATACACACTCACAAAAAGAGAAAAAGGGGAAAAAAAAAAAAAAATATATATATATATATATATATATATATATATATATATATCAGTGCTCCCAAAGCCCACCTCCTCAGTTTGGGATGATTCCTTGTCTATTCAGGTATTACACAGATGCAGGGTACATCAAGTTGATTGTGGAGATTTAATCTGCTGCTCCTGAGGCTGCTGGGAGAGATTTCCCTTTCTCTTCTTTGTTCGCACAGCTCCCGGGGTTCAGTTTTGGATTTGGCCCCGCCTCTGCGTGCAGGTTGCCTGAGGGTATCTGTTCTTCGCTCAGACAGGGCGGGGTTAAAGGAGCAGCTGATTCGTGGCTCCGGCTCACTCAGGCCAGGGGGGAGGGAGGGGTACGGAGTGCGGGGCGAGCCTGTGGCGGCAGAGGCCTGCGTGACATTGCACCAGCCTGAGGCACGCCTTGCGTTCTCCCGGGGGAGTTGCCCCTGGATCACGGGACCCTGGCGGTGGCGGGCTGCACAGGCTCCCGGGAGGGGAGGTATGGATAGTGACCTGTGCTCTCACACAGGCTTCTTGGTGGCTGCAGCAGCAGCGTTAGCGTCTCATGCCCGTCTCTGAGGTTCACGCTGATAGCCGCGGCTCGAGCCCGTCTCTGGAGCTCCTTTAAGCGGTGCTCTTAATCCCCTCTCCTCAGGCACCAGGAAACAAAGAGGCAAGAAAAAGTCTCTTGTCTCTTCAGCAGCTCCAGACTTTTCCCCGGAATCCCTCCCAGCTAGCCGTGGTGCACTAATCCCCTGCAGGCTGTGTTCACGCCACCAACCCCAGTCCTCTCCCTGCGCTCCGACTGAAGCCCCAGCCTCAGCTCCCAGCCCCGCCCACCCCGGCGAGTGAGCAGACAAGACTCTCAGGCTGGTGAGCACCGGTCGGCACCGATCTTCTATGCGGGAATCTCTCCCTGCTTTGCCCTCTGCACCCCTGTTGCTGCGCTGTCCTCCGCAGCCCCGAAGATACCCCCCTCGCCACCTGCAGTCTCCCCCCGTGAAGGGGCTTCCTAGTGTGTGGAAACCTTTCCTCCTTCACAGCTCCCTCCCGCTGGTGCAGGTCCCGTCCTTGTTCTTTTGTCCCTGTTTTTCCTTTTTTCTTTTGCCCTACCCAGGTACGTGGGGAGTTTCTTGCCTTTGGGGAGGTCTGAGGTCTTCTGCCAGCGTTCAGTAGGTGTTCTATAGGAGTTGTTCCACGTGTAGATGTATTTCTGATGTATTTGTGGGGAGGAAGGTGGTCTCTGTGTCTTACTCTTCCGCCATCTTGAAGCTCCTCCAAGCCTCACTGATTTTTATGCACATAATAATGATATATATTAACATGATAAACTGATGGGGCCAGTAAGTCAGGAAGGGAATAACCACAAGCCACTATGGGGGGGTCGTAATTAGTGTTGGACTTTTAAAAACAGAACCAAAGTTCTATCCAAGTATGTGTTTCTCCTATTATGAACATGTGGGTACCAATATGCTTTCCAAATAAAGCAATAGTTTTGGATGGCTTCAAGGACAATAATAGTAAGGCAAACTTAGCACTGAGAGAGGTATTTGAAATGGACTAAATATTGGTCTCATCCCAAGATTCATATGTTGAATTACTAACATCAGGGATGTCACCAAGATGGTGACATATGAGGCTCCTGAATTTTCCTCCTCCCACAGATGCACCACAAATACAGCTATGCATGGCTTGATTCCTGCTGAGAGAGATCCAGAAACTATATGAGTGATTCCTGCACATTGGGTACTGAGAAAACACCCACATCAAAATGGTGAGACATACTGTTGCCATAAACCCCATCCTAGACACAGCGCCATACTGTGGCAGAAGAGAGCTCCAGTTCTCAGCTTTTCCCTGAGGAGTAGAGAGTATGGGCCACATATACAGGGCCCCAACTTTTAAAGCTGCCACCTGAAATACAGGACCCCCAAAACACCTAGCTCTGAGAGGCCAAATAGGGCTTGTGTTCATGATTGCGACACGACTATAGCAAACAAAACAAAATTGTTAAATGCATAGGTAAATGTTCCCCACAACTAAAGAACCCTGCCTCCACCCCTGCATCCCAGCCTCACCTGCACCCCGACACTGGCTCAGCACAGAAGGAGCCAACAAAAATGCTCATCTCCTCGGTTTTCTCAGTAGGAGTTTGCATCATTTACCAGCTGCTCGGTAAGAGTCTGGCTTCTAATTAGTGAGCATCTAGGTGCTGACAGGGATCATCCAGGTAGTCTGAAAGAGCTAATGGGCACTTCTCCTGTCTTCTCCCTCTGGATCCCTCCAACAGTAAAACCAAGTCTCCAGCACCTCTCTGGAAAGATATCTCATACCCCAACTGCTACGGCTGCCGCCTGAGGGACTGGCTCCCAAATAGCTCTGGGAACCAGTGGGGCTTGGTATTCATGACTCCCCTAGGACCACACACACAAAAAAAAGGTGGTTCTATTTGGGTGCACGTACACTCCCAGTGCCTATTCCCTCTGGGTCAGAATAGATTGAGAAGCACAAACACCCAGCTCTCAGTTTCTCCTGGATAGAATGCATATTTAATATCCTGACTTTCCCAGATGCTGCCTGAAGGCTGGGCTTCCATTTAGCCTTCATTGGGGAGCTGAAGGGGCAGACAATATTCCTTTGGCAGCTTAAGCAGGTATATGGGCATTTCCCACACAGTTAGGACACTAACAGGTCTTGGCACACCCTCAACTTCTAGGAGCCACTAAGTACAAAGGAGGTGGCTGTACAATCACAAAGGTCTCAGACATAGCCAACCAAGAATACACTACCCAACAAAATTGTTCTCCAGAATTGAAGGAGACATAAAGAGTTTCCTAGACAAGCAAAAGCTGAAGGAGTTTATCACCACTAGACTTGTCTCACAAGGTACATTAAAGGACTATTGAAAAGAGAAATTAACAAAGCAGTCCCATTTACAAAGCATTATGTACATTGAAAATTATAAAACGTTGATAAAAGAAATTGAAGAAAACATAAATAAATGGAAAGATATTTTGTGCTCATGGGTTGGAAGAATCAATATTATTAAAATGCCCATACTTCACAAAGTGAGCTACAGACTCAATGCAATCTTTATCAAAATTCCAAAGGCATTTTTCACAGAAATAGGAAAACAATCCTAAAATTGTTTGGAAAATTTTTTGGAACCACAAAAGATCTCCACTAACAAAAGCAATCTTGAGAAAGAAAAACAAAGGTAGAGGCATCGTACATTCTGATTTCAAACAATATTGCAAAGCTTTTATAATTGAAACAGTATGATATTGTCATAAAAATAGACAAATAGATCAATGAAAGAGAACAAAGAGCTCAGAAATAAACCTATGCATATACGGTCAATTAATTTTAACAAAGATGCCAAGTATATACAATGGAGAAAGGATAGTCTTATCAATAAACGATGTTAGGGGACACTGGATAGCCACATGCAAAAGAATGAAACTTGGCCTCATCTTTCACTATACACAAAAGTCAACTCAAAATGGATTGAAGACAAATGTAAGACCTAACACCATTCAACTGCTAGAAGAAAACATAGTGAGGGAAGCTTTTGAATATTGATCTTGGCAATGATTTTTTGGTTTTGACACCAAAGTCAACAAAACAAAAGCAAAAATAAATAATTGTACAGCAAAAGAAACCATCAACAAAATAAAAAATCAGCCTAAAGAATGGGAGAAAATATTGGCAAACCACATATCTAATAAGAGATTAATATCCAAAATATAAAAGGAACCCATACAACTCAATACCAAAAAAGCAAATAACCCAATTAAAACATGGACAAAGAACCTGAAGAGGTATAATTTCAAAGAAGACATGCAAATGACCAACAGGTACATGAAAAGGTGTTCAATATCACTAATTACCAGAGAAATACAAATCAAAACTACAATGAGGTATTTCTTCACACCTGTTAGGATGTCTGTTATCAAAAAGACAAGTGATAAGTGCTGGCTAGGATGCAGAGAAAAGATGAAGTTTGTACACTGTTGATGTGGATGTAAACTGGTACAGCCTCTATGCACAACAGTAGGGAGGCACCTCAATAAATTAAAAATAGAACCACCATGTGATCCAACACTCCCACTTCTAGATATATACCCAGAGGAAATAAAATCATTGTTTCAAAAAGATATCTTTGCAACTTTATTCATTGCAGCATTATTTACAATAGCCAAAGTACGGAAACAAACTAAATTTCAGTCAAGAGATGAATGGACTAAAAAATGTGAAGTGTATCTAATTATCTACCTATAAAAGAATATTATTCAGTCTTAAAAAAAAAGGATATCATGTCATTTGCAGCACCATGGATGAAAATGGAGGGCATTATGCTATAAAGTGAATTAAGCCAAGCAGAGAAATACAAATGCTGGATGGTATCACTTATATGTGGAATATATATATATATATATATATATATATATTTTAAATCAATCTCATAGAAACAGAGTGGAATGGTGGGGATGGAGTAAATGGGAAAGAGTTGGTAAAAGCGTACAAACTTTCAGCTTTAAGATGAATGAGGTCTGAGCATCTATGAATGAGGTCTGAGGATCTAATCGTCATGTCGTACACTTTAAATATATTACAATTTTATTTGTCAATTTTATTTGTCAATTATACCTCAATAAAACTGGAAAAAAAGAAAATCCTAATCCCCAATATAACAGTATTATGAGGTGGAGGTCTTTGCAAGGTGATTAGATCATGAATGAAATTAGTATTCCTTAAAAAGATCTCAGAGGGCTCTCTCACCCTTTTTTGGCCATGTGAGGACATAGCAGGAAGATTGCTGTCTTTGAAGCAGGAAGGGGACTCCCAGAAGACACTTAATCTGCCAGCGCTATGACTTTGGATTTCCAGCTTTCAGAACTGTGAGAATTTTTATTTCTTTTAGTCACTCAGTCTATGGTACTTTGCTATATATAGAAGCCCAAATTAAGAAGTATCCATCCTTAAAGAAGTTAGAATGTATTAACCAACTGGTTTCTTATTCCACTTTCCACAATTGCCCACTAATGTTTAACACACTGCTTACACAGTGAGTGCCTTATGCACAGAAAGCACTCAATGGATAGTCTCATATTCAAGAACCAGAAAGGGCCTTTATTTTGTGCATTAGAATTTTGACTACTCAAACCACTAACTTGACCCAGGTTACCCAAAGTTAGTGTCAGAGTTTAAATCTTGGTCTTCTGACTTCAAATCTAGTCTATTGGTCTCTAGATGGCAAATGTATTACATTTCTGGGAATGAACAGTATGAAAGCTTAAAAAAAAACCCAGATTTAATGTACTTATCTACTTTATAAACTTTGCTTTCAAAAGAAAAGCATGGCCATTTGTTTTAAATGCAATAAAAATCCTTAAAAGCTTTGTACAGCAAAGAAAACCATCAACAAACAAAAAGACAATCTACAAAATGGGAGAATATATTTACAAATGATGCGACCAACAAGGGATTAATTTCCAAAATATACAAACAGCTCATATAGCTCAATATCAAAAAACCAAACAACCCAGTCAAAAAATGGGCAGAAGACCTAAATAGACATTTCTGCAAAAAAAGACATGCAGATAGCCATCAGGCACATGAAAAAATGCTCAACACTGCTAATTATTAGAGAAATGCAAATCAAAACTACAGTGAGGTACTACCTCACACCAGTCAGAATTGCCATTGTTAAAAAGTCTATAGGTAATAAATGCTGGACAGGGTGTGGAGAAAAGGGAACCCTCCTACACTGTTGGTGAGAATGTAAATTTATGCAGCTACTGTGGAAAACAGTATGGAGGCTCCTTAAAAAACTAAAAATAGAGCTACCATATGATCCAGCAATTCCACTCCTGGGCATATACCTGGAAAAGACAAACACTCTAATTCAAAAAGATACATGCACCCCAATATTCGTTGCAGCACTATTTACAATAGCCAAGACATGGAAGCAACATAAATGTCCACTGACATATGAATGGGTAAAGAAGATGTGGTGTATATATATATATATATATATATATATATATATATACAATGAAATATTACTCAGCCATAAAAAAGAATGAAATAATGTCATTTGCAGCAACATGGATGTACCTAGAGATTATCACACTGAGTGAAGTAAACTATAAAGAGAAAGACAAATATATGATTTCATTTATATGTGGGATCTAAAAAAAAGATACAAATGAACTTATTTACAAAACAGAAATAGGCCCACAGACATAGAAAACAAACTTATAGTTACCAAAGGGGAAAGGGGGAGAGGGATAAATTAGGAAGTTGGGATTAGCAAATACGCACCACATACATAAAATAGGTAATGAACAAGGATCTATTGTATAGCACAGGGAACTGTACTCAATATTTTGTAATAAGCTATAAGAGAAAAGAATCTGAAAAAGAATATATATAATAATATACATATAAATATATATAACATATAGTATATACTATATGTAATATATGTAAATAACTGAATTACTGTGCTTAAACCTGAAAACATGACATTGTAAATCAACTATACTTCAATAAAAATTTTTTAAAAAAGAATACCATACAAATACAACATAATTTTTTCCAGATTATCCTCAAACAAAATTCTAACATTTTAAAAACCTTATAGTTTCCTCCCATTTCTAATTGGAGAGGAATTATGGAGAAGTGACCAGCAGTACAGATTCTGTGAGCTAGGTTACCATTTATCTGTTCTGTGACCTTGGGCAATTTATTAACATTTCTGTGCCTTGTTTCCTGAGCTTTAAAATTTTGATAGTAATATCTACTTCATAGGGTTTTTGTGAAGATTAATCTATATATCTTATAACAGTACCTGGCATATAAACTATTATTGTATTAAGAAATATTTTGCATATATATTTTTAAGAAGTCGTTACCCCCAGTTTGCCAGATTGGCTTAGCTTCAGAAGGGCTCTTAGAACTATGCTATCACTGCAGTCATCATGGTTAATCATCAAACAGTTCATTTCAGGCCACTTCTTTAACTGAATTTTATATTTCTGCCAAAACATCTGAACTACTCTGAGGCAGATAAATTTGCTCCATCATAAGAGCATACTAAATTTCCTCTCCTACTCAGGACCTGCTTTTAGTTTCACTTTAGATGATAAAAGTCAAGGAGAATGATCCAGGCACTGAAACATATGACTTTCCAGGACATAGCAGGGTGGGTCTTTGTGGAGGTGTGAATATTTTTGCACATTCTAATTATACTAGGGTCCAAGGAGTGTTCTCTCTCTACTTTGCAAATGTGAGAATGCCCTAGTACCACCTCTCTTTCCCCTTTCCCATTATTCCTCAGTGCCTGGTGGGGGCCTGAATGTTGGGGGATGACAGAGATGCAAGGAAGTTGAGGTGATCTGAGCCTGTTAAGGAGCAAAAGTCATAAAGGGATTATTTGGGTTGGTAGGTGGTCCAAAAACTAGAAAAAATTTAATTAATGGGAATTTAGCTGAGTCCTTCCCTTTTTTGGGGGGAAATGGTCATGGAATTTCCAGGGCATACTGTGTCCAAAGAGAGACTTGACAGAGACACTAGCTTTGGCCACACTGCAACATGGTAAAGAGGAATCCATGCTTCCCTCACTCTTCTGATCTATCCAGTCCATGTCTGTCTCTCTCTCTCCCTCTCTTATATTCTGCTGCCATAAACAAGAAAATAAAATTTCCAGAAAAATGATCTTATTTGCAAAGCAGAAACAGAGATACAGACATAGAGAACAAATGTATGGATACCAAGGGGGAAAGGGGGGATGAGAGGAATTGGGCGACTGGCATTGACACATATACACTATTGATACCATGTATAAAATAGACAAAGAGAACCGACTGTATAGCACAGGGAACTCTACTTAATGTTATGTGCTGACCTAAATGGGAAGGAAATCTAATAAAGGATATATATATATATATATATAAATATATATATATACACACATATATATATATACATATATATGTATAGCTGAGTCACTTTGCTGTACAGTAGAAATTAACACAATGTTGTGAAACAACTATACTCCAATAAAAATTAATTTTAAAAATATGCATGTTATCTTTCTGAAAAAATCCCCAAATTTCCAAGTAAATTGAGGAGGTATGAAGTAAAAACAAACAAACAAAAATCTGGCCCCATCCTGTCTCTGACCGTAACCAACTTTGCTCTGTCTGGCAACTCTCTGAACTCTACCCCATCCACCCCACAACACACACAAGTTCTCAGAATCCTCCTCTCTCAAAGGAAGAGGATGGGTCTAGATTTCCTTCCTGTTCTCACATTCGGTGACTTTTATGATTTTTAATAAAGTTATTCTCGATCCATGGTGATTTGTCAGTGGATATTGTTGATCAGGAGAATAGCTGCGTAATGGCAGAAGACCATCAAGGCAAAAATGAAGACAGGACTGGATAGGATGTTAAAAACCTCAATCACAACATCTTGGGGATTTACCTGAGGGTAAATTTATAAAGTCCTCATATTGGGAGAGTTAAACAAGGTCTTATTCATTTGACATAAAGTGTTAATGCCCATTATAATGCAAATGAATTATGAAGGTGAGAGAAAATTTATATTCATCACATCAATCCAAATATGATTAATGTTTTGCACTACTATCCATAAATGTATAGCTCCAGCATTTAGCTCCAGTGTGTGCATATGTATATGTTATACATATTTGTGACATATATGAATCACTATAAATTATATACATAATAAACATATATCAAATATTCTTTTATTTTTAACTTGAGAAATCCAGTAATACAATGGGCAAATAACTTGTTCAGGCACTTCATAAAAGAGGAAATAAAGATGTCCAATAAACATATAAAGGTTGCTCGATTTTACTGCAACCAAGAGAATACCTAATAATAAAATCACAAAAAGATACAGTTTCACACCTACCATATTGCCCAAACTACAATGTCTAATACTTCAAGTGTTATTAACATGTGGAGTAAAGGGGCTGAACCAAGTGTTGGTGGAATATGCAGCGGGAATTTTCATATACTGCAAATAATGTGTCAATTGTTTAAACTACTTCAGATTCAGTTCAGTTGACAATACGCATAGCCTATGATGCTGCATGTTCACCTCTGGGAATATACCTTTGAGTATCTTATACATGATCCATGTGTAAAGATGCTCACAGCAAAGATATTCATATCTCTTTGTAATAGCCCATCTGAAACTATATGGCCCCCAAGCCAAGCCATATAAGTTTTCTTGTTTGTCTCTTTTTCTTCTACATTGGTCAAAAGAGCACTGTCTGGCTCTTTAACAAAGAAAGTTCGCTGACCCCTGGTAAAGACTAATGGAAAGAATGAGGGACCCTGCATCTTCAGCAGTAGACAGAATATTACAGTTGGGTGGCAAGGGACTGAATTTCACAACGCTTACTTCACAGGTTCCCTAGAGGTTTCAGCAGAAAGATGTGACACTCTTCTATAGCAGCATTTATCAGAACTGTGTCACTCAGGCTTAGAAGTACATGAGCAGCTCTGAAGTCAGTACAGACTTCTCTTCCAGGCTTAGCAGAGGCTACAACTACCTGAAGATCTGTGTCTGCCTTGAGTGCGGCCAGCTAGTGGAAAACAAGTGATCAAATTAGCCCCATCCTGTCTTTGGCAAGTCCTGCCTGTGATTTTTCAAGGACTCTTTTTTCCTTTGTTTGTCTTTTTTTCCCGTATATCAGAAATCCTCATACTTTTCCTTTCTGGGGGTCAGAAAGGAAAACTTATAGTACAGTAGACCAATCTTTCAAAAAATAGTAATTCAAGTTCAGTCACAGAAATTGGAGTAATTCTTGCAAGTAGCATGGATCATAAAATTTCTGCATTAACAGAATTTAGGAAATATTTATTGAGTTCCTACTATATGAAAGAGACTATTCATTTAGCATCCAGTTTATTTGTTAAGTTCAATTGCATTCTAATGTAATTATTTACTAGCTCAAAGGAAGTGATTGTAAATATTGTAAGAAAAGGGAGAATACATGTGGATTGTCATCCACTCTATTTTGGGCATCTGTCTTGATATCCTTTTTTTTTTTTTTCTTTGGCGGTGTCCGGCCTCTTGTGGGGTCTTAGCTCTCCCACCAGGGATCAAACCCCGGCCCATGGCAGTAAAATCATTGAGTCTTAACCACTGGACCACCAGGCAATTCCCCCACTTGATATCCTTATACACATGTCTTACAGTCTTATATTTCTTCATAATCTTCTGATAATTGTTGATTTATTTATTTATGTATGGGACACAGAAACATCTTTGAAAGAAGAGGGGGGACTGCCAGGTGTCTCATTGTATTAAAAACTTGCTTCCATAAAAATATATCCATAAGTTAAAATTGTATATGGTTTATTTTAATGTAATTACATGCCAAACTTTTATAAAGTAAAAAATATTTTATAATGCATAAGTAAATAAACAAACACACTTATCTTCTTTAAGCACATCTCAGTCACTTACAGTGGGCTATTGAGCAGTTTGATGCTTTTCTGATTCTGTCTCCTTTGTATTTGAGGCTTTTCCTCTTTCTGACTTTATATAAGATTATCGTTTTGTCCCATAGGTTTCATGATGGTATATGACTTGGGATGGGTATTTTTTATCCATTACACATTACATTCGCTCTTCATTAATCCACACATTTGCTGGTTAACTCAGCGCGTATCTACTGCCTGCCTCTATCGTTAGAGGCTGTGTGCTAGCATTGCTTGGAAAGAAATAAAAGTGGTGTGATTCCTGGCTTCAAGAAGCATAGCATTCATTTAAAATTCCAATACAAGGGCTTCCCTGGTGGCGCAGTGGTTGAGAGTCCGCCTGCCGATGCAGGGGACACGGGTTCGTGCTCCGGTCTGGGAAGATCCCACATGCCGCGGAGTGGCTAGGCCCGTGAGCCATGGCCGCTGAGCCTGCGCGTCCAGAGCCTGTGCTCCGCAACGGGAGAGGCCACAACAGTGAGAGGCCCGCATACAGCAAAAAAATAAATAAATTCCAATATAAAAAATATTTAGGGTATATGTATAGCTGATTCACTTTGTTATACAGCAGAAACTAACACACCATTGTAAAGCAATTATACTCCATTAAAGATGTTAAAAAAATATTTAGATGCTGAATTTAGGAAACTGTAAAATCACTTGTATATTGTAGTAGTTAGATTTAATTGGCATACCTAGTAATTTAATGCTTTTGTTTACTCACTACTTTTTCTTCCTTTTAATTTTATATATAAAAAAATTATAAGTCATAGGCAGAAAGCACAACTGGTTGTAGGTGAGAGGAGCGAGGTAAAGTTTGGATTGATGGATCTGGCTGTTTTTCTTTTATTTGTTAGGCTATGGTGATTTTACCAGCCAATGAAATAGTCTTTGAAAATATGCTTCTTAGTGTCTGAATAATATTCCATTGTATGTGTTTCAGAATTTATGTATATTAGTAGAAAACCAGTTACAACCTAAACCTCAGAACACTTCTTAAACATTAAATAACTGTGCAAAACACTCTTGAAGTAGATCAAAGATAATTAATCCACTCTCAAATGCTCTAATTACCTCAAATATTTTCATCATTAATCAGGAAAAGAAGAATAGGATCTCTGAACACTGCTTTTGCACTGCAGAAACACTTGTTTAGCAGACCTACTAATTTAAATTTTTCCTTTTTACTTCACTGTTGTTTTTCTAAAACTCTTGAAAGGTCTGTGCTGCTGGGGCAATACTCTGGTTATAGATTCTTTAAACTCTTTTGTCTGGTCCTCATATTGTTTTGGTTTAGGGACATATAACTTTAGGATATATGTGCCTAAGTTTATAAAATATGTTCAAATCTATTATCTCATGAGCTTTAACACCATTTGGCTTTATTGTGGTTATTAACTCTGGAATCTCTAGCATCCATTTCTCCTTCCTCTTCATAATGATACTTCACTTTTTGTACTGAATTTCTTCTCCTTATACTCAGCCAATGCGATTTGAGGGAAGCTGATCCTAACACTAGCTCTAGGGGTGCTAAAGAGTCTTATTCCTGTGACCCTACTGACTGATTGACTCAGGTACTGGACTCATTTGGGTACGATGACAACTGTGTAGATGTTTGCTGAAAGCTTTGGGAAAAGAGCTTCTTTCCTCTTCTGCTGAACTACCTGAAAAGATGCTTTTCCAGGTTGGATCTAGCTACCAATCCTGACTGAGGATTCCTACCATGTGGAGGACAGCAAAATCATAATGATGCCAACCCCCAGATGTAGGGGCCCACAGACCTCAACCCACTGTACCTTCTATGGGTTGGGAGTCACCAAGGAGGATTCAACACACAGACACGGGTTGGAATAATGCTTTACTCATGGAAAGGAGAAGAGCTGCAGCAAGATCAGTGTCTTTAGAATGTGCTGGGCTCTCATGGGCAGTAGGTTCTTTCTGAAACCCTTCAGAGGCTGATGGCATGCACCCATTCCTTTCCTACTGCAAAGACCCTATTTCTTTCCTACAAGGATTGAGGGGACAAATAAACTGGTGGGGCTGGCAGGTGCCCTATGATCCACATGCTTAGGCAATACAAGGAAGTTCATTATGTACCCAGAGAAGGGGAAAGGTTTCTCTTAATAAGGAAGAATATCTGGGGCCAAGGAACAGCTTGTCACCCAGCTCCCATATTGGTGAAATGTTTCAGGCCCAAGGCACTCGCTGGGCAAACTCAAAGAGAGGTGGCAGGTCTAGTGGTAGTTGCTCCCTAACAGATATTAAGTAAATGGAGAGTTCAGGGAGGGAAGCATGTTTTGTACTACACTTGCTACACATTGGATTATATATTTCCCTATTGTGTCATTACCAAGGTAACTGTGGATGTCGTCATTGCCATTTTCCCTTCTTTCGTTCCATTCCTTTGTTGACAACTATGTTGGACCAAGATAGCAAAAGTTTGCTGAGAAAAAGCCAAAATGAGGATGAAGAAGAGGCATGAAAATGAGAGAGAGAGAAGAAAATAATGTCCTTTTCCTATGATTTGAGCTGCTGGATGAAGTCCTGCCTGTGGACTTTTCAATACTAAGAGCTAATAAATTCCTTTGCTTTAAGCCAGTTTGTTTAAGCCAGTTCGACTTGGTCATTTTAACTACTTGCAAATTTAATATCCCAAATGACACAGGCCTTAAATTTGTAAAATGAGGTTTAAAAAAAAAAAAAACCTGACATCAATAGAAATGACCTGCCTAAGTTAACAAAACTAGAAAGGATTAGAGCCAGGCTTCAATTCAGGACTTTGAAATCTGAATCCAAATCTTTGTTATAGCTGATTGCTTGGTTAGGCATATTTGGAGTTTTAAAAAATCAAATTGAAAATTGGCTATTACTCTCAGAGAGAAGCTGTTTGTTTGTTTTGCAAATACGTCTGCACATGTTCATGAGCTATTTGTCTATTGAATATCTAAATACGTGAGCTAAAGATTATGCTTCTCTGCCCACCAGGAGCACTTGAATGCAACAACCCGATAAGGCTGCTTTTCTCCTTTTCCTTTGTAGGAGAGGGAATGGGATTTGGTGACTTAACAGGTTGTTGTTTCCAACTTCAATAGCCGAAGTCTTAGACCTGACAATGACCCCTCACAAGTCCTATAATCTTAGTCTCTGCGTGACCAACGTATGCCAAAGAGAGCAGGGTTTCAGAGGGCAGGAAGGCTCCCCAGGGATCAGAATTTCACACAGACTCTTCCTTCTTGGAAAGCAGTCATTTGTCTCCCTTTTACTCGGCAGGTAACAGCAGCAAGTCTCTAATTCAAAGGCAGAGGGGTCCTTCCTTTTAGACAGGCGCTCTCAGACCGCAGAACCGCAGAACTGCTCTACTGCCGTAGCCAAGTTCTTCTAGGCAGGGGCTGGGGAGAAGCCTAATAGGGCAGAGACGTATTTTTCTTGCTGGCTGGAATTGTTTTCACTTAGAATTCAGCTAAAGCAAAGCTATCTGTTATTGCCTGCTGGTTTTGAGTTTTGGCTGAGGGAGATAGATAGATAGCCCAAGCTACAACAAAGAAAATTTTTAAGTCAGGCAATGTGGATGTTTCTCCCCAAGCCTCACCACAGAAGCTCCAGGCTGACTGGTGTTTGTCTTGGGTTCTAGTCCAGCCTGAGGCTTTTCAGCAGTGAAGACTGACACCCTAAATCAGACTCTTCTATCCCTGTACTTGTGCCTTTTTAATCTTATTTTTTTTATTGACAATTCACGTTGTTTTATAAGTTTTAATTTGTTGATTCACTCATTTTTAAATTCCTTTGTATCTTATGACATCTACCCTAACATTTTACACTGAAACTGTTCAAATCTACAGAATAGTTTGGAGAATTGACCATGAACACTCAAATACGTGCTCTCTAAATTCAACGATTTACATTTGCTATAATTTTAATATCATATAGCTCTCCATCAGCCTACCTTGCTATTCATTTATTAATTAATCTCTTTTTATTTTTAGAACATTTCAAAATAATTTTCAAACATCAGTACTCTACAAGTCTAAACACATCATCAGTATTTATAGGTTATAGTTCCTTTTTCTTGATATAAAATTTACATACAATGAAATGCACAAGTTGTAAGTATAGCAATGAGTTTTAACAGATGCATACACCTGTGTAAACCAATTCCCTCTTGAAACCCAGAAAGTTCCCTCATATCCTTTTCCAGCAATTCCCACGCCCATGTCTTCACAGGCAAGAAGATGTTTGTTTTGTTTTAACATAGAATGGTCTAGCCTAGTCTAGAATTTTGTATAAATGGTGTCATATAGCAGGTGTTCTTTTGTTTAAGGCTTATTTTACTCAGCATAATATTTTACAGATTTATCTATGTTCTGTAGATCAGTAATTCATCCCTTTTCATTAATGAGTAATGAATTTTATTAAATGAATATATTTAAGTTTGTTTATTATTGTCTTGTTGATGAACACCTACTCTATTTCTAGACTTAGGCTATTATTAGTAAAGCTCCCATGAACATTCTTGTACAACTATTTTGCAGATATATATTTCCTTTTGTGGGGGAGAGAGTAAGTACCTAGGAGTGAAATTGTTGGATCACAGGGTTAAAATATATGTAATTTTATAAGAAACTGCCAGACCCTTTCGCAAAATGGTTTTACCGTTTTATTACTCCCACCAAGAAGAGGGCATTCTGAATGCTTTAGATTATTGCCAACATTTGGTGTTATCAGTCTTTTAAAATTTTAGCCTTCTAGTGGGTAATTAGTGGTATCTCATTGTGGTTTTAATTTGTATTTTCCTAATGACTAATGATATGGGGCACTTATTCCTGGGCTTATTGACCATTTATTTTCTTCCTTGTTGAGGTGTCTGTTTATACATTTTGCCCACTTTCATTTTTCTTTCGATTTAACAAATATTTATTGATTGCCTATCATGACACTGTTAAAATCTAGAGAAAATGGTGAATTAGAGTTCTTCAGAGAAACAGAAACAGGCCATATATATATATATATATATATATATATATATATATATGGAAAGAGATTTATTATCAAGGATTTTGTCATGTAATTGTGGAGGGTGAGAAGTCCCATGACCTGCCATCTGCAAGCTGGAAGCCCAGAAAAGCCAGTGGTGCAGTTCCAGTCCAAATCCAAAGGCTTGAGAAACAGAGGAGCCAATGGTTTAAGTCTTAATTCAAGTCTGAAGTCCTGATAACTAGCGGGCTGATGGTGAAAGTCCTGGAGCAAGTCCAAAAGCCCAAGGACCAGGAGCACCAATGTCCAAGCACAAGATAAGATGGATGTCTCAGTTCAAGCAGATAGAGAAAACTCACCTTCTCTCCTTCTTTTTGTACTATTTGGGTTCTCAATGGATTTGCTGAGCTAATTCACATTGGTGAGATCAATCTTCTTTACTCAGTATAGATTCAAAGGCTAATCTCTTGTAGAAACACCCTCACGGATACGCCCAGAAATAATATTTTAGCAGCTATCTGGGAATCTTTGAGCCAGTCAAGTTGATACATAAAATTAATCATCACCAGTATTTAAAAACAAACAAATGAACAAATTGACATTATCCTTGCTCTCAGAGAGCAGATGAGCTGGTTGGACAGTCAGAAAATTGAATAGAAAAATCATTGTTGAGTGATTATTGGGAGCACATACATCAATGGAGCACTTGACTTTATCTTGTTGGCAGGAAGCAAGGAAAGTGTTTGAATAGTCTCTCACTGAATGTAACAGGGTAGTAAGATTTGCCTACTGATGGACAGCGTGCTCCTTTTCTAAGGTGGCTATAACAAATCACCACAGACTGGGTGGCTTAAAACAGCAAGAATTTATTCTCACACATTCTGGAGTCTAGAGCTCCAAAATCAAGAGTTCAGCAGGGTCTCACTCCCTAGAAAGACTCTAGGGAAAAATCCCTTCTTGCCCATACTTAGCATCCTTAGCAACCACCCAGCAACACTTGGTGCCCCTTGGTTTGTAGACACATCACTTTAATCTCTGTCCTCCCTCTTCACATGGCCTTCTTCCCTCTGTGTATCCTCTGTGCCTGTATGCAAATCTCTCTTTCTCTTATAAAGGCACCAGTCATTGGGTTGAAGGCCCACTCTAATCCAGGTTGATCTCATCTTAATTACACCTGCAGAGATCCTATTTACAAATAAGGTCACATTCACAGGCACCATGGGTTTGAATGTATCTTTTTAGGACACACAATTGAACTCACAACAGATAGGAATGGAAGAGTTAATTAATGGTAAATAGAGAAAATCCTACACTAGGCTCCTGGGTATACCAAGTCCTCTGCAGAGACCGCTTCTGTCAAGCTCTGAGAGATTGAATAATTCATTACACCTCACTAGACCTCATATGCCTCATTTGAAAATAAAACAAAACTGACATTAGATTTGATTATTTGTGAGGTTATTTCCAAATCTAGACCACAAAACACTGTCTTATCTTACTCTTACCCTTCTGTCAGCTCTTACTCTCTTCTCGTTACAGCTTGTGTGGCCCTCCTGTATGTTCTTATAGCACCATAGGCATATTGATATTACAGCATCTAACACAGTGTCTTATAATTACTAAATGTACTATGCAAACTTTCTTTTGCAAGAAAAACACTGATGTCATTTTATTCTAGTTCATCAATGTCGCCTTTTATTTTGGATCAGTTTCATTGCCTCTCTCATTTTGTTATGGGAAATATATTCTAGATTACTGAATTCAGTAAATGCACTTTGTTCACCCTGCTTCTCATTGTTTCATGTCTATCAGTTATCCTCCTGTGCCAGTTTTAACCCCCTGAGGTTAGTATTCTGACTGCTCAGTTGAATACCTAATCTAAACAGTCAACTCTCATCATACTTTATTATTCTATTTTGACAGGCGTGGTTTAGTTTTTATTTATAAAAATGCCTCCCAGTAACCTGTAAACGTACTGCAATATATCGTGTGACAATAACAGCATCTGAGTAATATGAGCAAATGCAATTTCTTGAAAATAATCTCGTGTACATATTGACCAGGAAGATTAATGTGGTTTACATAAATATGCAAAATTACATTGCATATTTAAATTAGTCATGCAAATACCCCTCAACTGTATTCCTGAGAGAAATAAAGAAAATAATTAGAAATTGAGATAAGTGCTAAAGCAGAAGTACATAAAGGGCTAAAGTAGGAATTAGGGATGGGTGGAATATTCAGAGCAAGTGATCAGGAAAGGCCTTGCTGAAGAGGTGACACTAAAGCTGAGACATGAAAGATGAGTAGGATCTGACTGTGTGCAAAGTGCATGTGGTGTGTGTGTGTGTGTGTGTGTGTGTGTGCGTGTGTGTGTTGAAAGTGTGTACAGAAGCGTGGGAACAAGGCATGCAAAGACCTGGTGTCAGGACAGAGCTTAGCATAATAATAATGTGGTTGGACTAATTTAGTAAAAAAGAAAACTGTACAAAATGAAGTTTTTCTTTAAGCAAGGGCCAGATCTGCAGGATTTTTTTTTAATATATATCATGCAATAATTTGGATTTTTTTCCAAGTGTTCTGGGAAGTCATTGAAGGATTCTCAGATGAGACATGACCTGATTTGATTTTCTGGAGAAATGATGGTGGATTGAATTGTATCAAGGGGACCTATGGAAGGCTGCTGGGATAGCTAGATTGAAAGATGATTTATAACACAAAATGCTGCAAGTACTCAAAAACTAAACATATGAGTATTTTCTGAAAATGGAAGTACAAATGAAGCTGTAGATAGGAGCATTGTTTGAGAATTGTATGAGAAAGACTTGGACTCCTAAATTGCTTTCCTCACTAACCTCAGACTAGTACAGTAGGTCGTCTACTTATGAACCCTCAAGTTGTGAACTTTCAAAGATGTAAATGTTCATTCCATCAACATCAGGCATGAGTGAAGTTGCAGCCTGCCTTCCATCTGCTAATGCTGATGATCCTTCAGCTCTACCATCTCCCACCTCCTCTCCCTCCTCCAGTCAGTAACTCTTCTTGCATGTTCACTCAACACCAGCCCTGGTATGCCAGCTGTTGTACTGTACTATTATACTTTTCAAGGTACTGTACTGTAAGATTAAAATGTTTTCTTTATTATTTGTTTGTTTTTTATGTGTTATTTGTGTGAAAGGTATCATAAATCTATTACAGTACAGTACTATATAGCCAATTGTGTTAGTTAGGTACCTAGGCTAAATTTGTTGGACTTACAAACAAATTGGATTTACAAACACACTCTCAGAATAGAACACATTCATATGTAGGGGACTTACTGTAATTAGATGTCCTTAACCATCACAGGACATTTTAGGGATTTACTCTCTAAAGAGGTTGGTTAAATTGAGAGATTCTCAACTCAAGGACCCAGATAAAGGGGAGGAATCCATATTCATAAAAGGAGATAATGTGAAAGTCTACAAACAAAAAATGATAGCTCTAAGATTCTTCTTACTCAGCTCCAAGGACATGGCAGCAAGATTTACACTGAAGGAGACTGAAAAATTCTTCTGAGTAAACCAATAACTTCAAGACAAAGGGCCTTCAGATACTGGCAACTGGAGGTCCAAGAAGAGTCCAGCCAGATCATCTTCACTGATCCAGTACTTGTGCCTTCCTAAGAGATTTTAATTGCGTCACTTTTAAATGTGACAGACATCAAATGATTACCAAATACTTGAGGAAGATCTCAAATGTTAAATACTAAGAGTGAAGCAGAAATTATGTCAAAAGCAGTACAAGATCTATACAGACATAAGAAAAATGACACATTCATTAAACGGTGTTGGATTACTATGGAAAATCCAAACAATCAACGAGGAAAAACAAGTCCTTGCAAAATAAAAATAAGACAGCAGATATAAAAAATAAAATAGAAAAGTGGGAATAGTAGTACAGTTTAACAAAAGTTATGGCAGAACAGAAAGAAAAATATGATAATAAGAAAAGATATGATAAACTGTCTTCTCAGTCCAGAGACTTAGCATCTGAAATATGGTTGTATCTGAACAAATTAAAAGAAAAGGAGATAATCATTAAACAATTGAAGCAAACTTCCCACAACTGAAGTTCACGATGCTCCAAACTGAGAGGACCAATCAACAGAGTGACCCACTGTCATGGTTTACCTGAAACTGGGGGGTTCTCAGAATGTGGGACTTTCAGTTTTAAAATCATGACAGTCCTAAGCATATTGGGAAGCATTGGTCACCTTACTCACCAAATGTCAGTGTAATGGATAAAAAGACCCATCCCAAGTCATATACAATTATGAAACTTTTGGGACAAAATGATGATCTTACATAAAATCAGAAAAAGGAAAAGCATCAAATACAAAAGAGACAGAATCAGAAAAGTATCAAACTGCTCAATAGCCCACTGGAAGTTAGAAGATAATGGTGCAAAGCTATCAAAATTGTAAGGAGAAATATTTTCCAACCCAGAATTCTATAGCTAGAGACACTGTCATCATGCATGATCTCAAAAATTTTCCCTCATTTACACAGTTTTTCCAGAAATCTACTCCACTAAGATAAAGGAGTAAGCTAAGAAAGTAAAAGTCATGGTATCTGCAAAACTAGGGATCTCACATGCAGAAAAAGAATTTCCAAGGTGATGGCAAAGAAATATCCCCAGATGACATCCTTTCAGCAACCATAATAGAGAATGAAGACCTCCAGAAAGGAGAGCACTAAGACAAAAGTGCTTAAAATTAATGAGAGAAAATTTTACTTATGACAGTACATTAAGGATGAGTCTAGAGAGAACAATCGCAAATAAAAAGTTTAACAAAAATATTTTTTAAAAAAGAAAACATACACTGCATGAATTACTTATGAATACTTACCCAGCCATAATCATATATACAGGGTGTAGTGTTTCAACTAAAAATTATCGTGTAACTTTATCAAGTGGAAAGGAAAGAAGTAATTCGTGTGTGTAGGTATATGGAGGCAATATAAAAACTTATGGGAGTATCAGCTTTCTTAATAGGAAGTTGATAGACTTTTCTTAAACTGAAAAAGTCAGGCAAAAATTATTTTAAACATATTATTTAGAAATTAGGATACTAATACTAGGGGAAAGGAAGTTTGGAAGGGTTGAAAGCCACTATTTCTAGAAAAATGGGAATTGGGTATGGGGTAAAGTAGTTTAGGAGCTATTTTACATAAACTTTGTAAAATTATTTGGCATGTGTTACTTTGGTAACAATGATAATAATGCAGAACAATCTATGGGAGAGAAAGATAATCAAGAGTGGTGGTGAGTATGCCTGCTGAGAAGTTGAGTAAGATGAGGACAAAGAATTTTTCATCGAATGTGGCAACAAAGAAGTTGTTGGAGATCTTAACAAGACAGTAGTAACTGGAGAGGTGCAGCCTGAAGCCAGAGGGTACTGGGTTGATGAACAGCTGTAAAATTAGGACAAGAAAGGAAAGGTCACAAAGACTAGAACTAAAGAGTCATTCTAGATCCAATGTGTCTTAACAATGAATACCTATAAATCTCTTCTGTTAATTCTGGTTCAGTCAGGTTTGAAGGAAACAGGTGGCATATTTAAAAGGGTTCATTGAAAGGAATTTTTTGAAGGGGCGCTTTATAAGAATGAAGAGAGGTTAAGAAAAACTCACATGAGATGGTGACACATCCTGGGTTTATAAAGTGAAGGAAGC
This sequence comes from Tursiops truncatus, assembly GCF_011762595.2. Lineage (NCBI taxonomy): Eukaryota > Metazoa > Chordata > Mammalia > Artiodactyla > Delphinidae > Tursiops > Tursiops truncatus. Next base: position 20,618,723 of record NC_047035.1, on the reverse strand, counting down.
CATTGCCACTCTTAGTCCAAAAGGGACAAAGGAAAGGAGTGGTTACTGAAGTCCAGCAAGTCCTGTGACTATCGCAGTGTGCTTCCCATCTGGTGTCATGGCCTTTTATAGCACCTGCCCCACAGCAGCTTTGCAGAGAAGAATCTGAGGGAATACAGTCCCAAATATCTCCATCTTTGTCCAATCTCCTACCACATCTGCCATGATGAAGCCCAATCAGAAGCCAAAAGGCAAAGCATAGTGGGTGGTGCAAGCCATAGATAATGGATGGGTCCTTGGGAACAAAGTAGGTCAATAGAGTTTGAAAAGTGTATTTGGAAAGGAAACAGCAACTATCCAGCACAATACCATGAATTTAAATGAGCTATTGTCACCATCAATTTTTTTTTTTGTCTTTTAAGTCTTCTCATTGCTAGTTGACTTTATCATGTACTCTTTTATAACTATTATGTAATTATAACTTTGGTTTACTAATTTTTGACTCACTAATGATTCCCAGTGGATTCTCTGGCCTACATTTCTTCATGATTATTTTGCTTCATGTCCTGCCACAAACTGCCTGGTCTTTACTGTTTCCCACTTCAATTTCCTAAGTAGACAAATCTCTTTGAACCAGGTGTTTTCTGTTTAGATAAAGCTATATCTGGCTTCTTAAGTCTTTCCTTCAAAAAGGACTCAAGAATAACAAGACTGCCTCAAAAAGGACGAGATGATTCAGAATTATCATGTATAAGACTATAAATTTACTTTTGTAAGGAGCTTTCGCATGCATCGACTATTGTATATGAATGAAACATATGAAAACATATGTTAGATGACTTGTCTTAAGTCACTTAGCAAAATTCTAGGAGACCCAGAAGAGATAGGAAACCAAGTTCTATTTGGTAAAATTTACAGTGTTATAGTCTAGAGGAGTAAATTTGAAAAGAATATTATGTTATAGATGTGAAGATAGGGTTATACACAGAGATGATAAAGAGATAAAATATTTACTCAGGAATTATGATCTTTGGTGGGAAAAGGGAGGGAAGAAGAGAGGAGAGAAAGTGGTAGAAACTTACAAGGTGAAGGAATTAAGGAATTTAACATTTGCAATGGAACATAGTAAAATAATTTTTTAAAAAGATAATTCTCTCATTCTTCTTTCCTTCTAAATCTTTGAGAAATTTAGGCCAATCTTGGACAAAAACTTGAGCATACAGTGTAAAGTTGAAGCTGTAATATACAGTATGTCCCTAGGATTGACATCCCCCAGCTCATGCACAGCCTTATCAATACAAACACCAGTTGGTGCAGATGGAGTTGGTGAGGAAAGGGGATGGTTTAGGAGGGAAATGGGAAATAGCAAAAGAGGAAGAACCAGGACTGTTCAATTCATGTGCTGGGAGAAGATATGCCAGGTGAAGAGTTAAAGGATTACAACTTGGAGCCCTATGTGGCTCATGAAAAAGGTACCATGAGGTGAGCCTGGGAGTTAAGAGATGAGAAGGACTGAGGGAGAAGAGGCAGAAAAGACAGTGAGGGAGAAGAAATAACACACAGGGCAGTGTGGGATTGAAAAACCTCAGGTAATGTGTGCTTAAAAAAAATCTAGAATCTCTATGTATATTCTGTACACAGAGCTGGGTCTTATGTCTGGACTTAAAAGATAGAAACTAACCTCAGCAAATGTAAGTTGCTGCACTAGATCTTTTGATTAATCCGTGCTCACTGTGACTGACGCAGAAGTTTAAGAGTGATTCTGTCTCAAGTGTTTCACCAGAGATGAAACTGAGATAGGGTAGATGGAATAAAAGGTATTCTTATCTAGTTGGCATTGTGTAATGATTTCACCTTGTTTTTAATCCATTCTTTTCTGACATAAGGAATATTCCTTCTCCTTCTTTTTCTTGTTTTTTCTTGTTCTTGTTCTTCTCTTACTTCCTCTTCCTCCTCCGTCTCCTTTTGAGCTGTCTCATCTGTTGTAAGCCTGTAAATAGCATACTGTGAAGTAATCACTCATCTTGACTCATTGTCTGGTCATAGAAAATGCCGAGGCAGTCCTCTCCCTCCCATCCCAGTCATTTCATGTAATAAAACCATTCACTATTTGAAATGAGGCATTTGTGAACTGAAGGTCAATGATTGGGAAAAAAGCTATCAAGAGAATAAACATATTTCCAGGCCAGCAGTTAGACCCCAGGTAGGCTGGAAATGCAGAAGAATATCTATCATCTGGGTTTAGAAAATATTATTACTGAGGGACTTGTGTGGTCTGATAACAAATATATTTAGTCTAGAAGGAGTGGAGATGAAAAAGCAAAAGACAAAAATTTCTGTGTAATTACACCTTGGAGTCCATTATTTCCCTCATGTCCCAGCTGAATCCCTTCATATGTTTTAGAAGCTGAATCTTAACTGAGAAATACTGAATTGTGTCAATGATGGGCACAACTTTCTTTTTCTTTTAGCCAAATAACCTTCGTGGGTCAGGTTTAGTACAGTAACATATTCTAGTCATTTTTACATGCAAATATAGTGAAAAGCCAAAAGGTCTCCAGAATAATCAAAATGAGTAGCCCTAATTTGTCATTTAAGCCAAGATAGATCAGTTAATTTGACCTCAATTTACTCATCAATTAAAAAAGAGCTATGAGATCCCTTTATATTCTTAGATTTTATTAGTTTCATTTAAACACCGGGCATTTCTGAGGTTGGTTTTCATTGTTTGGTTTAGTTTGGTTTGGTTTCCATTGATGAAGGTGGAGAAAATTATGAAGATTATGAAAATATATGCATTTGTATTCTCCAAAATACTCAGATTCCTTGTGGGCCCTCAAAAAAAAATGTACTCAAGTAGTCTACATTTAGTTGTTCACTGTTATTTGACCTAACACTTGCCTATTAAGGCAAGAAACCCCATGTTTCAGGATAGTGTTTTCTGGTGCTTTACTTTTTTTTCCATGTAGAGTTATGTGTTTTGATTCTTAACTTGCAAATTTAACTGATATTTCAAAAATCAAAGAAAAAATAAAAGCAGGCTGTATAGTGAGATGGACACTGATTTTTAAAACATGACAACCAATGAAATGATGAAGCTATTTGGCCTCCCCTTGAGACCTCTGCCATCAGCTGGTTTACAAGTTGGTCTCAAATTCTAAAGATGTAAGAAATGATTTCTTTTTTTCCCTATGAAGGGGAAAGTTTGCTGCCAGTGGTATTTCTCAGAGTACATCCATCTTATGTTTCTGAGAAGCAATTTGTTTTTGTTTTATTCTCTCCTCTGGGATCCAGTTCCATGAGAGGAAAAGCAGACCTAATGGGAATGAACAGCAGGCTTTTTATGGGCTGTAATTGATGAAAGAATGAAATGCATTAACAAATTGAGAACAGAAAATTTGAGCCCAGGATCCCATTAGAAATCTCTTCTACTTTCTAGATATTTTTAAAGATTTCCAGAATGCTTTTGGTTGGTCCTCTCACTGCTTTCCATCTGTTCTGATTTTCTTACTTGCTTCCCATTTCCCATGAAATAATTAATTTTCCCATAAAACCAAGCAGATCATGTATTTTCAGATAGATTAGAAAGAATGAAAGGGAATGACTGCTTAATTAGGTAATCATCCATCACCTCACACGACCAAGGATTTACCATTAACTACTTCCAATACCAGGATAGGGTGAAAAGTGGAACACAACGCAGTATCACTGGGTTTCCCTGAAGCATAACCCTTTGTCCTGAAGAAACATCTATGGTCTTCAATATGCTCTGGAATAATCAACTGTTGTACTTTGGGGGAGAGCAGGATTATGGATACTACTATGGAACTTGATAGTTTACAAAATATTTTGCATGCTTTATTGTATTCGATCCTCATGTTGACCCTAGAAAATAGCTGGTATCCATCCATTTTGCAGATAAAGAAATTATGGCAGGAAGATTTAGGAGAACTCTCCAAGGCTATACTACCAGAGAGCATGCAAACTCAGCAAAGTTCTCTCCATCACAGAGGAAGAGGATGTTATGACTCTCAGACTCTGGGGAGGAGAAAAATCGACTTGTCCCTTGGAGTTCAAAAGCATGTGCCTAGGCAAACTGTACTTGTCCTCTTTCAGAAGGGGCTACTCAGAGGGTGTATTTTATTAATTGTCATTTCAATCTTATCTCTGCTTTGTTTCCAGGGGTGGCTCTGATTCCTAGGAGTCTCATTACTGGAAGTTCAGCCAGGAGAGTTAACACTATTTGGATGCACTTGTTTTTTGTGAATATTTTCCAGCTCAAATTGGGAATAAGTATTGTCTAGCCTATACTTTCAATGTTCATGGGAGGTTGGATGTATGGAGATCTGTGCCACATTCTGAGTGTGAAGCTTAAATAAATAAGAACATTGTGGAGAAAGGACTGAGTCTCATTAGAGCTCAACTTTAAAACCACAATTATGTCGACTATGTATATGGGACTTAACTTTTCTAGTTTCGAATTCTTCACTTAGAACAATATGGCAATGCAAAGCCTGTGGAATATCAGTTCCTGTCTTAAAACTCAGCTTACCTTGTACCTTTGAGAGGAGCAAAATTTGTCACCCCAAAATGTGTCTCTATGGCATGAGGGTTTATTTAGGCTGATTATTTTTAAGGTCCGAAATAGGAAAAACTTTTAACCTTTCCCCTAACTACCTAAAATAATTTAAATAAAGGGCTGGTTCCCAGAATAGAACTATCACAGAGATATCTGCAAAGAATGTGGGATCAGTGTCTTGGGGAAATTCAGGCAAGGGCTAGATATGAATCCTCTTTATATCCCATTGTCTATACAAGACCCAGCAAACATTTGTTTACTAACCATTTGCTTTTTTATCTTCGTGTGAATTGCCTTCCTCCCCTTTGAAATCCCAAACCACTACCCCCAACATCCTCTTTTATTTATGAAGATGGTATTTAAAGTGAGAGCTTTGGCCATTTTGGTGAGTTACTCAGTTTTCCTGGGTCTCTCCCACGTATACATGTTATCAAATTTTTGTTTGATTTTCTCCTGTTAATCTGTCTCATGTCAATTTAATTCTTAGACCAGCCAGAAGAACCTAGAAGGGTAGAGGAAAATTTCTTCCTCCTCAGGACTTGTTTTCATAAAACCCTTTCTAAGTACCCTCTAGCCATTCGGTGGTGACTACTCCCTCTGTGGTATCACCAATATTCCACTCATATAGGTATCATACATTTGTAAGAGTTAATATTTATCACCATAGATAGCATGATTACCATCCTCTCTATGGCAACTGAGATTCAGAAAAGTTGACCGATTTGCCCAGTGCCATATAACTCATGTGTGTGAGGGTCAAGACTTAAACTCAACACTGACTGATTCCAAAGTCACTCCTCTTAACTATATTCAAGTCTAGACTAAAATTTCCTACATATATTTCAAAGTAATATTTATTAGTTTAAAATTTTAACTCACAGCTTGCTATTGGTTACAAGTTTTAAAAAAATATATCAAGGAAAAAACTATCAAAAACTTGTAGAAAAATTATATAGTAAATCTGAAAGTACCTAACAAAAGCACTTAATAAATATATCTGATGAAATAGATCTGAAAATATTTACCAAAAGCATGATACAAAAGGAGAGTACTGCTACTTTATTGAGCAGCCGTGGAGGGCTGTGATATCCTAGGAAAGACATGGCTTTTCTTTTTCTTTTGGTGTAGCCACATTGCAGTGGGGACAGAGTCCAGAAATGCTACCTAATTTTATCTGCATGGGCAGTTAATCGTTGATTCAGGAATCAATCACATGTGACTAATTACTCACATGAACTGTATCATTTAACCTCAGTCAGCTCACTTAATCTCTCTACACTTCATTTGCCTCATCTTCGAAAAGAGAGAGTAAACTAGATCCTTTCAAAGGCAGTGGTTCTCAAACACTACTGCACATTAGAATAATTCCACAGTTTTGAAAAAGATCCTAGTGTCTAGGCAATACCCCATAACAAATAAATGTGAATTTCTGGGTGTGGAATCCAGGTATCAATACTTTTTAAATCTCCCCAGGAAATTTCAATCTGCAGACAAATTTGAGAACCGGTGTTCCAAAGTCAAATCTAAGGAGCTTAGGTGTGTAGTGTAAGTCCTGACGGTTGGTTTTCTTTCTTTTTATTCCTTTTTTTGTAATACAAATGTCTGACTTAAGCTTTAATTTCCAACCATTTAAAAAAGGCATCCACTTAAAGGTGGCTATCTCACATAGATGCATAGCCAGCCACAGGACTGAACCTCCCTACCCCCCAGCCTCCCTCCTAGGCTCCTTTGGTTTAGAGATCTGGGCTGATTTTCATAACTGACCATTTGTTTTTTCTCTTCCCTTGCTTTATATTCCTGCTCTTATGTTTTATTTTTTTTTAAAGAAGTTCTTCTTTCTTTTTTTTTTTTTTTAATTAATTAATTTATTTATTTTTGGCTGTGTTGGGTCTTCGTTTCCGTGCAAGCGCTTTCTCTAGTTGCGGCAAGCGGGGGCCACTCTTCATCGCGGTGCGTGGGCCTCTCACTATCGCGGCCTCTCTTGTTGGGAGCACAGGCTCCAGACGCGCAGGCTCAGTAGTTGTGGCTCACGGGCCCAGTTGCTCTGCGGCATGTGGGATCTTCCCAGACCAGGGCTCGAACCTGTGTCCCCCGCATTGGCAGGCAGACTCTCAATCACTGCGCCACCAGGGAAGCCCATGCTCTTATGTTTTAAATTCACCACTAAAGAGTGAGTTCTCAAAACCCTAGGTTCCCACTCTTGACCCCAATAAAAACTAAACCCCAGAAACTCTCTCTTGCTTTCTCCCACCCTGTCTCTTTCTCTCTCTCTCTCTCTCTCAATTTCTGTCTCACACCCCACTGCCACCAACCTCATTGTGTGGCAGTAGGTGTGCCATGTGCTTTCCAGGACCTGTGAATAATAAGCCTTTTTTTTTTTCTCAAAAGTCCTTTGATGGTTATTGCTGAGGGTGTCTTGCTATCATAACAAGAACCACAAGAGTCAGTCCAACCCCAAACTTGTTATCAGTAGGCTGAGACCAGCACAAAACAAGGTGTTCAGTTGGCCTTCCATATCTATGGGTTTTGCATCTGCAGATTCAACCAACTGTGGTTTGAAAATATTAAAAAAGAAAAATTTCAGAAAGTTCCAAGAAGCAAAAATTGAATTTTCTGTGCCCAGGCAAATATTCACATAACATTTCCATTGAATTTACAACTATGTACCTAACATTTACATTGCATTAGATATTATAAGTAATATACAGATGATTTAAAGTATACAGGAGAATGCATAGGTTACATGCAAATATTATGCTATTTTGTATAATGGACTTGAGCATCTACAGATTTTGGCCTGGTGGAGGAGGATCCTGGATCCAATCCCCCGTGGATGCCAAGAAATGACTGTATATGTATCAGTTCAAACCGAGGTAGTTAACAGAATACCATAGAGTATTACCCAAATCGTGGTAGTGATTTTGGCGATGAAAGATGCACCAAATATATGATGAAATAAGAATGAACATGTATGGAAATCTCTCCATCCCTATTTTTTTACTGATAGTTATAAGAAAGTTAGCACGCTAGGTTGCTGAACACTGTGGGATTACATTCAGTGTGACCCATGGAAAGAGGGTGGAACTGGATTTGAATTTTAATTCTGCTACTTACTGGTTTTGTTATCTTAGGCAAGCCACTTAAACTCAAAAAAGCTCAAAAACAGAAAAATAAAGAAGAAATTAGAGTACTTGTATTTCATAAGTGCCATCTATGGTAAAGTTATGTGCCATGGAAAACCTTTGTAGAGGACCCACACTCAGGGAAGGCTTCACGGTGGAAGAAATGGCAGAGCTAAATCCTGAAGGGTAAGTGGTATTTATTAACTTAGGGGAGACATGGAGAAAGGATGACCTTGACAAAGGGCCTGACAGGTGTTCCCACTTAGAAGCTACCAAGAACATGACATGTTTATGAGTGAATAGATTTTAGAGTGTGCTGAGTGAGAGAGAGAGAGCAGTGTCAAGCAGAAACAAGCGAAGCTGGGGGTGAGAGAGAGTCACGGCATTCACCAGCTTTGAATTGATTATAAGACTAATCAGGAATCTCTGAAAACTTCCAAGCCAAAGAATGGCCTGATAAGGTATACATTTCAGGAAGATCCCTCTGACTGCAGTGTAGGAAATGGAGCAAAGATAGGGAAGACAAACAGAAGGGCAAGCTGCAGAAGAGTTCCAGGAGAAGGACAATGATCATCTCGAGTAATGAAGTAGAGGTGAATTTATGAAATATTTAGATTAGCATCAACAGGTCTCAGTGATGAATTGGCAGAAGGGTCTGACAGAGAGAAAGAAGTCAAAACAGAGAAATTAGGTGAATGGCAGTAATAATAGGAATGCAGGAGGAGGAAGGCGTCTGAAGGTAAATATGACATATTTTGTAGACGTTAAATCTTTGAGTTATCCAAGTAGACATGTTTAGAGCTCAGCTGACCTGATTTGGAAGTCATTAACACATTTGTGAAGTTTGAACCCATAGAACGATGAGTAATACTAGGAAGGTTAGAATGAGAAGAGAACCAGAGAGGACCTCCAGAGGAGGAAAGAAAAGTAAAGAACATAAAGCCATAAAGAAGAACAACTACAAGTCAGGAGAAGTCACTTAAAGGATTATCAGGGATATACTTCTGTTTCCTTAATTACAAAAAATGGAGTTAAAACCATAGATCTCCAAGAGCTGTTGAAGAATAAATGAATAAGGTGAGTGTGCCTGCCTCCAGCTGGAACTCTAAAGGAGCTAAATGTTCTTACACCTGTCATCATAGATCTTTCATTTAATCCCTTGCCCTGCTCTCCCTCAGATCTTTTAAAATATAGGATAGGCAATAAAAATGAAGTTCAGATTTTGTATTTAGCAACCTGCCCCTGTGGCTTCAAATACTATGGCACTGACAGCCTAAGCTAAGGTTAAAAAGTCAACCCAGATCCTGTTAGTCATTAATGGCTTGAATATGCCCAGGGAGTCGGTCATTAGGAAGATCATGATTTAACTTGCACAATGGAACCAATTAAATCTGGACACCATCTACAGATTCATATCCCCAGTCTCTTCTCTGCCTTCCAGTGCAGTTTATTTCTTGTTCCTAGAATACTAATCATGTGTTTTTCAGTTCTGCCTTCTCTTGTGGCTAGTGATCATTTGACCCCTATGAAGCAGAAAATATTTTCAAAGTATCAGGTTCATTTCTTGGCCTTATCTAAGAGTATCCTGAAGCACTTAGGACAGTTTCATTAAAAAAAAAATGGTGATAGACTAAAATATTAGTTGCCATATTCAAATTCTGCAACTCTGATGCCTTGATTTTCAATACACTTGTATAAACATCCTTTATCTTGCTCAGGGGCACAAAGTCTGATAATTCAGCAAGACATGTCAAATACTAGGAACTAAGTTTTCACAGTTTGTCCATCATTGAGATGCTTTGAGAGGTAAAAAGAGCAAGATCCACTAAGTTCATGAGAAGAATTCAGGTTCTTGCTGACATAACAGTCATGTAAATTTCTCATATCAAGAGTTCAGATATGCTTTTGTGATCCACAGTTTAGCAAAGGACCCTTGCTCCATTATTTATATGTACTTTGTCTCTTCTCTTCTCTTCTCTTCTCCCTGGTTATCATATCATATCATCTATAGCTACTATCATATATCTTGTTCATTTTTATCTACATTTCTCTGAAGTTTCCTGCACACTGAGTTTACTTTTCTTACTTCTCTGCAATCCACAGCTTGCCATCTGGTCCTTGTCTTTGCACTGAAACTCTCTCATTGAGATCATTATGGCATCTGAATTCTCAATCCCAGGAGCTCAAGTCATTATCTTCCTGGACCTGTGTTGTGCATTAGCCTGTGTTCACCATTTCCTCTCTGCTGTAAATTCTCTTAGATCTCATACTACCACTCTGATCCCTGCTTATTTCTGAGTATCCCTTCCTCTCCCGATTTAGACAAACATCCCACTCCATTCTGTTAACAGCCCAGTACTTTCCTCCTGCTCTGGAGTTCTAATCCTCCTACATCATAATTAACAATGATATGTAAAATCTCAAATTTAAATACCAAGTTAAGACATCTGCCATGGATTTAGACTCCTATCATGCTACCTGTAAGACATATGTACTTTGTATGAGCACAGCAACACATATTCACATCATCAAATATGCTTTTTTTTTTTTAATGTGGTGAGTTTGTTGTTTTATTGAATGCTCCTCATTTCACCTCACCAGTCAGGCTGTGTTATTCAACTTTTGATGGTCTCTTTTACCTTTGCTCTTAATATCAAGAAATGTCTCAAAAATTAGTAAACAAAATATTTTAAACAGAACTTTGCCCCTTCCTCCTCTGTGACTCATTAGTTTCCTTCATACATCAAAGTTGCTTGATGTTGAATCTCTGCAGATCTTTAAAATCATCATTTTATCACTCTTTCATGGGACTGTGAGTTCCCTTTGTGGCTGCGGCTCATCAATGACTTTTTGAATTTTTTCGTTTCTTGAGATGGTGACATTGTAACCCCATTAGCAGACCGGGCATTCCTAGGGACAATGCAGTGTAGAATGGAAGAATGAAAGCATTAGAAATGGCCAAAGATGAATTTCAATCTGGCTATGCCACTATCAGCATCTTAACATCCAATAAATTGCTTAGTAAAAATTGAAGATGTTGTAAAGAACATGAGATATATTTGTAAAATGTTTAGCAGTGTGCTTAGATGGATAACTGGTAATTACTGAGATTTTTCTGTTTATTTGTTTTTGTTATTACATTTTAGGTCCATGTCCTGGTTAGTAAAACTAGATTTTTACTGATTTTCTATACACTTATATTGTCCTTGTTTAAAAATTGTGTGTGTGTGTGTGTGTGTGTGTGTGTGTGTGTGTTTTCTATATATGCGTGGGTGGGGAGAGGTTGGGAGAGGTTGGGAGTAAGAGCATGGTCTCTATCTGTGCAACAAATAAAAGTTAATGCCGAGATTGGGACTAAGCATGGCCTGCTTCATTGCTAGTTCTAACAAATGAGCAGATACCTGCATTGAAGCAGCCTGGTCATCGTGTTTCCACATCACTGAATACCCTGGATAACAGGGTAAATTGAGGGACATGTGAATTCATGCCTGTTAATATATTTGTGGAGATGCAAACTTTGAATCTAATTATTTGCATCTTGCCTGTCTTTGGCTTTAAACTGGGGGTGAATGTTAAAAAGTTTTTCTTTCTCTCTGTCAGTTTCTGTGATGATGCGCCAACATGAAACAAACTGTGAATGGCCCATTACCAGCAAAGACAGCAGGACTGCAAATATAAAAGTTATGTGTCTTCAAGACTTAGGCTTACTTTCAGGCAGAATATAAAATATTTAGGTTATAAATTTTAACAATGATAACTCACAGGCTATGTTTTCTGGGTGACACTTGAAGAAGGAGAGTGATTTGGGAGCCATGCTGCTCTATAAGCTCTCTGCTCATGATAGCACATGACAATCAAAATAAAATTCCTTGTCACACCCAACAAATCCCCAGAACACGGCAGTAACACTGAAACTGGGCTTCCCTGATTCACTGCAGAGAAGAATGGAGCCCTTATGACAACCTTATTATTCCATTAGCTCAGCTTTTATTTTTAAGGTCTATTACAATTTTTGTTTTATTATTGAGCACTAAAATATAGAAATAAGTTGAATATGTGGAAATTAAATGTCTCCCTAAACATGTTTTACTCTGAAGTAAGGGGTTTGTAGCTAAACCCTTTCACCAGGACATGAGCAAAATCATCCCCAGCCGTTTGGCATAACTTTTCTGTCTTCCTCCTTGCCTGTCTTCTGTCTTCTCTGACACAGCTCTCCCAACTACTGAAGTTGTGAATTCATTTTTCATCTTCTGCTCTGTTCTTTGTTCACTTCAGTTAATAACTTACTTGCTATACTTGGTTAGTCTTTTGTGTGAAAGATAATGTGTAGAGTGGTATTTTGCAGTGTTTTACACTGGTATGACATTTATAGAAAACCCTACCTGAAAGAACTAAAATAATTGCACAGGGTTTTTTTTTTTTTTTTTTTTTTTGGTTTTGTTTATTTTGTTTTGTTTTAAGGCAAAGGATTTGGCTTTGAACTGACTTAACTTTAAACCTCAACTCTACCAGTCAGTCAAAGCCAGGCAACTAGTAAGTTACATAATCTTTATAAAGCTGAATTCTCTGAACTGTCATGTGGAAAAAATTATATGTATTTTCAAGGCCATTTTAATAATTAAATGAGATAATCATTATAAATTGCTTAGCACAGAAACTTGGTGAAATATGTTCTAAATAAATGCACAATATTATTGAATCACATCTTTCTAATTAACTAAAAGTTATTTTGATTTTGTTATAAAAGAAAAAAAACACATAGGGAGGCATTAATCACCACCTGATATCAGAATAACATTATAGGAATAATACAGAGACAATAGTCACATTATCTGGGTTCTATTTATAATTTTACCACTTACACACTTGTTGACTTTAGGCAAATTACTTAAACTCTTTGTCTATAACACTGTGACAATAATGTTGAATTTTCTGAGGGATCTGAAGAATACAGAAGACAAAGTGTTACCAAGTCAAAGCTTGTTCTGCTTCCCACACGACAGGCCAATAAATCAAGAGATGTGGTGTTGGGGCAAGGAATAGCAACTTTATTCGGAAAACCAGCAGACCAAGAAGGTGGTGGACTAGTGTCCCAAAGAACCATCTTACCAGAGTTAGAAAACTCAGGCTTCTTTTATACTAAAAGGGGAGGGGGTGTGGGTGTTTGTTGCAAACTTCTTGGTACAGGAATCCTTTGTCCTTGCAGCCTTCCATGTAGTTCTGGTCACAGTGTAAACCTCCAACATGACAAGTGTTGTTTTCTGTTCTGCTAGTGCTCAAGTTGGGAATTCTCAACTTGTACTTGTAAACATGTACTCAGGGGTAGAAGACAAACACCTTTAAAAGTCAAGCCTGAGAGGCAGAGCCTTGAGAATGGGCTATCAGATATATTTCAGGCTATAGGCAACATTCTTTTACAAAGGTGCAGAGCCAGTATGACTAAGGATAGGCAACAGAGCACAAGAGTTAGAGCTAAAGGAGTTGATCCTATATAGAGTCAGGTTTGTTCTTCTCTGTTACAGAAGTTCTTAACTGTTTGTCTTCTATCCCTGAGTAAAGAGGTTTACAAGTACAGGTACGATGGGTTGTTGCTCTCCCCAGTAGGTCCTATGTAGACAAGCTTGTGAGAATTCCCAACTTGAGCTCTAGCAGTAATGAACTCCCAAAGGAAACTTAATCATGTTTTCTGGCTCATAAGTAAAACCACTGCAAAGAAACTCTCCCATCTATAATAACCCTGTCAATGAAGAAGTCAGGAATCTGATTTTTTTTTGTCCTCAACACCTATCACAGTGCCTAACTGTTATAAGAGCTTCACAGAAAATTCCCAATAAATGAATGGATAAAATAATAGATAGTTATTGCTCTTCTACTAACTTGGCAGGTATACTTTCTGGATTTTTTTATTAAGAAAAATTTATGATGATCTCTCTCTCTCTGTCTTTTTCACTCAATCCTTTTTGGGCCTTTGATCCAGACAAGTGAGGTTCTATGGAGTAATAAAAAAACATGGTTTTAGACCTCACCCTGTCTTGAATGAACTTAAGAATCAAGGCAAGTAACATAATCTGTCTAGACTTAATGTGAAAATCAACGAGCTGAACTATATCCTAAGGCTGTTTTAGCTCCCAAATGATGTTATAGTTAATATTTCTTGCTAAGAGTTAAAATTTTACTTTGTGGTTCCAGAACAAAGCTAGGCAATCAACCCGGAAAACAAACTTTTAAACATAATCTGCCAAGTCTTAAACTTCTTAGATAATTAGTCCTGTTCAAGCATTGACATTGGACAGTACATATCTAAAGTAAAGAAAAAATAATCAAATCTTCTGTCTTCAATACTGTGTTCTACATATGCCCACGTTCTTTCTCAGAGAATGGTGCTGCTTTCATTCTTCTCATTGAGATAAGCAGTAGGAACAGAGGAAATAGTGGGTACTTTCCTATAGAAACTTGTCTCTGCTGTTTGTTTGGGGTGTGTGGATATTTTTAGCTATTCATTCTTCTGGAAGTTGAGTGTAGCACATGAACGGTTGAGACTTTTATAGAAAATCATCTGCCCTTGTCTGAGAAATCTGTATGTCATGATGCTTTTCAACCAAGAGTAATGAGCCAGTTCATCTCTTGCTACACAGAGCCTTCCCTGCCTTATTAAAAAAAAAGCAGTTCACTATAAATAAAAGTAAAGACTTAACAATAGAACATGCAATTAAAATTAAAAGATCCCAGAATCCAAAAAAGAACTAATTAACTTAAAAAGAAAAGTAAAAGGCCACAGAGACAAAGATGTTCACTTCAATGGTTTGGAGTGAGGTCTCACAAACAGAAAAAAAAAAAAAAGTTTAAAATATTTAGTGATATATGAGAATTTATTAATTATGAGATTATTTTTGTTTAAGAAAAGCCAAGAAATGTCTCTCAAACATAACATTATGTTGTCTTCTCCCTGTAAGTTTTCATCCAAAGTTTACAAGTTAGGACGGAGAAATGGATCAAAAAAATGTGTTCACAGCTTTGTTCTTTTACAGCACTTTTAGAAAGAAAAAAGAAACTTCTTCCTTCATTTCAGATCATCTCTTTTCATTTGTGCCATCAATTCACATCTATGTGGCCATTTGTATTTGTAGAAGACAGCACCATTATTACTCATCCAGTAACACAGACCATAGGAGTACAGGGTTAAAAAAAAATGCAAGAGGAGCTTCAAGATGGCAGAAGAGTGAGATGCGATCACCTTCCTCTCCACAAATACATCAGAAATACATCTACATGTGGAACAACGCCTACAGAACACCCACTGAACGCTGGCAGAAGACCTCAGACCTACCAAAAGGCAAGAAACTCCCCACGTACCTGGGTAGGGCAAAAGAAAAAAGGAAAAACAGAGACAAAAGAATAGGGACGGGACCTGCACCAGTGGGAGGGAGCCGTGAAGGAGGAAAGGTTTCCACAGACTAGGAAGCCCCTTCGTGGGGGGAGACTGCGGGTGACGGAGTGGGGGGGGCTTCAGGGCCATGGAGGAGATCGCAGCAACAGGGGTGTGGAGGGCAAAGCAGAGAGATTCCCTCACAGAGGATCGGTGCCGACCGGCACTCACCAGCCCGAGAGGCTTGTCTGCTCACCCAACGGGGCGGGCGGGGCTGGGAGCTGAGGCTGAGGCTTCAGTCGGAGCGCAGGGAGAGGACTGGGCTTGGTGGCGTGAACACAGCCTGCAGGGGGTTAGTGCACCACGGCCAGCTGGGAGGGAGTCTGGGGAAAAGTCTGGACCTGCGGAAGAGGCAAGAGACCTTTTCTTCCCACTTGGTTTCCTGGTGCGCGAGGAGAGGGGATTAAGAGCGCTGCTTTAAAGAGCTTCAGAGACTGGCTCGAGCCGCGGCTGTCAGTGTAGACCCCAGAGATGGGCATGAGAGGCTAAGGCTGCTGCTGCGGCCACCAAGAAGCCTGTGTGTGAGCACAGGTCACTCTCCACACCTCCCCTCCCGGGAGCCTGTGCAGCCCTCCACTACCAGGGTCCCGTGATCCAGGGACAACTTCCCCTGGAGAACGCAAGGCGCGCTCAGGCTGCTGCAACATCCTGCTGGCCTCTGCCGCCGCAGGCTCGCCCCTGCGTCCGTACCCCTCCCTCCCCCCGGCCTCGGTGAGCCAGAGCCCCCGAATCAGCTACTCCTTTAACCCCGTCCTGTCGGAGTGAAGAACAGACGCCCTCAGGCGACCTACACACAGAGGTGGGGCCAAATCCAAAGCTGAACCCCGGGAGCTGCGCGAACAAAGAAGAGAAAGGGAAATCTCCCCAGCAGCCTCAGGAGCAGTGGATTAAATCTCTACAATCAACTTGATGTACCCTGCATCTGTGTAATACCTGAATAGACAACAAATCATCCCAAATTGAGGAGGTGGACTTTGGGAGCAAATATATATATATATATTTCCCTTTTTCTCTTCCTGTGAGTGTGAATATGAATGTGTCTGTGTATGATTTTCTCTGTATAGCTTTGCTTTTACCATTTGTCCTAGGGTTCTGTGTCCTTTTTTTTTATTACTTAAAACTTTTTTTCTTATAATTATTTTTAATAATTTTATTTTATTTTATCTTCTTCTTTCTTTCTTCTTTTTTTTTTTTCTCCCTTTTATTCTGAGCCATGTGCAGGACAGGCTCTTGGTGTTCCAGCCAGATGTAAGGGCTGTGCCACTGAGGTGGGAGAGTCAAGTTCAGGATACTGGTCCACAGGAGACCTCCCAGGTCCATGTAATATCAAAAAGAGAAAATCTCCCAGAGATCTGCATCTCAATGCGAAGAACCAGCTCCACTCAATGACCAGCAAGCTACAGTGGTAGACACCCTATGCCAAACAACTAGCCACACAGGAACACGACCCCACCCATGAGCACAGAGGCTGCCTAAAATCATAATAAGGCCACAGACACCCCAAAGCACACCACCAGACGTGGACCTGCCCACCAAAAAGACAAGATCCAGCCTCATCCACCAGAACACAGGCACTAGTCCCCTCCAACAGGAAGCCTACACAACCCACTGAACCAAACTTTGCCACTGGGGACAGACAGGAAAAACAACAGAAAATACGTATCTGCAGCCTGCGAAAAGGAGACCCCAAACACAGTAAGTTAAGCAAAATGAAAAGACAGAGAAACACACAGCAGATGAAGGAGCAAGGCAAAAACCCACCAGACCTAACAAATGAAGAGGAAGTAAGCAGACTACCGGAAAAAGAATTCAGAATAATAGTAAAGGTGATCCAAAATCTTGGAAATAGAATGGAGAAAATACAAGAAACGTTTAACAAGGACCTAGAAGAACTAAAGAGCAAACAAACAATGATGAAAAACACAATAAAGGAAATTAAAAATTCTCTAGAAGGGATCAATAGCAGAATAACTGAAGCAGAAGAACAGATAAGTGACCTGAAAGATAGAAAGGTGGAAATAACTACTGCAGAGCTGAATAAAGAAAAAAGAATGAAAAGAATTGAAGACAGTCTCAGAGACCTCTGGGACAATATTAAATGCACCAACATTCGAATTATAGGGTTCCCAGAAGAAGAAGAGAAAAAGAAAGGTACTGAGAAAATATTTGAAGAGATTATACTTGAAAACTTCCCTAATATGGGAAAGGAAATAGATAATCAAGTCCAGGAAGCACAGAGAGTCCCATACAGGATAAATCCAAGGAGAAACACTCCAAGACACATATTAATCAAGCTATCAAAAATTAAAAACAAATATTAAAAGCAGTAAGGGAAAAACAACAAATAACCTATAAGGGAATCCCCATAAAGTTAACAGCTGATCTTTCAGCAGAAACTCTGCAAGCCAGAAGCTTGTGGCAGGATATATTTAAAGTAATGAAGGAGAAAAACCTACAACCAAGATTACTGTACCCAGCAATGATCTCATTCAAATTTGATGGAGAAATTAAAAGCTTTACAGACAAGCAAAAGCTAGGAAAATTCAGCACCACCAAATCAGCTTTACAACAAATGCTAAAGGAACTTCTCTAGGCAGGAAACACAAGAGAAGGAAAAGACATACAATAATAAACCCAAAACAATTAAGAAAATGGTAATAGGAGCATACATATCGATAATTACCTTAATGTAAATGGATTAAATGCTCCAAGCAAAAGTCATAGACTGGCTAAATGGATACAAGAACAAGACCCATATATATATGCTGTCTACAAGAGACCCACTTCAGACCTAGGGACACATACAGACTGAATGTGAGGGGATGGAAAAAGAAATTCCTTGCAAATGGAAATCAGAAGAAAGATGGACTAGCAATTCGCATGACAGACAAAAGAGATTTTAAAATAATGACTATTACAAGAGACAAAGAAGGACACTACATAATGATTAAGGGATCGATCAAAGAAGAAGATATAAAAATTGTAAATATTTATGCACCCAACATAGGAGCACCTCAATACATAAGGCAAATACTAACAGTCATAAAAGGGGAAATTGACAGTAACACAATCATGGTAGGGAAAACTAACACCCCACTTTCACGAATGGACAGATCATCCAAAGTGAAAATAAATAAGGAAACACAAGCTTTAAATGATACACTAAACAAGATGGACTTAACTGATATTTATAGGACGTTCCATCCAAAAACAACAGAATACACATTCTTCTGAAGTGCTCGTGGAACAAGCTGCAGCATAGATCATATCTTGAGTAACAAATCAAGCCTTGGTAAATTTAAGAAAATTGAAATCATATCAAATATCTTTTCCGACCAAAATACTATGAGAGTAGATATCAGTTACAGGAAAAAATCTGTAAGAAATAAAAATAAATGGAGGCTAAACAACACACTACTTAATAACCAAGAAATCACTGAACAAATCAAAGAGGAAATCAAAAAAATACCTAGAAATAAATGACACTAAAAACACAATGACACAGAACCTATGGGATGCAGCAAAAGCTGTTCTAAGAGGGAAGTTTATAGCAATACAATCCTACCTTAAGAAACAAGAAACATCTGAAATAAACAACCTAATCTTACACCTAAAGCAATTAGAGAAAGAAGAACAAAAAAACCCCTAAAGTTAGCAGAAGGAAAGAAATCATATAGATCAGATCAGAAATAAATGAAAAAGGAATGAAGGAAAAGATCAATAAAACTAAAAGCTGGTTCTTTGAGAAGATAAAAACAATTGATAAACCATTAGCCAGAATTATCAAGAAAAAAAGGGAGAAGACTCAAATCAATAGAATTAGAAATGAAAAAGGAGAAGTAACAACTGACACTGCAGAAATACAAAGGATCATGAGAGATTAATACAAGCAACTATATGCCAATAAAACGGACCACCTGGAAGAAATGGACAAATTCTTAGAAATGCAAAACCTTCCGTGACTGAACCAGGAAGAACTCGAAAATATGAACAGACCAATCACAAGCACTGAAATTGAAACTGTGATTAAAACTCTTCCAACAAACAAAAGCCCAGGACCAGATGGCTTCACAGTCGAATTCTATCAAATATTTAGAGAAGAGCTAACACCTATCATTCTCAAACTCTTCCAAAATATAGCACAGGGAGGAATACTCCCAAACTCATTCCACGAGGCCACCATCACCCTGATACCAAAACTAGACAAAGATGTCACAAAGAAAGAAAACTACAGGCCAACATCAATGATGAACATAGATGCACAAATCCTCAACAAAATACTAGCAAACAGAATCCAACAGCACATTAAAAGGATCATACACTATGATCAAGTGGGGTTTATCCCAGGAATGCAAGGATTCTTCAATATATGCAAATCAATCAATGTGATAAACCATATTAACAAATTGAAGGAGAAAAAACATATGATCACCTCAATAGATGCAGAGAAAGCTTTTGACAAAATTCAACACCCATTTATGATAAAAACCCTTCAGAAAGTGGGCATAGAGGGAACTTTCCTCAACATAATAAAGGCCATATATGACAAGCCCACAGCCAACATTGTCCTCAATGGTGAAAAACTGAAAGCATTTCCACTAAGATCAGGAACAAGACAAGGTTGCCCACTCTCACCACTGTTATTCAACATAGTTTTGGAAGTTTTAGCCACAGCAATCAGAGAAGAAAAAGAAATAAAAGAAATCCAAATTGGAAAAGAAGAAGTAAAGCTGTCACTGTTTGTAGATGACAGGATACTGTACATGGAGAATCCTAAAGATGCTACCAGAAAACTACTAGAGCTAATCAATGAATTTGGTAAGGTAGCAGGATACAAAATTAATGCACAGAAATCTCTGGCATTCCTATACACTAATGATGAAAAATCTGAAAGTGAAATTAAGAAAGCACTCCCATTTACCATTGCAACAAAAACAATAAAATATCTAGGAATAAACCTACCTAAGGAAACAAAAGACCTGTATACAGAAAATTATAAGACACAGATGAAAGAAATTAAAGATTATATAAATAGAAGGAGAGATATAACAAGTTCTTGGATTGGAAGAATCAACATTGTGAAAATGACTCTACTACCCAAAGCAATCTACAGATTCAATGCAATCCCTATCAAACTACCACTGGCATTTTTCACAGAACTAGAACAAAAAATTTCACAATTTGTATGGAAACACAAAAGACCCCAAATAGCCAAAGCAATCTGGAGAAAGAAAAACAGAGCTGGAGGAATCAGGCTCCTGGACTTCAGACTATACTAGAAAGCTACAGTAATCAAGACAGTATGGTACTGGCACATAAACAGAAAGATATATCAATGCAACAGAACAGAAAGCCCAGAGATAAGCCCACGCACATGTGGTCACCTTATCTTTGATAAAGTAGGAAATAATATACAGTGGAGAAAAGACAGCCTCTTCAATACGTGGTGCTGGGAAAACTGGACAGCTGCATGTAAAAGAATGATATTAGAACACTCCCTAACACCATACACAAAAATAAACTCCAAATGGATTAAAAACCTAAATTTAAGGCCAGATACCATCAAACTCATAGAGGAAAACTTAGGCAGAACACTCTATTACATAAATCACAGCAAGATCCTTTTTGACACACCTCTTAGAGAACTGGAAATAAAAACAAAAATAAATGGGACCTAATGAAACTTCAAAGCTTTCGCACAGCAAAGGAAACCATAAACAAGACAAAAAGACAACCCTCAGAATGGGAGAAAGTATTTGCAAATGAAGCAACTGGCAAAGGATTAATCTCCAAAATTTACAAGCAGCTCAATATCAAAAAAACAAACAACCCAATCCTAAAATGGGCAGAAGACCTAAATAGGCATTTCTCCAAAGAACATATACAGATTGCCAACAAACCCATGAAAGAATGCTCCACATCATTAATCATTAGAGAAATGCAAATCAAAACTACAATGAGATATCATCTCACACTGGTCAGAATGGCCATCATCAAAAAATCTACAAACAATAAATGCTGGAAAGGGTGTGGTGAAAAGGGAACCCTCTTGCACTGTTGGTGGGAATGTAAATTGATACAGCCATTATGGAGAACAGTATGGAAGTTCCTTAAAAAACTAAAAATAGAACTATCATACAACCCAGCAATCCCACTAGTGGGCATATACCCTGAGAAAAACCATAATTGAAAAACAGTCATGTACCAAAATGTTCATTGCAGCTCTATTTACAATAGCCAGGACATGGAAGCAACCTAAGTGTCCATCAACAGATGAAAGGATAAAGAAGATGTGGCACATATATACAATGGACTATTTCTCAGCCGTAAAAAAGAACGAAACTGAGTTTTTTGTAGTGAGGTGGATGGATCTAGAGACTATCATTCAAAGTGAAGTAAGTCAGAAAGAGAAAAACAAGTAACGTGCACTAACACATATATATGGAATCAGAGAAAGGAAAAGAAAAGGGTCATGAAGAACCTAGGGGTAAGATGGGAATAAAGACTCAGACCTACTAGTGAATGGACTTGAGGAAACGTGGAGGGGGAAGGATAAGCTGGGACACGTGAGAGAGTGGCACAGACACATATACACTGCCAAACGTAAAATAGATAGCTAGTGGGAAGCAGCCGCATAGCACAGGGAGATCAGCTCGGTGTTTGTGACCTCCTAGAGGGGTGGGATAGGGAGGGTGGGAGGGAGGGAGATGTAAGAGGGAAGAGATTTGGGGACATATGTATATGTATAACTGATTCACTTTGTTATAAAGCAGAAACTAACACGCCATTGTAAAGCAATTATACTCCAATAAAGACGTTAAAAAATTAAAATAAGATGCTATAAATATTGTGAAATAATTGGAAATGTTGACAGTATCCCTAATAATGATAATAATATAGAACCAGCAGATATTGATGCACAAATCTTCCTCTAAATAAAGATCCTCCACATACCTCATTTTTACAAAGGAAATGTTGAATTTAGATTATAATCATCTAATTTTTTCTGAGAAGTGGTTCCCTGGGATAAGAATTATTACCTCACAGTTTAATTTGGTGTTTTAAATTGGGCACCATACTTATATTCCCTTATAGAATTGACAAATTTAAGCCAGATAAATTGTTTTAAAAATATAGCTTAATTTAAAAAATTCAGAATCATTGCCTTGAATATTTTGCTTAAAAAGTTGATAATATGTATATCATTGGAAGTGTAACTTTCCTTTTAAATAAAATATTTGCCCAATGTTTAAAAAAGTGAATCGTGAATCCCTAGTAATGCCTTTTACAATTGTCTGCACTGTGGTTTTGATTTCATCTTGGCATAATAATTTGGCCTACAATTTATATTTTAGAAGCACATAAACTTTTAATTTAATTACTAGGCAAGGTTTCTTTTTTAACCAGTAAATATATACTAATTTGTAGCAGAAGAAATATAAGTCCAATCATCAAAAATTTAAAGAGATTAAACAAAAGGTAAAAGTAACTATTTTATCATGTCATCTGAGACTCTCTGACCAGTAGAACAAGGAAAGTTGGAAGAGATGATCTGTGTTCTGAAATTATAAAAGCATTTTTTTTTTTTTTTAGTTCAAGATCCTGTAAGTGTTTCTTGCAATGTATTGAATACCACTGTGATAGTCACTTTTGACTTTAGATTAGGCATACCTAATCACACAAATAAATAAATAATTGACATTTTAATTTTTAATTTAAAAAATCATAGTTAATACACATTCCTACTAACAAACCTTAATATCTCCATTTGGGAAACTGTTTTTTTCAATAATAGTAATTCATATAAAATATACTTAAAGGGAAGGTGCTAGATATGAAATGTAGAGTCTGCATTTAGATCATCATTAACTGAGTGTGTGTGAATATAAAAACTTAACTTAAATGTCCCTGAGGGGCTTCAAAATGCTAAATAAAACATTCTAGCTTGGTTGCATTTTATAGCTCTAATATTCAAGTCAATTGCATCCATATAAAATTAACCTGCACAATATTATCATGTTCGCTCTGTAATTAAAGGGATAATCAAATTTCACCTTTAGCTGTAGTCTTAAGAGTTGTTCTTAAATCACATAAGCCATTTTAATAGAAATAACACAGTCTGTCATACAAATGATATAGCATATTGATCTGAAATCAGATGAAATTATAAGAGTTGGTTAGATGGCTATATGTTTTCAAATTAATTTCTTAACAGTTTTAGTGCAGTATCAGTACACTGTGGCCAATTCCTCTAATTTTATTGGGCATTACCTGACTTTTACAGTAAATAGGTTGTTGTTAGGCATAGACAATGGCTCTCAAATTTTTGAAATGATATGGAGTCCATGTCTAGAAATCTCACACAGAAACAGCTCTCTTTTGCATCATTATTTTTCATGGAATCAGGGCCTTTTTTATTTATAGTATAACAAAGAAATTAGTTTGACCTAATAGTGATGATAATGATGGTGATGATTATGGTTGCAGTGATGTTGCTGGTGATAATTTCTGCAAGTTGATTCCTACTATGTGTTGGTGCTGTAAAGTATACTATAAATAGAGGATTTCTAATTATTAAAACAACATTGCAAGGTAGAATTTTTCCTCCAAATTATGAATGAGGAAGCTAACATTGAGAAACAACAAATGTACTCTCCAAGACAGTAAACAATAGAAAAACAGCTGGCTCCAAAGCCAGACGTTTTATGTCGAATCCATCAGATAGAACAACATAAGATAAATAAAATGGTCGAGAGAAATAAAACTGGATTTACACGAAGCTATCAAATCACTCAATGACATTTGTTTGAACAGAGTTGAGCTCAGTAATGAAGCTCAGTAATGAAGAATAAATCAGTGACATATAAATGCAAAGAAACTATCAGAATAATTTTGCTTACTTATGGAAAATTCAAAACATGACTAGAAAAAGAGTACTTAAAAGGGTATTTCTTAAACATTAATTACTTAAATAATATATTATCTGTAATGGTGCCAAAGTTTTGTTTTGTTTTGTTTTGTTTGCGGTACGAGGCCCTCTCACTGTTGTGACCTCTCCCGTTGCAGACCACAGGCTCCGGATGCTCAGGCTCAGTGGCCATGGCTCACAGGCCCAGCTGCTCCGCGGCATGTGGGATCTTGCCAGACTGGGGCACGAACCCGTGTCCCATGCATCGGCAGGCAGACTCTCAACCACTGCGCCACCAGGGAAGCCCTGGTGCCAAAGTTTTGAAGACATTTTTCAAGTCAGATTGTTACTAAAACTATAGCTATACATATGAATCAGATGGAAATTATTAATAAAGCTATAGGTGTACTTATAAATAATACAGAAATATTTTACATATATGGAAGAAAATGTTGAATATCTTTTATAAGTTTAACATGAACTCTTGGGGAAAAAATGTTTAAGACCATTGCAGATGTTCTCAGTCGAAATAATACTCTCATGAAACATTATTTCAGCTGTTTAACTGATATAACATGAAACCTGAGGGGAAATTAAATGGATTTGCTTTAGGGGATTTTAAAACTAAAAAAAAAAAAAATTAAATCTACATGTGCTGCCAGTCATATGCTTTGGAATTGGTAACCCATAAAAGGTATAAATTTAAAGTTGAAAAGGCTACTTATTACGGATTAATTTGCCTTCTTTTCCACCTTGACATATTTACATATACAATTTCAGAAAATTGTATTTACATTTACATTTGAGAAAAATATTGATCACAGAGTTATGCCAATCTTCAGTGGCATTGAATTAAATACTTATTACATGTCTTCCTGCTGTTAGGACAAGTAGATTTATAAAATGTCCCTGTACTGAAGGGTAGTAAAGCATCAATGTGAAATGCAAATGTTCTGTAGCAAGACTACCCGTGTACCTACTGGGAATCTCTTTCCTCTGCTAGCTCTGTGATCTTGGGTAAAGTATTTCATCACTCTGTGCCTCAGTCACATCTACAAAATGAAAATAATTTAATTATTTCCTCATAGGTTTGTTGTGAAGATTAACTTAATTGTGTAAATAAAGTGCTTTGACCAGTACTTGGCACACACAAATGTGTTATTATTTTGCTGGGTCTCACGATTTTAGTACACGTGCCAGAGTTGTGAAAAATCTGGATAACAATGAGTCTTTATGAACCTCAATCAATATTTAACCAACAAACTGATTATAGAATGACTGATATACCTAAAAGTGAACAAGATGTGAAAGGCAATTGTTGGAAAAGGTGAATAAGAATAACAGGTGAAGGAGGAAAGATTTTCAACAGAGGGAGAGAGGTAAGGTCATCCAAAAAGGGAGGAGGGAAATGCTGTCAATATCCATTTGCCCAGTTGTTCCCATGAAGGGTGAAAGGAACATTGCTAATTTCTGAGGAAGATCAGAGAAATCTATTATATGGCTCAGTAGTTCTTCACCAAGCCAGTGCAGGGTGAAGGAGATCTTAACATTAGCATAATTCTGAGGCTCAAATTGTTGGAAATGCTGCAATCTTATTCGTTTATTTAATTTTATTTAAAAGTATAATTGATGATGAAGAGGATAATGTTTAGGGTAACATATGCTCAAGGTGAAAAAATAATGTAAAATGTCCAAAATTATATAAAAAGAAAAAGTTATTATTGGTGCTGCAAACGATTGTAAAACCACCGGCTTCCCTGGTGGTGCAGTGGTTGAGAGTCCGCCTACCGATGCAGGGGACACAGGTTCGTGTCCCAGTCCGTGAAGATCCCACATGCCGCAGAGCGGCTGGGTCCGTGAGCCATGGCCGCTGAGCCTGCGCGTCCGGAGCCTGTGCTCCGCAACGGGAGAGGTCACAACAGTGAGGGGCCCGCGTACCGCAAAAAAAAAAAAAAAAAAAGAGTGAAACCATCAAGTTTTTTAGTGGAGTACATATATGCATAGACCTTCACCAGACAGGATACCCATACTGGACTTGCTCTGCCTCCATTTTAGATGAGTTGCTCATATAATAGAAACCAGGATGTTAAGGTTAATATGATACAATTCCAAGCATCATCACATATTATGGAATTTATTACAAAACATGAAGAGAACAGTTTATGATTTTGAACACTGTAATTCACTTACACAATATAGTAAGATAGGAGAAAGTAGAAAGAATATTGTCAGGATATTAGAAAAGAGATGACGTTGGCAATAATGGACACATAGGTGAGAGAATCAGCTTGGGGCTGCTTAGGGCCCTATAAAATTGAGTTTTTCTGAGATTCAAGGTAACTGCAGCAGATAAGCACTGCAAAAGTATCACATGATGCTCAGGGTATGAGAAAGGGTCACCTTGAACCATCTTCCAGGCCCACAGTGCTTTATGTCTCATTACATCTCGTCCATCCCCTTTCAACTTCCCCACTGCATCTGGGAAAGAACAAGGAAGCTAAGGAAGGAGTAGAGGAGAAGGTGAGCTGGGGGAGAGTAGAGATTCAGCAGGACCCAATCCTCCCTCTCCACTGCTGGCTTCCAGAATGAAGTAGGTCCTAATTAGGGATGAAGGGAAAAGTTTAACACTGAGACAAGTTAGAAATTTCCATCAACATCTTGACTGATTATAAATGACTGTAGAAATGTCTGCATTACCTACAAGTTAGCAGAGAAGGTACAGATTTGCAGAGTACTCAGAAAAAGGAGTTGGGGAACATAACATTCTCAGAATACATTTAAAAGGGAGAGTAGGAAATCTACATTAAAAATCTATATTTTTTAACACAAATGGGATCATAATATATGCAGCGCCTTCACTGCTCCAAATCTCTTTTTTTATTAACCAATTTGTTTAAGAGGAATACCTTTTTATATTAGCATATGTAGATAACTCTAAAATCTCTTTCAGAGGATAGAAGCAAATGGAATACTTTCTAACTCATTCTGTGAGGCCAGTATTACCCAAATATCCAAATCAGACAAACACATTACAATAAAAGAAAACTACAAACCAATATCTCTCATGTACATAGATACAAAAATCCTCCACAAAATATTAGCAAATTGAATCAAACAATGTATAAAACAATGTATACACCATGACCAGTTGGGATTTATCCAGGTATGTGAGGGTGGTTCAAGGATGGCCCCCAAGTGAGGGTCCTTGGCTTCATGCAGGAAAGAATTCAGAGTGAACCAGAGTAAAGGAAAGCAAGTTCATTTAGAGATACACATTCCATAGGCAGAATGCAGTCCATCTCAGAAAGCCAGAGTGGCCCCAGGGCATGGGGTCATTGGTTTTTATGGGCTAAGTAATTTCATATGCTAATGAGCGGGAGAAATATTCTTCTTATTTTGGGGTAGTGTGGGGATTTCCCAGGAATTGAGCCACTGTTCACTTTTTGGTTTTTTATGGTCTGCCTTGGAACTGTCATGGCATAAGGGGCAATGAATTTTAGTATCATAATGAGGGTATATTGAGCTAAAGGTTAATGATTGGACTATTCTCAAATCCACCTTGGTTTCAGCTTGTTCCAACCAGTCTTTATCAAATCCCAACAGACGCACCCCTTCTTCATTATCTAGCATTTATGTCCTGCCCCTTTCCCTCCTGTCTCAATTTGAAAATCAATTAATGTAATCCATGACATCAACTTACTAAAGAAGAAAAATTACATGATCATATCAAAAGACACAGAAAAAATTTGACAAAATCCAATATCCATAAATGGCAAAAAGAAAAAATTTCAGTAAACTGGGAATAGAGAGCAACAGTCTCAACTTGATGAAGAATATCTACAAATAACCTACAATTAACATCATACTTAAGATTAGAAACTCAAAGCTTTCCCATTAATCAGATACAAGGCAAAAATATACCCCCTCTTACTACTCCTTTTTCGCATCATACTGGAAATTCTAGCTAATATAATAAGAAGAGGAAATTAAAGGTATACAGATTAAAATGAAAAAATATAACTTTTTGTTCTTAGATGACATGACCATCTATGCAGAAAATCTGAAAGAATTGACAGACTCATGGAACTAATAAGCTATTATAGCAAGGTTGCAAGATACAAAGTTAATATGCAAAAGTCAATTGCTTCCTATATACTAACAATGAACAAGTGGGATTTGAAATTAAATATATAAAACTATTTATAATAGCACCCCTCAAAAAAATACTTAGGTATAAATCTAAAAATATATATACAAGGAAGGTTTCCTTTAGGAGGAAAATTATAAAACTCCGATAAATAAAATTAAATAAATAGAGAGGTATTCCATATTTATGGCTGGGAAGACTCAATATTGTCAAGATACTCGTTCTTCTCACCTTGATTTATAGGTTCAACACAATCCCAATCAAACTCCAAAAAAGTTATTTCATGGATATTGACAAATTGATTCTAAAGTTTATGTGGAAGAACAAAAAACCCAGAATAGCCAATACAATATTGAAGGAGAAGAACAGTTGGAGGACTGATGCTACCCAAAGTCAATGCTTACTATAACACTACAGTAATCAAATTAATGGGACATTGGTGAGAGAATAGACAAACAGGTCAATGGACTAGACTAGAGCTCACAGAAAGAGACTCATATAAATATAGTAAACTGACTTTGACAATAGAGTACAGGCAATACAACAGAACAAATACAGTCTTTTCAACAAATGCTGTTGGAACAACTGTATATCCACATGCCAAAAAAAAATAGAATGAATCTAGACACAGACCTTACATCCATCCCAAGAATTAACTCAATATGGATCATAGATCTAAATGCAAAGTTATAAAACTCTTAGAAGGTAATGTAGGAACCTAGATGACCTTGAGCATGGCAATGACTTTTTAGGTACAACCCTAAAGGCACAATCCATGAAAAAAGAATAATTGATAAGCTGGACTTCATTAAAATTAAAACTTTCTGCTCTGTCAATTTCAGGAGAATGAGAAGACAAGCCACAGACTGGGAGAAAATATTTACAAAGGCACATCTGATAAGCACTGTTATAAAAATATACAATGAACTCTTAAAACCCAAGAGTAAGAAAATAAACAAGCTGATTAGAAATTGAGCCAAAGACTTTAACAGACAGCTCAACAAAGAAAATATATAGAAGGCAAATAAGAATATGAAAAAATGCTCAACATTATATCTTACCAGGGAAATGCAAATAACAATGAAATACCACTACACACATATTAAAATGGCCAAAACTGTAACATTGACAATGCCAAATGCTGGCATGAATGTGGAGTAACAGGAATTCTCATTCATTGCTGGTAGGGTTGCAAAATGTTATAACAAATTTGGAAGATAGTTTGGCAGTTTCTTACAAAAGTAACCACACACTTACCAAACGATCCAGCAATTGCGCTCCTTGTTATTTATCCCAAAGTGCTGAAAACATGTCCACACAAAATCTTGCAGATGTTTATAACAGCTTTATTTATAATTGCCAAAACTTAGAAGCAACCAAAATGTTCTTCCTTAGGTGAATGAATAAATAAACTGTGTTATACCCAGACAATGGAATATTTTTCAGTGCTAAAGAAATTAGCTATCAAATCATGTAAAGCCATAAAGGAAACTTAAATGCATTTTCACTAAGTGAAAGAAGCCAGTCTCAAAAGGCTGCACACTATATGATTCCAACTATATGACATTCTGGAAATGGCAAAACTATGGAGTCAAAAGATTAGTGGTTGCCAGGGGTTGAGGAGGAGGGAGGGTGAAAAGATGGAGCACAGAGGATTTTCAGGACACTGAAAATACTCTGTATGATACTACAATGATGGATACATGTCAGTAAACATTTATTCATCCCATAGAATGTATAACACCAGGAGTGAACCTTAAGGTAACCAATGGATTTTGGATGATTATGATGTACTGATGTAAGTTCAATCAATTGTAACAAATGTACCACTGTGTTGTTAATGGGGGAAGCTGTGCATGTGTGGGGCAGGGAGTATAAGGGAAATCTCTGTACTTTCCCCTCAATTTTGCTGTGAACCTAGAACTGTTCTAAAAAATTAAAGTCTTAAAAACAGAGAAAGAATACTACCTTGAAACTAGCACCCAGATTTAGAAACAGAATGTTACCAAAACCTAGAAATTTTTCTCATGCCTCTTTTCATTGGATAATCCAAAGGTAGCTGTTACCTTGACCTCTTACATTACTTGCTTTTGTCCTTTGGAGAAGTTGAACTAAATTGCATGTACTATTTTATCTGGCTTCTTTCTCACAATGTTATGTTTGTGAGATGCATTTATATTTTTGTGTGTAGTTGTAGATTGTTCATTTTTATGCTGCATGTATTTGTGTGTGAACATATTACATTTTAATTTTTAAATGATATTACTATGGGTGTTTGCATTGTTTCTAGTTTGTAGTCTTACAAATGGTGCTGCTTTAAACATCCTAGCATATGCCATTTGAGGTACATTTTATTTCAGCCTTTAAAATTAAGTATGTATCTTTGGTGAAAAGAGGGAAAATATACTATTTGAATCTGATTGGTGGATACTTAAAATAGCAGTCTTATAATGGCATATTTGAATATCATTAAAATATACACCTGGAATTACACTCTTAAAAATTGTAATCTTGTAATGATAAAGTACATTAGTGAAAAAGAGAACATCTACTCCTAAAATAAAAAGACCACATACCAAAGTAGTACAAAAAAAGCTAATAATACTGGTCTTAAATCACGACTTCATCAAGTCTTAGCTCTTTAAAATTAGAGAAGTTATCAAGATTTCTCTGTGCCTCAGTTTCTCTATCTGTAAAATGGGAATAACAGCAGTATCTACTCAAAAGTGTTGTTGTGGAGACAAATTAAATTAATATATATAAAGCACTTGGAGCAGTACCTGGCATGTGGTGAGTGCCAGTAAGTGTTTATTTTTTTTTTTGCTGAAGGAAGTCTGCAGCTCAGAAAAATAATTGAAAGTTGTAAATAGTGTATGGCAATGTACCCAATAATTGTGAAGCAACAGTTCCTTACAGTAGAATCAAGCTTAATAGTTTAAAAATTCTTTCACCTGCCTTAGTTGTCTTCCAAGAGGGATTTTATTATCCCCATTTTAAAGAAGAGAACACTATACCTTAAGGAATTTATATACAGTCAGCCCTTGTATTCATGGGTTCTACACCCACAGATTCAACCAACTGCAGATTCAAAATATTTAAAAATGTTTTCCAGAAAGTTCCAGAAACCAAAACTTGAATTTACCATGGCAAGTATTTATATAGCATTTACATTGTATTAGGTATTAGAAGTAATCTAGAGATGATTTAAAGTATAGGGGAAGATGTACACAGGTTATGGCAAATACCATGCCATTTTATATAAGGGACTTGAGCAACTGGGGATCTTGGTATCTCTGGGCGGTCCTGGAACGAATCCCCCTCAAATACCAAAGGATGACTGTATTTAGTTAGAAGCTGACTTTTTCCTCTTAGATAAAAAAAGAGAGAGAGAGAGAACATTTACAGAAATGAATACAACACAATAGATTAAAAATAGATAGGGAAATCAGCATAAATGGAGTAAACAATGGCAGTACTGTAAGATAAAGTAAAAGGTAGAAAAAGTTCATGAAATACATACCATGTTAGTGTACAGTTACTAGAGGTGAAA
This sequence comes from Tursiops truncatus, assembly GCF_011762595.2. Classification (NCBI taxonomy): domain Eukaryota; kingdom Metazoa; phylum Chordata; class Mammalia; order Artiodactyla; family Delphinidae; genus Tursiops; species Tursiops truncatus. The sequence continues at coordinate 20,587,012 of NC_047035.1, read as the reverse complement.
CAAAAGTCTAAGTACCTTAGTAGGCAAACCTAAGAAAGAAATATAATTAGTTTTAAGATTCACCAGGCAGTTAAGAAACATACAATCACACACACATTCTCACTCTCACACACCCACTTATAGTCTCATTCACACATGCATTCACACACACTCACACACAGACACACACACACACCCTAACAGTTGCTTCTGAGTATATGCATAGCTTTTCTTTTCATTGAGGTTTCAACAAAATTTCTCCCCTTTAAGGAAGAAACACAGTGACATAAAGTGGCCTGCATCCCTACAATCATTCACACAATACATGGAAGACTTCCTTGAGCAACAGACATAGTATGATCTCCTCCCATTGTGGTAAAATCAACTCTCTGAGGGGACAACATAGTCTCTCAAAGTCATATCTCTCAACTCTCTCACGCTCTGGTTGGATGCAGGAACAACTTCCGCCAGCAAAACTTCAGTCATCGCCAATGGTTCAAAATGGCAATAGAGAAATTGCAGTCCTTTACCCATGAGACCTCTAATGTTGAGAAGTATAACTTCCTGCTGTTGGAGAAGATGAACTCCTGATGTGACATATCCCAGCAGGTCAAGTTGCTGGATATAAAGCAATTCAATGTCAGAGGGGTAGCTGTATGGGCTCCAAAAGCAGAGTGGTTGAGCCCAATTCCCATTCCCACCTTTCCCTAGATGGGAGACTATTTTTTTTAACTGCTTCCAGTTTGTTTCTTCATCTGTAAAATAGTACTATTAATATCCACCTGACAGAGACGTTATGAAGCTCAAATGAGATAATCCATGTAAAGTGCTGAACATAGCTACTAATCCACAGTAAGAATTTGATGCTAGCAATTATTAATTTTGTTATTTGCAAAAATAAAAATCAGTCTTAGAGAAAAAAATCTTAAGTCAGTCTATCTGGTAATTATCAGCTTCACTCTTGCTTAGCATTTGTTTCAAATTCATGATAAAACTCAGTGCCATCTGCCTAGAGGAGAATAAACTGTTCTCTATAGATAGGGGCCATGCATTTCACTCAGAAACAATGCAAATTTTTTTTTTTTACAAAATGGTGGTCTAAACACATTTGTGTTTTATGGAGCTTAAAATGATTAGATAACTTGTTAATGTCAAAATACCTATGATCCTACCTTAAGGTTAAGGTTTAAAATCTGTATCAGCAAACATAAGCCATATTGAACAAAATAACTACTTTCAACAAGAATTGACTTTGTAATACTTTGATTACAATAAGTTTCTTTGTGTTTAATCAATATACTCTACAAATTTGATATTCTTTCTTAAAGACTTTTTCCAGGTGGCAATAAAGTATATTACAAAGACCACTATGATGAGTATGATTAAAGCTGTCTGTGCTTCTATGACTGTGTGTGTGTCTCTATGTGAGAGTATATGTAGCTTCAGAAATACAGACTTACCTTAGACAAAGAAGAAACTGGCAAAGAATGTAGACAGAATGGCTACTAAAAATTTGAGCCTCAAACTGTAGAGGACAACAGGATTACCTTTTAAATTTAGGGCAAATTGCATTCCAAGCTAATCAATCAGAATTTTTTATTACAGAGTTACCATGGCTAAATAGATAGCCATTTTTGATAGATCTAACTTTTTGAGGTCATATAGCTAGTAAGTTTCAAACCTGTGACAAAAATATAGGTTTTCTAATTCATAATTCAATTATTATTATTAAAATGGTTTTCTTTTTTTCTTAAGTTAACAGATTCTCTTTTGGAGCAAACTCCTACTAAAACCCCCCCAAATATGAAACAGATCCTGAGATGTTATATTTGAGTTGAGGCTAGGGATCCTGATTCCTGCCCTTTCATCTCTTCAGTGCCACCTAGAAGCCCATGATGAATCTCAGCAAAACACTAGGATTCAGAGTAGAACAATTAGAAAATCTTTATGTATACTCTACATTTTTCTAATCATTTATATGACTGAAATATCCTTTAAGCTACAGCAACATATTTTGTGCCCATAAGAAGCATCATGATATGAGTAGATATTATCTCTATTTTATATAAAATGCAACCTATATTGAGATAAATTATGTATTTTATTCATAGTCACACAACTAATTAGTAGGTGAAAATGCAAAATTAAGACCAAGGTCAACCACATCATGACATCATGTTCACAGATCTATTTTGTTGTCCAGAGATTAGATCCAATGCATTATAACCATCATGGCAAAAATTAGCTTCTCAAACCAAGGATTAAGTCAAAGAAAGACCATATAGGCTCCATTAATTTTATTCCTCATTCTTTTAAATGTGAATCCTAAAGATCTCCTTTTTGGTTGCACACACAATTCTTCCCTCCTATACACTCTACTATCCTAATCCCTCTCATGGAAACTTCTCAACTTTTACCTTCTATTCTATCACCTCCTTACACTGCAATGAGGAACACTGGTATCTTTCAAGAATAATATAAAAGACATCAAGCATTTAGGGGTGATCCTTACACTGAGGAGTAGAGTTATCAGTGAAAGAAGCAAAAATTCAACTTTCAGCTTAGTGTTTGTTCTATGTTCGTAGATAATACCAGATTGAAATTAATGAGATGCTAGAGTTTCTACCTGGGAAGTACTCACTAATATAGAGGCCCAAGGTGGGAGGCCAGTTGGACTCCAAGGGAAAGGGGCAGGAAATTAGAGTTACAGTTTAGGAAGGGAGAATAAATTGTTACCTACTCTACAGGTATTCTTTTTCTATCCTTATTATTATTATTAATTATTATTTTAGTTCCATTTGGTGAGATCTAGGTTTGATGTGTCTTCTACTTGGGGAAGTTCTCAAGATGTACATGTGCCAGAGCTGCTTCTCTTTCTTCCACACACTTGTATGCATCTCAGTGTAGAGAGAATAGTTCTCCAGACCAAAAAAAAAAGTCACTAAACGAAAATGAAATAAAGCTTTCAAGACATTATTTTAAAAAAGTTTTAGTGTGACATGAAAGAGTGGGGCTTCCAGAGCCCCTAAAAGAAACAACACAGACCCACTGGAACCCCTACACTAATAGGCTGGGTGACCATGGCAGGGGATCCCAAACTTCTTAGATTCTAGTTCCATGTCTGAAGAGGAATAACTTGCTAATTGTCCTGGCTTAAATCCAAAGGGGAGAATGAGTACTAAGGGGCAGTCAATAAACACTAAAATTGTAGTGAAAACCTTGATTTTATTTGGTTTCTACTTCAAAAAATGGTTAAAACACTTAAGATATATAATAAGGAACTGAAAGTGTCTCTCTGTGGTATCACTGAAGGATTAGAGATATCTGAGTTTTACCTAAAATGCAGTAGAGATGCTGAAAACCACGTAATAACATTAAGAAAAAAATTATAACATAAAACAAAATGAGAAGTCACAAAGGGTACTCTTGGGGAATAATTCTGGGAAATGATATCAACCAAATATGAATCTCTCTTCAGTAAGGCCAGAACACTCATGACAAGTCTGAAGAGGGATATCTTAACTCACTTAATCCAGAAGGAGTATTATTTATGATACAAATTTTTATGGCAGAAATTCTTTGGAAACTGCTCTGCTTTTTTTTACTTTCTGAGATAGCAGTCATCAAACTACAGTCCATGGACCAAACCTGGTCTGTCACCTATCTTTGTAAATAAAGTTTTATTGGAACAGAGTCACAGTCATTCATTCACATATTGCCTACTGTGCTTCCACAATACTATGACAGAGCTGAATATTTGCACAAAGATCTGTGAAGCCTAAAATATTTACTACCTGGTCGTTTAAGGTAAAGTTTGCCAAACTATGTTCTAAAACCCATTTTGTATCTCTCTAAACACAGGTTATATTTAATTATTAAACAAGCACCAATTTTATACATTAGAATAGGAATTAGCAAAGTATGGAATAAAAGTGTAAAATTATATTCAGTTTATCATGTTGTTAAAGGATTAAGTATTAAAGCCTTTGACTTTTAGTTTTTCAACTAGTTAGGCACTATAAATTCCCTTGTGTTTTCTTTTTTCTTATATATAGAGAAGCCATTTAAATGTCTGTAATTATTTCTTTTGAAAATACAAATAAGATCTAACCTCTTTGGAGATAAGCACATGTATTACTTACTCATTCTTTGTTAATTCTTTCATTCAAACATTATACTTCCACTTTTGCCAAAAGGAACATTCAAATTATCACTATTACTATACACCTCTTCTAATCTTTTGCTTTGATGTCTTGAATGTTAATTTATAATACCATGTTAATGTGGCTATTTGCTTTTCAGATCTTTGTAAAGATGATCTCCAAATAAAAATTTCCTTTAGACTCCTGCTCTGAACATAAGGCCACCAATGGGTATTGCATTTAAAAAGTCATATTCCTCAGACTGGGAATCATTTGCGGGGCTAGTGGGGGAAGAGTATATACTTACCTTTCACTTTGAAGGAAGTGGATTGAGTTTCTGAACAACTATACGTTGCTAAAATTTTGGCTTTTGCCCTATTTTCCAAATGATGTTTATACCTGTGGCCATTATAAAGGATTGCTTTGCCATTTTAATAATCAGATCTGCAAGTTTCCATTTAGCATCAAATCCAAACAATCCAATCTGCAGGTGATTGACATCCCTACTTGTGCATCAACATCTATTAAACCAGATGTTTTGCTTCTTCCCCTGCCAAGAGTGAGCATCTTTTTATGATCAATTGTCAAGGCAATTCTATCAGTCGAGGCATCACTAATGTTTACATAGAAAAGCATAAGTCATTCAACAGCAGTCATGATATGCCATCCATCTAGATTGTTACCATTTTGAAATTAGATTTTTTTTCAGTAAGAAAATCAGTTGGAGCTTTCCTTGAAAATATTTGCTAATGTCAAAAAATGCCTTCTGACCCTGAACAATTTAATCTCTTAATTGCAATCAAAATGAAGCTTTTGTTTATGTAAGGGAATAACTTGGGCACCAAGATTGCTAGTGACTCTGAAAGTTACCATAGTAACTCTGAAAGTTACCATAGTTAAAAGCCTGCAACAACTTTTCTTTTTTACAAGCACATTTCCTTCTCTGATAAATTAGGGGGTCAAAACTTGGGAAACACAGTGCACGGCTAATAGTCTTACCATCCTATTCACATGCCCCTTCCCAACATAAAATAATGCATTGTTTAATGAATGCAAGAGGATAATGTTTTAACATGGAATGGAATTATGTTGATGACAACATCAACAAGAAAATGTTATCTCCTACTTTTAAAACAAACTTAAAATGTACTAGTCTTCTTCAAAGACTATTGATAAATAGTAAAAGTGGATAGTTTTTCCCTTGGGAGAATACTTCATAGCTATCTGAAGGGGACTTTGTAAACTATTGAGTTCAAACCTTATCCTGAAATGAAATACAAACAGAGTTGTAACCAATTGTTCATTTGGAATATTTTAGGGATAGTAAGAGGATCTTTAATTTCAACAGTCATATTTTATTGCCTTCCGTGTTTTTCAAAATCCCAACAATTTCCTCTTGGAGTGTGTGCTCTATATATGTATATAAGCTTATATAAAATTACTTGAGGGAGTATAAGGAAATAGAAAAATTGATCAATATTTTCAAGGGAACACAGAATGAAGACACATGAATATTAGAGTAAATACTTCCTTTGAGGTTCAGGAGTGTAATGTTCAGAACAAATGAGTGGCATGTGTGTTGCTTCATTAATATGAAGCTCATTTACTCAATTATCACATCAACAACCAGTACTGGCTGAACACCTCTGTCAATTTTTAGAAGCACTAATGTAAGAAATCTAAGATTGTACTCAGATCTGAGATAACTGAAAGATGAGAAAGTTTATCTCTCTAGCAACATTTCTTTTAGAGACAGAGTCTGGGAAAAGATGAACCAAAGTTTGACACAAGATAATAATTCTTGCTTACCCTGTACATTTAAAGTAGCAGAGTAATAAATATGTCAAACTTGGAAGCTTGGTGATATTAATTTTCTTGGGTTTTCCCTTTTAAAGTACTTTTCTCCCATTGTTTTCATTGCTTTTCTTCTCTTCTACTCATGGCAGATAGGCCAAAATCTTTGGGAAGAGTTAAATCTGAAATAGGAAATTAGCTTAATAAAACATATCAACCCTTATGCTCTGGTTAGTTACATGGTAGCTTTTAAAAAGTTATCTGGATACTGTCAACATAAGAATGGATAAAAAATATGTGATATATATATATGTACATATATATATATACAAATATACATACACAATAGAATATTACTTAGCCATAAAAAAGAATGAAGTAATGCCATTTGTAGCAACATGGATGGACATGGAGATTATTATACTAAATGAAGTAAGCCAGACAGAGAAAGTCAAATATCATGTGATATCGCATACATGTGGAACTGAAAAAAAAAAAACAGATGAACTTATTTACAAAACATAAATAGATTCACTAACAGAAAACAAACTTATGATTACCAAAGGGGAAAGGTGAGGGGGAAGGGATAAATTAGGAAGTTGAGATTAACATATACACACAACTATATACAAAATAGGTAACCAACAAGGACCTACTGTATAGCACAGGGAACTATGCTCAATATTTTATAATAACCTCTAAGGGAAAATAATCTGAAAAAGAAAAGTGGCTGAATCACTTTGCTGTATACTTGAAACCAATGCAACATTGTAAATCAACTATACTTCAATAAAGAAAAATAATAATAAAAAATTTGAAATTACTAGTTTAAAAAAGTTATCTGGACATATATAATTTATAGGAATGAATTCATCTAAATCCATTCAGGTGAAGTACAGCAAGTAAGGTTTAGTAGAAAGGTGGGTAATCTGAGTTTTAGTGGCATCAAAGCATAAACTATGTCCACAAAAGAACAAACGTCTTCACGGAGTTTCAATAAAAGTGTAAAATTATTTCACATTTCTGGCAGTGCGTTTCCTTTAGCAGGGCACAGCTCCCAGTGAAAGAGCTGCAGAAAGAATGGCCTCCATTACAACCTGAGATAGGACCAGAAGGAGACATTTGCCAGTATGCAGAATGTTCACCCTTTGCCTTTGAAACATACTGCTTCTCCTTGGGATGATTTTCCATTTGTAATGATAGGTAATATTTAATTTGGTTTTACTCTACATATAGTCTGAGAGGGCTTTGTACCTCCAGGATTAGAGAAATTGGTGAGAATGTAGTGAGAGATTTAAGTTAGTGAAGGTTGTTGAGCAGGATCGTGAAACTAAGTGAGCCTCTTCCTAGCTCTGTGGGGAAGAACGCTGGTGGCTGGCCGATAAGCAGATATAAATCTGGGCTACTGCAGTGTTGTTCCAAGATCATCTGCTATAGAGAACATTTTCTTATCCTAGATTTCCTGGGCACTGTTTGCTGAGATTAGAAAGACCTCTTGTTGCTCGTGTTATCTTCCTCTTTGCGATAGTTTCCCATCCTTACAAATTGTTGTAGTGAGAGGAGGGGTAGCTCCTGCAGCACGGAAGAGAAAGGAAGAGAAAGAAAGAGAAGCAAAGCTTTTGTGATAAAACACGAATTTGTGATTCTTGAAAAAAATTAAGCTAGCATAATACCTCTTGGTCATTTGTTGGTGTGATTTTCTTTAATCCTTAGTTGTGTCCACGAACCCAGAAACGGTAAGATAGGCAGGAAGAATGGCAGACTTGTGAATCAAAAGATAAGATGCCCAGCGTTAAGAGGCCATTTTAGCAAAACTGTGAAGAGTCTTTTAGGACAAGTAAGAGATTTGAGTCCAAGTTAATCAAAAAGTTAATCAAAAAGCATGAGTATGTTGACAGAAGTTCTATTAAAAAAATAATGCTTCTATGTCTTTGCCATTGCCTGATAGTCTTCATGTGGCCCAGATAGTCTCCTGGGGCCCAGGCTTCTTTTTCTTTTGCTGTTAATGTGTTCAAAATAAACAAAACAAAAAACAATTAAAAAAGCATCTTAAAGGTTACAAATAATCTTAGGAGGCTGAGTCTTTTTCTCGTTGTTCCTGGAAACTTTTAGTAACAGGAAGTTATCTATATATTTTTGTCATCAGTATACTCCTCAGTAACTGAAATGAAATGTCCAATTCATTTCAGGCATAGAGACTAGGGATTTAACTTTGTAGTGCTACCAATGCTCTGTTTAGGGACCTATTTCAAGTTATTAATACAAATACTTGCATAAAGTTTCTGTTGTGAGAAAGTTTCTGTAGTGAGAAATAATAACTACTATAATAGAGAAATAATAACTACTAATAATAACTACTCCATTGGGTTCCTTCTCTGTGTGCAACTTTTTGCAGTGGAAAAAAACTGAGAAAAACAAATGAAAATACACAAAAAACAATTATGCCTTCAGCATAAGTTGAAGACACCTGAACTTCAAAATTACTGAAGAAAAGATGAATAAATTCTGGGGATTTAACATGGTGACAATAGTTAAGACGATAGTTAAGAACACTGTATCAAATACTGATACAGTGACAATAGTTGACATGCTGAAAATAGTTAAGAACACTGTATCAGATACTAAAATTTGCTAAGAGAGTAGATCTTAAATGTTCTTACCACACACACAAAAAGGTAACTGCATGAAGAGATGAATATATTAACTAACCTTATTGTGGTAATCATTTCACAATATATGAGTATACCAAATCATCACATTATATGCATTAAATTTACACAATTTAGTTTGTCAATTATATCTATCTCAATGATGTTGAAAATATTACTGAAGAAAAATGCAATAACATAATTAATATTTAAAATTATAATCTAAGAAAATTTCCATAAATCATAAAATATATGAATTATAAAATATTCAAACATAGACCATTATTTTAAAAGAACATGGTATACTCTATGTACTGATATGGAAGGATTTTAAAGATATATTGTTAACTCAAATAACTAAGGTATTAAAGGGTATCTAAAGAATGTACATGAATGTATATTTGTGTGTGTGCTTTAAATAAATGGGAAATTTCTACAAAAATATTCAAGAAAATTTTTTTCTGGATTTATATGGAAAATCTATTCTTGTACACACTTTAATTTCATTTTACAATGCTCATGCATTATTTTTATAATAATAGTCAAATCATTAAAAACTAGAATTGGTGATGTAAGTGCAATGGGCATTCAGACAAAAGGTAGAAGAACTAAGATATCTAACAAATCATTGGAAGTTATTGTGACAGGTAAAAGCTCTGAGGACTTGACTAGGCAAACTAAAATACAGAGCAATGCAGCTAACTCAGCCCCTTGTCTGCAAAATTTGTTTGGTCTTCTCAATTCACATCTAAGCAAATTGTCCTAAATTTTTCTCTGAGCTTGGAATCATGGAGTTCTAGCATTTAAAGGGACATTTGGGATTAGCTAATAGAACTTCTCATTTTATAGATGAGGAAAGTAGAAGATGAAGTGACTTGCCCTGATTCACACACAATCAAGGACAGAGCTGGGGCAATAAGCAAGGTTTTCTGATTGCTCCACTGGTCGTCTTCTTTCTAGATGACAGGGAATGACCTATTTGTCATTAACAAAGTGACCCATCTGCTAATTGAGTGTCATTACTGAGTAACTTGTGTTTGTCACATTATTTCTCTGCTAATTATTGGAATTGTAGGAAATGCTTCAAAAGAAACCCAAGAAAACAGAAAAATAAAAGCATGAGGACACGTGCTTATCCATGTGTACGGTGAGTTTTGTGTAGGTATGTTTTGACCATCTTGGCAGAAATAATTAATCAATTCACTTTTAAAAAAATCACAATTAGTTGACTTAAAAAATAAATCAAATGAGTTTTATGGGTAGTCAGGGCCTCCATCTGAGGTCCTGTTTCCAGATGCTCTGAAATCAGAATATGTAAGGTAAAAATGACCCAAGTGTTTTGATTTGCCAGAGTCCATGATAAGCATAAATGTCTACACACAACAGGAGATAAACCACAGAAAATCTATAAAATACTTCCAACAACATTTTCCTGCATGTAACTATGGTTGTTGACAAAAGCTTTCATTTTCATAATAATTCCACTTCATAAAATTTGGTCCCTGTTTTATCTCTAAGAATATTTTCCAGTGCCTCTAAACCAGTTCTGGTCTCTTTCTGTCTTCACTTCCCAAATCCTTATAAGTTTTCTGTCACCTTTAATTTGTGGGCATACTTTGTGAATCTCATTGTACCTTCAGGAGCCCACCTAGGGATTCAAAACACAATATCAGATTCCAGTTGTCATCAAAGACTTAATTTGGAAAGTGGTCCAACATCAATATGGTTGGTCCTTGTTTACCACCACACAGCTTGTTTTGATTGTTAGAGAAGTGATTTTTTAATCACCAACTTTTCTACCAAGAAGAATCAAGAATTGTCGCAAACATTGGCTACCCATTTCAACAGAATTTCAAAGAAGGAATAACAAATGAGGAGGAGGCTCAGAATGACCATGAGCTCCTGATGTTCATGTGAATCCCTAGACAAGCAAAAGTTCAACATCTCTGTCCCGTTACCCCACATTTAGCTGAGTCTGCCCAGGGAGGCGAGAGGATGGGAGAGGGTAAGGAAGAATGTTTTGTTCCAGAGTCTTCCTCATGCCTGTGGCAACTGTTAGATGTACCTCTGGGATGATGAGTGCAAACTCCAATCTTAACCATCTCTATCAGAATTCCCCCCATATCACAAAACTGACCAAACTAGTTTTGACAATTTGACCATCACGGGACAGATTTCCTAGATTCATTTATGGCCTCCTGAGCCACAAATGGGATAGGAGATTCTCCTGCTGGGAAGTTAAGATATAATGACTATCCTGGGGCAAAATTCAATATAATATAAAATAAAAATTAATAATAAGACATCCATTGTTGCATCAGTAGCATTGAACTATGGTTATTTTATCAACTCTCTGAGTAGAAGTCTGAGATGGAGCCATTATCCTATTTTTATTTTGTTTGTTTTGTTTTATTATTTTTTGACTTTGGTTGCCCTGGTGTTTAGATCATCACAGCCTGAGCTAAGACCTGAGTGGCCAAACATCTTCTTTTAACAAGTTTATGCAAGTTTTTAGGTTTGGGACATGTATAATCTTTAGTAATGGCTAACATTTTTTAAAAAGTGAACTCATCTTTCTCTATTTGACTGTTTCTGTAAGAGTCATGTAAGAAGGTTCTTAGCTTTGTTCATGTTGCTCCTTTTCTTTTTGCAAATCCTGGGTGAAATAATAACACCTAACACTTCTACAGCACTAACTACATGTCAGAAACTCTTCCAGGGACTTCGTTAAGTATTAAAACCATTAACCCTTCCAATAACCCCACGAGAAATGTACTGCTGTGTTTCTTATTTTACAAATGAGGAAATGGAGGCAAAGAATGGTCAAGCTACCTAATTAAGGTCACACAGCTGAGAACTAACAGAGGCAGACACCAGCACCTATAGTTACTGCTCCAGAGAGTCTCTGGGGGAAGTAGGATAGACCCTCTCCAAAAGAGTTCTTGTCCTTTACACAACTGAGAAGGCAGGGAAGAACACGAGAATAAAACCATAAACCCAAACTGGACACTCAATAATTCAGACTCTCTGCTTCTAGGCATCCAGATATGTTTCTCAGTGGAGAGAGTCTGTGATCTGAGGCCAGTGGCTCTGTCTTACACGATTTTGCATAACATGCAGCACTTTTCACAATATTTAGAGTCAGCATTAATAAATGCTTATTAAATCAGCTTGTACTTTGTGCCTTCCTTAACCTCGTCTGTTGGTGCACACCCCCTGCTTACTTGTGCCCATTTTCCCAGGGTTCTTGTGCCTGCTTGTCTGCATGAATGCAGCCTTGGACTTTCCAATTCACTAGTTCTATGCACCTACACAGGATTGCCTTTTGCAGCCAGTGTCCCAGCCTCTAAAATTATTCCTCTCCTTCATTCCATCATTAGTTGGAAAGAGTGATTAATGGGATGGTGAATTTAATATTTTACTCTCAGAGAAGTGTTTTGTTCTTGTTCCTGTTCTTGTTTGTTTTAAAAAAGATTCTCTGATGGCACTCTAATGCTTGTATTTAAAGCACAAAAGCAGGGTGACAAGGGGGAAAAGGTTTAGGTAAGAAATCATCTGATGTCTAGAATCAGGCAGTGTGGTCAGGTCTCTACCCTGCCCCCTGGTGTAAGTGTGGTCCAGTTCTGAGGACAAGCCTTGCAAAGGAGTCCTAAGGCTTCAGCTGCCTTTTCAGGCTAACAATCAAACAAGCGATCACAATCAGACCCTGACTTACTACTCTACCCGTACAGCTGTGCTTGGTGCTGGGTATGAAAGGATCCGGTTGCACAGCACTGGCTCCACTTTCCTGAATATGCAGTGCTCCTGGCCCTTGTGGATGCTGTTCTTCTGCATAGAATAACTTTCCTCCTCCCCCTCCCACAGCCCCACACCCAACTTTCCCCTTACGCTGAGTACTGCTATGGGTAGGACACAGGTTCAATAGGGACTCATCCTCTAGGCAGTATAAAATGTGTTTCCTTTGTGCCCATGTCAAATGTTTATCTTTGAAATGTTCTCATAGGGACCAGAATGTACCCCTTCATCACAAATGGACAAAGAATTGTTTCTGTACATAGTTTCTGAACATACGTAGGGTGTCATTCTTACCTTGGTTAATTTTTCAATATACTTTTTCTTTGCTTTATATTTGCCATTCTCTAAATCCAAGGTATCATCTTTATCAAGCTATATGAACACTTGCCGTGTCTATGAAAAAAAAAAGAGGGATTTAAAGAGAATTATTTTATTTTACTACATTTTATAATGGGGGAAAAGAGGAAGATACCCAAATTGCCTAGAAAATTAATTCAAATTTTATAAGTCATTCTGCCCAACATGGGCTACTACTGAAGATATTTAAATTATTGAAGATGAAATAAGAAACAAAAATATATTTTAAATACTGTGTATTTCAATTTAATTCTATTTGATACTTACTAAGTATTAACTATGGCCCAGTTAATATTCTAGGTATTAAAAATATAGAGATGAATAAGTTCACTGTAGAGAATAGAAAGAAAAATTAACAATGTATCTGATTTAATATGCTTATATAAATGTAAATTTTCAAAATCAAAATTAACTTGTAATGGAGGCTAACTTGTAATTTCATTTGGAAGCCTTTAAAATCTCATTTTTTCTGGTCATGTCTACAGATTTCCAGAATCCTCTATGAGTTCTACTGTCTGTACCTTTTTGAGACACCATGCAAGCCTGGCTAACTGCTGATAATTGAAGTGGAAAGCACCCAAAGACACTAGGAGTGGATACTTGAGTAAAAGGAGAATGTGGGGCAGTGAGAGAAAAGGCTGAATAAAGGCTCTGCACCCTGATTAGAACCTTTGATGAGAATCCATTAATGCAGATGCTGCAGACCAATCTGGTGTATGGCTCCTGTATGCTTCCTGTTAGATGAGTTATTAGTTACCTTTAGGGCATCAGAGAATAAAGAGGGGAGTGAACCAGGTTAAGGAAAAAAAAAGGAAAATGTAACAGAAATAAAGAAGTGAAGGAAGAAGAAAGGAAGGGAAGGAAGGAGGGGAGGGAAGGAGGGAGGAAGGGAGGGAAGGAAGGAAGGGAGAAGGGAGTGAGGAAGGAAAGAAGGAAGAGAAATATATCTAATAGCATAAACTTGTAATATATCCCTTCATCTTAGAGTTCAATATTTTCTGTGGAACCAACGTCTCTAACTCTTCATTTTCCCACATCATCATTAGAAAACCCTCTCAGAAATGTATTCTCTTTTTGGCAGTCTTGGTGTTAAATTTTTTCCCTCTCCTTTGTGCAAATAGATAAGCCTACCTGGAGCCTATTTGTTCAGGTGGTTTGGAACAAATCACGTATGATACCCTCCTCCGTGGAGACATGGCTGAACATTAGGTCATTCTCTCCTCTGTTTCCTATATTTTCGGAAGTCACTCATGCAGCAGCTCTTAGAGTGTGCAAGAGGCATTTCTCCTCCAGGTGTCGTTCCCCAGTTGTACTAATGTTTTCCTTCCATATCCTGTGTGTATTGATCAGGTCTTGCCAAGTATAATATTGTCCTTTCATGTAGAAAATAATTTTCAATCCTAGTATCCATCTGAAAATGACCTAAGAACTTTCTAGAACATATGATAACTTTGTCAAAGTGAACATATTCTCTTAGGAGGCAATGCTTATGGAAATTTTTACATGTAGATTTTCAGATGCATTTTATTAGTGAAGAAAAATCATTTACTAGAAAAAAATTATGAGAAGAGTTTGGTAGTCTTAATACTCAGAAAGATGTGTTGGAATAACTGAGATCCTGGCAGTTTTTCAAGAAAATAAGCTGCTTTATTGAAACCAAAAGCATGTTGTTACTAGAACAGAGTAGAAGTTCAAAGTTCAGTCACAGGAATAAGAAAAGAAAATTGAGTGAATATATCTTGGTGTCTAGGTAAGAATTACTCCATCCTGCTCAGGTTTTATTTACTAGAGTTTAAATTCCCCTGGATTAGGAGAGGACTAATCCCAGAGGCTGAGATAGCTTTTGACCCGTGTATGGGAAACAAGTGGCCACATCTGTGGGGAATGGAGGACTAGTGTGACAGAGATCACATTCCTTTGTGTAAAATCAAGATAATTCACACATGCTATGGCCATCACAATCTCTTAGGTACTCTGGAAAGGATTATCAATAAAGTCATCCAAATCTCCATACTGAAATTAGATCTGCAGAATCCAGGAACTGATATTCGTGTATTGGAGTGGCAAGGCATAAACTACCCTGAGTAAAAAATGAGAATGACCTCACCAAGGGAAGGGAAACCAAATATAACATGAATCAATATAGCAGACATATTTCATACAAACTCTATTAACACAGTGCTTTGAATGCAGTGTCCTAGTTAATTATTTGGATGAAATTCTGAGCCTGCCATGACTCTATAGCATGAAATTTCATGAAATTCATTTCTAAGTTTCTATTATTATTAGGAACAAAAAATAATACAAAAGGAGGATTTAAAATAAACATAAGGTCACTTGAATGTTTCTTCAGTTCATATGCAATAAGCATCACTTCTAGTTTCTTTCTGTGACTTATGTGTCACTTCCAGACTTTGGGATCTTTGATCACCCCTTCAGAAATTATGATAGCCATGTATAGTAGGAATACTCTTTCAAAACATGAAAATTGTGTTAAATATATTATGACATTAACATGCATGCTTATGTGAATCCAACCTTATGATTGAATGCTAACGAGAATGCTTTCCTATCTATTTCAGATTAGTTTTTATTTTTTCTGAAATGAAAATCTTGACCTAATGTTACTATAAAAAAAAAGCAGATGGTCAAATCATGCATATTATAATCACAGGTAGATTTTACTTAAACCATTACTTAAAATATAAAATAAAGCATCAACGTAACATCAGACAAAGAAAGTTTTAATTGTATTTATTTTTTTCAGCCAAGTTATATTGAGTACCTACTATGAGTACCAAGATAATAAGATATTACTATCTTGCTTATATCCTTCCAATAACTTCTCATTGTCATTAAAATAAATGATAATGTTCTTAATATTTCCTCCGAGGTCTAACCTGAACACATGCATTTCTCTGACTCACTATTTCTCACCAAGCAGCTCTCCTTTCTGTTTCTATAAATCTCCAAAGTCCAGAGTGTTTGTACTTACTGTTAGGTCTCTTGGCAACACTCATCCCCTCCCCACCCCATTCATCTAACCTCTGTTCCTTGAATGTTTGATTCTTTTTCATACTTTACCACTGAACTCAAATGTCACTTCCTCAAAGTGGCCTTTTGAATGGCCTTATTTAATTTCTGTACTGCCTTTTACCTTTAACTGATTTTTTTGTTATTTACTTGTATATTTTTGACTTCCTCTACTTTGAGAGGGAAGAATTTGTGGATTTTGTACCTATTTTATTCTGAATACCCAGAAGAGTGCCTATCACAAAGCAGATTTTCAATAAATATGTTTTGCATGATCTAGATGCCAGGGATTTAATTGTAAACATAGAGTTATGGGTTTGGCCTTAACAGAGTTTTTGATCTCTAATGAATAAGATACGATTTTCAAAGACATAGTCAAAGAAAGGTGTATTGCTGGTTTTGCTGTTATTTATCTACGACACCATCCAGTCTTGCCATGTGAGCACAGGGTTTCATATGGATAGTCACAGTTCTGGCATTACTGTTGAGTAAGTGGATTTCTCCATATAACAAAATAGAATAGAAGAAAGATACCTAGTTCATATTTATTGCAGAGAAAGAAAATATTTAGGTTTGGAATTTCTTTCAAGAATGTTGTAATATATTTATAATGTCTCATTATTCCTAATATGCAAATATACCTTTATTCTTGTTTGTTGTTTGTCTCATAATCAAGCAATGCTCACATTTTAAAGATTGCAAGTTTTGGGGGCAAATATTTTTACTTTATTATCTTAAGGATAGATTTAATTGCATTATATGGGTTAATATGATGTTCATATCATGAATAATGAGTTCTATCCTTCCATTGTTGAATTGCTGAATGTTATTTTTTAGACGTCAGTTTTAATATTATTCTTTTGAGAGGAGAATAAAAGGGTTGAGAGATATCAATAATAAAAATATTGCTATATTATTGCCGTGAAGCTTATGGTTAAAATTTTATTTTCAGGTAAACGAATATCCAGGTAAAAAATAAAACTTTATTTAGCTGTTCAGATGTTTTAATATAACGGTACCAAATAGTTACGTTTCTAAAACTTCTCATATTTTCCCACTCTTTGAAATGAGACTTCAGCAACCTTCCAAAAAAAAAAAAAAAAAAAAACAGCAAAAGAAAATTCCAAATGCCCAAACCGTTTTTTAAACTAGTTTACTCTTTATAATTTACTTTTCATATCTTTGTTCATTATTTTCTTCTTTATTTGCTCTATTATTCTACCTTACCTTCTAAACCTTACTTGAAAACCCTATCACTCATATGTGATAAGTATTTCCTCAGTCTCCCCAAGGGATTACGGTCATTGGCTTTATCCTCATAGTATCAGGTACATTTCCATTGGTCTTAATCTGTTTTGATCTGTTTTGTGTATTTGTCACAACTAATAAACTTTAAGATGCCTGATAGCAGGAAGTGTTTTCATTCATATTTGCATCCCCTTAGCACTTAGTATAGATTTGGGGCCATATTGTTGTTCAGTAAATCTTTTGTAAATTGAATGTCTTTATGATTTGAGTTCCAAGAGCATTACAAAAGAGGTAGTCTTGAGAACCTGTTGTGGTGGGTTGACAGTTTGGATTGACAGTTGCAGTTGATATCAGTAAATACTGCTCTAGTATTTAGAGCATCTATTTAATTTTTTCCTGATGTCAATAAGGAAAAGAATATGTCAGAAATTTAAACCAATAACATATTAACAAGAGAAGTGAACATTTCACTTTATCTAATTTTATAACTTATTAAAATAGAAAACAAGTACAGTTTCCACAAAACACCCCAATGTCTTAGTAACTTCTGAAGAAACAGTTTCTTCTAAATTATTTTTTATTTTGCTTGTTAAACTGCATGTCGTATAAACAAGCAAACTTTTTATTTCCTCTTATGACATCAGATTGCCAAATACACAGGTAAAGACCAAGCCCCTCCCTTGATCTTTAGACAGAGCACAAAGCCAATATCAAATACTTCACCAAGAAAATGACTGAAGGAGAAAACTTGTGTCTAAAATTTGAAAGTGTTCTATGATTCACCTCAAATCTTCGATGTTAGGTGATGCACATGGTTCTTAAAAGTGTGCATTTCAGATGATTAGTTAAAGAATTACTGAAACCAGTTAAATGAGCAAGACTTGGATGTCTTAAAGTTATACAGTGATGAAAAGGGACAAATCTAAAGACAGTCCTGAATATTACACAGTAGCAGAGAAAAAATATCAAAAGTGAGAGCTCAGGAATTAGGGCCATAATAATGGTTCCAAAAATTATGCTTCTAAATTTATTAAAAATCAAACAAACCAAAAGCAATCAAACTTTCATTATTATTACCATTGCCCAAATAATTATATTGCACATGTATTTTATAGACACCAGAGGACCATGTACTTGATCAATAGGTCAACAAGTTCAGTGAAAGGCAAAAAAGTGAAACCAGTCATCTGAGCAAATGCATCAGTTATTTGTAAAACTGATAGTCAGAGGATTCCTTCCGTTTGGGGAGTAGGCTCAATCTTTATCATTCACTAACACCAAATAGACTCTATACCTTTGTTTTTGAAACAGATTGATAAGAAATGAGCCAAAAAAATTATTATAATGTTAGAAAAGCTAAATTATAAAGGTTAAAAATTATTCCCTCTTCCAGAGTGGCAATTGGAAGAAAATGTCATATTTTTGTAATTATTAATTGTATTATTTGCCACCTCTTACCCTGATATGCAATAAATAGACTATTTTGGGAAGTATTGCCTGTGAGCTTTGATTATTTTTGCCATTTTTTCATCACCTTAGTTTACACTTATGTCATATCTGTCCCAGATTTTCATAATAGGATTCTAATCATTCTCCCTGCCCCTAGTGCATCTACTTTCTAACATCTCTCAATTTTGTCACTGAGGTTTTCTTTTGTAGTATCCAAATATAATCATTTCACCTTCCTGTTTAAAATTTGCCTCCATCCTACTATTATATGCAGAATGAAGAACAAACTTTAATTCACACTGGCCACTCTTTCTTGCAATCACCCAATCTTGTTTATTGTTTTATAGAAATATTCATTGAGCATTTCCTGTGTCCAAAACACTGTGCTTATACTTCATATACATCGTCATATTTATTCCTTGTAGTGGACACTGCAGATGCCCCAGCCAGATCCCCTTTACTGGCAGCTACCACCCTCTGTTGCAGTGAGGATTGGATGCTAACGACTAATAAAGTCTTGCCCTCTGTCAAATGGAAGTCACTTCACCCAGGAGGTTACACATTACCCACTCACTCTTTTCATCCCACCCACAGCCAGGGACTGACAGGGGTTAAAAATCCAGCCAACTTTTCTCCAAGTGGGATTAGCTCTGGATATATCATGCTCTTCAAACTTTCCGTGGGATCAGACCAAAGTTGAAGCTCGTCTCTAGCTGAGACCACATCCTCGTCTAGATTATTTTCCCCTGTCTTATCTATGCCTCACATTTCCTGCCTCCTAAGAGCACTCTTTCTACAAAGCCTTGGCACAAAAATCTGCTTCTCAGGTTTTGCCTTTAGGAAACCTAACTTAAGATATTTCTCAGATGAACTCCATGAAGCTGGTATTGTTACTGTCATTTTGCCTGTGAGAAACTTGGGGTTCAAAAAAATTAATTACTTCTTTCTCTATTCTTTCAGAATAATTGATATATTATTTCAGAATAATTGGTAAATTATTACAGCCTGTCACCAGTGCAAATGGCTTTAGAAATCAGGAAGGTAATATGCATGTGGACAGGCTCAGATATAAGATAGTATACCTTTGAAATAGTTGTTGAAACAAGATTTTGGATCACCACAAAAATCTGTTCAGATTTTATTTTATTTTTTTAAATGACTTTTATAGACCCCAATTGATCTTTGGCTACAGGTCTGTAATTTCAGTTCCCAAATCCCAAATGGATAAGGACATACATATTTGAGACACCAGACTAAATGATTTAGTGTGTGATTTGATTGAGCCTCCACTATACAATGTAAACTGGATATTTACAGCAGACAGATACCGTTGGTTTTGTCCCCTACAGCCATCTCTGTCTTCTTTTACCCTTACTGGAAGTACTTAATTTGTACCATAATGGCTGAAAATGTCACTCTTTCCCTGTCTTTCTTGTGGCTAGGAATGGTCGTGTGACCTCTCCTTTGGAATTCTGGGAATGATTCTCCTCCCTGACTAAAAAGAAAGAAAGATGTCCAATAAGTAAGCACAACCTACTGTTCCTGGTGTTTCTGTGAGAATGTGCTCACAGGGAGGCTACAGCCATCTTCTGACCACAAAGGATGACACTGACAACACAACAAGGGTAGAGATCAGGGAGATAGTGAAGGTCAGGACACTAAATGAAACATAAACATGAGCACTGAACCAACTTTGAAACTCTTTTCTTCAGATTTTTTGTTAAAAAAAAAAAATTCACTCCTGTTTGAGCCACATTTGTTGGTATTCTGTTACTTGCACCAGAAAGCATAAAGACTGACAAGTAAGCCTCAGATAATTTTAGTGGCTTGATCAATTTTTTTATAGGTAGTTGGTGGGAGTATTAGCATTCAGATTTGGGCCACCTGACACTTCTGTGTAGAGGATTTCTCCTTCCATAACATCAATGTTTAGGAAGACTTCCACATTTTTGAATGGTTTTCATTAGGCTTCTTTCAAATGTTCTGTTGACCAAATGGTTCCGGACATCTGGATTTCACAGTGATAATAAGCATAGGGGAGAACATTTCGCTAAAATACTGAGGATGAGCACCCAGCTTATTTTCGTTTTCTTTAAAGTATGAAAATAAACCTTTGCTATCTGAAGTAGTTGAACCTCAAAAATAGCATATTCTTCTACCTCCTGTTCACTTTTTGTTTGACAAAAAATATTCTATATGAGTGAAGACTAAAATAATTTGATTCAAATATTGATTCTCAGTTTTTCAGTACATAGGTGTTATTTTCCATACTCAGGAGAGTTTTCAAAAGGCACATTTAAACAGTCTAGAACGTTTAACCCTCTACCTCAGCAAATGTAGTATATAGAAAAAGTGAAAACAGGAAATCCTTACCTGAAAATAAAGTCTCCAAGTTCTCCATGAGAGGTAAATATTCATGTGTTCAAATAGAGATTTATATAAAATCACCATAGCATTTGCATTAAAGGATATTTTTCATAATGCAGGTGACTTCTGTTGAAAAATTTAAGTTTGAAAGAGTGAGTGATTTTTATGATCAACTTGGCATTTCTCAGGACTTTTGTCTATAGATTGCAAAATGCTTACTAGTTTCTTTTTTTAGAGAGACCTCTGCATGAGACTCAATAATTATGGTCTTATTACTACAATAAAATTTCCAAAAATTTCCAACTAATATCACAGACAATCACTGCTACAGTAGAAATGCCAGAAGAGCGTAAATACCCAAGGGGAAAGAATTTAGAAGGAAGATATTTGTTAACAGGATGAAAGTGAATAAGGGCAAATGAAGTATAAACAGCTGATTATTAGAAAACTTCAATAGTTTCCCAATCAAGAGATAGCAACTATTTCCTTTGGGAGTAAATCAGAATAATTTGAAATGTTCCAAACTGGTTTGTTTGATAAAAAGAATAGTGTTGCTTTTTATAGTCCTTTGCAATTTAAAATGGATTACCATATGCATTTTATCATTTGATTGTTACAATTTTCCTGTAATGTATATAGGCTAAGGATTATTATTTCATTATTTTACAGATTATGAAACTGAGACATAAAAAAAGATACTTGTCTAGGGTCACAGGCAGTAATTGGCAGATTTTGGTCTAAACTCTAGAGTTCTATTCTACTGTTTCATGTCACTGTTAGAAGTTCTGAATAACTGAACTTGAATAGAATATAGAATTTTCTCAGTTTCCTATTTTAGTTGTTAAGCAAAAGATGTGGTTTTAAAAAATATTTCAGAGTTTTTCCACTTTTATTATTATAGAAGAATACAGAGGGCTGAGAATCAAGTTGCCTCCCTTAAAATCTGAAAAAGAATATAAACAAGTAATAGGAGATAAAACTCTGCCATAAACTGGAAATATTTTCTATCTTGCTCTGGGTGATGATTACACAGGGCATAAATTATCAAGTTGTATGTTTAAGATTAATATACTTTACTGTGTAAGATTTATCTTACCTAAAAAGGTAAAAATAAATATATATTACGTATAAGTATATATATAATATATATATTACATAATATATAGTATTATGTATATAAAATTAATGCGGCAATAACTTTGTCCAATGCTCACTTTGTTACATAGGCATAAGAAATTTAGTAGTTTTTAAATTGTGCATATTATAAACTATTCAAAAAGAATGTAAAACTCATTTTTATGATATCACTTATATGTGGAATCTAATAAATGATACAAATGAACTGGTTTACAAAACAGAAACAGATTCACAGACTTAGAAAATAAACTTATGGTTACCAAAAGGGAAAGGTGGGGGGAGGGTAAATTAGGAGGTTGGGATTGAGATATACACACTACTATATATAAAATAGATAACCAACCAGGACCTACTGTATAGCCCAGGGAACTCTACTCAGTACTCTTCAATAACGTGTATGGGAAAAGAATCTGAAAAAGAATAGACATATGTATACATATATGTATAACTAAATCACTTTGCTGTACACCTGAAACTAATGCAACATTGTAAATCAACTATACTGCAATATAAAATTAAAATAGATAAATAAATAAAACATTATTAATCATGAGTAAAATGGTTAATTTACACAATGATACTTTTTTTAGAATTGTTTTGCATTCTCCACTTCTAATACCTAGAAGACCAATGGGAACAGAAAAGATATTTGACAAATATATACACTCTAATCAAGTGAAAGAAACTTCAAAAATACAGGATGTGCCTTTGATAAATCTTGGAAACTTCATTTCTTTCTCTCCCCATGTCTGCACTACATCTTCAATCCACATGCTTCCTGGCTGCTCAGTCAGTGGACCTTCCTTGGCCAATCCCCCTCGGTGCTCCAAAGACTTCCATGAAGCTATCTCAGCTTGTTCCAGCAAAGCATATGTGCATACATTCACCATTTTGGCTCTTCTCTGTAAAGTGACCTCAGTTAGCTGTAAGAAGCGGGTGGGTAAGGTATGTGTGTGTGTGTGTGTGCGCCTGTGTGTGTGTGGTAGGGGACAGTGAGTTGATGACAAATGCAGTAATAGGTACCATACTGGATATTTTACGTGTCTTAATAAATCCTCACAACACTGCAAGATAAAAATTGATCTCGGTGTAATTAAATATTATGCCAAATTATGTCCATTTGAAATAAAGTTAAGAAGAAAAATCAGGTATGTCTCACTCTGAAGGAAATTTTTTTAATTATTCTATTATTATAATAACAATTTTTCTTATCCATACTCCACTAAAATTATGGAACACTTTGGGGCTTTCTAGATGTAGATAGATAGATAGGAATATAGATATAATAATATATGCATATTATATATATTTCTAGGTAAACAGAATATATGCATAAATATATTCCCAGAAAAGTAAATTGCTGTGTTCCGCTCTTAATTCACAAATTAATTAGGACTACAATGTAGATCTTTCAGTTACTATTAGATAATTTTTCTTATATGAAGTACTAAGGTGCCAAATGTCCACTCAATAATGCATCACCTCTCCCAAAAGCTAGTAACAATTTTTAAAAGGCTATTAGAAAGAAAAAAACAATATGAAGTAAAAAATCCTTAATGGTGCTATAATCCCATCCCTCCGTTAACATGTATCATAGCCATTTTTTCACTGTTTTTTAATCACATGTGTTTTCTCACTTCTCATACTAGACATGGAGCTTTGAAATTGAAATCTCTGTTGTTTGTTTTTACTTCTTGTTTTTTAATTCTGGGGCAGGGCTTGGCATATACTAGCTACACAATACTGTTGCTGAATGGTTGAAGAATGAATGGTCCATTGGAAGGAGAATGGCGTTTTGGTTACCATAATAATAAGTGAGGAAGTTGTTTTTATAATCCAGGGAAGCCTTTTGAGCTACCTTGAAAATATAACCTATATGACAGCCTACTTAAATGGTAAGTAAGAACAGCAGCCGGGGTAGAAATAAGTCTGCTATTCCGACAGTGGCTCTCTGTCATTACAAGAGGTACACATTATTTACCCCAAAGGAGAAAGATACAGTGCTTTCATTCACTGGATTTCATTCCAAGAAAAGAAAGTTGGTGAAACAATTCAGAATATTGGCCAAAACAGGACATGTTAGCTTTAATCGACCTATGTGATCAATCATTTCAAAAAGATTATTCGATTCTGCTACAATTAATTTTATATGCTAATTTATAAAGATAGTTTTCCTGCCTCAAAAGGATCAGGGATGGGGAGCCTGCCTATTCCTTCCATTTTTCTTATAAATGGCCAGATCTGCCCTTCTTTTCTTTTTTTTTTTTTGTTTTTTGTTTTTTGCAGTATGCGGGCCTCTCACTGGTGTGGCCTCTTCCGTTGTGGAGCACAGGATCTGGACGCACAGGCTCAGCGGCCATGGTTCACGGTCCCAGGTGCTCCGCGGCATGTGGGATCTTCCCAGACCGGGGCACGAACCCGTGTCCTCTGCATCGACAGGCGGACTCTCAACCACTGCACCACCAGGGAAGCCCTGCTCTTCTCTTCAATGATCAGTACTAAATATATCCTCCCTGGATGCCCGGTCAATTAAGATCAGATACACAATAGTACGTGGGTCTGCTGCTTGGAAGTCACTATCTGGGCTTGAGGTTATGGATGCAAACGCAGGAAATTGTCAAAGGAATGAGACAGACTTCATTAGCTGGAACTGGCCAAATCTTTTCATTACAATAATAGTAATGGTCATAAATTTGATTAAGAATTCATATTGCTCATTGGTTAGATTTAATTATACAAAGCAGTTTGTCAAGTCACTAGGAGAGTTTATCAAATGCCATCACCATCTATGATGACGCTGGCAAACTGAAATGTTTCCAGTCTGTATCCCTGAAGGTATACGCCTGGTTCTTGTGGTCACCATGAGAAATATGAACATACAGCCTCATTGGAGGAGAAGAAAAATGAATCCTTGGGTGTGTGAAATTAAATGATTAGGCAGATTAACTATTTTTCTTTTTGTGGTTAACAAGGGCTCTCACAACAAATTTATTTGTATATCACTGAACTTCACCCTGGTAAGAGATGTAAACAATAAAAGCCCCACACTCACCCACTATAATAGCAAAAAGAGAGATGGTGTCATTGAATTCTGTTTTCTAGAAAATGAACTGCTCCCCTCAGGCTCCCTTTAGACCCTTCTGATGGCCAAAGTCTCCAGGTTGCCTCCTTTGAGCCCCAGTCCTGATGCTGATTGGGTTTAAGCACTCAAAGGAATGTAGCAGCTTAAGAATGTGCTCTCTTTATTCTATTCTGTACACTGTTCCCAAGGTGACCCTGTAAATCCACAGATTTACACTGTATTGTGATGAGGGAAGAAAGTGCCATTATCCTAGTGGGAGTAAGAAGAGACCTTCATTCTCTGCCCCTTGCCCTAAAAACAACCCAGGCCTGGACAAAATCTATTTTCTTTCTGGTCTGCCCACTTAGCATGTCAACATCTTCACTACAATTGTTATGCACAGCTTACTTGGGCCCCAATTCTACCAGTAACAATACCTGGAAGGATGTTTTGATAATTGTTTTGTTTCTTTTGTGGCTTCACAGGAAAATATTTTGTTTCAGAGCGACTTAAAGATATATTATGACATGTGAATTACATACAGGTTTCTCTGCAGCTACTTTATCATCATGATGCAGTAATATTCTGATATTCACTTCCTATTGTGTTTTAATAGTATTTCCAAATCTTCACGACTAACTAGTAAGAATCCTTGGTCTGTTGGAACAGTATCTTTTTTTCTGACATAATTTTTTTCCCCTTCTCCTCTTCCTTCCCTTGCCTTGGTCCCTCCCTCTTTTTCTTCTCCTCTTCCTCTTCCCCCCCTTCCTCTTTCTTCTTTCCGATTTTAACTAGGTGTTATTTTACACAGAATTACATGTATGTGTCTTATGCATAAGGGTTTCTTGCACTGGTGTCTTTATTACTATTTGTGTAATATCTCTGTATGTATACCTGTTTAAAGTTGATGTCTCCTTCCTCCAAACATTTTAAATTGAGTTGAAAAGAACAATATAAAATATTGTATCTGTTGTGATGCCAAGAACATTGTTACTAAAGGAGACAATTGAGCCAAGGGATGCAGGTACGGAAACAGATGTCATTAGGCTGGAGAGGGTATGGTTGTCGGATGGAGAGGAATACTGGACATATGCAAAGGCAGGCTGAAGACAGATTGGGAAACTTTGCATGTCAGGTTAAGTGATGTCAAATATTTCTACATGTCAGAGATCATCACTGTAGATTTTGGATGAATAGAGGAACTTACCCAGATGCTTGAATACAAACTTTAAATTTGATGACAATCAGACTCTACTTAAGTTGAACTGCCTGGGAGACTAAGGGCAGGTAGGTAAGAAAGATACAGATTAGAGAAAATGCTAGTTACAGATTAGAAGGAGAGAGACTTAAGAGGAAGACCAAATAAAAGGTGATTACAAAAGTTTATGCAGGTGCCAGTGAAGGTCTTAACCAGCAGAAATAGTATTTGGCAACTACCATAACAAAATACATAGACTGTGTGGCTTAAACAAAGACATTTATTTCCTCACAGTTCTGGAGGTTGGAAAGTCTAAGATGAGGGTGTAGGCCAATTTGGTTTCTGGTGAGAACTCTTTTCCTGGCTTGCAGATGGCAGCTTTCTGGATGTGTACTCACGTGGCAGAGAGGGAACAAGCTTTCTGGTGTCTCTTCTTATAAGGGTACTAACCCTATATGATCAGGGCTCCACCCTTATGACCTCATTTAACCTTACTTACCTCCTGTAGGCCCCATTTCCAAATAAAGTTACTTTGGGTGTTAGGACTTGAATATATAAATTTGGGGAGGTGGGGGACACAATTCAGCTTATAGCAGAAGGGAAGAAACCTAACATAGCTGCTCCTCTCTTCAGGCCTCTTTGGTGTCACAAAGTCCAAGTTTTGGGGTCACATGTAATGTTTAACAGTTCATTCTAATGTTATAGGCACCATAAAGAACTCTAATTAGTATCTGAAGAGCTGTGTTTAACATTGGAAAAAATCTGTTTAGTGCTCATATAGGTGTTATAAGTACCGGACAAAAATGTGGAAATTTTCAGGAAATTGGGAGGGAGAAGGTTTAGTTTCACCCTGGTAACCTGATAGTTACTGCCCACGTTACACCCCCCCAACAGGCCTCAGCTGTAAGCTCCTCGTAGTCTCCGGATTTTAGGTAAAGAAAATACGTGGCCTTCTAGCTCCATAACACAGGGAAATCATGTAGTGTTTTTTTATTCCCACATTACATTAGCTCTCTATAGAGGGAGTCTGAAAATAGTTGAGAGTCTATGGTTCCAAAGCCCCGACTGGGAATGCCTTGTTACTCACATGGGAAAGTTCATGGAGAGGATTTATATCCTTTAGTTCCCCCCTCCAGGTTCAAGATGATCTGGCAGGAAATTGTGTCTGGTCTTAGAACCCACAGTTTATTCTGAGACCCATGCTTGACTGCTTCTTCCTCCTGTATCCTATTAGGAGGGGAATGATGGGTGTGCCCAGAGCAGAAACATGTATGCAGCTGGTGGTATGGTTTTAAAGCATGTTCTCAAAGCTAAGTGCTGGTCTTCACTTCCAGTATCTCTGACTGAAGGTAAATGACAATTGGATTGTTTCATTGTAGGCTTAGTGTGGTGTTTATAAGTGCAAGGTATTCAAAATGCTGATAGAATCCTGAATCCTTTCAGCTACAGGACACATGACTATATATCTGATCTTGCATATAAACAGTAATGAATGTGATAGTTTTCTCAACCACTTTATTGTCATTCCACATGACCTGCATTTTTAAGACCTTTGGACACTTGCATTTTTCCTAGAATTTTCATAATTTAAAGGTGTGATATTGTGCAAGGGGCAGAGGTGTTTATTCAGTGGCTCCCTACCTGCCCCCTTCCTCTATTTCTAGGGAACTAAACTGGTTTGAGCTGCTAATAGGCAATGGTATCAGAATCAATTGTGGGAAAATGAGATAATTTTTAATTTTGCTTAACTTTGAACACAGAGGTACATTTCTACTAAGTGAGCATTTATCTCCAGTGCCTTGAATACCCCAGGATAAGATGCAAGTTGCAAGAAAAGCTAATTTGTAGTAATTTCATCAAATCTATCAATTCCTGTTATTTGATACAGAATTTATAGTACAGTGAATATAATTATGACTGATTTTTTTTCCTGTTATTTACTGGCCTAAGTTTGCATGATTGTGTGGGGGGAATTATTGGAAGAATATCCATTGATTTGGGGATTATTAAATCATGCTACATAAGCCGTGCATTCAGTCCTGAGTATATTACAAAGGTATTTTACAAGTTTTTAAAATCATTATTAAGCAGAGTTTGCTTTATATATGTATCTTATACCAGAAAGTATTTAAAGTAAATATAAGGTAAATTGTTTGGGCTATTTGTCCATTTTTACTAATAGCAAATAAATTGGATTCTGGCCATTTCACCAGTATGTCTGATTTCAATATTAAAGTCTGAAGATTTTTACCCTAATCATGGTAATGTTCTCCCTGATTTGATGTCCTCTGCTTTGTTTTATTGGATTGCTTGCGGTAATATATTAATTAAATGTGAAAGATGAGGAAGTGAAGCAGCGAATATTTATCATTCTGTTGAGGACTTCTGTTATAAAGAGGAAATGAGAAAGTCGGTAGTAGCTGGAGGGGAATGTGGACTCAAGTGGGGTTTTGCTTTATGCTGAAGGTTTTTTGCTTTGTTTTTTTTAAATGTTTACTTTATTGATTAATTTATTTATTTAAAGACAGGCTATTCTATAGAAAGTTGATATTATGCAGAAGCAAACTCCAGAGTAAATGAGAGAGAAATCCGACTGCCACTGGAGGAGAAGAGTTAACAATTGTTCCACTGTCTTTAACACTTATAGTGATTTTCCTTGGCTGGCTATTCTCTAATGCTGAGGTGTGGATATAGTTTCAGGTTCCATTATTTAAATCTGCCCCATTTCATTCCAATGAACTTTCTTAATGCCTCCATTTTATATATAAGATTAAGTCACAAAATGAATGAACTCAAAAATACCTCACTGAAGTTGTCCTGCTTGAGATCACCGTCGCTCACGAGACCTTGCTTGTGCCTGAGCCTACTGAATGAACTTCGATACCACAATGGAGGGGAAAGGAGAAAAGCGCAGGCAGGGATTCAGACATTGCATTGCTTCCTGGGTCTGCTTCTGACACTCGGCTAGATGTTCCACATGCATTGCTTCATTTAATCCTTACATAAACCATGTGAGATAGTCAATATCCTCATTTTACTGAAGAGGACGCTGAGGTTCAGAAATGTGGAAGAATTTGCTAACAGCCTCACTACTTGGAAGTATTGGTTTTTGCAGTTAGAACTCAGGTATTTCCTCCAAAGGCCGGCCTTGGTCCTGTTCATCTCATTGATAAATAAAGCTTTGCAGGGCAATGGGAGGCTACAGAATTTGGGCTAGTCAGGGACTAGAGTATGGCACCTGGCTGAATGATAGATAAAGAACAGTGAACTGCTGACATTTAAGTGTCTTTCCTCACTAACTATTAACTTTTAATAAAATTATAGAGGACAAACTGATGAGCTGTAGAACAGGTATTAGCGTCTTCTCATTATGCTATAATCATAACCAGCTGCCTGAAATAATTACCAAATTTCTAGTAGTTGGATGCCATTTGATATACTCAGGGCCCTGTTGTTTAAACTTGAATATCTGTAAAGTGTTAGTAGCATCACTCCCTCAGATATGTGAGGTTCATTTATAACACTCTGTTTTCTAAATTTCATCATTGTAAAAAAAGAAGAAAGAACTGAAAATATG
This sequence comes from Tursiops truncatus, assembly GCF_011762595.2. Classification (NCBI taxonomy): domain Eukaryota; kingdom Metazoa; phylum Chordata; class Mammalia; order Artiodactyla; family Delphinidae; genus Tursiops; species Tursiops truncatus. Next base: position 20,557,227 of record NC_047035.1, on the reverse strand, counting down.
AGGCAACATACCCATTGCAAGCCATCTGCCAATGCAGGCTCTTGGAAGTATAGGCACCACCCAAGCTATCCTCTTTAGAGCAGCAATAATCCTGGAGTCCATTTTCCTAAAGTCCTAGAGGCAGAACATGGAGGTATTTCATGTTAAAATACCTCAATTCAGTAGAGAAAAATCATTCACACTATATATGAATGAATGCGAGAATTTCTTGAATAATCCAAATGTCATTGCTTTTCTTTTTTTCTCTCTTGCCGTGCTGCCAGGCACCTTTTAATTTCTAAAATATTTGTAAGACATGTTTAGAAAGTCTTCCTTAACATCTTACTTCTGACAGATGCACTGTGATCATATACAGTGGGATCCAAATTGTTTTTATTATGGAAGAAATATGTGGATTTGAGAAATACCATTTCTTCTTTAGAGTAAACCACGGGAAAGTTTCAAGGATGCTGGATTTTTTCTTGTAAACAATTTCAGCTTTCACTTATCTGACTGCCAATAACCTGGGCTACTTCAGTGAATTGAATGGAAGTTTACTCCTCAAAATTAACTCTTTGGGACTATGGTTTATCACCTTACTGCCAAGACAGAATCAATATTCAACAAATTTAAATTAGTTTTGTAGCTTTACATCACACTTTGCTTGGAATCAAAGATTTTTAGAGGGCTATGCATCTAAAGAATTATCATGTCTGATCATTTCAATCCGTGAATGTGAGAGACAAATCCCAGGAAAAAAGTTGCAATATGTTTTGTTCTAAATCACGAAACAGGGAAGTGGCAGAGCTGGGACTAGACTCACTTGCCAACTTTGGTGCTGAATTCATTCCTCTATAGCATTCCTTCACTGTCATGACGGGGTTACACATAAAATGCTGAGTTTAGTTGAAAAGACAAACGTACAGTATGTTTAGAAATAGGCAATACTATCAAGTGAGGCTTTATTCTTGTCTTCTACTCTTTCTTAAGAAAAAGCCCAAACACCATTGCTTTGTATTCAGTCTACTTAACAATTTTAAGTTTCCTCTAAGAATGTAAGTCTCAGTCTATAAATTCTTTTCAACAGAAGTCTTTTATCTAGGATGGCATTTTCATGGTTTACTTGTAGGTTATTTCTGATTATGCTCCTGAAACAAGAGAAATAAATCATTATTGTATTGATAAATGCATTCAATGATGGAATGCCAGAAAGAGAAAATTGTAGTACATTCCACTCTTATGTCTTACACTTGAGTTTGTCTCTTCTTAATTTCTTGGGATGCAGATAAAACCTAGGGTGCCACCAAATCATGACACCGTGGCCTGACAAACGAGGGTCACATTTCGCACAGAGAAATTACACTGTGGTGAGGACGCAGAGGTTCTCATTCTGCCCTCTCCCCACTCAGCCTTCTTGAGTGTCCATGGTCTGCTTGCTTACTAATCAGGCATTTTTCTCCAGCTTCATGGGAACCTTCTTGATTTTTCCAGTTCATAACATAGACTTGAATTCTTGCATCCTTAAAGGGTCTTAAAATTTAATTTAACTAAGTCAGTTTTATATTGATGTTAAGGAAATATTCCTTGATATTAGAAAAATAAGTATAAAAATAATAAATGTAAGAAAATCTTTAAAATAACAAAAATATACTAAATGTCCTACCTTCAGGGAATGTTTAAGTACATTCTTGTACAATCATTCAATGAAATTTACACAACTACTTAAAAAGTTTGTGAAGACTGCAAGAACATAGAAAAATGTTTGTTTTATAAAAAGTGAAAAGGCAGGACTCACAATTTTAAATCAGTGTGATAATTGTGGAATTGAAAGAATACTTTGTGTAAAAATGCTGGAAGGATTTACACAAAATATTTACAGTATTTTCACATGGTTATTTGTATTTTGGATGATTTAAAAGTACTTCCTACTTTCATATATTTCTCAAATTCTATTTAAGTTATTCACTCGACAAATATTTATAGAACACAAAATATGTCAAGTTCCCTGCTAAATGTTATTGAGACAGGCAAAGGAAGTTAGCTAATTTCTTTCAAGGACTAATGAAAAAACAATTCAAATGCAACCAGAGCATAATGAACTAAGAGCAATGATGGAGGAAGCCAAATTTTGTAAGGAAATATAATGAAGAGTACCCCAAATTTGTAAGGAGGTTAAGGAAGGGAATACTGACCAGGAGACTCTTCAGCTGTAAATAATAGAAACCATGATGCAAAATGTTTTTAAAAATAAGAAATATGTTGGTTCATGTGGGTTGAATTGTGTTGTTGAAAAATATATGTTGAAGTCCTAACCCTTATACCTATAAACCTTTTTTGGAAATGGAGGTTTTGCAGATGTAATCAAGTTAACCAGGTTTAAAATTGAGGTAATTTGTGGTTAGGGTAGGCCCCAAATCCAAAGACTGGTGTCTTTATAAGTAGGGTGAGATTTGGAGATAGAGACCCAGAAGAGATACACACGTACAGAGGGAAGCAGACCATGTGAAAATGAAGGCAGAAGTAGGAAAGTTGCAACTCCATGCTCTGAATGCTGCAGTGATAGACACCCTTGGGTATAAAAACTATACAGGTACCCCAGGATTGGCTTAAGAGGGCTCATCTGGCTCAATTCATAAAATGCCCACATGCTTGGAACAATTAGGCCATGCAACCCACCGCACCTCTCCCCCACCGTATCTCCATATATTATATAGTAACCCTTTCTATTGTTGTTGTTTTTACTTCCTCTCAATATCTTCCTGTTCTACTGTCTTCTACTTAAGCAATGTGCTTGAGCCATACTTCATTGCCTTAGGGGAGGCATAGGGCAAGGATAGAAACCAGAAGAGCACACAGTATTTTAGCTTTGTTGTTAAAGCCTAATTCCTTAGGAAAATTGATGGAGTATTATTCTGATGGGTGGTGTACAAGGAAGAGGGAATGGGATTCTTAGACATACAGAGTCCCTTGATGATACAAGAAAGGAGAGGATTTCCACCAATTGGAAACCTCTTCACTGAGACAGTGAGAGAGAAGGAGGAAGAGAAGTAAGGAGGGAGAGAGGGACGCAGATAGAGATCTGAGAGTTTCAAGTGGTTAAAGAGAACTAGCATCAAACTTCTTTCTTCTTAGAAGCAGTGCCAGGGAGATGTCAAGACTCTAAAAACTGTGTATAATGATGGTATACATCTGGGCAAATAGGACATAGGAACTCTCACCAAAACATAGACCCTCTGCTGGTAAAGAAGCAGCAGAACTGCTGGGGACTTGAAGAGGCCATGCTGGTAAGCACAATGACATCTCCTTTCGATCTGTGTGAACCAGAGACTGAGGACTGACAGTTTCCCTTATTCCTTAATGCCATACACAGCATAAGACTCCATAACTGTGTATTAAACTTGACTGGGAGGAAAATTGGGAAAGGAATAGTTAATTTTTTTATCCTGCCACCTAGTAGAATAATTAAAAAGTCACATCATTTGCACATCTGAACTTGTGGTCTAAAATTCATATACACGTGACATTTTAAAGAACCGTATTATCAACTATTTCAACTTCAATGCTATTATCAGGACTTGAACCATATTTTTCACGTAGCTTGTATTAACCTGCTAACAGAAAAATTATAGCGTAAGCAAGCAGATTTTTTGTTTGTTTGTGTTATTCATTTTTCTCAAAATAATGAGAGAGACATTTACAGGTATTGGATTGAGACATTTAGGGATGTCATCTGGTACCAAAGCATGTCACTTTTGCCATACCTACTTTGTTGGTGCCACTATCATGCTTGTCGTGTCATTACCATAACCTCAGACATCATGTTCATGTTCAAAGTAAGTATAAAAGTGAAGGTAGATGCCAGGTATGCCTGAACCTCTTTACTAGAAAAGAAAAAATCTCACTGGAAGCTCCAGTTCATCTCATTGAACATCTAATGGTATGTCTACCTGTAAGGGATATTGGAGCTGATTATATTGCTGTAATAAATAAAATCAGGATTATATTATAAAGAATCTTAGGGACTGGATATGGGTTATGCAACTGACAGTGTTTTCAATTCACTAATGCAGAAATAAGACAAGGAAAAAGCCTTTCCTAATTGTTTCCTATTACTTATCAACAATCTCTCTTATTCACAAGCCCAAAGTTTACTTGGAGACTTCTAGGACAGGACCATAAAATGAGTAACTTAATACAGTTGTGCATTGATGATGGATTTCATGTTCATTATTTGATTGTTTTCTTACTACCATCTCTGTTTATCAAATACTGATTGGTATCAGACCTCTAAGCCTCTAATAAAAAAGAAAGAAAGAAAATCTTGGCTCTTTTTCTGTTTATTTTCTATTTATACTTTTTGAATTAAAATAAACTTTAGCCATGAGTGTAAGCCATGTTCTGTCAGGGTTGGTGAGTTTTGATAATAGTGGACAAATCCTAAATTGAGAAGGTACACTTGAATGCTGATTATGAAGCCTAAAGGCATAACTGCATAAATCCCTCTATAGTCATTCCCATATGTGAGGAGAGGGGGCAGGGAGGGTGGGACTTGGGGACAGTCCTTTAGATGGCTTATTTAGCACCCTCTCATTGATGATGGTATGTTAGAATGCCTTACAAAGGTGCAAACTACAGGCAAGTAAGAGGAAAGAGAAGAGAGATGGTGTGCTTTTACCAAGTCCGTCTTCCTAAGCTATCTAAGAGCTTAGGTGTCAGCTCTTAGATAGCTTTGATGTCAGCCCTACAATTAAAACTGATTTAGTATAAGTCCATATATTTTACTCCTTTGGGAGGACAGAGTAGTCCAGTAAAATCTTTATCATACTTTGACTTACTTTGGTATTTACTTTTAAGCCTAAGGTCACATTTGTCTGATGAATACCAAGCCCCTCCTTGAAAATGTAGACTATCTAACCATGGCCTAAATATATTAGATCATTTAAATTGATTTTTTATTTGTTGGCCTCTATTCAGATTCAAGCCATAATGAAAAGATATTCAAAGAAGGCTCCGACCTGAACTGATACAGCTCTTTGTGCATCACAGCCTGGCACCAATCAGAACATGTGAACATCACACCTCCTCCCCACACATAGAAATAGTACTTCACCTAACCTAGTTTTCCTCCCATCAGTCTCTATCCTACACTTGTAATTGTGAGTGCAGAAGACATATCTTCATCAGATTCAGAATAAGAGATGAAAGAAGAAAAAATAGGTCAATGACCTTGTAAATATAACTTGATTTTAAGTTCCTAGGGCAGTGATAGCATATCCTCTAGTTTCTGTAGCCCCAGAATCTTCCAAGGGTAAGCTGAGATGAAGTGAGAGAGTGGCATGGACGTATGTATACTACCAAATATAAAACCGATAGCTAGTAGGAAGCAGCCGCATAGCACAGGGAGATCAGCTCCGTGCTTTGTGACCACCTAGAGGGGTGGGATAGGGAGGGTGGGAGGGAGACACAAGAGGGAGGAGGTATGGGGATATATATATATGTATAGCTGATTCACTTTGTTATAAAGCAGAAACCAGCACAACATTGTAAAGCAATTATACTCCAATAAAGATGTTAAAAAATAATGTATATATCAGAAATGAAGCTCATTCCTTAGTACTTGGAATTCGTTGCATTTTTATATGTCTACTTGCTCTTATTCCTCCATTCTTTATTCATTTACTGAACCAATATTTATAGGTTTACAGGAAACTTGAAGAATTATAAATAAGTTGCCGTACAATATTTTGCAGTTTTCAACTACAATTATTAATCTCGAAGATAGAACTTTCATTGGAATGCTAGAGGTGGAAGACAGATTGCAGGGATTTCCAAGGAGAATAAAAGAGGAGTAAAGAAATGAATCATTCGGCAGACCTTAGTCATTCAACCAGTTATCCAAAGACAGGACCTCAGTGTTTTAATGAGTCCTGAGGCTCATACTTCTCATCGCTTCTCTTTGACTGACCTGAATTTGGTCCTGAAGGCTATTTTCACTGAGCTATGTGCCTCACTTCTTCCCTGACCCCTACTTTTAATGATCAAAAGACTCTAAGTTCTGTCTGTCTCTCAAAAGAAAGAAAAACAATCTCCTTTCAGTAGAGCTTCTCTCTTTGTATTTTTGTCCTTATTCAAAACTCCATGATTCTGTACAAGAAAAACACAAACCCGCTTATGGGTCATTTCAATATAATCATTTTCACCCTCTATCTACATTGAAATTTAATTGTCAATAGGAGGAATTAATTCAAGAAAGCAGGCTTCACGGAATCTTTTGTCAATCTGCTTTAGATCTCTTGTGTCATATGGTGCTATCTTGAAGAATTCTAAGTTTGAGTAAAATGTGTATAAAATATTTGGACAAGCCCACAAACTGAGGAATTTTTTTAACACCTTTAATGGACTATAATTGCTTTACAATGGTGTGCTAGTTTCTGCTTTATAAAAAAGTGAATCAGCTATACATATACATATATCCCCATATCTCCAACCTCTTGCGTCTCCCTCCAACCCTCCCTATCTCACCCCTCTAGGTGGTCACAAAGCACCAAGCTGATCACTCGGTGCTATGTGGCTACTTCCCACTAGCTATTTTACATTTGGTAGTGAATATATGTCCATGCCACTCACTCATTTCGTCCCAGCTTACCCTTCCCCCTCCCTGTGTCCTCAACTCCATTCTGCATTTCTGCATCTTTATTCCTGTCTTGCCCCTAGATTCTTCAGAACCATTTTTACTTTTTAGATTCCATATATATATGTATTAGCATACGGTGTTTGTTTTTCTCTTTCTGACTTACTTCACTCTGTATGACAGACTCTACGTCCATCTACCTCACTACAAATAAATCAATTCTGTTTCTTTTTATGGCTGAGTAATATTCCATTCTACATATGTGCCACATCTTCTTTATCCATTCATCTGTCAATGGACATTTAGGTTGCTTCCATGTCCTGGCTATTGTAAATAGAGCTGCAATGAACATTGTGGTACATGACTCTTTTTGAATTATGTTTTTTTCGGGGTAAAAGCGCAGTAGTGGGATTGCTGGGTCATATGGTAGTCCTTTTTTAGTTTTTTAAGGAAACTCCATACTGTTCTCCATAGTGGCTGTATCAATTTACATCCCCACCAACAGTGCAGGACAGTTCCATTTTCTCCACAGCCTCTCCAGCATTTATTCTTTGTAGATATTTTTATTATGGCCATTCTGACCAGTATGTGGGGATACCTCACTGTAGTCTGCAGATCCTTTCATGGGTTTGTTGGCAATCTATATATCTTCTTTGGACAAATGTCTATTTAGGTCTTCTGCCCATTTTTGGATTGTGTTTTTGGTTTTTTTTTTAATATTGGGCTGCATGAGATGCTTGTAAATTTTGGAGATTAATCCTTTGTCAGTTGCTTCATCTGCAAATATTTTCTCCCATTCTGAGGGTTGACTTTTCGTCTTGTTTATGGTTTCCCTTGCTGTGCAAAACTTTTATGTTTCATTAGGTCCCATTTGTTTATTTTTGTTTTTAATTCCATTTCTCTGGGAGGTGGGTCAAAAAGGATCTTGCTATGATTGATGTCAGAGTGTTCTGGTATGTTTTCCTCTAAGAGTTTTATAGTGTCTGGCCTTACATTTAGGGCCTTAATCCATTTTGAGTTTATTTTTATGTATGGTGTTAGGAAGTGCTCTAATTTCATTCTTTTACATGTAGCTATCCAGTTTTCCCAGCACCACTTATTGAAGAGGCTGTCTTTTCTCCATTGTATATTCTTGGCGCCTTTATCAAAGATAAGGTGACTATATGTGCATGGCTTTATCTCTGGGCTTTCTATCCTGTTCCATTGACCTATATTTCTGTTTTTGTGCCAGTACCATACTGTCTTTATTACTGTAGCTTCATAGTATAGTCTGAAGTCTGGGAGCCTTATTCCTCTAGCTCCGTTTTTTATTCTCAAGATTGCTTTGGCTATTCAGACTCTTTTGTGTTTCATACAAGTTGTGAAATTTTTTGTTCTAGTTCTGTGAAAAATTCCATTGATAGTTTGATAGGGATTGCATTGAATCTGTAGATTGCTTTGGGTAGTATAGTCATTTTTCACAATGTTGATTCTTCCAATCCAAGAACATGGTATATCTCTCCATCTGTTTGTATCATCTTTAATTTCTTTCATCAGTGTCTTATAATTTTCTGCATACAGGTCTTTTGTCTCCTTAGGTAGGTTTATTCCTAGATTTTTTGATGCAATGTTAAATGGGAGTGTTTCCTTAATTTCACTTTCAGATTTTTCATCATTAGTGTATAGGACTGCAAGAAATTTCTGTGCATTAATTTTGTACCTTCCTACTTTACCAAATTCATTGATTAGGTCTAGTAGTTTTCTGGTAGCATCTTTAGGATTCTCTATGTATAGTATCATGTCATCTGCAAACAGTGACAGCTTTACTTCTTCTTTTCTGATTTGGATTCCTTTTATTTCTTTTTCTTCTCTGATTGCTGCGGCTATAACTTCCAAAACTATGTTGAATAAGAGTGGTGAGAGTGGGCAACCTTGTCTTGTTTCTGATCTTAGAGGAAATGGTTTCAGTTTTTCACCATTAAAAATTATGTTGCCTGTGACTTTGTCATATATGGTCTTTATTATATTGAGGTAAGTTCCCTCTATATTTATTTTCTGGTGTGTTTTTATCATAAATGGGTATTGAATTTTGTTGACAGCTTTTTCTGCATCTATTGAGATGATCATATGGTTTTTCTTCTTCAATTTGTCAATATGGTGTATCACATTGATTAATTTGTGTATATTGAAGAATCCTTGCATTCCTGGGTTAAACCCCACTTGATCATGGTGTATGATCCTTTTAATGTGCTGTTGGATTCTGTTTGCTAGTATTTTGTTGAGGATTTTTGCATCTATGTTCATCAGGGATATTAGCCTGTAGTGTTCTTTCTTTGTGACATCTTTGTCTGGTTTTGGTATCAGTGTGATGGTGACCTCGTAGAATATGTTTGGGAACATTCCTCCCTGTGCTATATTTTGGAAGGGTTTGAGAAGGATAGGTGTTAGCTCTTCTCTAAATGTTTGATAGAATTCGCCTGTGAAGCCATCTGGTCCTGGACTTTTGTTTGTTGGAAGATTTTAATCACAGTCTCTATTTCAGGGCTTGTGATTGGTCTGTATATTTTATATTTCTTCCTGGTTCAGTCTCAGAAGGTTGTGCTTTTCTAAGAATTTGTCTATTTCTTCCAGGTTGTCCATTTGATTGGCATATAGTTGCTTGTAGTAATCTCTCATGATCCTTTGTATTTCTGAAGTGTCAGTTATTATTTCTCCTTTTTCATGTCTAATTCTATTGATTTGAGTCTTCTCCCTTTTTTTCTTGATGAGTTTGGCTAATGGTTTATCAATTTTGTTTATCTTCTCAAAGAACCAGCTTTTAGTTTTATTGATCTTTGTTATCATTTCCTTCATTCCTTTTTCATTTATTTCTGATCCGATCTCTATGATTTCTTTCCTCTGCTAACCTTGGGGTTTTTTTATTCTTCTTTCTCTAATTGCTTTAGGTTTAAGGTTAGGTTGTTTAGTTGAGATGTTTCTTGTTTCTTAAGGTAAGATTATATTGCTACAAACTTCCCTCTTAGAACTGCTTTTGCTGCATCCCATAGGTTTTGGGTCGCCATGTTTTCATTGTCATTTGTTTCTAGGTATTTTTTTATTTCTTCAGTGATCTCTTGGTTATTAAGTAGAGTATTGTTTAGCCTCCATGTGTTTGTATTTTTTAGAGTTTTTTTCCTGTAATTGATATCTAGTCTCATAGTGTTGTGGTAGGAAAACATACTTGATAGGATTTCAATTTCCTTAAATTTATTGAGGCTTGATTTGTGACCCAAAATGTGATCTATCCTGGAGAATGTTCCATGAGCACTTGAGAAGAAAGTGTATTCTGTTGTTTTGGGATGGAACGTCCTATAAATATCCATTAAGTCCATATTGCTTGATGTATCATTTAAAGCTTGTGTTTCCTTATTTATTTTCATTTTGGGTGATCTGTCCATTGGTGAAAGTGGGTTGTTAAAGTCCCCTACTATGATTTTGTTACTGTCCATTTCCCCTTTTACGACTGTTAGCATTTGCTCCTATGTTGGGTGCAAAAATATTTACAATTGTTATATCTTCTTCTTGGATTGGTCCCTTGATCATTATGTAGTGTCCTTCTATGTCTCTTGTAATAGTCTTTATTTTAAAGTCTATTTTGTCTATTATGAGAATTGCTACTCCAGCTTTCTTTTGATTTCCATTTTCATGGAATTTCTTTTTCCATCCCCTCACTTTCAGTCAGCATGTGTCTCTAGGTCTGAAGTGGGTATCTTGTAGACAGCATATGTACAGGTCTTGTTTTTGTACCCAGTCAGTCACTCTATGTCTTTTGGTTGGAGCATTTAATTCATTTATGTTTAAGGTAATTATTGATATGTATGGTCTTATTACCATTTTCTTAGTTGTTTTAGGTTTGTTTTTATAGTTCCTTTTCCTTCTCTTGTGTTTACTGCCTAGGGCAGTTCCTTTAGCATTTTTTGTAAAGCTGGTTTGGTGGTGATGAATTCTCTTGGCTTTTGCTTGTCTGTAAACGTTTTAATTTCTCTGTCGAATCTGAATGAGATCTTTTGTGGGTACAGTAATCTTGGTTGTAGGTTTTTCCCTTTCATTACTTCAAATATGTCCTGCCACTCCCTTCTGGCTTGCAGAGTTTCTGCTGAAAGATCAGCTGTTAACCTTATGGGGTTTCCCTTGTATGTTAATTGTTGTTTTTCCCTTGCTGCTTTTAATATTTTTTCTTTATATTTAATTTTTGATAGTTTGATTAACATGTGTCTTGGTGTGTTTCTCCTTGGATTTATCCTGTATAGGACTCTCTGTGCTTCCTGGGCTTGATTCCTTATTTCCTTTCCCATATTAGGAAAATTTTCAACTATAATCTCTTCAAATATTTTCTCAGTCCCTTTCTTTTCCTCTTCCTCTTTTAGGACCCCTATAATCCAAATATTGGTACATTTAATATTGTCCCAGAGGTCTCTGAGGTTGTCCTCAATTCTTTTCATTCTTTTTTCTTTATTCTGCTCTGCAGTAGTTATTTCTACTATTTTATCTTCCAGGTCACTTATCCATTCTTCTGCCTCTGTTATTCTGCTATTGATTCCTTCTAGAGAATTTTTAATTTCATTTATTGTGTTGTTCATCATTGATTTTGCTCTTTAGTTCTTTAGGTCCTTGTTAAAATTTCTTGTGTTTTCTCCATTCTATTTCCAAGATTTTGGATAATCTTTACTATCATTACTCTGAATTCTTTCAGGTACACTGCATGTTTCCTCTTCATTTGTTTGGTCTGGTGGGTTTTTACCTTGCTCCTTCATCTGCTGTGTGTTTCTCTGTCTTCTCATTTTTTTTTAACTACTGTGTTTGTGAGCTCCTTTTTGCAGGCTGCAAGTTTGTAGTTCCTGTTGTTTTTGGTGTCTGCCCCCAGGGGGTAAGGTTGGTTCAGTGGGTTGTGTAGGCTTCCTGGTGGAGAGGACTGGTGCCTGTGTTCTGGTGGATGAGGCTGGATCTTGTCTTTTTGGTGGGCAGGACCGCATCCAATGGTGTGTTTTTGGGTGTCTGTGACGTTATTATGATTTTAGGCAGCCTCTCTGCTAATAGGTGAGGTTGTGTTCCTCTCTTGCTAGTTGTTTGACATAGGGTGTCCACCACTGTAGCTTGCTAATCATTGAGTGTATCTGGTCTTTGTGTTGAGGTGGAGATCTCTGGGAGAGCTTTTGCCATTTGATATTACATGGAGCCGGGAGGTCTCTTGTGTACCAATGTCCTCAACTCAGCTCCCCCACCTCCGAGGCACAGGCCTGACACCCGGCCTGAGTACCAAGACCCTTCAGCCACACTGCTGCATCACTGTCACCCAAGACAGACCACTCAGCACCTAGAGAGTCCACCTCAGGCTGTGATTTCTCTAAGAAACATGAAATTAGGTACAAGCTAAGCAGGCAGAAGCCAGACTGACACTGCCAAACTGAGCAATTTTAATGTATGGTTACATTGCAGTATAATTCTCTTACTTGAAAAATGAAAGAAATTTCAGTACTGTCTTAAATAATGACTTCATGCTAATCCAAGAATGATAATGGTTAAGAATTTGTTTTTCTACAAAGTATGTTTCTATCTGTATGAAAATATTGTTCAGTTCTGTGTTCACAGTTTGATTAAAACCTACTTTTGCTTACCAAAAAAGAAAAAAAAAAAGAATTTGTTTCTCTAGAGCTGAAATGACCTCAAGAGATTATCTAATTTAGCCACCACCTTCAGGCAATAAGTGATTATTACATGTTATAGAATGCAACTGAGGCAGTAAAGGTTAAATGTATTGCTGACGGTCACAGCAGGATTTTCTAGCAACTGAGGGTTTCTGGACTCCATTTCTTTTTTTCTTCATCGTTCTAACTTTCCTGGAAAAACTTGCTTTTTGACCTCACATTAATTTATATCTGAAACCTTGATTTACCTCTTACTAGCTATACAGCTTTCTGTAATCTGCTTAATATGTTAACTTGAATATCTTTATTTTGTAAAATGTGAACTACTCCTATTCTGAAGGGATGCTGTAAGGATTGGAAATTATATATGTAAAGCTCTTTAAAAAAGATGCACAAATAATTATTGTCATTTTATATCATTTAATACATAATATTTATTGAGTACTTAGTCTATGAAACAATACCAGACATTAGGGAAATAAGATAAGACACTGCCATGTGTAAGAGGAACTCATGGTCTCATGGAGGAGCAAAAGCAACATACAATTACTATGCAGTAATCCCAGATTCATAAAGCAAGCCCTTCTTAACTTCTGTTTTGGTAGCTGCAGTGACATCTAGACATGAGAGTAGGAACCTGCTTTAAGAACTGTGTGTTTCCCATAAAACTCCTAGAAGAAAACATAGATAGTAAGGTCCTTGATATCAGTCTTGGCAATTATTTTTTGGATTTGGCCCCAAAAACAAGGCAGCAAAAGCAAAATAAACACAGAGGACTACATCAAAGTAACAATCTTCTGCACAGCAAAGGAAACCATCAACAACATGAAAAGGCAAACTACTGAATTGCACTGGCATTTCCATTTCGGACCATTAAACTTTAAAGCATGGTGAGGACCCTGAGCCAACCTGGGAAAAGTGTGCCCTTTCTGGTCCAGCACCTGCCTGTTTGCTCAGTTCCATAAACTGTCGACTTATAAGACCTCCTCACACAATGTGCTAGTCATCCAATTATTGAAGTTTAGCTGAGAGAGCTTATCCCAAACAAGGCAGTGCACATTGGCCTTCAAAAGAAAGGGGCCAGGCAAGGGGGCAAGGCAAGACAAAATCTTTGGAGCTACCAGAGCAGCAGTGCTGAATGACTGATTAAATTCTTTTCGTCTTTTCAAACAGAACTTTCACATAAAGAGTAAAGAGCATCTCTACTTGCTGCAAATCTGAGTGTCTTGACAGCCAGATTTAATTCAGTCTCGCTTTCTGCCTGATGTGGAGTGACATGCCATACAGGCTGGACTAGCCCAGCAGATGGATGGAATTGCACGTGGGGCCCTTCAGCCTCCACCTCCTCTCTCTTTCTCAATCTTAGGCAAGCATGGAGGTGCAAGGTACTGCATCCAGGTCCCAGGAATGAAGGTGACAGTTTCTCTCTGGAGGCAACTCCTAGGAGCAGAGAGTGGAATTGAATTGACAGGTGATATTACTGCTCAGTTTTACTCCGCAGTTCAGAGTCACGGTAAAGAGCACAAGTTCTGAATTGGGTTCTGCTCTTCCCCCTTGGTGCAGCCTGATGAAAATGATTTCACACCTGTTAGCCTGAGTTTACTCATCCCTAAAATTGGGAAAGTATAGTTCATACCTCAAAGGCTTATGATGAGAATTAATTCCTACCATGTTCTTAGCAAAATATCTGACATAGACTATGGACTTAATTAGTGTTTGCAGTCAGCAAAATATGTTGTAATTTAATAATAAAAATAATAATACTGTTAATAGTGTGGACTGTTCTGTGGTTCCTAGATGAAAATAATTTAGGCACTTGGGTGACACTAGCATTATAGATTGTCTGCCTAATGAAAATTGTAACTTTGACTTCTAAAAAGCCATCAGACTGTCATGCTTTATTTAACATAAATGAGATTAGCATTTTGCAGCAGCCTCTGTGGAGTCTGTTATATTAGCCTGTGAGGAATCAGAAGTCCCTAGGAACCAGGCAAGTTGGGCAGTTGCCACGGAAGTCCAGATAGAGATCCAGGTGGGGATCTGGTTGAGTGTAGGGGCAAATGATTATTACTGAATTGACGCTCCAAGAAAATGATGGGAAGGGCAGACGCTAGGGCTAATCTTTCACCTGGATTATTCCATTCACGGTGACACTTGCTCTTTAAATGTCACAACACATAGCTTTAGTGAAGGGTTTATATGGTAGCAAAGGGGAGTAATATAAGTCTAGAAATCGATGTGAAACTCTAGGGATTATGTTTCTTCAAATCCAGAGGGAACGAACAACTTTGGGAAACAAATGCATTTTTCTGACTCTTAATATTTCTGCTTCCTTAAATTGGCATTAAAAAAAGGGATAGGGCTTTCCTGGTGGCGCAGTAGTTGAGAGTCTGCCTGCCGATGCAGGGGACACGGGTTCGTGTCCCGGTCTGGGAAGATCCCACATGCCGCGGAGCGGCTAGGCCCGTGTGCCATGGCCGCTGAACCTGCGCATCCGGAGCCTGTGCTCCGCAACGGGAGAGGCCACAACAGTGAGAGGCCCGCGTATTGCAAAAAAATAAAAAAATTTAAAAAGGATATAAGAATTGGGCAGACTAAATAGAAAACAATAGACATGGATGTGAATTTGTATGAAAATTGTATTAGAATGACATGAAAATATCTTCTTGTGATATACTTGCTTTAATGTGTGTGTACCTAATATGTATGTAATATGATGTCTCCACCTCCACTGGCTTTCTAGAGTTATTATTTCCTATAATGTCTGCATTCTGTGCACCTTGGGCATTCAGAACTTGCTCAGGTGGGCTTGCATGCTTGTGAATCCTGGCCCCAGAGATTCTGTTCTTAACTGTTGAGAAGCCCCCAGTGGCTTCTGCTTTCTTTCCTCCCCAAACCACTGCTCACCCCACTATCCATTTTCCTCCCTGTTTTTGCACAATACATTACTGACACTTGGTTGATTCAAGAAACAGACTTTTACTGAGACTGGCAAACAGTCCAAAAAAAGTAACAGTCTCAAAAATCGCTGTCCTAAAGTACCTCAGTCTTTTCTAACATGGTAAATTTTTACTGACTTTTGTTCTATTTAGCCTCTTACCTGCCAATAAGTTACTGGAAATTCTCTCCAACCATCTAATTGGATCCTTTTCTTATTTTCTTCCTCTCCTACTTTCTCCACCACCACAACCCCTCTCTCCACCCCCATTTTAAGGAAGAACTGAAGTCCTTGTTACTTCAATATGAAGTGCATTCTAGCTCATTTTTTCTACCAAGTTCCAGAACCTACATATGTATATATATTTTAAAAGTTGCTAACATACTATGTAAACCAATAAGCTCATCTATCTTGGGTTTCAAATTATCCCACCCCCATTTAAGTCTTATTGTGGTCCACATTTCTAAGAAAGCATCCCTCCCACAACAAATCCCAGAGACAATGTGTGGATGTGGAAAGATCCCTTTCATTTACAAGAATGCAATATATGTGTCTATGATAATTGCAACCACTAACACTTGTAGAGAGCTTGCAGGATACCAGGCACTGTACCAAATGCTTTCTTTGCCTCAATTAGTAAGTCCTTGCAAAAAGCTTTGGAGGGAAATGGTATATTTTCCATCTGAGGAAATTGAGACTTGGAGAAGGGGAGTAATTGACTAAAGGTTGCAGTGGTTAAGTTGGGGATGAAACCCAGATGGTCTGACTTGGGAGCTTTCATTGCTGTCACTGAGTTGCTTCCTGTGTGTTACTGTTAACCTGACCCATGGGAGTGTCACTGGACCAGACAGAGGAATCTCCGTCCATTCATAATGGACGCAGCCTAGACTTGTGTCTCAAAGTCAACCAAATTTATTTGCCATTTGTGTTCCAAGTTTGGTACAGGAGGGTGTTTGGTGGAAGGAGAAGCAGAGAGAACCACAGACACAGCAGATACATTACATTAGAAAAATTTGTTAATATACCTGGGTCTAATTTTTTTCATCTAGAAATTGGGGGAACAATAATTTTCCAACTCTCTCCTATATCATGAAACACCAAAGTTGAATTTGAAAAAAAAATGCAAAATTTCCTTGAAATTTGAAAACTCTATAGAAATGCCTGGCACAGGCTCATTGTACAATTATTATTATTACTCTTTTATATAGTTGCGTATGTTCACATGTTACTGCAATCAACCAGTCTGTCCATTTCCCTGTCTCTCCAAGGTCTTGTTGTTGCATTTAAAAATTACCATTCAATTTACATTATATTCAGCAGAATGTGAAAGATTTGCAAACTGATTTACAAAGAGAAAGCTACTTAGGCACTGTTTCCCTAAAATTCGATACCATTTTTAATTGTGTCAAGCACTCAGTAAAGGGCATAGTTTATACTGCTCCTTGTGGAACGACTGAGGAGAAACTGTCACCAGAGAAGTTTCTGGCTCTCCATCACTCATATTTTTAGTAATTAGCCTATGGAAAACCTCAGTGTAAGTGCAAGTATGCTATCAGTCTTGGGGCTGATCTGAAGCTATCCCTTACGTGTTAGAATTTTGGAATCCCTCTGTAGACTTTACTTTCTGGGATGAATTTCAAAGCAGATTCATTATCAAACATCTGCCAGGGTCACTTTGAGTGTGATGTGGGTATTAGCATTAAGTCAGCAATGAAAAATCAAAGACAGATGCCCCCTTTTTTTATTTTAAAGGAAAATGGATTTTTTATTTCCCTTAAAAACTAAGTTCATAGCACTTAATTTTATTTCTTTTTAAGCAATCAATTTATCCCTTCCTATTGGTAGGAAGCAGAGAGAAACCCAAAATTCAACCCCAATAGTCAGAGCTATTTCTATCAAATATACTATCTCATGTCTCTAGGGGCCATACGTCCGGACTGTAAATCTTCTTTCTTGATATGTCCATGTATGGACCAGATTATATGCCTAATAGAAGCACTACAGCACCAGGTTTGGGGGTGCCCAACACTGGTGTTAGTTTTGGTAGCTGAAACTACAGAGTGGCTCAGAGGGGAGTTGGGCAGAATGACAAAGCACCTTCACCAGCTAGTGACATAAAAGACCTAAATCATATCTGAGCACCAAACAGAAGAGCAACAAGGGAACAACTAAGCTTATCTACTTAGCAATATTTTCCCATCACTGTGTACTTTATCTGGTACTGAGCAAACCTTCACTAAATGATATATATAATAAAGTAAATTTACGAAAACAATGATTAAATGAATAAATGATTAAATAAAATAAAGGGCAATTAAATCCTTATTTCGACATTCCACTCTCAAACCGCATCCTTCCGTTCTATGGTTTCTTCTTCCCTTGGTTTCTCTTCCAAAAGAATCTTGCAGTTAATTTAAAGCAGACAAAGCAGAATATACACACACACACACACACACACTCAAATCTGAACTAATCAGGTGGGCAAAGAGCATGCTGGGATTTGTCCAATAGCATTCATGACCTTAAGAATGAACTTGGCTTTGCCCCAAAGCACCTAATTCAGCAGCTGCCATCACTGTTCAGTCTTACAAAAACCAACTCAAGTAGAGGAGAAACAGTGTGTATTTTCTCAGCTGCTAGTTTCAAAATCTCTACTCACCCATGGCTAAAGCCAGGAGTACGACCCCAGCAAGAGCCCCTCTTTGCTAAAGATAATAATAAGAATAATGAAGGTAAAGGTTTGAACACAGAGGATGTGGCCCTTGCTCCTCTGGCTTTCACACATACCATCCTAAGTAAGAAATGCATACACAGGTCACACTTTCTATTACAATTTATTCTCAGCCAAAGGGCTATAAGAAGGAAAAAAATGTTCTTTAATGGGATTCTCTAGAAACGCTCAGACATAGAAACCTGAGTTGGTAACTTGTTTCAGAAGACTGAAGAATTCTGCTCAAGGTTTTTTGTACTTCTCCTTGGAAAAGACTTGCAGTCTTTAATCAGAATTATAATGTTTAAGTAGAGAAATACATAATTGTATATTAGAAGATATAGATGCAGATATAATATTATATACATATATAGTAAATAATATGCATATACATGTATATTTATATTTGCACGTATAAAATGGTTTTAGTACTTTAGCAACTTCTAGCCTCTTTTGTGAGTTTTGTAAACAAGGGCCAATGGGCTTCCCTGGTGGCGCAGTGGTTGAGAGTCCGCCTGCCAGTGCGGGGGACCCAGGTTCTGGCCCTGGGCCGGAGGATCCCGCATGCTGCTGAGCGACTGAGTCCATGTGCCACAACTACTGAGCCTGCGCCCTAGAGCCTGAGAGCCATGGCTGCTGAGTCTGCGCACCATGGCTACTGGGGCCCACGCACCTGGAGTCTGTGTTCTGCAGCGGGGGAGGCCGACACGGTGAGGGCGCCCCCCCAAGCCCGATCCGCGGCGTGAGTGGCCCCCGCTCACTGCAGGTGGAGGGGGTCCACGTGCAGCGGCGGAGACCCAATGCAGCCAAAAATAAAAATAAGTAAATAAATAAATTTATTAAAAAAGAAAATCAAGGACCAATTTGCCTCACTGTATTAATGCTGGTAGCTATACTTTTAATCTTCCTTGTTTTTTTTTTCTTTTGAACAATGACACTCTCCTCTTTTCCACTCGATCTTTCTCCATTTCTTGTGTTCCAATGAAGCAGCCAATCATGGTGCCTGACATCCCACAGCCATAAGGATGGGGTACGTGAGCCAGCAGCTGCCAGCCACTGTGATTCACCCCCTGGATTGCTCTCCCCACGATGACATCTGGAATGCACCTGTGCTCCAGACAGGCTCCAGACTCCTCATTTAAACTTTCCCCAGAAAATTCTGGGATGGCTAAGAGACTTCAAAGGCCACTATCTTCTCTACCTGTGGAGAGACTCTAGGAAGCACAAAGCTTCAGAGGAAGAAGAAGACATAAACATAACACTCTTTTTTCACCCCTGAATCTTTGCATAACATTTGATCTGAAAAGAGCTTCATTCCTACCTGCAGGAGCCACAGCAACTGAAGGCATTAAGGATAATATCTTGGCAACAGTTGAGTAACTTAGTGGAAAGTTCTGTGGTCTTGGAGTTGAGTATCAACATTTCTTCTTTATTGGGAAAAGAGCTTGATGAGCCTGCTTGGGGTAAGTCAGCTTGAGCTAAGATTTCTGATTGGGGAACAATTACTCTGCAGAAGAGAGAAGAATGTTCAGCATGTGGGGTGTTCTGGGAAGGAGGGCATTAAGAGGAAATAGAATAGGGAGGAAGGAAATGAGGAGGAGACTCAAGTGAGCACAAGAAGGGGCATGTAACACATGGATTACCCTTCCCTGCCCTCCTTCAAAGACAGTAATGTCCCTAAATCCATTGGAGTTTTGAGGTGTGTGTACTTTTGTATAAAATGTTAAAGGGTGATAACTTTCGCCTTAGGGGCATGAGAAGTAGCAAACGTAGCACAGGTCTTCGCTGGTCCTTCATCATCAAATCCTAAGTCTTAGGAAGGGAACAAAAATAAATATTTGGGAAGAGAGTCGGATTTTCCCACACTGTAGAAGTAAGTCCTTACTAATTATACACAGATTTCCAAGTTCTCAGCGTGCACCAGCTGACTCCTGGGTTACAGTTGTAAAATGAATGGATAATACCTTCAGCAATGGAAAATGAGTAGGGCTGCCTGTTTCTTATTTGAAGAAACATCACTGTCCATAGGCCCATTTCCAAGACTGTGCTACAGGATTTAGGTCCTTTTCAAACCCTTATGAATAATGATGCTGTAAAGCATGATAATTCTTGTAGCTTTTTCAACTTTAAATAAATGCCTTTGAAGATGTTGCTAGCAGATGATACACTGGGTTCTGGACAGGAATTCAAATTGCAGAGTGCTTAACCAAATGTCCACACTGTTCCCTAACAGTGGTGAAGATTTGGAGCTGTCTTCCCCGACCTGCTCATGTACATCTTCCTCTCCTCAAAATGCATGGTTAATCAAAGCTGAGAAGAAAAGGACAGAACTAGGGCTGGTCACACCACTGTCAAAATGTGAGGCCAGTAAAACCTCCTTCCTCCTCTTCCCACTAAATGTATCCCACTGTTATCAATTTCTAGTAACATTTTAACTGGGCTGAAGAATTTCATTATATGGGACGGTCACACTCTACAAGAAGACTAAGCTTGGTAAGAGAATATTTTCTCTAATAAATCTGATCATCACTCAGCTCCCACCAGCTCTTACGGACCCTGTAATCCTCTCCTCATTTTCTGATTTGCTCATACTCTGTTGGACCTTGAACTCCTTTTCTCGGCACAGATGCCACGTGCACATACACAATGAGCACTCATAATTTATAACTTAGTGAAAATACCACCTCTCCCAGGAGCTTTCCCGCTATCTCTTACATCTTCTGTGTTATTGATGCAATTTTCCCTCTACTTTACTATTCCCATCAGCACTCAAACATGCAGTAATATTTCCTTACATAATTTCCATGTCTCACACCTGCTCTCTGCTATTATTCTGCTCCCCTGTATAGTAGAACTTCATGAGCTACTTGTCTATACCAGCTGCTTCTATGGTGTCTTCTATATTCCTTAGTCTACTTTGATCAGTTTTTCATCCCCCCACTTAACTGAAAGCTACAGGTGATCTGTACCCTATACAATCTGTTTAGTTCTCAATTCTTTTCTTACTAAACCTCTCCACACCATTGAAGTTGAACAATCCCTAATCTATAATGGAGAACATTAATAATATACACACTGCTATATATAAAATAGATAATCAACAAGGACCTACTGTGTAGCACAGGGAACTCTACTCAATACTCTGTAATAACCTAAGTGGGAAAAGGATCTGAAAAATAATGGATATATGTATCTGTATAACTGAATTAATTTTCTGTACACTTGAAACTAACACCACATTGTAAATCAACTATACTCCAATATAAAATAAACATTTAAAAAATAAAATAAAGATAAGGAAATTCAAAAAACTAAAAATAAAAAAATAATGATACTTCTCACACATATAATACTAGCTATTGCAGGGCTGAGGATCGAATCAGGCAGCAAAAGTAAAAGTACTTTGTAAAAAAATTAACCGCTATGTGCAAATTAATTTATTGAGAATATTATACAAAACCCAGTTCACTAAATTATCTTTAAAACTAGCAGAGCTGAGGAAACACATATGACCATATGCCATCCCTTAATCTTTATAATCTCGAATCTGTGGCATGAGATTTTATTTTCTCTATTTAAAAAAAAACAAAAACCTTAGTTTTACACCATCTTTAATTGTTTCTTTGTCTCACTCTCATTTTGGAAAGCTGTCCTATAATGAAAATAACAGAAGAGTATGAAAGTAGACGTCATCTAGCTCTCAGGACAGTCTGTGTCAAGTTCGTGGTTACGATTTTATGTTTAGGTCTCCATTCCTATTCCAATGGCCTCAATATTAATCTTCCAATTCTTACACTTTAAAAAATAAGACAGAATGTTCCAGCTGGAAGGACACTCAAGAAAAAACAGTTTAAATTCTTAATTGGTAGATAGAGACTCAAAGTATCATAACAAACTGTGGAGAATGGGAACTACTATGACTCATGGATATCGTTTCTTGAGACTGTCTTTCCTTTACCATCCAGTCTGCCCTCCTAAGTGCCAAGATTTCAGAAGGTTTCGGGTATGCTAAGTAACTGGCAGTATATTAAATAAAAATAATTTTTCATAGCAGATTCTGGACTAAACCCTCAAGCCCTTCCTAATGTAACTGTAGTGCTTTAATCATAAAGATCATCCTTTATACCAAATTCTTTCCAAGAAGATCAATTCTATAAATTTGGATGTTTTGGAGTAAAAGGACAGAAGTAGGGGGAGACATCACCTATGCTTTCTTCTCCCACCTCTGCATTCAAGCAGGACACTCTGAAGATTATCTATTTTCTTCTTTAGAATAGATGCTGCTGGGATTGAGCATGATAACATAGCCTCTTTAGATTGTGACTTGGTTGCCCCAGGCCCCTGTATTTGATTGCTTTCCTTCCGGCCATGTGCAAAATTAATCAGTTAAGTCAGTTTCAAATTACCAACTGGAAAGTTCAGTCCTAACCGGAGTCTCAGACCTATTTGTTCCTATTTGTACCTGACTGATCCCTAAAGAGTGTTACTGAATCAGAGGGTTATTGATCATTGGCTAATCTTAGTCCCTAAGATCTAGTTGAAAAGATAAAGATCTACAAGTCATCGTTGACTCAACTGATTTTTCTTACTTTGCACATAGTGTTTGATATTCAAACACAAAATGCTTTTCCAATCAGATAACGGTAACCAGTAAGTACAGAGATATATTTGATGACAATGAATCTGAAAATAAATGTACACCATATCTATCCTTAGCCTAAGTAATGTGACTTTTCTGTCTCTTTTTTCTAAGAGGAACAGTCATAACAATATTCTGTAAGAAAATTCCCATTCACAGGAAGATACTTCATTGTCCTTTTCATTATTCTGCAGATGAGACTTTTAAGAAATCGCCACATTGTGACAGCTGCTATTATTGTAGCTGTTGTTGCTTGTGAGGGCGGTCTAAGGGAGACAAAGCCAGACATTAGTAAAAGGTGGTAAAGGCAGATTTTATTCAGTGATAACTACAGAAGTAGGGAGCTCAAGTGAGCTCCAGGGTAAACTGAGCTCAACATCACCAAGACAAAAGGCAGGAGACTTTGTAAATGCTGGATGTGCTAAAGGAAAGACAGGAAGGCCATTGAGGAGGAATGGGCCCATGAGAGTCAGTCATCTGTGTTTGCTAATTGCTGCTTATCCAGAGGAAAAACAGACTTCTCAGGTCTTGTGACAAAAGGTAGTTGTGCAAGTTACAGCAGGGCACCCACTGAAATTAGGCCTTTACTTTCCCAAAGGGACTGCAGGTGAGATCTGTCCCCTAGAATGTTTGCATTTCAGAGACTACCCCTAAGTCCTTGAGAAGACAGTTCTGGGTGGTAAATTTATGTTTCAAAGGGGCAGAGAAAGGATATATAATTGCAAACTTTCTAATGTAACAGCTCTAAGCAGGAGTTCAAGGGTCTGTCTACAAAGTTTCAGCTAGAATAAACAGTAACTTCTCCGGGCAGTGCTGAGCCTTCTCAGGCAGCATTTTAAGGGCACCTGGCGTCATCCTAGGACTATGGCCTTAAGCTTCTGGAAGCCATGTTAGAGTTTGGTCAAGTCTCTTAGTGTAGGAGTTTGAATAGAATCATTTTGTGCTGAGAGTTTTTTGCAGTTCTTAGGGCCTACTTTGAATCAGGTATAGAATTTCCTGGAATATTGCATGTAATATTGCAGATCATTCCCCAAACCCTGAAAAAGACTATTTTCAATCCCTTTCAACATCTGAATTAATTTAGGTTCATAGAAAGACCACATGATTATTAATTGGTAGGCCTAGGAGTTAAGCCAGTTATGTCTTCAAAGGCAGAATCTTACTGATTCTCCAAAATGTAAAATCTATAAACTTGGTCAGTTTTTCAGATTCTTGTTTAAAGAAATGTTTCTGATATAGTATTTTTCTAAAATTACTTATAGCTTATTTTTTTGGTGGGTTTTCAGGCTGAACACCTTGCACCATCTCTCTTTTAAATTGAATTAGATCTTTGAGTAAAGCAAATTGAAGAGAAAATGAAATTGATCGTATTTTTTATAATTTTCTTTATGTTCCTTAACTTTATTTTCTCTATGCATTCATGTTTTTCTTTGTTAGGAGAAAAGGTGGTAAATAGCAGAAGAAAGAGAAAAATGAGAACATAATTGAATGAAAGGAACAAACTGCATTTTAAAAATTCCGCGAAAGGAGGCAAAATGCGGAGATTCTCTATCTCGACATTATTAACATTTTGAACCAGGTAGTTCTTCATTGCGGAGGCTATCCTGTACCTTGTAAGATGTTTAGCAGCATCCCTGGCCTCTTCCAACTACATGCCAGTAGCAGCCTCCCTGTGGTGTGATTACCTAAAATATCTCCTGATATTGCCAAATGTCCCCTAGGAGGCAAAATAGTCCCAGGTGAGAATTACTGGATAAAAGGTTCAAAAGAAGATGCAAATCATTCTACTTAATCTGTGTCTCAACTGCTGTCCTGTTTTGGTTAGTAAAGTCTTCTGAATTTCACCATAGTGTTTTTGGAGTATGACCTACTTCAAACACTGGCTAGTCGACCCACAAACAATTTGGTCCCAGGTACCAGTTCATCACTGAATCGTTGCTTTTTTGGTTTTTTGTCTCATACTCCAATGTCATTTGACCCAGTTTTTTTGTTTTGTTTTGTTTTGTTTTGTTTTGCGGTACGCGGGCCTCTCACTGTTGTGGCCTCTCCCTTTGCGGAGCACAGGCTCCGGACGCGCAGGCTCAGTGGCCATGGCTCACGGGCCCAGCCGCTCTGCGGCATGTGGGATCCTCCCAGACCGGGGCACGAACCGGTGTCCCCTGCATCGGCAGGCGGACTCTCAACCACTGCGCCACCAGGGAAGCCCGACCCAGTTTTTTTCTTTTTTTTTTTTTTAACAGCGAAATAGCAACATTTCTAGGGACTAAAGTACTGTTCTGCCTCTCCAGCTTCCTTGAGTGAAATCTTCATTTCACCTATTTAGCCCACAGCAGTGTTGGTCACGCACCTGCTGAGGCATTACCCACCTTGCCTGCTGCCAAACACTTTTGAGGCTATGAACAATTTTTCTGCTTAAACCTCTAATATACACATGCTACTTCATGAATAAAGCCGCTCTCATTCAGATATGCTTCAAAAATGAAAGTATAAGAGCCAAAATCTAAAAAGAAAGAAAAAAAATCCTGGAAAAATTGCAGGGACTGGCAAAAAAGAACAGAATTGATTTACAGAGGAAAATATGACAAATTTAGCCTCAGTGAGACCACACATTTCCACAGAAACAACTCTCAGGCTGTACAGTATAGCAATCAGAGAAGCAGCATTGATTTTTAAAAAAAAAACCTTTGAAAAAGACCCCACCCACCCACTAGTTAATTTCTCTTTCAGTCACTTTACTCTTTTCCCTTTTCATATGTTGGTACAAATCCCTTCACTGTTATTAGTAGTCTTCATAGTTTTGTTAGGTGCCTTACATATGCTCTGTGGTAGTGGGATGTCTTTAGAAGGTCTTTGTTCTCATTTCCCCGATATGATTGGATGCACCATATTATTAAACAGCAGCTAAATAGATCCCTCAGTTTCAGCTCTTGAATGGATTGTGGGTAAACCAAAGACATCTTGATGTTTTTTGCCTGATTTCCTTTTGAATGAGGAGAGGATAAATCTGTTTTAATTCATAATTCAAAGTCAGAAAATCCTAGGAATTAAATCAACAATCCCAGGAATTAAATCAAGAAATAAGCAAATCTTCCATATGCAGCCACTTTATTTCAAAGCTGCTATCAGTTTCTAGCCATACCTACCTGGTCACCATTCCTTTACCTAGCAAGCACTTAAGGAAATTTATGTCATCTAGTGGGAGCCACCATTATCCTAGTCTTTCTTGATTTAAAGCTAGCTATAATAATTCAATTTAACAGAAACTCCATCTTCTAAGGGCAGGCAAATAATATACCATTTCTTTTGTACTTTTATCTGAAAAGTACATGGAGATACTTAGCAATCCACACATGTTTATTTCATGTTTACCAGAAATTCCTTTTCCATAACAAATTTAGAACAGAGTACCTTATAGATACTCAGTGCACTTGAACTAAATATATTCAGAAAACGCAGAGTGGTTTGCAGCAATTGTGTATTTTGCAAAAGATATGTTTTTTTTAACGCTTTAGAAAAAATTCTGTCCCTCTATCAGTGATGGGCTCTAATTGCAAATACTAGGAATCTAAAATTGGTGTTTTATTTATTTTTGACGTTTCATTATTGGTTACATTAGCTTATTAAGTACATTTCTTGTTCAGAAAACTGCATTGCTCTATGTAGTCTGAATTAGGTTTCTAGAGAGCTTATCAGATCTTTTTCTTCCAAAAATAATTAGAAATCATTTTGTGATGTCATAAACTACAATAACACCAAGTATACATACTGCCTGAATTTATTGATTGGATTCTGTAAAACGTTTCCTAATATTTCTTTGGTTAACTTGGAGTTGTCATTATTTTTTGGTAGTGTATTTGATTTTTGCTGTTATATCCACATATATTGCTCATTAGACTATCATAAGAGAAATAAAGTAATTTAAGCAGAAGATTCTTGGATATATTTGGAAGAAGAGCAATATTTCCACTGCTGGTCAAGAAGATAAGAAGTAGCAGTAAAATAGAATTTCTTAAGGGTCAAAAAAGAAAAAAACAAAACATAATAATACGTTTGAAAAAAAATTCAGCGTGTTTTCAAGTATGGCTAGAGTTGTGCTTTTAGAGTAAGTATGGAAGAATTTCCCTGTTCCAGAAACTAAATAAGAGCTAATTAAAACATTCAGTAAAACCAACAAAGGCAAGTCTACAATGTACAAAGGGGAAGATTTAGCTGTGACTTTACAACATGAACATGAAGAGAAGGAAAGATTCATGACCAAGGCACAGGTTAGAATGACTTACTATCACTGTCATCTATAAAATTAATAGATGACATTAATTTATAATGTCATGTTTGTCATTTACAATAGATGACTGTCAGCATTAAAATTAATATTTAATTTTGAACAGATTCTTAAATTCTACATACATACTGCTGAATATCTAAACTTTATAACAATTGTTTGTTGGAATTACAGGAAATGTTAGTTTTTCCTTTTTTCATTTTCTGTATGTGAATTGTTTACAGTAAGCATGCTGATTTATAACACATAATATGTATGATATATAATACAAAACCAGTAAAATTTCAGCATGTATAAAAAATTACAGTAATTACAGTAATTCTTTCTAGTTGGTGGAACCATGAAAATTTTTTAAAAATTACTAAATTTTATTCATGTATATATGCCACACTTTTGTGTGTGTGTGTGTGTGTATGTGTGCTTTTAATTCAACTTATTTAAACTAAAAAGAACAAAACAAAAGAGTCCATTCATTTATCCCACCTCTAGTCCTCCAGCTCTGGCAACCACCAATCTATTCTCTATGTCTTTGAGCTTGTTATTTTACTTTTTAAGTTTTTTTTTTTTCTTAGATTCCACAAATAAGTAAGATTATATGATATTTGTCTTTTTTTGACTTATTTCACTTAGCATAATGCTGTTAAGGCCCATCCATGTTGTTGCAAATGGTAAGATTTCATCGCTATATATATATATATATATATATATATATATATATATATAAAATATATACACACACACACACACACACACACATATATATATATATATATATATATATATACACACATACTGCAATTTATTTATTCATCCATCGATGGGCACTTAGTTTGCTTCCAAATCTTTGCTAGTGTAAATAATGCTGCAATGAGCATGAGGGTGCATATACATTTTTGAGACTGTTTTGTTTTCCTCAGATAAATACCCAGAAGTGGAACTGCTGGATTGTATGGTAGTTACCTTTTTAATTTTTTGAGGAACTGCTGTAATGCTTTTTCCAGCTTCTTTTAAATGATTGCAAAGAGCAAATTCTTTCCGTGCCCTTAGATGAAAACTTGGAAACCACCCCAGCAAAACCAATGGTTGGTTAATTTAAGTCTTAAAACATAATCACAATCAAGTAACAAAAATATCCATTCCCATGAAATAATTAAGGTCAAAATCTGATTTAAAATTAAGTGAGGCTCTTTTCCTTTCCCACCTAAATCTGGAAGAATCTTGAAATTTGGCAAAGAAAGCAATAGTTTCCTTTTTTCCCCCATCCTTCCTCCCAAGCTTACTAACTTGTTTTTCTCTTTCCTGTCTATAGCAGTCCTACTCCTTGCCTTCAGCATCTGGAACAATAACAAGAGCAGAGGTAAAGGATAAAGAAAACTTCTCTATGGACACTGGATTAACCGGTGCTCTCTGAATTGGGTATTTGATATTCAAAGTTGACTCACTTTTACGGCTCTTCAGAAACCCTCCTCATCCATTTTGAAGACTTAGTTACCTGCAGTCCCCCTGACAGGAGTAAATGTGCCTTTATCCCTGCTGGTCCCTTCATCTTTCTTCATCACTAAGGATTGTCTCCTCCATTTTTTCCTGACTGAAGCCTATTTGTCCTTCTAGACTGGGTTTTGGACAAGACCTAAAATGACCCATGGAAGTTCTTGCTCATTATTAGCTCACAGCTGGCTCAGGAGTACTGACAAACTCTTGGAGAATCCAGCTCAACAAGCTCTTCCTTTACTATGCCTTCAAAGCAGCTAGCTAAGAATCTCTTTCCCTTAGATCTTCCAGGTGTCAGTCAGACCTCAGCCTTTGCATTCTATAACCTTCAGTTTTAAGTTTTAAGTGTTCTCCCTGAATCCTCTTAATTTTGTTAAAGGGGAATTACCTCCAGTGTTGCATTCCTTTTTGAATACAGGAGAATCCTAGTCCACAAAAAAATGTCTCTGCACATAGTCTTTGAATAATTTCTTGGAAGTTCTTATAACTGGTTTTGGAGTTTGGAGGTAGCCACCAAACTCCCCTACCCCTTTGGTGGGGCAGGACAGGAAGAGAGATTTACAGCACAACTCATTCCAGATAAATCTTTTAAAATTCTCTCTCACATTCAAAATCTTATCATCTGCTATATCCTTGTTATGAGTGAGAGGGTCAAAGTTTATCTAATGTATTTCAACAACTATTCTAAACCTTTCATTGTTTTTCAGTATCTCCTTTGGAATATACCTCACCTAGCTTAATATTTTCTTCTGTATTCTGCTTCAAATAAACTGTAGGTGTTCTTTATAGTTTTAGAATTGTACTATGAAAAACTCTTATTCATTTATATAAATTATTACAGTAGCACAATTTCTTTCATTCATCTTTTGTTATGATTGTTAGTCCTATTAAATGTTCTGAGAATGTTTTTTTCCTTATATGGGCTCCAGCTCTCTTAATCTTCATCAAGGTAGTATCGTGTCTCATTACCAAAACAAGTCATTTTCTTTTAAACTCTTTTATTATTCTCTTTTCTCCATTAAAACACCATCAATCTAATCCTTAATTCGAAATCATTGTGAGTGAAAGAAAAGTTCATCCAACTTCTATAGGCAAGTTACAAAATTAATTACAATTTTGTCAATGAAAGATTGATATAAATTAGGATGAATATATAAAATGAAATGATATTGAAATGATATATGCAGTCCATTGAGTAATATTTGATCCTGCTAATTTTCTGTGACCACTCATACTCCAATATTTAAATTTCAAGCAATGACACTTGAGATGAAGCACATTTTATCATCATGGATAACTCTTGTTATACGATTATCATTTAAGAAAAGAGTACACCTAGTCATATTTCAAATCTTTCTAATATTGCATGCTATTAAATTTAGCTGTTTTGTTGTTTAAAAATTTTGGACAGCTTTCATGAATGTATACATGAGTAAGGAAGATTCTCTTACTTTGTTCTGAGGTTTTGCTTTAGGGGTGGAAAAGAAGAAATATTTTCTTTCTTGTCCTTTCCCCATCCTTCCCTCTCTTCCTTTCCTCCTTCCTTCCTTTCAAGACATATTTGCTTTAAGTAAAAAGGAAGTTGACATATGAATCTGTTTCTCCTAAATCATTCCCATTAGCAATGTACATGGCATCTACCCTAAAGTTTGTTACAATTACATATCCTCAGGCCATCTACCATTTGAAGTTAATTTTTGCAAGCCAGAGAGAGAAGTAACAACTAATACATGCCATACCCCTTAATTTCTTTCTTCTACATAGAGAAAAGACACAGGAAAGAGTTTGTTCCAAGTGCCTCAAACTGTTTAGTGTTTAGGGGGAAGAAAAAGGTAATTGGGAAGTGCTTTTAAGGGAAATTAGTTTCTCTTGTTAACTGCCATCAAGATGAATTACATTCAGCTTCATAGCAGAAGCAGAAATGAAATCTAACATATTTGCAACTAAGACAATAGTGGGCATATTTTTAAATTTCATCAGGTAGGGCCTATTATTTAAGATTCGTTGCTACTGTCATTGTCATAACATCCTACATTATTCAAACCAAGCATCAATTCCATTAGTCAGTCTCTCCTTTGCTGTCAAAGATGCAAATACAGGTTTGTGTTGCTTAGAGTAAATGCATCCTCTGAATGGAAATGTGTCAGGAAATATTAAATGATGTAATAAATAAAAATTGTGAAATAAAATCAAATAAATAGATGAATTCCTCTCTCTCCCCAAAAATCAAATAAATCAAATAAATAGATGAATTCCTCTCTCTCCCCAAAATGGAAAATTCCTTATAAAAATCTGTAAGATTATGAGTTCTTTGTAGATGAGGAGGGTATGATAACCATCTCTGTATTCCCAGTACATAAGGTAGAGTTGGTGCTCAATGGTCTGTTACTTAACTGGTGCCCAATACATATTTTTTTAAACAAATTACTCAATAAGTAGTTGAATGAATAAAAGAATGAAAATCAAAGAAGCTTTGCTTAATATGTTAACAATACACTAAGGAAAATCATTTGGCCTTAACATTTGAAACCATTTCAAATTTTCAAATATTCTATAATGAGTCATTTATGTCAACTTGTACACTTGGGGGATGGCAATACTTCACTCTGCTGAACAAGACTGAAGTGCTCCCATAATTAACTATATTTGAATAGATTTTCTCACATGCTCGCTACTTGCTTGATTTCATCAGTACGCATATCCAGGGGTCCAAAACACCAGGGGGAATTACATTTTTTGTCAGTGAAAATTATGAGATAAAGATCCATTTCATGAGTTAAGGATGAAACTTACAACACTTTCCCCAGAGGCTAGACATCAAAATTGGATATTGGTCCACTGCTTTAAAGGGTTTTTAGTTCAGGATTTCCCTGGTGGTGCAGTGGTTAAGAATCCACCTGCCACTGAAGGGGACACAGATTTGATCTCTGATCCAGGAAGATCCCACATGCTGCGGAGCAACTAAGCACGTGCACCACAACTACTGAGCCTGAGCCCTAGAGCTCCCGCACCTCAACTACTGAGCCCACGTGCCGCAACTACTGAAGCCCACACACTTAGAGCCCATGCTCCGCAACAACAGAAGCCACTGCAATGAGAAGCCCACGCACCACAACGAAGAGTAGCCCCTGCTGACCGCAACTAGAGAAAGCCCGAGCGCAGCAACAAAGACCCAACACAGCCAAAAGAAAAAAGGTTTTTAGTTCAAAGGTCACAAAAGTGATTCTGTTGAAACATCAAGACTGTCAGTTGAATTTAATCAGATTAATAAAATAGCATATTTACTTTGCTTAAAAAGTTTAAGTAAATGCTATGTGTTTTTATTTATTTGATGGATGATCTAATTTTTTCATACCATATCTATGTAGTTAGAAAACACCATGCTTATTTTACTTTACTACCACTATTTATTACATGAATATTATGCTAACTACTTGAAAATTCACATATAATGCCTCACGGAGTCCATGATAATTTAAGCTATATTTGAAAAACAGAAATTGTTTGCAATACTAAGTACTAAAAACAGCAATTATTTATTACGAATCTGTTATGTGTCATGTACTTTAATTTTACTTCATCTTCATTTCAACTCAGTGATTTTGGTATTATAATCCTTATTTCATAATTAAAGGATACAGTCAAAAAGATTGAGTAATTTGCCCATGTCTAGACAACTAATAAGTTATATTCCCAGCTTACCCAGTCTTTCATTATGCCAAACCTCCACTTATGACTGAATGAATTGAAGGTTCTCTCATTCATCAACATCACTGCCAGGCTAGTCCTCTTTGTATTCAAAGCGATTCCATATTTTCTCATTAAGTTCTCTACTCAAATAAAGGTACAAAAGACAAGCAAATATATAAATAAATATGTAGAGTGTTATGGGACAATGTGGATTCTCCACTCAGTAGTTTCAACCACATGAAAGAAGCTCAACTCATAGTGCAACATTTCTGGCCCTTCTTTTTTTCTTTACTTATCTTGGCCCAGGAGAAGTGTAGTCACTTCTCTGACTAATACATTTGGAAAACTAGATTTGGAGAAACAAAGTTTGGCTCAGTAACTCCCTTATTTCTCTTAGGAGCAAGCTACCTACTAGAATTGGGAGTTCTCCTCTGTTCATTTTTTTTTCTTTTTTTTTTAAGGCAATTATAATTATGTTTTTAATCCACTTTTGTATCATTCTTCTTGTTTTCATCTTTATTAAATTTTATATATATATTTTTTAATATCTTTATTGGATAATTGCTTTACAATGTTGTGTTGGTTTCTGCTGTAGAACAAAGTGAATCAGCTATACGTATACATATATCCCCATATCTTCACCTTCTTGCGTCTCCCTCCCACCCTCCCTATTCCACTCCTCTATGTGGTCACAAAGCACCCAGCTGATCTCCCTGTGCTATGTGGCTGCTTGCCAATAGCTATTTTACATTTGGTAGTGTATATATATCCATGCCACTCTCTCACTTCATCCTAGCTTACCCTTCCCCCTCCCCGTGTCCTCAAGTCCATTCTCTATGGTCTGCGTCTTTATTCCTGTCCTGCACCAGGTTCTTTAGAACCAATTTTTTTTTTTTTTTAGATTCCATATATATATATATGTTAGCATATGGTATTTGTTTTTCTCTTTCTGACTTACTTCACTCTGTATGATAGACTCTACGTCCATCCACCTCACTACAAATAACTCAATTCTGTTTCTGTTTATGGCTGAGTAATATTCCATTGTATATATGTGCCACATCTTCTTTATCCATCCATCTGTTGATGGATACTTAGGTTGCTTCCATGTCCTGGCTATTGTAAATAGAGCTTCAATGAACATTGTGGTACATGACTCTGCTTGAATTATGTTTTTTTCGGGGTAAAAGTGCAGTAGTGGGATTGCTGGGTCATATGGTAGTTCTATTTTTAGTTTTTTAAGGAACCTCCATACTGTTTTCCATACTGGTTGCATCAATTTATATTCTCACCAACAGTGCAGGAGGGTTCCCTTTTCACCACACCCTCTCCAGCATTTATTGTTTGTAGATTTTTTATGATGGCCATTCTGACCAGTGTGAGGTGATACCTCATTGTAGTTTTGATTTGCATTTCTCTAATTGACAAAGGAGGCAAGAATATACAATGGAGAAAAGACAGTCTCTTCAATAAGTGATGTTGGGAAAACTGGACAGCTACATGTAAAAGAGTGAAATTAGAACACTTCCTAACACCATACACAAAAATAAACTCAAAATGGATTAAAGACCTAAATGTAATGCCAGACACTATAAAACTCTTAGGGGAAAACATAGGCAGAACACTCTATGACATAAATCGCAGCAAGATCTTTTTTGACCCACCTCCTAGAGTAATGGAAATAAAATAAAAAATAAACAAATGGGACCTAATGAAACTTAAAGGTTTTGCACAGCAAAGGAAACCATAAATAAGATGAAAAGATAACCCTCAGAATGGGAGAAAATATTTGCAAATGAAGCAACTGACAAAGGATTAATCTCCAAAATATACTAGCAGCTCATGCAGCTCAATGTCAAAAAGCAAACAACCCAATCCAAAAATGGGCAGAAGACATAAATAGAAATTTCTCCAAAGAAGACATACAGATTGCCAACAAACACATGAAAAGATGCTCAACTTCACTAATTATTAGAGAAATGCAAATCCTTTGTTCTTTAATGTCATAAGTACTACCTGGGTAAGCCTCACCTGTGGCAAAGCCAGCCTTATCCAGTGCTCTCACAGATATGCTTGCCCATACCTACCTGGGACATTTTTTTCACATGCTAAGCTACAACTTCCATCCCTGTCTCTATCAGAAATAACAGTGAAGTTTGGCCAACATTTAATATTCCTTTACCTTATTTCCCAATTTGTATACATTTGGATTTAAATAAAAAAGAATGTTAATTTTTAGGCCCCCTCATACCCTTTAGAGACCGTAGCAAATGATAACAACTTTGTAAATTTACATACATATACATATATATACACAAGCACACAAAACATAAAATTAGGAAAAAATTACATTAAAACCATATCAATAGCTGTTTTTAGGTATTACTTTGTTATAGTAAGCCAGTAATGGGCCTACTTTTACTGGTCTAGTCTTGTTCTCAAAATTCAAGCAAGCAAAGAGAAAGTATGAGTGATAGAATGAGTAGTATGAATAGTATTGATACTGTTCCTTCTGTTTTTCAAAATTATAACACATATGTGTGGTGTTTTCTTTATTAAAATCAAACCAAAAATTTTTTTTGAATGACACTGTCATCATGTTTTATCTAAGCAGCAACGTGCTGTATCATAAACCTGTGAAAGGAAAAAGTTGCTACATACTATTTTTTCTTTTTGAACATATGGGAAAACATACATTTAACTACAAATAACATAAATATTGACATAAAAGTGCCTATTCCTATGTCTGGGCATGAAATATTTAATTTTAATGTCCTAAATATTTTACATTAGCATCTGTTTTTGCAAGCATATGCTTATAAATTACGCTGACATTCTGAATAAAGTATCTTCTTAAATAGCAAAGTTAGGTAATCCATAGGGACCCACAATATAAGTGTTGTGTTTATATTAGAGATGTCTCATATTTTTCTCAGCTAGTCTTTTGATTGAGAAACTATATTTTAAATTAACTTTATAGTAATAGTATAGCACCTTTAGGATATACATATCTGTATAGCTAGATTTTCAACACCAGAATAATTCACATCAAAAAATTAATTCTGTCTCATTTCTGGTATCTGCCTCTAAAACAAGAGTGGAGACAAAAAAATCAAAAATATAAATATGACCACTCGTGAAATAAGGCAACTTACTCATCAGGTATAACTATGCACATTCTTTTGTTTCAGCTCATCCAGTTCTCTACTTTTCTAATTCCAGCATTTCAGCTGACTGGGTATATAACATATAGACTAGAAAATCAGCCTTAGTAACTCTAATTTTTAATGCAAGTTTTGGCACTTGAGCATTAAAGCTGTCCAAAAATAACTGTTTGGAGAGTAAGAATAAAATGAAATTTTAGTAAAAATGAATATGAATCTTTCCTAGGTGACTTTATACATCATAGTATACAGTGGAATTCTTAGGTGACCAATAAAATTATGAAAATTGTCTTTACTCATAAAAATACATCACTTTTATTCTTTCTGTGTATTGAGAATAATAAGGCCAGTAAAATAGACCTACCACAAACTTTCTATATAAAATCTACAGGGGAAAAACAAAACTCCCAGGGTTTTGTAAAGATATGGCATGTGGGCATGCATAAAATGAAAAGCACATATAAACTAAAAAAAAGTCTTCTAATATGTAAAATGAACAAGAATGAAAAAAGATATAATCAAGGGATTTTAAAAGACACTTTAAAAATGAACTTTATTTCAGGAGTGGAGGAATTTTCATATCAGCTCTTAAATGTTTAAAAGAGATCATTGGTTTGGCCAAGATTCAGTGATGATTGCCAAAGTTAATTTCTCAATTCAGACTGTTACTGAGGTGGACACATTACAGGCACCAAATATTGATGACATTGGATGACAGACAGCAGGGCTGTGATCCTTAAAAGAAGGGAAACACATAAGATGAGCCACATATTCTCCCTGGGATTCTGTCTGGGATTCCCTTTCTAAACTGAGACAATGGAGCCCAAAAAGAAAGCAGTCATCTTGCATGACAGAGGAAATGGAAGTTGGAATTCAGGGATGCAAAAGAAATGGAATGAGACATACAGGATACCAGAGAGGAGGGAGCTGCACAGAAAAGAGACTCTAGCAATCTGCACAGGGATCCCCTTAAATATTTAACCAAATATAATGAGCTCTTTGTGTACAAGGAAGGACCTAAATCTATCATAAATAGAGATATAAAATTCCTTAATACAATTTAGTAAATTGAATTCAACAGTAAAGGAAAACATAACACATTAGAAGCAAGTGGAATTTTCTCAGAAATTGACTAATTATTAGTGTAGTGTATGCACACACTATCGAAAAAAGGAGACAGATTATATGATCATCTCAGTAGATATAGAAAAAGTACTTGAAAAAATTCAAAATCTATTTATAATAAAAAAAAAATTCAGCATAGTGGAAATATAGAAAACCTGCTCTAATTTGATAAAGGTCATCGATAAACAACCTGTAGCTAATATCATATTTTATGGTGAAAGGATGAACATTTTACTCCTAAGATTTGAAACAAGGCTGGAATGTGTGAAAATGCCTTATTGAGCATTATCTGGTAAGCCCTATCTAGTGCAATAAAGAAGAAAGAGAAATATGAAGAGAAGGAAGAGATAAAGGAGAGGGAATGTTCAAAAAAGAAGTAAAATCATTCTTTGAAAAAAAAGGTTACATGAATGTGTGCATGTAAAACACTAAGGAATCTAATATGAGGGAAACATCATGCTGTTGAATGATTAAGAACACGGATTATCCACCTACTATTTACAAGGACTACAGCAAGTTTTGTTGGTGTCTCACACGATCCTTTTGCCGACAAAAAGGACCTGAGAAGTCTTGAAGCCCTAAATGTTATAGGATGAATAAGATAGACAGGGATAGATGGAGAGATACAGGTATATAGATACAAGAATATATAAATATATATAAAACTTTGAATAATCAAAACTAAACATATTAAATAAGCATGTATATGCACATAACTATCTGTTGGTTTGCAAACTGATTCCCATATACAAAGAGCAAGAAGAGATTGAAGAAAAAGTCAGACCACTTCATATTGTTATTGTGTAGGTTTAATAAGCAAGGGAACTTATATACCAAGCTTGTCTTGGGCAGCCTCAAGAGTAGTAGTAGATCTCCACACCCGTCAGAATCTTAAAAGTTTATATAGAGGACTTACCTGGGTTCAGCCGTGTATGCAGCCCAGATGGTCTCAACAACACATTGCTCTCTCAAAGCTGTGTCCTTGAAAACTGCTCTGGTTCTGGAAACAGTGGGCAGAATGTACATTCCAAGGACAGGGGTGAGGGTGCAGACCTTAAGACTGACCAGGTCCAGCTGGCAGGTCAACTGGCAGTCACATCCTCTACATGACCCCTCCAACACTATCTATCTATGTATCTATCTATCATCTAAATATCTATCTAAATATCTATCTATTATCTGTCTAAATATCTATCGATCTAAATATCTATCTATCCATCCATCTATGTCTATCTTTCTACAACTCTAAGCATAAAAAAGAAATTTTGCTACGATTGAGAATACTAAAATTAATAATCAAATATATCTCATACTTTGAAAGCTTCTGAAAAAATAAAATAAGAAATAACAAAGTTACCCTCATGGAAGTAAACATCTGGCTTCTAAAAGTGACTACTCTGAAGGGGAATTACTGATTTAGATGCGAAATTTCTCATCTGCCTGCAGACAAAGACAATTCATTGTTCTTGTTACATATGCTAAATTGATAATAATCAATTGTCACAAGGAAGATTGCCCACATAAAATAAATATATGGGGCTTCCCTGATGGCACAGTGGTTGAGAGTCTGCCTGCTAATGCAGGGGACACGGGTTCGAGCCCTGGTCTGGGAGGATCCCACATGCTGCGGAGTGACTAGGCCCGTGAGTCACAACTACTGAGCCTGCGCGTCTGGAGCCTGTGCTCCGCAACAAGGGAGGCCACGGTAGTGAGAGGCCTGCGCACTGTGATGAAGAGTAGTCCCCGCTTGCCACAACTTGAGATAGCCCTTGCACAGAAATGAAGACCCAACACAGCAATAATTAATTAATTAATTAATTAACTCCTACCCCCAACATCTAAAAAAAGAAAAGAAAGATACTGGGAAAAGCATTTAAAAAAATAATTTAAAAAATAAATAAATATATGGTATATCTTAAAGATCCACTCAATATGTTTGCAAAGTATATTAGGTTATCAGACAGTCATCACTTATCCCTGTGCTTTGAATCATGCATATTCTGAATAAAAATTATGCCTTAAATCCAAGTATCTTCACTAATTAATTAAATTAACTTTTGATACTTTCCACAAGAGTATCTACAAAGTGATTAATTACAATATGATAGCAATAGTTTTTAATGGTAATATAATGCAGAATAGAGATAATTTTTGAGTGTGAGCAGGGAATTTATTCCAGAGACATTATTGTACAGAGTCTTAAGAGCTCTGCATTGAACCAAATTGCTTTGGCTCAAATACTGACTGTGCTACTTAGTGTTTTTTTGTTTGTTTCTTTCTTTCTTTGACCTTAATAAAGTTAACTTACCTATGCCCTAGTTTCCTCATGTATAAAATTTTAGCCATCATAGTACACCCATTTCATTGATTTATTGTGAGAATTAAATGGAGAATTTAAATTAAATTTAAATTAAATAATTAAATATGGAAAGTTTTAACTAATATAAGGAAAAGTTACTTTCTGATCCATAGGAAACTCTCTATAAATGTTCACCTGTATTTTTTTTTTGCGGTACACGGAGCTCTCTCACTGTCGTGGCCTCTCCCATTGTGGAGCACAGGCTCCGGACATGCAGGCCCAGCAGCCATGGCTCACAGGCCCAGCCGATCCATGGCACGTGGGATCCTCCCGAACCAGGGCACGAACTCGCATCCCCTGCATCGGCAGGCGGACTCTCAACCATTGCTCCACTAGGGAAGCCCTTCACCTGTTTTTTTATATCCTCTTTCACAGATCTGTTGTGAGATGCCCTCTTATAATTGGCCAGTCTTGAACAGTAGTTTTGAATCCCATACCTATTAACATTATTATAATTATATTAGTTATGATTAGTTGATCACCCAACATATACATGCTACTGTGGTAAACACTTTATTTTACCTTATTTATTCCTCACTGAAGTCCTATAATATGGCTATCATTCAAGTTTAGCTAATGGGAGAAATGAGTTTCAGAGAGTTTAATCAATATTACTTTCAAGAGCTGAGATTCAAACTCAGGTTTGTCTAAATTTCAAATTATTCTTTGTTACATTAGCATTACTAATTTATCACATTCTCACTCTCTTGGCCTTCTAACCTCATATATTTCTAGTTATGAAATTAAAAGTTACTGATAATGTTGTGAATGACAAGAAAACTAGAAGTAAAGTGTTTTTTCTTGTTCCTGGGTCTACGCTATATAATACGCTGCCAAAAATATGATATCAATATTCTAATTAGCAGCAGCTGGTGTCTTTATTGTGGGTAGGTAGGTCACTTTTATAGAAAAAACAGGAAGAGCTATACTAAAAACGATATTGATTTCTCAATTAAAAGCATAATTTATCTAAAAATATTGAAAGTATAATTGTATTTGAAAACAAAATAAAACAAAACTAAATTAGCTGTACTTTGCTAAGAGATCCAGAGAAAAGGCCAAGTTCATGTGTGTTACGGCACACAGCTCCCTCTCTGTACCAAGCGACCTTCTACAACCCCTCCGAGTGGCTTGCTCTTTGCCCAGGTCTCTTCTCTGATAATTCAAAGAGGAAGGGTGACCTTTCCATGGAAGTCCCCATTTTCCAGTCATAATTAGTATGATTAAGACATAAAGAGAAAAAAGCATCCTTATTACGGGACTCTACACCAAACTGTGGATGAGTTATAGCTCTGCTTAACCTCAGGTAGTACTGACATTTAAAAAATTGAACTTCTCAAGACACATATATAAATCTCTAATGTTGGAATTTCAGAAGAAATGTTTTTGAGCAAAAGCTTCCTCCTGGAGCCAGTAAAAGTGTTACATCTTGGGTGAGAACAGTCATGATTCTTTTTAAAGATAATGTTGAGTTTCAGTGGACAGTTTTTCATGTTCAGCTGATGCTGTCCTACAATACCATTACTTGCCATTAAACATCATCAACCAGCCTTTTCCAGCCCTCTCTTGCATTCAATCATTCAACAGAAGACAGAAACTCTCTCTATTGTTCTTGCTATTTGTTCAAAACTATTCTCAAACTTATATTGCGTATCTTCACAAAGGCAATTTGTGAGTACTATTATATCTCCCTGAAATGTTTTCTTCCCTTCCTACTTCACACAGCCTGGCTAACTCCTTGCAGTCACAGATGAGAGGCCACTGACTGCAAAGGACTTTTCAAGAATCAATAAAGTAATTTTGCACTTCAACAACGTATTCAAAATGTATTCCCCTCAAAAATATGTACTTCTTAACGACAACAATCATGGCATGCCCACTTTTGTATGCACAACACGGAGAAAATATGTGTAGAGTGAATTACTGAGAGGTACTGTGTGGAAGACAAGGAAGGTGGCAGACTATCAAGGGGCTTTACCCTTTAGTAGGGATTATACTATTGGTCATTTATTACAACATAAGAGTGAAAAAAATGACCTCATAGGTCAGGTGCAGATAAAATTTTCTGGAAATGTTTAACATGTTCTATTTCCAATCACAAATCTGGAAAAGTTAAAGAAAATATAGTCTTCCTCATCACAAATTTTTCACCATTTTACTTGTTTACAGGAGCATCATAACATTAAATAGTCTTTGGGAAAAATAAATATGAATGTTTATAACATTTAGTACTTATTTTCTACCAATTTCTGTAGATTGAGAACCCCTGGGGAAATTCTGTCAGGTGTTTTATCATCCATGGTATATAGCTTGATTGCACAAACACAGGAATTGTCAGTGGTTATTGTGAAGTACATGAATCATAAGCCAGAGACATCCTACTGAAAAAAAGATAAAATGTATAATTGATGAGACATTAATGTAAGTGAGGAATTAAGATAAATTAAGATAATTGCCCATCCTACAATATGGGCCAACACATCTGGATGGCTATGTTCTGGTTCATGTACCTTATTTGAAATACTAGCATACGTCTTGAGATGAACAATCTGTGGATGGGAAATCACAAACATCAATGTAAAGTGGGGTTGATAGAGAATTATGCATCCTCATATACTCAGATGGGAAATATACTGTCATTGTCTGAGAAAACTGTCAAAAGTACATGGATCCATTTATGTAAAGTGGGAAAGATATCATGGTTCTATTTGTTTTCTGATGTAGTAAATATTACTAAATTTCCATGAACAAAATAAAATGTCAAAGAAAAAAAACCGCAAGTACTAAGAATAGTTAAACATAAGTCACCAAATGTCCATATTTTCGAGAAATAATTTTGCCTCTATGACGTTTACCTTTGTTGGTTGAAAAAAAAATAGTTCCCAAAGTGAAGGCACAGGGATACACTACCCATGATTCCAGACTAGAGATCAGCATTCGAATGGCAGAGGAAAAGACTTGGGCATTTTCGTACATCCTGTGGGCTGTGAAGACCTAGATTTGTCTTGTCGGATCTTAAGAAGTAAAACAATTGTATCAGAGAGCTTCAGAAGATGTAACGGCAATAGCATCCGATGGCACGGGTGTCTTATTACCACAGACTGCTTTAGCACAAGAACCCTGGAGACCTCTATTCTATGAAGCTAACTGGATACAAACCTGGCACTTACTAAGTGCAGTTAGGTATTCAATGGCAGCAAGCTGCCTATAGCCAAGCAAATGACAATCATTTCAAATTATACCTCTAAGGTCAATTTTACTCCTTTAACTTAGACACAGCACTGAGCCAAAATTCATACTAATACATTAATGTAAAGTTTCATCATCCACTTTTAATTTAGAGTTTCAGATTTTGATTCATTTAGAGGACAGTCAAGTGACCTCCCAGAAAAATGTTTATTAAGTAGTAGTGTTTGCTGTGGGAGTTCAGAACCGAATCACAAATTATCTTTTGGATCCCTATCAATGTAAAGACCTGAAATCCAGATCAATGATTGTGAATAAGCCACTCTCTCACAAGCATGTCTCTTCCCGCTGCCCACACACACATGCTTCTCAAGTCTCCCTAGATCTAAACTGAAATACACGTCACATGAGAACAGTTCTAATAAAAATATAATAATAATAGCCAATACATATTGAGTTTTCCCTAAGTTCAGGCAGTGTTGTAACAATTGTTCTAACTTTTAATTTTAGAATACTGTTAGATTTACAGAAAAGTTGCAAAGGTAGCACAAAGAATTTCCATATACCCTGCATCTGGTTTCCTCTATTGTTTAGCTCCTATATTAATATGATACATTTGGCACAATTAGTGAACCAATAGTGATACATTATTATTAATTAAATTCATAATTTATTTGCATTTCTTTTGTTTTTTTCCTAATTATCTTGTTTCATCCCAAGATCCCACCCAGGGTACCATATTACATTTATTCATCATGTCTCGTTAGGTTCCTGTGTGACAGTTTTTCAGACTTGCCTTGACTCTGATGATGTTGATAGTTTTGAGGGTACTGGTCAGGTATTTTACAGAATTTCTTTCAACTGGGATTTGTTGGATATTTTTCTCACAATTAGACTGGGGTTATGGGTTTTGGGGAGGAAGACCAGAAAGGTAAAGTGCCATTCTCATTACATCATATCAAGGATACCCACTATCAACATCCCTTATCACTGTTGATGTTAACCTTGATCACATGGCTGCAGTAGTGTTTGTTAGATTTTCTCTACTGCAGGGTTCTTATTTTCCCCTTCTCATACTTCAGTCTTTGGAAGAAATGAACTATGTACAGTCTGTACTTAAAAGGTAGGGAGTTATGTTCCACCTGATTGAGAGGTGTTGGTGCATCTTTCATGAATGGGCATATTGAATTTTCAAGATAAATACTATGAGGTAGGTGATATTATTCCATTTTATAGATGAGAAATCTGAGGTATAGATGGGTTTAAATAAAGTAAAAGTGCCCACAACTGCATATCTAAAGTTGGTTGATCTCCAATATGAACTTGGACACCCCAGTTCCGGATC
Organism: Tursiops truncatus; assembly: GCF_011762595.2. Lineage (NCBI taxonomy): Eukaryota > Metazoa > Chordata > Mammalia > Artiodactyla > Delphinidae > Tursiops > Tursiops truncatus. The sequence continues at coordinate 20,514,025 of NC_047035.1, read as the reverse complement.
CTGAGCTCGAAGTCAAATGTGCCTTTGATTAGCTCAGACAAGTGAAGTCGAAGTGATGATGTGAACATTAAAGTGAAGTGGCTGAAAGCCCACCATATAGAAGAAACTGTATATTTGTACTGGGTATTCCAGAAAGGCAAAACTAAAACCAATGGATGGGATACACAAAGAGAAGTACTTCAACCCAAAATGTTGAGTAATAAAATTAGAATTAATAAGCTACCTGAGACTAGCAGCACTTGGATGACAGAATTATTTCAGAAAGAATAACATAATAGGAATGAAAACATATATCACTTAGAATGGTTCTCCCATTCTTATAAGTGTTTTAAATGCATTTATTCATACAATAATCACAACAACCCCACAAGGTAGCTAATGTGATTATCTCCATTGTACAAAGATAAAATTGAGGCACAGAAAGTCTAAATAACTTGCCCAAGCCCACACACCTAGTAAGTGACAGAGTAAGATTCAAACCCAAGTAGTCTTAGTTCCACTGTCCTTGGTTTTACCACTGCAGACTGCCTTCTGCATGGGGCTGGAGGCTGATGTAGCCCTCACTCAAAATCTGCTAGATGCTGTGGTGTCTTCAGTTTTCCTAGAGAAGTACTTTCCCCTTATCATTATAAAATTTATAACTTTTATTAATGCATGTTAATGCTTATAATTTTAAGTTATAATTTCCTTGGATAAGTATAAAGACAGACCAACTCCTTCAGTCTTATTTCAGGAAGTAAATAATGAAATCGGAGACAAAACAGGAAGCCATCAGCTTAGAAAAGTGAATATATATTCCTATAAAGAAAAGAGCAATAAAAGGGTTAAATAATATACGTCTTTACAATACCACAATACCCAATGATTTTTTTTCTAAGTGTAATAAAAATCTTGCTTCTGAAAATTAAGAGTCTTTATTTTCTTACTTGTGTTTTGTAAAACAAATAACAAGATCGGTTCATTCATTTAACAAAATAATTATTTTGAGCCAACACAGAAACCAGGGATGGCAGCTGGAATTTCCTTCCAGTTCCCTGGAGCTAAGGGTTTAAAGAGATGTTCAAAAAAAAGGTTAAAAAAATATCTCAGTTCACCAAACTGAGTCTACTTAACTTGGTAAATTTCCAGTCTTTGTCAAGAGAAAGAGTAAGAGCAGAAGGCTGAGAACTCAGCTAAACTCAGGAAAAAGCACTGCTTTCTCCTAGTCAACATCATGATTACACACAATTAAAAGGGTGAGAAATCTGAGTTTAAGGCGGAAGAGAAAAGGAGAGAGGAGTTATGTTGTGAACCTCTATCAGCACTGAATCGTGGCCTGAGCAATGTAACAAGCGGAGACAATAAATGCAATCCTGTGGTTCACCTTTCAGATTTCCGAACTGGAACATTAGTTCAGGTATACAGAATTGATCTGGGCGATGCCTGGAAACCGGAGGTCTCCAGGAAGTGTGGTAATGAAAGGCTTTGTCTCCACCCACACGCAGTGAGCTAGGCTGCTGACAAAGTAGAATCTGCTGGGTTTTTCCTGACTGACACATGTGGTTAATCGAGTGTCATATTGTGTTCATGCTACCTCTGTTCCGAAGCACACAACAAGAGATCATCCCTGATATGTGATAGCTCAGAGCAAGCATTAATAAAGCATTTCATTGATCTGGCAATGGCAATAGGTAGACCCCATGGCCCATCTGCTTGACAACCATTGCAAATCCTTTTTCCCTCTCCCTGCCTTTCCCAGTATGATTTAAGCACATGGTCATTTAGATTGATTTACGGGCCACTAAGATACCGCTGCTTTATCTACACCCGGATTGTAAGCCTCCAGCCTCCCAAGCCACAGCACTGTACCCCTGCCCATGCCTTTGCTTCATTAAAAGTTTGCATTTCAGGAAGAAATGCTAGAAGTACTTCTGCAAGGCTGCTGGATGGAGTCACACATGAGGAATCAATAGTCTTTTTAAGGGGATCTAAAAGCTCGTGGGTTGAGAAGTGGGGGGGAGAAGATGATAAGGAGAAAGGAAGGTGCAGAGGTTTAATTTTAATGCTGGTTAAATACTATAAGCCAGATGTTGTCCATCAAGCCCTGCCTGACTCTCCCAAGCAGTGCTTGTCACATTAATCATCTGTGTTACCACAGCAACTGAGCCTATCAATTTTACTATATAATTACCTTTTTGCAAGTAGACTTCTAACACCAAAGTGTGTGCTTTCTGAAAGCTATATCCTCATTGTTTATTATAGGAGCTGTACAAAGCAGAGCAAAAAGAAGGCCTTAACTAAGAATTTGGCCAAAGAGTGTAACCAAAAGTTGGGGTCCATCTGCTTGCCACTCAAAAGCCAATAAAGAGGCCAGGTTGGTGGAAAGGAAAGTTTGCTTTATTTTGGATGCCAGCAACTGGGTGGAGGGGGAATGGATGCCTGTCCAAAGGCTGAATCCCCCAACTGAGAATCAGTGGACAAGAGCTTTTATAGGCGGAGGGAGGGGGCTACATGCAGAAACAGCACAGTCAGCTCTGACAGTCATCTTGAAGTTGGTCATGCAGTGGTCTGATCAGTGTCATCTTGATTATTTTAAGTACAATTAATCTTCATTTCCAGGGTCAGTTTGTTCCCATTTCCTTGAGGCCAGTTCTCAGAATTGTGGCAGCCTATGTCATGGCTACAGCCTGGTCATCATGTAGTTAACTTCTTCCCGCTGCTGTGGGTTTCATCATCTATAAGACAGCTCACAGGATACGGCTCAGAATATTATCTATAGCCCTTAAGGAGGAACTAAAAGCTCTTGACTTTGCTTAATGACTAAGCTATCACTATTTGGTCTCCTTTGACCGTTTTCCTTTGTTTCTGCATTTTCTCATTCATCTGATTAAACTTATTCTTTGGCTAAAGTTTCTCCATAGACAAAATGCAGGCAGAGGGCATGGCAGGGTAGGACTTTAGGGTTCTGCTCCCTTTCAAGAGTATGCGAGTGATGAAAAAGTCAGTGTTAAGAAGAATGTGTAGTTTATTCATTCACATAAATCAGAGGCTGTTGAACATTTCAGCCTCAGGACCTCTTTACACTCTTAAAGTGTTAGCCACCCATAGATCTTTTGTTTATGTGGATTATGTCTAATAGTATGTCATATTTAAAAGTCTAAGGTATTTTTGGAATATTTATTTATTAATTCACTTTAAAAAGAAGAAATAAACCCATTATATGGTAACATAAATACTATATTTTATGAAAACTATCTATATCAACAAGAAAATGATTTTATGGGAAGAGTGGACTTTTTTCTGTTTTTTTTAGTTTTGCGCATCTCTAACATTTAACTTAATCAAAGACATTCTCATATTGGTCTCTGCAATCACTCTGTTGCAAAATCACGTGTAATGTGTAGCCCCTCGAATACTCACTGTACATTTTCAAGAGAATGAGAGTGATAAAGGCAAACGACTTTTTAGTGTTATTATGGAAATAATGTTGAGATCATGGAACCCCTGAAAGGATCTCAAAGACCCTGGGGTGTCCTGGGATTACTCTTTGAGAAACTCTAATAAATGTTTTTGAAACTCTATTCACTTTCAGTGACCACTAATTTCCAATAAAATGTTGCATAGAAAAAGATGAGCTAGCTCTGTGACATTGAACATGAGGGACCTATTGGTAAGTTGTAAAATTTTACAAAAGTGGGTCTTCACATTTAACTCTTCCACTCACTTCCTCCACTTCTATAAATCCCATACTTAAAAATGATTTTGGGGCTTCCCTGGTGGCGCAGTGGTTGAGAGTCTGCCTGCCGATGCAGGGCACATGGGTTCGTGCCCCGGTCCAGGAAGATCCCACATGCCGCGGAGCGGCTGGGCCCGTGAGCCATGGCCGCTGAGTCTGCACGTGCGGAGCCTGTGCTCCACAACGGGAGAGGCCACAACAGTGAGAGGCCCACGTACCTAGAAAAAAAAAAAAAAAAATTTTGTCACAAAGCAATGTCTAGCCATTCTCAACCCTCTCATCCAACAACTTCCCGATCAGTACCCCTTTTTGCCCACAGAATAACATGGAGAGACAAGACAGCATCTTGTCTCTCCAGCAAATCCTCAGCTGCTTCTAAAATATCAGAGAAATAAAAAAATTGTTCCTTTCTCCAAAGGGTTGGGAAATAAATAAAAGATACAATGCCTATTTTGAAGACTAAGCATAAACAAGGATTAAAAAAAAATTACCTGGAAGCCTGCAAATTGCAGCTGCCAATCTTGGCTCTTTGATACTGTCTAAATCTAGTTCCAATTAGATAAGAATGTGATTTCCAATACCCTTAACAGCAGAATCATATGGCCTTACAGCCAAGTAATGCTTAAAAAAGAAGGAGCAAATCAGAAACTCCCACCCAAGGACACGGAAGCTAACCCTATTGAATGGACTATCAATAATTAAGGGCTTTGACGCCTGGAATCATTTAGATAATAAGATTGCTTTGAAGTAAATAAATATCAAGTTAGGATTTGTGGCAGTCACAGGTGTTTGGCAGGGCTAGCCTATAATCACAGAGAAAATGAATGCATTTTATTCAGGATAATTAGAAAAAGAAATGAAGTTTATATGCAAATTGTAAACCACTTTAGTCAAAGATAACCGGTCAGACTGCTTTTGGTAATTTAAACTTTCATTTAGATGAGAATTTGCAGAGTATCTATTTTCAATGCAATTTGAGTGCAGCTGGTTGCACTCTCTCAGTCAACTGAGAGAAAAATTTAAATGTCCCTCATAACCCTCCAGTCCTGTTTTGGTGCTGACAGAACAACATATGCATTTTTTAAACTTGACTTCTCTCACTCTTGTCTGTATGGATGTCAGTTCCAGAAGCTTATATGGAATTTTTCAGCACCCAGCACCGACCTAAAAGGATCTTGTGGGAGGGAGGGAGCCAAGATGGTGAAGATGAAGAAAAAGAAATGTGTTTGAATGCATGTAAAATTTAACTATTCTAAGAACAAATTAGGAATGTAAACATCGTTGGTGTTTTTCTTTTTCCTCAGATAGTGCTACATGCTTCTGAACTTTTCTTAATTTCTTTCTTGTATTCTTCTGCCATATTGTAATATTTACTTACTTGTCTTATCTTCTTCCTGTTAGACTATAAACTGCCTAAAGCTAGGAATGTTGAGCTACTCACCTCAGTTTTGCTTTAGTAGCCTGGACCATTATCTGCCCTACATAACTTCTTTTTTCTTTAATTTACAATGTTGTGTTAGTTTTGGGTGTACAGCAAAGTGATTCAGTTATACATATATATCCTTTTTTCAGATTCTTTTCCCTTATAGGTTATTACAAAATACTAAGTAGTTCCCTGTGCTATACAGTAGCTCCTTTTTGATTCTTTATTTTATGTATAGTGGTGTGCATATATTAATCCCAATCTCCCAATTTATCTCTCTCCCCCCTTTCCCTTTTGGTAACCATAAGTTTGTTTTCTATGTCTGTGAATCTATTTATGTTTTATAAATAAGTTCATTTGTACCTTTTTTTTTCAGTTCCACATATATGTGATATCATATGATTTTTGTCTTTCTCTGTATGGCTTACTTAGTATGATAACCTACAGGTCCATCCATGTAGCTGCAAATGGCATTATTTCATTCTTTTTTATGGCTAATACTCCATCATATATATATATATATATATATATATATATATATATATGCCACATCTTCGTTATCCATTCGTCTGATGATGGACATTTAGGTTGCTTCCATATCTTGGCTATTGTAAATAGTGCTGCAATGAACACTGGGGTGCATATATCTTTTCGAATTATAGTTTTCTTCAGATATATGCCCAAGAGTGAGATTGCAGGATCATATGGTAACTCTATTTTCAGTTTTTTAAGGAACTTCCATACTGTTCTCCATAGTGGCTGTACCAATTTACATTCCCACCAACAGTGAAGGAGGGTTCCTTTTTCTCCACACCCTCTCCAGCATTTATTATTTGTAGACTTTTTAATGCTAGTCATTCTGACTGTTGTGAGGTGATACCTCATTGTAGTTTTGATTTGCATTCTCTAATAATTAGCAATATTGAGCATCTTTTCATGTGCCTGTTGGCCATCAATAACTTCTTGATAAATATTTGTAAAGTTAAATGGAATCATTGACCTGTACTAAAGGCAAAGCGTTAATTTAAGGAAAAGTAGACATTCTGGAAGGGAGGTAATGTGATATTTTAAAAATGGCAAATTATTTTTTTAACTTATAATTTTTAGTTTTAGTTGTTTGTTTTCCCCCCTGAGGAGTTGCTAGCATTATTTACAATTGTCAAGATATGGTAGCAACCTAAGTGTCCATCAACAGATGAATGGATAAAGAAGATGTGGTATGTATATATAATGGAACACTACTCAGCCATAAAAAAGAACAAAATTTTGCCATTTGCAGCAACATGGATGGACTTAGAGGGCATTATGCTAAGTGAAATAAGTTAGAGAAAGAAAAATGCTGTATGATATCATTTATATGTGGAATCTAAAAAGTACAACAAACTAGTGAATATAACAAAAAGAAGCAGACTCACAGATACAGAGAACAAACTAGTGGTTACTAGTGAGAGAGGGAAGGGGAGAGCAATATAATATAAGGGTATTGGGAGTGGGAGGTACAGACTATTGGGTATAAGACTACAAGGATGTATTGTACAATGTGGGGAATATAGCCAATATTTTATGAACACTGTAAATGGAATGTAACCTTTAAAATTATATAAAAAATAAATTAGAAAATAGTTGCTAGTTAGATGCAATATGGTAGCTCTGATTTCCTATTGCACCTCTGTTTCTCTTATTTCACTCATCACAGTCAACCACAGCTAATTCGTCACCTGTTTGAACACTCTGATACTAAATCAGTACACTCTTATCTTAGTGCCTTTTACAAATGTTGACTAAGTATTGTTAAACAAACATCCAAAATCATCATATTTACCTTGAAAGAGGCATGTTCCATATCAGTGCTTTAAACTTATGGTGTAGTATAGCAACCCTCCAAATTAAATGGGGTTCAAAATCACCTAGGAGTTTGTTAGAGATATAGGTATCTAGGCTCTGCACAAGATCAACTGAATCAGAACCTCTGAAAATCAACTAGATTACCAAAGGGTAGTAAGCATTAAGAGGAATTAATATATGAAAAGCACCTGACACAGTGCCTATGATAGCAAGTATTTATATATATTATCTATTGTTATTAGATATTCAACAAATGTATAAATGAAAACAATAAACATGTGAATGAAGGCCCAAAGGAATAGATATATATGAGAAGAAAAGTGTCAGAGTAGATGGTCTAAGATGGTAAGATAACCCCTGATAAGTATCTGGATGACAATACCATCTCTGTTTTCTTTCTGCCCGCTTTCCCCTACCTATTTTGCACAGAATCTCACTTATAGCAAGGCACATCTAGAACAAGTTTGTAACATTTATTCATATAATTCACATACAGAGGTTGGTATATTTTAGCAACATGCTCCCAAAAGAAGATGGCCTTTGTGGGTCAGAGCCCAATCAGTCAGATGCCAGCTACCTGAGAGCCATACATATTCATTTCTTCCAATTGTGAAACCTGGGTCTTTCAGGAATAAGCCACAACTGGTTGTCCAGGAAAATCTTAAGGACTGGGGTACTCTTGATTAATCCCCCTTTTCCCCTACTTATGTCTTCATTCCTGAATCTTAGCATGGATAAACAACATGTAACCCAAGAGAATAAATCTGTAATGAATATTGTCAACTGAGACAGGAAGATGCTTGCTATTGTTGTTAGGTGTATTTGTGACCTGTTAGTGCACTACAAATTACTCCAAAATGCAGCAGTGTTAAGCAATAAATAATATTATTTCACTATATGTGTAGGTCAGGAATCAGATGTGGTTTAGCTGGGCTTTTAGGCTCTGAGTCTCTAACAAGACTTCTGCTAAGGAGTCAGCTGGGAATGCCATCATCTTAAGGCTCCATGGGCATAGAACTACTTTTAAGTTTACTCAGGGTTCTTAGACTGAGGCCTGTAGTTCTCTACTGGCTGTTAGCCACAGGGTGTACTCTTCCTGGCCACATAGACCTCTCCATAGGGAAGTTGCAATATTTCTGATATATAAAGTATAATCAGCATAAATTAAATAACGTGACACAGGAATGCCAAAATAACACTTTCTTTCTTTCCTCTTTTTTTGTGTTGTTTTTTATGCAATCTGGAAGCTCATATTCAACATCAGAATGATTCTTTTTACAATATGAATATTTTCCTTTTACCTGTGTTCACTTTTTTTTTTTAACAAAATCAACACCTAGGTAGCATAGCTCATTGAGTCCTTAACTTGATGTGAATGGGTTTCTAAGCTGCCATCCCTTCCAACTGGAAAGTCTGGGTTAGTCAGAGAAATGGGCAGGCTGAACAAAATGTGGGAAATGGCAAGAGCAGAGGTGCAATAGTACTTTCAGAGTTTGGTGAAGAATGGCTCTGGTCAGAAACCACTCTGGAAGCAGATGCCCTGAGGGAAATCGTGTTCAGTAAAATCCTTTCAAAGTGCTGTCCTATAGAATCATTATTTCTCCTTTTAACCTAACTCTGCTGGGGTTTTGTTCTTCTAAGCATCTCCTCATATCTAAAGCTGCTGACCCTAACTTACTGCCCAGAATTCATTTTCCAGACCAATACTGAAACATGTTGCCATTTTAGACTCTTTTTGCTATTTCCCAACTGATTAGGCAAAATCCAAAATCTTCCGTAATTAATCTTTCAGCACATTTTTTCCTACTAAATAATTTTGCTTATTAAATTATACTTTTCTCCTGAGCTGTAGTCTTTGCTTAATTAATACATGCAAATATTAAAAATAGAATAATTAAAAGATTATGTATAATGCAAAGGAAAAACTGATGCAGTAACTATGAAGAATTTCTGTTATTAAACCTTATTTGCAAATTAACTCCTTCTTAAGGTCCCCTTTATAATGTCTACATTTTCAGAGTGTTTATTGTAGAAGTCAAGTCTTATTGGGTGTTTAACACCTTTGCCTTTCATAGTTTTTAAAGTAATTCTTAACTCCTTAGCCCTACCCTCTGGCTGCCAATCTTTTCTCATTATGATGACATGGGAGAAACCTCACAATAGTCAAAAGCTACCAAACACCTATGTTTCATAGATGTAGGAGTGGATAATTTACATACCTTAATGAAAATAATAGCTTATTTTTGTTTGTGTCTGGCTCTATACAAAACGCTTAATTTTTTTTTACCAAGTGTTAGCCTTAAAATAACTCCAAGAGGCAGATAATATTACAGTATAAGTTTACCGCTGAGGAAATAGACAGATGGTGAGGGACCCGACTTAACCAGGGACTGTACATCCTGGACTTCCCTCAGCTTATCAAATGCCATATTCCAAGTTCTCACTTCCTACTCTGCTCTATTTCCCAGACTTAGTCCTAGGATCTCAGGAACAAAGCCTCCATCGAGAAGCAATATGCATTCTGATTTTTTTTAATTTGGGTAGAATATACTATAAGCTCTTAATTACCTTTGGAGACTGTACATGTTTTTAACAGGCTAAGAGCTTCTCACCCAAATTATTTTCTTATTGTCTTAACTGAATTCCAAATTTCTAGTTTATTCTTTGGACTAAGATTTTCTTTGTATCTGTGCTGCTTTAGAAGGTTAACCTCTTACAGACCTTAACTTTTTAGTTTGAATGAATTTATTTATTTTTCTTTCCAAGACCAGAGAATCTGAGAAAACTGAAGTGCCTATGCATAAACAATGAGCTGCAATTCTCTGAGTTTGATGGTAAAGCCTAAGAAAAATGCAAAACTTCAGCAGAAAACTGTATGCACACCATTTTCATGTATTTCTATATTAAGATAATCTTGCAAGGAATAGGAAATAATCTAAATACACTTTGATAATATGGAAAAGGTGGTCCAAATAAATGCAAAGGTTGGCATTGTTAGAAAGGGTACCGTTGTGTATCTTCCTTTCCCACTTTGTTTAACCTAATGCAGACCCATGTGACTTTAAAATTCCCTTCTTTTTTGTTCCTTGTTCTAGGAATAGAACATTAATTTCCAAAATTATCATGGGACTGTGACAACACAAGACATGAATCTCTATTAAATGTATTGGTCTTTTCCATGGACCTGCTATAGTATTATTGTGTTGTGTGTGTGCATGTGTGATGTCTGGCTGACAGGTAAAGCTTTAAAGGAAAACCTTAAAAGCAGAGCATCCTTTTTTGCATGCTCTATTCTAAGAATGTTCAATGTAACTAACTAAAATTGTGTGTTAAATATATTTAGGTTTTTTGTTTTCTATCTTTGTTTTTATTTGTTTTTGGTTTCTGTATATTTGATTAACTGTGCTGTTTTAGTGGTTGAAGGATAAAATGCACTGGTGAAGCAAATGTAGTGCCAACAGAAGGTGATTTTCCAGTTGTGTATGTCATGCAACATTTGAAGGCACTGTGCATTCTTAAAACAATCACAGTTGTTTCTAAACCAGATTTCATTTCTATTATTGTTTTGCCAAACCCCGAAGTGCGTTGGGCTTGAATCTCTGAATGCTGTGGACCCATTAGAAGACTGTTTTGATTGTCACAAATTGTAGTGCCTGAAAATATTCTTAAGGTAATTGTCTTAAAAAAGAAAGAAAGAAAGAAAGAAAGAAAGAAAGAAAGAAAGAAAGAAAGAAAGAAAGCTCTCCAAAGACAAGAGCAATTATTATAACAGAAAATAATTATGGCTGAAATCTCTGTGGTTCCTTAGAAATGCTGTGCTTTTTGTATTTTCCATCATTAGTGCAGTTTGAACGAATGTGTATAGTTCAGAGGTCTTCATGTTTGCATTTTAAATTTAGGTAAATGAACTCATTTTTCAAGCTTGAATTCATTTTTAATTTTTTTTCATTTTTAAAAAAAATATTTATTTTTTATTGAAGTAGAGTTGATTTACAATGTTGTGTTAGTTTCAGGTGTATAGCAAAGTGATTCAGTTATATATATATATATATATATATATTATTTTTCAGATTCTTTTCCTATATAGGTTATTACAAAATATTGAGTATGGTTCCCTATGCTATACAGTAGGTTCTTGTTGTTTATCTATTTTATATATAGTAGTGTGTATATGTTACTCCCAAATTCCTATTTTTAATTTTATTTAATATAATGTGTAGACAGTTCCCTGTTCTCTGCATTTTGAAGTATAAACAATATAAATCTGTTAATTCTGTAATTTTTATAAATATGATGTAACTCTATCCTATTCTTAAAACAACCCTTTATGTGCCAAAAAAAAAAAAATGTTGATGACTTTTTCTTCACTCTTGCAATTTCACAGCAATTGCATTTCAGGTGAAAGTAAAACACCATAGTTTTCCTTTTCTTCTCTTCTGGGTACTTTAGGCTTTGTGTTATTGAAGAGTTGGCTGGATCCTTTTCTCTTGTGAAATGATGTTATTTACTTATGTATATTTTTAAAAATATATTTACTAGCTTACATATATTTTTACCTGCTTATTTTGGTTTATAATCTGGATAGCTAAATAGTCACAATTCCTTCAGTTTCCTTGAAATAGTTCATGTTATACCATAAGTGCCTGTGATTCTAATGCAGCAACATAAATTTGACGAGATCAGGTGCGTTCAGGGTGGTATGGCTGTAGACCAGCAACATAAATTTGGCAATTCTATAGCTTCAATCATACTCAGCGTTAAGAAGAGATTATGTTTTAAGCCTGCTGGGAATATTATTTTTTGACTTTATATTTGGCAGAAAAATGTTAAATTAATATCTGGGGAATGTTCATTGTAAAGATCAACTGATATTGTGAACTTTGAACTCACCAGTTTTCTTTACAGCATAATTTGGTCTCAGAAAATGGTACCAATAAAAGTTTTCTGATAAAATATTTGTATATCAAATCAGGTGAACTCAACTCTTGGAAGGCATTTAGTTTATTTTTGAATTTTTAATGGATTATTAAGGAGATCATCAATTTGATTCCAGCTATTATTTTCCCCTCTAGATCAGGGGAAACATGAAATAGGAGAAGGCAAGAGCAGAGTAGACATACATGAAATAGGAGAAGGCAAGAGCAGAGTAGATCATGTAGTAATGATAAGTCAAAGTATTCTCATAATACCTGATGAAATCAACAGAAACTTTTTAAAACATTAAACAAATCACCTTCAGCAATCAAAACAAGAGTACAGCCTAATACTACATATATAAGATAGAGCTATTATATACATACATATATATATATATAGAGAGAGAGAGAGAGAGAGAGAGAGAGAGAGAGACTGAGAAAGGACAGAGATAGAGACAGATTTTAGGACTTTGGCATGGAATTTAGACACATTACCTTGACCCCCAAGCTTTGATGGCAACTGCTAAGAATTCTAACAAATGCCAACAAGTCTGAGAAAGAAAATTGAGTTACTGTCTACATTTTCATTCTTCTGCCTCCTGAGGGAGCCAAGCAGGGCACAGAAGTCTTGAGAGGGCAGTTCCATAGGTTGACACTAGTTGAAGGTCAGGTCAGGGAAGGCTTCCTGGAGATGACAGCCTTCTTCTTTCCTTTCTTCCTTTTGTCATCTACAGGAATATTTTTCTTTCAAAACTTTTTTTTTTTTGATGATGATGATGATGATAGGGAAGAGAACATATATTTTCTTGGTTACCATGATACTCTTTTTCCATCTTACTTCATCTTGTATGTCTTTGTCCAGACAGTTTGCCTTGTGCCCGGCCAGACCCCTTAAGAGCTCTGAAAAGCCACATGTGCCTGGGTCTGCCTGCAGGACAGAGCCTGATGGAAAGTCCTATGTGAAGTACCAGGTATTTGGCAAGAACCATAGTGCAGTGCCCACCCACTTCAAGGCGCTAATCTGTAGGTAGCAGGTGAGAAAACTCTTCACCTATGTGATGCCCAAAGCACCTGTGGATGAGGCAGTCCTCCTGGTGAGCACTTTCTGGACATAGTGGAAAATGATATGTGAGTTTCTAGTGGAACTTTGAAGTGGGAAACACTATAAAGTTGCTAATGCTATGATGGGAGAGAAGACTCCAGAATCTGAACCAGGAAAAATGATCAGAAGCTTTAGCATGGAATAATCAGAATTCACTCTTCCCCCACAATTGATGAGAACCCTGGTACAGACTTTGGAATACCTCACAAGGGAGAGAAGATGCCAAATAGTCAAATATCGTATACAATTTTGTTTGATACATCCTCCTTCTCCATGTCCTCAGATTACTTAAATAATGTCAAAATACAGTATATTCAGAGAGAAGAAACAACAGGTTTCTATTCTGATATTTAGAAAGAGAGACAAAAATAAATCATCCACATTATATCAAAATGAACAGAAGGTCTGGACAAAGACATGCAAGATGAAGTAAGATGGAAAAAGAATATCATGGTGGCCAAGAAAATATACGTCCACTTCCCTCTCATCATCATCATAAAAAAATTTTTGAAAGAAAAATATTCCTATAGACAACAAAAGAAAGAAAAGAAAGAAGAAAAATAGCATGATAATTTATATGGACAAAATAATCTTAAATAAAATATAATGTAAGAATTAAGGTGAGGGCTTCCCTGGTGGCGCAGTGGTTGAGAGTCCGCCTGCCGATGCAGGGGACACGGGTTCGTGCCCTGGTCCAGGAAGATCTCACATGCCACGGAATGGCTGGGCCTGTGAGCCATGGCCGCTGAGCCTGCACGTCCGGAGCCTGTGCTCCACAGCGGGAGAAGCCACAACAGTGAGAGGCCCACGTACTGAAAAAAAAAAAAAAAAAAAAGAAAGGAAAAGAATTAAGGTGAAAAATTTTAAGAGATGATTTAGGCTGTAGAAAAAACTTATTAAAAACATAAATTCAATAAATACATAACTCAAAAAGATGATAAAATAGCAAAATGAGACTGTAATGGGCTGAACTGTGGCTCCCAAAAATATGTTCACGCAGAAATTTAGACTGTGATGTTATATATGGAATAAGAGTCTTTGCAGATATAATAATAAAGGTAAGGATCTCAGACGCAATCTCTCTCCATTAGGGTGGACCCTAAATCAAATGAAGAGTGTCCTTATAAGTGAGCAAAAAGACACAGAAACACAGGGGAGAAGCAGATGTAGAGAAACAGGAGAGAAGGCCATGTGAAGATGTAGGCAAAGGCTGGAGGTATTGCAACTACAAGCTAAAAAATGCCAAGGATAGCCAGTAGCCAGCAGAAGCTAAGAGAGAGGCATGGAATGAATTCTCTCTCAGAACCTCTAGAAAGAAGCAACCTTTTTCGCAACTTGATTTCAGACTTCTGGCCTCTGAAACTGTGAGAGAATACATTTGTGTTATTTTAAGCCACCACTTTTGTAGTAATTTGTTACAGCAGACCTAGGCAACAAAAACAGAGATGAAAAGTGAGATTGCATAGCTAAAGAAGCAAATCAAAGAAGAAACAAGATTATTACAGAACTAATAATTAAATTAGAAGCAGTGAAGACAGATAAGCTAAACATTAAATTAATAACAGAAAATGAAGCAAAAGCTCTCAGTTTTCCCTAAATGCCCCTACACCCATTTCCTTGAAAAGAGAATTCTCTCAAAAGATATTTCCTGGTCTCCGTTGCAACTGGATGGCAGGGTGTTACTTAAGTTCTGGTCATGGGGTAAAATAGAAGTGTATGTATATTTTCTAAAATGTCATTAAAGAAAGAATGCATGCATTAATCTTTCCACTTGCCTACTGGTTGACTTGTGAGGGTTATGGGTGGAAACAGAGTCACCATCTTGGACCTAGAAATGGTCCATGATCAGGCTAGTAAAGCAACAAAATTAAAGCCAATTGTGTTTCTGACAGCATAGGACTTTCCTTTCCTATCCATGAGTGGTTTATACCAGACTTGTTGCCTGAAAAACAAATGAACTTCTACCTTGTTTAAATCACCTACATATTTGAGTTTTTGTTACTGAAGCCATAACTTCCATGTTAAGTAATGTATCCAATTATAATAGAGATATATTTGAAATTATATAAAAATATATTAATAATTAATATCGGCTTAACTTTGTATAATATCTATTTTTATTTATGGAAAAGAAAGACAGCTGACTTTGAAATTAAACTGAGACTTAAACTATTGAACTATTATTTGCCAAATGATCTTAGATGAATCGTTTCACCTATCTGAACCCTGATTCTTCATCTATGAAATAGAGATAAAACTACCTATTTAACTTTCCTTGGCCTTTGTTTTCTAAACTATACAATGGGAATATTAATATTTCCTCTTTCATAAGGTTGTTTTCAGGATTTATTTAAAGTGCTTAGAATAATGTCTGGCTCACATTAAGCACTATGTGATTTTTACTTTTCACCATCATCATTATTGTCATTATTAATATTATTGCCTGGTAACGTGTGAGATTTAAATGTGATAAAATATATAAAATATTTAGCTTAATGCCAGACAAATAACAAATGCTATGTGATAGTCATATTATTTCCACTATTATTTAGTAAGCAAGTTAAGATGTGTTTTCTCAGGGAGACCTTCAAGATGGTGGAAGACGTGAAGACCACCTTCCTCCACACAGATACAACAGAAATATATCTACATGTGGAACAACTCCTAAGGGACACCTACTGAATGCTGGCAGAACACCTCAGACTTCCCAAAAGGCAAGAAACTCCCCATGTACCTGGGTAGGGCAAAAGAAAAAAGAAAAAAACAGTGCTTGCCTGGTGGCGCAGTGGTTGAGAGTCCTCCTGCCGATGCAGGGGACATGGGTTCGTGTCCTGGTCTGGGATGATCCCACATGCCATGGAGCAGCTGGGCCCGTGAGTCATGGCCGCTGACCATGCGCGTCCAGAGCCTGTGCTCCGCAAAGGGAGAGGCCACAGCAGGGAGAGGCTCATGTACTGAAGAAAAAAAAAAAAAGTAAAAACAGAGACAAAAGAATAAGGAAGTGACCTGCCCCTCTGAGAGGGAGCTGTGAAGGAAGAAAAGGGAGGAAAAGTTTCCACACACTAGGAAGCCCCTTCAATGGTGGAGATGGGGTGGGGGGGGTGTTGGCTGAGGGGAAGCTTCAGAGCCACGGAGGAGAGCACAGCAACGGGGATGCAGAGAGCAAAGCGGGGAGATTCCTGCACAGAGGATCGGTGCCGACTGGCACTCACCAGCCCGAGAGGCTTGTCTGCTCACCCTCTGGGGCAGGTCGGGGCTGGGAGCTGAGGCTGGGGCTTCGGAGGTCAGATCCCAGGGAGGGGACTGGGGTTGGCTGCATGAACACAGCCTGAAGGGGGGTAGTGTGCCACAGCTAGCCGGAAGGGAGTCCGGGAAAAAGTCAGGACCTGCCTAAGAGGCAACAGACCATTGTTTTGCGGTGCGCGAGGAGAGGGGATTCAGAGCACCGCCTGAACGAGCTCCAGAGATGGGCGCAAGCTGTGGATATCAGCGCGGACAGCAGAGATGGGCATGAGATGCTAAGGCTGATGTTGCAGCCACCAAGAAGCCTGTGTGCAAGCACAGATCACTATCCACACCTCCCCTCCTGGGAGCCTGTGCAGCACGCCACTGCCAGGGTTCTGGGATCCCAGCGACAATTTTCCCGGGAGAACACACGGTGTGCCTCAGGCTGGTGCAACTTCATGCCGGCCTCTGTCACCGCAGGATGGCCCTGCATTCTGTTCCCCTCCCTCCACCTGCCCTGAGTGAGCCGGAGCCCCCTAATCAGCTGCTCCTTTAACCCTATGCTGTCTGAGCGAAGAACAGACACCCTCCTGTGACTTACATGCAGAGGCGGGTCCAAATCCAAAGCTGAACCCCAGGAGCTGGGTGAACAAAGAAGAGAAAGGGAAATCTCTCCCAGCAGCCTCAGGAGCAGTGGATTAAATCTGCACAATCAACTTGATATACCCTGCATCTGTGGAATACCTGAATAGACAACGAATCATCCCAAAATTGAGGAGGTGGACTTTGGGAGCAATGATATATATATATTTTTTCCTTTTTCTCTTTTTCTGAGTGTGTATGTGTACACTTTGTGTGATTTTGTCTGTATAGCTTTGCTTTTACCATTTGTTCTAGAGTTCTGTCTGTTGTGGTTTTTTTGGTTTGTTTCTTGTTTTAGTATAGTTTTTTAGTGCTTGTAATCACTGGTGGATTTGTTTTTTGGTTTGACTGCTTTCTTGTTTCTTTCTTTTTTTTCATTTTTTATTACTTTTTAATATTTTTATTTTTAATAATTATTTTTTATTTTAATAACTTTATTTTATTTTATTTTTTTCAATTTCATTTCTTCTTTTGTCCCTTTTCTTCTGACCCGTGTGGCTGACAGTCTTGGTGGTCCGGCCGGGTGTCAGGCCTCTGCCTCTGAGGTGCAAGAGCCAGTTCAGGACATGGGTCCACCAGAGACCTCCTGGCTCCATGTAATATCAAATGGTGAAAATCTCCTGGAGATCTCCATCTCAATGTTAAGACCCAGTTCCACTCAATGACTAGCAAGCTACAGTGTTGGACACCCTATGCCAAACAACTAGCAAGAGGAACACAACCCCACCCATTAGCAGAGAGGCTGCCTAAAATCATAATAAGGCCACAGACACCCCAAAACACACCACTGGATGTGGACCTGCCCATCAGAAAGACAAGATTCAGCCTCATCCACCAGAACACAGGCACCAGTACCCTCCACCAGGAAGCTTACCCAATTCACTGAACCAAACTTAGCCACTGGGGGCAGACACCAAAAAGAACAGCAACTACAAATCTGTAGGCTGCGAAAAGGAGACAACAAACACAGTAAGTTAAGTAAAATGAGAAGACAGAGAAACACACAGCAGATGAAGGAGCAAGGTAAAAACCCACCAGAACAAACAAATGAAGAGGAAATAGGCAGTCTACTTGAAAAAGAATTCAGAGAAATGATAGTAAAGATGATCCAAAATCTTGGAAATACAAGGGAGAAAATACAAGAAATGTTTAACAAGGACCTAGAAGAATTAAAGAGCAAACAAATAATGATGAAAACACAATAAATGAATTAAACATTCTCTAGAAAAAATCAATAGCAGACTAGCTGAGGCAGAAAAAATGGATAAGTGACCTGGAAGATAAAATAGTGGAAATAACTACTGCAGAGCAGAATAAAGAAAAAAGAATGAAGAATTGAGGACAGCCTCAGAGACCTCTGGGACAACATTAAACAAACGAAATTTCGAATTATAGGGGTCCCAGAAGAAGAACAGAAAAAGAAACAGACTGAGAATATACTGGAAGAGATTATAATTGAAAATTTCCCTAATATGGGGAAAGAAATATTTAATCAAGCCCAGGAAGCACAGAGAGTCCCATACAGGATAAAACCAAGGAGAAATATGCCAAGACACATATTAACCAAACTATCAAAAATTAAATACAAAGAAAAAATATTCAAAGCAGCAAGGGAAAAACAACAAATAACATACAAGGGAATCCCCATAAGGTTAACAGGTGACCTTTCAGCAGAAATTCTACAGGCCAGAAGGGAGTGGCAGGACATATTTAAAGTGATGAAAGGGAAAAACCTACAACAAAGATTACTCTATCCAGCAAAGATCTCATTCAGATTTGACAGAGAAATTAAAACCTTTACAGAAAAGACAGGCTAAGAGAAGTCAGCACCACCAAACGAGATTTACAATGCTAAAGGTACTTCTCTAGGCAGGAAACACAAGAGAAGAAAAAGACCTACAATAACAAACCCAGAACAGTTAAGAAAATGGTATTAAGAACATACATATCAATAATTACCTTAAAAGTAAATGGATTAAATGCTCCCACCAAAAGACATAAACTGGCTGTATGGTTATAAAAACAAGATCTGTATATATATGCTATCTACAAGACCCACTTCAGACCTAGGGACACATACACACTGAAAGTGAGGGGGTGGAAAATGATGTTCCATGCAAATAGAAATCAAAAGAAAGCTGGAATAGCAATACTCATCAGGCAAAATGCACTTTAAAATAAAGACTACTACAAGAGACAAAGAAGGACACTACATAATGATCAAGGGATCGATCCAAGAAGAAGACATAACAATTGTAAATATTTATACACCCAACATAGGAGCACCTCAATACATAAGGCAAATGCTAACAGCCATAAAAGGGGAAATCGCCAGTAACACAATCATAGTAGGGGACTTTAACACCCCACTTTCACCAATGGACAGATCATTCAAAATGAAAATAAATAAGGAAACAGAAGCTTTGAATGATATATTAAGCAAGATGCACTTAATTGATATTTATAGGACACTCCATCCCAAAACAACAGTATACACTTTCTTTTCACGTGTTCATGGAACATTCTCCAGTATAATTCATATCTTGAGTCACAAATCAAGCATCGGTAAATTAAAGAAATTGAAATCATATCAAGTATCTTTTCTGAACACAATGTTATGAGACTAGATATCAATTACAGGAAAAAAATCTGTAAAAAATACAAACACATGGAGGCTAAACAATACACTACTTAATAACCAAGAGATCATGGGAGAAATCAAAGAGGAAACCAAAAAATACCTACAAACAAATGACAATGAAAACACGACGACCCAAAACCTATGGAATGCAGCAAAAGCAGTTCTGAGAGGGAAGTTCATAGCAATACAATCCTATCTCAAGAAACAAGAAACAACTCAAATAACCTAACCTTACACTTAAAGCAATTAGAGAAAGAAGAACAAAAAACCCCTAAAGTTAGCTGAAGTAAAGAAATCATGAAGAACAGATCAGAAATAAATGAAAAATAAATGAAGGAAACAATAACAAAGATCAATAAAACTAAAACCTGGTTCTTTGAGAAGATAAACAAAATTGATAAACCATTAGCCAGACTCATCAAGAAAAAAGGTCGAAGACTCAAATCAACAGAATTAGAAATGAAAAAAGGAGAAGTAGCAACTGACACTGCAGAAATACAAAGGATCCTGAGAGATTACTACAAGCAATGATATGCCAATTAAATGGACAACCAGAAAGAAACGGACAATTTCTTAGAAAAGCACAACCTTCTGAGACTGAACCTGGAAGAAATCAAAAATATAAACAGACCAATCACAAGCACTGAAGTTCACACTATGATTAAAAATCTTCCAACAAACAAAAGCCCAGGACCAGATGGCTTCAGAGGTGAATTCCATCAAACATTTAGAGAAGCACTAACACCTATCCTTCTCAAACTCTTCCAAAATATAGCACAGGGAGGAACACTCCCAAACTCATTCTACGAGGCCAACATCACTCTGATACCCAAACTAGACAAAGATGTCACAAAGAAAGAAATCTACAGGCCAATATCACTGATGAACACAGATGCAAAAATCCTCAACAAAATACTATCAAACAGAATCCAACAGCACATTAAAAGGATCATACACCATGATCAAGTGGGGTTTATCCCAGGAATGCAAGGATTCTTCAATATATGCAAACCAATCAATGTGATACACCATATTAACAAACTGAAGTATAAAAGCCATATGACCATCTCAATAGATGCAGAAAAGCTTTTGATGAAATTCAACACAGATTTATGATAAAAACCCTCCAGAAAGTAGGCATAGAGGGAACTTATCTCAACATAATAAAGGCCATATATGACAAACCTACAGCCAACATCATCCTCAACAGTGAAAAACTGAAACCATTTCCACTAAGATCAGGAAGAAGACAAGGTTGCCCACACTCACCAGTATTATTCAACATAGTTTTGGAAGTTTTAGCCACAGCAATCAGAGAAGAAAAAGAAATAAAAGGAAGACAAATCAGGAAAGAAGAAGTAAAGATGTCACTGTTTGCAGATGACATGATACTATACATAGAGAATCTTAAAGATGCTACCAGAAAACTACTAGAGCTAATCAATGAATCTGGTAATGTAGCAGGATACAAAATTACTGCACAGAAATCTCTTGCATTCTTATACCCGAATGATGAAAAATCTAAAAGAGGAATTAAGGAAACACTCGCATTTATCATTGCAACAAAAAGAATAAAATACCTAGGAATAAACCTACCTATGGAGACAAAAGACCTGTATGCAGAAAACTGTAAGACACTGATGAAAGAAATTAAAGATGATACAAATAGATGGAGAGATACATCATGTTCTTGGATTGGAAGAATCAACATTGTGAAAATGGCTATACTCCTCAAAGCAATCTACAGATTCAATTCAATCCCTATCAAACTACCAATGGCAATTTTCACAGAACTAGAACCAAACATTTCACAATTTGTATGGAAACACAAAAGACCACAAATAGCCAAGGCAATCTTGAGGAAGAAAAACGGAGCTGGAGGAATCAGGATCCCTGATTTCAAGACTATACTACAAAGCTACAGTAATCAAGACAGTATGTTCTTGATTATGGCAGAAAAACAGAAATATAGATCAGTGGAACAGGATAGAAAGCCCAGAGATAACCCCATGCATATATGGTCACCTTATCTTTGATAAAGGAGGCAAGAATATACAATGGAGAAAAGACAGCCTCTTCAATAAATGGTGCTGGAAAAACTGGACAGCTACATGTAAAAGAATGAAATTAGACCACTCCCTAACACCATACACAAAAATAAACTCAAAATGGATTAAAGTCCTCAATATAAGGCCAGACACTATAAAACTCTTATAGGAAAACATAGGCAGAACACTCTATGACATAAATCACAGCAAGATCCTCTTTGATCCACCTCCTAGAGAAATGGAAATAAAAACAAAAATAAACATATGGGACCTAATGAAACTTAAAAGCTTTTGCACAGCAAAGGAAACCATAAACAAGACAAAAAGACAACCCTCACAATGGGAGAAAATATTTGCAAACAAAGCAACTGACAAAGGATCTATCTTCAAAATTTACAAGTAACTCATGCAGCTCAATATCAAAAAAACAAGCAACCCAATCCAAAAATGGGCAGAAGACCTAAATAGACATTTCCCCAAAGAAGATATACAGATTTCCAACAAACATATTAAAGGATGTTCAACATCACTAATAATTAGAGAAATGAAAATCTAAACTACAATAAGGTATCACCTCACACAGGTCAGAATGGCCATCACAAAAAATCTACAAACAATAAACAATGGAGAGGATTTGGGAAAAGGGAACCCACTTGCACTGTCAGTGGCAATGTAAATTGATAGAGCCACTATGGAGAACAGTATGGAGGTTCCTTATAAAACTAAAAATAGAACTACCATACAACCCAGCAATCCCACTACTGGACATATACCGTGAGAAAATCATAATTCAAAATGAGTCACGTACCACAATGTTCGTTGCAGCTCTATTTACAATAGCCAGGATGTGGAAGCACCTAAGTGTCCATCTACAGATGAACGGATAAAGATGGGGCACATATATACAATGGAATATTACTCAGTCATAAAAGGAAATGAAATTGAGTTATTTGTAGTGAGGTGGATTGACCTAGAGTCTGTCATACAGAGTGAAGTAAGTCAGAAAGAGAAAAATAAATACTATATGCTAACACATATATATGGAATCAAGTAAAAAAAAAATGGTTCTGAAGAACCTAGGTGCAGGACAAGAATAAAGATGCAGAATTGGAGGATGTACTTGAGGATATGGGGAGGGGGAAGGGTAAGCTGGGATGAAGTGAGGGAGTGCATGGCCTTATATATACTACCAAATGTAAAATAGATAGCTAGTGGGAAGCATCCACCTAGCACAGGGAGATCAGCTTGGTGCTTTGTCACCATCTGGAGGGGTGGGATAGGGAGGTTGGGAGGGAGAAGCAACAGGGTGGAGATATGGGGATATATGTATATGTATAGCTGATTCACTTTGTTATGAAGCAGAAACTAACACACCATTGTAAAGCAACCATACTCCAATAAAGATGTTAAAAAAAATACAAAACTGAACCCAAATTTCAGAGCATAAAAAGTGTTTTCTGCTTTATTTCAACCTTCCAAGTCTCATGGTAATTTCTATCACAGTTGACCATATTTTGAACCTAAAGAGGAATTTTTCAAAATATTATTTCAACTTTGGTAGGCTGGCAGAATACAAAGCCACCACAGTATCTAATGTTTAAAAATTATATTGTATTGGGTTTTTCATGATAAAGTAAATAATATTGAATTTAAAAAAAAGATGTGTTTTCTCATTAGTATCCTCCTGTCATGCTAATTGAGGTCACTTAAGGTAGAACACAATCCTGTTTCCTATTTAATATTTTGATATTCTTATCTCTCACTCCAATTCATTTTAGCCATTTCTGTCAGATTAATTCTTTTAAAGCTTGGCTTGGTAAAATCATTGTCTACTATGCACTGAAGGTTTGTGTCCTTGCAAAATACATGTTGAAGGACAAATCCCCAATTTCATGATATTAGGAGGTGGTGGCTTTGAGATGTAATTAGATCATGGAGCTGGAGCCTTCATAATGGGATTAGTGCCGTATTAGCAGAGATACCAGAGAGATGATCTCTTTCTCCACCATGTGAGAGTAGAGTAAGAAGACCACTAACTGTCTGCAAGTCAGGGAGACGCCTATCACTAGACACAGCATTAGCTGGCACCTTGATCTTGGACTTCCCAGCCTCCAGAACTGTGTGAGATAAATGTTTGTTGTTTAAGCCGGTCTATGGTATTTTGTTATAAGAGCCCAAGCTAAGATACCATCATTCTCCTTGAGGCTTATAGAATCAAATAAAATTGCTCATTCTGTCTTAAAAATCCTTTCATAATATAATTCCAACATTCTTTTCAGTTTTACACTTTTGACTTTTATACCTGTGTTCTACACTCAAGTCAAATAGACAAGTCATAGTCTCCAAATATTTCTCACAACTTTTCCTGCCACAGCTTGCTTATGCTATTGTTTTCACTACTTGGAATGTCTTCTTTTCTTCTTCCTATATACACAAACATTAAAAGCCTTTCTAAGTATTAACTCCTCTACCAAGTCTCTCTCAGCATTTTTGATTGAATGTAATTTTTCTCTCTTCTGATTTTTGAACCTCTTTATATAACACTAGCTGTGTTGGATGTGATGAGGATTGGTACCCAAATCTGACTGTTCACTTTCTTCCCTACTGGCTACTACAAAAAAATTAGCTACAGACACATAGAAGACAATAGTTAAGGGGGAAATGAAGTACTTTCTCCACTAGCTCCCCACTCCTACTACGTTGCATAATGAAACATAGACAAAGAAACCAAGTAACTCCTCCTTTAAGCCCAGGCTTAAATTCTTAAAATTAAAAAGAAAAAAAATGTGAATATTGGGATTATTTAGCCACTGATTTAACATAAACACTCATTACTGACTATTGCAACTGAATTAATTAATGTGCATAATCTGTAATACTTCAAACAGAGAGGGGCAAGGGCCTACTGATTTGAGCTTAAAATAATAAAAACTTCTCCTCTACATATTATTCCATAGGTTATAAGTTTTCATGGTCTTGACAAGTTACCAGAAACTTTTATGATGGATGTCATATATTTCAAAGCACATACATAATGTGAAGACAAACTCTAATGGTGGAAAACATAAGCCTTTATGTTGCAGAATAGGTGACATCAAACCAGGTGATTGATTTGATATGCTGACTGTAGAATCCTGGAAGGCGTTCTCTACACTTCTTTCTCTGTGAGGCAGGGTGCTAGATAAAAGTGATATAAAGTTAAATAAGATAACTCTTTCATGCCAAAGAGGATGGACTCTAGGGTAAAAGACAGAAATATAAGCAGGTACCAGTAATTTGGAGGGTTGGCAGGGGAGAGAAGTCCTGTATCTGTTGGAGTATAAATAACAATCAGGAAAGGCTGCAAGAGAAGAAAGGCATTTGAGCTATGACTTGAAGACTGGCTAGAGTTTTGCCAGGCAGAGAAGGGGAATGTATTCGTCAGAGTTCTCCAGAGAAACTGAACCAGTAAGACATTTTATACATTTATTTAGTTACTTATTTATTTCATTTCTTAATTATAGGAATTGGCTCAGGTGGTTATGGAGACTGAGAAGACCCACAATCTGCTCACGTTGCTAAGGGTAGATCTCTTTACTCAGTCCACAAATCAAATGCTAATCTCTCCCAGAAACATCCCCAGAGACATACCCAGAAATAAGGTTTTCCCAGCTATTCTGGATGTCCCTTAGGCCAGTCACATTGACACATGAAATTAACCATCACAGGGAGGAAAAAATATCCAGGCAGAGGGACAACATTTACAAATCTCTGAATCCTAAGGGATGTAGTCTATATAAAGAGTCATGAGAGGCTCCGCCCAAGTGGGTGGTAGGGAATGGCAAGCATTGCCCATGAGGCAGGAGAGCTCAGGGGTTAAGAATATGGCTCTGGTCTTTGATTCCTTGAGTTCAAATCCTGACCCCATAGTTTATTATCTGCACCTCATTGTACAACTGATTTCACCTCCCTGTACCACGTTCTCCTCAACTATAAAATGAAAATAACTTTCTCATAGGGTTATTGTGAGGAACACATGAGTTAATATTTGTATTGTGCTTAAAATAATGAAATGTCTCTAGTACAGAGTAAAACCAACAAGAAGTGAGCATTAAATGTGTTTCTGCAAGATCTGTATTGTATGAACTGCATATGTGTGTGTGTGTGTGTGTATGTGTGTACACATATATGTAATGGAGAGAGAAGATATATAATATATAATATAAATGTGTATATTTGTAGAGGCAATGAATATGTTTGGACATATATACATATATGTATGTGTGTATGCATGTGTGTGTGTGCATGTGTGTGTGTGTATAGGAGGGGTGCAGGGAGAGAAAGAGAGAGAGACTGAGAGAGAAACAAAGAGAGAAAAGACTGATATCAATACAATTTTGTAGACAAAAGCCTACTTTTTAGATCATGGCTTTAAAACAGCTAAACTACAGAAATGCTTTAATATTTTTTAAAGATGGATTTTTAGTTAACTGCATATAAGAAAGGGTTATTCAAGAGAGAATAAAATGGCATTCCAGTTAACTGGATTAATTCGTAAAGCCACTAGGTAAGATCATGGACTCAGAGGATCATAAAGATAGATTCGAACTCTCTCCAGCTCCTGCCTCCTATCCCTCTTTCTTGACCCCTTCCATGTTTCATCTCAGATCCCTCTAACTCTATGCCCCACCCACCAATATCATATATACCCCATTTTGCTTGTTCATTTCATATTTTGAAAACTGAATGTAGATGAAAGAAATTCTTAGCATCTGTCTTTGGTTACTTACTGGGCCAGCCCAAGATCCTCCTGTTGCCCTAAAACTACTCTCACTCATTCACATCACTTCCTTTGGCCTCTCCATCATTTGCTCCATTCCTTTCATGAGAGATTATACCTATTGTGTGTATCCTCGAGAAAGATGTGGTTACTTAGCTATTCCCTTAGAACAACACATGATGAATGAGATCACTCTGAGACATTAACAGTGGACAGTTGCTTAACATGTAATGACAGCCTGGTATATTTGCATTTTTACTTTCTTTATTCCACCTTAGCAAATTCCTGAGCCTGGATGCACCTTATTCTGATTGGTGGGAGAGTCCCTCTAAAATCACAACTGTCCATGGACTCCTATGAGTAAGACTAGTCATGTTGCAAGATCTTTCCTTAATGCCATGTATCGCTGAATATAATGCTGTTGCTTCTACTCATAGGCGAGCTGAATTGAAACCATGACTTAAACCTTTTTTTTTTTTTTTTTTTGCGATACGTGGGTCTCTCACTGTTGTGGCCTCTCCCATTGCAGAGCACAGGCTCTGGACGCGCAGCCTCAGCAACTATGGCTCACGGGCCCAGCCGCTCCGCGGCATGAGGGATCCTCCCGGACCCGGGCATGAGCCGGCGTCCCCTGCATCAGCAGGCGGACTCTCAACCACTGCGCCACCAGGGAAGCCTCATGACTTAAATCTTAACAGATTTAACCTTCAACTGGGATTGGGCGGGGTTGAGGGTGGGATTGATTTCTTCTGTCCTTTTGGTATCTTAGTTTGAAAATCATATTTCTGTTCAAAAATTCTTTCTTAATAGAATAGAGTTATACAGATCACAAGGGATACAAGTGTTTTTCCTCTTAGTGCTTTTATTTTTTCTTTTTTATCATCACTGCTTTTGCCATCCTTTTTAATCTTATTATAATTAGTTCCCTCTGATGCTACTCTGCATCCTTCAAAAACTTTATTATCTTTTTTTTCCTCAAAACAAGAAGGGCATTGATTGACCTGTAATGCTTGAATGGCTTACAATGTTGCAATTTTCTTATTAAGAGAATCTCATGTCTAGGAACATCCACAGAGAGCCTTGGTGTTTTCAATCAGACTAGGAATGAGGAGCTCATTTGCTGTGCTTTTTGGTTCTCTGTCGTTCAGTTTTGAGGGGAGGAAAAAGGCATACAGGGCTGCGAAGACTGACAGAAATGAAATGAGGCTGCTTAGAGTTTGAGGCATTGCAAACTTCACCCATGCTTGTAATTGTAAGGACATTTTAACTTCCTTTGGTGTGGATTTAGTATACAGCTAGACACTGGGAGAGGCACAATATCTGGCACATGAAACATCTTTCAGGGACAGAAGAAGAAGGTGAGTTATATATGAGAGAACACTCTTAAACAGAATGGGGACTACTATCAGATCTTTGGTCTGTAAGCTCTTGTAAGGTCAGGAACCTCATCTAATTTGGGGATTGCATTTGGCTTTTAATAGATGGTCACACAGTCTCAGGCCTGTCACTAACACTTAAACTCTGTCTCAATTTCTTTGTCTGTAAATGAAACAGTTACACTAAATTGACTGTATAATCCTAGAATCTTCCATGATTCTTGAAGTAAGAATCATACAAGACCATGAGCCACAGAGTGCCCAATCAAATATAATACAGATCCTTTGTGGGTGAAAGACAAGTCTATGTATGAATAGGAAATGGGGAAATAAGCAACTGCAATGATTGAAAAGTCCTGTTAGAGGATGCAGAAACTGACCAGTCTTGAAGTTAGGCAGAGGGTGGATGGCCTAACAGAGAGGAAACAATGGAATCAGCATATTTCATCAAATGTATAATGTCATTGATTATAAGACACATTATTATTTTATGCATCACTAACAGGGAAAATGGTACCAATTGTGTGCTTTGTCATCTCTGATTTTTTAACTTTACATTTATTTAAAAAGCTCGTTTATACTCATTTGGCTATAAAAGAAGACAGATCGTCAACAGGCACATGAAAAAGTGCTCAACATCACTAATCATCAGGTAAATGTAAATCAGACCCACAATGAGCTATCACTTCACACCTGTTAGAATGGCTATGTGTTGGTGAGAGGATGTGGAGAAAAGGAAACACTTGTACGCTCTTGGTGGCAACATAAATTGGTACTGTCACTGTGGAAAGTATAGCGGTTCCTCAAAAAATTAAAAAGAGAACTACAATGTGATCTAGCAGTTCTACTAACTTGAAAAGATATCTGCACCCCCGTGTTCATTTCAGCATTATTTACAATAGCCAAGACATGGAAACAACCTAAGTGTCCATTGATAAATGAATAGAAAAAGAATGTGTGTATGTATACTACATACACACATATATATGTATATATGTATGTATACATTTTTCAGCCATAAAAAAGCCAACATTTGCCATTTGTGACAACAAGGATGGAGCTTGAGGGCATTATGCTAAGTGAAATAAGTCAGAGAAAGATAAAGTGGACAAAATAGGTGAAGGGGGTCAAAGGTACAAACTTCCAGTTGTAAAATAAGTCCCAGGGATGTAATGTTCAGCACCACCATGGTGACTAGTTTACAATACTGTATTGTATATTTGAAAATTACTAAGAGAAGATCTTAAAACTTCTTATTGTAGTGATCATTTTGCAATATACACATATATCAAATCATTATGTTGTACACCTGAAACTAATATAATATTATATGTCAATTATATGTCAATATTTTAAAAAGGCTCCTTTATACTCATTTGCATATAAAAGACCACACGAAGAGCTATGACCCTATGACCAAGTTTACCGAAAAAGAGTTAATGACAATTTCACCCTAACTGCCACCTGGCTAACAGAGATGATAGTATACTATTGAATGAAAGGCAGCCAATTTTCAGAGATGTTAAAATGTGGCAAAATAAATATGCATCTAAAAAATCAGCAAAATGAAGTAACATTCATTTTATGGGTGAGAGTATGGGAAGAAGTTCAGCAACCAGCATGGTAAAGGGTGTGTGTGGATGTGTGGACATTGTTTGGAGGAAAAGTCACAAGGCCCAGAACTGAAAAAGCTGGGGGCAGGACATGTAAAAGAAGATGTAACACTAAGAACCATGGCAGATCCAAAGAAGTTCTTTTAAAAGGTATACATGTATGTATAAAAATTCCTAATGAATTGTTCTAGTCAGAGAACTTGCCAGATGTGAAACTGGGTTCTGAAAGACTCATTATAAACTAAATAACACCTCCAGTTAATAACTGAATATCAAATGACCCAGGTTTATACAAAAGTAGCATTCAATTACATGTTATATGCTTTCATCTTAGTTCTTAGGGAGAGAAATAAAGGACTTTATTAAATGCCCTCAGGTTCACAGAGTAAAGAAAAAAAAAAGGACATTTCCCTCTGTTTTCTCACTGAAATAGCTGTGATTCATTTTGAATTTCATTTAAATCTTCCAAGTGAAGGTACTTATACAAAATCTCCTCCAGAAAACAGCAAACTGCCTGCAAGAAAATTGAAAGAGAATAAGCCAAAACGAGTATGACTCTTCCCGTTAGGAACAATATTTAAGATTCTTATTTCCCACCATCTTTACCAAACAGACCACGCTGCAGCGGTGACTGGGGAGTGGATTTCATTACTAAACCTAAGGTCACAGGTGGTTTTGCACTGAAGCATAATTAAATTATGCAGAAAGAATTAAAGTGGTTTAGCAAATAAGGCCTCCTTATTCAGGCTGAATAGGACAGATAGAATGCAGTGCCATGTCCAGGCTACAACAAGGCAGTAGTTGGGCCCAGAGAAATGAATCTGGAGAGCAATCACTTGATGATTCCTGACTATGAATACTTAGTTGAAATTATTCCTCAGTCACTCTGGGATGAGAAAAGCAATTACTCATAATTAACAGGTCACTTTTTTTGTAGGAATATTTATGCAGGGCACGGAGAGGGTGTCATAAGAGAAAACCCCTCTTGTTTAGGGAAAAATTGATATGTGTGCTTGGGATGAACATGATGATCAAAAGCTATTAAAGAGAAAAGAAACTTATTAAGGATGAAGACATCTACTTAACTGTATATTTCCATGTGTGAATTTTGGCTTTTGGGGTGATAAAGAGTACCACTACCGGGAAATAGGTAGCAGAGTGGTGAGAGGAGCTTTTCTCACTTTGAGAGCAATCAGTTCTCTTCAGCTAGGTTTTGAGGAAAGACACGGATAAACACATTTGATACTGACTTGTTCCCCAAAGAACAAGGAAATCTAAATATACAGAGAATCCTATGCCCTCAGATTGCAAAAAAAAAAAAAAAAAAAAACACACACACACACACAAAAGACAAAAAACCTATAAATATATCCCCAGTTCTGTACTGATGTGTCATTTAAACCACTACTACGTTACCCCAGTTAGATACTTGTTCAGTCAAGGAATTAAGATTTTCAAAGTTACCACCTAAAGCTGAACATTTTTTTTCTGGACAATGCCTTCAGAACATATTATGCAATATTGATTTATAATAAGATTTTATATGCATTGTATGTACATGTGGAGTGTGTGTGTGTGTGTATGTGTGTGTAGTATAACTATCAAATAAATCCATGAGCAAGTGGGAGAGACCAGGTGTTGCCTTACTGGATAGGAAAATATAATAATTTTTTACTAGTGTACCAGAAATACTTGAATAAAAGGATTTGTATGATTATTTACCAAGCAGAGCTTTTGAAAAATTCAGGCCACCAACTGGATTACTTAGATTGTCGAATTCTAAATTTTTCAGTAGAGATAAATTATACTACTGCTTAACTGCTAGTCAGAAACAGAGCTTAACATAGTTATTAATTAGTTAATTTATTTTTTAAAATACATGTTGTTCTGGTACAGTACAAAGAATTCAAAGTATATAAGTACAAACTCAAATTTTTAATACTGTTTAATTGCCTCCCATTTAATTCAAATACCTTATTTCAGGTCCTCATCCAGTAGGTGATGAAAGGTAGGTTTTGGGTAACACAATTAGATTAAACTAATCTACTTACACATTAATGGCTGATACTAATTTACCTATGCAAGAAATATGTAAAATTTAAGGTAGATTCATATTAACCTAAATAGATGTGTTAAGCAAATCAATATCTATAGGTAATAGTTTGAAAATATTCAAGAGGCACAGGTATATTTTGGAATTGAAAACTATTTTTTTAAATAAATCTTTATTAGAGTATAACTGCTTCACAATACTGTGTTAGTTTCTGTTGTAAAACAAAGTCAATCAGCCATATGCATACATATATCCCCATATCCCCTCCACCTTGAGCCTCCCTCCTCAGCCTACCTCCCACCTCTGTAGGTCGTTGCAAAGCGGGAGCTGATCTCCCTGTGCTATGCTGCTGCTTCCCACTAGCTATTTTATGGAATCTAAAAAAAAAAAAAAAAAAGATACTGATGAAGTGGCAGGAATAAAGACGTAGACATGAAAACTATTCTTAACATAGTCCATCCTCTGCCTTCTTGGCCAGCTTTCTTTACCTATTATTACTTTACCCAGCTTCATTCTCTATTTACATATATTTAGAGTATTTTTTGTTTCTTTTTTATAAAAATACTACATGTGTGTTTGTACATCTGTGTGCACATTCTGTCTCTAAGTAGCTGAAGAGAATTAATCATGAGTTGAGAAGGACATCCTTTCCAAGAGTGGATCTCATACTGACATACCCTATATTGTCAGGATTATAAATAAACGCAAGCTACTTCCCAGTTTGCCTGAGACAGACCCTGTTCACGGCTGTTGCCCCAGTTTCCAGTCCAGTTTAGCATTTGCCCCTTTTTTCATTTGAAAACATGATTCAACTCACTTTCCTTCGGAAGACTATCGAGAACTGGGCTGGGTAGTGCCAGGTCTCCAACATGCTGCCCCTTCCTTCCTTGACATCGCGTTTTCTACCCTTTGGTCTTTATCTATCCCATCCCTGAATCGCCCATCAGCTGGGTTCTCCAGGTGGCCATACAGAGGCCCCAGCCGCGGTAACGCCCTGCGCCACGCCGTCACGCTACGTAGCCGCCCTCGCTGCGGGCGTGCCCCTCCCATCGCGGCTCCGGCTTTTTCCGGACTCGCTGAGGCGGAGGTGCGGTTGCCGTCGAGGGAGGCGACAGAAGCTTGGTGTGGGGAAGAAACACACGTATTGGAATTGGTGTCAGAATCCTAGTTGGTGAGCAGATTTGTATTATTATTAATAGTTGCACTTCGATAAGCCGCGATGAGTTTGGTCCACCTCCAGTTTAGATTTTTCATCTAGCACTGTGTGAAGTGCATGCACAGGAAACGAAGTTCCTACTTGAACATATGGTAAAATGTGAAAGACGAACAGAGATGACTCATATCTTTTTCTCCCGACCCTTTCCAGTCACATATGTGTGCACGCATAAGTGTATCCTCCACTTCTTTTTCAGGGAACAAATACAGTGTGTTTGTTAATTAAAGTAAGTGCCCTTGAAACAAGGGGCCAGTGACATGAGTGTTGCCTGCTGCCCTCCTCTAGTCGCCAGGTGCTTGGTTTAGCCACCAAAATTGCCTTAAACGGTGCACCGTAACCTTTAGCTGTGAGCAGGACATCAGTCTCCCCATGAGCACTTTTAATGGGATTCAGGAAATTAGAGGATAGCTTTACATTAAATATGTTTTGGAAACATACTGGGTTGCCAGTAGCTCAGTCTTGCAGACTCAGATAAATAGGTCAATGTTTTGCCAAATATATACACAGGCAATACATTATGTTATCATTTATTGAACATGCACGTACAAATAAGATGCAGGCATTTCTTAAGTATGAATTGCATTTTCTTTCTAACTCTATTAAGTTAAATATTTACATTTCATTCCCAATTCCAGATTTTATTTATGATACCTTTAAAACAAGGTGAATAGACCCTGAATTTGCCCATTAGAAATGCTGAAGTAAGAATTCAGTAGTAAATTGGGAAAAACAAAACAAACATATTCCTGCCCACCTTATTAACCCATTTACCTCTTCATGTGCCAGTTAGACAAAGCTACTTTCTTTGTTGTTATTTTTTGTAAGTAGGCTTTATTTTTTAGAGTAGTTTTTAGCTTCACAGAAAAATTGCACAGAAGGTATGGAGATTTTCTATATACTCCCCATTCCTACACATGCATAGCCTCCCTCGTAATCAACATCCACTACCAGAGTGGAAACAGCTATTTTTAATCTATGATTTAAGATACATTTAGCCTAACTGTGTGTTAAGAGTAGAACTTTTGTACTTTTTTTTTTTCCTTTTCCATTAAAAGCTTCTTAGCTGACTTTCTCCCCACTCTCCCTTAGAGCTTAGCTAGCAAGTTGGTTTAGAGCAAAGGATTGGTGAGCAAGGCTTATTCTAGCTTTCTTTGTTGGCAGTGTTTATACTGCCAAAGGCATCCCACCCTCTGCTAACTATTGATTTTAATGGATTTTGTTGGCCATTCCTAGTCCATCTGTCTGCAATAAAGCAAAGATCCCTTAAACCCCTATAGGAATTTCAGAGCTATGAAAACTCAGAAAATGCCACCTGGGAGATTACTTTACCCCCCTTTTTGTCAAAGATTAAAGTGTTCTTACAGGATTGATTTGTGCTCATCCAAGATTTTGAACAGCTACTTTTCTCACAACTCTTTAAAAAAATTTCCTTTCCAGTGAAATACCCCCTTTCATGAACCCAAAGATGCTGGGATAATGATATTTGAATACATGGACTAATGAACATCTTTCTAAGGAGAATTGTTGTAGTAGAACCCAATTTACCTTCAAAAACTCTGAGACAACAGCCTTGTACCTCTTCTTCACTTGCTCTGAAAGGGCATTTCCCTTTTGAACCCTCTATTCATTTAACAACCTCCAATAAGTGCATACTTATTGTTTTCCTTCTATATGTCATTTCACTAGGAAACCAAAAGAGAATAGAAGGATGTTAATTCTGTGGATTCTTAGGCTAAAGTCAAATCTTGTTCCTCATTTCTTAACCCAGGTTTTAATTCCACAATGTTTCTGCCCTCAAATCTTGGAAGATAGAGGGGGATATTTTCTTCTGAATTACCATGGAAACCTCCCAAAGTCTTTGGGCAGATTATCCCAGGGCAAAAACAGTGGGAGCCTGAAAGTTTAGTAACAGGTGTAAATAAATTTCGGTTCTTCTATAGAGACTGAGACTCTGAAAACAACTCCAGGTTCTCTCACTTGCCTCTTTAATTCTTGCTTCTTACAGCTCAGTGGGAGCAAAGTTGACTCCTGGCTCCAGAGCTGCAAGCTTTCAGTTTCCAGAAAACTTGTGGATTTAAGCTCAAGGAAAACAAATGCCAAGATGCTGTAGCCGCCATGATTTATATCTCTATTCAATCTTGATAATATTTTGCTTCTCTATCATAAATGCCTAGAAACTGTCACATGCAATCTAAGGAATGTTATTGCCCAAACAACAAAGGGAATAGAGAGACTTAATGTATTTTGTTATTTTATAGAGGCAAACTAAAGTAAGTACCATGCATCATAAAAAGAACCATAGTTTTAAAAAGCCAAGTAGAGAGGTGCTAACAAAAATGAAAGCTTTCTTAGTTCACTCAGTCCCCTGCGGAGAAAGAAAAAGGAAGCATTGAAGCTGAGGGGCTTGGCTGAGCCAGGAATCATGCACAATTGCTTAGGTACTGCTTTTCAGCCTTCCCTTCGAAGGTCAAGAGGGAAACATGCCTGTATGGGATAACTGAGACCATCCTAACTGTCTGGAGGATTATGGCAACTGATAGAAGATGAGTAAAAGAGGTGCTTGGGGCCGGATATCTTCAACACGAAAGGTCTGTTGCTTTTCCTGGCAGAGCCTGTCCCCAGCCAGGTAATCTCGCAGCTCACTTTACCAAAGCAGCCACTGTCTGTGACTGTTGCCATTAGAAACACTTCCAAGTTCCAGACAGGGATTGCTCTTCTAGCTGCTGATCAGAGAAGGAGTAATTAGGCGTGCATGGTTAACTGACAGTGGCTGCAGAGAAGACACTGGCTTCCTTCTGGAGGGAATTTCCAGTTGCCCTACCGTTGTGACACACAAGAAATATTCTGTCCTCCATATGGAATGAAGAAGCAAAGACAGTCAAACCAGTCTGATTTAGGACTGTGAACCAGGATTCCTATGGAGATTTCAAAAGAACAGGGTCAAGACTTTAGTTTGAAGTAATTTAGCATTGCTTTTTCTTCAGCTGCAGATTTCCCTCGGGTTCCTCTTTAATGTTAGGGCGTCTATGGGATTGTACTCATAAAAGAAAAAGACACAGATGTTTCTCTTAATGCCCTGAATACAGAGTTGACTGGTCAGCTCATCATATTCTGTATATTTAAAAACATGATGTAGTTTTTTTAAGGAAAAAAACTCCATTAATAGTTCACTGAATATTTTATGTTACTGATTTTCATGGGAGAATTCTCTGATTAGTGAAATAAACTCATGTGTGTTGCTGCTGACTTGCAACCTACCAGGAGTAAAAAGGAGAAGTAGACAGTTGAAAGAAACTAAGGACAGGAAATACATCTGAGGAGGGAAAAAGTGGAATGCCGTATGTGTGATGAAACCACAGGGAGTTAATTTGGATTTCATATTGAAAAGATTTTCTTTTATCTTTTCCTAAGGGAGTGCAATAGAACATATTTTCCACCAAAAATAAAACACAGAATGGATTGAATGGGACTGTGCATATACTTGTGTGTTGGAGGCTGGCATTGAGAAATAAAAGGGTGTATATAGGAATAAAATTTTAGTGTCTTCTTTTTTGGAAAAAGTGATAAATTTTGGAGGAAAAAAATGAGGTATTCTTTGGATTAATGAGCTCCATTTCCAGCTTTAAAAATGCAGTTTCATATTTGGCCAGCAGAAGGTATGCTGCACAAAGGACTGAATTACAAACTAGCCTGGTATATGGGACCATAAATCAGTTTGGGTAGTCGGTTGAGTTATGTTCTTAATCATGGAAGGATACTTTCGCTTGAAACTATTCTTTCTCATATTTCTAGTAGTTTCTCTTATTTATGGGCATGCTGGAATCTGGCCAAAGCTTTCCCCTAGGTAAAATGACAACAGCTTAATTAGGAATGTTTGGTCTGTGGCATGAGTTGCCAAAGAGCGGTCCCATTGTTCTAAACACACAGACATCCATCATCAGCCTGCTCCCAACGCCCATAGCATAGTGGTAGAAGCACAGGGCTGGAAGACATCTGAATCATTTTTTGGATTCCAGCACTGTCTAGTTATATTTTTAAAAAGGCAAATCATACTCTCTCTGGAGCTCAGCCATATCACCTTTCAAGTGGCTATCCCAATTCCTAGTAGAACTGTGAAAATTAAATAAATTTAAATCAAAGAAATAACTTCCCCCCAAAAAAGGCAGGGGATAAACAAATGTAAGGTAATGTAAATAGTAAATAGACAAGGTCTGGAGCAAAGTATTATAATTCTCAGATGAGTAAAATAGATGTTATATTATGATTTTAGCTATTAATTCCTTAGCAATATAATAGAAAATGTGAATCTCTTGTAGGCTTGCAGGCTACTCATCTTAAAAGCCACAGAGAATGCATGTTATGTGCTCAAGAAGTATTTGTGAATGCAAAGGAGAAGACTTCACAGCAAAATAAAAACAAGCAAAAAAGCTAACTAGAAATCTGCACTCTAAGAGTAGTACTGAATACCCATAAGAGGTGCATAAGAGAGGAAAACTTTCCCTTTGAGTATCTGAACATTGCATTATAGCTTATAAGAAAATGAGCAAGGATCTAAGAAAAATCTCAATATGTTATTTCCAACGTCCCAGGTGTAAAGGAACAGAAAACTGTTTCTTGTTTGTTATATATCTTCTAAGAATTTCTTTGGACTTTAAAGGAAACTTAAAATGGTGTTTGGGGGTCTTCCCTGGTGGCGCAGTGGTGGGGGGTCCGCCTGCCGATGCAGGCCGGACTGGGAGGATCCCGCGTGCCACGGAGCGGCTGGGCCCGTGGGCCATGGCCGCTGAGCCTGCGCGTCCGGAGCCTGTGCTCTGCAACAGGAGAGGGCACAACAGTGAGAGACCCGCGTACTGAAAAAAAAAAAAAAAAAAAAAAAGATGTGTGTGTATGTGTGTGTGTGTGTGTCTTCTGTGTAGGATCGTGTGTGTGTTGCCAGAGGCGCGAAGAGTTCACAATTCGGGCAAGCGTGAGAAAGTGCTGGTCTGCGTCAAATTGTAGTGCTTCCAGAAATAAGGAGAATTTGAATTTTCTGAAACCCACACTACGCTACACATCTTATGACAAAATATTTTGTTATTATGAAGATTGGCACTTGTCAAACTTCATTCAAAAGTGTTTTAATCTTCAGGCCTGCCACCCTTGTCAAATCCTTTAGAAGTGCAAAGCAAATCTTTCTTAAGGAAGATGTAGGCAAATAGGAAGACCTGCTCTGCTGCCACTAGGTAAGAATGTTGAATTTTGAAAGAGCTGTCAAATCATGCCCTGAGTCACAATAGAAAATGATTCAAAGATCAGAAACGTTAAGGTATGTTTTAGATTAAGAACACCAACCCCTTATTAGTAGTGTTGTCAAATCTGGTACCACTTACTGGGATGTCAATAGCTAATGAAATGCAAGTGGTATTTTGTTGAATCTAAAACATTTGAAAGATTAAAAAAAAGTAAAAGAAGGATGCCACTTCTGCTGTTCTTCACTGATTTCTGTTGTTCATTGTTTTCAAAGATTAAATGGCTTGTCACTCTTAACCTTTCTCAAGAAATCTTTTTTTTTTAAGTGATAGCCTTAAGTGTTCTTTATCTTTTTCAGGCTTGTTATTTTCAAATAGCTTAAGACTCACAAGAAGTTGCACAAATGGTACAGAGAATTCCCATGTACTGTTCACCCAGCTTTCCTCAGTGATAACATCTTACATAAACATAATACATTGTCAAAACCAGGAAATTGACATTGGTACAATTATATTAACTCAAATACAGACCTTATTCAGATTTCACTAGCTTTTCTATGCACTTTTTTTTTCTCTCCCTTCTGGGAATCTTGGAGTTACCTAAATCTCTAACTGGTTATCAATAATAAATATTATGTGATACAGAAACAAGTCATTGACCAGCAGTGACACTTAAAATGAACAATGCTAAAGCATAAGTCCCATCTGTTTTCACTTACTTCAGAAGGTTCCTGTGTTTAACCTACTTAATCATTCCTACCCGCTTCCCTCTTCAGACCTCCCTCCCAAGACCAGGATTCAGATAGCAACTGCCTAAAACAAGATTTGACAGTTTTGAGTGTTTTATCTTTGATAAGCTCAAGGGGGTCATTTCTGTAAATTCTACAGACGCTTTCAGACATTAATACTGACAAATTAAAGAAATGAAAGCAATTTGTAAATCTAAGAGCTTGTCAGGGATAGAGGACATTTATTTATTTCTGCCTGGTGAACACCTGGGTTCAGCTTGCTAAGGAACAATGAGCACCATTGTTTGGAATAGAAAAGTCAGTCTAAAGGAGACTCTCCTACTGCTAATGGGCACCAAGGCAATACTTTGGCACACTTGAAGATGATATACTTTATGTGTCATATTTAAAAAATAGAAAAAGAGATCATAGCCATTTGTGACCATTAAATACATCATACGTGTTCTTGTGGTTGAATTGTTAAGCATCGTTGCAATTTAGTATATCATCAAGAAGGATTAAAAAAGGTTTACAGAAAGGGATAATAGGCCACACAGACATCAGTGGGTAGGTGAGAAAATCATGACCATTGTGCACAAATGGAGGAAAAATTGACCTACTTACCTAAAATTATATAAGCTAGGTTGATAGTTTATTAAACAAAAGATGGCCAACTTATGGCCATTTCTCTAAAATTCTTCAATGGAAAAACAAAACCAGGGCCACTTTTTATAAGCCATCAGCCTAGTGACTTAGACAAAAACAAGGAAGTCCATATGATGAATACCTAAATGTTTTTTAAACTCCTAGAACACTAAAGCACTTTTTTGGGAGACATATAATCTCCTTTACCTACCACTGATGTACCCAACTAATAGAGGAAAATTAAAAGGGATGTAATAAGTTGCTCTACTTTCTCAACCGTGCTTTCTCTAAGTTCTCAGGTTCAGATCAGACGAGTTAATAGCATCTGTTTTCACTTCATTCTTTCTGCCATAAATGAAGGCGGATGCTATTGGGCTCTGGCCTGAGTGGGTAATGGCTTCTGGGGAAGGGCAACATGAAGTGAGTGGACCCACAAGGTTAGACTTATGAGTATGGGACACTTAAGTTGTTTTAAGACTACACACTGGAAGGAGCTTCCAGGTAACAAAGGATAATGCATAGCTTTGTAGAGAGATTTTTTTGCCTACATTATGGTTTTATTTTCTTCTTTGCCCTAAATGCTATTTCTGATAAGGTTGTATGAAAATATCCCAGGCATTAAGGACATTGAAATAGAAGAATGATTGGGCATCTTAACACTGAAAGGAAATATACAGAGCACTGTTACCTCACTGGGCCTCTGTTCCTTGTGGGAACTTTGGAGTCTGCAAAGATACAGAAGGATAGGCCTTCTATCACTTCACATGTGCTCTCACAGAAGTTTATCCAGCTACTTTTATTGGACTATAAATATGGGTGTGTGTGTAATTGCTGGGATCAAGAGGTCGTATATTTCAAACTATAGAATTCAATTGTGAAATAGAAAATTGTCGAATATTATCTGAAATCTAATGATTAGCAACTGGAAATCATTTTTGGATAGGACAGCTATGGCTGTGATAGCCTTTAGATTTGTGCTTGTGAAAATTAATGTATGTAGGTTCCTTTTATGAAGATATATTTATCAGTTTTTAGTCATTAAGTTAATGATAGTTAACATATTAACTTAAAATAGTTAAAAATCAGATACTGAAAATAAATAATTCTTTATATGCCAGAGTTTGCAGTCTGGGTTTAGATAGGCAAGAAAACATGCAGAGTTCAGTAAAAATGGCAATACAGGATGCCCTGAGAGCACATAGACAGGTTCCTGAACCCCAGAGGGAGAGAAAGGGATGCAGGGCCTTCCCAAGTTTCTGTTACTCTGATGTTCATCACATGCACGTGAAATGAAACCCACCCTCAACGCTTTGTTTATAATTATCTCTCCTGTCTGATCTCAGAGCAGTTGTTGTCTATAGCTTTCATGGAGCATTTGCATTATGTTATATTTTCATGTGTATTATTCTGTCATCCTTGTTACATGGCGAGCTCTTTGAAGGCAGAAACCTGCTACCCAGGCCTCACCGGCTGTGAGTACAAATGGGGTCATGCTAGCAACAAATTTCACAGTGCTCCAACTGTGTAGTAGCAGAGAACCTGGTACATAACTAAAATTCTTAAATGGTGAGTTCTGAATGTTCTTGGAGATTTTTTGATAAAAATTCACTTACAGTTCTCTCATGTTATCCCCTACACACCCACCCTCTGTCAGCATTTTGCCCCCTGCTGCACCACCTCTGCAGTATCCTTCCACTACTGCTGGTACCTGCCTGCCAATGACGCACCAGCGCCAAGGAGGCTGTCTCTTAACATTGCCCACACCACAGGCATCCTGCTCTCAGGTTTCCCTCTGCTCCTTGAGCACTGATGCTGATCCCATTATGGTCCATGTGTCTCTGAGTCTCAAGTGAAACAGCTCTGCACCTTCGCATCCACTGTCTTCACATGCTTAGTGCTTGAGGCAGAGCCTGGAGACTTGTACCATACTTTCTTCTTCCACTCCCTGTCTATTCCTCAAAGTCATAACCACTGCTGAATCTAGCAGCTTTCCTCCCTCCTGTAAATCAGTTCATGCAAAATTAACAGCTGAGGGCCACTCTATGCACTGCTTTCTTAGGCACACTCCTTAGGCTCTGCCTGCATGCCTACTACATTACCATCACTGCTCAGGGTTGTCTATGAATGATCTGCTCCCAATCAAGAGAAATGTTTACTAATGGATTCATAACCACATCCACTATGAGATGGCACCACCTAATATCAGGCAGTTGGAAAAAAGAACACTTTTTCCTATTCTGGAAACCAAAGCAAATATATGTGGCATGAAGAAAGAAATGCAACCCACAGTGGCACAAGACTGACAATATGACAGTAGTATGTGTCTGCCCAACTGCCATCTCCACAAATTAATTTTTCATTTTATCTCTGGATTTACTGTCACACTTCGGCTGGGAGTACAGTTATGACTGAATTGAGATTCATTTATGCTCATTCCTCATGCTACAATATAATAAATATTTTTATCACCAAAGTTTTCTTGCATATATTATTAGAAATCACAGAATTTGTCTCATAGTTGATTATATGGAATCAAAAGAAGTAACATTCTTTAAAGTACAGGGTACCTGAAGGAGGTTCACATAAAATCCATATGAATGTATTAAATGCTGTCAAACATGCACACACACACATACACACACGTGTGTGCGTGCACGCACGCACGTTCAGTCTCTAGTGCTTTACAAGTGAAAATGGTTCCACTGCTTGCTTTAGAGTCTATCTCGAAGTTTCCCTAAAATGACTTAACTATCCTTCATTAAAAAGTTTCCATGAGTTGTTGATATTGATTGAAATGAGAAGCAGAATATTGGCCCCCATTTACTGAGGGATTTGGCATTTGTACATGAGTGTGTTGAATATAATAGTATAAAGATAAGGATAACGCTTAAAGTAATGTATGAGAATTCTTATACAATATCCATGCAAGTAGATTAATATTAACGGAGAGTGTGACAGATTAAATAACTGATTTTTTTTTTCCTCATGGTGATGTCATTTCTGTCGTTTCTGTGTCATCCCTTGGGCCAACACAAGTTTAAGTGGTCAAGCTCAGAATCAAGTGATGGAGAAGTATACTCTGCCTGTGATAATTCCTTGGCAAATGTATGGAACAAGGGAAGAATGAAGAATTTAAACCAATAGATCAGTCAGTCACATCACCATTTCCTGTCATGTTTCTATTTCTAGCCTGCTATTTTGATGAACAAGCGTGATTAGAAAACTCAGTGTTTGATTTAAAGTCATCCTTAAGAATGAGGAAAAATACCTATTGTAATGGTTCTCCAAGGGTAATATAAGGTCCACTGATGGGCTACATGGAGCCTCTTGAAAAACTGCAAACACATCCACCATCTCAAGTCTTTTTTTTTTTTTTCAAGTGTTACTGGAGTGTGACTGCAACTCTATAAACTTAGTTTTGAATAACATTAAGAGAGCACATATTGGCAAG
The DNA here is from genome assembly GCF_011762595.2 of Tursiops truncatus. Lineage (NCBI taxonomy): Eukaryota > Metazoa > Chordata > Mammalia > Artiodactyla > Delphinidae > Tursiops > Tursiops truncatus. The sequence continues at coordinate 20,471,399 of NC_047035.1, read as the reverse complement.
CCATCAAGTGGGTTCTTAAAGGTTACTAAAAGGAAGTCTTCTGAAACACTGTTGTGCATGGTTGATGTTTTAAGTTCAATGCTAAAAGTCTGACTGTCATACCATATTAGCCTTGTGAAGCTCCAAACACATAAAGGGAAAGTAAGAATCCCCACCATTTGGGGCAAGAATGCTTTGATATCAGTACTGTTTTGAACTGAAAATGGTTTTAAATTGCTGCTTTCCTTTTCAGTTATAAATAAGTGTTGATGTATCTCAATCATCTTTAACTTTATTGTATGCTTACCATTGGTAAAACTTATTTGTAGCAATAGTATTTTATATTTTAGACTTTTTAAAAACTCTGTTTTAAGGTACATAGATATCGTGGTTCAAATAATGATCACGTATAACTTTGTTTTTATTGTAATTCTGCTCACACACAGACATGCCACAGACACACACACATACCCCTGGAAGATAAGGTACAAAATGACAATTTTCATGATAGAGTAACTTTTCTGATGGAAAGTAGGAGTGGACTGATTAGAATAGGGTGCTATAGAATTGTCTGTGCAGCCTAATGGGATTAGTTTCAGAGTTATTAATCTAAGTCAAAGTATATCATATGATTAGGACTAAATCAGGGAAGGTTGTATTGAATAAATGAAGCTCAATATCTGAAACTGCCTTTATTTCTCTCTACAAAGTGGCCCTCATTTGACCTCTCTAGTCTCAGGTACTATAGGGAGCATTCCTGATTACGTGTTTAATATTCCAGTAACCTCGTAGTATGTAGCATTAGAGGGTATTACTTATCCAATTCCTAAATTATTAGTGAGAATCCAATCATTTGGTCAGTTGTCCAGATGTTCCTAACCAGACAGATGCTTCTAAACCTGTAGATGTTTGATATAAGTGGTTGAATTTTTCACTTTTGATCCAGTTGTTTTGGTGCTGATTAGTTGTCATTGTTATTATGAATCTGATTTTTCCAAGTGCTGTGGTATGTATATTGGGAAATCATATGTCTTCTCTCTTCTCCTTCTTTTACTTCAAGAGTAGGACACCCACAAAGATTTAAAAGGATAAACTGAGATTTGTAGTTTCTTGACAAAGGCAAAGAATGATGCTAACAGTATATAATAGCTTGGATATTTATTTATCTTTACATTTTATTACTAGATACTACATAGTATATTTTGAACTGACTTGGTAAAGTATTACTTTGAGTTTCTACCTTAATTCAAGTCTTTCAAAACTTGTGTGGACTGGTAAGTTACAAGCATAAGATTTGCTATGTTGAAGTCTCAGAGCATTAAATTATCTATTAGAGTAGGTGGGTATAATGAAAAAAAAAAAGTCCCAGGCTTTGGAGTTAGGGGGTAATTCTTCAAATATCAGTTGTAGAATTGTGTATTGTATAATGTGGGCAAGTCACTTAGCTTTGGTAAAACATAGCTTCCTCACAAATGACATGGGAAAAAAAATGTCTACCTTGTAAGATGGTTGTAAAGATTAATGGTGGATATGAACAATGATTTTTATTAATTTCCCTTAATAAACAATTGTTTAAAATTGATTAATTTTGCTTCCTTAAGTTGGGAAATGACTAGATGCTGCATAGGAAGTTACCACATCAGTTCCATGAATAAAAGAATGATGGAATTATGTGTTAGAATGGCTGCTTCTGCAGTTTGCTCCCTGCATGGCTTCCAGATCTCAATCTTATAACAGTTAGCCCAGAAAATGTCATGATGATGACAGGTGGATTATACTAAAGAGAAATAAAAAGATAATGGGAGATGGAAATGAAATTGGGTATGTAAGCAATTAGAGCCATTATTGGAAGGGAAAAGTTTGAGGTTATCCATAGTAAAATCAGTGGGCTCTAGTGACTACTCTCTTTTCATTCCCAGAAAATCATAGGTTAACTCTCAAACCTTTGAGGATGGGGGCTCACCAGTACAAAAGGGCTAATTTTTTTTTTTTTCACAAATGTGCTGAATTACTAGTTTACAACTGGAGGGAGTTTAAACAAAACGTTAACATTGGACTCTATCTTTTTGTAACAGAAATATCTTAAAAATTCCTTTTATGTGAAAAAAAGATTTGATATTAATTTTCAACTTTTTAATGTTTTGCATAGTGAGGAACTACTGTACAGTGGGTCATGAGGGACAAGTTATGGTGATTGTGTCAGTGTTTTTGAATTTTGCTTTCTGAAGTTTCCCAAACAGTACAACTAAAAGTAAAAATAATCCCACCATTATTTTAAAAGAGTGCTGAGATACTGTAGTGATCGATACCATATCACTGTAATTGATGAAATGATTTTAATCAACTGATAAACTTATAACTGGTTACTAATGAGTTAATGAAGTTAATCAGGTTGACCCAGCCTTTGTGTTTTTAATAATATTTTTCTAATTATATATAAACACTCATACATGCATATACACAAATGCATCTACAAATACATATAAATAGTATTTATGAAATAGAAATACATATATTTATTATATGTCTGTTTTCCTTCAATAATTTATTCATTCAGCTGATGTATCCAGTGAATTGTGACTTTACTCTGTTTTCCTAGAGTATGATTCTTCTTTCAGTTATCTAGTGCCATGTAACAACACACTCCAAAACTTACTGATTTAAGAAACAACTGTTTTATTTGTTCATGATTATTCAAGCTGACCTAGGCTTCTGCTTTATTTTGCTTTATCTTTGATGGTAAGACAGGGGAACATAAATGCATGGACACTCCCACAAGAATGTTTGGTTGAGAGTAGGATATGGGGAGACTGGAGACATAGCACTCAGTAATTCACAGAAATTCTGAAATCTAGCCAAGTATATGGCACCATCTCCCATCCTCTCTTCTGGAATGGGGGATGTAAGTTGGTTGGGACCCATTTCTGTTCCACTTCACCTAAGAGTGATTCACTTCTTGGCTTGATTTTGAAATCTGGACCGTTGACTCTTAATGATTAATTTCCCATAAGAAATGGTTAATGTTTGCATCTGGGTAGTTTTCTCGACTCTGCTTCTTCACATTAGAAGTTTTGGAATCCAGAGGCTCATTTGTGTTTTGTGCTATCTGTCCCTTTTAGACCAAGCTATTCTAATTCCTTTAAAAACTTTGAGGACCTTTTAAGATTTAAATTGCAATTCACTTCATTAGACAAAAGCCATGCCCACAAATCTCTCTTAAGATGGGCCCAACTCCACCTGGACCTAGAGTCAGGAGGCCGTGTAACAATATAATTAGAATTTCCAGAAGTTTTCTAGGTGAGAGTGTCTATGAGGCATGCTTTTAAGACCATTAGAAGTCCCTTTTTCTGTCTAAAGGGTCTGAGAAGCTCTGCTATAAGTCCTTTTGAAGTCTTTACAAAAGTCTTATAGTCACATCTTTGACTTGATTTTACTCCTAAGTCCACATTTGGTTTTTGTCTTGAACTTGATTTTTGCTCTGGAGCCATTTCTATTTTGAGAACCTTTTGCTAGATGCAGACACTATGAATTAAAAGTTTTTATTTTCCAACCCAGCAAGTCCAGATTGGAAATGTTTCCTGTAGATTCTGTTGGAAAAGGAAACAGTTCCTTCTTTAGCTTATTTCTATCTGTAATTTCTCATAAAAAACCAAAGAAGCCAGTAAACACTTGCAGAATTCTCCCTAGAAATCCCCTTAGCAAAATTCTTTAGCTTATTAGGAACATTTTCTAATTACCATAGGTGACAGTTTATCTGATTATTCTGTCAGTAAATAATTCAGATCTCCTTTCTTCAGCCTCAAGTTAGGTTTCTTATTGCTTTCCCAGCCTCCAATAATACTCTCCTTGGAGTCATTTGTAGGGGAGCAGAATTTGCCACCCCAAAAGATGCCTTTGGGATAAGTATTATTTTAGGCTGGTTATATTTAAAGAAAGAACAGACCTAGGAAGAGCTCTGAAAACCAAGCAGAAGTTACCCGTTTTTAAGAGACATTTACATGTCTAAGGAAAATTTTCATTTGTAAGGGTAACTTTCTTGCTGTGTAGGTGTACCTTGGAGATATTGCTGGTTTGGATCCAGACCACCACAATAAGGGAAATATCACAATAAAAAAAGTGACTAACATGAATTTTTTGGCTTCCCAGTGCGTATAAAAGTCATGTTTACACTATATTTTAGTCTATTAAGTATGTAATGTATTATGTCTAAAAAAAAGGGTACATACTGTAATTGAAAAAATGATTGATTGCTAAAAAATGCTAACCATCTTCTGAGCCTTCAGCGAGTTATAATTGTTTTGCTGGTGAGGGTCTTGCCTTGATGCGTACGGCTGCTGACTGATTGAGCATGGTTGCTGAAGGTGGGGGTGGCTGTGGCAATTTCTTAAAATAAGATGACAGTGAAGTTTGCTGCATTGAGTGACTCTTCCTTTCGTGGATGATCTCTCTGTAGCATGCAGTGCTGCTTGATAACATTTTGCCCACAGTAGCACTTCTTACAGGATTGAAGTCAATCTTCTCAAACCCTGCTGCTGTTTAATCAACTAAGTTTATATACTCTTCTAAATCCTTTGTTGTCATTTCTGCAGTGTTCACAACCTCTTCATCAGAAATAGATTCCATCTCAAGAAACTGATTTCTTTGCTCATCCATAAGAAGCAAATCCTCATCTGTTAAAGTTTTATAATGAGATTGAAACAAGGCAGTCACATCTTCAGGCTCCAGTTCTAATCCTAGTTCACTTGCTATTTCCACTACATCTGCAGTTACTTCTCCATGGAAGTCTCGATACCTTCGAAGTCATCCATGAAAGTGAGAATCAGCTTCTTCCAAACACCTGTTAATGTTGATATTTTGACCTACCCATAAATCAGGAATATGCTTAATGGCATCTAGAATGATGGATCCTTTCCAGAAGGTCTCAACTTACTTTGCCCAGATCCATCAGAAGACCCCCTATCTGTGGCAGCTATACCCACATGAAATATATTTCTTAAATAATTAGACTTGAAATTCAAAATTACTCCTTGATCCATAGGATGTAGAATGGATGTTGTGTTAGCAGGCATGAAAACAGCATTGATCTCATATATCTCCATCAGAGCTCTTGAGTGACCAGGTGCATTGTCAGTGAGCAGTAATATTTTGAAAAAAATCATTTTTTTCTGAGCAGTAGGTCTCAACAGTGGGCTTAAAATTTTCAGTAAACCAGATTGTCAATAGATGTGCTGTCATTCAGGCTTTATAGTTCCATTTATAAAGCATAGGCAGAGTAGATTTAGCATAATTATTAAAAGCTCTAGGATTCTTAGAATGGTAAGTGAACATTGCCTTCAACTTAAAGTCACCAGCTTCATTAGCCCCCTAATAAGCAATCAACCTGTCCTTTGAGGCTCTGAAGCCAGGCATTGACTTCTCCTCTCTAGCTATGAAGGTCCTAGATGGCATCATCTTCCAGTAGAAGGCTGTTCTGTCTACATTGAAAATCTGTGGCTTAGTGTAATCACTTTCATTAATTATCTTAGCTAGATCTTCTGGATAACTTGCTATAGCTTCTCCATCAGCACTTGCTGCTTCACCTTGCACTTTATGTTATAGAGATGGCTTCTCTCCTTAAACCTCATGAACAAACCTCTGCTAGCTTCAAACTTTTCTTTTGTAGCTTCCTCACCTCTCTTAGCCTTCTTAGAATTGAAGAATTATGCTTTGGCTTAAGGGAATGTTGTGGCTGCCTTGATCTATCTAGACCACTAAAACTTTCTCCTTATTAACAATAAGGCTGTTTAACTTTCTTATCATACGTGTGTTCACTGGAGTAGTAACTTTTAATTTCCTTCAAGAACTTTTCCTTTGAATTCACAACTAGGCTACTGTTTGGTGCAAGAGGCTTAGCTTTCAGCCTGTCTTGGCTTTTGACATGACTTCTTCCCTTAGCTTAATAATTTCTAGCTTTTGATTTAAAGTGAGAGACATGTGACTCTTCCTATCACTTGAACACTTGAAGATTATAGCTTAATTTCAATATTGTTTTGTCTCAGAGAATAGGGAGACCTGAAGAGATGGGGGAACATCCAGTTGGTGGAGCAGTCACAACACATACATCATTTATTAAATTTGCCATCTTATATGGGTGCAGTTCCGGGTGCCCCAAAGCAATCACAATAGTAACATAAAAGATCAGTGATCATGGATCACCATAACAAATATAATAATATGAAAATGTTTGAAATATTGCAAGAATTACCAAAATGTGACACAAAGTCTCAAAGTGAGCAAATGCTTTTGGAAAATGGCTCTGACAGACTTGCTGGAGGCAGGGTTGCCACAAAACTTCAATTTGTGAAAAAACGAATATCTGTGAAGCATACCTAATGCAAGCACAACAAAACGACATACGCCTATACTGGGATTACAGTGGGGGGTGACCTTATCTCTAGAAACTTATCAATGGAGAAGGCAAGGACCCACATCTGCATCACAACCTTACCCTTGTTTACTGTGCTTTTCCTGACAACCTTCCTTAACTGACTCCTCACCCCCACCATCGTCTTTTGTCTTTAGCTGAAAATGGTATTTAAGGTGGTAACTTTGGCCATTTTGGCAATTTACTGAATTTTCCTGGGTCTCTCCATGTATATATTTTATTAAACTTTTGTTTGGTTTCCTCTTGTTATTCTGTCTCATGTCAATTTAATTCTTAGACCAGCCAGAGGAACTTAGAAGGGTAGAAAATTTCTTCCTCCCTAGCACTTTCGGTCTTCTCCTTGGCTGCTCAAAAAGTCAGTGCCACAAGTTTTAGGTTTTGTTTTGACAACCCCCTATTGCCAAGTACCAACTTTCATTTCAATTATATATTGGTACATATCTAACCACCCCCAAATCAGTGGTTTAAAATAACATCATTTTATTCACTCACAAATCTTCAATCAGGGCTCAGTCCAGCTAGGCATTTCTTTGGATGTTCTTGTCAGTGGGCTTTGTGTAGCTTCATTCGGCTGTCAGGATCCGGGTTCTGGGCTTACCAAGAGGGCTAGGATTGGCTAGGTCTCTGTCTTGCTCTCCCTCTCTCCTGTCCTTCCCCCCCTGCTCCCCTCCCATTCTTCCCACGCCCCCCCCCCCCCGGAGTACATAGTTTCAGGAACTCTCCCTCTCCATGTGACCTCTCCATTTGTTCTGGAGCAGAATAGCCATATTTCACACTGGAGACTCAATGAGTCAGGACCTAAGAACACCACATGGAAGTGTTGGGAGGAAAACTAATTTTTTCTCTACCTTTCTAAGTCCGTGGCTGAGACCCCCCACTCCCACCACATAAGGACAAATTACAGGATAAAAATAAACACAAGTTTAATAATGTGTATACTTCGTGTTTACATGGGAGAGACCCAGAAAAACTGAGTAAATCCCAGAAATGGCCCAAGCCATCCCCTTAAATACCATTTTCAGCTAAATATGAAAGATGTTGGAGTTGGGGGGCACCAGTTATAGGAGGCTATCGTTGGGAAATACCAGGTAAACAAGTAAACAAGGGTGAGGTTGTTATGCAGATTTAGGTAATTTCCTTCTCTGTTAATAAGTTTCTAGAGCTTTAGTGTCATCCTTCTCCGTTCAGAGAGGGAGACACCCTTACAAATGGAGATTGCCCTTATAAATGTAAATGTCTCTTACTGTTGACAAAAAAAAAAAACAGTCAATCTAAGAAAGAAATGGAAAATTTTATTTGAGCCAAATTGAGGACTGTAACCCAGGTTTAGCCTCTCAGAGAGCTCTGAAAACTGTTCCATTAGTTAGAGGTCAAAGCACAATTATATAAGTTTTAGAGACAGAGGGCTGTATATTAAATGAGGTATTATTGACAGGTTATACGGTAAGTCCCCTACATACGAACGACTTCCATTCTAAAAACATGTTCATAAGTCCAGTTTGTTTATAAGTCCAACAAAGTTAGCCTAGGTGCCCACCTAACATAATCAGCTATATGGTACTGTACTGTAATAGGTTTATAATACTTTTCACACAAATAATACATAAAAAACAAACAAATAATAAAACATTTTAAATCTTACAGTACAGTACCTTGAAAAGTACAGTAGTACAGTACAACAGCTGGTGTACAGGGGCTGGCGTTGGGTGAACAGGCAAGAAGAGTTACTGACTGGAGGAGGGAGAAGAGGTGGGAGGTGGTAGAGCTGAAGGATCATCAGCAGTAGGAGATGGAGAGCAAGCTGCAGTTTCACTCACGCCTGACGCTGATGGAATGCATGTTCACATCTTTGAAAGTTTGCAAGTTGAAGGTTCGTATGTAGGGGACTTACTATACAATCTAGCGGGCAGTGGGTCATGGGGAGGTGTGGTCAATGCATAACACAGATACACAATGTACAGTAGAGGCACAAGAGGAAGCCAAAGGATGGAGAAACTTTTTTATGTTTGAATTTTTTTTTCCCATAAAATGTGAATTTTATTTCACACTTACAAAAGGGTAATTTCTACTTTTTTTTAAATAACCAGCTCAAAATAATCCATATTCTGTTCCCTTTCAGATGCTTCCAGGCATTCTTTCAGCTTAGTCCTAGAAATGGCACAACATCACTTCTGCTTCATTCCATGCTTAAAACAAGTCCCAGGATCAGTTCATATTCAGGAAGGAGGTGAATCCAGGAGGCAAGCTTCATTGTGGGCAACCCAGGTAAGAGAATGTCATATGTCTAAAGCAAAACCATTCTTTTTCCTCTGAGTTGGAGCCACTCTTCTAAAGTCTTCTTCCTATATTTGGTGTGTTGTTAGTCGTAGAGAAATCTACGCTTTGATGGTTTCTGTATATCCTCTCAGGGAACTTGAGGTGTTTGGACCACCATAATCCAAACAGAGAAGAGTCTTGTGAGATGCCTCTCAAACTGTCAAAACAGAGCCATTCAAATCTAATTTACATGACAGTGAAAGCTGCTTGGGGGGTGGGTAACAACCAAGGACAAGAAAGATTAATTATCCTTTTAACATTTACATAGCTGAGAACTACAGCTGCTCAGACATCCCTCCCGAGTAAATATTGGTCTTTTCACCTGTAAGTATGTGTGTGGGGGTGGGATGAGGTGGCAGTAGTTAATATTGATTAGAGAGTAGAGGAGCAGAGCAGAAATGGAAAGAGAAAAAAGAGGGGTCCAAGAAGCCCAGAGTCCAAAGAACTCTTGTCTATACAAATGTTCTAATTTTGAGATACTAAAGCACTTGTGCAACTTGTTTTAAGTTACAAAATTTCTTTTAAGTAAACCAAATTAAATTACTAATGTTTTAAGTATACTATTGATATACTTAATTTTAAGAATGATGGCAGAGATTGTAAAATTGTTTAGGACCTATTCAAACTCCTTCCTTCCTCCATATACCTCTCTGGTTCTCCCCGCAGTTCCCCAAAGCTTCAAGATTTTGGAGGAGCAGGGGTGAGGTCAAAAGGAGAACTTGGTAGTTTCTTAGTATCATGGCATACATGTGGTAGGGTAAAGTCTATAAAAGTAATTGTAGTGTAGCAAAAAGTTTTTTCCTGGATAATTTAGATGCTAGTGCAGCAAATACAGATATAGAAAGTCTTGATTGTATAAGTTTGGGAACTATGATATTAGGAAAAGAAATTCCCTTCCAAACTTAGTCAAAAGTCTTTTGGCCTAACTGAAGTATTAAACATATATTTAAATAATTATATATTAAGTTTTAGAGGATATTACCAAGGATTTTATGGCTAATTCAATGTTCCTCTGATGTACAGATGCATATCCTAACTGGATACTTCTGGTTTGGCCATTTACACGAGAATGGTGTGTGTCTGAAGGCCTTACCTCAGCTATACCTTTGAACAGTGTCATTCGTATTAGTTTCACAGAGCTATTGTGGTTTGGGGAACTGAATGTCTTAATTTATAGTTTGCAAAACAGGCTTTATTATTTCCCACCTATGCTCTAATTGTTACATTTTACTGTTTCATTTGGAGGTAGGTTTTACTTTATAAAATGAAAATTTAATGTTTCATATTGTGTCCATATTTGTATAGATTTCAAAATTATGTTAATTTGTGCCACTTATGTTGGTAAAGCTTAAATACACACTTACCAATGGAGTAGGGTTACCTAAGCTACTTTGTTTATAGAATTTTAAGGATGAGCATCCAGAAATTTTTGTAGGAAGGTATAAATGGAAGAAGCGGGAAGATATTGTGAATAGGCCCCCAGACTTAAAAAAAAAGGAAAACCTTTGCCAGATTTAAAGACATTATTTTGAGTCTTTCAGTATTTTAAATATCTTTTCAAATAAAGTTCTTGAAAAGTACCCAGTATTGTTGGATTTAATGTTTTATGCCATTACTGATTCTTGATATTCAAGAATTTTTAAGTTAGCATATTTTTCTTTTTTTCCCATCATTAACATTTCATTTGAAATGCATATCCTTTCTGAAATACCTTATTTTTAGCATAAATGTTGTACATTTTATCTTAGTGCTTGGATTAAACCATTTGTGTTATTTAGCTTTCTTTTATTTGTTTGTATATTAATGTACCTTTTATTTTCCAGTATGCCTACTTTTTTGTATTGTACAATAAATTTATTTTAAGCTGCAAAAAAAGGAATGATGGCAGATGGAAATGATAGAAACAATTTGAAAATATCAGGTATTTCTTTTCCCAAATGATCTGACCTGTACTCTGTTATCAATAAATTTTTATTGGAATAAAGACACACTCATTCACTTTTGTGTTTTCTATGGCTGCTTTCATGCTACAATGGCAGAGTTTTAGTATTTACAACACAACCGTATGGCTCACAAAGTGAAAATATTTACAATCTGGCCTTTTACAGAAAAATGTTGCTGACCCCTAATCTAGTCAAAGTCGTGAAAGAGAAAGAGGTCACTTTTGAAAACCTCACTTATTGAACCATCTTCATACAGCTCAGTTGACTAAAACACAGCTCCATTTTTTTATGATCTTGTTATCCAACTAAAAAGTATATGACAAACCAATCCAGGAAAGTGTACCTCTTTGGTATTTGGAAATTCAGTCTTTAATTCAATAAAACAAATAGAAAAAGACTTTCATAAATACTGTGGGTGATAGAATGTCCCAATTCATAATTTCATCTAGGAATCTTAAAAGAAGGTTACATTTTAGGCACATGGCCTTAAAACAGCTAATACTCAACTCCATTTGTAACAGGGAAGAACAAAGTCTGACTCCATGTTGGGTTTGTTTCTTTTACTTTAATCTTTGCTCTCTGTTGCTTTTTGTTATGACAGTCGCTAAAAGGATGTTGTCTATAGCTATTTGCATACATAGTGGCCTCCCTTGGGGAACCCTGCCCCTCTGCCTAAATGTTAAACCAAAGTGCCTTTGTTCAGCTCACAGGGCAACATTCTGATCCTGCCCATCTGTGAATGGCTGCAAGAAACAAGAAATTAACACATCCCCTCCTTGAGGCTGGCCAAACCAAGAGATGTTTTGCAAGACTTGTGGCCTTTTTACTTTACTTCCTCACCTCCTCCCCCTCTCTGTTTCATAAAAGAAACTAGCATTCAGACCTCAATAATATGGTACTCAGGACATTAGTCCGCCATCTTCTCGGACACCCAGCTTTCCAAATAAAGTCACTATTCCTTGCCTCAACACCTCGTCCCCCAATTTTTTGGCCTGTTGTGCAGTGAGCAGAGCAAGCTTGGACTCTGTAACACATTGGCAAATTAATAGAGTTCATTGAAAATCTGTTCAAAATCGAATTCGTACTTTCTTTTCTTTCTTTTCTTCCTTTCTTGGCTGCATTGGGTCTTCATTGCTGCACTTGGGCTTTCTCAAGTTGCGGTGAGTGGGGGCTACTCTTCGTTGCAGAGCATGGGCTTCTCATTGTGGTGGCTTCTCTTATTGCGGAGCATGGGTCTAGGCGAATGGGCTTCAGTAGTGTGGCTCTCAGGGTCTAGAGTGCAGGCTCAGTGGTTGTGGTGCATGGGCTTAGTTGCTTGGGGGCATGTGGGATCTTCCCAGACCAAGGCTCAAACCCATGTCCCCTGCATTGGCAGGCAGATTCCCAACCACTGCACCACCAGGGAAGTCCCCTAATTTCTTCCTTATTTTCCACCTTTAAATTGATAACTGACTTCCAATCATTAATAATTGAAACACCCAAAACACATATACAAATATCATGGACATAAGAATAAGTACAAGAATAGTTTTTATCATCTTGCCAGTTTAAAAAAATATATACTTGGTAGCGAGACAAACTTGGGTCCACTTGCCCTTGCACAGTAAACCCAATCTACTGACCCCAGGTTTGGTGAAGAAAAGTGCAGCATTTATTGCAGGGTGCCAGGCAAGGAGTCCAGGGCAGCTAGTGCCCAAACACCTGAACTCCCCAGTGGGTTTCAGGAAAGCATTTTTAAAGGCCAGGTGAGGGAGGGGCATCTCAAGGTTTGTGATCAGCTAGTGCACAATTCTCTGATAGGTAGATGTTGAGGTAACAGGGTGGTGTTACAGGGGTTAACATTATCAACCCTTAGGAGCCAGTAGGTCTGGGGGCTATGTGCTCATGGTCATCAAGTAGTTAATTTCCATTTGGTGGTGCTTTTAGCATCTGTAAAACAACTCAGGAAATGTGCATCAGATACTATTATCTAGGTACTTCAGGGAATAGCTAAAGCAGAGGATATGGGGGAGGGGTCTGTCCTGGGAAGGCCCCATAGGGTCCTGCTCCTTTACATACTAATGTTTTCAACAACCCCAATAATAAAAATAACATCTGCCAATTAAGTCATTACATTTTCATCAGAATCATTAGTACAGGCAGAATTTCATAGATAGATCACCATTATTCAGTAGTAGAGAATAGACTTACATCAGCCAAAATGATTATCATTTATCTTGAGAAAACTTGATTTAAAAAAAAAATCTATGATAATGGCAACACTTTTTGAGAAGTTGCAATGTGCTAAGCGCTGTGCATGAAGGATATATTTTATTACTCCACTTTATAGATGAGATTTATGGATCATAAGAAATTAGACAAAAGTCAGAGAATTACTGCTAGATCTGAATTCAATATCTGTGCCCTTAACACCCAGTTTTGCTATCTTTGGAATTATGTGAAGAAAGGAATGAAGATACCTTGCCACAAAAGAGTATATTCATGTTATGAGGAAATTAGAGTATTTGTTTTAGAATGTAGATTCTAAGAGAGAACCTCAGTATGTTTATTTTTGCTTTCTCATAGCTTATTTTATTATACCTCCTACCAACAGGATGGTTGATAAGTGTTTGCAGAAGTGAGGGAGTCCCTTTGGTTTTATATTAAAAAATTGTATTACTCTACAACCTTTCAAGATTCACATAAGCAGTGAGGCTGAAGGGGAGCAAAATTTGTCACCCCCAAATATGCCACTTTGGCATAAGGATTATTTTGAGCTAAAGGTAATCAAAACCCAGCAGATTCAGGAAAAGCTCTTTAACCTCCCCTTTAACTGCCAAAATTTACATTGGAAAAGGAGCCTGTACCAGGAATAGAGCTATTACCAGAGACACCTTTTTCCTAAGAAACATAACTACAAAACAGGGCAACATTTATTTTCTAAACAGTTCTGCCTTCCTGTGAATGGCTTTCCTCTCCCTTGTATCCCTAGAACCCCGCTCCTTTACTTAGCTCCGGATGTTATATAACATTCAATTGCCTGGCTGCCTTTTGTGTCTTCTTATTTTTATGGGGCTCCCTTATGTATGTAATTTTCCGTGTTGTTCTCCTGTTAATCTGTCTTATGTCAGTTTAATTATTTGACCAGCCAAAGAACCTAGAAGGGAAGAAGGGAAAATTTTTCCAACCCTACAAGGCATATTTTGAAAAGGTGTATTTTTTCTTTTTTTCATTCCAGATATTTCACAAAGTTATTCTAAAAACATATTAAGTTATTAAACTGTTGAACTTATTTTACAGGCATTGTGTAAGGATCATAGTTCATATGTCTTCTTCCTCGATCCTCATTAACCTGGGTGATAATTTACACCTGAGGTGACTGTCAGCTCCCTTGTATTTCCGGACATTTTTCTGTGCCAGCCTAAGGTTTATAACACCTCTTTGTAATAATTTTTCCTTTCATATATTGAATCACAAACTATGCGAGGGCTGAATACTGTCTGTATATTAATTGGAATAAAGTTTGACAATTCCGAGGCCAGACCCAAGGAGTTGTCTTTGTCCTTAAGGTTGCAAAACCCACATCTGGAAAGGCTCCTCTTACCACTTGGTCTAAAAGACATTCATGGATGCAAATTTTATGATTGTTTCATAAAGCTGCTCCCAAAGCCCAAGGTTGCATCTAGCTCTGCACTTTTCAATCAACTTCAACACATGTTCCTTTATCAAAATACATAATCCTTCACCTCAATCCTTTAGTTGTATTTTCTTCTAAATAAAATCCATGTCTCCAGATGGAGTGATGAGATCAGATGATTGAGTCTATGGGAGAGACTGCTAAGTACACACCAAAATGATTTACTCTTATGGACATGTAGCTAGATTACATTTTCCAGAATCCCTGTGGGTAAGGGTGGCCATATGTAGAGTTCCAGCTAATGCAAAGTGAGTGGAAGAATGTATGCCGATTCGAGGCCTGGTTTATAAACACCTTCCTGTGTGATCTGTCTTCTGTCCGCAGGCTCTGGCTAGTTGGCAACATCTGGGAAACCTAGGAAGCTGCATGATGAAGATGGCAGAACTTTTGGCAGCTTGGGATACTGAATGATTGCAACTGCATGGAACAGGAGAACACCATGCTTCTGAATGGATTTAACATGAGTAAGGAATAAACTTCTATGTATTAAATATGGTGTTTTGTTATTAGGAAGTTAAAATAAGCATTACTTTATTCAGAGACTTAAAACAGATTTTGCCAAATTAAGATTTTTTTCCTTTGATATCAAAGGAAAAAGTTTAGGGAAATATTAATTGGTAAACATTAATGGCTAAATTAATCAAATGTATGCATGAATAAATAATTAGTCCTATCCTGATTTATGTTGCTTCTCAATCTGGATTCTTATTATTTTTTTAACTTTTTAATTATATTTTTAGTGTAGGAGAACATAAACGTAAGACTTCTTTTTTGTTGTTGTTTTTTAACATCTTTATTGCAGTATAATGGCTTTATAGTGGTGTATTAGTTTCTGCTTTATAACAAAGTGAATCAGCTATACATATACATATATCCCCATATCTCTTCCCTCTTGCATCTCCCTCCCTCCCACACTCCCTATCCCACCCCTCTAGTTGGTCACAAAGCACGGAGCTGATCTCCCTGTGCTGTGGGGCTGCTTCCTACTAGCTATCAGTTTTACATTTGGTAGTGTATATATGTCCATGCCACTCTCTCACTTTGTCCCAGCTTACCCTTCCCCACCCCCATGTCCTCAAGTCCATTTTCCAATAGCTCTGCGTCTTTATGCCCGTCGTGCCCCTAGGTTCTTCATAACCATTTTTTTTTTTAAGATTCCATATATATATATGTTAGCATAAGGTATTTGTTTTTCTCTTTCTGACTTACCTCACTCTGTATGACAGACTCTAGGTCCATCCACCTCACTACAAATGAGTCAATTTCATTTCTTTTTATGGCTGAGTAATATTCCATTGTATATCTGTGCCACATCTTCTTTATCCATTCATTTGTCGATGGACACTTAGGTAGGTTGTTTCCACATCCTGGCTATTATAAACATAGCTGCAATGAACATTGTGGTATATCACTCTTTTTGAATTATGGTTTTCTCAGGGTATATGCCCAGTAATGGGATTGTTGGGTCGTATGGTAGTTCTATTTTTAGTTTTTAAGGAACTTCCATACTGTTCTCCATAGTGGCTGTGTCAATTTACATTCCCACCAACAGTGCAAGAGAGTTCCCTTTTCTCCACACCCTCTCCAGCATTTATTGTTTGTAGATTTTTGATGATGGCCATTCTGACCGGTGTGAGGTGATACCTCATTGTAGTTTTGATTTCCATTTCTCTGATGATTAGTGATGTTGAGCATCCTTTCATCTGTTTGTTGGCAATTTGTATATCTTCTTTGGGGAGATGTCTATTTAGGTCTTCTGCCCATTTTTGGATTGGGTTGTTTGTTTTTTTAATATTGAGCTGTATGAGGTGCTTGTAAAATTTGGAGATGAATGCTTTGTCAGCTGCTTTGTTTGTAAATATTTTCTCCCATAGTGAGTGTTGACTTTTCATCTTATTTATGGTTTCCTTTGCTGTGCAAAAGCTCTTAAGTTTCATTAGGTCACATTTGTTTATATTTGATTTTATTTCCATTTCTCTAGGAGGTGGGTCAAAAAGTATCTTGCTGTGATTTATGCCATAGAATGTTCAGCCTATGTTTTCCTCTAAAAGTTTTATAGTCTCTGGGCTTGTATTTAGGTCTTTAATCCATTTTGAGTTTATTTTTGTGTATGGTGTTAGGGAGTGTTGTAATTTCATTCTGTTACATGTAGCTGTCCAGTTTTCCCAACAGCACTTATTGAAGAGGCTGTCTTTTCTCCATTGTATATTCTTGCTTCCTTTATCAAAGATAAGGTGACCATATGTGCGTGGGTTTATCTCTGGGCTTTCTATCCTGTTGCATTGATCTATATTTCTGTTTTTGTGCCAGTACCATACTGTCTTGATTACTGTAGCTTTGTAGTGTAGTCTGAAGTCAGGGAGCCTGATTCCTCTGGTTCCGTTTTCCTTTCTCAAGATTGTTTTGGCTCTTCGGAGTCTTTTGTGTTTCCATACAAATTATGAAATTTTTGTTCTAGTTCTGTGAAAATGCCATTAGTACTTTGATAGGGATTGAATTGAATCTGTAGATTGCTTTGGGGAGTATAGTCATTTTCACAATGCTGATTCTTCCAATCCACGAACATGGTATATCTCTCCATCTATTTGTATCATCTTTAATTTCTTTCATCAGTGTCTTACAATTTTTTGCATACAGGTCTTTTGTCTCCATAGGTAGGTTTATTCCTAGGTATTTTATTCTTTTTGTTGCAATGATAAATGCGAGTGTTTCCTTAATTTCTCTTTTAGATTTTTCATCATTCGGGTATAAGAATGCAAGAGATTTCTGTGCAGTAATTTTGTATCCTGCTACATTACCAGATTCATTGATTAGCTCTAGTAGTTTTCTGGTAGCATCTTTAGGATTCTCTATGTATAGTATCATGTCATCTGCAAACAGTGACAGCTTTACTTCTTCTTTCCCGATTTGTATTCCTTTATTTCTTTTTCTTCTCTGATTGCTGTGGCTAAAACTTCCAAAACTATGTTGAATAATACTGGTGAGTGTGGGCAACCTTGTCTTGTTCCTGATCTTAGTGGAAATGGTTTCAGTTTTTCACCATTGAGGATGATGTTGGCTGTAGGTTTGTCGTATATGTCCTTTATTATGTTGAGATAAGTTCCCTCTATGCCTACTTTCTGGAGGGTTTTTATCATAAATGGGTGTTGAATTTCATCAAAAGCTTTTTCTGCATCTATTGAGATGGTCATATGGTTTTTATACTTCAGTTTGTTAATATGGTGTATCACATTGATTGGTTTGCATATATTGAAGAATCCTTGCATTCCTGGGATAAACCCCACTTGATCATGGTGTATGATCCTTTTAATGTGCTGTTGGATTCTGTTTGATAGTATATTGTTGAGGATTTTTGCATCTGTGTTCATCAGTGATATTGGCCTGTAGATTTCTTTCTTTGTGACATCTTTGTCTAGTTTGGGTATCAGAGTGATGTTGGCCTCGTAGAATGAGTTTGGGAGTGTTCCTCCCTCTGCTATATTTTGGAAGAGTTTGAGAAGGATAGGTATTAGCGCTTCTCTAAATGTTTGATGGAATTCACCTCTGAAGCCATCTGGTCCTGGGCTTTTGTTTGTTGGAAGATTTTTAATCACAGTGTGAACCTCAGTGCTTGTGATTGGTCTGTTTATATTTTTGATTTCTTCCAGGTTCAGTCTCAGAAGGTTGTGCTTTTCTAAGAAATTGTCTGTTTCTTTCTGGTTGTCCATTTTATTGGCATATCATTGCTTGTAGTAATCTCTCATGATCCTTTGTATTTCTGCAGTGTCAGTTGTTACTTCTCCCTTTTCATTTCTAATTCTGTTGGTTTGAGTCTTCTCCCTTTTTTTCTTGATAAGTTTGGCTAATGGTTTACCAATTTTGTTTATCTTCTCAAAGGACCGGTTTTTATTTTTATTGATCTTTTCTATTGTTTCCTTCATTTCTTCTTCATTTATTTCTGATCCGACCTTTATGATTTCTTTCCTTCTTCTAACTTTGGGGTTTTTTTTGTTCTTCTTTCTCTGATTGCTTTAAGTGTAAGGTTGGGTTGTTTATTTGAGATGTTTCTTGTTTCTTAAGGTAGGATTTTACTGCCATAAACTTCCCTCTTAAAACTGCTTTTCCTGCATCCCATAGGTTTTGGGCCATCATGTTTTCATTGTCATTTGGTTGTACATATGTTTTGATTTCCTCTTTTATTTATTCAGTGATTTCTTGGTTATTTAGTATCGTATTGTTTAGCCTCCATGTGTTTGTATATTTACGAATTTTTTCCTGTAATTGATATCTAGTCTCATAACGTTGTGGTCGGAAAAGATACTTGATACGATTTCAATATTCTTAAATTTACCAAGGCTTGATTGGTGACCCAAGAGATGATCTATCCCAGAGAATGTTCCATGAGCACTTGGGAAGAAAGTGTATTCTGTTGTTTTTGGATGGAATGTCCTATAAATATCAATTAAGTCCATCTTGTTTAATGTATCATTGAAAGCTTCTGTTTCCTTATTTATTTTCATTTTGGATGTTCTGTCCATTGGTGAAAGTGGGGTGTTAAAGTCCCTGACTTTGACTGTGTTACTGTTAATTTCTCCTTTTATTACTGTTAGCATTAGCCTTATGTATTGAGGTGCTCCTATGTTGGGTGCATAAATATTTACAATTGTTATATCTTCTTCTTGAATTGATCCCTTGATCATTATGTAATGTTCTTCTTTATTTCTTGCAATAGTCTTTATTTTACAGTCTATTTTGCAGGTATGAGATTTGCTACTCCAGCTTTCTTTTGATTTCCATTTGCATGGAATATCTTTTTCCATCCCCTCACTTTCAGTGTGTATGTGTCCCTATATCTGATGTGGGTCTCTTGTAGACAGCATATGTATGTGTCTTATTTTTGTATCCATTCAGCCCATCTATATCTTTTGCTGGGATCCTTAATCCATTTACATTTAATGTAATTTTTGATATGTTTCTATTACCATTTTATTAATTGTTTGGAGTTTGTTATTGTAGGTCTTTTACTTCTCTTGTGTTTCCTGCCTAAAGAAGTTACTGTTGTAAAGCGGGTTTGGTGGTGCTGAATTTTCTTATCTTTTACTTTTGTGTAAAAGTTTTAATTTCTCGTCAATCTGAATGAGATCCTTGCTGGGTAGAGTAATCTTTGTTGTAGGTTTTTCCCTTTCATCAGTTTAAATATGTCCTGCCACTCTCTTCTGGGTTGCAGAATTTCTGCTAGAAGATTAGCTGTTAACCTTATGGGGATTCCCTTATATGTTATTTGTTGTTTTTCCCTTGCTACTTTTAATATTTTTTCTTTGTATTTAATTTTGATAGTTTGATTAATGTATGTCTTGGTGTGTTACTCCTTGGATTAATCCCATATGGGGCTCTCTGCGCTTCCTGGACTTGATTAACTGTTTCCTTTCCCATATTAGGGAAGTTTTCAACTGTAATCTCTTCAAATATTTTCTCAGTCCCTTTTTTTCTCTTCTCCTTCTGGGACCCCTATAATTTGAATGTTGGTGCGTTTAATGTTGTCCCAGAGGTCTCTGAGACTGTCCTCAATATTTTTCATTCTTTTCCCTTTATTCTGCTCTGCAGTAGTTATTTCTACTATTTTATCTTCCAGTTACTATTTTATCTTCCTGTTACTTATCCTTTCTTCTTCCTCAGTTATTCTGCTATTGACCCTTCTAGAGAATTTTTAATTTTATTTAATGTGTTGTTCATCATTTTTGTTTGTTCTTTAGGTCTTCTATATCCTCCTTAAATTTTTCTTTTATGTTCTCCATTCTGTTTCCAAGATTTTGGATCATCTTTACTATCATTACTCTGAATTCTTTTTCAGGTAGACTGCCTATTTCCTCTTCATTTGTTTGGTCTAGTGGGTTTTTACCTTGGTCCTTCATCTGCTGTTTGTTTCTCTGTCTTCTCATTTTACTTAACTTACTGTGTTTGGGGTCTCCTTTTCGCAGGCCGCAGGTTTGTAGTTCCTCTTGTTTTTGGTGTCTGCCCCCATTGGCTAAGGTTGGCTCAGTGAGTTGTGTAGAGTTTTTGGTGGAGGAGATTAGTGCCTGTCTTCTGGTGGATGAGGCCGGATCTTGTCTTTCTCTTGGGCAGGTCCACGTCTGGTGGTGTGTTTTGGGGTGAATTTTTTTTTTTTTTTTTTTTTTTTTTTTGGCGGTACGCGGACCTCTCACTGTTGTGGCCTCTCCCGTTGTGGAGCACGGGCTCCAGATGCGCAGGCTCAGCGGCCATGGTCACGGGCCCAGCTGCTCTGTGGCACGTGGGATCTTCCCAGACCTGGGCATGAACCCATGTCCCCTGCATCAGCAGGCAGACTCTCAACCACTGCGCCACCAGGGAAGCCCCCTTATTATTATTTTAATTGGCCTTTCTGCTAGTGGGTGAGGTTCTGTTCCTATCTTGCTAGTTATTTGGCATAGGGTGACCAGCACTGTAGCTTGCTGGTCATTGAATGGAGCTGGATCTTGGCATTGAGATGGAGATCTCTGGGACATTTTTGCTATTTGATATTACATGGAGCTGGGAAGTCTCTGGTGGACGAATGTCCTGAACTTGGCTCTCCCACCTCAGAGGCACAGGTGTTACACTGGCCGGAGCACCAAGATCCTGTCATCCTCATGGCTCAGAATAAAAGGGAGAAATAAATAAATAAATATAATAAAATAAAATAAAGTATTATAATAAAAAATAAAAATATTTTTTAAAAATTTAAAGAAATTAAATAGTAATGAAAAAAACGAACCAAAGAAAGAAAGAAGCAAGCAACCAAACCAAAAAACAAATCTACCAATGATAACAAGTGCTAAAACCTATTCTGAAAAAAAAAAAAGGGACATACAGGACCCTAGGACAAATGTTAAAAGCAAAGCTATACAGACAAGATTACACACAGAAGCATACACATACACACTCACAAAAAGAGAAAAAGGAAAAAAATATATATATATATCATTGCTCCCAAAGTCCACCACCCCAATTTGGGGTGATTCATTGTCTATTCAGGTATTACACAGATGCAGGGTACATCAAGTTGATTGTGGAGATGTAATCTGCTGCTCCTGAGGCTGCTGGGAGAGATTTCCCTTTCTCTTCTTTGTTCTCACAGCTCCTGGGGTTCAGCTTTAGATTTGGACTCACCTCTGCGTGTAGGTCGCCTGAGGGCATCTGTTCTTTGGTCAGACAGGATGGGGTTAAAGGAGCAGCTGATTCAGGGACTCTGGCTCACTCAGGCCGGGGGTGGGGAGGGAGGGGTACGGAAGCGGGGTGAGCCTGCGGCGTCAGAGTCTGGCGTGACGTTGCACCAGCCTGAGGTGCGCTGTGTGTTCTCCCGGGGAAGTTGTCTCTGGATCACGGGAACCTGGCAGTGGCGGGCTGCACAGGCTCCCCGGAAGGGGGGTGTGGATAGTGACCTGTTCTCGCACACAGGCTTCTTGTTGGCTGCAGCAGCAGCCTTAGCATCTTATGCCCGTCTCTGGTGTCCATACTGATAGCCGCGTCTCGTGCCCGTCTCTGGAGCTTGTTTAGGTGGTGCTCTGAATCTCCTCTCCTTGCGCACCATGAATCAAAGAGGCAAGAAAAAGTGTCTTGCCTCTTCAGCAGTTCCAGACTTTTTCCTGGACTCTCTCCTGGCTATCTGTGGTGTACTAGCCCCCTTCAGGCTGTGTTCATGCAGCCAACCCCATTCCTCTCCCTGGGGTCCGACCTCTGAAGCCCAAACCTCAGCTCCCAGCCCCCACCCATCCTGGCAGGTGAGCAGAGAAGTCTCTCCGGGTGGTGAGTGCTGGTCAGCAGTTATCCTCTCTGTGGGAATCTCTTTGCTTTTCCCTCTGCACCCCTGTTGCTGCACTCTCCTCTGTGTCTCCGAAGCTTCTCCCCCCACCGCCACCTGCCGTCTCCACCAGTGAAGGGGCTTCCTAGTGTGTGGAACCTTTTCCTCCTTCGCAGCTCCCTCCCACTGGTGCAGGTTCCGTCCCTGTTCTTTTGTCTCTGTTTTTCTTTTCTTTTCACCTTCCCACATAAGTGGGGAGTTTCTTGCCTTTTGGGAGGTCTGAGGTCTTATGCCAGCGTTCAGTTGGTGTTCCTTAGGAATTGCTCCACATGTAGATGTATTTCTTATGTTTTTTTTTGCTGTACATGGGCCTCCCCCGTTGCAGAGCACAGGCTCCGGACGTGCAGGCTCAGCGGCCATGGCTCACGGGCCTAGCCGCTCCGTGGCATGTGGAATCTTCCCGGACTGGGGCACGAACCCGTGTCCCCTGCATCGGTAGGTGGACTCTCAACCACTGCGCCACCAGGGAAGCCCTCTGATGTATTTTTAGGGAGGAAGGTGATCTCTACGTCTTACTCTTCTGCCATCTTGAAGGTCTCCTGGCATATTGAAGTGTAGAAATATAAAATTTGTAGAGATAAATAGTACATTTAAGATATGTAACTTGATAAAATATTTTTACACTGTATAGACAAATATATATTTAAATAAGTATAGGTTATGTTATAATTATAAATGTGAAAATGTATATAAGTGACAAATATACTATTTTAACTACTGCATTGAACTGCTATGCCATGCACTGTCCAAGGTCCTGCAAATATAACAAGAAACCACTCAGAAAAAGTTATGCCTTTGTGGGTTTTACATTCTAGTGGTGGAAAAAGAAAGTTATTTTAACATGTCAAAGAAATATTTAGTCTTATTATTAACTACTCAAATAATTTGTTTTAATATATTCATATAGTTATATTCTTAGATCACATTTTCAGACTCGATATAAATTTGGCTAGCCCACAACAAATATTCATTAATCATGTATATCTCTAGTCTTAAGAACAACATTCACAGTTCATTAATTTATTTTAAACCAATCACATTTATTTACTTCCTATAACTCTGTACTGAGAATATATGGTAGTTGTTGTACCTTTATGTACTATTGTATTAGCTTTGTTGAAGTAAATAATAATTTTTACAAATAAATTTTAAATATAAAATCCTCTTATATGGAGAAGGAAATATATCTATATAGTTATTCAATTGATAAAGAAGGAATTGAATAATTCTCTGTACCTGCCCATCTTCACATATTACATTGATATTTCTGGTTTTATCAGACATATATTCTAAATAAATATTATTTTGAAATGACTTACACAGTTCCTGTCTCTTGCCTACATATTGAAATCCAATATAGGCAAATATAGAAAAATAGATCAATGGAACAGAGATAAACCCACGCACATATGGTCAACTAATCTATGACAAAGGAGGCAAGAATATACAATGGAAAAAAGACAGTCTCTTCAATATAAGGTGCTGGGAAAACTGGACAGCTACATGTAAAAGAATGAAATTAGAACACTCCCTAACACCATACACAAAAATAAACTCAAAATGGATTAGAGATCTAAATAAACACCATAAAACTCATAGAGGAAAACACAGGAAGAACACTCTTTGACATAAATCACAGCAAGATCTTCTTTGATCCACCTCCTAGAGTAATGGAAATAAAAACAAAAATAAACAAATGGGACCTAATGAAACTTAAAAGCTTTTGCAAAGCAAAGGAAACTACAAACAAGACGAACAGACAACAGTCAGAATGGGAAAAAATATTTGCAAAAATGTCAACAAAGGATTAATTTCCAAAATATATAAACAGCTCATGCAGCTCAACATGAAAAAAACAAACAATGCAACCAAAAAATGGACAGAAGACCTAAATAGACATTTCTCCAAAGAGGACATACAGATGGCCAAGAAGCACATGAAAAGCTGTTCAACATCACTAGTTATTAGAGAAATGCAAATAAAAACTACAATGAGGTATCACCTCACACCAGTTAGAATGGGCATCATCAGATAATCTACAGACAACAAATGCCAGAGGGGGTGTGGAGAAAAGAGAACCCTCTTGCACTGTTGGTGGGAATGTAAATTGATACAGCCACTATGGAGAACAATATGGAGGTTCCTTAAAGAACTAAAAATAGAATTACCATACGACCCAGCAATCCTACTACTTGGCATATACCCAGAGAAAACCATAACTCAAAAAGACACATGCACCCCAATGTTCATTGCAACACTATTTACAATAGCCAGGTCATGGAAGCAACCTAAATGCCCATTGAAAGATGAATGGATAAAGAAGTTGTGGTACATATATACAATGGAATATTAGCCATAAAAAGTAACGAAATTGGGTCATTTGTAGAGACGTGAGCACATATAGAGACTGTCATACAGAGTGAAGTAAGTCAGAAAGAGAAAAACAAATATCGTCTATTAATGCATATATGTGGAACCTAGAAAATGGTACATATGAACCAGTTTGCAGGGCAGAAATTGAGATATAGATGTAGAGAACAAATGTATGGACACCAAGGGGGGAAAGCGGCAGGGGGTGGGGGTCGTGGTGTGATGAATTGGGAGATTGGAATTGACAGTATACACTGATGTGTATAAAATGGATACACATCATACAAATGAAAGACTAATAAAATAAAATAATAGAAAATAAACATTAAAAAAAGATAGGTGTGGTCATATGATTGAATTTTATGTAATGGAATGTGAATAGAAGTGATGGTATATTTCTGGTCAGTTAATTTTAAATAACAAGTGTACTCTCTGACATCTTTCCATTTCTGCTTGCAGGATGAAAATGATGACAAAGTCTTAGAGGATAATGGAAACACAAGATGGAATAAGCCTAATCCCTAGAATACCACTTGGGGAAAATCTGACAGCTGAAGAGAAAACGTGAGTATAGAAATCTCTAAAGTATGTGAGCTGTTATACACACCATATAATGTTCCTCTGACTAATATGATA
Source organism: Tursiops truncatus (assembly GCF_011762595.2). Classification (NCBI taxonomy): domain Eukaryota; kingdom Metazoa; phylum Chordata; class Mammalia; order Artiodactyla; family Delphinidae; genus Tursiops; species Tursiops truncatus. The sequence continues at coordinate 20,446,218 of NC_047035.1, read as the reverse complement.
CTTACAGTTGTAGCTCATTCATTTTATTGTTCTAGTTCAAGTATAAATAGACCAAAATTATTTATTTATTCTTCGTTAATACACATTTAAATTTTTTTTTTCATTCTTATGAACAGTGTTGCAATAAATAATGTCAGGTACATCTCCTTGGACACAAGCGCAAGATTTTTATAAGGGTGGATGTATATATATATGTGTGTGTGTGTGTGTGTGTGTGTGTGTGTGTTTGTATGTATATATATGACTGGAATATTGGTTGAAGCAAAATTCTACTACATCTTCAAATTTACTAGATTTTGTCAAAATTGATCTCCATAGTGCTTTGACATCTTAAATCCCACTGGCTTTTTAACATTTTTAGGAATGTTCAGACTCTGAAAAAGCCTAAGTTTCTCTTTTGAGTTCCAGATCTTAATTTTTATATATTTTTATCACTAATGCTTCATTGATTGTGGAGTGGGATAGAGGGGAAACACTGATTAATAACTTATCATTCACCAGTTATTTATCTTTGCATATCATCTAATATTCTCATCAATTCTGGACGGTAATCATGAAATCATAAAAAATTTATCTCAAGAAAAAAATGGAAAATGATCCAAGTTGATAAGTTAGTGATTATACATGGAACAATGAACAGAGCAAATAATACATGTATGGATATGCATATTCATTGTATAAAATAATGATAGTATGCAATTTATATAAATACAAAATACAACATAGAACCATAGTGTCAGTCAACCAAGTCAGTTAGGGGTCTCTTGTAATTCTAATACTCCAAGGTTTTGTGTTTTTGTTAATATTTCAAGAGGAAAAATAATAACATAAGGATTTGTCAGTTTAGTGGATTTATGCTGTTAATAAATATGTAGGGTATTTATTGAAAAGAATAGGAACTTATTTGTAACTTCAAAACTATGAAAAATATCAATTTAGTAGGTCATTCTCAGCATTTTCAAAGAAGTAAATAAGAAGAAAATCAGTATATGTAACACACATACTTGGTAAATACTATTTTATAAAACATTTGTTTCAGAAGTACCATAAAGGGAAAGCTCTACAGATTTGGTTGTATTAAGTTTAAACATTTCTCCGGAGAAACAGATGTCCAAAACTAAGTCAAAAAACATACCAGAAAATTATAAAACAATTTAAACTTTTGTGAGAAACAGTATATTGCTGTTAGTAATATACTAATGATATCCATAAATTGATGAGAAAATGATAAATTACTGAATAAAACTGGGAAAACAGATCATTCACAGAAGAAAGGACAGTCAAATTTCAGTTGAACAAATACAAATATCCTAATCTCACTGATAGATTTAAAACAATGAACAATTAACCTTTTACTACTGTATTTCTTTTACTCAAATAAAATAATCTTTAAAGTATATATGTTCAGGAAAAATTATGGGGAAATAAAATCCTAATGAATTGCTTGAAATTGTTCAGAATATTTTGGGTAGGTTACATAAGAATGCTGTAATAATGGTTACATTTTGGAAGTAGAACTTATTTTCTTATGAGAAAGACATTTTCATCATGCACTCTTTGTTCTCTGTATTATTTTTATTACGTGCATGTATAAATTTTTGAATTTGGTACTTTGGTGCTTGAATTTTCATTTAATTAGTAGCAAAAAATGAGGTGTATTAGCTTAATATTGCTGCATAACAAATTACTACAAACCTAGTGACATAAAGCAACACATATTTATTACATAAACATTTTTGTAAATCAGGAGTCCAGATAAATCTCAACTGGATCCTCTGCTTTCATTCTCACAAGGATATAATCAGGGTAGTGATTGGCCTGTGTTTTTATAGGGAGGCTGAATTAGAGAAAAATCTACTTCCAAGCTCACTCAGGTTGTTGGCAGAATTAATTTCCTTGAGGTGATAGGACTGAAGGCGCCAACCTCCTGCTGGCTGTTGGTTGAAGGCCAGCCACACACAGCTCTGAGAGGACACTCGCATTTCCTTGCCACTTGGGATTCTTCAACATGGTTGCTTACTTCATCAAGCCATAAAGAAGAATCTCTAGGTTGAGTTTGAGATTCTTTAGATAGACATTGCTAGCAAGATGACATTTTATATAATGTAATTACAGGAATGACATCTAAGCATCTTTGCCATGTTTCACTGGTTAGAACCAAGTCACAGGTCTCACCCATATTCAATAGGAGGAGAATAAAACCAGAAGTAATACCAGGAAGTGGGGATCATAGGGGGCTTAGAGTTGATTTACAACATGAACAGAATATTTAATATAATGAATGGCTTCCATAATAACTATTTTTTAAAAAGCCATAGCTAAATAAACAAAGGACCCAAACAATATCTAAGGTTTCTTATATGTAATAATCTTACATATAGTAATCCATATTGAATGTGTTATATACTTTAGAAAAGTTATTTCTTTACTTTCCAAGATTGTCTAAAATGTCTTTATCTACAAGATAGAGTCAGAATTTTAAGTAGGAGCTGATTCTCCAAAGATTTGGAGACCATTCATCAGATATTCATGAAAAATTTGAACAAATTCCTAGTTGCTTCCTTTTTAATCAACCATATCACATAGCTCTTGGATACTACAGAAAGGCAGATTTAGATATTTTTGAATTTAAGTTGTGCTGAGATATATTCCAAGTCAGCTGGAGACATAACTCAGAGAAGTTATGTAAATAATTAACCTTTGGAAATAACACTTGCTAAGTGAACATACATATCAATGAAAATAATTACCAGATTCTATTTACATTTAGCCAAAGATTGCAGTGGGTAATTTAAAAAACAATTGAAATATTTGCATACCATTCAGAGTGTTATCTTTTCTCTGGTTCTCAGTTTTAATAGACCAAGCTAGCAAAACTTCTGTATGTATGTAAAAAGGGGCACAGTGATTGTTTGATTAACAAGCAGTAACAGTCCTCTCATCAGAAAAACAATATTGGGCTTTATTTGGATGGCTTAAGACAATAAGCTGATTTCATAAGGTGTCAATGTTAGTCCTTAAATGATAAAAAGACAAATAGTCTGACAAAGAGGAAAATGTGTTGCTGGAAGAATAGAAGATTTGTCATGAGCTTATTTGTTTGTCATTGTGAGGTCTTCACAAAGAGTAAAACAGGAATATAAACAAAAGCTTTTTTTGGTTGTGAAGCTTTCAAATAGTCCTTTAATTATCCAGTCTGTTTTAGGCACTACTGAATTTCTCTTAGCTTTTTAAATTCTTTCGTTAGTAGATTTAAAATAACCATTATCTTCATGCCCTTGAATGTATGATAAATGAAATTGTGATGCTTCCATTGTTGAAAATAGTCTCCATTCTCCATGACTGAAGAATATCATACTCTTTTATTGCAAGGAGACATCCACCAAAGGTCCCTATGGCTTCCTTTTGAGATTTTTGACAGTCAATTTTATACCCAAAGACTTAATACAACTGATCTATTTTCATTGCATCGAGGTATTGGGGGGAGGGATTATATTTATTATAATGTCACAGATTAGTTAAATGATACATTGAAGGAAGGGAGAAAAGTAGCCCCAACATGCAGGTGTTGGTTTTATTCTCCATTCCCATCTCCAGTCTAACCTCCTCTTCCTCAGTCTCCAGGCTCATACTTTGTTACTCTTCCATCAGGAATGGATGCTGTATTTTGAGTAAATACATAATTCTCTCTGTCAGATATCCTAGGTAAGATGCAAAGTGCTAGCTTCCCATTTCTCTGGAACCCTGCTACTCGCATACCCACCTGTTCTAAATCTGGGCTTCCTGCCTACACAGATGATTCTTACCAGGAGGCTGACATGGTAAAGAAATATATGAAATATTATATATATATATATATATATATACACACACACACACACACACACACACACACATATGTATATATATGGACAATACAGAGAGCTTCCTATCTTATAAATGCCACCCCAATTAATCCATGCTTATATTTTACTGAGATATTCTAACAAGAATGACATGTTGGGGCTTCCCTGGTGGCGCAGTGGTTGAGAATCTGCCTGCCAATGCAGGGGACACGGGTTCAAACCCTGGTCTGGGAAGATCCCACATGCCTTGGAGCAACTGGGCCCGTGAGCCACAGCTACTGAGCCTGCGTGCCTGGAGCCTGTGCTCTGCAACAAGAGAGGCCACGACAGTGAGAGGCCCGCGCACTGTGATGAAGAGTGGCCCCCGCTCGCGGCAACTAGAGAAAGCCCTTGCACAGAAATGAAGACCCAACACAGCCAATAAATAAATAATTCTTCAAACTTATAAAAAAAAAAAAAAAGAATGACGTGTTGTCTGCATGTTACTAAAATGGTAAATAATGATAGCAATGATAAACTTTTTGATTATGCCCTGTATGCTACATCTGGGTGCTGGGTCTGGGTACTTCTCACTATAGAGAGCATCTCTATAAGAACCTGATAAGAACATGGGCTTGTGTGTTAGATTCTCCGCTTTCCCATCCTGGCTCTATCACTTCCTGTAGTGTCAGTATGTGCAAATGACTTAACTTCTCTCTACCTTGAATTTCTTCATTTGTAAAATGGGAATGATAATTTAGCTATTAATGACTTAATTGAGGCATTGAATAAGTTAATGTATGTAAACCACTTTAAAAAATGCCTGGTTCAGGGCTTCCCTGGTGGTGCAGTGGTTGAGAATCTGACTGCTAATGCAGGAGACACGGGTTCGAGCCCTGGTCTGGGAAGATCCCACATGCCGTGGAGCAACTAGGCCCGTGAGCCACAACTACTGAGCCTGCACGTCTGGAGCCTGTGCTCCACAACAAGAGAGGCTGCGATAGTGAGAGTCTCGTGCACCGCAATGAAGAGTGGCCCCCGCTTGCCACAAGTAGAGAAAGCCCTCACACAGAAACGAAGACCCAACACAGCGAAAAATAAATAATTAAAAAAAAAAAAAAAAAGCCTGGTTCACAGTAACCATTCCATAAATGTTAATGAATATTCCTAATTCTAGCCCTCACAGCTACTCCACTTTACAAATGAGCTCTCTGAGAAGCAGAGCCTGTGATGTAATCTTATGTTCCCTCAAATATAAACTGTAGCCAATAATGCAGTTTTCTGTTTTCCATTGTTATATGGAAATATAACACTGAGATAATATATATGGTTAAATAAATATTGAGTTGAACAAATTAAACAAACAAGGAAGATTTTAGTTGAGACTGTTGAAATAGGGAAGAGAGATTGAACTTAATGGAGTTCAGTACAGGCTATCCCAAAATACGGCATCCTGGCATGTTGAATATTTTAAGCTGAAGGAGTTTGAGAAAATGTCAGGAGCAGGATGGTCATTCTGCCCTCTTTCTCTCTTCACCCTTCTTCTTTGAACAGGTCATAATATCCTCCAGAGAGAGGTGCCCTCCCATCCTTCTTTCCAAAAATAAAGGGAAGCCAAGAAGAATCCTAACAGGGCTAAGTTTCTCCCAGCTTATAATACCTTACTTCTTAACCTGTCATATTCCTCTACAACTGTTTACTCTACATCAAATCTGGCATAGAAATACACAGGTCCAACTTTTTCTTTGGGCTTTTATTTCCTTATAAAGCCTTGTCATGTAAAACTTACATTAAATAATTTTTATGCTTTTCTTCTGTTAATCTCTCTTTGTCAGTTTAATTTTCAGATCTAGCCAGGGATCCTAAGAGGATCCATTTCCCTCCCCTGCAAACTCAGCTCTGTTGAAAGAAATGATGGGAGAGTGTTTAAGAGCTGAGGTGAGCTAGTGGAATAGTACTGGAGGACTTGAGGAGGGCTGACAAGGGGGGTGATTAGGCCATCTGTGTTTGCTATTTGATGTTTATCTAAATTAGGCTCCTACCCTCTCATGACTTGCAGATCCTTGAGGAAGAGATTCCTAAAGTGTAAAATAGGCAGGAGGCTGAGAGAAGATTTACATCTCAAAAGACCAAAGACAAAATTTATATTTTCAAGTTTTCTAACCTAAGTGATCTAAGAAAAGGGAAGTTAGGATCCTGTAGTGAAGAAGAAACCTATCTAAAGTTTAGGAGAGCTGAGGGGAATGTTAAGGCCATCTTGCTCAATATGATGTACTTTGTTACAGATGGTTTACATTATGCCAAAATCTAGACTTATTCATAAACATGAAGATGATGACGATGATGATGATGGTGACGACTTTGAGTAGGCTTGCTGTCCTTCTTAGGTTATTTAATTTCAAATCACAGGTCAAACGTTGTGCAATGTAGACAAAGAAACGACAGATATTTAGAGGAGACCTAGTTCAGTTGCCCTATTGTGTAGTTGAGGAATTGATGATCTGTTACAACAATGTTGAGTAAATACATCCTTGAATAGAAATTTTGACACACAAATCATTTCTCATGACAACACCTCCACAGAACATCAAAACAAAAATTGTATTGATGAAGAAAGAAAGCAAGTAGAATAAGTGAACTTGGAGAGCTGTGCTGGTGTAGTCATGTTTAAAAATTAGCCTAGTATGAGTTGCTTGGTTGCATTCCTGTATCCAAATTGAGTGGCCTTTCAGATTAGTGGAAACTTATGTTTCAGAGGGAAAATAAGTTTTTGTACTCTGGTTTCTTCTCAATCCTACTGGTAGCCCCTGTTTAGAAAAGGGGGGAGGCAAAATTATAGGATAAATAGCCAACTGCCTTAAGTCCATTTAACTTCTTTGCAAAATGGAAATAAAACTTCACAATGTCATTTTTTCCACCAGTTACCAGAAAACAGAGGATTTGGGCTGTTGGTTTTACTAAATCACAGTATAACTTCTGAGCTAAGAATATGACAATGTCATAAACCTGTGAAATCCTTTTAATTTGAGACATTAATATTTGAATGCTTTTCCCATGCAGTGTTATTTGGCCCTGAATAAGCCTTTGTCCTTTCCATTTTCTTTGTTTTTAATTATCTTTTATTCTCACCCGGAATGCTTTCTTTCATGACCTGCCATCCAGGTATATGGGAATAGAAAGAAGACCATCATTTGGAGTTTCACTTGGAATTGAGCAAACTGTCAGTTCAGATTAAGCTCACAAAATATCAAAAGCATCCAGTGGATATTACTGTCATTATTTTCATTTTGCATTTGAGGAAACTGAACTTCAGAAATATTAATAATATGTCTGTTATCCTTGACACCTCAATAATGATGACACTCTGGACCAGCAAGCTGTTCAGTCTTCAGTTCATCAGGGTTTAATTCAAAACAACAGGTAGGACCAGTTGGCCCTTCAGCCATTCTACTTTCTCTTCCCAGCAAGGCTTGCCAGAGTGCCCTCCTTGTCTTATGTGGGAGTGTTTTCCCCCTTCCACTCTCATGCATAAGTCAGGTGAACAAAAGAAGGGCGTGAGAGATGCTCCAAGCCCAGTGGTTCTCAGAGCTTTAAGAAAATACCAGAGAGAAAGAGAGGAGCTTCCAGATGGTGGAAGAGTAAGATGCAGAGATCACCTTCCTCTCCACAGATACATCAGAAATACATCTACACATGGAACAATGCCTACAGAACACCTACTGAACGCTGGTAGAAGACCTCAGACCTCCCAAAAGGCAGGAAACTCCCCACGTTCCTGGGTAGGTCAAAAGAAAAAAGAATAAACAGAGACAAAAGAATAGGGACGGGACCTACACCAGTGGCAGGGAGGCATGAAGGAGGAGAGGTTTCCACACACTAGGAAGGCCCTTTGCGGGCGGAAACTGTGGGTGGCGGAGGGGGGAAGCTTTGGAGACATGGAGGAGAGTGCAGCAACAGGGGTGCAGAGGGCAAAGCGGGGAGATTCCCAACAGAGGGTTGGTGCCAACCAGCACTCACCAGCCAGAGAGGCTTGTCTGAATAGAATGGCTGAATGGATACAGAAACAAGACCTGTATATATGCTGTCTACAAGAGACCCACTTCAGACCTAGGGACACATACACACTGAAAGTGAGGGGATGGAAAAAGATATTCCATGAAAATGGAAATAAAAAGAAAGCTGGAGTAGCAATTCTCATATCAGACAAAATAGACATTAAAATAAAGACTATTACGAGAGACAAAGAATGACACTACATAATGATCAAGGGATCGATTCAAGAAGAAGATATAACAATTGTAAATATTCATGCACCCAACATAGGAGCACCTCAATGCATAAGGTAAATACTAACAGCCATAAAAGGGGAAATCAACAGTAACACAATCATAGTAGGGGACTTTAACACCCCACTTTCACCAATGGACAGAACATCCAAAATGAAAATAAATAAGGAAACACAAGCTTTAAATGATACATTAAACAAGATGGATTTAATTGATATTTATAGGACATTCCATCCAAAACCACAGAATACACATTCTTCTCAAGTGCTCATGGAAACTTCTCCAGGATAGATCATATCTTGGGTCACAAAACAAGCCTTGGAAAATTTAAGAAAATTGAAATCGTGTCAAGTATCTTTTCCGACCACAACACTATGAGACTATGTATCAATTACAGGAAAAAAACCTGTAAAAAATACACATACATGGAGTCCAAACAATACCATACTTAACAACCAAGAGGTCACTGAAGAAATCAATGAGGAAATCAAAAAATACCTAGAAACAAATGACAATGAAAACACAACAACCCAAACCTATGGGATGCAGCAAAAGCAGTTCTAAGATGGAAGTTTATAGCAATACAATCCTACCTTAAGAAACAAGAAACATCTCAAATAAACAACCTAACCTTACACCTAAAGCAATTAGAGAAAGAAGAACAAAAATAGCCCAAAGTTAGCAGAAGGAAAGAAATCATAAAGATCAGATCAGAAATAAATGAAAAAGAAAAGAAGGAAATGATAGCAAAGATCAATAAAACTAAACACTGGTTCTCTGAGAAGATAAACAAAATTGATAAACCATTAGCCAGAGTTATCAAGAAAAAAAGGGAGAAGACTCAAATCAATAGAATTAGAAATGAAAAAGGTGAAGTAACAACTGACACTGTGGAAATACAAAGGATCATGAGAGATTACTGCAACCAACTCTATGGCACTCAAATGGACAACCTGGAAGAAATGGACAACTTCTTAGAAATGCACAAACTTCCGAGACTGAATGAGGAAGAAATATGATATATAAACAGACCAATCACAAGCACTGAAATTGAGACTGTGATTAAATTCTTCCAACACACAAAGGCCCTGGACCAGATGGCTTCATAGGTGAATTTTATCAAACATATACAGAAGAGCTAACACCTATCCTTCTCAAACTCTTCCAAAGTATAGCAGAGGGAGGAACACTCCCCAACCCATTCTATGAGGCCACTGTCATGCTGATACAAAAATCAGATAAAGATGTCACAAAGAAAGAAAACTACAGGTGAATATCACTGATGAACGTAGATGCAAAAATCCTCAACAAAATACTAGCAAACGGAATCCAACAGCACTTTAAAAGGATCATACACCATGATCAAGTGGGGTTTATCCCAGGAATGCAAGGATTCTTCAATATATGCAAATCAATCAATGTGATACACCATATTAACAAATTGAAGGAGAAAAATGATATGATCATCTCAATAGATGCAGAGAAAGCTTTTGACAAATTCAACACACTTTTATTATAAAAACCCTCCAGAAAGTAGGCGTAGAGGGACTTTCCTCAACATAGTAAAGGCCATATATGACAAACCTGCAGCCAACATCGTCCTCAATGGTGAAAAACTGAAACCATATGCACTAAGATCAGGAACAAGACAAAGTTGCCCACTCTCACCACTGTTATTCAACATAGTTTTGAAAGTTTTAGCCACAGAAATCAGAGAAGAAAAAAAAATAAAAGGAACCCAAATCGGAAGAGAAGAAGTAAATCTGTCACTGTTTGCAGATGACATGATACTATATAGAGAGAATCCTAAAGATGCAACCAGAAAACTACTAGAGCTAATCAATGAATTTGGTAAAGTACCAGGATACAAAATTAATGAACAGAAATTTCTAGCATTCCTATACACTAATGATGAAAAATCTGAAAGTGAAATTAAGAAAACACTTCCATTTACCAATGCAACAAAAAGAATAAAATATCTAGGAATAAACCTACCTAAGGAGACAAAAGACCCGTATGCAGAAAATTATAAGACACTGATGAAAGAAATTAAAGTTGATACAAATAGATGGAGAGATATACCATGTTATTGAATTGGAAGAATCAACATTGTGAAAATGACTCTACTACCGAAAGCAATCTACAGATTCAATGCAATTCCTATCAAACTACCAATGGCATTTTTCACAGACCTAGAACAAAAAATTTCACAGTTTGTATGGAAACACAAAAGAGCCTGAAGCCAAAGCAATCTTGAGAATGAAAAATGGAGCTGGAGGAATGAGGCTCCATGACTTCAGACTATACTACAAAGCTACAGTAATCAATACAGTATGGTAGTGGCACAAAAACAGAAATATAGATCAGTGCAACAGGATAGAAAGCTCAGAGATAAACACATGCACATATGGTCACTTTATCTTTGATAAAGGAGGCAAGAATATACAGTGGAGAAGAGACAGCCTCTTCAATAAGTGGTGCTGGGAAAACTGGACAGGTACATGTAAAAGTATGAAATTAGAACACTCCCTAATACCATACACAAAAATAAACTCAAAATGGATTAAAGACCTAAATGTAAGGCCAGACACTGGAAAACTTTTAGTGGAAAACATAGGCAGAACACTCTATGACATAAATCACAGCAAGACACTTTTTGACCCACCTCCTAGAGAAATGGAAATAAAAACAAAAATAAACAAATGGGACCTAATGAAGCATAAAAGCCTTTGCACAGCAAAGGAAACCATAAACAAGATGAAAAGACAACCCTCAGAGTGGGAGAAAGTATTTGCAAATGAAGTAACTGACAAAGGATTAATCTCCAAAATTTACAAGTAGCTCATGCAGCTCAATATTAAAAAAAAAAACAACTCAATCCAAAAATGGGCAGAAGACCTGAATAGACATTTCTCCAAAGAAGATATACAGATTGCCAACAAACACATGAAAGAATGCTCCACACCATTAATCATTAGAGAAATGCAAATCAAAACTACAATGAGATATCACCTCACACCAGTCGGAATGGCTATCATCAAAAAATCTACAAACAATAAATACTGGAGAGGGTGTGGAGAAAAGGGAACCCTCTTGTACTGTTGGTGGGAATGTAAATTGATACAGCCACTGTGGAGAACAGTATGGAGGTCCCTTAAAAAAACTAAAAATAGAACTACCATAGGACCCAGTAATCCCACTACTGGGCATATAGCCTGAGAAACCATAATTCAAAACGAGTCATGGGACTTCCCTGATGGCGCAGTGGTTGAGAGTCCGCCTGCCGATGCAGGGGACATGGACTCGTGCCCCGGTCCGGGAAGATCCCACATGCCGCAGAGCGGCTGGTCCCGTGAGCCATGGACACTGAGCTGGTGCGTCTGGAGCCTGTGCTCCGCAACGGGAGAGACCACAACAGTGAGAGGCCTGCCAACCAACCCCAAAAAAAAAAAAAAAAAAAAAAAAAAAAAATCAAACAAACAAACAAAACCGAGTCATGTACCAAAATGTTCTTTGCAGCTGTGTTTACAATAGCCAGGACATGGAAGCAAGCTAAGTGTCAATCATCGGATGAATGAATAAAGATGTGGCACATATATACAATGGAATCTTACTCAGCCATAAAAAGAAATGAAATTGAGTTATTTGTAGTGAGGAGGATGGACCTAGTGTCTGTCATACAGAGTGAAGTAAGTCAGAAAGAGAAAAACAAATACTGTATGCTAACCCGTATATATGGAATGTAAGAAAAAAAAAAATGGTCATGAGGAACCTAGGGGCAAGATGGGATTAAAGACACAGACCTACTAGAGAATGGACTTGAGGATATGGGAAGGGGGAAGGGTAAGCTGTGACAAAGTGAGAGAGTGGCATGGACATATATACACTACCAAACGTAAAACAGATAACTGATGGGAAGCAGCTGCATAGCACAGGGGGATCAGCTCTGTGCTTTGTGACTACCAGAGGTTTGGGATAGGGAGGGTGGGAGGGAGGGAGATGCAAGAGGGAAGAGATATGGGAACATATGTATATGTATAACTGATTCACTTTGTTATAAAGCAGAAACTAACACACCATTGTAAAGCAATTATACTCCAGTAAAGATGTTAAAAAATAAAAATTAAATAAAATAAAAATTAAAAACAACAACAACTACACATACCTACCATGTGCCAGAAATAGTGATTGGAGCTCTGAAATACAGGGATGATTTTGTTTTTGTTACTGTGGTATCCTTGTTCTCTATTTCACTGTCTCAGCTTATGAGGGTTTTTCTAGTTTGTCTTTCTGACTTCCTGATTCTTAGTTATCTTGAATATCAATTATCTGCATGTCCTTTGGTCACCCAGGTTTCTTCCTTTGTCATCATGATCACTGGTATATTGTTCTTTTCATTCCTTTCTGTTTATATAGACTCATATATATTTTTGGCCTACTATGCTGACCAATGTGTATCATCCATGTTACTGGTACCATCTCCTTACTTGGTCTTAATATAGTCCTTGATATACTCGTTCATTAATCAATATTTACCATTTGGAAGGAAGAAGGAAGAATATTCTTATTGCTTTTTTACTGTGAGTCTTTGGACAAGTACACTTCCCTCTGAGAATTTCCTCTACCTTCCTTTTCCTGCTCACAATCTAGGAGACAACCAGAGCAGTTTGCATTCCCCTACTGAAGCACACAACAGATCCTTTTGGCAAGTATTAGTGATAGAATATAGAAGAAAGCATTAGCTTAGAAAAGTCAATAATGGTATGCAAAATGAGCCTCATTTTTAATTTCTTCTTTTAAGGTAATGAGAGTAAATTTAGCCCAGATGGGTTCCTGATGTCTGGTTTATTTTAGGGCAATTTAAGTAATAATTCTCTACTGTAAGGCTCATGTTCAACTTTGAAATCATTAGTTTAGCAATGGTGAGCTGTTATCTGCAAGTTAATTCAGATTCAATTTCAGTGGTTAAAGATACAAAGTAACCCAAATTGCCATATTCCTGGTTCACAGATAATTCTGGGAAAATTGGAGGCTAGATGACAGGAGAACGTTTTTCTCTAAAGTTAATTTATATTAACAGATTCCATTTCATATGTGTTATGAGTGACCTGAATTTCCAGATGGGGACTGTAACATTTTTTTGTTTGTTTTTTAGTGAGGAAAATTTCTGTTGGCATTTTTTTTTAACATCTTTATCAGAGTATAATGCTTTACAGTGGTGTGTTAGTTTCTGCTGTATAACAAAATAAATCAGCTATATGTGTACATATATCCCCATATCTCCTCCCTCTTGCTCCTCCTTCCCACCCTCCCTATCCCAGCCGTCTAGATGGACACAAAGCACCAAGCTGATATCACTGTGCTATGCAGCTGCTTCCCACTAGCTATTGGTTTTACATTTGGTAGTGTATATGTGTCCATGCCATTCTCTCACTTCGTCCCAGCTTACCCTTCCCCCTCCCCATATCCTCAGGTCCATTCTCTAGTAGGTCTGTGTCTTTAATCCTGTCTTGCCCCTAGGTTCCTCATGACCATTTTTTTTTCTTACATTCCATATATACAGGTTAGCATACGGTATTTGTTTTTCTCTTTCTGACTTACTTCACTCTGTATGACAGTCTCTAGGTCCATCCACCTCACTACAAATAACTCAATTTCGTTTCCTTTTATGGCTGAGTAATATTCCATTGTGTATATGTGCCAGATCTTCTTTATCCATTTATCTGTTGATGGACATTTAAGTTACTTCCATATCCTGGCTATTGTGAATAGAGCTGCAATGAACATTGTGGTGCATGACTATTTTTGAATTATGGTTTTCTCAGGGTATATGCCCAGTAGTGGGAGTGCTGGGTCATATGGTAGTTCTATTTTTAGTTTTTCAAGGAACCTCCATACAGTTCTCCATAGTGGCTGTATCAGTTTACATTGTCACCAACAGTGTAAGAGGGATCCCTTTTCTCTACACCCTCTCCAGCATTTATTGTTTGTAGATTTTTTGATGATGGCCAGTCTGACCAGTGTGAGGTGATACCTCATTGTAGTTTTGATTTCCATTTCTCTAATGATTAGTGATGTTGAGCATCCTTTCATGTGTGCATTGACAATCTGTATATCTTCTTTGGAAAAATCTGTATTTAGGTCCTCTGCCCATTTTTGGATTGGGTTGTTTGTTTTTTTGATATTAAGCTGCATGAGCTGCTGGTATATTTTGGAGATTAGTCCTTTGTCAGTTGCTATGTTTGCAAATATTTTCTCCCATTCGGAGGGTTGTCTTTTCATCTTGTTTATGGTTTCCTTTGCTGTGCAAAAGCTTTTATGTTTCATTAGGTCCCATTTGTTTATTTTTGCTTTTATTTCCATTCCTCTAGGAGGTGGGTCAAAAAGTGGCTTGCTGTGATTTATGTCATAGAGTGTTCTGCCTATGTTTTCCACTAAAAGTTTTACAGTGTCAGGCCTTACATTTAGGTCTTTAATCCACTTTGAGTTTATTTTTGTGTATGGTGTTATGGAGTATTATAATTTCTTTCTTTTACATGTAGCTGTCTGGTGTTCCCAGCACCACCTAATGAAGAGGCTGTCTTTTCTCCATTGTATATTCTTGCCTAATTTATCAAAGATAAGGTGACCATATGTGTGTGTGTTTATCTCTGAGCTTTCTATCCTGTTGCATTGATCTATATTTCTGTTTTTGTGCCAGTACCATACTGTCTTGATTACTGTAGCTTTGTAGTATAGTCTGAAGTCACAGAACCTGATTCCTCCAGCTCTGTTTTTCTTTCTCAAGATTGCTTTGGCTATTTTGTGTTCCCATACAAATTGTGAAATTTTTTGTTTTAGTTCTTTGAAATTTTTTGTTTTAGTTCTGTGAAAATTGCCATTGGGAATTTGATAGGGATTGCATTGATTCTGTAGATTGCTCTGGGGATTATAGTCATTTTCACAATGTTGATTCTTCCTATTCAAGAACATGGTATATCTCTCCATCTGTTTGTATCATCTTTAATTTCTTTCATCAGTGCCTTTGCATTTCTGCAGTGTCAGTTGTTACTTCTCTTTTTTCATTTCCAATTCTATTGACTTGAATCTTCTCCCTTTCTTTCTTGATGAGGCTGGCTAATGATTTATCAATTTTGTTTATCTTCTCAAAGAACCAGCTTTTAGTTTTATTGATCTTTGCTCTCATTTCTTTCATTTCTTTTTCATTTATTTCTGATCTGATCTTTATGATTTCTTTCCTTTCTGCTAACTTTGGGGTTTTTTTGGTTCTTCTTTCTAATTGCTTTAGGTGTAAGTTATGTTGTTTATTTGGGATGTTTCTTGTTTCTTGAGGTAGGATTGTATTGCTCTAAACTTTCCTCTTAGAACTGCTTTTGCTGTATCCCATAGGTTTTGGGTCGTCATGTTTTCATTGTCATTTGTTTCTAGGTATTTTTGATTTCCTCTTTGATTTTTTCGGTGGTCTCTTGGTTATTAAGTAGTTTTAGCCTCCATGTGTTCGTATTTTTCCAGATTTTTCCTGTAACTGATAGCTTGTCTCAAGGGAGTTGTGGTTGGAAAACATACGTGATACGATTTCAATTTTTCTAAATTTACCAAGGCTTGATTTGTGACCCAAGATATGATCTATCCTGGAGAGTGTTCCATGAGCACTTGAGAAGAAAGTGTATTCCATTGTTTTTGGATGGAATGTCCTATAAATATCCATTAAGTCCATCTTGTTTAATGTATCATTTAAAGCTTGTGTTTCCTTATTTATTTTCATTTTGTGTGATCTGTCCATTGGTGAAAGTGGGATGTTTAAGTCCTGTACTTTTATTGTTATACTGTTGATTTCCCCTTTTATGGCTGTTAGCACTTGCCTTATGTATTGCAGTGCTCCTATATTGGGTGCCTAAATATTTACAATTGTTATATATTCTTCCTGGATTGATCCCTTAATCATTATGTAGTGGCTTTCTTTGCCTCTTGTAATAGTCTTTATTTTAATGTCTATTTTGTCTGATATGAGAATTGCTACTCCAGCTTTCTTTTGATTTCCATTTTCATGGAATATCTTTTTCCATTCCCTTACTTTCAGTGTGTATGTGTCCCTAGGTCTGAAGTGGGTCTCTTGTAGACAGCATATATACGGGTCTTGTTCTTGTATCCATTCAGCCAGTCTATGTCTTGTTGGGAGCATTTAATTGCTTTACATTTAAGGTGATTATCGATATGTATGTTCCAATTACCATTTTCTTAATGATTTTGGGTTTGTCACTGTAGATCTTTTCCTTCTGTTGTATTTCCTGCCTAGAGAAGCTCCTTTAGCATTTGTTGTAAAGCTGGTTTGGTGGTGCTGTATTCTCTTAGCTTTTGCTTGTCTGTAAAGGTTTTAATTTCTCCTTTACAGGAGAATGAGATCCTTGCTGGCTAGAGTAATCTTGGGTGTAGTTTTTTCCCTTTCATCACTTTCAGTGTGTCCTGCCACTCCCTTCTGGCTTGCTGAGTTTCTGCTGAGAAATCAGCTGTTAACCTTATGGGGATTCCCTTGTATGTTATTTGTTGTTTTCCCTTGCTGCTTTTAATATTTTTTCTTAGTATTTAATTTCTGATAGTTTGATTAATATGTGTCTTGGCATGTCTCTCCTTGGATTTATCCTGTATGGGACTCTCTGTGCTTCCTGGACTTGATTATTTCATTTCCCATATTAGGGAAGTTTTCAACTATAATCTCTTCAAATATTTTCACAGTCCCTTTCTTTTTCTCTTCTTCTTCTGGGACCCCTATAATTCGAATGTTGGTGCATTTAATGTTGTCCTAGAAGTCTCTGAGACTGTCCTCAAGTCTTTTCATTCTTTTTTCTTTATTCTGCTCTGTGGTAGTTATTTCCACTCTTTTATCTTCCAGGTCACTTATCCATTCTTCTGCCTCAGTTATTCTGCTATTGATTCCTTCTAGAGAATTTTTAATTTCATTTATTGTGCTGTTCATCATTGTTTGTTTGCTCTTTAGTTCTTCTAGTTCCTTGTTAAACGTTTCTTGTATTTTCTCCATTCTATTTCTAAGATTTTGGATCATCTTTACTATCATTATTCTGAATTCTTTTTCAGGTAGACTGCCTATTTCCTCTTCTTGTGTTTCGTCTGGTGGGTTTTTACTTTGCACCTTTGTCTGCTGTGTGTTTCTCTGTCTTGTCATTTTGCTTAACTTACTGTGTTTGGGGTCTCCTTTTCACAGGTTGCAGGTTCATAGTTCCTGTAGTTTTTGGCATCAGACCCCAGTGGGAAGGTTGGTTCAGTGGGTTGTGTAGGCTTCCTGGTGGAGGGGACTGGTGGTGCCTGTGTTCTGGTGGATGAGGCTGGATCTTCTCTTTCTGGTGGGCAGGACCGTGTCCGGTGGTGTGTTTTGGGGTGTCTGTGAAGTTATTATGATTTAGGCAGCCTCTCTGCTAATGGGTGGTGTTGTGTTCATGTCTTGCTAGTTGTTTGATATGGGGTGTTCGGCACTGTAGCTTGCTGGTCGTTGAGTGGAGCTGCATGTTAACATTGAGATGGAGATCTCTGGGGGAGCTTTTGCTCTTTGATATTTTGTGGTGCCTGGAGGTCTCTGGTGGTCCAATGTCCTGAAGTCAGCTCTCCCACTCTTAGGTGACACCCTGCTGGAGCACCAAGAACCTGTCCGTCACACGGCCAGGTACATGGGTAGTTTCTTGCCTTTGGGAAGTCTGAGGTTGCCAACGTTGAGTAGGTTTTCTGTAGGAGTTGTTCCACTTGTAGATGTATTTTTCATGTATTTTTGGGGAGGAAGGTGATCTCCACATCTTACTCTTCCGCCATCTTGAAGCTCCTCTGGGGACTGTAACATTTAAACAGAAATCCCACCCAAAAATTATTCTCTGCACTGGCACACAATCTTGGTAAAATCATCTCTGAGTAACAGGTCAACACAGGTGCAATGGAATATAATCAGCATAATTTTCCATGACAGATGTGACTTTGCTAGGAATGTAGGAAGAAAAGAAAGGCATTAGTGAAGATTTCAAAAGTACCAGTATTCAAGCAGATTCATTCCAAATGAGAGCAATATTTGACAATATTGCTCTTGGATGAAATCAAATAAATATATTACTAGACAAGACTAAAGCCGGCAATCCAATGTGAAATAAAGAATGTCAAGAAACCTCTGAAGTGTTTATAAATATTACTTGATATATAGCTTCTGAAGAGGTTCCTTTACCTCACTTTTACAACTATTTTATAACTTAAACATAGCAATTTTTTAAATTTTAGAAATGGGGAATTCTAGATTTGAAAATATTTGATTATCTGGGAATAATTGAGGCAAGATTTAGGTGACAGTAACTAAGAAGGAAAAAAATATTTACATAAAATATACAGTATGATTCAGGATTACATATGTGTTAAGACGTAAACACTCACTCACACATGTGTGAGTCTCTATATCTTGGGTTGTAATATAAACTTTATTTTGTCTTTAAGATAAATTCTATCACACGTTAACCTATAGTCAAACTATAGCATTAGGAAAATTAAAAATAAGATTGCTGTTTAAACATCCATTCTATGCCAATTTCACATACATTTTCAAATCAAATTCCAAATTGATATTTAGTCATTGACATCCTTGAGGCAACAAGTCATAATATGAAAAGTCTGTCCTTAATCTTACTAATAATACAGAATTTATTTTTCAGAGTCATTTCCTTCAGTTTAAACATATTCATGTAGAATATTTTTTTTTATTCTGTCTCTTCTTTGTACATGTCATCACTCTCACTTCATAATAGGTCAGTAGAAAATCAATAGACCAAAAGGGCTGTATATTGCTGAACTTGTTCTGATCTGTACTCTCTAATCTCCCTACCACCAGGAACCTATGTTATCATTTCAAGTGGTGGCATGCTTTGTTACTACCCTCTGACATCTATATGGTAAACAAGTCAACAGACCAACACTCACTACAACTCTCATACGTGGTTTCTGTCTATGGATTTCCCACAGAATCTTCTAGCATCTTTAATACATGGGTAGCAGACCACTTATAGTAGCTGGTTTCTAAAGATGGCCATCAGATCAATTGTTCTTTCCAGTATTCCTGTACTCCTGTGCTTTCTTCTTCTTGAATCTGGGTTGCCCCTTGAATTCTGAATCAAGAAAATAGATTGTTGTGATGTTTGAGGATTTCCAAGGCCAAGTTAGAAGAAGCTTTGAGGTTTCCAGCTGATCCCTTTGCATTGTTCTTCTTGGGGTAATATCTCTTGGAAACCAGTCTCCCTGATGTGAGCAGCCAAGGACACACGGAGAGGCCAAATGCAGGTGATTTAGGCAATATTCCTAGCTGAACACCCAGTTAACAGCCACTGTCTTCCACCAACCATGTGACTGAGCCATCTTGGATATCCAGCTCAGCCAAGAATCTGACTGTAACCGTGTAAGAAATCCCATATGAAAACTGCCCAGCTGAACCCAGTGAAGCCACATATTTGTGAGAAATTAAAAATAAATTGTTGTATTATGACAGTAAAGTATCAAGGTGGTTTCCTACCAAACAAATAGATAAACAGAACACCAAGTAAGGAAAATAACAGTTCTAATATTTATACTAGTTAAATTAGCCAAAAATCTAACAAATATACATACATTTAGCTACTAACACTGAAAGTCAATTATTTTACTCAAAACAGTTATTCAGCTAATTCAGAAAATTGTCTCAGTTCTTCTTGCCAGCTCCTTTGCTGACAAGACAATGAAATCAACAGATCTCTAATAATGGCAGAACAGGCCCAAGGAAGTAAATAACTAAATAAATATTGAGACCAACATACTCCATGACCTATTGAATAAAGTAGATGTATCTGTTTGTAACAATGTCAAAGTTATGCAAAAGTCAGTAAAAGTAAGTTAAATTGATCATTAACCATAATTTATATCAAATAATGTGTCTGGGTATCTTTAACATATTTGAGCTATTCCCATTAAATTTAATTGAAAGGGTGTTGTTAAATGTTATTTAGATGACCTGCCTAACTATATATCCTCACTATAGCTCAGATGTTGTTTCTTCATACCCCTTATGATGATACTATTTAAAGTTTGCATGCACATGCATCCACACTGTGCATGCATGCACACGCATCCACACTGTTTACAGTTTCTGTTCTATGTCTTTCACAACATTTAGCATTTTCCAGAATGATTTTATTTATTTCCTAGCTTCTTGTTGTTCCCATAACTTTGGAATATAAGCTCCATGAGAGGAAGGATTTGGTGTGTCTTGTTACCCCTAAGTTAAATATCCCACTATATTTCCTAATGCTTAAATGTTGTTGAGACAGTCTAGACCCTCAAAAATACTTGTTAATGCATTAATGAATGTTAATACATTAAGAAATGCTTTATGTTTGGGTTTCTATATTGCAAGCAGGAAAAAAACAAAACAGAAACAAAAATCTCTTACACTAAATAAATGCTTTTTTCCGCTTGCTCTGCTCATTTATTGAAACTGTATCTTCAAAATATTCTTCTCTTTAGTATTTTCCAAAAAGTTTAATTATTTGATAGAAAAGAAGTGTAAGAAAACATGGGATCTGGGTCCTGATTGGAGGTTTCTGACATAAGTTGTGCCTATGGTCAAACCAAGTGGTAGAATTTTGCTTCATTTTAGTATTTTCATAATTACAACATGTAAAGTTATACCTGGCTTTGTTGTTCTGAATATATAACAAAAGAGTTTATACAGGTATTTTGAAAAGTTAAAAGTATTATAGAAAAGTAAGGTAAAATTATTGCTTACTTTTAATATTATCCCTGTCAAACTTAAAATATATTTTTATTACCACTCTTTTCACTGTTTGTGGTAATTTCAACTGGTTTTATATAGTAGACATATGTATATGTAACCTAATGAATTTTTCACATGTAGCTACATTTTTCAGAAAGAAATAGCTCCACACACACGTCCATACATTTATACATATTTATGTCATTACGTGTTCATAACAACAACCCTAACCCTGTGAAGGATACTGAGGGACATGGTTTAATAACTCCTTTCCTTTTTCTGGCTGTGTTGCGCGACTTGGAGACCCTCAGCAGTGAAAGCATGGAGTACTAACCACTGGACCACCAGGGGATTCCCCTTCTTGAGGTTTAGACTTGGATTGTTATAAGTAGTTTAACTTAGAATGACAAAAATGGCAAAGGCTTAACATTTCTCAGAGTTATAGGCCAAGAAACAATGAACTAGATACCTGGATTTTACAGATTACTTGTTTTCCTTTGACATTGAAAAGTTGGAGTAAAATATTTGTGGTTCCATCTTTCTAGTTCCCATGAGGGATTCTCTGGATGTCTATAATTAGAAGCATTAAAACTCTATAGAGGGGCTTCCCTGGTGGTGCAGTGGTTGAGAGTCCGCCTGCCGTTGCAGGGACACGGGTTCATGCCCCAGTTCGGGAGGATCCCACATGCCGCGGAGTGGCTAGGCCCGTGAGCCATGGCTGCTGAGCCTGCATGTCCGGAGCCTGTGCTCCACAACAGGAGAGGCCACAACAGAAACAAAACAAAACAAAACAAAACAAAAAAACTACAGAGCATTTAGTGAAATCAGTGTTGACATACATTCTTTGTATACTTTTAAAACTCATCAATCACATAAGATATTTATGTGAAACTTGAATAACTGTTAAGGTCTAAGCAACATTGGTTCTCAGAAACTGTTAAGGTCTAAGTAGCATCGGTTCTTACTTTTCATAGCAAAGAAATGGGGACTAGTGGGGATTCTGTCATTCCCCACTGTCCTGAAAAAATATAACTCAAATTGAGGTAGCCCTAAGAGAAGTACCTTGCTAACACATATGTAACCCTCCCCCCAAATGCTCCCTTTAATATATAGCCATTTTGACATATATACACTACCAAATGCAAAATAGATAGCTAGTGGGAAGCAGCCATATAGCACAGGGAGATCAGCTCCGTGCTTTGTGACCACCTAGAGGGATGGGATAGGGAGGGTGGGAGGGAGACACAAGAGGGAGGGGATATGGGGACATATGTATATGTATAGCTGATTCACTTTGTTACACAGCAGAAACTAACACACCATTGTAAAGCATTATACTCCAATAAAGATGTTAAAAAAAAAAAAGCTCCAGTTAAAAGTGTAAAGTGTTGCTTTCATGATCAACCTTAATATCTTATTATGAGTTTATCAGTCACACAGTAGAATAGATTAAATTCTATATGTGACAATTCTCTGTAAATTTTTGGGCCCTAAAAAGAGTTTGTCAGTAGTTCTTTGCCATTTAAACTTCAGAGAGGATGAGGCACAAAGATTTTGATGTGGTGGCTGTAGTAAAATGATGATTTCATTAAAATCAGCTAATTCTCTGTATACTGAATGGAGCATCAGCTGAAAAACTGGGTAGTGGAAGGATGTGGAGGACAAAGCTCTAAACAGAAAGCTAAGACAATGGAAAAAGATGTGGAAAGTAACTAATAGGTGCTTCATACATGTCTATTTCCCTTTGCCCTACTTTATAATTTTGATTTAAGTCAGCAACTATCAAGATCAACATCTTTTATATACTTGCCTTAGGAAGGGTTCGTGAAAATCAGTGAAGAAACCTTTGAAAAATGAATATTGCTTCATAATACTAGTAATATGGTGTCAGTCAGGAATACAGTGTCCTTGGAGTCAACATTATATACTCAGGTTCACCTTATCTTGCTGCATTCTACATATTCATAGTCCTTTTGGTACATACTCACCACTGACAGCTCAACTCATTATAGCAATCCAAGGCAGACAGAAAACATAGTGCAAACATATATCTCAGGCCCTGCACTGTCAGTGAAGGACAAAGTAATAACAGGGAAATTTCTTCTTGCTCAAGTTGGGTAATATTCAGCCCTATGTGTCCAATTCTGTTTTAAGTTACATATCAGCATATAGCATTCTGAAATTTTGAGTCCAAAATTTAAATAATTTTATATAATACATAAAAGTGAATAGAAAGTAAAGCTCAAATGGAAGGATGTAAAAGGCAAGAAGAATTATTAATTTAAAAAGGAATCTAAAATCGTTATTTTGGTGTGGCAAAATACAAAGAACAGGAGTCTTTCACAGTTAGATATAACTAATAATAATAGCTAATGAAATAATAATAAATGCAATTAATATCTTAAGACTCACAATAGGAATATTAGCAATTAGCTCACAAGGGGCAATAGACTCACACCACACTATTGTCAAGCACTCAAATTGAAAACAGTGTTTCTTGGGGGAAACAAACAAATAAGCAGAGAATCAGCAGAATACACATGGAATCCCAGCTTTCAGTATACCATGGAGAGAAAAGCTTATGCTTGGCAAAGCCAAGCTGCATGTGCCATGGCCAGGATTCCAGCAGAAACTACATCTGTTCTGTATTTTTAAGGATGCAAACAAGAAACTTGGGTGTGAATCTGAAATAATGGAAGTTCCCTGATCAAGGTCATGGAGGATGTGGCCTTGTTAGAAAGGGAGGTGTTTGAGGCTCAGGGGCTTGTTCTTTCACTGAATGTAGACCTCATCATTTCTACTGACTAAAGTGGGGAGATGAGCCTTCAGATTGTGATTTGTCTATCCTCAGTAGGTTTTATAAGCACTTTTATAGATGGGAAAATAGACATTCAGAGGTTAAATAACTTACCAAAGTTAATATAGGTATTTAATGATGGAGTTGAAGTATTAATAGAAGATGGACCTATAATTTTGTTTTATTCATCCTTTCATATAATGAACTGGGAAGCTTTCTTTGGTATCTTCTGAAATCATTTGGGTAAGATAAGAGTTTTCAGTTTCTTGTGGGTTTTGTAAAATTCATATGAGGAAAAAATTGAGAATTTTTTTGTTTTAGTTTTATTTTTTTAGTTTTTGTGTTTTATTTCTGCTAGGAGGTGGTCAAGGATTAGTCGATTAACAATTCAATTTCTTTGTTATTTGTTTGGGTTTTTTATTCTTGAATTAATTTTTATAAGTAGTCTTTCTAGAGAAATTTTCATTTTAATTATTTTTTCATCTGTATTATTATAAAATTATTTTTATAATTAAAAAATCTCTACTGATCTGTATCTATGTTCATTTTTCATTCCTTATAGGGTTTGTTTTTATCTTACTTTTTGTTGATACATCTTCAAATTTGTGTCTATTTTATATATCTTCTAGCCATGTCCTCATTATGATTTCTTTAAGTCTTAAACATATTTTTAATTGTAGTTTATAACTGTTTTAAAGTCTATTCTGTTCAGTCCACCATCTTGCTCTTTCTGGGTATATTTCTTTTTTTTTTAACTTTATTTTATTAAAGTATGGTTGATTTACAATTGTGTGTTAATTTCTGCTGTAAAGCAAAGTTATTCAGTTAAACATATATATACATTATTTTTCATATTCTTTTCCATTATGTTTCATCACTGGATATTGAATAGAGTTCCCTGTGCTGTACAGTAGGACCTTGTTTTTTATCCATTCTCTATTTAATAGTTTGCATCTGCTCATCCCAAACTCCCAGTCCGTCCTTACCCCACCCCAACCACCCCTTGGCAACCACAGGTCTGTTCTCTATGTCTGTGAATCTGTTTCCATTTTGTAGATAAGTTCATTTGTGTCATACTTTAGATTCCACATATAGGTGATATCGTATGGTATTTGTCTTTCTCTTTCTGACTTACTTCACTTAGTATGATAATCTCTAGTTGCATCCATGTTGCTGCAAATGGCATTGTTTCATTCTTTTTTATGGCTGAGTATTATTCCATTGTATATATGTGCCACATCTTCTTTATCCATTCATCTGTTGATGGACATTTAGGTTGTTTCCATGTCTTGGCTATTGTGAATAGTGCTGCTATGATCATAGAGATGTATCTTTTTGAATCACAGTTTTGTCTAGATGTATGCCCAGGAGTGGAATTGCTAGATCTTATGGCAACTCTATTTTTAGTTTTTTGAGGAACCTCCATACTGTTTTCCGTAGTGGCTGTACCAATTTACATTCTCTGGGTTTATTTCTGTTGGCCAATTTTTCTACTCTGTTTGGGTTATATTTGCTTCACATGTCCAGTAATTTTTAGTGGATTTCTGACATAATGAATGATACATGCTTGAGTGTATGGGATTTGTTATTTTCCTTTAAAAAGTGTTGAAGTTTGTTTTGTTCAGGTTTGATCCTTTCAAGACTTGTTTTTAAGCTTCTTTTAGGGCAAGACTAGAGTGCTGGGGCTAGTCTAGTTTTACTCTTTAAATTGACTCTTATGCAGTTTCTGTTGATTGCCCTGAATGTTCAGTGAGATTTCTACAGTCTGGCTGCTTGGAATTTAGAGGTCTCTCAGCCCTTCTTGAGGTCTGGAAATTGTTCACTTACAGCCCTCTGCATTTGCTATTTGCCTGGATTCATAGACTTTCAACTTTACATGCACAAATTAGTAGGAAGTCAAAAATTCAAGGGCACCCAATAAAGATTTCAGGAGTTAAGTCTCTGCCCTGCCAATTCCCTCTGCCTCAGCCTCTTCATAAATATGCCTCTTCAAATCAGTAATCCCATCATTCTCTGCTTGCCCTCCACATTTCTAAGCCTAGGTCCAGAAATTGCCTCCAGGCAGAAAGCCAGAGCAATTGTAAAGCTCACTTGGTTTCTGTTCTCTTGAGGAACACAGTCCTGTTCTGCCCATTGTGCCATGTCTGAAAACAGTTGTTTCTTACATTTTGGCCACTTTTCTAGTTTCCTTAAAGGTAAGGAAAGTTCTCTTTTTGTTATTCCTTCATGATTGGGAGTAGTCCTACATCCCACTAGTTTTGATAAGACTTGTGCATTTTTGTGGTTTAATTTTTAAAGGCCATGTAATTTTCAGTATTTTTTTAATATGTAATTATTTAGAAGTGGAATTTTTAGTTTCCAATGGTATATTTGTGCTTTTGAAAGGTTATCTTTGTTATTGCATAGTAAGTGTATTTCTCTCTTATTGGTATTTGTTCTTGGAGATAGCATACAAAATGTGGGTGAAATAATGCGTTTTACTTAACTATGTTTGAAAGGTTCTGTATATATTAATTATATATATTACTATTGAAATAATTCAACCTGCAAAGATTTGGGTTATTTATTCTATCAGTTTCAGATTGAGGAGTTTAATAACCTTCTAATATGATTATTTGATGTGTTTATTTCTCTTTGTATAATTTTTTCCAAGTAGTAAGTTACATTTAGGTTCAGAATTTTAATATCTTTCTACTGTATTAATTGTCTTTGGGCAATTAATTTTTCCCTCTATTTATTTTTTTTTCTGTTACTCTAAAATCTTTTTATTTTCACCCTAAATGAAAAAAAGTTAGAATTAAAAAGAGGCTAATACATTTTCTCTGCCCTATTTTTTTAGGTGAAGAGTCTTTGTACTGTTAAAATAATGTTAATTTACTTCCTGAAAGAATTTAAAGTAACATTAACATCAATAGATAGATCTTGTAGCCTTCACTATTCACATAAGAGGTGATAGCAGGTGAGCAACAGAATTCCAAGATCTCCTGCTCAGGAATTAGTCAGTTAAATTCTCTACTGAGAGAATGTGTATCATTTGGTTTCACTATTATGTTACTTATATATTTACCTCTTTTTTTCCTGCAGTTTCCAATGCTAATATTAAGCGAGTTCAAAGAAAAAGTAAAGGAATATATAAACTGAAGAAATATTGTGGGGATTTACAAACTAGTTGCTGCCTAATTTTAACTTTCATTTTTATTATCAGAGTACCAGAGACTAAATTCAGTGGGAAAGCTGGAATAACAAAGATTGAAAGTAATAACTTAAAATTCTGCTTAAGACCAGAGAGTAATAATAGCATTTCAGCATTTTTTTTAATATATTCGACCAAAATTTGCAATTTATTGGCATTTAAAGAGATCTTACTAAAAATCACCTTCCCATTTTGGGAAAATGTTTTATATTTTACTCCTGCTCTCAGATTTAGTTTTAAAAACAAAAACCATAGTGGAAAAACAAGAAAGACAGCTGTGCAGTATACTGGGTCAGGAGGAATAAAGTTTTATATGGGAGCATGCTGTTAAAACCAAACATCTCGCCACAGTGTTGGAGTCACAGAGTAAAGGCATAAAGTCACATTTAGTCATGCTGACTAAAAAAAAATTGCACAATGTGAGAGTTGTGAGTTAAGTTTTATTTGGGGCAAAATGAGGACTATAGCGTGGGAGACAGCATCTCAGATAGCTCTGAAAAACTGCTCCAAACAGATAAGGGGGAAAGTCAGTATATATGTGATTTTGGTGAAGGGCAAATACACGCAATCAAGCACATAGTTTTTGCGGAAGGTTTCTGCTAGTCTCGTGAAGGTTACTGCTAGTCACGAGGAGCAGACATCACCATGAAGGATTTTAGTGCTTTTCTAGATATGAGGAGATACAAGAATTGGGCTTGTAAATTATCTGGGATTAGCAGATTCAAACTATTATTAGTTAGTTGAAAATAACTAACTACCTGAAGACGTGTTTTGCCAGTTTTTCCCAGAGCACAGAGTGGCTCCTTTCTGATCTCCACCCTGAACTCCTTTCAGGGGGTGTTGAAAGTCAGCAGCTGCAGCAGCTCATGATTTAATCCTTGTAGAGGTAGATGGCAAGTTCCAGTGGCAAGTGCCAATTTTTAGTTGACAGACATTTCTTCATTCATTCAGTTCACAAAAGGCATGCCCTCGTGGTTACATTCTAGTGGGAGAGGGAGTCAATATACAAGTTAAAAGAAAAAGAGGGAAATAATATGTGTTATATAGGGATACATGCTGTGAAAAAGTATATAGTTGCAAAGAAAAGCTGAAAGGAGTTGAACTTCTATATAAGTTGGAAGTGTCACTGTCACTGAGATGTTACAGAAACCATCTGAAAGAAGTGCTTGAATGAGCCTTGTAAATATTTGGGGATGGTCATTTAGAAGAGCAGGTGAAAATGCTCCGAGGTAGGAATATACCCACTGTATTCACAGAACAGCTTGTAGACCAGTGGGGCATTATGTCAGAAAGCAAATGGGACAAGAAGAAGGACAAATAATACAGGACATTGCAGGTATTAATGAGAAATTTGGGTTTTACTATGGGTGAGATAGGAACCATTGGAGGGATTTGACCAGATAACTGACATAATCTTTTTTTAAAGGGATGTTTGGATGTTGCATGAAGAGTAGACTATATGAGGGCAAAGGTAGGAACTGTAAAACCAATCGGGGGCTGTTGTAAACATCAAGAAGGTGGTTGCTTGGACCCTGGTGATAGCAGTAGAAAGAGTGAGAGGAAATCAGATAAGTGATACATTTTGAAGAGTGTGTTGGCTGCATTTGCTGATAAATTGGAAGTAGTACGTGAGAGTCATAAAAGAATAAAGGGTTTGAACTGAGCAATTAAAAGGATAGAATTATTTCTCTAAAAAGCTTAATCTAGATACATGGTAATTCAAATAATTCAAGCCAAAAAATTAGTGTGTGGAGCTGGAATTAATTACAGTGGTTATTGCCAAACCTGGTTGGACAACTGAGTCACTGAGGGGCTGTATAAAAATACAGATTCTTGGCTGTGTTTCTAGAGGATCAGATTCATTATGTCTGAGGTAGAGTTCATGAATATCTATCTATCTATCTACCTATCTATCTATCATCTATCTATCTATCTAAACAACCAGGTTGACAAGAGAAAGAAAGTAATATTAATGGTGTTTTATTTTGGATACCCAAATATAGAGGTATTCTGTGATAGCCAAACTATTGCTTACAGGCCAACTGCCTAGTTGTATAAATAAAAATTTTTTTGGGAACACATCCATACTTGTCTATGTATTGTCTATAGCTGCTTTCTTGCTACAAAAGGAGTTTTAAGTGGTTGAGACAGAAACCATATGGCTTACAAGCCTAAGATATTTATCTGGTCCTTTAAAAAAAAGCTTGCTGACCTCTGCCCTAGAAAATGGTTTCCATAAAAGAACTGGTGCATTTACATGGTAAAGAAAATGATTTGATGGATTAAATTGAATAGCTCAGAACTAGAGATGAACATCTGAAGCTGGATAGTAGATTTTACTCCCTGATTTAATTGAATCGAATGCAATTCAATAAATAGGCATTGATCGCTTACTTTGAACTTGTTCTCTGTTAGGTGGTCTAGTCTCACGGGCAACATGGTTGCCATCAGGACCTTCACAGATGTACGACCATTTAGATTGTACACTGAACAACTCTGGGGTGCTGTTTGCATATTACATTATGATATGATTGTCCTCTATCCCTCAAGCGTTCCTCACTTAATTCAGTGTAACAACCTCAACGTTTGAAAATAAGCTTGAATTTCTGGGTAACTTCTAAATGAAAACTTCTCTTACCACCACTCAGAAACTTCAATGAAACATCATCCTCTGGGGCTATGATGTATGAGAAACTTCTTTCTTGGCCTTTTCCCAGCACCTCCAGAATGAGCCTGCATTAAAATGACTTTTGTGACCTAGAAAATTCTAGACTGTGGTGTTTTGCTTGGCCTACCTTTACATAATGGGAAAATAAACACTTTGGCAGGAAACAGATCAGTGAATAGTTAGTTATTTCTCAACATAATCTGACCACTTAATGTGGTTCACCAAAGCAT
This sequence comes from Tursiops truncatus, assembly GCF_011762595.2. Lineage (NCBI taxonomy): Eukaryota > Metazoa > Chordata > Mammalia > Artiodactyla > Delphinidae > Tursiops > Tursiops truncatus. The sequence goes on along the minus strand of NC_047035.1, from coordinate 20,416,436 downwards.
TTTTGTCCTGTAGAAGAAAATTGCAAAAACAAATCATAAAAGCTAATGAATAATCTGTGGCTCTCTCAAGGTTATTTACATAATGTTTACAAATAAAATAAATCTTTTAAATCCAAATAATTCATGTTCTGTTGTTAGCCAGTCGGTGTCCATGCTAGATGAATTAAGGAGAGTAGGTGTAAAGAACTAACCTGATTGAGTGAGGGAGCTATGCCAAAGGCTGCTTTATCCTGTGAGCTATGTAAACAAATAATGTGTCAAGCTCTCAAATCATGCTCATTTCATGAAACCAGTAAATATAAAGGAAAACATTTTTTTTTTAGCACAAACTCTTAAGAGTTTATTTACTCTCCTATTGCTTAGGCATGCACACCTGAAATGCACAATCCTTATAAGCACCTTACCCTTTGGATGAATGGATAAAACTGTTTCTTCAAAAGAATGTAAAAAACAATTACATGCTAACAGCTCATCTTGAAATGCCGATTACGTTCCAGTCACACAAGACCTTGAGACCCACAGCATGTGCCTCAGTCAAGGTCCTCTCAGGAAAAGAATTCACACTCAGATGGTACAAAAGACTTTTTCTGAGGGACCCAACAAGAAAGGGTGAGGCAAGGCTCTTAGAGACTAGCAATAGCAGAAAACAATTACCCCTCCTGTGCTGAAGGCTAAGAGGAGGAAATGGAAGTATCAGGGGGGCTGCCTTTAGAAGCTGCAAACTGGAGAACACAGCCACTGCCATCAGCTCAACACCAAGTCAGAAAGGATCCAGGGAAAAGCATACTGGTCCTCTCTCACACTCCATCCTCTGAGAAGTTTCTAGTGCCCCACATTTGACAACACCAACCAGAAATCAGATTAAAGGATCCTGGGGAGGATGAAGTCCCAGGCAGAAAGCAGGGAGGAGAAGGGTGAAGAATGGATTGAGAACGATGAGTGGGTGAAACAAATGGAGAATAAACAGCACATCAAGGTTAAAAACAATGGGGAAAACACTTCTTCAGTTGAGTATTTTCTTTGGTGTATATTTTTTTTTACACTGTCTTTTGTTTTTCCTTTTTTTTTGTTCTAATATGTACATTGTAAAATTTTGAGGGAAAGTTAATTAACTAACACTAGAAATTCATTTAGTTTCTTATAAAACATGCATACTTAGAAGGTCTCAACAAGTGTGACGTAACATTTACAAATCACTATATTCTGCCTGCAGAACATCAGGAAGCCTGCAAAATGAAATATACCTGGTGAAAAGTGCCTTGAGTAGAGCCTAATAAATCTTAGACTAGTAGACAGTTGAAACAGGAAGACCTGCTGAGCACTGATGTGGGAGAGTCTAATCCCCTGGATAAACTGTTCCAAGAAGAACTCATCCTTGTGAAAATATATTATCCTTATCACAAGACCAAGGCCATCGTCCAAGGCAGTTATTGGCTGTGCAAATGCCAGTAACAGAAATGAAATATACCAGAGAAGACTGAAGGTGAAGAAAGAAATAGGTGATCAGATAAAACACAGAGAGAGAGAGAAATGCCTACATCAGTTCTGCCAGTCTTATCTCTAAGACATGACATTCCTGTGATCTGCCTTGGCTGGTACCACTAAACACTGTGTTCAGATGTATTTAAAAGAGAACTTAAGAGAATTTCCTCAATGTACGTTAATAACTGTATCCTGGGATAAATCAACTCAGAGGCCACAAGAGGTCTTGAAAGGAATGACAGTAGCAATAATAATAATAATAACAATAACATAAAGATCAGAGAACAGAGTTTATCATAGTCTTGCAGAGGAAATCTTGCCTTTTGCTTTACAGCTTTAAAAAATTACTAAAGCACTTTATAACATTTTAATTTACTTGAGTTACTCCTGCATATATAAAATAAAATATAAGCCTAGTTAATTTTCTGGGTGACTCAAACAAAAGAAAGTTGAAGAAAACAATTTTGCTTTTGGTAGGTGAGGGCTGCTACTGATGAAATCAGGTGAGAGACCTATAATCACTGACGCATCTAACTATTCAATCTTCCTTTTACCAACCCAGATACAGTTTTAGAACCTGTAGTTTGTCAAAGCAAGGAGATGGATAATCTCATATTAAATTGAAAATTGTAGTAACCCTCTGGATATCTTCAGTGAAAATATCCACAAAGCAAATAGCTGGGGCTATTTGTCTAACTGGATATTGTATTTGTGTTCATAAAAACTTGTAAACCAGTCCCCAATAGCTGATGAACATGTGTCACTTGAAGGCAGGAAAGGATTCCACCTTGAGAGTGTGTGCTCAATAACCCATCTCGGAGGCACTATCAGTGATGCGGTTTGTCTAACTCTAGTAATCTCAATGTTGTATTCATTGGCCTCTTTCCTCTAAATCACCGCTTTTCATCTTTCAGGGCATTTTCATGCAATAGAATAGTAGGGCGGTGGTTAAAAAGGCCCTTTTTAACCCTGGTTCTGATACCAGTTCTGTTACTGTATGGCAGATCTATGTTATATCCATGACAACTTGTTTCATCAATTTATGCCTCATTTTATTTATCTGGAGATGATTTATCTGTATTTCATTACTAGTAGGGTTCTGTGGATATACTCTAGTAAATATATCAAAGGGTATTTTTATAAAGACTAAATAATTGGTACTAAAGAGGAAGAGTCAAAATCTTTAAAAGTCCTTTACTATTTATTTATTTACTTTTTAAGATAACATTATTTTTTCTTTCATTTTTTACTAAAAGCACAACACTTTTTAAAATTTTTGAAGTAATACATGTTCACTAAAGATGATCTGTAAAGTACAAAAATATGAGGAGAAAATGAAACTATGAATACATAGTCTGGTAGATTTAGTACTTTTCTAGACATACACATTCTCTCACACACACAGAAGATACACTATTTTGTATCTTCTATTTTGTTATGACATATTGTGCCATTCTATTGACATACCACAATTTAATAAATAATGCCCCTATTTTTAGAAATTTATGCCTTTAAATGTTGTCTTTTACTTGTTCTTAGAAGCAATACTGTGATGAATATCAGAGGGGGGTCAGAATCTATGTGGGCACCTCTGTTAATTTTAGGGCCAGTTTTTTTAAGTGGACGTATTGAGTCAACACTTAAAGACATTTTCAGGTTTTGATGCATTGAGCCAAATTGCTTTCCTAATGATTTTCACTAGTGTATGCTCCCACCTGCATCAGATATTTGCTAAGATTTCCAACAATTATACACGCTTTCCTTGTTTTGTGTTACTTTGCTAAATAATTCACTAAAAGTAGTTCAGGATGAGTAGATAACATCAAAAATTATTACATCATATTGAATCTCAGGAGAATCCAGTAAGGAATATGTACATACACATACACAAATGCACACAGAATTTACATATATATATGAAATATAAGCATGCAGACACACGTATACATATATGCACAAAACAAATATACATAAATCAAAGTTCCTACTTTAGTAAGTGCCAAGAAAGGTCTGGGATATTATTAAGAACAAACAACTAATACGGTTAAATATCTGATTAGAAAACCTAATATTTTTTTATTGCTTTTCTGCTGTAATGTAGGTGGGTTTTATGGGGAATATAAAAGTGTATGATCTGGCTGTCTGACTTTAGGACTATGAACATCACATTGAACCTGTCAGCTTAGCAGGTATTTTAAAAGGCTAAAAATAGCAAGTATTGACATAGATATGGGACAGTGTGAATTCTCAGGCACGGCTGGAAAAGTAGAAGTACAAAATGGTAAAGGGCAGAATCACCGTGGACAGATTTCTTTGGCATTAGCTCACAAGATGAAGGTGTGCAAATTCCTTGATTAAGTAATCTCTCCTCTAAGTATCTATTTGAAGGAGTTAATCACATGCACAAAGAGACATTATAAGAATTTACACCACAGCACTGATTGCTTTTTTTTTACAGTTTTTTTTCCTTTTTTTTTTTTGTTCTAATATGTACATTGTAAAATTTTGAGGGAAAGTTAATTAACTAACACTAGAAATCCATTTAGTTTCTTATAAAACATGCATACTTAGAAGGTCTCATAACATAACATTTACAAATGTTATGTGTGTGTGACATAACATTTACAAATCACTATATTCTGCCTGCAGAACATCAGGAAGCCTGCAAAATGAAATATACCTGGTGAAAAGTGCCTTGAGTAGATTACATTGGTTAATCATAAAGGCTCTTTGGAAGGAAAATGCACTAATAAATTATTACATATACACAGTTCTCACAATCAGCACTATATAGTAGTTAAATTTTTTTTTAAAGTGTGCATGAGATTGATTTAAAAAGTAAACCCAGAAGAGAAGTTACCTTTAAAATGGGAGGGAAGGGAAAAAGATCAGGGAGAGATATAAATGGGGATAGAACATTACACTTTACTATTTTAATACTTTAAACAAGGTAAAAGTAAAAATAGGGCAAAATGTTAAAATTTGATAAAATTGAGAGGTGAGTACATGAACGTGCCTTATCAGAAACAGTCTTTCTGTGTGTTTGAAACATTTGTTTTTGATAACCTATTGAAAACTGCTGCTGTATCATCAGACAAAACAAAGGGTTTGATTTCTGTAATTTTTCTCTTCTCATCTAAACACACTCCCTCACCTTGCTTTGTTGCTTTCCTTGCTCTATGCCTCAGGAGGAGCCAGTTGCGAAGTTTTTATTTTATCTTCACTTAATATTTCCCAGGACTTCTTTGTTGCCAGAACCTCATAATACGAAGGCCCATCCTCAAGTCTAAGCATCAC